>NC_052022.1:5367771-6611521 GCF_015832195.1 Motacilla alba alba
TTATTTCATTTCCAAGAAGACTAAAAACAAATATTCAGAGCTACAGTTTCAGAGTCTATTGTCATTTGCTTTAAGGAAAAATTCTGTATTTTAATCTTATGATCCTAGAAATGATTTTTGCAATTTGGTTTTTCTGAAGCCAATGAAACATTAAGTTGGCAGATGGTGTGCAGGCTCAGCAGAGATAAAAGTTGTGTGGCTGTGCTAGGAATACAGCATAAGTGTCCTGGTACATTGTGTTTGGAGGAGTTTTTTATTTGGGTGACTTTTCTTCTTTTTAATACAATATAAACCCTGTGGGCACATCTGCATCGTCTTTTATAAAACTATAAGAAAAAAAAGCAGCTTCTCTTATTGCTGACATGGTTTCTGAGACTGGATGACTGTCAAACAAATTTAAATTTTAAAATAAAGTGCTTACAAACGTGGTACAGAGAGATGATGCTTGATCCAGTGGACAGACTGCAGTCTGGGATCCCAAGAGCAAATATCTGAATTCTGACAGTGACATCTATGAACAATGTAGTTTTTCCTTAGTAAAATGAGTCAAAATCACAGACCAAGGTGTTTAAAAACTGCAGAAGAAAACACATCGTAAGCATAAAGTGTTAAGAATTGTTGAGACGAAAGCCATATTTCTTTGCTTATTAAATTAATCAAAAATTCTTCCAAATCTCAAAATTTACACATAAATATTCTCAAAGTTTAAATCCCCACAATCTATCTCAGCAGTAGAATGAAAGCTTGAAAACTCTGAGCAACAGGAAGATGCATTATTATATGAATGTTATTCAAGAAATGCTATAGCATGTGCTGTTTATTTATTTATTACAGGTCTTTTGCACCGTCACAGCTTTTAGGAGGGGGACTCCTGAGCAGCAGTCACTGCCTGAGGACAGCAAAGGTTTCTATGCTGGGATTAAGGTAACGCCCACGGCCCTGAGTCACTGACTAGGGAATATTTGAAAATCATGATGAAGATACATAAATCCTGATGATCACAAGCAGTGCTGCTCACTGTGAGAAAATGGCTTTCAGTTTGTCTGTAAAACACCCTGAAGCACCACTGGCACCATGAGCAGGTGTGGACACTGATGTGCCACAAAGCAGGGGCAAAGCTCTCTGTGCGTGCCCTGAACAGCTCTGGGGCTTTTGTGGGATGGGAAGACACACCTACAAACCTACAAACCTACAAACCTACAAACCTACAAACCTAAAGGATGCACAATTCTCTTGTAACTAAACCAGAACAAAGTGAAGACAAAATATGATTTTTTATCCATCATCCTGTTATGGTCGGGCATTACAAAACAGAAGTTGCTGAAGATAAATTCACACTGAGTGCAAGGACCGGGTCTAATCCTACTCAAGGATTAGGCTGTCAGCCTGGCAGCCCAAGATTTTGGGATCTTCTGAGTGTCATGACTCCATGAAAGGGGTTTAGAACACCTGGCAGCCCATTCTGTGTGGTATCTGAAGAACAGTTTCTGAGGAATTTTTTTAAATGTCAGAATTTTCCAGGGAGTGGAAATTCCCATTTCTGGCTAGTCCTGAGTGCTGTTCCTGCTCTTTTCCCAGGACAATGGGCAGACAGAAAAGGCACAACTCCAGCTCTCTCTCCAAACCTGCAATATTTTATGTGCAATTCTTCTTCCTGCCGTAGCAGGGAAGGGGAATTGGTGAAAAATTGCAATTATTTTGCACCTGGTGCAGATGACAAACATAGAGTCCATGACCATGAGGTTATGCCAGACTTTATGCCATGGTATTTCTCCTACTGCACTGGGGTAGGAGCTCCTTTAAATCAGGGATATTAAAAATTAAATAAATTCCACAGGCTTAATAAAAGCTGCCTTTCTGATTTGGAGATGAGAAGCAATTACACATTATATATGGGAACTGCAAACATTTTCTTAATTGCAAAAATGTAGTTAAAGTATGTTAACAGCAATTTTACCTTATAAAGTTGAAGATCACTATTGCAAAATGTATTATTATTAAGGAGATTATGATAAAGATTATTATTATTTTGCAAGTAATCATATATCCTAATAATTGGCTAAAACCACTTCACACTTCATAGATGTCAGAGTTGCCTGATTAATCTTGCTTGTCAAAATTATCTTAAAGTTGTTTTCTTATTTCCAGTTTTTACCAGAATCACTGGAAATTGCAGAGGATGGCAAGGAGCATGTTTTGACTGTCCTGAGCACGGTGCCCATTGCCTGTCCTGGGCAGGATGATTCCTGTAAAATTACTTTGCAGCTAAGTACTGAGGAATTGGGTAAGAGTTTTACATATTGACATCTAATCAATGTGACTGCTTTTTCCAGTATTTAGGTTACAATGAATTCTAATAGAAAATATAACATATAAATAATACCAAAGGGCAGAAGCCATAAAATCAGCAAACTAGGCCATATTTTTATCTGCAAAATAAAACAGCTGATTATATCTGACAGATTTTGGAGAGCAAAATACCCCTAGGCCATAAATCTGACTAGCAATAACCTGAACAGTAGTCTGTTGAGATTTATGGATGAAATAACTGAGAGAAGAAGAACTTATTTTAAATTCCAGGAGTGTAAAATTCCATTTTTAGGGTTTTTTGTAGCAGAAATGTTCTTAGGTAGAATAATTTCATTAATTATCAATAAAAAGCTCCCCTGCAGATTTATTATTCAGTAAATGCATAGTGAAGCCTTTTTTCTTTCTTTTGCTGGCTTATAGGTTTTGTCTAACTTAATACAGAAGGGAAAAAATCATTCTTGTGTTTATGTATTATTCTCTTTCTAAACGTTTTGGGTTTTTTTATTTTATTAACTTGAAAACATTGACAATGTCACTGAGAAAACTCTTGCCCTATTATTCAATAAATGCTGTCTTCAGGTCAATTAGGTGGAATATCCTTCCTGCCTAAGGGTGGCACGTAGGTATTCACTTTCCATTTGCACCAAATAAAACACCCAAGCTTTTTCCTAACAAGTCACTTCTTTCTCTTCTTTAAGAGACTCAATGAGAGAAATGTTTAGAGATAGGATTACAGCTGCAATTTCTCTGCCCACAATAAGCCAGCTCTAAAAAATGTTGGCGAAACCCAGATAGGTCCTGGTATTTTTCTCTTTTTAATTCCCTTTCCTAGCTCCCCTCACCATCAGCCAAGTGCTTAGACAGAAGAAAGAAAAATAATTTAAATGGTATCATAACACAATGAACTTAAACTGAGCAGCACCTTATGGTTCCAGCAGCTGTGTTGGCTCTCATACATGCAGTACTTTGCATTTCTCCATGGCTCAGTGCTGCTCTGTTCCACACACTGCTCTTGGCTTGGAGTCTGGGCTGCTCCATCAGGAAAACTTCCTCTGAGCTCATGGGAACGGATTTCCTTGGATAGCCAGGTGGAGGAAAGGCTGCCTCACACCGAGGGACTGGGGTGTCAGGGCTGGTGTGTGCTGGGACACCCCCACAGACCCCAAGCAACTGAGGATCAGATAGGAATGAGTCCCAGTCAAGGCCATTTGTTTAACTCACATTTTCTTAGGCATCCATCAAGGCTTTCAGGATCTCTCTGACACTGAGAGCGTGGGCAAGAGCTGTCAGGTGGGGGAGGCTGAACTCAGCACACTGGACTGAGATTGACCCCTCACCAAGCTCTCCTCCAGACCCACAGTTTGCACTTGACTGGAAGAAAGCGAGGACACAGGACTTGCAGAAGCAGCTCTATTTTCAAGCTGTCAATGGGCTTGATGTGTTGGTGCCAAGAGGCGCCAGGAGGAAGGCACAGCTCATCCAATTAACTCATATTTGAAGGAAGTTGTCACTGAAGTGGAAAATTTCTGTTAGTTTCGATCGACTCATTTCTGCAGCCGAAACTAGACCCAGCTCTAGCCCTTGGTTGCTCCATCCTGAGGCTATTTCCTGGGATGACACTCGGGCTGTTATCTATTGAGCTATCTATATATACTTAAGGCTGAGGATCTGCTGCTGGGTGTCTGCACAACCACATTTGCTCGGAGCCCTTATTGTCTTTAGGGTCCATTAGTTTATCTGAAGGAACACTGCGGGCTTCTGAAAAATGTGTGCAGGCCACAGTGCTGGAAATTAAAAATAAAAACCATTTTAGCTGCGATTCGTTTATACCGAATAAATTAACTGACAAGCTCCTTGTCTGACTGAATCCATATAACTACACTCTTGTGCTAATTATGTAGGGAATAAGTGATAAGAAAGCTAATTACAAGCACAGAAATATCTCTCCAAGTTCAGACAATATCATAATGAATGCCAAGGCACAGCAGAGCCACTGGAGTTCAGCTTCTGTTAAGTTTATCGCCACTATTTTGACAAGATGATTTTCTTTGATTTTAAACTTTTGTTCTGGGTTTTGAGCACAGCTCATGGGGCTGTAATGGCAATAACTATTCCTCATGGAAACCTCCAATTTAATTGAATCAAGAACCTTGAAAATGAGCCAGGACTTTTCCATAAGATGTGGGGTGAAGCAGCCTCTAAGGATTTGATATAAGAGATAAAATGTCATTAATATCTGTAGATTTTAGTTCAGTTCCCATAGTACTGTACAGGGTTAATTTAAATTATGTTTCATGAGATTTTTCCATAAGGAATAAGACAGTGATTATTTGATTGTGCTAGAAATGCCATCTTAAAATTCTTTAGTGCCATCTCTAGAAATTATTAAGAAATTCTACAAATGGGAAGAATGGTATAAAAATCATTTAATATTTTAATATGAGAAAATCACTTGTTTTCATCTCAGATTAATTTTATGTCCACCATTTCTAGAACTTTATTCTCATCTGATGATAATTAGTGGTCTGGGACAGAAAATTAAGTATTCCTCAAGAAACACTGTAAGTCCTGAATTCAGCATTTGGATTCTGACTGGCTTCAGCAGACCAGTTTCATTTCCTATCAACCAAAGGATTCATGAAAACTTGAGTGGCTTCTTGAGAGGAAAATGCACACTGTGTAGTGCAGACCAGATGGCTCAGAACTAAATGCTATAATTCAGCATGTGTATGGGAAAACACCTCTGGAAATAAAAATCCAGGTGTGCCCTTCACCTGAGACCTCAGCAGAAAGGGTCATGACCCAAGAGAAGTGGAAACTGCCATTCTGGCTGTGTGTAGAGGTCTTTTTAGGGAAGATATGATGTACAGAGCCATTGTCACACTGATTTTGTCACCACACATCATTTCTCTACCCACCACAGATGCTGACATGGCAGTATCTCCATAGCTTATTATTTTTCCTCATTTTTTAGTGAATTTATCAGCACAGTACTTCTGTGAAGGATACAAAAAAAACCATCATTGTTTTACAGACCATGAGGCAAAACACCATAACATAACTAAGCCAAAAACCACAAATACAGACCTGCAGCATTTGCCTTGTTGTTGTGGATCCATAGTTCACCAAAAACTTAATCAAACCCTCCCTTTTCACATCAAAACACCTGTTTGTTTGAATTAAATAACTCCTAGCAGATACCTCCTTATACTCCAGACAGTGAAAGAGAATTGTTTTCCAGAACACAGATTCATCTCTTTTGTCATGAGAACGACTTGTCTTCATTCACTGGGCATGCACCCATAAAGATAACACTGTTGTCCCAGAAATATCAGCACCTGTGGAAAAACAGACACCACCAAGATTTTAGAAAACTTTGGGGATGAAAAAGCAGCACAGTGAAGACTGCAGAGGGATGCCAGATTCAGTCAGTCACAACTGTCTTCATGCAAAGCCCATCTGGTTCCAAAGTGCCTTGATTTGAAAAGACAGGTGTCTGCTAAGGAAGGCAGGAGCCTTCCTTCAAATGGAAAAAGCAAACTCCCTCCCCCAAAATTATCATGTTTTTTTTTTTAATTAAGAGGGTCTCAGGCAAAGGTATGGGAATAGGAACAACAGTTATTTACTAGGAAAATTAAAATACAAATGCAATAGTACAAAAAAGCAAAAATCGCTGCCAGAGTCAGAATACAACCTGACACCCTGTGGGTCAGGGTGGTGGCAGCAGTGCCATTCCATGGTGGCTGCAGTCCTCTTGCAGTGCCAGCTGTGCTTCTGCTGGAGCAGGGATCCTGGACAAGGGTGGAGTTTTCCTCTGGAGCTCCAGGGGTGCTGGAGATGGGCCTGGTGTTCCTCTGGGAATCCAATGAAAGAAAGCTGCTTCTCTGGGAATGCAGTGGGCAAAGGCTGCTGTGTTGTTCCAAACCTCAGATTGCATCCAGGTAGGAATGCTTGGCTCCTCCCCTGGGTGGAGCATCTCCCCATGGAATGATGGAATTTTATCAGCCATGCAATGGCACTCACTGGCCATGAACAGAGGAGATCTCCCGGAGGAAGGATTGTTTGTGGAAGAGATAAAGAAAACTGCCCAATTAACAGAAGATAACTGCCCCACCTCTAACAGATGGCAATAGAATACACACCCCAGCTAAATCTTTCAACCTAAGGCACAAGGCATGTGTGTCCGGAACAAAAAGTGTTTTCGTCAAACAGAGCACAGGGTACAGGCGGCACTTTGCATGACTCTTGTCAGACTCTGTGTTGGTGTTCACTCCAGGCAGCCAGGTCCCAGGGCCCCCAGACATCGCCCTCTCGGCCTGCCAGGTGGATCTGCTGCCGGGGCCGTGCTCGGCGAGCAGCTGTGCAGCAGCCACGGTGACAGTGACAGCCGTGACGGACTTCGCGCGGGATGGGAACCGCGTCAGCCGCCTCAGCGCTCGGCCAGCCGCGCCAGGGGATGCGCTCTGGAGGGCTTACACACCCAGGGATGTCAAGGTTAGGTCCTGAAATCACTTGGAAAATGTGGCAAATCTAAATGAGAGGCTTTTATTTTCTTTTTTTCTTTCCTTTTCTTTCTTTTTTTTTTCCTTTTTTTTTTTTTCCAAAGAAAATTTTAGGGATGATTTTCATAATTATTTGGGTCAGAAGGGACCTTAAAGACCATCCAGTTCCACCCCCTGCCATGGGCAGGGACACCTTCCGCTGTGCCAGGTTGCTCCAAGCCCCAACCAATCTGGCCTTGGACACTTCCAGGGAATGGGCAGTCACAGCTTCTCTGGGACACCTGTGCCAGGGCCTCCCCACCTTCACAATAAAGAATTTTTTTTCCTAATATCTGATCTAACCCTGCCCTCTGTCAGCAGAGTAAAGCAAATCAGTCACTTTACACACCAATAAAATTAAATGGAATTCCTTGTGCTTTGACAGATTTGGGGTTGATTATTAGTCAGCACATCAGTAAGGCCAAGAGCTGGAACACAGAAGTCACCAGGAGTGCTTCTGTCCACTGGAAAAGGGGAGAGGGAGAACATGGGTTAGGGAATGAGCACCTTTTTGAGAAGGAGGGAGGGGGAAACTGAGGGTTTGGAGAACATTTTCTGAAAAAGCAGAGGAAAGGCAGAGCCTCAGAAAGGAGAGAGAAGGGGATTCAGCAGTGCCGTGTTCAGTTTGTGACTGTGCTATGAATTGCCAGGACACTTTCAATGACACGTGTGGCTGCTCCATCTCTTCATTTATAACACTACAAAATGTCCAAAACAAATGAACAACAACAAAAAAAAAGCAATCAGGAGGGCAAGCCACACTTTCCCTGTAGAAAGCCTGGCTAAAGAAATGTGGTGAGCAAGGACCAGTCCTTTCTCCATGAAGTTATTTCAGGACCTCAGCTGGGAGATTTGAGAGCTGTAATCCCATAACCCCAAAAAATTAACCAGAGCACCGATTTGACTGAGCTAAACGTCACAGAGCAGGGGCACATGCAAGCTGGCATATCTTAAGTAACTGAAAACAGCCCTCCAGTGAATTCCACAAATTCCCTGCCCTAATTTTTGCGGATTTTTTCATGAGAGAATAAAATTAAACTGGAACAAAAGAATGTTTGTCTTCAAAGGTAAAATGCCTAGCATGGTGTATAACATTTTATCTCCAGAATTGGCTTATTTTTAACGTTCCTAAATCAGAAATTATGGCTAATTCACCATTGTGCATTCACACACTCATATTTTTTTTTGAAATTACAAATGCTTTCATTAAAATATGAAGATGTATCAAGTGTGAAATTGAATAAATCAATTTTAATAATAAATTCAATTTATCTCTGTTAAAACTTGATATATGGAAACATAATAGACAATACTTTCCTCCCCTCCATTTTCCCATTTCTGCTTTGTAGTTAATTAGAGGCCTTAATGTAACATAGATCTTGCAACATAGCAAGAAAATGTCCATGTATTAAAATCCACATAATCTTTAATCCTTCTGACTTGTTCAGATATTTTTGATTTATCTGAAAATTGAACAGAAATGGTGGGCAGAACATCCTAACACATCTAGATGCCTGTGAACAGGATTTCCTCAGCAAACTACTCCTGCCTCCAACCAGGAATGGTGTCTTCTGCTGACATCATGCAAGAAGGAACAGAGCAGGAAGGGCCACATGGATTTGTTTGTGCCAAATTTTTGTTTAGGATGCGTGAGGCTGTGGGGAAAATGGGAAAATTCTGAGACACTTCATATCACACAGTAAATCCAAATGATACAGCTGAGCCCAGATCAAAAAGTTGTTCAAAGAAGGGTTCATTTTTTCAGTCATCAAGGCCATCATTCTAAAAGTTTGGTGTGCCAGACACAGGTGGGCATTTAAGTGTTTCTGTGTCATGGTTAAGGGGTATTTTGAAATACAGATGATGTATTGCTGCAGGTGAGGAATGTTGTCAAGAACTGAAGTTCTATCTTCACCCTCTAATTCATTTATTTAATTTCACCCCTGTTCCCAAAAGCCAGGTTCTGCTTTGTCACTGAAAGACTGCACAGGGATATAGTAGCCATCCTTCTTCCCTGCTCCATGGATCCTGGTAGAGCTAACTGAAGTGCACCTCTGGGCTCCTCATGGGCAGGGAGGGAGCAAAGAATTAACAGCCCTGGCCAAGAAATCAGTCTGTCAGGATGGATAATGGAAAGCCATAGCACTCCATCACTCCCACCAGTATGACTGGGAGCTCTTCATATCACAAATCATTACACAACCCAGTCCTGCATTTTTGGGAGCTGGTCAGCAGAGCATTCAGTCATTAAAAAAACACCCTCTTGAGCAGGCCTGGCAAAGTGGGCCCAGCACTGCCTGAGATTCAGGTGTTACAGCTTCAGAGCCCTGCCTCTGGCTTCTGCAGGCACATCTGCTCCCTGCAGGGTGCCAGGGCTCTCACAGCTCCTCTCTGACCCAGCTGGTGCCCGAGGAGTCAAGGGCTGATGCAGATGAAGATCTCTGCAGCTGCAGTAGATCCTTTCCTGTTTCACCCACATACTTAAAGCTGTGTGATTTGGAGCCTCCTCATCAATATCTGATCAATATCCACATCAAATAGATAAATCAGCCTTTCAGATGCTGTAACGGGAACTCTGAGGTCAAATTAGGGGACAGGCAGCCACTACTAAAACATGCTAATGTTACTTAATTACAGCATGCCTTTTTACCACACTTCAGGAATTAAAATTAGTACAATTTAATGAGCACTCTATTCTCCTGGTAATTTCAGTGAATGATCTGCTCCTTAGCAAAAAGTTTTAATAAAAAAACTTCAGCTTTCACCAGATAAAGGAAGACATTACATCAGATGAACAGGAACACTTTGAACTCCCTCATTGGCTATGATTAAACTCTGTTGTTTGAAAGCAAAGCCCATTTTGTCCCCATCTGCAATCATATTTCAGAAGTCAGACTGTAGTTTGTACTTAACCCATGAATCCTACCCCTAATGTTTTGTGAGGAACAGTAATGAAGGAAAACTGCTGTGTAGACTGTATTCATTACACATTTCATTTTAACTAGGTCACAGTTCGAGACCTCCCAACAGGGAACTGCTACTCTTTCACTGATCCACACATTATCACATTTGATGGATGGTGAGTATTTTACTTTGAAATAATTCGGCTCAATTACTGCAGTTATCAGTTTCTGGATGTGGCATGCATGTGGGTTTACATTAGAATATCAAAAAAGCATTGAACAGGTTTGCTTACAATAAGGAATGTACTCCTTCAGCAGCACACGTGGTTTCCTTGCAGCTGTGTACTCCTTTTAACAAAAGGACTAGAAATGGATTAATCTTTGAGAAGCAAAGGGTTTGAGTCTGAATAATTTTTAAAAGACAAAGGTCAGGTTCCAAAATGTTCTTGAGATAGAACCATCACTAGTGGCTTTGTGAAGGTGTCTACACCACATGTTGTCGTGTTAGTGACACCCCAGTGCCAGCCAAGTGACACATTATGTCACCAGGGCAGCACAGCACACAGGGACAGCCTTCCCAGGAGTTCAGCAACCTCTGCTGCAAAGTCACTCATCAGAAGGATGCTCTTGATTTCTTCTGTTTCCAGAGGTGGTTTATGTCCAGCTGGAGTTGACAATCATAAACACAACCAATAAAACCCCAAAAAGATGGCTCTAATGTTTCAGATAAAAAAGTGCAGAAATTACAAGTGTCAAATGTCAGGAGAAGAATTCAAAGATAAAGTTGAACATCCTCCTGTTGTGTCCAAATGTCCTTCTCTATTACCCAGCAGTAAGCTGCTTAAAGACTTACCGAGCCAAAGTGGTGCCTTTGTGTTTGACAGCCTGAACCGTATAGAACTTTTCCACATTTAACTCCCCTAATCATTCATTAATCTATTTATCCCGGCTAACTGGCATCACTGAAAGCTTTTAAAATTTGTACCTGGCACATTTGATCCAATGTTGCAAATATTTCAGATGACATTTCAATTTTGTCATTCCGCCGTTGACCTCCTGATGGCACAGACAGCGACCTTGGGTGCACAGCATCCACAAGGACTTGGCAGGTGGGAATTTCTGCTATCCTCATATCCCAATTTCAGTCCAACATGCTCTGGAGGTGGCACCTGAAATGATGTCAAAGCTGGAGAAATCTGTTGATGAAATGTGAGTAGGAAAGACAGTGACTCCATTAAAGGTTACACTTCTGTTTCTAACAAAGATTTCACATAAATTGGGCAGTCTGAGACAGGAGATTAGCTCTGCTTATCCATGGTTTCCCAGTTCCCCTTCTGCTTTGATGAAAAACATTTAAATGTGACCAGGAACTTGTTTCATACAAGTTTGGGTGCTTTTCTTGCTTTGGAAGCTTCATTAGAGCTGCATGAGGTTAAAAGGTATTCCCATACCTCATGTAGCTGCAATTATTTCAACTCTGGGATGTTAAACTAGATCAGAGTATTATTTCAAACCTCTCCATACATTTATATTCCAAAATACTCCCTTTTGACTTAGGGCTGGGAACAGGCAGTGATCTGTCAGATTGTTGTGTTTAGGGAGTTATAAATAGCTGGAAAATACCTCTTGGAATGGGGACACCCTTCCAGCCGCGCAGCACATTTTTACATTGCTTCCATGGGGAAAAAAGGTCTGAAACCAAATAAAGCAATTTTATTTGAATAACTAATTTTTTAATCCTATTTTTGATATCACACAGAAATGCTTCCTAAGCAATTTATGTTCTGTTTTGACCCAGGAAGTTTGGAAAAGCCCATCAGTCTGTGTCATCCTGCCTCAGAGTCACACAGACTGAAAAGAGGAAAAACCCAGGATCAGCTTGGCCCCTCAAAAGCTGCACGTTTTTCCCTGTAGAAGACATTCATCTCTGCTCTGTCCAGTGCAGCTTTAAATGAGCCACACTGATGGGGCTTCGTCCATCTCAATAACTAGGTTATTTCCCTAAGATGTATCACTTCTTGATATTCAGCCAAGTTTCTTACCCATCATTTCACAGTCCCATTACTCCTACTTATATTCCCATTTATTATTGTAAATAATTTCTCTTTCAATTATTATAATGATTAGGCTACCTTATTACACATCAGTTAAGCAGCTTCTCTGACTGCCTATCCAAAAAAAAAATTGTTACCACGTTAGCAAATGATTTTAAAGCTCTGTCTTTAAGGAGTGAGGAAAGCAATTCCTGCTTCTGTCCTGGTAAAAAACTATAATCTGAAGGCAAAGGCTGACATAGAGGTCTGGAAGGGAAGCATTTCCTTTTTTTCGTGGAAGGGAATGTGGTAGGAAAATGTGATTGAAATGAGAACCTTTTTGTGGTTTTAAAATTTAAACAAAAATGATTTAAAAACTAAAATTTAACTTCAATAAAAATAGTTATTTGAATGAATTTAGAAAATTGAAAAATGGTACAAAAATCAAAAGTCTGGAAGTGTTTTTCTTATTGGAAGTACAATTTTCTCAGTGAAATGGCCACTTCCAATGTAATTTTAACTTCTATTGTGATGTTTCCAATGGTTTCAATCTGACATAGTGAGCTCACGTTACATCTGAGGTAGTTAGCTATTCATTAGACAACTGAAATACCCAACTCCCACCCCTTAGTAACACTCCCCTGTGCTGTGCCTCCTGCTAATATATGTCGGTAGGAATATTTATCTTGTAATCTTTTTATTCTTTTCACCAAAAGCAGTGACTGAAAATCAAAGAAGAATGTGTCATATTTTACAGCATAAGCACAATCAATTTGTGTATATTGGAGCGTAGATGTGAAATAATGTTAATTATGCCAGCTAAAATCCAGAGAGAGCACTTCCTTTTATAGCAAAGTACCTTCTAAATTAAACAAATGTGAAAGCCTGGTAAAGCAAAAGTATAGCCCTCATTACTGGTTATGCCACATTATAAATATAAAAGCTTTTCATGCCATAAATCGCAGATTCTTAAATATGAAGTACTAGCTTAAAACTAAATATGCAGAAAATCCTTTTAGGGCAAAGTAAAAAGGGGAATTTCTTTTGATTGGGGAACCATATACATCATTTATGTTATTTTGCATTTTACCTAACCAAAAAAAGGTTAAAAGATTTTTCAGACTTTTCAAAAATTTACACTAATCCATATTATCCTATCAATATTATCACCAAGGAAATGGCACCATTTGCTGGTTGGCTTTAATGATTTTCATCATAGCAGTCCACAGCTAGGTCCTGGGCATGAGTAGCCCTGCCAGGTGCTGGGGTTTGGATAGTCTGCAGCAGTTTAGGTGTCCCCAGGCATCCAGTGCCTGCTGAATATAACCCAACATCTGCTCTGAGAGCAATGTGATGGGAGGAACACTCTGAAAGCTGAGAATGTCCTTCAGCATCACCCAGCTCTTCATAGGGTAAAGCCTACCATGAAATAGTTTCTAGTAGCCAAGAAGGAACCTGGAGGGTCATGCCAAGAAATCAAATCATTTGGTGCCCAAGCTGTGGTGGAAAATCTGCAGGAATAACCACACTGAATTAATACAAAAGTTAAGTGCTGCTTGGTGAAGAGGAAGGGCAGAGTGTGAGTTAATTGAACACTAGCAGGTAGTAGTTTACATATGTCTATACCCCCTTCTGTCCCTCTCACGATTTACCAACAGAAATTATTCCTACAGAAGCTCACTGCCATAACCAAGCACTCAGGAGTGTTTTATAATTACTGGATGAAGAGCATAAGTCGAGCCATGACTTCGTGCCAGAACAAGAACCTGCTTCCCCCCTTGGAAAACAATCTAAGCACACAGAAGGGGAGGGAGGGAACCCCTTTTCACCCAGGCTGCCCATTGCTGCAGACTGTGAGGGAAGCAGGGTGGAGGGAGATTTGGACAAACAGTGGTGCCTGGTCCACAAGGAACACGCAGAATTCCCTCATGCAAGAGCTGCTCTAAGTCTACTTTGGGCATTTAGTACTACAGGCAACTCCAAGGTTGTCCAAAGAATCATTATCCCAATTACAGTTGTATAAACATCACAAAAGTTTACCTGACTACATCCAATTATCCATTCAAATGATTTGAAGGCGCCTGAAAGCTCTAATTTAGGCACGGTGCAGGTTTGTGCTATGCAATCTATGCCATGACTTAATTGAAGGACTCAGAGTGACTTCCAGGAGGGTTGGATTGGGTCCACTGTCAGTGATTATTAGGCAATAAATAGCTCCCCTGACTGCAATGACATTTATATGCATATGCAAAAAGAGCCTTCTTTACCAGACAGAGATGATTAGTCTGGGCACAGCCAATCTGATGCCTGATTTCCCATCAGCCTCCTTAAACACCTCTCCTTCTAAGCTGATCCTGTAGAAGGAAACTGTGGAAGGTGCTCTCATAAAATATCCTCTTTCTCCCCCACAAAGTCATCCAAATGGAGCGAGTACTAGAGGTTTAAAGAGATTATCTATCTATTTTTTATGTTGTCCTTAGTTCTGATCAATCTTAGCAGCAGCATCTATGCAGTGTAATGCAGGATTCATGTATCTGATTAGAAAATAGGATGAGACAGAACCATTCAAAATCTTATCCCTTTATGGCCAACCTAAGTTTTTCAAGATGAAAGATAAAGTCAGATGTGTTTTCTATCAGAGAAAAGGAGCTGGAGTTTAATTTTTTTTTACTGTGTTTTAAGCTACAAAGTTATCTATAGCTTTTTTCCTGAAGAGGAGCAAAACACAGAAATATACATGAGAAAAAGTCACAGTTTGCAAGCCATTTGTTCCCCTGCATAAGAAACATTAGTGGCCTGAAACGTGGGTGTTTGTATGGCACTGTTTAAAAAATAATCCTGTTATTTAGCAGAAGCATTTTATACATTCCTTTTAATGTTTTTTTTTATTGCAGAAAATAATAAAGTTTATTATTATAAGCTTATGGTTTAGTTTCCATATTAGTTAATTTCATAAAAATTGAGTTTAAAACTAATCACAGTGCCTTAAAAGAAAGCAGAATAATCTATTGTTTTTAAAGATGGGAGCTGTTGGCTTATAGAGAGAAAACATCAGCAACATATATTAAGTATATGGCTACTATTTCCTTTTATATAACAGAATAAAATGAAGTGAGAATGAGACAAGTTTATGGAGAGAGCACAAAGAACAAGCAGAAGAGGATCCTCTCACAGGCCTCTGTGGTGGAAACCCCAGAGATTCCTGATGGTCCACGCAGAGGCCAAACACTTGCAAAGTTATTAAAGTTATCCTGCTCTTGGCCTCACCCAGACAGAGCAGGGATGTTCCTTATGGAAAAGAATGAAAGTCCTAAATTGTTTGCCATGCTGATTGCTGATCCATTGAGAGTGAAATTTGTGCTCACGGACAAGTTGTTGAGGGGGAGGAACAAACTTCATTTTAGCTGGCTTTCAGTAGAATCCCAGGTTTTCACAGGAAGCCTTTACCTAGCCACAGCCAGACTTGTAAAATTTGGTGATTAGTCACAGAAGAGGTTATTTGAGCACTGATTTCCCTTTGAAGAACATCATACTTGAAAATCAACCGGTTAGAACCAAAATATATTTATTAAGACCTGGAGGCAGGAAACTTCTTCCCATTTGCTTTATATCAAATGTTTACCCTTTTTATCCATGCCCATTGCCATGGCAGCAGCTGAGACACAACTCCTGCTTTTCACAGGAATTCTTAGGCACTTCCAGCTAACAACTGCCACGGCATTCCCTTGGATACAGAGCCAGAGAAACCCTTCCCCAGCGCGCGTGGCTCCCTCCTCCAAGGCCAGCCAGCACTCTGCTCTGATTATGGAGGGCTGCTGCATGACTGCCAACAAACTCCCAACACAGGTGCATGCTGAGGGTGTCTAACTCTGTCTGGTTTTGTTTCTTTGTGGCGGTTCAGGCGCTATGAGAGCCATAAAATCGGGACGTTCCTGCTGTGCCGCAGCGAGTCGCGGCCGTTCGAGGTGCACATCCGGCAGTGGGATTGTGGCGGCCACCGCTCCGCCACCGCCTGCAACTGTGGCGTGGCAGCACGAGAAGGGGGTGACGCCGTGGTGCTGGACACCTGCAATGGCCACTTTCAGGACAGCAGGCCCCAGCTGACCATCAAAAGCACCGAGGCACCGCCACAAGTCAAAATCCTGAAGTCTTACGGAGGCAGGAAAATAACAGTACGTGTGTGGATGGTTGAGCGCTCTTGTGGCGGTTGTGCTTTGAGAACACTTGGTTAATATTTCTGAATTATCAGTGAAGTTGCTACAAAAATATCTGAAGCCATCAGAGCACCTGCAGCCAAATGTACCCCAAAAGGAGAGGCAGGGAAGTAGCTGGTTAAAGTGTTGGTTTAACAAAGTGTAAAACCAAACAAAACAAATACCTCTGGAAATTTTGTGGAGACACAGCGGAGCTCTGATAGCACTGCTTACTCTCTTCAGCGCTCCATGTTTGCTTATGCCAGGCACTACCCAACCACATCACATAAAGCAAATTTCTTTGCAGAGCTCATGATATAAATATGCAAGGAAAGATCACAGGTAGCAGAGTAATGGAGTTTTTGAGTGGAGCAGTAAGACACTATTAGTCAAATCCACAGAGCCCCCAAAAGCTATGAAAATGGGCTGTAAATGTGCAACATTTGCTGTAACATAAAGCATTTGCCTAAACAAATATATGGCCACAACTTACTTTGCATAAGTATTGCTTATCCACACTAATAGACTGAAATCACTAGAAAAATAAGAGCAGGCTGCACCAGGGGTTTTGGTACGGGAAAGAGCTGCAAATTATGGCCAAGAAGATAATTTTATCCTAGAGTTGTATCATCAAGATTTATTGCTGCGAAATGTTTTGGATGAAGATCGGTCCACAGCAGAGCCAGAATGATGCAGGAAGTGGCTGTGCTTGGCTCTCCTTGTGATCTCACTTGGAATAGACCTCAGGAAGGCAGTAATTGAAAGTCTGTTAATTATAGAATAGAGAAAAAGCAGGAATCAAGCTGTCATTTCATTTTGCAACTGAATGCAATATAATTACTGTTTTATTACTGGGATAATCTTAGCAAGGAATCCCTATTCTCATTTACACCTGAGGTAAAACTCAGGGAAACAAATCAGGGCAGACTGGGGACACAATATGAGTCCTGCTGTGAGGTGAGTGGGAATCTAAAGGAACTGTGCAGCGGTGAACAAGATCCCTGAGCACACCACCGAGTGGGGCGCATCCCAATCCTCCCAGCACTTGTCCATCATTATCCTCATGCAGCTCAGGAATTGGCTCCCACTGGCTCCCACAACGTTCAGGGAGGATCAGAATGGGGTTGGGTCACGCAAAGTGGCAGCTTCCAGCAGGCAGCCACTAAATAACTGCAAACTCAGGGCTCAAAAAACCTTCCTTGAAGCCTCAATTAGCAGCGTTAAATCCAGGTGGGATGTGTTGCCCTGGGCAGCAGGATAGGAAAGGGTTAGAGCCCTCCAAACTCCCAAAATAAATCACACCTGGAAATATTTATGTGGACAGCGCAGAAGACTGAGCAGCTCAGGCAGTTCTGACTGCAAGGGTTTTACACACAGCCCTCTAGAAAAAGCCTGAAGTAATGGGGAACTAAAATGGGCAGAATTATAGTTTAGTGAAGCCAAACTCTGTGTAAACTCTGGATTCAAGCACAAGAACAAAAATATAAGCTTGTTACACCTTCACAGATATGAGTAGATTTGATGGGGGGGAACTTCAAAGGGACCAGAAAATCCCCACCCAAAATAAAGGAGATTATTTGGATTAATAAATTATATTTAGGCAGGGGCCACTTAAAAAAGGAAATTAATTATTTTGAAATTATGATAATGAGATGTTTGCAACTCTAATGTATTTTTAAGATTAGCTGAAAATGTTTAATTTCTGATAAAAAGTATCAATGCTACTTATCAGGATAGTATGTTCCAGCTCCCTCTCCAGGCCCAGATAATTTTCAAATAGTTTTTTTTTTTACCTGTAAAAATATAGCAAATAAAAAAAAAATCAGTTGAACAGATATTTTCTTTTTTTCTTTTCTTTTTATTATTTGGTTAGTAAGCCAATCTGGAAAATCCATTATCCACACAGTTACTTCTTGTTTTGAACTCTGCCAGGTTCTTTTTTTCCTTTTAAAGGTCAGTGTAAGCCTACCACTAGTTCTTTAATGAGAAAATTGCTTTATCCACTTTAAAACACAATAATTTTCTGGATAATCCGGCCTTGGAAAATGAAACAATTGTTCAGAAGGAAGAAATATATTTTTCAATCTTGGCAGTTTCTCTAAAAAAAGTTATTATTACAAAATTATTAATATAAAAGACACAAGAGTGGCCTTATTGTCATGGAAGTCACTTCAAAAATTAGCTAGTAACTCACCACTGGGGAAACTTCAATGGACGCAAATACTAGTTTAAGAAGAAAGCACTCATGAAGTTATATATTTATGTAATGCTATCAGATATTAATGCCATGGAATCTGAAAGCAAGCTAAATAATATCACAAACAGATATTTATAGTGTTTCTAAGTGATCTTAAATTACCTCTGCCATCGCTAACGTCCTGCTTTGAAATTTTCGTTTCTGGAAAGAGATGATTTTTATTGCATAAAAAGCTTGGTAAGAGCTTCAATTCACTGGGGCTTTTTTTTTTCTGCCTCTTCAGATCTTGTTCCCTTCTGGAGCATTTGTTCGAGCGGACCTGAGTGAGAGGGGAATGGGTGTGACAGTGAGGACACCGGGCAGGGACTTCAACAGCACGCGGGGCTTGTGCGGCCTCTTTGACGGGATGGCTCACAACGACCTCAACAACGTGCCAGAGGAAGACTTCATAGAGGAGTGGAGGTACACAGCCACAGAGATCCCACCCAGGAGATGCTCTTAGCACAGTTCCAAATGGCCTTGATGGGTTTATTTCATTACAGACTCCCCTAATGGCCTGACAGAAAGATCTCCTTAACCTAAGGGAGAAGCCTGAAGACCCATCTCCATCCCAGCAGCACAGGGGTTTAATTTTCAGCACAAAACACATCAGCAGTTACCAAGAGAGAAGTTTTATATTCACAAGTGATGTCATGTTAACAGCTGTGTTAAGATCCCTCTCAGCTGTTAAAAAAAAATGCAGTTCTCACCCGCACTTGAAAATGTAGGTAGCTGACAATAGGGATTAATTAAGGGTTTAGTGTATCTCTTGTTCTTTTATTCCTGAGCGCTAATTATAATATGTGAGTATAGATTAAATGTTACATTCTGACAAAGTCTGGTAATATACATACCATGCTAAAACCTAATATCAACTCGACTAATGATGACAGTGAGCTCTGAAAACTTGCACTTTCTGGGACAGATGGTCTGGAAACACAGCCAGGAGTCTGACTCTGACATCTCCCTGTCACAGTCCCTGTCCCTATCCTTGCTCCTGTCTCCCTAGCCCACATTTTAATTTTTGTTGCTGCACTTCAAACACGCCTAGTAGGTGTTCCTAAAACCAAAATGAGATTGCCTGTGTAGCCTGGTTTGTGAAGTAAGGAAAAAGAAGGCAAAATACTAACATAGCACTTAATCTGTACATGGGACCTCAGCTCAATCCTTTAGGAACAATGAATTTTTAGACTTCTTACACTTCAGAAAATAAACAAGCACCTCTGTCATATTCTGGTTCTATTCAGTGGGCCTAAGTAATGGCTATTTAATGTCTATTTTGGCCTGTCATTACAAATGCCACTATTTTGAATTCAACAGCCATCATCAACATCCCAATAATGTGGTAATCAGTCAGAGATTGCTTCTGGGAAGGCAGAAGGAGAAATAGCTTGGTGCAAGAACCAACCAAAAACTCACTGCCCCAAAAAAGGGCTAAAAGGTTCTTAGGAGAACTTGCCCAAAGCAATTTTGTTGAAAAAGCTGAAGCCAAAGCACAGTGCAAAGGAATTTAGTTATGAAACCCTGAGGAGTTTTCTAGGGCTGTGTGATGGAGATCCTTCAGGGAAGGCAGAAGCTCCTGCTAAGTGAGAAGGGCAGGAGGGGTGGTGAGTTTCATCTTGCAGTACTCCCAGGGATGGATTCTCAAGGACCCCTCAGAACCTGTATAAAAAACCAAGCCAACAGAGAAACTGAGGTCACCTCCAGAGGAGACTGGATCATTGTCTGATCTGCTCACTGAGAAACGGCCCAGTAAAAAACAAAAGCTAGAGGGTGACTTTTCTGCTGCTGTTTTAAATTTCATTTAAAATAACCCTGAAAGCGTGCTAGGTTTTCTTCAGCACCTGAAGCCATCTGAGTGCCCACCATCTGGCAGTTCAGAGCTTTCCCTGGCTCCCACCTCTCTCAAGCAGATGCAGGGCCCTGCATGCACAGATCAGTTTTACACACCAGCTTTCCAACACAACTTTTAAACAATAAAACAACATCAGAGCTTCCCAGACACTAAATAACAACCAGAGAAGAGATGAATTTTAAAACATGTGATTTAAGTAGGCAAAATAAAATTTTCAGATATTTAAAAATATACCAACAAGCCAGCAGAAATGCTGTTAAACTCTGGACACTTTATAATAGCATCCAACTCAGTCAGAAAAACTTTTCTTTAGTTCTTCCTGGATTATAGTGTGGCTCAGAGGAATGATAGTCTGGTCATCTCATGCAGGGGACATTTGAGCTCACTGAGGAACAGCTCTATGTGCATGGCTGTGAGGAAGGAGGGGGTTTTCCTTCTTTCCACACCACACACCCCTGTTCTGTGGACAGGGGCTGAGCAAAAGAAGGTAATTGGTTTCATGTAGGATTAACAGAGGATTTTGTTTCACTAAAACATCAAAGCAAAAGAGTTTCATTTTAGTGAAATTTTCATTGGTGCGTTAAGTTTCTGTCCTGATTCTGACCAGTTTATATGGTTGATTTTTTTTTTAAATTATTAAATAAATAATATTTACAATAGCTTCCAGTTTATGTAGTATTATATCAAAGGAGGATCTTCTTCTGCTGCCTTAGTTAGATTGAAATTTACTTGATGCTGAGTCAGGGAAGCTTCAGGGGCAAATAACCCCTCTTTTAGAACCAGAGGAATGGAGCGTGAAGGACACTCATTCAGACACTAAAATGTTTTGTCCAAAGGACAAGTCTCTCAATCATCAAAAACGTTTTATTTTCCTAGACTATAGGGAAGTGCAGAACAGCTTGTGCATTTCCATGAGCATGAAAACCACCCTTTTGTCCCATACTGTCTCCTGCTGAGCCCACACTTTGGGCAAAACAGTTCCATAAATGTTTGTGCTCATGTTTCAGGAGGAGAAATAGGTTTGTTTTGCCAGTGTCACCGAGATGTCCTATTTAAAAGTTATGATTGTGTCAATGATCAAAATGGTAATATCAGATATGCCATTTAAAATGTATTTCTAACAAATTGGATAAAGGCAATTACAGTTTCCAACAACAGTATCTAGTGTTTGGCTCCAATATGTTGGCAAATGCTTTCCCTTTCCTGAAACCCCAACGTTCTGGCTGCAAGACAAAATTAATGCCAAAATGATTTTAATTTTTGGTGCTCTTTCAAATTTGTCTGGTAATGACATGCTGCAAAATATTGGGACAAGAAACATATCCTTTCCTATGAAGCTCTAGGATTCCCCTTGTGCTGCACAAATAAGATCAATAAGAGATATGAGATTTCTGAAGAAACTTGAATCGTGGCTGTTGATTCAAACTGAAATCTCTAGAAGTTCATCCATCATTAAAGACTAAATCTAAATTTAAAAGGGGGAAGAGAATCATCTCAGCTTATATGATAGCCTAGCCCTAAGATCAATAGAGAACTGCTTTGTGTTGAAAAAAAAATCAAAGAAAACTCTAGTAGAAGGAAAGAATGAAATGAAATATGAAAAAAAAAAAGTAGGGGAAGACATTTAAAAGAAAAAAGATAGCAATATATATATATATTAGAGGACAGATCAGGCACACAGATAAAGATGATTTTCATAATATAGGATTTGAAACAAACACAATTTTTTTTGTCATTCTCCAAGAGTTAGCTGTGTCACCCAGGGACAAATCCAAGGCCTTATTTCATGTATAATACACAAAGGGTAACCTGCACCTCAGAGAAAGTGCTGCAAAGAGAAGTCAAGCAACTGGGCAATGCTCCAGCAAACCACTTAAACATCTGGTATAAAAACTCTCCATGAAGTGCTAGAAAATACACAGGACAACTCAAGAAGGGCAGTGCAAAAGTGACTAAAGAAAACAGGTTAAACTTAAGTGTTTTCTCAAGTACTTTTGTAGATTGGGAATTTATGCTTACCCTACCCTCAATGAAAGTTTCCTTTCATGATAGACTAATTTGTTGAAAATTTTCTCCTTCTAATCCTTTCCTATTTTTAAATCAGAATTCCTCCAGGGAAGAGTTTATTTGACAAGACTCCAGCACCCTCTGAGAGGAAGCAAAGGAAAAGTTTCTGCAGATGCCAGAAGGGGAGCACCAAGCCTGTGCCCGTGGCAAACACAAAAAATGCCTTTCAGACTCCTTCCCCTGAGCCCTCCGATTTCCATCATGACCACGTGGACCACAGCTTTGCAATCCCATACCTGGATGTTACATCCGAGTTTGTCACTCACACAGAAGCAGAGTCAGCTTTGAGAAAAGATGCGAAACCACCAACCAAAGCTTTCGGTCAAAGATATTTTTCTAGATCAGTACAAAAGCGAAGAAGCCCTGAGGTCCCACTAAAGCCCCTCCCACACAATGTTTCCATGAATACCAACAGCTCCATTGACTCTACCAAACCAACGGGAGACCTAAGGAAAGCAAAAAGGCAAGACAAGTATTATAAATACCCATCCTTTCACCCACTGCATGGCCCAGCCCAGAGACACTCGGAGAACTTTGCATATTTTTTCCCCGAGGACTACTTTGAAGGGGTTCGGATGAAATTTCCACTGTCATGGCCCACTCCCAATGGCCTGACAGCCACCAAAGCTCAGGAGATTTGCCACCAAACTCTTGCAAATTCCACCATTGGCTTGGCGTGTAAAGGCCTCCTGGCAAAACACCTGGATGAGGCAATCGCTATTTGCCTGTTGGACCTGCAGCTCAAAGATGACGTGGCTTGGGTGAGGGCACTGATCGCCCTTCTGGAAAATGAGTGTGAAAGGAGAGTGCTGGGGAGCAGGAAGGGAGAGTTCCCTGTTGGAAACCAGCCATCTGCTAGTTTCTCCTGGGAGGAGATCCTCGCTGCTCTCCAGTGCCCCGCGCTCTGCAGCGGCCGCGGACGCTGCACGGAGCTGGGCTGCCAGTGCCTTGCAGGCCACGGCTCCCACGACTGCAGCACTGCCAAAAGTGAGTAAAGCCCTCTTTCCATATTGGCATTATTAGGCAGAACATCTGCACGGAGTTGTTTGCTCTTCCAGCAGCACTACCAGTAAGGTATTTGATGAATTAGTAATCAGGTTTTGACCTTGAAGAGCCAATCAAAATGTCTGGTTGGCTGGTCCTTCAAATTTTTTGCCTCAGTAACTTTTTAAAAATGGATTTTACAAGCCCCTTAGCAAATTGGTTTTGCAGAAGTGATTTTCTTTACGTCTGATCTATCACTGGCATGCTGACAAGCAGGCTTCTCACAAAAAAGAGGAGCGTCCTGCTCACCTTGTGGTCAATATTCATGTAAACAGTGTAGAGATATGTCTTTCTACTCTTTTTTCCTGGTCAAGAGAAAATAAAATTTGAACCTTAATTTCAAACACTATACTAGTAACAAAACAAAATTAAAAGTGACAAAATGAACAAGTAACCCTGCCAAAGCCATCAAATGGGGTCAGTCTAGGGTCAGCCACCATGGCTTAGCTGAGACAGCCAGCCCCAGGTGCCCAGTGGCACAGCAGACACCCCAATGCATTTATTATCAGGGATGGGATCACTCATACTCTTCACATTAAACATGACTTCAGTGCATGGGTTTAAAGCAGTTAAAATATATCCTGATATCCTTTTTTTTTTTTTTCTGCTAATGACAGGCTAAAATTTGCAGAATAACTTCCCAAATGTGGAAGAATTAATTCTCTTTCACACAGAGAATAACTGACACCAGGGACTGAAAAGTGAGTTGAGCAATTTTGAAGCAATTGCCCAACATACAATTCAATGTTTAACTTCTTTCTCTGTGATAAAGAGGGGTTAGGGGTCTTGCTTAGGCCAAATTTTAAAATTTTATTTTGCTATGGCTGAAATCTCTCAGATTAGAGGAAAATAACTTCAATATGACCTTTCAAGTAAAAGCTAATGGCACCTTGTCTCCTTGCTGTGACATCAAATATAAACAAGGACAGAGAACAGAGCTCAGCCTGGGATTGCACAGGGAGGTGAGAACTGGGAAACAAACACACATCAAAACACCCCCAGGTCATCTCCTTCCTCTGCCCTGACTGCTTTGTCTGTCTCTTGCTGCCTTTGCCTTGTACATTTTCAATGTTCAGCTGCACAGGGTGCTGGGCCATCTTGTCAAGACAATGCTTTTTCCTGACTTAGAGAAAAATTGAGAATTAAAAAAAACAGAAAGATTAAAACCAAAGTAACAAGTGGCATGCCTAACTTTCAGAATATTCTCCCTTGTCTTTGGTATAAATGCAGAGAAGTTTGGAGAAAACGTCACACAATTAATTCATTTCAGCATTAACTATGGAGAGGAAAAAGTGCTGCCACTGCCTAGAGTGAATTAGTGGAATGAGTTGCAATGAGGTCCATTATTAAGGACTATTTATGAATTCATTTATTAGTGATTTAGAATATTTTTATATATATGCAAAAATTGAGAAGCTGTTTTATACATACATACATATATATATGTATATATATATATAATTATCTGATCTTCTGAATGAAATATAAAGCAGATCTATACATACAGCCTGAGGTCAGATCCCCAACAAGGAGAAATAAAATCTTAGTTCTGGCATGCCAATCACCCTGACATTTTAATACTAAGAAAAGGTCATCTAGATAATTTGGTACAGTCAATCAAGACAAGCCTCCATGGGAGCTTCATCTTTAGCTGTTCTTGATTTTTGAATTTCATTCAAAATATATTTAAGGTTATTTGCTTGTTTTCACATTTCACATGCAGAAATGTTCTACACAGCATGAAATAATTCAGATTGGAAAGGATCTGGGAGATCAGGGACTCCAAATCTTAACCCAGCACTGCCATCTTCACCACTAAACCATGTCCCCAAGTGTCACATCTGAGGTGGTTTTTTGTGCACTTACAGACATGGTGACTCCACCCTCCACTTCCCTGGGCTGCCTGTTCCAGTGCCTGACCACCTTTCCAGTGAATATATTTTCCCTAATATCCAATTTAAACATCTCTTGGTGATGACAGCAACAAGATCCTCTCGTCCTATTGCTTTTTACTTGAGAGAAGAGACCATTCCCCACTTTGTACAGCCTCCTTTCAGACAGTGCAGAGAGCAATAAAATGCCCCCTGAGCCTCCTGTTCTCCAGGCTAAACACCCCCAGGGCTGTCTCCCTACAGCTCCCAAGGTACATATGTGATGGTACAATGATATCCTCTTTCCAGAAAAAAGCCCAGCAGCACCACACAGCAATAACCAGCCTCTCAAATGTCACTTCAAAGGAGGTGCTCAGAACCAAGGTCCTGCTGATGTCACTAAAGCCTGGCTTTCACACCAGAACAGGTTATTAGAGATGAAGATTAAGATCAGTCTCAGAAATAAAGCTGTGTGCTCCAACCAGAGCAGCTTGAGCCCCATCCCTGGGAGCTCAGGAGTCCTGGCCAGGCTGGCAGAGCCCAGGAAATCAGCACAGGCAGGATAAGCCCCTGGGCTTTGTGACTAACGAACAGAGGTTCTGTACGAAGGGAAAGAAAGGAGGAGAAATTTAGAATTGAATTAAGTTCCTGCAAGACATATAAAAATGCTGTCTCTTTCACTTTCTTTTCAAAAAGTCAGGACAGAAGAAACAGGAGAATAAGTGTTGATCTCGGAAATGCTGAGTTTTAAGCGCTATTGCTAGGGAAAAGTTATTTTCCAGGAGAAGCTACATGAGTAATGAAGGAGAAGGCAACTCCTTTTGCTGGCTATATATTCTCCCATCAGTTCCAAAACAAATCTCTGTCTAATTTTCTCAGGCTGGAATTATAGATGTGAATTAAAACTCCCCCAAGATCAAGGAGGCTATCAACATAATTCAAACATATTTCCCAAGGTCACCCAACCTCAGCTGCACTGCCAATACAGAACAATATATTCTGCCACTGGTTTTGGCCAGCAAACACACGCAAAAAGATGGTCCTGTAGTATTTTTAGGAATCAAAATACAGGCCATGATATATTTGAGGTGATTTTAAATGAAAACAGAAATAAGGAGAGAAGATGTGAAGTATGGTTTGCAGACAAGTTCACTCTGCTCTGCCTGACTCCAACAGGAGCAGTCCAGGTGGCCAGAGCTATAATTATCCTCACATGAAAATCGCTATTTGGAGTTGAAAGGCACCTCTGAAATTTGGCAGCACTCCAGAAGCTTAGAATTTCTTAATGTTGCTTAACATTTCATAACCCCCACCCCCCCCCCAACACCTGTATAAGGTGCTTAAAATGTCATTACCACCTGTAATTAAAGGCAGAATCCAATTACCAGCAGATAGCAAATCAGGTTGGTGCTTACCATTTGTATATATTGACCATGTTGCTTATTAAAAATATCAGGACTAGTAAAGCACACATAGAGTAATGTAATATGCAGATTGTATGAAGCTCTAAAGAGCAATTACAAGATAAAAGGTAATGAGGAGTAATAACGACAAATTAGTTTCAGTGAAGTAATGACACTTGAAGTTTAAATTTCTATGTGGAAAGTTCTGGGGAGAAAAAAAAAAAATTAACCAGCAAAGAAATCAAAGCAAGCAAAAAATGATGCTGAGAAGGTGAGAAGGGAATGTTCACCTAACACACTTCCAGAGATCCCATTTTCATATCAATACATTTCAGTGCTGTTCTTAAGAGGGGCTGTGAACCCAACTGCATTTTCAGAGCTGTGAACCACAACCACACAGGTCCCCCAGACCCATCTGCTACACCCTGTTATTTTTAGAGTGGTTATACAGACCTTTCTGAATTCAGCAGTCTGCTTTGGGTCCTGTTCATGTGCTGTAATTAAATAATATTAATTAAAGCACACAATATTTTTTTAATTTTCTCTATAATGAGCAAAAGTATGAGGTGAGCTATTATAGTTCCTCTGGCTGGGTCTTCCAATGGAAAATGCCTCTCCGACTTGGAAGAATAAGCTCAGAGTTTTGATCAGACCAGGAATGTAAAGTCAGGTACATATTATAGAAATCTCACCATTTATGTAATTGTGATTTACTTTTAAGCTTCTTTCTCATTTTTAAAGACAAAGCATGAGGAATACATTGAAAGAAAATACATAAATTTTTCAGGATGCCCAGGTGAAAGGGGACAGAGTATTTCAGTTGTCTACATCAAATTCCAATCTGTTTTGGAGATTGGAGCCTTTGTATGGGAGCATACTGGCTGAAGTAAATACTTTTCTCCCACTTGAATCAATTCAATGATCTTAAAATTCCAGATCATAATGATTATGTAAGGGCTGTTAGGAAGTCAAGTAAATTAATACTTTTTGGTATTTTCAATGTGTGTTTTGCTGATAAGATGCAGAGGGAGCCATCAGGGTGTGTTGGCACAATAGATGCTGTCCTTGCATAAATTAAAGTAAATAAATTAAAATATTATGCAAAGTAAAAAATGCATCTTAGACTTTTCAAAGAAAATATAATCCATTTCCTAAATCCCCAGGATATCTACAATGAAAAATATTGCTCGCTGTGTGTAAGGTTGGGGTTCTCTGTGGCTGGGATCAGCTTGTGGTGACCAGACCCTCAAGGGAGAATTCCATTTAATAGCATCACAAGGGCCCCCGAAACAGAGTTACCAGAAACTGTGACCCTTTCCACAGGAACTGACCATTTTTTTTCAAATAATTTGGGCTAGTAAACAAAGGAAAAGCAAGCAGGCTTTTTGCTAATATGACAAAACATGTTCTATGGCAGAGAGGATGCAATACACTTTAGCAATTCCATTGATTTTTCAAAATTGGATTTCATAAGAGGAGTCAAACGTGCTTGTGAGAACAGCAAAAACCATGCTTACTGTATTAAACTTTTCTCACCAAGCAGAGTACTATTGCTATAGAAAATGTTAAATTGCATTATCCCTTAAAAAGCCCTTCTTCTTTTCAAATAGTAAGTCATTTGGCTTAATTCTACTCTTCATTATAACAATTCCATTGACTTTGGTGGGCATAGGATTAACAAAATCACAGTTCCTGTCACTTTGATGAAGTTACACTATCAAGACAAAAATCAGGTCTCTTTTTCACAAATGTTCTTTTTGTTTTTCCCTTTTTCTCATACTAATTGTTGACTTTTACATTCTGCAATGTTGAATTTCCCTGTCCATCCAGCTGAGGGAGGTCTGAAACTCTCCACTGCCTGCAGCCTCCCCATTCCCTCTCATGTTTAAAGGTTCACTCGACAGCTGATGGGTGTGAGGCTGTGTTCCTGTACTAAAGTTTAGAAGCTGGAGCATCTGTTTCTATCAAGTACATTTTTCTTCAGCAGTGATGATCTCAAGCAGATCCCCATGTACCATTGCAGCATAAACCACACTTTAATTCACAGCTCCCCTCCCACTGGGACTGTGTTCTTTACTCTGGGCTTAAAGATATTAAAGATATATTCTTATTTCCTTTAAGCTGACATTAAAGAAGCCTCACTAAGATATCAATACTCCATAAAAGAGGTTCTATAAAGCTTGAAAATGAAAACTTTTCTTTTGAGACCTGTTATCTCCACTTACTATGAATTTTTTTTCCCTCAGCTTACCAATATTGGAAAGTAGATAAAGAATAAGTATGAAGATACATATTATGCAATTTAAGATTACATTGTGTTCAGTTAGTCAGCTTTTTTCCTAGTTAAAACAATTTATGATTTAGTACTGAAAGAAAACTGGGGAAAATATGTTTTAAATGTTAATTTGAAAACACACTTTCCTTCTCCCAGCCATCTGCAGGGGAGTGGTCCTCATCACCACTGAGGCCCTGGCACAGGACGCCCAGAAAAGCTGTGGATCTCCCATCCCTGGAAATGTTCAGGGCCAGGTTGGATGGGACCTGGAGCATCCTATATGAAGAAAATTATTCTATAGTATCTTCAGGTCTGAGTCATAAAAATTGACACAAATACATTTTTCTCAGGCTGAAAACAGAGCCAGTATTAGCAGACATAATTTAAAAAGGGATAATGATTAAATATCAAGCTTTGAGATTGCTTGTCAGAACATCAATTTTTGAACCTAGGACTTGTCAGCTTTTGAAAATAGCACTCTTGTTCTTTTAGAGGAATGAACACCAACCACAAAAGTTTTAGTAAGAACCCCAAAATTTACAAAAGAAAAACAGTTTAGAATCAAAAGAGAAGAAAAGCACAAACTTTAACTACCACAGATGCATCCTCACTGACACCCACATACTCTGCTCAGAGAAACATTTTTCTCAGTCACATCAAACATCTTTGTGGGCAATTCTCAGGAATTGGGGACTTCTTGCTAGTTTCGAAGCCTTTCTTCTTTTCATAGCAGTTTTACTTTAGTTTTTGCTGGTGCAGATGCAATAAACAAGCATCTGAAAAGGCAAACATCAATACCAACTTTAATCTAGTGTTTTAAGTCCCAGTTCTTTCCATTTGAGGCACAGACCTGGCTGAGCAGGAAGAGGACTATTAGCTTTATAGTTACAAAGTCAATAGAAAACAAATTTTAAAAATATATAAAATCTTGGTGATAAGGGACATGGAAGGTTGCATGCTCAGTGATCCATACTGTTCCCTGCAAACCGGGTCAGGGAGATCAGTCTTTTCTGCAGATTAGTTTACTTGCTTTAATGCAAAACGAATACATTGAAAACAGTCTAAAAAAACCCATGTAGCGAAAAAAAACTATTTACTATTTTCCAAAGAATATAGAAATAAATTTCTAGAAAAGTTAAAAAAATTATAGGTCTCATTCAAACTGTCCAAAGCCAGACACCCCAGAAGCACACCTACAGCTTCTTTACATCAGGCTGTTTATAGGTATGACAGGAAATTTCAACCTTAAACCTTGTTAAATCCAAAAGAAAACAAAAAGCCCTGAAAAAACAACCTCCTTCTCCAAATACTCACAATGCACATACAAGAAAAATAAGAAATTCACAACAGTTTATAAACTAGACTTAAAACTTACAAACCATTCAAAGGTCTGATTTAAGTTGACCAAAGCCAAAAAATCAGAGAAAACCTTTAAGGCCTTTACATCATATTTTATGTTGTATAAAGAGCACACAATCCACCAGATACAGAACATTCAACCAATTGTGAACAAAACCCCTAGTGTAATAACCAGATTTAATCTAATTCAGTAACTTCAAACATGGGAGAATTACTAAAACCAGCTAATTGGGCACTAGAGTGGACGTGAGGAACAAAATGACACCACAATGATCCAAATCCTTTTTGTGGCATCACTGCACTCACCCTTAGAAAGCCTCAAGAAGCTGCCAAGGGTTCTTCCCTAAAGTGGCACTGAGGGACAAAAACTGAGACCTGCTTTGGTGTGCCAGTGAGCACCATGAATGCACAACCAGATCCTTGCACAAGGTCACCTCTCCAGGCCATCTGGAAAAGAAGAAATATTCTGCATTCAACAGCACAATCCTCTTCTTTTCTATTGCTGAAGTACATTGCTAGCAAGCCTTTTAAAAATAGAAGGATTAAATAAACCTAAAATGTCACAGTGAGTTTTCTAAAGCAAAAAATAATCTACCATATTGTTGCAGCACATGGATGCTTTCAGTGTGAAATTGAGCCAGGCCATTTCTCACATGCAGGGAGCTCTTGCAAAATGTTTTTTCCCCACGCTCTCTCAGGGCTCGTTTCTGCAATCCATACTGGATACCAGAGACCCTCAAAGCAGAAAACCAGATCCACTCCATGCCAGCAAAAGGTCACAGATCTAGAGTTTGGTACTATGGAAACAAGAGTTGTTTAGGTTGGAAAAATCCCTGAGGTCTGTGAGTCCAACTGTTAATCCAGCAATACCAAGCCCAGCATTAAACCATGTCCCCAAGTGCCACATCCACACCACTTTCAGATACTCCCAGGGATGGTGACTCTGCCACTTCGCTGGAAAGCCCATTCCAGTGCTTGACCACCCTTTCAGCCCAGAAAGTTTCCATAATATCCCATCTACACCTTCCCTGCTGCAATTTGAGTCCATTTCCTCTTGACCTGTCACTTCCCACTTGGGAGAAGAGACCAACCCACACCTTGCCACAGCCTCCTTTCTGGGAGCTGTAGAGGGATGGTGCCCATGAGCCTCCTCTTCTCCAAACTAGACACCCCCAGCTACTTCAGCTGCTCTGGTCCTCTGAGACCTGGGTTTGGAAGCAGGAAAAAACACAGTTTTCCTTCAGAAGCCAGGGAGGTCACTGATGTGCCAGTGTTCTGGCAAAGAGCATATGGCTGGTAGCTTTTTCATAGGGAGGATTATCAAATGAGCTTTGGGTCATGGGTAGCACAAGTTCCAGGATAATGCATTTGATGATTGTGTCTATGATTACAAAAATAACTTTATATACAAAAGAAATACAATATTTGTGCAAACATTTGGATGGAGGCAGACTCAGACTTGCTCTGTCCAAGCTGCAGAGATAATTTGGCATCAATTTGCTCTGATACAGAACCCTCATGCCTATGGTAGCTGGAGGTCCACACCCACACCAGCAAGCTCTGGCATGGAAAATTGTTCAATCAGCTGCCTGATTCCAAGGAAGGGGCATCATGGGCCATTTACTTTCTCACTTCAGCAAAGATTTAACCCAACCCAGCACTTATGGTCTGGTTCTTGATTTGCTTTTCATGGCTTAGATTGCTAATTTATCACCCCTTTAAGAAAGGCAGGGTAGTTTCTTTCCTTTTCTTTATTCAAACAAAATTCCTGCTGGTTTCAATTTCAGGTGTGCTGCTCCAGCCCAAAGCCTCATGTGTAGTTTTCAAACATTGCAGAAGAAAGTTTATTTGTGCTGGGATACTTTTCTAATCAAATGGTAAATCCAACATGAACCATTTCTCTCTGTCAGTAAGACTTCAATAAGTGTAGATTTGCAAAATTCTTGATTTTGTGTCAACTGTCTTCATTGTACTTCTACAACTGTGCATATTATTTACATAATACACTGCAAAAAATACCTGTGAAACCATCCATGTATTTGGGGGATGGGGGGTTCAGTCTATTATTTAGCCTGTGCTCCTTGTCAGCTTTGATTCATGGAAATGATTACAGAAGGAAACCATACTGTCAGCAGTTCTGAAATTCCTGGCAATTCCTACTGGAGATGGGAGGAGAAGGAAGGGAAGGCAGGGGAGGTGTGCCTTGAGGACAAGCATTGCAAACCAAAGAGGACAGATCCTTTATTCTGTCTGGAGGCCTTTGAGATTTCCACCATCAACTCCAGACCCTTCTCTCCAATTATCTCAAGATAGCTTCATTAAAACACAAGAATTTATTTTATTTTTACTTTTTTTTCCCCCAACATTTCCTGCTGTTCACACTGTCCCAATGCAATGTTCTGCCAGGTGACAGTTCCTTTTTTTTTTTTTTTTTTGCATTTACTTGCTTTGTGTACAGACTGGGCACTGGAAATGCAATGGGATGACCATGCCTGAGCCAGTGGATGTGAACATACAGCTCCTTAAATCCTCCTCCATAACTGCGGCACCCTGTCACACATCTGAGCCCCAGGTGCCACCCTGAGCTTCAGTTTTTAATCTATTAGTAAAAGTCAAAGCACATTTTTGGCCTATGGTCCATACAGAGAAAAGAAGGAGGATGTTCTGCTTAGGATTTTGTGGTATTTTGACATTCACGCTCCCTAAACATAAATTATTAATGTTCAAATATATCATACCTTTTACAAGCACCTTCCAAGAACTGCCTGATTACCTACAGATTTCTCACCTCTCTAACTTGCCCCTCTACACACATCAGACATCCATCCCAGGTCTCCACAACCTCTGCTTTCTCTGCACTTTTGCCCTCACTCTCACCTTTGTGATGTTCCCCAGCTCTTTTTATTGCCCCCATCCTTCTTCCCTCCAGTCTTTAGCTGCACTACTTGCAGCCCTTTCACTGGGGTTTTTCAGGCTCTCCAATATTTCCTTCTGATGTCAGCAGCTCTCTGGATTTCCAACTCCCCCTCCATGAACTATACCTTGATCCCTGTTCCCAGCAAGAGCAGGGTCTGGGTGTTTGAGTGCCCAGCTGCCAACAGCAAGGAGACTTTTCCAAAGCCAGTGGAAGGGAGATTTCCTCTCCCTTTTTTGGTTGAAACTGGCTAAAATGCAACAACACTAGGCAGAGGGGAAGACAGACAGAAGCCCTCATTAAAACCAAATGCCTAAAATTCCTAAAATTCCTACACCCATTACATGTGACATTAAATATGTATATATATAAAAATAACAACCCTTATCAGTATTTATGTACTGCCTATACTGAGGTCTAAAGGCTGAACTATAGCATGAATTTCTTTAAAAAAGGGACATTGTAATTACTTTTATTTCCCATCAGATTTAAAGCTGGTAAGACACTGATGTTTGTAGTTGTTGCCAAGTAATGTTTGCATTAAGGAAAGGACTTTCCAGGATCTCATGCCCTGACAGCAAGGAGTCTGGGGCTGCACAGAGAGCTGGGAGGGGACACCAGCAGGACAGCTGACCCCCACTGACCAAAGGGATATCCCATTCCATATGGCATCACTCTCAGTACATAAACTGGGGGAAAGCTGGGCAGGGGTCACTGCTCAGGTACTGGCTGGGCATCTCTTGGCAAGTGGTGAGCAATTGCATTGTGTACAACTTGTATATATTCTAAACATTTTATCATGATTATTATCATTACTGTATTTTCTTCCTTTTTTCTCCCATTAACCTGCCCTCACACATTTTCTCACTCTGTTCCTTTTGATTGTCTCCCTGATCAGGAGGGGCAGTGAGAAGTGCCTGTGTGACATTCAGCTCCTGGTTAAACCCTGACAAGTGTGTGCAGAATGGTTTGAGAGAAATAAATACAAAATGCTGAGCTGATACTGTAAGTCACTGGGCAAAGCACTGGGGCTGGGTAATCTTTCCCTGACTCTGACACTGGACTGTGGCCATGAAGATGTAAGGAAACCCTTGGGGAAGTACAGGGCTTTAATCAACAGAGCTGAGAGTGCTTTTGTGGAGCAGGAAGGGCTGCAGGAGCACATTCCTGTGCCCTACTCCTTCCCAGGCTCTGAGATTCTGCTTCACCCACAGAAGCCTGAAAATCTGCAGTGATAATGAAAACATTAATGCAATCCAAGCTACCTCAGTACTAGTGGGGCTAACTATTAAAATCTCATGAAAAACATAATGAAGCATTTTTATTTTTTAATTTTTATGCACCAACCACAGAAGAAGGCAATTTATCAAAACCAGTCACCACATCTGACTAATAGTTTTGTACATTACAGGAATCCACCAGTAACTGATGAAAGCTGATAAGCTGTAAACGATTTCTCTTCTTGTAAATATTGCAAAGTGTCCAGCAGTGTTGGTAATACTGCTGCAATAAGATCAATTAAAAAAAAAAAATGAAAGAAAAGCTAAAAGCACTTCAGAAGTGCAGAGGGAAAAAAAAGTATTTTCTTTGTTTTTATGTTTATGTTGCTTTCCTTCCTTTTTTTTCCTCTGGAAAAACACAAGTCATGTGGCTCTGTTGTTACAGGCTGCAATCTGGTGGGATGGCAGTGTTTAAACAGCATTTTTCCTAATGACAGCCTAAATGGCAGAGCCCTAAAGGAGCAGCGAGGTGCTGGGAATGGTTATCAGCTCCACTCAGGGCATTTTACCCCTCAAATCAGAGCTGAACTAAGGTACCATTAAAATATTAGGTGTTGGAGAGCTTCTGTTCTAGCCAAGCTACAGCTCAGAGAAAACTGATGGGCAATATTGCCTTGTCAGAGCAGTGGGGATGGGGCAGGGAAGAGGAAGTTAAACAGGGATAACAACTGGGACTCCACTCTGCTGGTGAGCAACATCCCTCCCAGGGCTCCTGGTCATGCCCCTGCTATTAAGTGGTGTTCAGGAGACAAGAAGAAAATGTTCTGCTCTGTGTTACTTGTTATCAGAGTGGCTTCCCCCGACCACTAGATCTACAAATAGTATAAATGAAAAGATTCAGCCATGATCCCAACCGACTGCTATTATTGATGTCTTTTGATGACTTATTCTGAGTCTTATGCTACCCAAGAGCTGGTGCAAATACCCACCAAATTATCATTTTCCTTAATTAAAGATGTGAATCCTAACATCCAATGGACTTGCATTTTTCCTCTGTAGAAATAACCCAATATGAGAGCAATGAGCAATTGTAAAAGGTGAATACCCAAAGTACAACAGGACCCAAATGAAACTTTACCTGAGAGCCATAAAACATTTTTAAAACAGTAATGGGTGGAAGTCAGCCTTGTAAGAGGGCCAGCACAGGCTGTACTTCACTTAAGCTCTACTTAAGGCCTTAATGTAGCATTTAAGTGAAACTTAGCTGGTGCATGACCTTTGTGCTGACACAGTGCAGAGCTGAGTGCTACCATTAATGATTTAACCCTCACAAGAAAGCTTTACTTTAAGGACCCTTTTACTGCTGCCAAAACTTTAGGGGAAAAAAACAAACAAACAAAAAAAAAAAAAGCCAAAAACATAGGGCTGGCTTTCCTCCTGCTTTTTAACACTCCAGGGATCCTGGTGGCACGGTCATTTCTTGTCCCATGTTTCTCTATGCTGTGGGATGAGGCCTTGTCCTCTCAGCTGTTCTCCCATCCTGTTGCCTGGGTCAGGGATGTATTACCCCTCTCACCTGGCTCAGCAGATGCATTGCCATTGGATACTTAGGTCAACAGAAGTTTTAGCCCTGGAGACCTCTTAACACGAAGCTTCAAAGAATCAATTCAGGAGCCCTGACACTCATGACACATCTTTCAGCACTGGGTGCACAGGACAATATTTAATGGAGGTCTGCTGCTTCCCCTTCTGACAACTGCTGTTTCTCTGTTCAAGAGAAACCCACAGGGAGGCAAGGAAGGCCCTAAGGAAAAGTATTAAACTACAACAACCAGGAACAGCTACAACAAAATCTCTGCTGAAGCAGAACGGAACAGCGTGTGAGTGCTGCTCTCTAAAGCTCTGTGTCCATCTCACCCTGCAGAGCAAGCTTTGGCAATCACAGCCTTGGAGAACGGGGGCCTCTGCGACGTGCGAGCCTCGGAGTGCAGCAGGATCCGGGTGTTTGGCCTCGGCTTCAAAGACACTCCCAGCCTGCACTGCCAGCTCACCAGGCTAATCGTAAGCTGCCTCCTGTTGGCCCCTAAAATATGGATGATACAGTCCAATGTTGACATGTTTATATAGAAGTCTTTTGCTCTGATCTGTGCTATCTTCCCTCATTGCTTCATCAGGTTACAAGTACCTTCCAAGCCCACTGCCAATGTGTTTGCTACAAGTGAGGGGAGCTGAAGAGGCTCAGACCTTTCCAGGACTGGTTCCCTGGAAATGCACAGCTATGAGTTCTTGCTCATTATCTCTGTGGAGTTTTGTTTGACTCCTGTTTTGTTCAGCTGCTCTGTAGTCCATTGAAGCCTGAAATCACAATATTATTTCTCATTTTGTACATCTGGAATCACTACACTTGGTTGTTTTTCTAAACGTATTTAAATGCTAAGTTTTGTGGTTGAATATAGGGTTTCCTCACCCCAGTTAGAGAGGATCTTATTTGAATTTTCTTAGTCATACTTCAACACTAAATCAGAGGTTTTGATGAGCATCAAACCCATCTCTTATGCAAGCACTGTAATTTTATCATAAACAACTATACACAGGCAATGCTGCAACTGAGTTATTTGGTGGATCAGCATCCTCAGATATGAAATGTTTGATTAAACTCATAAATCCACCTCAGAACAGACACTCAGCCTGACTCCCAGTCGGTGCTGGCATGCTCACAAGGCACAGCTGAGATTTGCTGTGCCCCCTTAGGGCTCCACAGGCTCTTTCCAAGTTGGAATGTTTGGTGCAGCTGATCTGGAGGAGTAGCTGACATGACCTTCAAGGAGCCACGAGCCAGCTGCTGAGCTCCAGCAGGAAACACAACGTTACTCAGTTACATCACCCCATCTCATTCCAGCTGCTCCTCCCAAGTGCAGACCACAGCGCTTCCTAAATCAATAGACCACCTGCATTCCTAGCTAAGCATGGCTTCCCCTTTACTGTAGCTATAGTAACAGCATGTTTCCTTTTAAATAAACCACCTAGGAATGCCTCATATTATTGATTAGAAATATAAACATACACTGACAACTGCAATCTCTTTATGAGCCTTCATTTTCTGCACTCTCCCTCTGCTTTACTGTAGCATCTCAATGGTGAATGGATATCAGGAGAAGAAGAAAGCACAAAAGCAGATTTCCTGAGCTCTGAGGCTGTTGACTGCCAGATCCCACTCCTGAACATCACAGAGGCTGTGCACTTCGTGGCCGGTGACGAACCGTTCGCAAGATGGCAAGTGAAAGTAGGAATTTTATTATGCTTCTTAGAAACGTTTTAGAAAGGGAAAATCAGTTGTCATGGTAAATTAAAATGCAAAGCACAGTTCTCTTCCTTTCAGAAATGAAAATGCCTGTAGAAATACTCACACTAATGTCATGTAGAGAAAAAAAAACCACCCCACCAACCAAAACAATGAGCTAAACCCAGGTGTCTCTGTAGCCAATCCTAAAGGGCAAATTACAACCACTTCTAGAGGTAATCACCTGAAATTGATGCAGTTGTGCTAATCAGTTGTTAATCATTAGTATTCCATTTCTGAAAACCCCATCTCAAAGTCCTGATTAGGCAGCAAGTGTCAGAGAGCTTTGACTCCCTGCGTGCCCGGGCTGGCTCCTGGGCAGGCTTGAGCTGGGATGTCACGGTCACAGTCGTGGTCTGAATCGCTGCAGGAAGAAGCACATGCAGTATCTGCTTCTTCTGGGTTTTCTGCTGCAGTTTTAGCCTTTTTTTTTTTCCACAAAATGGTACCTATTTTTCTAAATATGCCCCGGAAACCAGTGCCTTCCTGACCCTGCGTGCCTGCTGCCCTTGGACTCACTCTAGGCCTGGATGGTTATTTTCTGCAGATCAGTTGTTTTCTACAAAACTGAGATTTTTTTAAAGGCTCTGAAGCTGAGAAGAATATATTGCCATTGTAGGGAGACTGCAGATGTGCTCTGAAAATTGCAGCATGCAAAATGAAACATGTAAAACACTCCCCTCACCCCTGCCTGTCCTGCACCGTGCAGCTGCCTGCACCCAGCTGGGCACACGTGCTGCCACATGGCCTGGGGGAAACAGAAAGATGTTTGGCAGGGCACATCTTCTAGTAAGTCATGTAAATAAAAAAAAAATAAGGATTTGGGAGTTTAGGACATAAGGGTAAAACCCTGTGGGTGCAGAGCCTGACTGTTTGCTGCTGGGGTGGACCTTGGACCTTCCTTGTGTCAAACAACAGGGCTGAACCAGGAGGGAAGGTGCCCAGGGCTCCAAAATAGCACCAAAATTGCTCCAAAAAGGTATTGGACTCAGCCAGCTGTGAGATAAAATGCTCTCATGGTAGAAGGACCTGAGAGGGAGACACCTTGGGTGTTCCTAGCCCAAGAGGACAGCTAAAATCCTGGTGTGGACACAGGAAGTTTCTCCAGTGTTCCAGGACATCGTCCTCACAGCACAGGTCTATTGCAATTCTGATTGTGTTCAAGTGCTTCCTTTCAGCCCTGAGGAGGTCTGTACAGTTTTTCTAATTCTTTCCCTTCAAAAACAGCTACAAAAACTCTTTCCATGCACTAAAGCTCCAGAAAACCTCTGCACCTGCAAGCTTTGTGCCCTTTCCCTCTCCTTCAAACCCTGCAGAGGAGCCAGGCTGAAGGCTACACAGCTCAATTAAATCATCTCAGTCCACACGTGAATCTGGAGCTCCTGTGGATCTTTAGATGAACAAATTGGGAAGGCAGAGCCTAGTGCTCAGTTTCAAAGGCAGCTGGCCTTACATAGCAGCACAGAGAACAAAATCATGGAGCTTTTCAAGATAAAAAATTACTCTCAATTAATTCCACAGGTGTTCAAAAATTCATGTTCCAGAAAATTCCTCTTAAGACTTATTGCAGCTCATAAGACTTATTGATGATCTGGGTTATGTATCTATGTATCTGCTTTTCAAAACGTAGCTGAAGGATTTTTCAGAACCAAAAGTCAACACAATTTTTCTGGAAATGTCACTGTTCAATATTTTCAGAATCTCTCCCCCTTCCCAAATCAAAGTTCAAAGGAATCAGAAAAAATTCATACCAGCTTTTTTCACTACCAGCACTGGGGGAGCAGCAGCTCTTCTCAGTGCTCTTTCATTTAATCTCCTGTTGTATTCATGTTTCAGATTTTGCCCATTGTTCCCGTGACATGCTGCTGAACACAGATAAGAAAGTACATGTGGCTACACCAGAGTGTTTGGCATAATTAATTGAGATATCAAAATACAAACCCATGCTTGGGCAGCAGATGACTTGAGCTGTCCAGGCAGATGCCTGGGTGAAGAGGTGAAAGAGCTTGGCAGGCACTTATCTAATTTGGGAAGCAGCTCTCATCCTTTTCATTAAGTTGCTGGTGTTGTATTCGTCTAGAATGGAAAAAAAATCACGAAAAGAATTCAGTGAGGCAAAAACTGAATTTGAATTCAGCATAGTTTTACACCTTTCAATGTATTTTTTGAAACTTTTTTAGAAACTTTTTTTTAGAAAATTTTTTTTTAGAATTTTTTTTTTTTGGAAACAAAGTCCACGTAGATTGATGCCAATATCCAAGATCATTTAATGATGGTTGAAAAACCTGAGGCAGAAGCGACAGAGTTCCTGATCATCCTTTGCATTTCTGCAGAAGCAGCTCCTTCTTTCCAGATGATACCTATGCCCAAGCAAACAAGTGGTTTTTTGCCTCTTAAGGTCCAAACAAATTAAAGGTTTGCCCAGCTCAGTTCTCATCAAAGTGTTTGTTCCACATCACTAAGATGACTAATGAAAAAGCAATTAAAATAGCTATATAAGCCAGCTCAATTCTAAAAAGAGACCAAAATAGATGTTTATAATAGAATGTAGAAACAAAAAAGATTAAAAAATAATCAAATTACAGGAGTTACATCTCACTCACAATGCTCACTTCAGACAGAACAATTAGTGCAATTTTACAGCTTTTTATATTTTTCCCTGTCTAGCCATTTTTTCACCCATTATTAGTACACTGATATTGAGACAACATTGGACAATCCAGTAAAATAATGAATTTAAATTAAGCTTAAATTGCATTAGGAATATTAAATTCTTAATGGAAGTCTTGCTGCCAGAGTCTTTCAGGGAAGAGCAGGTCTACAGGGAGGTTGTCTGAGTTTTTTCTCAAACTGCAGGAGAAACCCTTTATTTCTTTTTAAAACATTTTTTAACCTGTAGTACAGCACACTATAATCTAATATGTCAATATTCTAATATTTTCCTTAAAACAATGAAGTTTACTAGATCAATGAACTCTTGAATCAATTTATATTAGTCCAAAGACGTTATTTCACTTCCCCAAGTTGAAATTGTGAATATCCATGAATGCTGCCTGTTCCTGCCCTTGTGGTGGTTTCTGCAGACCACAAACACTCGGCTCAAAATGCAGAACCATCCCATGAGACACTGTGGGAGAATCTGCTCTATTCTCTTCCATGAACTCTCAACCAATTCATGATACTTGCTGCTTTTTATGAAACTTACCAAGTATTTTTTTCTCTCTGTACTTCTGTTTATCTTTGTTCAATTTATCTTAGCATTCTTTCTGTGAGCTGGAAGAGTTTATTGATTGATCAAAAACTTTATGGCCTCAGTCTTGTAAAAATCCCCTGCAAAGGGACCAAGGATGTTTCAGCTTTGTGGTCTCAGGAGAGATGGAGGAGAGCTGGGGATTGGTTTTTAATAGCAAGAAAACACAGGGGCACCTGATGAATCCAAAGCAAATCCTTTAGATTTGCTTAGCAGCAGCTTTATTTTGACTGTCAGAAGACAAAACCTGAAAAATACCTTACAAAAGGGTTTTGCTTTCCTGCTGGTTGTCATCAGTGTCTACAGCATGGCCTTCCCCAGGGTTTCGGGTGCTCTTCAAGGTTCACACCCCTCGAGACATCTCACAAAGCAGGCTCAAAAGCTTTCCACTTATCCACACTTCTCTGGTATCTTTTCATTTTCACTGTGAAAAAATTAAAATATTAATTTACTCAACTCTTTTGTATTGTGTAAGCATTCTTATATCAAAAAGGCTGTATTTAAGGCTTTCTGAATTATCCATTATGAGCTGGGAGAGGTGACTGCTCCAATGCACCTTCCTACAGAAATGAGACTGTTTCTCTCTCATATTGTCCTCCCTTGCATCTTTTATAAGGTTAATTTGAAATAAACCTATATGATACACATTCTTTTTTTTTTCACTTTCAGGCCAAGGATTTTACTTATGGATTTGCTGTTAGTAAAAAAGCGGTTCTGAGTGCCAGCCAAAAATGTTAATTGTGTTTCACAACTCCTTGAAATCCCCCTTGTAGTACTTGAGTAAACCTTCCATGAGGGTATCAGAGAAAAAAAAAAAAAAAGGGAAAAAACAAAAAAACCAACCCTACCTTCAGGATAAAACCTAATAGCAGTCAGAAAGCTGAATGCCAGCTGAGCCAAAAGATCTTTTGGTTATTAATGAAGAATTTCCACTTTGGAGCATTAAGCAATTTGTTAGCTCGCAGAGCCCCTCACAAGTGGTTTAATTTATCTTGCTGGCACGCATCCAGCTCAAGGGGGCAGTGGTATGTGCTCCACCACGAGCAGACAGTCTCCATATGGAGCATTATTACTTCTGAGGATGATTTTTGTATCATTCAGATCACTAACGATGGCTTGCAGTACAGCAATCCCCGAGTGCTGACCCTGTACGACGCCGTCTGCCAGCTCTGCCAATTCCACCCGGCCACACTTTGTAAATTAAAGGTAATTTAAAGATCATAAAGGTTTAATACAGATCGTTCATCTCTTCCTTAGCCCTCTCCCTCCCTCTGATGTGCTGTGTGGAATAACTGCTCTGGAAGGGGAAATCCTATTTCACAGATCAGCTGCACAGCCCAACACTTTGCTTTTCTCTTTCACAGCCTCGTGTCTGCGATATTTTATTTCTTTTTCATATTTAGGTGGGGTATGAACACCTGATAGAGCATGCTTTATGACAGACCTTCCTCACACAAACACCTCAGGAAAGCTCATGGCTGCCAATATTTATCCTTTGCAGCTGCTAGCAGGAGTAAATAAGAGTGAGGAGCCTGCCCTGAGAGGCTTGACTTCACTTCTGAAGTGTCTCTGCTATTTTCCCTCTCCCAGCCTGTTTGCTGAGGGTATATCATTTCTATTCCCATTTTCTGCCTTAGCAAGAGGCACACAAAGATGCATGTTATACAGTTTTTGTCATGTGAGAACACCCTTGAGAGAGCATAAACCATTCCTGCTTGCATTAAACACTGCTAAGTACAAACATAGAGTATTCTGACAGTTTCAAAACCATAACAAAAGTCTAGAGCTATGTTTTAAACTACCAACATGTTAGAAACTGCCTGCAGAGCACTATAATCCTCAGTTTTCCTGTGGAATTATTAGTGTAGCATCCCTTAAAAAGATCTTCCCTTCTCTTTTTTCCAGAGGCCTGCATTAAGCAAATTACCTGATTTGCAGTGGGGCTTCAAAACAATTTTTGAGGGTATTAGGTGGGCTATTTGAATGTGCTGATCCTGCTTTCCTGTCCTGAGGCAAGTATGAATTAATAGGAGGCCACCAGTCTGCTTTTTTATAAAATGAAGATTAATCAGGTACATCTTAACTCATTTGCCTCACTGTTCTCATTAATGCTAATGAGAAAATACAGTTTAGTTTCAAAACCTGCTCTGATTGCAAGCACATACCAGTTACCAAAACTTTTTAAAAGTTCACTTTTTTTCCAGGTGAGTGACTGAACAGAAGTTACTTTATAGGCCTGTGTGGTAGTGTGACACTGACTGGATGTCCCAAAGTCCCTCTGTCACAGCCCTCAGAGAGATAAGGGCAGGGAAACCCAGCACAGCCCAGCTGAGGGCAAAACCACTTCGGTTTTAGATTAAAATAATTGTGTCAGAATCATTTCACTTAAAGCTAAGGTGAGGAGTTTTGTCAAAGGCTTTCCTTACATTTTTGAAACTCAGCAATGTATGTGGTCTCTCAATATGGTGTTCTCTAGGGATTGTAGTAATTTCTATTCCAAGATGCTTCAGGGGAATATTTGAACTAGGCTTCCAATTGCATCAGACCACAGTCTAATTATACCTCTTCTACATTACTCTGCAACACCTAAATTGCTTTCAGAAAAGGTGTTTCAATTAGGGGACATTTTATATCAGCCCATTTCACATTCTGTGTTCTTTTATAGGGCCCATTCTGTACCACACTGTATCACATCAGAAAAAAAAAATCTCTTTTTTTTTTTTTCATCAGAGCATCAAGCCCTTGAAAACAACAATGTAATAAAATCTGATTAACATCCAGGTTTTAATGCTGGAGATCTATCATGTTCTATCATGTCGTGGCCATTATGAGAATGCTTTTTGTTTCTCTACCTGACCCATTACCCTAAAGTGGTATTATTGACTAATGCAGCTTGCAAGAGAAGTCTGGGACACCAGTAAAGCAGAAGACAAAAAACACAGGGCCTGTAACAGGACACATATCAGTCTCAGAAAAACAAAGGAGGAAAAGGGAAAAATGTGTTTGGTGACTTGTCCGTCCTGCTGTCCCACTGTGGCAAGGACATCCCCCTTGTCCCCAGAAGTATTCCAAGTTTTTCAGGGAATCTGCATGGCCAGATAAAGTCCCACCTGCCCAACACAGGCTACAAGGCCTGACTCCTCCACGGGACCTTCCCGTGGGATAGATCTTTACTGCATCTGTTAATTATGTCCCTGTGTTCCCTTCTTAGATAACCCAAGTGCCTTCAACCCATCTGACCCCAACCCTGGCCCTGGTGGGAGAGGAGCAGGTCATCCCAAAGGCTGCTGTGCCCACAGAGCATCCCCTCACAAATGGCTTTTGGGATGTTCTGCCCCACCAAGGCACCAGGGATGTGCTCAGCTCTTCTCTACAGCTCCCTCATGGGAGCCTGAATTCCAATGCACTTTATTCTGCTTTTATAGCAGAATTTGCTTTTGCAAATGTTTATGAAGAGCAGAATTCCAATATTTCAAATGGAAATAGTCTAGTCTCAGGCTTTGGGAGTCTCATGGAGCTGACCTTTCATGGAGACCCGAAATTACTCCCCATAAGAGCAGTCACAGCTGGGAATAGTGACCACAAACACCTCATGAGTGTGCAAATGGGGAAAGAGTCACATTCTGTTGCATCCATCATCCATCAATGACAAAGTTACACCCCTTTGTCTAAGCTAAAACATTCAAAGCTGCAAAGATCCCAAGCTGGGACTGGAAAACTTCCACAGTTTCCTTGCTGTAAGCAGAAAGCACCAACATTTAAATTGCTTTTGTTTCCTTGTTTCAAGAGACAAGTGAATTCCTGCTTATATCCAGAAATTAATAATTTCTAATTTCCTATCTTTCTTATTCCCTTTTTTTTTCCATTGCTTTCACCTCCCACCCATTTTTATTTCCTTTTTTCTTTTTTCAGGAAAATACATGCAATATAGATGGACTTTGCTATGGTGAAGGAGAGTCAAGCCCTACAAGCCCTTGTCTTCTCTGTGAACCTGACATTTCTAAGTTCACCTGGTCTGTTAATGAAAGTAAGTCAGAGGTTTATTTCTAGAATTTAGAAGCACTTATCTGGGAATTTATGACTCATTTGATTAAATATATTGTTCCTCCATTAACTAACCTGAATCTATCCTGTGAGTTCACATGGACTCTTTGCAGTGTAGAATAATTGGGTACATCAGAAATACAGGCTCCACTGCATGCACTATGCACCCTGTTCTGCCTGAAACCTGACAAATCTCAGATTAATAAATGAAAAAAATGCCTGAATATTAGAATTTGGTATGCCAGTGCCCCGTGCAGTGCCCAAGTCTGTCAGCTAAAGGTGAACCCTAAATATCTCTGTCAGCATCTCACAGGTACAAATTTTTAAGGAGGCTATTTGGGGAAAATACTGTTTTTAAAACACTAGCATGTGTTTTTGGTGTCTGCTAGAATTGCTTCCTTTTGCTGAGCCAAATCCTATGAAATGCCTCAAAACAGAGCTTGGCTTGGCAGGGAGTCCAAGTGATAGGGATCAGCCACTCACTGCCACAGAACCCAGAGGCTCCTTCTGCAGCCCCTCGAGGCAGGGGTCATGGGGAAGGCTGCCTTTTGAAGCATCTCCTGAAGGATTTAGACTAAATCATAGTTTTTTCATGGCTACCTGCCCAGTGTAAACAACAACCATTGCTCACCCCACTCTTTACAGACAATCCGTGCTTCCAGCAGCATTATCCTCACAGCCCATCTCCTCCCTTGCATGTTTGCAGCTGTTCAATATAAAGATTATATCACTGCTTTTATGTAAATCCATGTGGTGCTTCCAGAAGGAATTTCTCTGCATTTTAGGCTTTGAACAGAAAGGTGTGTGAGTCACAGAACCAGCCTGCTTCAGTTGTTTGGGGTTTTATTACATCCCAAAAGTTGGCCAACTAAAAACCTATTTGGATGTCACTAGGATGAGTAGTTAAGATGCCTAAGGGTGAGTTAGATCTGAAACAGAGACTGTACACTTGCAAGCTGTGTGTTTTTCCCCAGAAAAATATTTAATCCAATGAGGAATATTATCTGTGACTCACAAACCTTGCCTCCTTTCTGTCATAGAATCACAGAAAGTTTTGAAGGGTTTGAAATGGACCTCAAAGATCATCCAGTCCCACCCCATGCCATGGGCAGGGACACCTTCCACTAGACCAGGCTGCCCAGAGACACATCCAACCTGACCTCATATTCTGCTGGCCAGAGCAGAATCATCCCCAGGGATGAGCTGATCCTGAGAGTTACACAGACAGACTCATTACTGATACCAAGACACCTCGATTTTCAAATTCAGGAAATGGTTTAAGAAGTAAAAACTGCATTTGTTTTGAAATTTATAAAACTAGAAGTGATTTGGGAACTCTGACACTTGTCATGGTTCACTTTTAAATGATGTCAAAATTTTGAAATATTTAGAAGAAAGGCTTTGTCAGACCTTTTTTCAAAAGTGTGAAAACTTCTTTAAAAGTTCTGCAGTAATAGGGAGAGTGTATATGTATTTACTGGATGGCAAGCAGATCTCTGTAGGATTAGAAACACTCCTCCACAGACTCCTTTCAGAACATCTGATTTTATGGTATTTTGTGCCTACCACTTGCACTTACCATCCATTCAGTTAACACCTTTGTGTTTACCCATAAATGCATACCCTGCATCAATATTTCATTGATTACTTTGGGCACAACTTTTATGGGCTCCATGGCTTTAGTGTTTGGGAAATAAAAGGTAAATGAATAGATGGAAGCTTTCAACAGTTATGCCAGGACAATCTGCTGGACAAGCATTTTAGAAAGCTCTCATAACACAGCAGCAATAAAGGAGACACATATTTAAATAATTGCATCATCTAAGCTGTGCTATGGAAAGCAAAGTTGGATAAAATTATATGCACCACAAAAAAAAAAACCCTAATGATGATTTCCCATGAGCATAGTGCAAGGAATCCTTATGAGAACACATATATAGTTCATAATGTTACAGCAGGGCTTGAAATTAATCCTGGGTATTAGAAATGTGCTTTAAGTTAAACATCACTATGGGTCAAATTACACTGTGAGAAGATTCCTTTAAATATCAATACCTGTCAATTCGTGCTACTGGCTAAAGAGGAAAGATGCCTTGAGACTGAGGAGGCTTAGGACATGGAGATGAAATTCCTGGCCCTGAAAAGGGCTGCTGTCACCTCAGGGTACTCATCTGATCTTACTTTTCCTTGGTTTCTAATTATAAAATGTAATAGTTTTCTCTACCTTGCCCTCCTTACCTATGTTCATTGAAAGTATCTTCAGGTAGCATTTATCTTCTGCTGTTAAATAGCCTTGTAAAATTAGGGGGGTTTATCTTCATTAAGGAAATACTGAATGTAAACAGCAACCCTGGAAATAACGGTGCCAATGGTGACATGATACACAGCACTGTCACTGGGGATGGACAGTCTCTGCTGGCACTGAAAACACCTTTATTCCTGATGAAATGCCCAACTGAATTCACTCAAACTTCTTGTTTAATTACTCCTCATGGGTAAAGGCAGGAGAGTCTACTCAATGGAAGGGTTACAATTTATTTTTCCTTCTGAGTTGCCTGCCCAGTTCATTTGTCATTCAGCATTTTGAGATTTATTTTATTTATGTTTAAATGGATGGATGATAGGTAGATTAAATATGTATAAGAAATTATGTATAAATATGTATAAGATAAATAAGTATAAGAAATATAAATAATTACAGTTTTAAGAAGAATTGGGACTAGGGGGAAGTTATAGAAATCATGTATTATTTATTCCCAGGTATCAGATAGCACATCAAAATTAATCAAAGTGCAGGATGGGACAAAAATTCAGCAGAGGGCACCAAAAAAAAAAGGGGGGGGGGAGGAAAAATGTGGTTTTTTGGTAAAGCTATTTGATGCCTCTAACACACAAATCTCTTCCTCCATCAGCCTCTGGGCATGATCTGCATGTTTTCTTTCAGAGCATTCCTTCAAAGACCCACTCTGAGAATCTTTACGTGGGAGAAACAGGAGTTTATGTAATCATGGTTTCATTTTTGCTGTTTAGACAACCTGCCTCCTGTGTTCCAGGCCCCCTCCAGCCAGCTGCTGACATTTATTGGTGAGAATTTTGTTTACCAGCTAATAGCAGTGGATCCAGAAGGGTCAGCTGTGCTATTCATCTTGGAGGCTGGGCCACGGGATGCCAGGCTCTCTCCTGCTGGCCTGCTCCTCTGGAAAGTGGATTCAGAAGAAATGCAAACCTTTGAATTCACTGTGTCAGATGAGTGCAATGCACAGAGCAGATACTCTATTGAGGTAAGGGAAAGAACACTTTAAATGAAAAACAAAACAAAAACAAACCTGTTTGTCATGTCAATGCCATTGTGCAATTGTCATCATAGCTAATAATTTGTTATTAGGCTTCAGCTATTTCCTCATAAGTGCATAATATCCAGCACAGCAATAATGATCAATTAATGGAATAAATATCTCTGAGAACATAGAAACTATATATACAGGGAACAAGAGAGAGTGCTATTGATTGCTGTTTGAAAGAACATTCTTGCAGAGCCTTTGAATGGTTCATTAATCTGCTTCAAAATTCACATTTTGCATCTGGATTGCACAAAAAAAGCACATAACATAAAAGACCAGGCTTTAGCTATAAAAGGGAGATTATAACTCATTCTCAATGATATTTTTAGAGGATGTCTTGCTCTTATGTCTTTACTCCACACTCTAAGTTTCTTGGCAGAGCTTGTGCATGGCTTTGTCTTTATTGTATGGGCTAACATTAATCCTCTGATCAGATGAGCTAATAAAGCAGGATGCAAACTCTTCACATAAGAACAGTTTAGTGAAAAAAAGATTTTTATTCCCAGAGATTCCTATTTTTACTCATACAAACCACAAAATACCAACCTGCTGAACCCACACAGCAGAGGGGAAACTGAAGCCTAGATATGGCTTTAATGGAAATATTACAAGCTAGACCTGTGTTATCTGGGGGAGATAATGCAGAGCTTTGAATCTGCAGAAATGCACTTCTTGTACATATGTAAAATACAACCATGGATCTCCCTTCCCTGAAGGGAGACACCAGATAAGGAATGCCACAGTCATGTTCCTGCCTGGGAGCCATTTGTAATGGAAAGAGGAAGGTGGGCAGGCAGGCAAAGAGAACAGATTTTTCCTTTCTTCTTTGAAGAATAAGGAACAAATTCTGCCCTCAGATACAATGTGAAATCTGCTGTTACAGCAAACAAGATTGGGGTTTTTTTTTCCTTGTAAGAAGTCAGAATGTGCCCCTAAATGATGCAAAAAAGAAATCCCTTTGAAGTAGAGCTCTCAGTCAAAAAAATAAGTACAGTGAGTATAAGACTATCTATCTAGACAAAGGAAATTGGTTAAAATAAGTTTCCATAATACTGGATAACATGTTTGCAGTGCAAATCTCTCCCTTCCTAAAGGGGAACAATACAGCTCCCAGCTGTGGTTATTCAGAGGAACCTTACCAGAATCCCCTTTTCCCTTTTCCAGGTTGGAGTGAAGCCCTGCAGCTGCCTCAGTGGTGGCACATGTGTCACCAACATCAAATACCCTCCAGGCCTTGGTGAATACCTGTGCTTGTGTCCAAATGGATTTGACGGAGAATTCTGCCAGGAAGACATCAGGGACTGCAAATCAAACCCCTGTGGCAGCGGAACCTGCGTGGACAGCGAGGGGAGCTACTTCTGTAAATGCCCCCCTGGTTTGGGAGGTAACACCTCTCTGTTTGCCTCTCTGGTTTAACCACTGATGTACTGAGCTACAGGATTCTTGGAGTGTAGCATGGCCACAACGTCTGCCAAATGGCTGCAGACATAATCCTGCTCTTCTGCTGCCGTGGCTCGGCTTTAGACATAGAGAAATTTCATCTCTCTATCTAATAATGAGGAGAAATGACCTCTGTTGTCCTGTAATGATCACTGAAGGAGGATGTGAACCTGCCAGATCTCTGTTGCTTCCCGCTCATTTCCCATGGGTTTGTCCATCCATGAGATGAGCTAGGATAAGACTGAGTGAAAGAGAGAAAAGGCAAAGATCCAGGGCCTTTTTGCACTTGACAGGATTTCACTTAATTAAGCTGAGGAAAGACCTAGGATTAAATGAGGTTTCTTAGGAAGATGGAGATATGGAAAGGAAGATGAAGATATGGAAAACATGGAAAAATAAATTGTCCTTTAGTCCCACTTGAAGCTTCATTAAATTTAAGCACTAGGAAATCACAAACCCAGTGAGTTGTCAGACATGATAACAAAACAAAATCTAACCCCTGAAACTCTTCAAGGCTGGTGCCCTGGTTTCAAAGCTCTGTCCAAGCCAAAGCCAGAAAAGCTGGCCAAAATGTGATTTTAAGAAATTAAGAGAAGAAAGATGAGCACTTAACTCCTTGCTCTGTTCACATTCTTGAGACTCAGAAGGTTGGCTGCTGCCAGTTTTATAGGTTTGAAAAATAAAGTAGAAGTAACATCAAATGCACATAATTATTACTGCTTATTGTGCATGTATACAGAAAAACACTCATTTCTAAACAAAAGCAGTGAACAGATTTTACTCAGTGGGCAAACTACCCTTCCTGCCTGTCAGCAGCTTTATTGCTTTGGTCATGTGGAACTTCAAGCCCAGATTTCATTTCTATAAAATTCCAGCAGAAATGAAAAATAAAAATCCTTCAGAAGTCCATAAAAATGGCCTAAAAGATCTGTGACACCTCATCTGTGTTGAGTCTGGGTAATGCTACCTAATGGCCAAAGCCTGCTGCTGTCCAAAGTCTTTACACCACCAGAGACTCCACTGAGGCAAGAACACACAATCCTAAGCATGGAGGATAAAGCTCTAAAATAGAATTTTGATCAAAATATAAAAATCCCTATGCCAACCAAACATATGCAGGATGTCTGTAATCCCCTGGAAAGAACATTCCTATGAGCACAGGAAAAATTGGGAACTTTTTATGGCGTAATTTATGGAGCTATACAATGAGAAAAAGTTTTGATTGCCTTTAAGGAGTTTGATTAAATGAATAAAAATCAATATAATTCCATGAGTTAATAACTTCAGTGGACCTGCTGACTGGAGAGACAAGGGCATGCAGCACCTTGATGGCAGAGAAAAAACAGGTTTTCCTTCACCTTTAGATCTTGCAAGTTAAATAACAGAGGATGGGTTTTGCTGTTCTTTCCTGTTCTTCCCAAAATGCCAAAACACAAGCAAAAAAGAAAATAAAATAAGATATGATTGAGTGAAAAAGGAATACATCTCAAAGTTTTAATAGCAGGTGGAAAATTATAAACAAGTGAAGCTGCAAGCCAGCTGGGGAGCAGATATTTTACTTCAGGGCAGGTTTGGTGACAACAATAAAAGCTCATTCTTGATGCTGTGTTTATGCCTCAATTCCCCAGAAAACCATCAATAATCTAATGAGAAGGCAATGCTATGCAGCTCAAGTGACAGCACCACTTCACCATCAAATCTTTACAAATGACAGCAAACAGGCAGGAGAAACAAGAAGTGAACTTGTGAGAGCTTCCCCAACACCCCTGCAAGGGAAGCAGCAGCTCGGGTGCATCAGTGAGAGGGTAAAATGTAAGAATGGCAGCAAGGCAGAGAGAAAAGCCAGTAGGAAACCTGAGAGAAGGCTGACTCCAGAGTTATTACTGGATCTCTGAGTGTTCAAAGCTCATTCATTTTTCATTTGCATTGTCAACAAGATAAGAAAGCTCCCTGTTGTTTATTCTTTTGGCCACAGAAAGCAAGAACATCACCCACCTGAGAACTCATCCTTGATAACTATCCCAATCACAAAATCATTATTTCTTTCCCCATATAGCAGTGATTAGTACAAATTTGGGGGTGGGATGGGCAGCAAGATGGAACCATAATTTCATTTTATCTTTCAGGAAAGTGAAGAAACTCCCAGGATTTGTTACTGGTTTCTAATAACCATAGAGACCCTAAATGGGATTTTTTCTGTTCCTTTAGAGTCAGCTTAATGTGAACACAGTCAAAAAATCTTCCTTTGCATCTGTAGGTGGTCAGCTCCTATCGAGGCATGAAAGGACTTTATTTTCTCAAACAACTTCCCATGCAGGGATGGAGAAATATAGCTGGCACACAAACAGATAGCTCAGCCTTGGAACTTGATGAACTTCTATTCCTATTATTTTTATTTGTACTGTAGCAGTGCCAAGACAGTTGAGACTCCCCTGTGCTGCAGTGCACAGGAGGTCCTGTAAACAGAATAACTGACACTTCTTGGTGCAGTTTCATGTCCCTTTCTGCTGCTTCTTCACCATCATGCAGCCAAGTTTCAGTCTTTGCAAACATTTCTCCTTGGATTCATCTGGATTATCATTATGCCCAAATTGGTCAGACACTGTTTAAAATCAAATATCTCTGTGTGAAAAGCAGTGCTTGCACAGTTCCAGCTTTACAAATTGGCTGAATTTTATCTTTTCATTTATGGTGTTCCTTTGATTTCTGTAATGCCCTTGTCTTTGAGCTATGAAAGACAGCCCTTTGCTGTGAAAATGGAGTGTTTGAAGGTGAGAAGGGAAGTATGAGAGTGACCAAGGGAGAAGGGACTGTTGTTACTGAAACTGGGAATGTTGATCCTCCTCTCATAGTTTATGGTAGCACGTTTAGTGTTTGTATGATACTCAGAGAAAGAAAGTAAATACCAATCTAATCAGAGGGCTACTCATTCAATATTTTCCATGTGATGGCTAATAATTTCCCAAGGCATCACCAGAAATCCTCATCAGAGAAAAGCAGCCTGATGCCAGGAATGTGATAATTGAAATGTAATGAAATATAAACAGTCAGCCGAAATCTAACAAGGGAAGGAAAAAGGTAAGCCCAGCCCTGCAACACTGGGTGATATCCAGTTTCAAGAAATTAAGCAAGAAGCATGAAAACCATAATAAATTATGTTAAGATGGCACAGAAAAAGGGATGCAGCTTTCTTGCTGCTGCTCTTTTTTCCCTCAAGAAGAAGCAGGCATGGGAAGGTGATGTCACTGACTTTTTAGGCAGCTCAAACTATAAAGAGACTTCAATTTGAGTTTTCTACACCGAGATACTATTTTAACATGAAAGGACTAGTGGAAGCTGTCTGCAATACTGAAGCAATGAGAGATTATGTTGTAGGAGGTGAATAATAATTTTCTGGTTTTTTCATTCTGCAATTCATTCCTCTGTGACAAATTTCTTTTTTGAAGGAGAAAAAAAAAAAAGAAGATTATTTTATCCTTAGACCTTTTGTCACAATGAAGCTGGATATCTGATATGGATCAAACCTTTCTGTACCTGGTGCTGTGTCTTGAGGCATGTCCCTGGATTCTCCAGAAGCTGTCCCAATCTCCTTGTGTATTCCTGCAGGGACAAAGGGGATGCTTTAATAAAAGTAGTCAGGGCTGGTTTGTCAGGGCTGTACATCCTGTGACCAGCAGTAGCCAAGCAAGTTTGCCCAAGTGCCCAGAGACAGCAGCACCTAAAGCCTAGAGGAGCTTTAAGCTTTTTGGTTACTCTGCCTCATTGCTGTTCAGATAGTGATTTTATCTTTTGAGTCATCCTCCCTTAATGTGATTCATTAAATCACTCAAAGTTGTGAATTTGAAAATCAGTTGCTTTAAGGGATTTTTAAAACCTTTCTAAGATCAGTAATAGTCAAGAGATACTGTTTTGGATTCAGATCCTGTGGCAGCCTATCCTCTGAGTACCAGTACTGTGGCTCAGTGACATTTTCAGAACGTTCCTTCAAATTTTAAATAGAAAAAAATTGGGTTGTTTTTAAAAATCTGATCATTTTGTAAGGTTTTCCTTCAACCAGACTCTATCAGGCTAGCTCACAGTTGTGTGAGGTTTTACATAGAAACAAAACTACAATAGAGGTCAGTACATGGCTCCTCATCCTAAAGCCAAAATGGGGTTCTTCAGTACATGACAAAAATCTCACATTAACAAGGCAACAAAAAAGCAGCAGCAAAGACATGACATGCAGGGGCAATATTCATTTCATTTATGTGCATTTTTATTTAACATGCACAGCTTTCCATGAGCACTAGTCTCAAGTTCAGCACTTCTGGTGCCAATAATGACAGCAATAAACAGTGTGATAAAAGCAGGTTTAAGTGAGACAGTGGGGAATTTGGCTGGAACATGAGTGACATACCCTGTAATGAGTTTGTAGCTGAGAAGTGAGCCTTTGTCTGTTTCAACATTTGAGCTGAACTATAAACAGGGAACCTTTCCTGATTATAAACTTCCCCTTTGCTTTGCCACAGGGCTCACTTGTCAGGAAGACAAGAATGAATGTGAAGAGAGTCTTTGTTTTCCTGGAGTGTCTTGTATGAATACCTTTGGATCTTATGCATGTGGAATTTGCCCCACTGGGATGGAGGGAAATGGTAAAACTTGCAAATGTAAGTGTTTTACATGCTTTATTTTAAGAGACTGGGGGGGAAAGAGTTCAATTCTACTGCTATTATCCCTAATTGAGTACTTTGCCACTCATTTCAAGTACAGACCCTTAAAATGTACAAAACAGACTATTGTCATGTTATATTAATGTGGGTATTTGCAAATTGCTCTGCTATTTTTCATTCTGCTAGAGAAGGAGCACCACAGCCTACAAAAAAGCACTTTTCAGATAGATAATTTGCCAAGGACACTCTGCACATTCTCCACTATTTCACTCCCAAATACACATCCATGAGTGAGTATTTGGTGAGCACTTCCAGGGCTGATTTTGCTTTGGGTGACAGCTGCTAAGAGAGTAAGAGAAAGGTCAATGTGCCAAACCTTTCCATCCTTTCACCTCTGTTTCCAAGGTGTGCTTTCATTAGAGGACACAGCCCAGGGAATGCTTGGCATGAAGTCATTCCTCAGGTCCCAGCTAGTGAAGGAAAAGGCCCTGAACAGTTTTAGATCGGCTCAACATTTGCTTTTAGAGCAACAGACTCTTCATTGGGGAGCCTGTGGTGACTTTGTATTCTGAGACCTTCCCAGTGCTCTTCATGTGACTCACACACACTCTGCTTGTTCCAGTCACATAGATAAAAGCCTTCTCCAAAAGAATTTTTTTTTTACCCAGAAGGAGATAAATCAACACTTAAAGACTTTTTTTACTTGTTTCTTGGTATTTCCAAAGAAATCCAAGAAATGGAAGATATTTACTGTGGAGGCATTAATATTTCCTCATATTAACTACAGAAAGGAAAAAATTATCCCTTGTAAACAGACTGAGTGGTAACTGCAGGACCCTGGCACCAGCAGCACTGCTTTTGCCAGATTTACCAAACATTCCTTCAATCATATTGCCAAACACCTGTATATAAAGTTTTCTGTGATGTATCATTTGGCCACATTGGTTATTTCAAAGTGATTTTGCATCTGTTTCACAAATACATATTTTAATGGTTAACTTGACCCATAAAGGTAGGATATACCAAACAATGTGCCTTTAGAAAATGTAACATTTCTTATTTTGCATTTTTTTAATTACAGAAAAAAAATCTGTTGCTGAAATGAACGTTTATTAGAAGGAATAAACCTGAGGTCTTATTTGTTCACCTAGGATAGAATAGAAATCATTATTTTTAGCTCTGATTCAGAAACTTAACATTCCTGCTCTTACCTCCCTTGCTTAAGTGAGTATAAAGGGAAGGAGGACTGAAGTAATTCTATAGCTCCTAAAGTGAGCAACAGCTCATTGCATTGTTTAATATATATATATATATAAAGAGTCAGAATTTCAGGCTCTATTAAGAGCAGAGAATATTCAAGAGACCCAAGACAATAACTGTTTAGCTTGCAGCATTATCCACATAGACTTTACCACAAATTCATTACCTTATAATTATACAGAAAATCACATTTTTCAGAGTTTCTTCATTGCATCCACGTGCACTTTTCAAAAGTATTTCAAAACACACAAAGCTGGCAGCTGAACTGACTGAACAAACACACTCACCAGAGTTTCAGAGAGAAGGACAGGTTTCAAGGAGAGGCAAAACTCAGCCAGGGCACAGCTCCCAGGGTGAGGTGCAGCATCCCCATCCAAGGGGCAGTGCTGTCAGACACTGCTTGACCTGAGCTTCTCCAGGTGCCCTGAGCCCAGTGAAAAATCCCAGTGCACATTCAGACTCCCAGACAAGCAAAGTTCAAAATGCTTGGGCATAATAACTTCTCCTATAACTGGTTGAAGCTTTGCTGCATGCCAGCAGCTAGACCCACCTGATCTGCCTTTATTTGCTTGTTGGCTTCCAGGGTAAATTTGTGCCAGGTTACCTGATTTGCTGTTGCTGTGGCTTTTTATCATCAATCACAGCTCAGCTCTAACACCTTGTTTTTGTCTCTGTGATATTTTCCACAGCTGTGCCTGCTGCTGATGTTACAGAAGCTTTAAGCAATGGCAAAGGTGAATTGAACAGGACTAAGGTTAAGCAGCCACTGCAACCCTCAGAGACAAAAGATTCTCCTGTAATTAAGAATTTTAACATAAATGATAGGCACGGTAGGTATACAAGGATATGAAATCTTTTTCATTTGGGGCAGATTATGGATTCAGAAATCATTAATTTTAACACCTTAACAGTAAACATAAACTAGCAATTTAAAACACAAGAAAATTTGAGTCAGAAAGAAACACTCAATACACCAGACTGTGGATTGCTGCTGAACAATTTGACATGGAAGGGAGGCATTACAACAATAACAGTCAGAGGGGCAGGCTTAATTAGACATCACCTCTTCTGAAGGAGGACAAAACCACCCCAGATTGTAGTGATCAATGCAAAGCAAGATGATAAAAGTGGCAGCTTATGCCAGCCTGCCATGACCAAGTGATGCTGGTGTTTTATTTCAGTATTTAATGGGCAGCCACTGAATTGCTACTGAGTTTTAACCATGAGATCAACTCGAGGAATGAACTTGCCTGTGGGAGTAGCTTTTTCCAGAGGTTCAGTACTCTCTGACATGGGTGTGCACCTGCACCATGCTTGTGTTGGTCCTCCTCTAATGAGTGTTGCATTTTAATTGATTTTCCAGTAAAAGCAGGAAGCAAAAAATTGAGATTGGTCATATCTGTTGTACAGAGACAACAGATAAATAACATCTTTTATATGGAAAAATAACATATATGTATATATTATATATATGTATATATTATATACATATATGTGTGTATATATTATATCATATATGTATCTATTATATACATATATGTAAAAATAACATATTTTATATGTAAAATAAAAGGGTGGTTTTTTTCTTATCCTCTCTTTTTAAAATATCTGTGCCAGGCCAACCAATCCCTGAGCAGAACATGCCTCCTGCAGGTATCCTACATCATGATACTCTAGGTAAAGTTCAAGAATAATGCAGAAAATACATGAGAATCATGATGGAGACCTCACTGGAAGCAATTAAAAAGGATCTACAGCCATCATTAAGATTGTATTCATCATCTGTTCTCTGCATTGACACTATTAAATACTTCACAGGCAGTTCATATACACTTGCTATGCAGTGACATCATAGGTGGTAAAATATTATATACAACCAGAGTGTTAAATTTTGCACATAGTCCTAAGATAATTAAAGCAGTTTTCTGTAATACAAGGTTTGACACATTAAGGATGATTTCCAGATCAGAAACATATGTACTTCACCGTGTAATTTCAAAAGTACAGTATAGGTGCTGTAAGGTTTGATAATTACCTTCCAATTATAAAAGACAAAAAAAAGATGTCAAATAATACCTTTTCTCACTCAGTTAATCTTTCACTTATGCTGAAAATTACATTTTCTATATTTTACATGATAAACACCGAACAACTTCGAGTAATAAACTTGAAAACATGTAATTAGAGGACTAATAAATCTTGCTTTAATGAGAAACAGCTGTTCTGTTACGCTGTGCCTACAGGACATTCTCATCTTTGGCTCAAGGTTCGCCAACATTTTGCATTAATTAGACTTTAAAAGAATAAAAGCAGTTAGAAAGCTTTAGCTGAGCTAAAGTTTAGGCATGTGTTTAATCTGATAAATGGTGACTGAATGCTTGAGCTGCCTTGTTCTGGCCGTGCAGGAGCTGTGGCACAGGTCCCCAGCTGTGCCAGCAGGCCGTGTTTCCCTGGAGCGCCCTGCTTTGACCGCAAGCCACCCTATGTCGGGTACCTGTGTGGCCGCTGCCCTGAGGGGTTCTTTGGAAATGGTCGGAGCTGTACCAAGGTCCCCAGAGCAGGTACTTTCTGTTTTTTTTAATTTTAAAGAGGTTTTGCATAGGAAGGGTGTGAGACAGTGTGGCGTTGTGGTGTGGACAGTGTGAGCTAGCGTGGCATTACAGCGCGCCGTGCTCTGCGATCAAGTGCTGATGGCTGTGTTGTGTTACTCTCACCTGAGGGGCAGCTGGCAGGAATTATTTCAGCAATACCTGGCTCCAGGAGTTGAAATCCAGTAGATGAACCACCTGATTTTCTACAGGGTGGAATTCTTCATGTCAGGACTTGTTCAGTGGTATGAATCACTACATCTGTATTTCTGCCACAGCACTGGCACAGGAATGCAGGGCTCGTTTCCTCCTCAGTAAGATCAGAGCATGACATGATTGATACATGCCACTATCACTCAGCCCTTCTTCCTTCCTAATTCTTCTGCTGCAAGGCATCTGTTCTGCAAGGTGACCTGTGAAGACAATAACAAACCAAGTGTCATGCAAGAACTATACAAACAACTGAAGGCAACAGATAAAGAATTTATGTAGTATTGTTCACAGCCTGAGCAATAATCTTCCTTGGGGAGCTCTGGAATCAGCTGCTCCCATTAATCTCTGAGGACTGAAGAGAAGGCCTCATTAAAAGAGATCTGGTGTGGTGAAAGAAAAGCTGGGTCCTGACCTCAGGCACGAAGTGGCAATGGCACAGCAACTGCTGTCATCTGATCCTGCTCTCTCTCAATGATATTCCCATAATTCAATGCATGGTTCTATAAGCACAGTCTGGATGATTGTCCCCTTTTTACTGCCAGGGGAACTCATGTTTATTCCTTAATGACAGTAGTTGCCAGGTTAGATTCCTTGAAATCTTTTTCCTAAGTGTTCAAGACAGAGTGGCTTGAAACCTGTCAAATTGTTTCCTGACCTCCTACACTTGACCAACCTCCCTTCACTTCCCATTCTGTATCCAAATCAATGGTTGTTACCTTGCTGTTGTATTTTAACACACTCTATCAAAGTGGAAGCAATTTTAATGCTTAGTGTAGATATCATCCAATCTCTCGGAACTATGAATTGATTTTAGCCAGTTCTCAGAATCTAAAGGTCACAAAAATAAACTCAACATTTTTTCTCCCTAGCAATGAGTATGTACAAAGTATTACTTACTCTGCCAGCATCACTAAGCCAGCTGTTGACTCTTCTATAACTTGGGGAAGCTGTAAAAGTGGTTGAGGAAGAAAAAAAAAATCATTGTGCATATAAAGAACTTTTCTGTTATTGCCCAAAACTGAGCCTTGTCATTAATGGGATAATGGGATACACATTGTGCACCCCAAAGGTCCTTTAAATGCTGTTGAGTGGAACAGACATTCTACAGCTGCAGGTATTGGTACAGTAAATCAGGCACACTTACACTGTGCTTATATAAACATTAGCCAATAAATTTGCCTGTGTTCTAGAAAGGGGAATGCAGAGAGGAGCTGCCGTTTGCTGTGATTCATACCTGTCATATGCAACGCCGGGCAAAGATTTAAGAATATCCCAGGTATCAGGACCTGAAACAAGTACATGCCTCCTTCCAAAGTGAGCTGTGTGTCAGAGGCATTGTTTTACATTTTTCTGTTGAATATGCAAACTGAGCCAGGACTTCATGCTGCAAATGATGCCAGCTTGAACACTTCAGGAAGGGAATGAAGAGGAATTATTTTTTTTGTTCCAACAGAAGCTTATATTCACTCCTGTGAATTATGTCACAATACAAGCAATGAGAATCTTGTGCCTCAAGGTTAAATGCGAGTAGCCATTTGTTTTAATACTTAGAAATGGAAGCAATTGTTGCAGCTTTATGAGTGTCCTAATTTATGACCAAAATGATGGGTTTAACTTTCCTTCCCACGTGCTTTGCCAGTAGAAGCAGAAGTATTGTATAGCACTGATGATTAAAAGATATCAGACAAAAAAGAATTAACTCTCAATTAAATCTATGTACAGTTGTGGATTATGATTATTGTGAAATCCTCCCTGTTGTAATAATAGCTTCTCTCCCTTGTAACTTATTCCATCAGTCTTCAAATGAAACAGAACAAATCCTCTTCAGCTTGCTACAGTGCTTGTGAAGGTACTGAGATTATGTGCCACTTCTTTCCAACTCAAGTAATTTTAATCTAAAAATACTCTTGCTAATCCCTATTTTGTACTTTTATTGGCTGCTTTGGACATGAAATTATAATCAATTGCAGTGATTTAAGGATTAAAGGATAAGTATTTCTTCATACCAAAACCACAAAAATTACCCAACTGCCTTTGTAGGCTGCCGAGGAGAAAAACATTCCAGAGGAAAATTGTTTCCTAAATCTGTGTTTGATGAGCTGCACCCAAAAATTCCTTCAATTCTGATTTATAATCAACAAAGTAGCATTTCTTCAGCAGTGATATGTGATAGGTATTCATCTCTTGAAATGCTTGACTTACTGCAAACTATGTAACTAAAAATAAGTTTCTGAGCTACATTTATCTGCTCTAAAAATGCAGGGCCTCATTCTGTTCTCACTTACATATTTTACCTGGCTTATATCTGTAGTTTGTACCACTTTAAACTGACCAGACTTGGTTGCAATTTTTCTTGAAGTACATCAGAACAGTCTTAAGGAAAAGCCAGTGTGGAATTTCACATATAAAGGGAAGTATTTTTTTTAAACAGATTCTCCTATCAGAAACAAAAAGCTATTCCTGTCCCTTTCAGACCCATAAAGCAGGTATCCTACATTTATTCAAAAATTTACTAGTAGGGTCAAAAGTCCCTTAAGTCTGCTGGCATTGCAATAAAGAGGAAAGCCTGAGGAATTTAAATCTGTCCAGGCTTCCCTGGGCACATTTCACTTTTGTATAAAATATCTGTTGCTTTTTTGCTAGAAGAGGCAGATCTAGTAAATCAAACCACCCAGTATCATTGGTCATATTCTTGGCACAAAGAAAATGACTATATCCTAATGGGGATGCTGGTGATGTTCCTGCACGCTGCAATATCCGTCCTCGTCAGGAGCTGTGGGTATTTCTGCAGACTGCTTTCATCGCTCACAGTCACACAGATACCCATCTGTTTGCACTTTCTTTAGCAGGTTAGAGAGGTTGGTGTCATCACAAAGGATTTATTTTTTAACTATTAGTAAATCAGCAATTTTACTGGACAAAGAAGTGCCACATCCATCACCCATAAAAGATTGTTTGTTCAGAGCCAGCTCTTTCTGCCTCTCCCGGTTCAGGCAGCTGAAGATCAAGGGAGGGGGTGATTTTATGATCTCTGTAATCGAGTTCTGCTTTCCCATTCAGAACACCACTGCAAGATCTCCTGTCATAGCAGTTAATTTGCAGTATTGTAGACATTTGGCACTTGCTATACTTTTGCATGTGCAGCTATTTGTTATGTTTACGTGCTCTGTGCTTCACACTCCTCCAGTGCCTGCACTGTGCATCTGAATTCACTTTGATTTTACATCAGAGAGACCTCTGTCACCTTCTCATTTGCACCACTGTCAGATCAGCATCAAGGTGTGGATTTAAAAGGAGAATAAAATGTTTTGAAGTACAAGAAGGTGTGTGTCTTTAAACACATACTGCTCAGTCAAACACCAGAGGAACATGTTAACATGAAGTTTTGCATTCTTACATTCTAACTTGGAAATCGCTTCTGTCATTATTAGCACTCATCATTAATCACTATCCATGAAAAATAAATATCTTCAGTAAGAGCTTTGGTCACTAACTCAAGGTTTCACATCTGGAGATAACTGCAGGAGTAAGGACTTCTTACTGCCTGGAACCAATCAAATGATTTTTTTTTCAAGAGATGACTGAGGAATGTAATAGATTCCTTTCATCTTTTATCTAACAGAATTGATGAATTTGCATTAAAAAGATCAAGGCCCAGCTTCCAGTCTCACTTACCCCAGTGTAAATCATAAGTGACTCCACTGAACAAGTAGCATTATCCTAATGGACTGAGCTGAGCACAGCTCCTGAAAGACATAAAAAGCTCATGTTAAGGCAGGCACATCACATACAGGACTTTTCAATCTGAGATCTGTGTGTACCAATAGGTGTAGATAAAAGGCAAGCACTGTTCAGCATTCAGAGGGTGCTTTGCAAAGAGGAACTAACCCATCCTGACGTGGTTTATGCAACGAGTTACATGGCCCACGTGGAGGAAGGGATGGAGATGCTGCAGCTATCAGCTGGGAAGTTGTCTCAGATCCTTGGAAACACAAAACAGAACCACTAAACACACAGCAAAGGATACTCTGATCTGCCTCTGTGTGGTAAGAGCTCTCAGCTCTGCCTCTGGGCTCCAAAACTGGGAAGCATTGAATGTCAATGGCTTCCAGCTCCTAGCTCTGACTCAGGCCATGGAAACTGTCCACAATCCATCCCTGGAATGCATGGTGGGAGCTGCTGATCCCTGTCAGAAACACCTTTTCAGTGTTTCTAACTGGGGTATATTTCAGGACAAAATGTACATTTTTTTTTTCAGATGGAGCAGTTATGATGTAAAGATGTCTCCTTCAAGGGGTATGTGATGAAATGGCCACTGAAGTGGGGTTAGAAATGCCACACAAAGACATTCCATGTACATTTGGTCTTATGAAAGAATCACTTTTGCAAATGGCATGCCAGCAATCTTCACACGAGGCCTGGATCAGCCTGGCATTTTGGACATAAGCTCTGACCCTTTCCTGCCCTCTGAGTCTGTAATTGCCACTGGAAATCCACTCCTGTACTTGTCAAAACAGAAAGGGAATCAGAGAGAGTCTTTCTGATGTCTTTATCCTCCTTAAGGATACCTCATAAAATATTAAGTATTTTCAGAAAAATATCAAGAGACCTGTACAGTATATGCCATGACCCAAACATAACAACCAAAGTAGACACAGTGGGAAGAATATGTTTAGATAATTTAAAAGATAAATGGTCTCCAGCTTCACTGATCCATACACTCTGTCAATCCAGAACTTGTTAAGTGCTTCCAATACAGATGATATATTTAGGAAATGATGTAGCTCAGCAATAGAAGACCAATGAAGCCCAAGCCATAAAACCACTAGGGAAGAGGACTCAGCTATATGCCATGAATAATATTTACATTCAATCAGAATATCAAGTACAGATTACATTTCTCTCCTACCAAGAATGTGCCACCTTTTGCTTAAGCAATCACTGGGCCATCATGACTTTCAAGTGATAATAACAACTCAGTCTCCAACAAATAATCTACACAGGACACAGGCTCAGTAGTTTTTTACATTGACAGAGCAGAGTAAGATTATCTTCTCTTAGAATTTCCAGGCTCATTTAATCATCCAGCTATAATAGCACACAGCTTTTAAAGGGAGCCAACCCTGTTAGCACAAATTTGACAAGATTGCTGTTTTGTTAAAGGCACTTAAAGGCCCCTTTAGAACTGGAAGTAACTCAGACTGGACCAATATCCTGGCCCCATTAAAGCAACACAAGAGTCTTTCCACTAAGGGATAAAGCAAAGAAGGATTTGAAGAGAAAGGACTCGTAAGCAGCACAGAACACGACACAGTACAGGGTTTAAATAAAAATAGGTGTGAAATATACAGACTTATCATAGTCAGGACAAATTTAGGACCAGTTCCTAAACATCTTGCTGGTTTTGAACAGGTTTTTAAAGGTATAGTAGGACTTCACAGGACTTTCTTGCAGAACCAGGGGATGTCCACTGCCAAATCATGTGAATTTTTCCCCAAATGTTACACATCACATCAGTAGGGTCGGTTCGTTCCTGAAGGGACACAGCAACAGTCTATAGCCAACACAAGACACGTGATCCTCTGGGATGGAGGAGAAAATCATTGCCCGTGCTGATAATATGTTAGATTTAGAATTTCAGAGAATCAGAATAACAGTGTTGGAAGGGACCTCAAAAGATATCCAGTGCAACCTTTGTTTTCTCAAAGAGAACTAGCTTAGTTTCTCTGTGCCATAGCATCTGAAATCTTATTATTGCAATTCCTTGCCTTTTGCTTTCTAAATTGGGAAGAAAGTCTAGGTACTTGTCAGCCTAATCAGTTGAAATTGTGGAGAATTCCATAAAAGCATGAATTCACTGAAAGTGTTTATACATGCTTACATGATTTTTAAATAGATTCATTACTGGTTCCCAGTAAGGCATAGTTCATTTTGTGTCTTGGCTTTCATATGTAAAATAACTCAATTTTTATATGTTTACAGCCCAAAACAACATAATTATTGTTTTAGACCATTTATTTCTTGAATTGAATAAAATAAGTATTTCAGTAATTTATTCTTTGCTATTTTTTTTTGCTGAAATACTTTGAAGTATCTCAGCGATTTTTTTCTTTGAAGAAATATTATGGCTTTTCTTTCGAAGAAGTGAACTTTCTTTATAATCTATTATTACTCTTCTAAAGGATTCTACATAGATATTTCAGAGTATTAGACAGGGATGTTTCAGAAATGATCTGCCTTAATTTAGCCTATTTTGTATATATCTATCAACCTGTTCATGCCATGAGAGAGTCTGGAGACCCATGAGGCATCATCAGATAAGAACACAGTTTCTATTAATTTTTCCATCTATCTCACTTCTGAGAACTAAACTATACTGTCAATTCTTGAATAGAAAATATAATTTGGTTCCATGAACTCAATCTTAACACCACCTTCGTAGCTGCTGAAATAATGCAGTTTCAGGTTCCAATAATTGGAGGAGGCAGAGCACAAAAGAGGAGGGGGAGGAGTTCAGACCTGAAAGATGGACAAGGGACAATGAAAGGAAGGGTGATAAATCAGCTACGAGGGGGTTAAGTGGGAGAACCAGGGTGTGTTTTGAAACCCAACCATGCTTCTCCTTCTCTTCCTGTTTTCTTGGCTGGGAATTCAGAGAAAAGCACAGGAAGAGCACTTCTGAAAGCAGCAGCAGAGAAGGGGTTAGACCCAAGGAATATAAAGAGCACGGAAGGAACTCTGGCAGCAAAGCAGTGAGAGGAGCATGGCTCCTGTGCCAGGGGTGAGAGCACATCAAACATTCTGAGTTCTTTCCAACCCACATGAGGGAAGTTTTCAATTAAATCTTGAAATAAACTGGAAGGTAGACGAGGTGTTTGAGAAAACATTGTTTGTAAAAACATAGCAGGTTATAAACCTCCATAGGCAATCCAAAAAAAAAAAAAAAAAAAGCTACTGATAAAGAAAATTCTTGGTAGAGAAGGGAAAAAATATCCTTGTGTGGGGAGCATGTTCCTATCTTTGCAATCAGTAATTCTTACACCATTTTAAAAACGTTGTCTCTGGTGACCCTGATGGCAAAATTTGTATTGAAAACATACAGAAAAAAAAAAAATCACAAAAGAAATAAGGAAAACCACCCAACAAACAGAGTCTGAAAACAAAGAGCTCAAAATACATTATTTTCCTCAAAGACCCATTTTTCTCTCATTGTGTTAATCACCTTCCTGCACTTTGCCTGCATGTAATTCTTGGCTTGGGGGATTCTTGTCCCAAGAATCTTACTTGGAAAGCAGATCCACATAAGAGGGGGAAATGTAATGTACTAGGATGAATTTCATATTTAAAGCTGTTCTATCAGTTTCAGACTTGAGTGTCATGCTAGGACTCCAACCCATGGCCTAATAGTACTCTTATCTGCCCAGGAGGCCAAAAAAGGAGCTGATCACTTCAATCTATGGGAAATCTGACTTGAATGAATACAGACTAAGGCAGTATTAGTGTCCCAACTCTTTGTTCTTCTTAGTTTTTTCTGTCATGTAATCTTCATAATTACTCTTTAATTAATCTCCACAATCTCTTAAACATCATGAAAGGTTTTATTGTTTCTTAAACTCTAAATCACAATGCTTTATATTGAAAGAGTTTTACAAATAGAAAACTATTCCCTATTTAAAAAGAGCTATACCTTAGCAAAATCTTGCTAACAACTGTTTTGTATTTGTTCAGTATGAAAGGGAAAATATTTATGTATTCCTTGACATATCTTAGATAAGACTGAAAACTTTGTCAAGTAGTCAATAATATAATTTGTGTCTTCATGAACTGGTTCTTTCCTGGCCAGCCATCTCAGAATCCCCATTTTCTTTAAAGACAGCAGTTAATGAATTGAGATGTCAATTATATTGCTCTGAAAACCCTGAAGCAAATGAACTGCACAGTGATGCAAAAATTACAAATGACCTTTAATGTGACATAAGCAAACTCCCTACCTCACTCTCAGGCAATATTTTCTTGTATACTCACTTGGGTTTTCAACATCCCAGAACTGGAAGAGGCCTCCTGGATAGCAGAGTTTAGACACCCTTCCATCTGTGGGCATCATTTTCTCTGAGCAAAGACTCCTGAACAAGGTTTAGTGGGTGAGCTGACTGAAGATGCCAGGTTTTCTCCTCCCCACAAGTGTTGTGTTAGAACAGAATGATTTTGTATTTCATTGACACAAGACAAATTTGCCTTGCAAATCCTGAATGGTGTTAGAGAATTGTGTATGTGCAGCTGCAGCCACATTGGCAAACAGAGTCTGGAGCAGAGGAGTTGTTGTAATCAGAAGTGGCTGAGCGATGCAGAATCCACAAACTATTCCCTGCTGCTCATGATTTTGGTAGGTGAAGGGGAAGAAAATTGCTCACCAGACAGCAATATCAGCGACACAATCTCATTTTCTATCAGGCTGAAAGAGCTCAGGGACAGTGAACTAGATGTTCACCTTTTAATTTCATCATTAAAGCATCAAGTAAGTAAATTTGCCCCTCACAGAAGTGGTGGTTTGAGAGCACAAGGACTGAATACTCCTTCAGATGGAGACACAGTAGTGTGACTGCTCTGCTCTGTGCTGAGCTGTGTGGATGTGAGGCACACCACATCTGACTTTCCACTTTTTTACATTAAAAAATACATAAAGGATCATTAGGTCAAAAATTAGGCTCCTATCTAAATTTACACTAATATTCCAATCACAATGAGCCTTTGAAATGTTTTTTCTGCTACCAAAAAAAAAAAAAAATATCCTGGAAGTAACTCTTTGTAAAACTTGGGAGGTTGAAGCTGTATTTTACTTAAAGGTAGTGAGGAATTTATTCTGGGAGTTACTGCTTGGAGTAGGAGAACGGGTCTAGTGACTGGGAATTCCTCCCAGCATCTAATGTGGAGAGCTTCTGGATGCTTGAGAGGAAGGAAAAGAGAGCAAAAATGTGTTACTGAATATTTAGGAGAGGGAAGACATCAGGATATGACTGGATGGCAAAACAAGAGATTTAGGAATTAAAAACACTCTGAGTAGAAAAGAAAATAATGCCAGAACATAATAATATAAAAGAACAAACTAAGCGCTGATGAAAAAAACAGAATTTCCCTGGAGCATCCTATTGACAGCTTCTCTTGTTTCCCTTTCCTCACTCAGTAAATACAGAAACAAATATTAACATGGAAACATACAGAGGGAAATGGGAATATCCTTAGCACTCTAGTAACAAGACTTCTTAGACCAGTGTAATTTTTCTGCTCTCTCTTGACATTTTAAATAAGATTTATGTGCTGGTAGATGTCTCAAATTTTAAATGATGACCCACACAGTGTAATATGTCAAAAGAGCATTTCTCTGCCAACATTCTTCTGAATGAGAAATGGGCTGGACAGCAGGTACCACTAAATGTTAATAGCTCTAAAACTACACAAATTGTAAATTTATTGAATTGTGTTAATAATGAATCCTTAAACTGTTCACAGAATTCTGAAGGAGTTGTAACTCAGGCAGAATTAAAGGTGCCCATAATCCTCAGAAGTCACAGGCAGAATTGGCCACAGCCAGAGGAGTTTAAGGAGAAGGAGCCAGTCTCCACCTGAAGAGCAGACTGGTTTGAGGCATTTTATTAGATTTAAAGAGAGAGAAGCACTTGAGATTACATGGTAATGCTCAAATAATTACATAAATATAAAGTTAGACTCACATTTAAAACCCAAAAGGAAAGTTTCTAACTGTAATAGCTGCAAAGAGAAGCATGGCAATGGAAGGGTGATAAATACTGATATCTGCAGGCAGCTTAGGCAAGTGTTTGAAGAGTCAGCTGCCAGTTTTGGTCAGGATGGGGCTGTCTCCAAGGCATGTGGCTTGGGAAGAACAGTGTGAAGGTGTGTAAGTCTAAGCCCAGCAAAGATGTGGGGGAACAGCACCAAGGAACGTGGCAACCAGCCTGGTGCACCCTGCTCTAGGCAGGGTGTGAAATGTGTGCTGCTTCACTGGAAGCAGAAATAGTTGGGGTCAGAAAGGGACATGGCTTCTCTTAATTCCAGTCTGGATCTGGTCTTTTTCTGAAAGACTGTAAATGTGAAAAAAAAACACCAAACCAAAAAACAACAACAAAACAAAAACTTCCAACCAAACAAACCATAAATTCAGAAGAGAAAAAAATATATTTGGTCTCCTTTCTGTTTCAGAATGTTTATATCTCACCCTGGGTTTAAAAGATGTCAAGTACCTTCTCTGTGAATGGCTGTTTTCACCAGCTTCAGTGGTCATTTTTATTCCCTTGGGAATGATCTGGATCCTGCAGATTTGCTGTACCATGATGGCACTGAAGAACCAGGGTCTGGCTGTGACAGTTCTGATTTGTGAAATCCCAATGGGAAACCCTGGGAGAAGCAGAGGCTGGAGGGTCGCAGGCTGGGGGACTCCTGCACCACATGGATGGAAGGTGTGCTGGTGCCCAGCTGGATGAGGGATGATAAACCTGTGTCTCAGAAATGTGCTCTCTGTCATCTTTGCTCCAGTGTTCCCCAGATGGGAACAGCACAGGAGTCTGTCTTTTTGGGACCTGATCCATGCAGGAATGATGCTCTGCTCACAGTGCATCAATAAGAGCAGAGGTCCTGCCATGCCCAGCTGGGCCAGAGCTGCAGCAGCATCTCGGTCTCTGATCTTCTTCTGTGAAAAATAAACTCAGTTATTCCACTGCTGCCCATTTCCCCGTTAGTATGGGCAGAAACACTGGCAGGCAGTGAACCATCATGTAACCTTGAGCACTTCACCTTGTGGGGTTTTTGAGGTGATTTCACCCAGTCCAATATGCAATCATAGGCTGCCATAGCAGGGAAAACCAGATCCACACTCTCACAGTTTGCATTGATAATGGGTTACACATTTGAAGATATTGATCAACAGCAAGGAAAATAAATTGAAGTAATGCAGGATTTGAGAAAGCTGCTGACTACAGACAACTGAGACTGCATTCTTTTGGTTTGCTTTCTTTGTTTTAGCTTATTTAGATACTTGGAAGGCTGCAGAAAGAAATTTTCAGGTATTCCAGAGAAAACTCTATTGTGTTCTTATCTGAACTAAATTTCACACTATCAATGCAAGCAAAAATCTGAAACAATGAAAGCTGAGAGGACACTCTGGTTGACACCCTTGAATGTCACCAACATTTTATGAAGTTTAGTCAACTCTACAGAGTGGCTGAGAGACCTTTATCAGTATATATCATAATGAATGACCAACAAAAATGTGTCACTACTCTTCAGTTGTAGCATTTGAGATGTAAAAATTACCTTATCACAGAAATACTCCAAAAATGTGCTCCCTCTTACAGGGAAAAATGAAGTTTATTTGAAGGATGGGTATCTCACCTCTATCATCTGCTAAAGAAATAAAAGATTTCCTTTTCTCAGGTAGTCAGTCTGATCCCCTTACTAGTTACTCAAATTTAATTGGGAGGAAAACCCATTTAATTATGACACAGTGGAAGGAGCTCAAAGCTATAATCAGGGCTCATTTTGGAAATTTGTCAGAGAGGTCATTCAGCCCTTCACTGTCATTCCTGTTGATTTCTTGTCCCTGAATCAAATTTTCTAAGGGTTATAATGATCATCTATTACCGATAATTTTCCGTGGAGATACTTCTTTCATCTTTCTCTCATTCATTCATTTTTAAAAATCCTTTGACTTCTCCTATCCTCACATGCTCTTTTTGCTGATGTCCTCCTGTTTCATCATCTCTGTTCTTCCATTCCCCCATCATTCACCAGCCTTACTTTGGATACTGAAATCCATGTATTTGCCTTCTGCCCCACTAAATACACATATTTACCTGCTGATGGCCACAGCTTGATTCAGCACCATTGTAAATCTCCAAAACAATGTGCTTCAGGCCAATAGAAACTCATCAGCTGCCAGCAGAATGACACTATTTATCAGCCAAATAAACACTGCTTTGGCTGCCAGGATTTGTTTTGGTCCAGTCAATGCCCTAACTTTCATCTGACCCTTGCCAAGCATCCGAATCTCTTTCCTTGCTATCTGTGGTTAAGATCTCCATCAGTGGGAGTTTTTAGAAAGTGATTAATATTTATATTTAAAGAAAGAGGTGCATCCTGCATGGGGTTAGCCCCAGAACCAAGCGAGGCTTGTTGTTCAGGATCCAATATATTCCATATCCTACAGAGTGAGTGTGCCAGAACCGGTTAAAAATAGCCTCTTCCATTCATTAGCATCAGCAGATGGCCATTAATCTTCCTGAAAGTATTGATTCAAACTACTCGTCTCCACTTTCAAGGCCCTTCAGAGAGTCCCCTCTGCCCATCTATCATCCCTCCTTACACAGCTGAAAAGGTGGCTGGCTTTGGGACAAGTGGGTGACAGTAACAAACCGGCCGCTCCCTCACACGCTGCCCCTCTCGTCTGCAGGGAGCTGTACACAGCACCAACAAAGCTCTTCCATTTGTCTCCTTTAAAAGCTTTCCTAAAACTTCCCTTTGCCTTCAGAAGGGCTACAGAAGCATTCCAGAGTCACCCACTGGTGTGATGGCACTGGAGCCTCTCCAGGGCACGCTCTTGCCAAGGGCCATGTTGACACTGTGTGTGTCTCCACCTCCAGCATCTGTCTGTGCCAAGCTGTGATGTTCTGTCTCCTTGACTCAAAGAGCTGGAATGCAAACTCTCTGAGTTATGCCCTCAGAGCATTTCCCAGCACAGCAGTGCACTACAAGCAGGTAATAAGAAGCAAATCCTGGCTCAGGAGGTCAAGAACTAGAAGATTCACCACAAAAAAAAAGGTGCAATGTACCAAAACCTCCCAGACCAGCGTAAGCCAAAATTAGTAAAGCAGCAAGGCAAGTTTTTGCTTGGCTGCAATTTAACCCCTGCATGTCAGCCCAGTGCTGCAACTCAAATAATGCCTGACCTTCCCTGAGACTTGCTACCAAAAATATGTTTCATCTGGTTCATGAATGCCACCCTTCAAGTGTCATCACTGCACTTCCCTGTGCATCAGTGCTGGTGTCACCTGCAGCAGACAGCCCCATGTACTTGCTAAACCAGTTGGCATAAAGCTCCCTGTAATATCTGATAATTAACTCTTTTACTTCTAGAATTGATGTTCTGTTGTTTGCTCCAAGCCCAAAATTCACTGTGGTTTCTTTCAACTCTAGACCAGCAAATTTAGCTAATATAGATCTTCCTTCTTCCCTAGCTTCAAGATCTTTCCAAACCCACATGGACTCTCCTGGAAGAAATATTGAAGATGCTGGAGACTCTCATCAAGAAGATGTATCTAAGACATCAAGAAATGTATTTTCCCTTCTTTCCCAACCCCAAATTCCAAGACAAGATATTACATTCCTTTTGGAAAGAAACCCCACAGCCATTCACACTCCATCCCTTACAGTGGAAAGGGAGACTTCCCAAGCTCAGACATCGCCAGAAAAACAGCCTGATATGGAGCTCACAGCACAAGAAAAACAACGTTTTCTTGAGAAAAGTGACACATTCACATCCTTTCTGCATGAGGAGCCAGAGCCCAGAGCACCAGGAGTCAGTGTGACCTCCCAGCCCCCTCTCCATTTCAAGCAACACAAAGAAACTACAGTGGGGACTGTTCCTCCTCATCCCAACACAACATCCGAACATCCAGGTTCGTTCCCTGCAAGCTCACAGACTCGTTCCAGGCATGGTTATCCTCCCAGGAAATGGCCCAGTCGAGTCTCAGCCTTGAGGAATAAACCAGCCCAGGCTTTCCCAACGGAGCAGCCCAGAGCATCTCCTGTGGCCACGCGCCTCCCTGTCCCTCCCCGCGGGCTGGGTCCTTCCCTTGCTGCTCCATCCCGGAATGTTGATGTCCCAGCAGGGTCTGCTCCTGGAGCCAGGCTCCCAGCACACCCCACAGCAGCCAGGAGGGTGTTCAGCAGAGCAAGGGGGGCTGTGGATCTGCCAAAAACCAGCGGCGGGGTGCAGCACAGGGCGGGGTGTGCTGCCCTGCCCTGTTTCACGGGTGTGCAGTGCAAGCCAGCTGCAGATGGAGAGTTTCACTGTGGTCCTTGTCCCCCTGGATACAGCGGTGATGGAATTACATGTGAAGGTAAGGGAGAAAATCCTCTTTAAAATGCTCTAATAACTCCAAGTCTAATAATTCTCCACAGTAAAATTTTTTTATATATAAACTTAAAAATTTTGGGGCTGGGGCCATTCTGTTTTCAAAACCAATTATATTTCAAAATAATAAATAAAACCTATACCTTTGAAACAGCTCTTTCTGTTTACAAAAATGACATATTTATTTGATACCATCTAATCTATTAAAACCAGGGACAGATTGTGATCTTGCTTAATGCCAGATTCATTCTACTAAAGTCATCACATTCAAAACCATGTAAAATTGCTGTGAGAAAGAGAAAAATTGATTCTACTTCTCTATGCAACACGTTCTAGGAAAAACTAATTTTTCTAATATCTTAAAAATTACCTGTAAATATCTATCTAATATCCCAAATATGAAACTGAACTTGTCATCTGAAATGTATGGCACCAGAAGGGTTTTCACTATATATTGAGTTATTTATTAGGCACCTGAGAATCCCTCCCTAAAACCATAGGATTATGTACTTTGTTGAAGCAATGAATTCCCTGACTTTGCTATCATTAATCACACCTTTTGCTGACATCCCTCTGATAAGTTGATATCTTAACTGGCCTTCCACCACACAAAGCAAAAGTGTTTGTAACATTCATTCCCCTCTCTTTCTCATCTGGTCTCTCATTCCTCACGCACGGAGCAGGGGGGTCTCAGCCACGATGCACTGGGAAGGACCTTGCTGTAAGCCAGGCTTTGTGGGGGTGTGAAGCCCCCAGCACTGCTGCAGCTGCAGGAGAGCACTATTGGAGCTTTAGTACAAAATGTACACAAAAAAAAAGGGTTTCTGTAATCCTGAGCACTTCATTTTTTGCCTTTTTGCACATTTCTAAAATGCCCTTCCTAAAGGATTTTTCCTTGGCACAAAGGAGTTTGCCTTTAACTTCTGGTTTATACCTAGAGATGGAAAAGCACCAAACAGGTTCTGGTACTGGGAAGCTCAAAGCAAGTCTGGCCACAGAAAGGCCTCTCCTCAAAGACCACAGCCATGTACATATGAATGTTTACAGTCTGGACATAAGGCTGCTGTGTGTTTAGCAGACCCATCAGTACAGTCCTTAAAACATAAATCTACTTTAAAATGTAAATCTGCCTCTGCCTTTGGCTTGTGAGATGTTTCCTTCAGTTACTGGTATTACTGAAAATCTCCCTGGAGAGTCCTTAGGATGAAATACTTTATTACCAACATCATTTTGCACCTTGGGGCTTGATGACACCATGCACAAACATCCTTTTATTGTCTCTTGTCACCAACCATGACACGTGACTCAATAATCAACCTGTCCCTTCTCTTCTCCATCCTGAGCCCCCTGCACTCCTGCAGCCTGGAGCAGAGCCAGGGCTGTGAACAGCACCCATTGTACCTCCAGCCATGGATGTCTCTTCCCATGTCAGATGAAGGTGATTCATCATGACAAATGAGGCTGAAAAAGGAGGGTAATTTCTTGGATTAAGGCCTGTCACAACCTCAGCTATCAGCACCTTGTGATGCCCACACACCAACTCCCCTGGAGACAGTAGTGCCCTCTGAGAACAGGATGCACAAATACTGGGAAAAAAAATCAAAGCTTAGATGAGACCAACATTTGCCAAATCTCCAGACTTCAACATAACATCCTTGGCAAGCAAACAAAAATGTCCAGAGACTCAGACACTATTGATAGTTGTCACCATCTTATTTCATATCAAAATTCAAGGAGATAAAAGAACCAGCCCGCTGATAGCAAGTTTTAATACCTTTGGATCTTGAGGGGATGTGACCTTTGTTTAATAAGAATGTCTGAAAATAATCTAAAATAAGAAGTACTTTACCAAGTGGTATGTATGCTGAGATAAAATACAATTTATTTTTTTCCAAATGAGCAGATTCAAATCCAGGCTTGGAGGACTCATAGGAAAAAAAACATAAGCAGCAACCTGAAAACTAATTTATTTCCTAAAGTATATCATAACACATTTTATATCTTTAATATAAAATGTTATTTTAAATATAGCATTTTATATATTTAATAGATAAAGATATTTTATATCTTTATATATAAAATTTTATATATATATAATTTTATATCTTTAATATAATTTATCCCTCTGGACAAGCCCCTCAGCCTCTCTGTCACAGTTCAGTTGGAAGTCCTCTCCCTCTTCTTTGTCACCCTGCACTCAGGGTCACACACTCTCAGGACCACAGGATGAAGAGAGCCCTGGGGACCATCAGGTGTAACCTCCTACCCTCTCTTGGACAAACACAGCTAAATGTCAGTGTGTTTGGCTCATATTCAGATATCCAAACTGAGACATTTTCAGACTATTTCAGCAATTTCCATTCGGATCACTCCCTTCACTGCTGACATCTGTGTTGTGTGTCAGAAGTTTTTGCCCTGCTTTTGCTCCTCCTGCTTTGGTGTAATGAGAATTACAGATTATTTTCCTTCTTTCAGCAGCTATGTACTCTGCAGGTGAGGGGAGATGAAACAGTTCCTCAATGCTCTGCAGCTCTTTCCCCTCCTGCACAAAGGCAATAGGACCTTTTTTCAGTAGCCTAATGTTAAGATTTCACAGCCAAACAGGCCAGCTTTAGACGTTTCATCTCAGAGCAGTGTTTTGGAGAAGGTCACTATCACCTATACAAAAATAAAAAATAAGTAGGGGAGGAAAGGCCTTCTGTAGCCCACTGGATTCTGCCACATTTTCTCCAGCAGAAGATGTTCTCTGGCATTTCTGGAGTAAGCTTAGCCAAGTGTTCCTCTGGTGGTGAGGGAGGTTGCTAAATACCTAATTTTCACTCTGAGTGCTGTTTCTAGGGATATCTGCAGTAAAAACCAGTGCATTGGTACAGTCTCCTTCTAGCAGGTTTTGGGCCAGCACGAATCACCTGCCAAGGAGCACTGCAGGAGCATCAGAGCACAAACAGAGCTTTACACATTCCATGCGCCAGTTGAATAAAAACCTAGCACTGTAATAATGCAGAACGAGCCCAGACAGGATTGATATCAGATATCAGCATTTCTGACATTTTGTCTGGTGTGTTACAAGGGGCTCGTGTGCTGCAGTGATTTGTAACACTTGGGGCTAGCACTCTGAAGTATTTGTTAGTGTTGGTATCCCCCTAGAGCAGCTCCTTGCCATCCTGCCTCCGTTCCCCACTCTGCCAAGGTGCACAGGTCATCACTTGCAAAGCTGCTGCATCCACTGGACAAGGAAAAGGGAACAATGCTGTCATTTCCCTGGGCTCAGCTCATTCCCCAGGGTCTGTGCATATGGCACTGCCTGAGAGCAGCTGCTGTACCCCTGCAGCTCCTTAGGGTGCCCTAAGGTGGAACACTGCCTTTCCATTTGATAACAGAATTGAACTTAATGAAAAATTCTGCCCTGGGTGTCATTGTTGGGCTTCTTTCTGAGAGACCTAGACCTAAAAACTGATGAAACATGAGGATTTAAACAAAATTTCTTGTCAGCCTTTCTTCTTTTGTTTCCCTGACTCCACGCTCCTTTGATGGGGAGTGTCTGGTCACTAAAACTATATCATTAAAAAGTTGCCCTTCATTTCATAGAATACACACAATTATTTAAAACTATTTTGGATTAGGTTGACAGCTGAGGAGTGGTATATTTCTGGTATTTCAGCAGTCATAAAAGAGCCTCTGCATTCCTGTCAAAGATAAAGTTATAATACTTTAGAAAAATATTCTTAAGAGGGTGAAGTCAGTAAAAATCTGGATTATTTAATTGGCTTTGTACAGCATTTTCCAAGAGAAGGGGAAGTCTAGAACAGTGGGAAGTCTAGAACAGTGGGAATCCTGATTTCTGCTCAAGAGTTAAAAACACAGCATTGCCTTGACATTACAAAACCACTTTTCAAACCAAATAATTTTCATAATAACAGGAGAGATGGACTAATTGGGAAAGCGTTAAGACTTCACCATGCACAGCTGCATGAAATGAGAAAAAAATTTCGGTAGCTCACATTAAATTTTTTTTTACATTTTACACCCAAAAAGATCTACCATATCAAACCACAAGTCCTTTCCCTTTCTCCAAGAGCTGCCAACTGCATTTGTTGGGCAATATGTGGGAAAGATATAAGGATACTGCCTGAAATAGCTTCTTAGAAATTATCAATCATGTGCACCAAAACACCAAGGAACTTCATCCTGTTCAACCTTTCCAGGTCATGTCTGATTTCAGTTTTCTATCCTAAAGTCATATTTCTCTGAAGGACCTCATTATTCACTTGTTCTTTGTACAAAAGCTCTTCTATAACTTTGTTTATTTACCCTTGCATCTTTTTCTGCATCTTTTCCACTTTTACTGTAGCTTTTCTGAGCTGAGGGCTCAGACCTGCCCATGGTATTTAAGATGGAGTTGACTATGGATACGGACCATAAGGAAGTCTGGCATTTTGTGCTCTGCTCCTTTCCTAATGATTCCCACCATTTCATTTGGTTTTTTGGTTTTTTTGTTTTGTTTTTTTTTGGCTGCAGATGAGCACTCAGCTGACATTTCACAAAGCAAAATGCATTGGTACAACCTAGCCAGCACGGGTGCCTGCATTTGTATTCCCAATTTATTCAGTCAAGTTTCTCTTGTTAATATTCCAGTTGCTATGATGGACATTCCTCTCACAACTGGGCTCCCAGACTGCTGGACTATTTAAATATGCAATGAGTTAATTTAATTGCAGTAACACATGCTTTAATCCTATGCTTCATTTCATTTATCTGTGTATCTTGCATGCAAAAGAAATGCTTCAGTCCACAGCTTTCCAAAAGAAAAAACAACAACTGAGGAACTTTCCTTTGCCTTTTTCCACCCCGGCCTTGTGCTGAACACATTAAAACTTCATCCACACATTTAGGAAGTTAGGTTAATGTATCTTTGAAAGGGGATAAATAATGTACAATGAGACAAGGTAGACTATGCTCCCTTCAGTGAAGTCTGTCCTGATCTGACTTTGGTGCATCTCCTAAGCAGGCAATGCTCTCACAGCTCCAAGCCTGGCTTTATTTGCACAGACCCAGGGCCTCACATGGGGATGGCACAGGGAGTTACTCACTGTGGAGATGCCAAGCAATAACTCTGTCCTGGAAGATGTTTGCTGATTAGGCTATGGAAAATGAGGGAAACAACACAGCATCTGGTATTCCTGAGTGCCCCTGAAGTTATTGCAGAGAAACTTATAAAAACTGTATGATCTCATTTTAATGGAAAATAGAAGTTTGGGGATATTTCCCAAAAAGCCTTTTCAAAGGAAACAATAATGCACTTCTCCATTTTCACCTCCAGATTTTAAATTGTAAACATAAACATACGTACACTTGACAGCAAGATTGACCATTTGCAGCAATGTTTTCCTCTTTGCTGTTATTTTTCCCTACCCAAAACCGCTTAGTATAAAAACACCGCAATGCCTTCCTACAATTTAACAAATGCTCATGGATAAAAGTATTCATTTCAGAAGATGAAAGATAAAAGTTTGGGAAAATAATTTGACATAAGTAGTATATTTCTATTACAGTGGGAAATGTCTTCTAAGTGAATATTACTCTTACTCTCACAGAGGAGCCACTGTTCAGTTTTTATCTCTTGCTATTCACCAGTAATAGAACAGTTTCAAACATTTTACTATTAAATGTCACCGTAAGAGCTAAATGTTTTAATATCCAAAATACCATGTTCTTTTCTGACAGTTCAGATGCATCTCAGAATGTGCAAAGGCCAGATGGAAAGTGTTCTATTCACACGGACACTCTTGCTCTAAGTGCTGAACAAACCACGCTGAAATAAAGCGTAAAACGCTTGAATGTCACCGTGCTTGGCACGGCACTGAGGCACCTGGAGGCTTTATGCAACCATCATGCTACAGGAAAGGCAATCACATTTAATGTACTTTAAAAAGAGTGGTACATTTTTCCCCAGGTTTTGTACCCCACTCACCAAGAGGGGCAAAGAAATCATAATCCCAGGTTGCTCCAAGCCCCATCCAAGCTGGCCTTTGGACACTTCCAAGGATGGAGCAGCCACAGCTCCTCTGGGCAACCTGTGCCAGAGCCTCATCATCTTCACAGCTAATAATTTCTTCCTAACACCTTATCTAAACTTATCTAAATCTATTTAATTATCCAGACAAAGATGATTTGGGTTTACCCCTTCTTTTTTTAATTTTTTTTCCCCCACGGATATATACTTGGAATTTCATCTAAGCACATGTTGATTTGCAATTTTTCTAAACCTTATCCAATCAAAACTAAATTTAGCTTGATGACATTCTCAGCATATACAGTATGGATCTAAAATACACCTTGTAAGTTTCCTATTTTCAGGAAGGTCAATCCTAAAGTTATATAATGCAGCACTGAAAATTTCACCGTTAAATACCAAATACATTTCTTCAATGCTATTTGTGTCAAAGTGGTTTATTTAACAGCACTTTCTTGGAGTTTGTCATTTTAAATACAATTAGAAAATGTGTGAGGGCTTTCATTATTTTTTTGGGTGGCAAAGTTCATATTCCATGGCCTGGTGACAATCACAAGAGGTGATGAGGTCTTTAGCACAATAACTGCATTTAAATTATGTGGCTCCCCAAGAGTTAGTCCTTCATTTAGCTTTCCCTTTCCATAGCCCATTTTCCAGCTTTAGGAACAAAATGTGGTGCATTAAGGTTCTCTTCCCTGGTAACAATATTTAAAATGAAAGATGCTTTGTTTCAGGTCTCGTTAGCTTCATTTTGCTTTTTCCTTGGAATAACCTTGCTTAGCCTCATATCCTTCATAAAAGACAAAACTCTGCCAGTGAAGTGAGCCAAAGTACAACATTTTTCACTGTATTCACTTCCCACACACAAGGGAAGATATTTTTCATTCTGTTATGTGAGGTGCCTTTTTTTCTTTTTTTCCAGAGGCATGAGGTGCCTCTGGAACATATTTCATGCTCTGCTCCTGCTACAGAGTTTCTCCTTTGAGCATCAGTGGTCATCCTGTCCCTCCTGTAATGATTTTGTCCCTTCAGTGATCATCCTGTCCCTTCAGGGATCTTCCTCCTCCTCTTTTGAGTTTGCCATACGCAATTACCTCTTATTAGAGGGTTACAAAAGAATCTCAGGTACCTGCCTTAGATATTAGATTTAAGGGTCCAAAATTTCTAGGCTCCCGCTACAATAAAGTTTTTAGATTCAAATTTATCCACATTTGACAAACAAACATGCTTTCAGCAAATAGCCTGTTTCAGGAGCTGCAGTCCTTTCCACACTCATCCTCTTCCTTCCACAGAATTACATTGCATACTGCAATAAGTCAAGAAACCTTCATCTAACTTGCTGCTTTGTCTGCAGAGGTCATGCTACTCATTAAATATTAACTTTTTTTTTGCTGAAACGTTTGCCATTTTGCTGACAAGTCCACATACAACTCTTTTCTATGAGAAACACTTAATTTCTGCCGTATTGTAAGTTCTGACACCTGTTAAGGCTTACTGACCATCCACAAGATCCACAAGGCAAATTTGTAGAGAGGGATTGACAAGGTCTTGAGTTGTCACTGCATTTGTGCTTCATCCATCACTAGCCTTCAAAACATGTACTTAAAATGTGCATGCTCAGAAGTTAAATATGATTATGTTAAAACCATTCCCTCGCAGACCCCATACAGCTGCTCATTAGTGCTGCATTGCTAATGGGATAGCTGCTGCTGTCCTGCAGTGTTTTCCTCAGCCAAATTACTCACTGGATTAATAAAATGGAATGGGGAAAGGAGTAACTTGTGCTGTGCTCCACAACCACAGAGAATTTCCTATTTGAACTGCATTTTTTCACTCTTGCAGCTCAGTGTGAGCCCCCGTGTGAGCATGGAGGAACTTGCCTGCCTCACAACACCTGTTCTTGTGCCTATGGATTTGTAGGGCCTCGCTGTGAAACAAGTATGTATGAACTCACTCAGGCTTTCTTCATCACATGTTTCAATTAGCAGAAAATTACAAAAGAAAAAAAAACCACCAAAAAGCCTTTTTTTTTCCTTTTTTCCCCCTATATTTCCCCTTAAAATGATTATTGAGTACAAAGGATTCAAGTAATACAGTAGCTATTTCAGAGCACATATTTACCAGCAGCATTGCTGTATTATGTAAAAATATGCACATCTAAATCAACATTTTCTATGTAAAATTGCCTCTGGAAAAACAAACAAAAAAAGAAGAAAAAAAAAGTGCATGTTATTTGTAGTAATATTTAGGAAATTTAAGATTGTGAGTGAAGGTAGTAATGCTAATTTTGAGAACACAAAAGAGCAGCCATACCTATTAGGAGTAATGCTACTCTGCAATACAAGTTTAAAAAGAGGTTCAATACAGAAAATATCTGAAAATCAGCCTTCAAACCCTTCTATATCAGCAAAACACACGCACTTCCACCATTACAGACCTCGCTGCTTATTTAAATATTAGGCTGCCCTTGAGAGGAATATAATTTTATCTATGAAACGGAGTAGCTGGAATACTTAAAAAGCAAAGGGTTTTAGTTGTATGGCTGCTAAGAGAGAAAGCAAATCAAGGAGAGGGACAGCTCCCACCCTCAGTTTACCTCCAGGACTAATACTATCAGTTATTGGCTCTGATAGGGCAACTTTAGGGTCTGCAGTGGTGTCAGTGATGAGATATTCTGGGTTTTCGTGTGTTTTGCAGTGGTGTGCAGCAGGCACTGTCACAACGGGGGGGTGTGTGTGTCACCAGATGAATGCCAGTGCAGGCACGGCTGGAGCAGCCCCTCTTGTGAGACAGGTGAGTGCTTGGCAGGGCCTGATCCTGTGCCCAAAAGTGCCCAAAATCCCTGACATCCCCCCACAGCCCAGTGCTCAGACTGGGAATTGCTGCTTAAAGAATTAAAGCCTAAGAAGAGGAGACCAAATAAGAATTAAAGGCTAAGAAGAGGAGACCAAGTACAGGGCAAAACCTCAGAAAGGATTGAGTTTATGGAACTGTTCATAAGTTTAGATGTTTATGTAAGTATTCCTAAGTTTAAATGTTTACCTAAATCTCAGGGTTTTATAGAGGGAACCTACCAACAGAATCTTTTTGCAGCTTTTCTAAAGCTTGTCTAATTCTGGAGCGAGTTCTTATCAAGCTGTGCTGCCAGAATTCACACGGCTCCTCCTGCCTGCCTCTCTCACTGACAGAGCACCTACAGAAAGCATCCACAGGGGTGGGGGAGCTCAGGAAAAAGCCACTTCCACCCACCAGTACAAAATGACAAGGTGTGGACTGGAATTAGGTACTTATTTCTAGTCAGGGCTCAAAGTTTTAAACAGACACAGCTCAGACCCCCCCTCTCAGGATCAAAGTCCTAAAAGCTGGGGGGGATATTTTCTCTAAAGGCACAGAATCTACAGCACTCACCTGGGACAAGGCATGCAAAATAGTGAAATATTAAAAGATGAGAACTACCTGAATCAGTGCCAGACCTGAAGGCTCCAGAGGCAGTCTGCCTCTGCCACGGTGAATATTAAATGGCTGAGACACCTTCAGCCTACATTACCTCTCCTGGAAGGTGAGAGATGTCATTTTAACCTCCATCTCCTGGAGATTGCTCTTCCTGTAAGTGTTAAAATGACAGACCTACTGAGGAAACATAAATTAGCCCAGCTATGATCCACAGGAAATGACTGGGATTGTCACTGCTATTCTGGTTCCCACTAGCTCTGCTTTTTCTTCTCAAGGAGTTCTGCAATTTTATTTTGGGGTGGCTTTAAACAGAATCATTCCAAGAGAAGGGCAGACAACAAGCAACAGTAGCAGTAACTTCCAGACCAGAATAACAGCAGCAGGGTTTTTTTTGTCTGCTGACAGCTTTGGTGAAAGGCTGCCAGACTCACCTCTCTGGCACAGTTTTGAGTGCACAGCACTGCACAGAATATTTTGTGGACACTGCTGGGGTTTCCCACCTCAAGTGTTATGATAGAAATGTCAGGAAGAATACATGAATAAAAAATAATAAAAAAGAGGACTTTACCAGTGGAAATATAAACTCTGACAGACTGACACGATTATGGACATCTGTGAAGTAGCCAGGACAATGACATGACTAAACCAAATTCCCCTTGAGCACTGAATTAAATCCATTTTGACTTCATAAGTGACTGCTCCTTGCTCAGAAAAACCTCTCATCTAGATTACAATTTCGGGTTTTTTTTTCTCTTTCCAAATTGACATTTTATTTCTTCTTTAGTTCATCTGAAACATTTTAGTGACCCCTAATTTATTTAAGCCTAAATGCATTTATATTTTTAACAGGCTATCCTGTAAGGTACTGAAAGACAAAGAGAACAGAAAGAAAAAGGCTGGTTTAAAGTGTCACTCTGCTTTACAACAAAAACTTTATCAGATTCCTTATTCTTCACACACTGACTTTCCTTCTAAATCAATTTGAAATTCTAATAGTTTTGTTTTTAACAGTCTGGTACTTGCCACATAGAAATATGCAAGACAGTTTTTAATTCCTAATGCCTGTTGTATCATCTGGAGTAATAACAGCTACATAAAGAGGCAAAGGGAGCTCAGCCAGTGGCTTTGTTGGTGATGAATGAGCCAATGTGTTGTGGGAACTGGCATTTAAATGAGGCAGAACAAACAGGTTTTTTGGTGCACACCTATTCAAGTCCATGGAAATGCCACAATGCTCTGCTGAATGCAGACAAAGCAGCAAACAATTAATATCTCATCTCCAGGTTATCCAGGGTGTATTTTATTTGACTACATTTACTACCTTGGGATCGTGCTTGGTGCGAACACTGGAATGGAAATAAATGAACTGTGCGAATCAAAAGAATACATCCGAAATAAATGAAATTATTACATTAAATTATAGCCTATTTCATCTCCCAAGCTGTGCTAAAACACCACTGAAATGCTCCCACTGTGTCGACCATGAATAAGTGCTGCAGCACCACTGATCTGCAAGGGTTGCATTAAACTTTTCACAGTATCACTAGAAATATTAATTCTAATGACGTGTGCAGCAGTAAAAGAGTGCCTACTCTGAAAAGTTTAACATTATCAGAGATTCATGAAGTTATCTTACATTCCCATCCAGCTGTGTGCAATCCTGTGTGCCTGAATGGGGGAGTCTGTGTACGGCCAAACACGTGCTCCTGTCCTTCTGGTTTCTATGGGCCACAGTGCCAGAGAGGTAAGAAAATTCTATTTATCATCTTGATAAAGGGCCCAGGCTCAAAATACAAATCTACCTATAACATTACCTACCCCCACATGAAATACATCCAGAGACTCTCCTTGTCATAACTACGTGAGCTCCCTTGTTGTTATAGTCTGCCATAAATCCACATTTTATTGTTCCTGATGGTATTGGGAAGAAGTAAGAACTTATTGGTGATGCCGTTAAAGGTAACTAAATAATTACTCTAAAACTACCTCAGTCAGTGATGTCATTAATTAGCAACTAATTAGATGAGAAAGCGTGGCAGTACTTTGTTCATTTTGGTACTCTGTGGTGTGTACTATGCTGTGTTTCAGAGCCAGGTGATAATTTACCTTCAAATGGGGCTCACAATGTCACCTACTTGACCACCCTAAATATGGGTGTGGAGGGGAGACTTCTGTAGGAGCTCATCAGATCCTTGCTCAAAAATCCAATCCAATATTGCTCTGACTGAGCAGGAGCTGATTTTGAATCCCTGTCCTAGCTCTAAACTGAGACTAACAGTATCCTGGGCTTCTCACTCACTCTGTGCTGCAGAAGGCAAATTAATTAATCCTTTAATGACCCAGTATCTCATACAAGAAAGAGAACTTAGGGCCCAAGCAGCTGGAGCACGCCTGTGCTAACACCACTGGCTTCTCTTTTTTCAATATGGATCTAGTAACTCCTCCAGCATCTGGGAATATAAATGCAACCTTATTACCAAAACTACTTCAACATTTAATTTCTTTGCTCTTAATCTCTTTTGTTTCCCACATTCCTAGATTAATGTGGTCCTGATGTATATTTTTGCAAGTGAATGATTCACACAGAAAAATGTAACTGCAAATGGAGCTTGCTGGAAACTTTTTTTTTTAAATGTTGGGTGTGAAGGAGAGAGTGAAAATGATAGACTGTAACTTGATGATCTTGCTCTTGAACACAGAAGGTGATTTTCAACATCTAGGTGATTTGAAATTTTTGCTCTCAAGTGTCCTGGTTTAGACAGAGCTAAAATTTGAAAATAAGTATCCACACTCATGGGATCTGAAACTGATGGCAGGATATAATGGATGGATGCTGAAGGAAAGCAAAGCCCTTCCTTCTGCTTCTTTGAGAAAGGGAGAAGAAACTGCACCAAGGCCAAGTCAGCAAACGTCCAACACGTTTTTCTCCCCATGATCTGTATTTCATGGGGAGAAGCCCTTGAGGAAGCCCTTTGACAGAGACTAAAAACTCTGACACCATTGGGAATATTCTGACCACTTTACTGCAAGTACCTGAGAGACCCTCGGGTGCTGGGAATCATGCCCCACATTTTTGCCACAAAAAACACAGAATCAAGGTCTCCACCCAGGCAACTGCCCAAATCACCCTTTGGAGAGACACCTTCCCAAAAAATACCTCTGTGAGCTGCTCTCCCAAGAGAGGCACCTAAATAAGGAGCCTGTGCTTTGGCAGTGTTGATCCCCCAGGTGAGTGAACATTTCCTTTCCTCTCCCCAGCTCTTTGCATTCCCCCCTGTAAGAATGGTGGTCACTGTGTCCGGACCAATGTCTGCTCCTGTGCCGAGGGCTACGCTGGAAGAAGGTGCCAGAAAAGTGAGTTACACATTTCCCTTTGTTTTCCAACAGTTCTCTGACTCCCAACCAGCTTTTCTCCCTTTTGTGCATGTTGCACAGAATATTTAGCTGATATTTGTGCTGTGATCACCTATATTTCTATCAGAGCCCATGATATACCCAAAACCAACTTGTTAATTAGAATAAGTCAAATCAAAGTAGGGAGGAGAACATTTTGCTGGAATCCTCTCTAAATATTTCATGCATTTAAAATGAGTAACATTCATATTGGAGATTAATTAATTATTTTGCATGAAAGATTTTTTTGGGGGGGAAAAAATTACAGCCAAAGGCCGAGAAGCTGACTAAGATCCTTAAAAATATTAGAAAGTCATAGTTCCAGCTTAATTAAGGTAATTGGTTAACAGCACTTTATCCTTGAATTTGTTCTTGTCACTGAAAACTCCCTTTTTTCACGTTAAAATCAGTATTAATATTTGATTCTTCGATTCTTCTGGGGAAATAGGTTATTTTGGCACTTTTACAGACTCAATTGCTCAACAGTATCTGTCAGCCAGGGAGTTTAGGATATGTACGTGCAACCTTTTTTTCTTTCTTTATTATTTCTTAATCAGTTTGAAATTGGCAAGAGGGGAGCTGTGAAAACAACCATTCTTGGCAGGAAGAATCTGTACATTTCCAGAGCATTTTATGTCTCTCACACACAGAGGGGAAAAAAAAGCCAGTAAAAAATTCCCTGCAGCAACAAAAGCCCTCTCATTCCCCACACTGCCGCTCTCCCCTCCTTCAGCAGAGAGGGTCGTGACGCACTGTGCACAATTGAATAGTCTGTTCTGGCAGGAATGTGCTGGAGGGAGAAAAAAGGAGGAAAAAACCTTATGTTTGGCATCCTGTTTTTGAGGTTAGGGAACATTAGAGAAGTGCTGTTTCCAGCTTTAAACACCCTGTCACATCTCCAGGCAGATCAAAGGGAAGCGTGCTGATGATGATTGCAGTCTAGCAAAGCACTCCCTGCAATCCTCCAAACTCCACCAACTCACAGCAGGCTCCTTTCCACTTTCCAAAAGTTTCTGAGCTTTTGTTGTCCATCTTGGTATAATCTTTTGCAAAAATGTTTTTGAGGTGATGAAAACAACTTTGTTCTGTCTGATCCAAGCCTTCATTCTACTTCAATAACTGCTATTTAGTCTGGTTTATTTAGCCTAGTGTTATAAAAACTTCAATAAAGGGCTTGTGAATGTGATGAATGAAGAGAAACATAATTAAGTGGAAGGGAAACACTACTTTTTGCTGATTCTTACTGGCCACTGCCTGCTAATTGAAAAATGTTGAGCAATGTTTCTTTTCCCTTGCATAAAATCAAGAGGACATGGGACAAGTATCAAGATCCATCAAAAGAAGTAGTTAATACACAAGATTTTGCAACAAGCAGTTTCTCTTAGAGCTGTATGCTGATTTATTGCTATATAGAATAACTTCTCTCTCCTCTGTCAGAGGTTCCAGGTTTTGCAGCTCCTCTGGAGCAGAAGCCTGCAGGGCACAGCAGAAGTCAGTCTCAGCTGACCTTTGCAAACTTTCCTCCCCACAAGATGCAGAAAACCAGTGCTCCCAGCAGTGGGAGGCTGCTCTCTGTCCCATAAACCTCTCAGAGTTCAAATGCAGAACACATCTCACCCCTTTTTTTAGGCATGATTTCATGTCATTTTTCATCAGGCACAGACTAGATTGGGGGATTAGATAGAATATGTGGCACACACTGAAAGGCTAAAGTGTGAACACAGGCACATGTTCCTAACTCACACACAGACAAATGAAAAAGTGGAGAATGAATCCCTAGTATGAAGAATTCCCACTACCCAACCCCTCTTTTTCTTAAATAAAACATGTAAAAACTACATTAAAAAACTACATGTGAAAACTACCATAATATCAATTTGAAATTCCAAATAGAGCTGAGTATCATGCTGCTCATTCTGCAGTGTCACTAGCAGTAAATATTCTCTGTATTTATATATTTCTCAAGTTAATTTTGATAATCCTGAAGCCCTCTGGGGCAGCTGACTGTGCAAAGGTGAGACAGCCCCATGGGCTGTGTGCCTGAGTGCTCAGAAATCCAGCTAGGAGACTTTTTGTGCAGTGCTTCTGCTGACCTTCCTGGGCAAGGTATGGCAAGAAGGAATCAGGAAAAAACAGTAGATTTCTGCCTTACAGAGGGTTTTTTTTCTGGATTTGAGCATCTTTTCTGTCAGGCTTTAAGGACTCCATGTCAGGCAGCTGAGCCCTGAGTTGCACAGGACACTTCAGCTTGCACAGAGTTGTAAAATCCACACAAAGAGTGAGGGAAAAAAAATGCACATATCATGATAGCAAAGCTGTGATCAGATGTGAAGTTTACTGGAAGTTTAACAATGCATCATCTCCCACTTCCAAATCACCAGGACAATGTCAGAGAGACTGCTAACGGTGAACCCGTGGCCCAAATCACAGCTCACTGGGGTCCCCTGTTGCTGCCAGGTGACCTCACGCTGAGATGTGTACGGGTGGCTTAGCCACAATGATGAATGTGACAATTCTGAGAAAAAAAAATCCTTTCAAAGTATTTTATCATCATTTCAATTGTTCTTTGCTCTCTGAATATGAAATTGCTGTGTTCTTATGTACTTTTACACTTCTAGTACAGTTTCAAGCACTTCTGACAGCAAAACAGCTGTATTATGAACTTACACTCAGTAGATAATCTTAGAAATTTGGGGTGGATTATTACCTGACTAATAAAACCTATCAAGAAAGAGTGACTAAACTTAATACTAAGGCAGACAAATTGGCAGTTAATTCAATGTTGTCATTATTTGATACATTGATATTGTTTCCATTGCTATTAGACATTTCTCTTTCCTTCTTAATATCTCACCTGCAGGGACAGGGGGAAAAAAAAAAGCTTCTATTTAATTTTGGCAGCTTCAGATTCTCAATTGAAGGAGATAATAAAAACTAAAAGCCACACAACCCATCAAAGAGGTTATTTTTGAAATGAACCCAAACAGGCTATTGGTTTATTTTAAACACACAGAAGCATGGCTTAGGGTTTTCACTTTCATCCCTGTACAGTTTGGAATTTTTGCCTTATGATTTTTGGTTTCATCCCAGTACAGTTTGGAATTTCTAATACTTTCTGCATGACAGTCAAAAAGGTGCAAGACACAGTGGTGGCACCTCATCTGAGGTGGCACCTCATCTTTTCTATTCAGGCTCGCTCTCCTTTGCTTCCTAAGTGTGTGGAAAAAGGCATTCAGCCTGAAAGTTTGTGGTTTGTATCTAAATAAACATCACTCCAAACCCCCAAAAAGTGTAAATCAGGGAGTTCTGAGTGGCTGCCAGCTGCAGTGAGTGCCTGGTGATAATGCAGAGCAGAAACCCACAGCCCGGGCACGGGTGGCAGAGCTGACAGGGAAATGTGTGCTTGTGCCTCAGCAATCTACAGCCTCATACCCTCACTTGAGAAGGATTGTTTCCAGTATGATCAATCTTGTTGGGAGGGAAGAGGCAAATGCTGGCAGCACCTCAAAATAAAATATGTTTCTGGATCAACTTTGCATCCACCAAACACGCTCGGGCGCCAGAGAAAAACTGTGCAGTGGTTTGAATTCCCCTTTGAAAAACACAGCTTTGACAATCCTGGGATGTCACTGCTTTTCAGGAGGCTTTAAAGCAAGGTTCTGACTGATATCTACTGCATCCTTCCAAAAATTATAAACAAAGACAACGCAGTAAGTTTCCTTTATTTACTACGTGTATTTTTAGGACTGCTCTACAAACGACCTTTAAAAATAAAAACTCATAAAAGCTGAGTTCTCTTAGGAAAGGTTGGAATGAAGAGAAGGGGAGAGGAAGAGGGATTCACGGGACCACACATTTATTCTTTCCTCTGCTGTCTGCTTCTTGTGAGTGCCTCTCTGAGCGAGAAAAGGCAAGCCACAGCTCCCTCTGGAGCTCATCAGCAAGCAGAGGTCAGGGGAAAACAGCATCCTCCTCCTGCCTTTCCCAGCACAACAGGCACAGCTGGAGCATGACCCCAGCCCCTCTTCTGGCACTACCTCATGGCCATGCAACACAGCCAGAGACATGGGGTTTGCTCCCCACGTGAAACTGAGAACAAGTTTCTGTGTGCATCTGTTTCACTGTGTTGGGCTCAATCCTGATGGCTTTGTATCGCATAAATCATCCCACTGACACTCGGGCTTTGCAGATTGGATCTCAGAGTTAGGAGATAACTATTTCTCCATTTCAGTAATTCCTGCAGCCAGGATTTATAGCCAATTCACAGTGTGCAATATAACTCACAGTCATTCCTCCAGCTCTGCTTGCTCCTCTTCCCTCCTCCTTTCTTTTCCCTTCCTGGTAGCACGAGGACTTTCCTTGCATGAGAGCCAGAGGCAAACTAATTGGAAATGTGAACACTGGGTTTCAAAGGCAGCTTTTTGCTAAGCAATGTCATATTGTGAAAGTCACTGATTTCCCACATCCCAGCCTTCCCATGTAATGTTTCTGTGCATTACTGCCTCGCCAGCTGCATAAGCAGGAAGTTTTACTGCTCAACAAATCAGACTCCCACCGAGTTGTCATCTTGACACTGTGTGATATATTCTCTGGAATGTCTTCACTGAGTAGCCAGATTGACTTAAGCTATCAAAAACCAGCCACTTTGCAAGCCAAAGGTCCAGCAAACCCTCCCACACAGGCAAGCAGGGAACAAACCAAGTGTCTCATCCAAATGGATGGAGAAATCATTCACATCAGACTGGCTTTTCATACAGCAAGGATGTGCTTAAAAGCAACAAGTGTTTGTCTAAGATTCCTGGACAGCAAATATGCTTGAACAGTGGGTGTTTGGAAGGAAATAAGCAGCTACTTAGAGCAAACAGACCTGTAATTTCCTGTTCAAAGCAACAAAAGTAGAAAGGTTTGTGGGCTGGCTTGTCCCCTGGTTGGTGCCCAATCTGGAGACACAGGAAAAGGAAACACTGGTCTCAGTTCTTACTTGGTTCTCCAGTCTACGTAACAGAACAGGTTCATATTAGATGTCATCTTCCTCCCCTGGGCAGGAAATACAACAGAAGGTGAAAAAAAAATATTAAAAAAAAAAAAAAATCAGGCTATTGCTGTCTTTCCTATTCAGCTGAACAAAACATGATCCGTGCATCTTGCCTGAGGGGAACAGGGAGAGCTGTGACTTCCCAACAGGAGACAGTGACTCAGGCACAACCTGGCTTTTGGTGTGCTCTCAGAGCACTGCTCACCCTTAGTAAGGATTTCTGACAAAACCATTAGTTGGCCTTTCTTAAAAACTAAATTTTTTCATACATATGTAGTTGATGCATTTATTTTAATAGTGGTTTGAGTACATTCATCTGTCTAAATTTATTTTTCAGGAAGGGAACAAGAATAAATCTGGGTAAGAACTGAATGTATTTCTTAAATAAGCCCAAAAGTGTTATTAAATTTCTTATTCATTCCATAAGCAGAGCATTCCCAGACTACAGCATGAACTTTACTAGAGCAGAACATCTAAATTTTAATATTCTTTACCTGTATCTTAAATGCACTGAAGAAATGTGCCAGATCTGCTGCTGTATGTAAAAGCATGCCTAAAGCAAAAGAAAAGGGATTCCTGCATTACTGCATCTCTCTTTGCAGTGTGCTTCTGTGTGACAAAAAGTGCTTTTTCCCCACTAATTGATATAAGAAATAACATTTTTGGCATCTATTTTTTTGATTAAAATATTTTTTAAATGTCTGTTAAAAAAGGAGCAATGGATCTATCACTTGAAAAGCCCAGAGGACAGATGGTCATGGAGATTAATGTTGTCTGTTTATCCACAAAAAGACACAGGCAAGACAATCCTCTCCAGCACTGATTTCCATGTAAGCTCAAGCTTATTTCTGAGGCAGATAATAACAGGGTGATGAACAGATTAGTGCAGTGCCAGTGCAGGCAGCGGTCCTGTTCCAAAATTCCTGACCAAGTCCTCACTTTTTGGCTGGGTTATCAGCCAGACCACTGCAGCCTGGGGCTGCTCTCTTGTCTTGAGACTTGAATCTCCCTTTTCTTTTGCATAGATGAAAAGGAACCAAGTTGCACCAAGCACAGGCAGTGCCTTAGCCTGCTCAGGGCAAGGAGAATGTGCCCAAATGGCCTAAACTGCTGGTCATCCTCAAGCACAGAGCTGCAAAAACAACAAACAGAGGAGAAACTGTGTGTGTATGAGCCCTCTTTCACTTCTCATTCAGGCATGACAAGAAAGCAGCTCCGCAGAACAATTTATATACAGGCTGGAATGGTTCACTGACCTAATAAAACACGGAGCATTCTGCAATGAAGAGAAAATCTTACCAAACTCAAGCCCCTAACAAGTTGGGAATATGACCTGTGCTGAGAGTGTACTTTGCAATTCCCCACATTAATTATACACTAACAGTTGCAAAGATGAGAATAAAGCAGAGCTATAGTCTTTTTCAAATTAATAGTGCTGCAATCAGACTAAAACCAGTCCATAAATGAGAAAAAGGATTTACTAATGGTTCCAAAATCTCACAGTTCCTGGCAGAATATTCCCCAAACATCTAAATATGCACCTACACGTGCTTATTTTGTTTGTGGTGGTTTCATTCTGCAAGATGCTGAGGTATTCCACAGCTATCCCAACATGGTACTAGTGCATGTCCAGAGTTTCACCTATGACAGACAATGGACAAAATGAAGATCATGAGACCAAGACAGAGACATTTCAGTCCAAGGGGAGTGGGGAGTCCCCTGTTTGTATCGCAGTGACAATCCCCCACTGGTTCCCTGAGGTTTAGGAGTCTTGCCTACCACTCACTGCCAGGGAATCTTTTGGAGGTAGAGATGGAGAGATCAGGATCCTCCTTAGCTGACAGAAAACGTTATCAGCTGCTGAGAGCAACGTGGCAGCAAACAGGATTGCAGAGCACCACACGCTGACTCTGGGAGTGCAGTCTAGCAGCTCAGTAGTTTTTCCATATAGTAGTAATTATTTTTCTCATTTTTACTGAACTAATAACTAAATTAGATTTATTTCCTGCTTTAATATCTCTAAAAGGCCTCATAAGTATATCAGAGTACACATCGGAATGAAGACCCAGACATAATTAGGCAAAGCACTGACATTGCACTGCTATCTATATGGTTTGCAATTTTTCTGACCATTTTTTTTCTTCTGAAATGTGTGCTAGGTCATGCAAACTAACTCTTATTGTTGGAGCTCTCTGGTAAAGTGAATACATTAGAAATGCAAACTGTCACCACAACCATCACAATTACATTTACAGCTCCCTCTGTGTCTTGTAGTAATTTGTTCTCCGGCACTGCATCCCTCAGAGGTTTCTACCAGATTATTTTTTATTATGCAGAAAGGTAATTTATTGAAGAAGTGCTTTGCATCTCTGTCAGAGGTACGTGAAGCGAGAAATAGGGCGAGCAAACCTCAAAATGATTGGTAGTTTGATATGGATAAGGATCCAAATTTTAGAGCATTGCACAAAATTTGGAATTTTATTACATGACAAGTATTCTTCCTCCCTAAAATTTAATCTGTGGCTATAATTACTGGCATTTAGTGGATCACACATCTGAGGTTACTTGGATAGAGCTTGCAGAGAAAGTTATTTCTTTATTTACCAACCCAAATCAACGCAGATGAGGAATTTCAGATAAAACCAAGCTGTGGGAAAACATATGTGCCTAAAACTCAGCATGGGCAAAGCTATTTCCTCACTGCCCTTGGAAGCAGAAAAAAGGGGACTAGAAATTGCTGGTGTCCCGAATCCATAAGGTGTTTTTCAGAGCTGTGTGCATTTGGGACCTTCACAGCAGCAGATATATTGGTACATCCATCTCACTAATGATCTGTTGAGCATCAGTTATACCCTCTAAAGGGTGAATGACATTTTTCTACCTCCACTAGCTTCTGCCAGTAGAATCCAAACAATGGTGTCCTTTGTTAGAAACATCTTTTTTTTTGACCAGAACACACTCATTTGGGGATTTTTTTTCTATCTTTTTTTTTTTTTTAAGGATTTAAAATCACTCAGCAAGATCAAATCTTTATCTGGAGCCCAGAAGAATCCTAAGAGTTGTTCTCTTTCTGCAGTCAGGATAATGTTTCATCTGAGCAGTGCTGCTTGGGTGCAGAATGCACCTAGAGAGATGGAGAACCTTCCTCCAGTGGATCAACTGAACTGTGCTATTTGGTGAAACTGCTGGCCTGACCTTCCAGTTTGTGTCCTGTGAAAAGGATCAGCAACATCCCTACAGTATCATGATCGGGCCATTCCTGGCACAGAGCTCCTCCACTTTAATTTTGTTTTCTCAATAGGTGATATTTTTAACCTACAAACACTTGAAAGGGCTAGCAGTGCAGGCTTTAACACAAAATCCACTTCTTTCACATTTACTGGCTTCATTTTTGTCCACAGCTCGACTTCTGCCAGCTGCATTTTCCTGACAAGAGCAGTCAGTGATATTTTTAAATCTCTCCCATGCTCTGTGTCCATACTGGGTTGTATCTCCCCAGCTACAGCTCTTTGCTTTTGAGGATGTCACACCAAATCAAGGTAACCACTAAGCAGCAAGGAGGAAACAAACATTAAAACAACATGTACCCGTAGAAAAAAACAAACCTGAGAGTGATCAAGCTCCCTGCTCCACGGAACAGCAATAGAACAAATTAAAATATGCATTGGACCCACAGAGAAGTCATCAGTTCAAAACCAACACCAGCCAGAAATAAAAGCAGTGACCATGAATCACCCAGAAATGTCAGCACAGGGCTGGTGACTTAAGGGATAAGTTGAAGTATCTACCAGTAGGTGTTCTTTTGGCTGCATTTCTGTGCTCTTTGTCAGCAAGATACAGCCTGATGCATTGCCTTAGCTGGCCCACACAGATGTTACTGCTTGAGGCTATTTTCTCTCTTCCATCCAAAGGCAGGATGCACCTAGAAGCAGGTCAATTTACTCAGTTTGCACAGGAGAAAAAGAAACGAAACCAAACACACACACACACACAAATAAAACAAAAATTAAAATAGAGAGTGAGAGAGACAGAAACTGAAAGAAAAGCTATTTTGAAAACTACATCTTCTAGTCAGTACTGCAGGCTGATTCACTGTCTCCTCATCAGAGCCTTGGCTCAGGATACCTGATGACAGGTAATTTTGATTCAGAAAGAAATAGTCTCTGCAGTCTCATGGCCAGAGAGGACAAGGATGTTTCAGTTCCTGAAACATTGCAGAAGGTCTCTTTCTTCTAAGATTTCCAGGCCATGGTGTAATATTCCACCTCTTTTTCTTTTGACCTTAGGAGGGTGGTGATATGCCTTATTTCAACAAAATTAAAAGCTTTTCACTACTTATTATCTCCTCCTAGTGAGAAAAGGTGTAATGAGGTCCTTTTGTCTAAAGGTGGCTTAGGTTAAAGCAGGAAAGTTTTTGATAATCCCCAGAAGCAGTGGAGGTCTGGAGGACATGTCTGGCTGTTTGTACTCTCTGTATCTGGCCAGCAGATCCTGCTGGTTAATAGTGTGACCCTTCATCCAGCAAAGCATGTCCAGTGCTTAACTTTGCCCCCGGTCCCATCTGGTTTTACATAACACATAATTTGCATAATACTGTTTATATTTTAGTAGGAATGTTGCTGCAGATCAATGGGAGCAAAAGCAAGCAGCAGAAGTCACTGAAATTGTGGGTGTCCATGGCTGGTGCGACTCACACCAGGAGAACAGGCTTCACTTCAAACACAACGTTTCAGGTGTTGGGGGGTTTTAGTAGTCCGCAGAAATATTTATTTTGCAGGCAAATTCCTCTCTTTGGCTGACAAAGCAGGAGGTCTGAATACCTTAAGAGATTTTAGGGCTGAAGAGTTTGGTATGGAGCTTCATGGAGGTTGATAAAAGAGTTTCAAAAAGCACTTCGCTGGGTCAAGTGAGCCTAGAGGGGATAAGCCATGAAAAGGGTCACAGGAAATTTTAGGTGATTGTAAGGTCAAAATGCATTAAAGCCATCAAAGAGAAATAACTACTGCATTAAAAACTCAGCAAGCTGTGAATGCCTTTCAGTGTGAGGAGTGTGCCTGTTTTATGTGATGCTCTGTGCAACACCTGAGTTTTATCTTAACACCTGCAGCTGCTTGTTACCTTATCAAACCACCCCTCCTCTGAAATGCAACACAGAAGCACACTGCTCCTTCCCCCTGCATCATCATCACCTTCAGCATGGCTTACCTTATCTAACCCACCAGTTCAGGCAAGCAGAAGATCATGGCAGTGGTTCTGAGCTGTAAATGGTGGCCCTTACAGAATGGTGGCACATTACAGGCTTGAGAAACAGCACTGTGTATGAAATTCTGTGCTCTGGTTCTTGCTGAGGAGCAGGGAAATGTCAGCACAGGCAGCAGGGGATTGATGAAGGCTTTGGTGATACTCACTGACTGCCAGCAAGCTTGCACCCTGTGGGCAGCACAGGACTCCCCCTACTCCCAGTGACATACCCTGCCTAACTGCAACAAAGGGAAGACACAAATGTGTTTATACCCATGGCATTAGGACAAGTCCCCAACAGAGATGGAAAACTTATCCAACTCTCCAGTCTCTGGGTCAAGATGCCAAGGCTTTCTTGAGAGGAGGAAAAAAACCAAAAAAAAAAAAAAACCAAAAAAAAAAAGTTAGTCTTTTCAAAGTCATGCCAGTACCTGGGAGGATTGCAATAATTTGATTTGCTCTCCTAGTGTCTGATAATTTATTTAGTTTTCCTGTGAGACGCTCTAGCATTTTTGTTTGCTATTTTGAAATTGGAACTCCTCCACAGAGGCCAAGGAGTGGGACTAGAAAGGATCCAAACTAGTTATCATTAACAAATGTTGAAGTCTGCCTGATGGGTATTGAGATGGAGTTGTATTTAAGAAAGTCAAAGAAAGGGGGAACAAGGTGGAGATGTCAGGAAGGAAAAGGGGAGAGATAACACTGCATTCATTTACCTAAAGGTGCTTGTGAATTCCTTGGCAAAAAGAGAATTTCTTCCCCAGAGGGCAGGGAGGCAGAAGTGCTCCTCCAGTTCAGAACAGGTTTGCTACTGACTTGAACCCTTAGTTCACTCTGAACTGAACTCCTTTGGATTTATCACTGAAGTCAGAGATGCCATAAGTCATAAAGGCAGTTCATGCTATATTTTCGTAGCTACTTGGTCATTTGTAAGGCAACTGAACAAAAAAAAAAAAGGGAGAAACGGAAAGCTGAAAGTCAGTTTGAACTTTTGTGGTTTATTCAGATGGAGACTGGACCTCACCTGTTGCTGAAACCATTGCTGAATTACTAATTTGACTCCCTGCAGCTGAGTCTGCTGTCAGTACAAAGAAAAAAAAAACAACCAAAAAACAGGAATGAGATTGTTAGTGTAAGGTTAAAAATATACAGAAAATGTAAGCAACAAAAGAAAGAAGAAAAGGTGAAAAATCCATATGAACAAGTGCCACTGTCCTCATTACCTTTTCTTGATTTTACTTTCAAGTAAAATCAAGTGAAGTGGTGGGAAGATATTGTCCAAGTTTCAGACTATCTCAAAATGAAATCTATAGATTTTCAACTGATTTTAGGAGAGCAGGTTAGTGCTGGGGACATTATGGTCCATGAACATAAAAAAGCACAAAGTGATTTTAAATCTAGAAGCAAACTTTATGGTTTGGGCTCATCTTTTCTAAATTCTGAATGTCTGAGCTGTTTTATAATTGAAATATGAATTGATCCAAGATTGTGGATCAAAAATCTCTTATTGGAGGTGTGAGATCAAAGGGGAGAGAAAAAGGAAGAGGGAAAATAAGAGATTAAATTATTTCAGAGTTATGGAGGCCATGACCTTCTGAACTCATGTAGGTTTGAACCTGTGGTTGCAGCATTTTTTAACAGCTCAGCAAGAACTGTAGATCCCTGTTAGCCTGAGTAAGCAGAGGCCAAGATTACAGCATGGATCAGGAGAGGTGGAGAAAGAAGGAAATGGAGGATGACAGTTTGAGGGCTGGGGTCCAAGCAGCCCCTATCATCATGGCCTGCCTAAGGGCAGGTCAGGATGCTGAGGGATCCAGGAGGCTTGGCACAGAATGAAACGCAAATGTAGCAGCCAAGCAAGAGCAGCAATACAGCTCCAAAAGCTGCCAGTGCAGCAGCATCTGGGCTGAGAGGGAGAGAGCAGCACACAAAGTGCCACAAAAGCAATATTTCACTACATCACAGGAATAATTAGGGAACCTAAATCTACCTACTTAAAAATGCCTGATCATCCCTGAGAGAGGAACAAAAGGTTATTCTCCCATCAAATAAAAGTTGCTGCATTTTTGCATGCTGTCTTTTAGCAATCATCCCTATTTTGAGGCTCTATCAGGATTCCAGCTGCTACAGCAGAGGTCTGAGGGGGGACTGTGGTCATGCAGAGTCCTGTATGCAGTGACAGCTCCACAGTCAGGATTGCTGCAGCATCTACACTCACTGATGTGCAAAAAGGCAGCACAGCCTCGGGGCTGATGCAGGCACTGCTGTGTTTCAGCTGTCAGCCCCTGAGTCCCCTGCTCTGCTGGGAGGAGCTGGGTGTCCCACAGCCACCCATCCCTGCAGGCAGGGAGGAGCAACACCAATTACCACGGGTGAGGAGGGGTCACTGCCAGCTCCACTGTGCCTGCAAAGCTTTGGACATGGCAGGAGCTTTTGGGCACAAATTTGTTCTCACACCTTCACTGCCAAACTCCTCCTGGCTTGGCTCTCCTAGCCCAGTGCAGCCACTTGCTGTGTTACACAACTTTTTGTACTCCACCCAATTATCCAATGCCTCCTTCCATGGAAAATGCAAATCTTTCCCAGCATACTGGCACTGCCATGTTTCTGAATTACCCAGCCTCTGATGGGTGCTTCCTACACTAACCTTAACAGGCAAGGAGAGACAGGACAGGAGGAATTTGGGTACCTGCCTATGGCACCTCCCTGCATCAAAGCAGGTTGGGATTGCAGATGTGTGACATCCAAGAAATGTGAGATTTTAATGCTGGATGTTCTAAAACAATGTTGATAAGTACAGCTTAATCAAAGACACAAAAACTAGCTATTCAATTTTTTCATGAAGTCAACAAGAAACACATCTGGCTTCTTGTGTTCGAAGGAACAGCTCAACTCTCACATCTTATTTGTACAAAAGAATAGAGTAAAAAGGTAAGTATTTTAACAAGTAATGGTTCAAAAGGGCAATGGAAGACTAGATCTTTGGGATTTTCTCTTGGTTTAATGTAAAATCACACCTAGAACGGTGTGAAAACAATCCATCAAGGCTTTTCTTATCTAAATGAACATCTGAGAACAGGAAGGAGAAATTTTCCCATATGGAAGTGAAAGCTCTAACAATCTTTGGCTGTCCTCTTGCTTTTCTGAGAATCTTTGTTATCAGCCTCTCTGCTCTGGTGAGGCAGTTCTTACCAGAGCTTCTGCCAAAGAGTTTCCACATGACACAGCATTTCCCATAAGGGTTTCTGGGGCCTATCAAGCCTCTGTGTTCCAGATTCTCAATTCCTAACCACTTTTCTGCTTCTTTTTTTTTTTTAAATTACAAGCCAACTAACCTTCTGCAAGGAAGCAAGTGAGCCTCCACTAAAGTCTTCCCTCATTTCCCAGCCCCCATGTTCTTCCTTTTTCTGTTCCTGCAGGTGTCTGTGAGCCCACGTGCATGAACGGGGGCAGATGTGTCCACCCCAATGTCTGTGACTGCCCCTCTGGCTGGAGGGGAAAGCACTGCAGCCAACGTAAGCACCTCTACTCCCATCAAAGTTTATATTCATTAGCCCAGTCAACAGCAATTTGCAAGCTTCTCATACTAAAAACCAGCACAGAATCTGTTTTGCTATTTCAGCAGTTTGAAGAAATAACAGTTTTAAGTACAGGTGCTACAAAATGCTGTAAACACTTGATGCTTGCAGAGGAGAAAAAGCTGTGTGGGGGAACCCTGGTTCTGCTTCATGCAACTCTGTTATACATCTTGTTATGGAAATTCATTTTTACAGTATTAAACTTGAAGCATTGATTTTATGTTTTAACAGCTTCACATATTTTGTTATATTCTGCAGAGAAATGTCATGTATTTCAAAGTACAGAACTATCTAAAGCCTGCCATAAAGCTTTCCAAACTGATGTACTCTCAAGGTCATCGGTGCATAATTTGGAGAATGACGTGTTCTTACTCTGTAACTCTGACTACAGTTACATAAAAATGTAATTAAAAAAAAAACCTCTCACCCTAAAACATTTTCAAGGAATATTTTTCCATACATGGCTATTCATTACCATGAAGTTGACAGATAGACTGAATAAATTTATAATCAAGATGACATACTGTATGTAAACCAGATTAAAATATTGGCTTTTTACCCTTTGGGTCCTGCTAGTAAATATGATTTCAGAACCAGTGGCTTGAATTTATAATATTAATAATTTATTCGGATATGCTGAAGGAAGGAAGTGTCTCTCATACATATACACCAGATCATGCACTCACTCTTTCAGGATCTCTGAACAAAATATATATGCAATAAACATATCAAACTTTTCTTTGAAAATATTTGGTTTTTACATGGAATATGTATCATAGAGAGATTATTCCTAGCTGATGATGAGCTAAGCATTAGAAATGCCAAGTGTCCCAGTAGACAGTTATCAGAGATAAATTTCTTAAGAAGAAAATATCAAAGGATGCTGATCATCATACTGATGATGTGATGAACAGAGCACACCCATTCCTTTGGAAGTCAGCCACATGGAATAAAGCCCAGCAGGTCACCTCCCAGCCTGCTCTTGAGCACAGATACATCCACCCTCTCACTTGTTTGTTGTCACCTGTCCATCCTCTCACTTGTTTTGTGTCCCCTGCCCAGCTGTTTGCCTGCAGAGGTGTCTCCATGGAGGGGAGTGTGTGGCTCCCAACATCTGCCAGTGCTCCGGAGGATGGGTGGGAACGCTGTGCCAGACCCGTGAGTGCTCCTGATTCCTGCAGCTTTCTAACCACCTCAGGTTTTTACACAGTGCATTCTCTCCTGTGTGTATATTGTCAGGTTTGTGCCTGAACTCAGTCATCTTAAAGGTCTTTTCCAACCTAAAAGATTCCATGATTCTATTATGTGTAAAAGTCAGCCCCAACATGATTAGCACCTAAATTCTTCCTCTTATCTGTCAGAACTGTTCTATGCTGCCAGTAAAACTGGTTCTTTCAAAGACATTTCTAGACTCAACATAAGAGGCCTGACTCATCTTTTTTTCTCACATGGATGCTGACATCAACCTGACAGACAAAATAAGTACTTTTTTAATTAAATATTTTGAAATACAAGGTAAAAAGGAGAGGTCAAGGAGAATAGGAAATTGAGTACCATTCTCTATACCCAAGTGGCATTAAGCACAGAAATTCTGTGTGTCTGCCAACCTTAGAGCCTGACCCTGTAAATTCTGCTTGTTCAGACTGACCAAGGTGGAAGTATTTGCATTTGGGGGGATTGGAAGACCAAGAATGGGAAGAGATCTGTTCTTGCCAATTACATCCAGGGTCACTTCAGTTTGTGGCTGCCATTAGCTTAACAGCAAAAGGGCATGAGGAAAATATCAAGGCATTTTCCCCTGTAAAGGGCATTATCTCCTTTATCTCCCTTTCCCTCACACTCACAGAGCATAATTACTTATGGAAATCTTCTGTCAGCTAACTCCCAATGGCTGTGTAATTGTTTCTTTGTGCCAGCTGTCTTCTAGTTCAAACATGGGAATGTTTAAAGTTATTGATGGGATATTCTTGACTCAGTTTATAAAATAAACAAACAGCTCGTGCTTGCTCCTGTGAAAGGCAAGTAGGACTAGCATTAGCAATTTCTGCTGTCCTGTGCAGGCACACAAGCCAGGTAATTTTTTATAGATTTATCTAACCTTTGAAACTTTGCTCCAAATCCCTTCATCTGCTAGTCATTCTGATTTTACTGCTTCTTCCCTTAATGGGAGGTTAAATCTTTTTTTTTTTTTTTTTTTTTTTGTCCAAAAGGGTCTGGCTGAAACTCCCAGGTCCCACAGCAACCCCAAATCTCTGCTTTTTTAAAGAGAAGGAGAGAAGACTTTTGTCAGAGAGCAGATGGTGAGGTCTTACAATGCTGCTCCAGGGTATTCACAGCGAGGCAGGGGCGAAGCAGGGGAACAGGAAAACCTTCATCCTCACAGATGTTAGGTATGGAAGTGTAACCCTGAAAGTAAGTCATGTTTCCTGTTTTAATGGGAGGCTATTCCCTCCAACCCTGGACTCAATGGAACAAATGTATTTATCTGTCTAAACAGGAGAAGGCTCCCGATTGCCTCCCTTGCTCACCTCCTCCCCAGCTCTGGCAGAGGCTGCAGCAGCACAGAGGGCTGAAACCAAGCCCTGGTCGCTGCTTTTGTTGCTCTTGTACTGCTTTGGCCTCTGTCCCATCTCCCAGCAGCACAGGGACCGTGGGCCAAACCCACAGGCTCTGCCAGAACCCGTCAGCTTCTGGCAAAGAGCTCTTTGGATCATCACCCCACTCCCCTGTGCAAAACTGCTTTGTCACATTTAAGCTCCTGAGGTTTCCCTGAGCTCAGCACCCCTGTCTTGCTCGGATGTGTATTCCCAAATTCTGTGTTCCACTGTGGCATCAGCAAGGCTGGATTCAACCTAGATTTGCATCACTTTAAATACAGACTTTGGCTACTAAACTCAACAACAGAGCAAAAGGTTCACATTGTAAGATAAAAAAGTAGTAGCTGCTACATTATATGAAAATATTATTTTATTTTTATATCTATTTATTCTATAATTTCAAATTAAATCAAAACTACAGGTTTTTATACTGTATTTGAATATTTTGTTTCATACTGTTAATTCTGAGTTTTTAAATGATTAATCTCATTTGCATTTTGTTAATCTCAATAGCTTCCATTTCATAATGCAAATATTCCATCTCACTCTACAAGTAACAATTCAGAGGATAGATGTTTTCAACAATCACTCTGTAACCCAGAATCCATTAGGACAGGATTTTTTCTCAGGGGCTTTTTCAGGGGTAGGAGATGATTAGATAATCCCAGCTTCACTCTTTGTTTTCAGCCTGTGAATTCACTTGACTGCCCTTATCAGGGTGGTGGTGATGGAAATGCAGACAAGGTTTCATCTACACCCTGAACCTCATTTTTTCCTCCCTGACTTCCTAGCACATTGAGGAGGGTGACTGAACCACAGGATACACAGACACTTCCATGACTATTTTCTGGACATTTCCCAGATGGAACAGGGTAGCTGAGATAGCCCGAGCAGGTCCTTAAGCCAATGAAAGGGACAATGGCCAAATACTAAGGAATCATCTTGGACATCCACTTTTTGATTTATCTTTCATAAGAGTCCCAGATCACCTCCATCTGTTCAGTTTCTAACTCACAAAGGCCTGAGCCCACATGGACCATTCAAGAAGATGTTTGGAGGCAGCAGCTGCCGCAATAATTCCTCTCTAAACACTTTCCTTCTTCAGCCTTCTACTAAAACAAAAAAGGCAAAAGATTCTCTACTTTTATGTCTCTAATAATTGAACTATTTACAACCTCAAATACTGATGTCTCAGATTTTCTTGTCACCTTTCACCAGGGACAAAGACAGATCTCTACTACAAGTGATAACCCAAAAGGCTTCAACCCTTCAGCAGACAAACCCACTGGCATATCCTAGAGCAGATTTTCCATTCTACTTTAATAACAATTGGCAATGTTTAAGGCAGAACAATTTTATGTCTAAAATACTTTGAAAATGCCTCAGAGAGCTAAAATGGACTGTAATATCAGAGGTAACAAGGAGCTTATAACTAATTTGGAGCAGCTCTGCTACATTTTGGAGATGTAATCACACAGGCAAAACCTCTGCTTCTTTTGCAATGATGCACAATGAAATTGCATGTCCATGTCATGCAGTGAATTATGATTTCTTAATGCTAAAATCAGTCAAACTCACAATGACATTCCAGAGACATCTGTGCAGGAAAGTTTATTTACAGTTTCACAGGTCCCTGGCTGCAACTGGAGAACTTGGCAAGAGCAAAAGAGACTTTCAGTAGGCATTGATAATGGATAAAACACAATAGTCCTCCTTTATCAGACTGTAAATAAAGAGGTCAGTCAAAAGAGTAGTTTTCTTCCCCACTCATCTGTAACTGAACAGAATGGCTCCTGAAAGAGAATCGATAAAATAGGTCATTTGTCCCAACAAATAAGGTGTATGGGGGAATACACACATTATCCTTGATAAATACCTGTGACTTTGAGGGGCATGGTTTAAGGAATAATGGTCAATTTCCAGACTGTGCTGCAAATGTAGGGAAATAACCTTTTGGAAGAACAGGTTAAAAAAGGTAATTTGAAATATTCAATGTGTCTCAACTATAGAAAAGTGCAGCTTTATAGAGAAGGGTTCTTCCATTAGAAGCTTTTTTGTCTGACTCTGTTTTTAGCTTCCATGGCTGCAAAAATATCCAAAAACTTGCCTTTCTGAAAAGAAAGAAACAGTGTGCCAGGGTGACCATGTTTTCCCATCAGTGATTTCATTCCTATTCCATATTAGACACCAGTTTAAAGCTCCATGCCTGTGGCTTCCCCTTGCCTCCCATGCTGGTAACTCACATCTCTCTTTTTCTTGGCTCAGAAAGAAACATTGGGCCAAAGAAATGAGCATCTGGCAGCAGAACCTGATCACCCTGACAGATACACCCAAAACTCAGCTCAGTAAAGTCAGAAGGCTTCTGGCCAGGGGTACAGGTCTGCTGTTCAAGGCTCTGAATGCAGGATCAAGGTACAATTCTAACAATTAATTATAAAGTATAAGAAGGTTATAGTTCTGAAGGATGTTCATCATTAATATTCATGCTGCTGTCTTCTGTTCTAATATTATTGAACCCATACTGGCTCCTCATTGCCCTTCAGAATAACTTCTCTTTATTTGCATGTTATAAGTGTCAAGCTTATGGCCTTATAATTTCCTCAATATTCTTCCCATTCTCTCTGCCTTGAACAGCATCCTAGGCAGGATTTCCTCAAGCTTTCCTCTGTAACCCTTCCAAACCTTAAAAAAAGCAAATAATTTTGAAAAGAATGCCATTCGCATGCAAATTACAGCTCTGTTCTTTTAACGTGCAGGGATAAAACTCTTTCTGTAATTGGCATTTATTGATTATAATTTTAACATAAGCCTAGCTTGTTAAATGACTTTGCTGAATCTGTACAGGATAATGCATACATAGCTGGTGTCATTTTCAGTGTTTAGTGGCTTAGCATCCCTTGTAAATACATTTATGAAATATTCATTTGAACTTCAGCTCTGTTATTATCCTCTGTGATGTCAATTCCAATTTTCCTCCAAAATGTTTTTAACTTTTCTCCTAACTGAGCTCTTGTTTTTCTGAGCGCTACAGAAAGAAGCTGGGGGGTGAACAGGAGGAAGAAAAGGATGAAGAAAGGAGGAAATGTTTTCCCTTTTTAAAATTTATTTTCACACACTGAGAATGAGGGCAACCACAGGCAGGAAACAAAATCCTAGTACCTCATCTAACGCCCAGGTGTACCAGAACACTCCCAGATGCTATAGGGATCTGCAGAAAATCCACTTCTCTTTGCATTATTTTATCTGCTACCAAGATGAAAGGAAAACCAGCTTCCATTTTTCTCCAGCCCATATTCACATCAAACAAATAATAGAAATATACACAATTCTTCCTCTAATAATATTATCACACACAGGTCTCTCTCTTCCTTCTTACCATGCAGTGGAACAAAACTTGCTGGGGCAACAGGAGCCTTTTCTGCTGACAATGCAATCCCTGTTGGGAAATGGTTCTGTTCCAGTGAGCCAAACTCTAATTTTCCAGCTGTAATTCTGTCCTTTCAAGGTTCCTGGAGGAGCTGGAGTAGCACTCCAGAGATGATAAGCTCCCTGTTCTAGCATGAGTGTGATTTCATTCCTCTTCTGCCCCCTCCACACCCAGAATTTCCCCTGCCCTCTCAGAAAAAGGAGAAATTCTGAGCTTTGCAGTTCACTATTGTGTGTCTTAAGGAGATTTTTGCAACAGACACCCAACAAAACCGAGTTTTAAATTAGTTTCAAGAAAACAGCACTTTTGCCTTTTCAAAGAGGCAGGAATAGATCAACAAGCTCCTAGACCAGGAAGGCAAGTTGCTAGCCCCAGGTCAGTGGATCCTACAGCACAGAGCCACTGGCACAGCTGGCTTCTCCCAAGGGAGCACCTGGATGTCACCAGCACATGCAGGTCTGTGAGTGTTCTTATTCTGGACATGCTCTGGGGCAGTGCTTTTGACACAGCATGAGCTCTCACTACCTGATCATAAAAACACTCTTTTGCCAAGCTGGTTCCAGCTCTCCTCTTTAAGATGTGTAGAGTGGCAGCAAGCCTGGTTCTTTGCTTCTCTCCCCCATAGCTGTGAAGTTTGTCAGAGATATTTAGATTTTAATATTCCTCACTCTGTCGAAACCTCAGCCTCCTCACTGGCATAAGAACCTGACAGAGCAAACCCAATACAAAGTCCAGGTCATTCCATGATGCCATGGTCATTATAACAATTATTATAATTCTGAGAATCACTTTTGGATGCTTTGGGATCCCACAATGTGTTTCCTAAAGAAGTTTGCCCTGGTCTATCTCTGAGACTTCAGATCTCAACACAAAGACTTTGCACGAACCTAAATCCGTGTCAGAATCAGAACCTAAGTGCAACAAACTGAAATTGTGGAATTTGATCCTTCAGCCCCTTAATTTTTTTAAGTTGATCCTCTGTAGGAAAAAGAAAAATTCTCTTGGGAGTGCAGCAAATGCATTTAAATCTGATGGAACATCCTACTCCATCATGAAGGAGATTGGTCACAGACAGTGTCTACTTTATTTTCAGCTCTGTCTTAATGGGCATGGTTGGCAGATTCCTGTACTCCTCTGGCACACAAGAAAATGTAAGAAACCACTTGTTGAGTCACATCTGACCAGTTTTTAAGGCATTTAGCTTGACTGCCTGAAACTAGGATACAATATTCTGGCAATATTTATAGATGATTTAGCTCATGAGGTCTAATTAAAATACTGTGATGAGTGTTCTTCTTGAACTGGTGCCCTCTGAATTGGCTGTTCTTTTTCCTCTATGCCAAAACAATGTCATAACAATGGAAGTTGCTAATGAGGATGAAAAACCAGCTGAAATTTGACTAATAGCTTTTTTCTCTCTTAAAAAATAATAGAACACTGATTCTTTTATTAACAGAATATCTCCAAATTGATGGGCCTTTATAAATGCAGTGGTGCTCTAGGTAAAACATTACTCTGGGTTTTTTGTTTTTTTTTTTCCCTTGGGATAAGTAGTTAATCACTAATTCTCTATGATCATGAAATCACATGTTCTTTTTTGTTGTCCAGAGATGTGAAGTTCACCAAATTCTTCCATTTATTTATTTATTGTGATAAAATCACCTTTGGGAGGACATATTTAACATATTCTTTCATCTCGGCTCGAGGTCAGCTCTTTCAACAGCTGTTATTTATTTTAATTGGAACAAAAGAAAAATCAATTTTGGCACAAATCTTGCCCAACCATCAATGCCCAGAATGTATCCTGGCTTTCAAAATTAGGCCTTGTACTGATCCATTTCCAGCTGAGCCAAGGTCATTACTTTGTCAGTCTTCTCTTTCCCACATCAATGGGAACAAAAGGAAAAACTAAAAATTGTAAACATAAGAGACCCAGAGGCATGAGAAGCCTGTGACAAACCATTTTTAATTTTCAATATTTTCAAATATTCACATCCTGATTACGAGACTTAGAATAAGTGCATTTCTAAAGAATTTTGTGTCTCATTAGTGGCACTTTGTGAGCAAAACTGTCAATTTGGGAGCAGATGCATCAGACCAAATGTCTGTGCTTGCCCAAGTGGCCATGCTGGCTCAGCATGTGAGGAGAAGGTATGGCCCAAAGCCACTGATCCTTGTGGTAACAACAAAAATAACCAGATGTAACTGAAATAGTTTACAGGTAAATGAATAAAGCCTTGTTAACCCTGTGGAAGATGTAAATAAGGTCATAGAACATTTGAAAGGAAGTTGAATGACTGCTCAGCTGTAAACTAGGCCGGTATCCAAGTTCTAGGTAACTTGTTCTCCCTTTTTTATGCCTTACCCTCACTCAGACATGTCTGACTACCAGAATGGTTTGCAAGGCTATTGCACATTGGCAGCTGGGCCTGACCTGGCCATCACAGCAGTGGGGTTTTTTCAGCTACAGTCATTTCCCAAACTACAAACACAATTCCTGTCAGATGTCCTGGCTGGTCAATCTCCAGCTCTCAAAACAGGAGGCTGCCCCATCATTTACCTGCACTGGAAGGCCAGGGGCAAAAATCAATGAATTTTCATTTCAATTACATAAAATATTAAGAGAAAGCATGAAACTCTAGTCAAAGAGTCACTTAATTTTGTTAATGATAATTAGAATTTAATATCACTATTAAAATTCTGTATAGATTTTTTTAACAAGTACATTCTCCTACTAAAATACAGCCCCTACATCAATACTGATATCATCTGATGTAGATAAGATGAGTAAGTGATGTAATTTTCTATACATAAAAAAAACTATTTAACAGGTTGGCCATAGCCTAGGAGAGTAAGGTGCACATTTTCTCAAATAATTACCAGAAGAAGTCTAAATGAAAGTGGGGATATTCCAAGATAAACTGGAATTATTCTCTGCAGGTGCTTCCATTCAGGAGACTTCCCTTGTTAGGTCAAGTGTTGACCTTTTGGATCCATCAGACCAAGATCAGCATGACTGCTTTAAAGAATTATTCTAGTTGTGACTGTGCAAAGTATGATATTTGCCATTTCACAAACGAAGTGAAAGTCTGTTAAACATAGAAGAAAATATTAAATAATAATACACAAAAGAAAAAATTCAAGCTACCTTTTCCACATGAATAAACTAGTACACTCTAAATCAGTCCTGATGGAAAAAGAAAGTAGAAAAAGACTTTGCAAACTATGTATGTCCAAAATGCCAAGTCACCAGTGACACATGCAAACACACGTGTCTCTCTAGCAATGATCTCACAATTCTCACCGTTTTTAAGACTGTTTGAAGCACTCTTCAGTTTCAGAGCTTATTCTGCAGAAATCCTGATTGGCTGCTCTGATACAGACATGTATTGCTTTGATGTGAAGAAGGAAATGTTCTGAATAAAAGGGTCTTAACGGGTTTCCTTCAATCTGTGAGCCTTGCTGAAAGCTAAATTCAGTTAGTAATTAAAATTATGGATTTCATGGTGTCTAATATAAATTACATGGCTTATGTTATATGAAAGCAAATGAGCTACTCCTCCAAAAAGTAAAAACTATGAGAGATGTGAAAATGAAAAGCTAACTTACTAGCATGGGTTATAATAAACTGTACCCATCCCCACATTTCTGTAGAAAACTTGGGATGATGAGCCTCCCAAAAGTTCATTTATCTGACTGGATTGGGTGCAATGAACAATCTGTATAAGCTTTAATCAACTTCTCCAAGTCTGTCAGTCATGGAAACCTCACAGTTTGTCACAGTCATTGTTCAAGTATTTAGCTACATTATTAGAGCACAGTTTTGACTTTCCTAACACTGAACATAAAATCTGCTGTGAGTAAAATTGATACTGCTGGTGCCACCTTGGTGAGAACAGGCAAAAGTGAGCTCAGGTCTCTCAGTGGCAGCATTTCCATGTCTGAAGGAAACTCAAGCCTCTGCTGCCTGATTTTATCCCATTTTATTCAGCCAGAGCAACCAAGCTGCAACCCCTGTTCTCTGTCCAAACTCCTGTTTCCCCATGTCCTTCCTGGTGTGCTGTGGCTGAGTCCAGCCCCCAGCAGCTGCCTCCCCAATGGCTCCTGTCTCTGATTAACACATTTAAACAATCAGATTTACATTTTTCTGCCACAGTCCTGACACCTTATCACTTCCCTTCCCATTTGACATGGTTGCAGTTGACTTTTCCTCTGAAAGCACCAACTTTATCCTCTTTGTTTAATTTTTTCTTATGGATTTCAAGATCTTTCACCCATTTATCAAAGAGATTTTTAACTTTAAGCCTGCTTGCACTGCCTCTGAGTGTGACAGGGTTCAAAAATGTGACATCCCATTGCCTGAGACATTAAGGAAATGGTGAATAGGAGAAAAATCAGGACCTACAGACTATGGATAAAATTATTCCTTGATAATGTTTTCTCAAGCAGGCCTTGCTCCTTACTGATTTATTATGAATCATACTTACTGTTATGACTGTCTGAGTCATATCAGAAGTCTCCCAAAAGTGAAAAACATCTGTTCTTGTGGGCAGAGTAACTTCCTCCCTCACTAAGCTTGAGGAGCTTATAAATTGATTGTTTAAAAATTTATGTTAGCATCTCCCCAGATACCAACTTAGTCTGAATCTTTGGCTGTCATTCCCTTGCTTTTTTTCTCATCTAAAGACATGTACTGTGCCTATTGGGACTATTTATACCCTTTGGGAGTTCTCAAAGCAAATCACTGCTGGTTTAGAAACTGCATCTTTAAATATGCTGGGGTAACTCTGAGGATCTCTTGACCTGGAAAAGCTGCTTCATGTAAAGACCCTCTTGTTTGCTGAGATGTTCCATATGGGGAGTTAATACTCAGCAGACAGCATGCCATAAATGCAAATCCCAGTTATTGCCCAGCCATTTAACCTTGTAAACAGGCCTTAAATCAGAATTTTCTGAATCTACATACTCAGTTCCTTCCCTATTCTCCCTTACATTTGTGTTCCCTTGCTAATTCTGATCATGTCAAACCTTTTGTCACATTTAACCTTTCTGTGAGCAGTGAAGAAGAGGCACTGAGCCCATCAGCCTTGCCTGTGTCACCTGCAACCTTCTCTCCTCCCTGCTGCATTTACAGCTGCATTTTGCTATGGGAGCTAAAAATCAGGCTTTGCTCTGTTTCTGTTATGAATCTTCGAATAATGGGAACAATACAGTAGCAGTGACATGTAAAATTTCTCAAAGAAACATGGATTAAATTGGAGAGGAGCAGCCTCTTCCCTCCCCTTCAGCAGCAGCTGACAAGGGATGCTCTAGGTGACTGCACCTGAACTTAACTGGGGAAAAGAAGGCAAGGTAATTGCTTCTTATCCACTTTAGGACACTGATTTCCTCCTTTAAACTTAATTTTTGGTCTTCAGCTTATTCTCATATATTCATTTTCAGCATTTTTTTCAGAGTACAGACTGAAAACACTATGGAAATAGAATCATGGACTCACAGAATGGTTCAGGTTGGAAGGGACCTTAAAGATCACCCAGTTCCATCCTCCCTGTCCTTCATTTTTCTTTTCTTTGCACCAAGCATTTGCAGGGCAAGAATTATTCACTGTGAAAATACTGAAAATGTCACAAATCCAATCAAATTGTCTGATGTGAATAGAAGCAGATATATTGGGGAAAAAAAAAAAAAGGAAAAAAAGGCCTCACTGAAGAACTTTTTTTTTTTTCCCCACAAAGTAAATAGTGCCTGGAGTCTGGTTTTGCCAGTATATTTGGAAAAACTGGATTGCCCATATTTGTTTAATCAAGTTATTCCCCATTCTCTGCTGTAATCTTTAGCATTGTTCCCATTCGTGCAGTTAAGGTTCCTGGAGGAACAATATACATTTCCCTAAATTATTCTTCATCTACATCCTATTTCTCACATTTATATTGCCAATTGATTTGCAATTCATTTTGTGACATTTTTTGTTTACTTTGTTTTGGACTTCTGCTAAACAAAGCCTGCCAACAGCATTCCTCAGAAGGCTAATGAACTTGCTAGAATAGCAATCACTCTCTTAGAAACCTTGTGCGTATTTTTAATTTGTATTGACTCTGAGAGATCCAGATAATTTAGCAACTTCCATGGCAGACATGAAGACAAATGCTCGTGCTGACTTTCACATCCAAACCTGCCATTAGAGCACATTTGTTCAGGGCTGCAAGGGGTGACCCAAACAAAACAGGCTAAACAAACCTCATTTCCAATGGAAGCACAGTTAAAAACATTGGCATTAGTCCCAACAGAGGCTGAGACAATCTCTGCATCATTTGTACAACAGGGAATTTTGTGGGAAGCTGGAATTGATATTGTATCTGTTGTCCAAACTGATACCATCACGCTTTCCTTGTTGTTTTTGCCTTCCTAGATGGATTAAAGTAATAGCATTAATTAAGCCAACAGAATTAATTTAAGCTAAACAATGTTATCTAGTTAGATATAAATGGTACATAATACTACATTACAAGCTATTGTGATGGTGTATTTTCCCAGTAAGAGTTTAAATATTAATGTGCTAAACTTGTCTGTCTCTTGAATATTTATTCTAAGGCAGAAGGGTAGTGAGAAATATAGCCTGTTGCAGAAAACAATAATTAAGAAAAGGGAAATCTTATAGAAGTTATTTTTAACTCTGGAATTTACCAGTGAATGGAACAGTAACTGGCCATCTATTCCCCAGGAATGAACCCAGTGAGCACCTTCCAAAGATTAAACACACTATTGATTTCAGTACAGCCTGAAAATACACAGTGCCTTTAATAAACTATTTCTCATATTAAGGCAATCCTTTGCTACAGCTAGTGACCTTCACATCACTATTACTTAGTTCATTTATACATTAAGAGACATTAAACCACAAATCAAGGGTGCTCAAGTTATCCAAGCTGCATTCAGCATCAGTCAATGTACAAGTCAGTCATCTGTGGAGTTTTCTGAAAATACAGCTTGTCTCTTTGTAAATTATTTGACAAGAAAATGGAAGTAATAGGAGATTAGAAAGGGAAGGTCAAATACAAGCAATATCGAGCTGCACATGTCTGCTGGTCAAACTATTTGTTTATGTTTATATATACATATATAAATTTACACATAAAAATATGCACACCTAAAATCTAGACAGACATTTCAATATAAATGTGTATATACACACATGGAAATATGTAATATGACACAGACATGCACATAAATTTTTATTTGACCTCAATAAGCATATATCACTCTTCCAGATAGTACAAGCTTTTTTTTTTTTTCTCAAATCCTTATTCAAACTAAACCTGTCTGAATCCCAGTAGGCACCTGTGGGAGTCTTTTAATAGAAAATAAATGTGCTTTGTACTAGTCACAAATAGTGCCTGGATACCTCACTATCCAAAAGTAAGGAAGGGTATTTTAGAGTCAAACTGGGAAGAAAAATTTGGATACATGATGTTAATATCAAGGTCAGCCTGTCATATCAAATACAGATATATTAAGATTAAGAAACACCTTTCTTCTTGTCCTGAATAATAAAATAACATCAACCTCTTTATGTGTTTTGTAATAGAGATTTCTATAAAAATGCCCTTCAGAACAGGTTCTTAAATGTATATGCTAGCATAAAATAAAGCTTTTCATATCCTCTATTATCTTGCTTTGGGATAAAGCAAATTCGCTCGTGTATTTAAAATGGGATGATATTCATGGACAACTTCTGCTGGATGAAAATGGGATAAGTGCCCTGAAACACTTTCAGGCAAGAAGCCAACGATCTCCAAGTGTTATACAGAAGTGGCAGAGTGATTTTTTTTTATTTTTTTATTTTTTTTAAGGTGCACCTGCTTTAGATGAAAGAAATTGAATTCCAACTCCATAACTGTCAAGCACCACCGCAAATAATAGAGCCTGAGCAGAATCATTGCAGCAATATTGCTATTTTCCTGTTGGGGCAATGGAGCAGAAACCAGCCCCAGCTCGTGATAGCACTTTACCTGCATGCTTTGGGAACAGTTCCATTCATCATTCCACTGCTTAAGCCCTTTCAAAAACATGTTCTTCATTCCCAGGTTAATAAAATCTTTGGTTAGCTAAGTGAAAAGTGTAGGGAGGAAAGAAAAAAGGGGCACCGTGGTTTGGCCAGAATTACATCAATTCCTAAGAAAATACTACAATGAATCATTTGAGCACTTGCACATAATATTTCTTACATGCAACTCCATGCATGAGGCTGTTTTCTTCTGTTATCCCATAAGCAGCTGAATCCTCATTTCTTTTTTGCAGCTCTCAATAGGATGAAGAGAGCAGCAGGACAATGAAGACAATCATTTGGGTATTGATAATCTGACCGAGCACATTTTTCATTTGGGAAGACGCAGTGTGGAGAAATTGCTAGTTCTCTCCCTTTTATCCTTATATAATCACACAGAAGAATGAAGAAAAAAGCCAAAATCTTTCTTTTATGTCAATAAACCAACATTTATTTTCAAATCTGTCCATGGCAAGACTCAAATTTATGGTCTGCAGCTGCAGTGACACTGTCACAACTGCTCCTGACAAGATTTTACAAGGGTACAGACCACTTTACAATAAAAATTTAGTGCCATGTTATTCTGCTTTCATTAAAATTTGATGGCACAGATGAATTCCTGCATTTTTCTTGGATTTTTAATAAACACGAATATTCATCCACAGTCTAGAGAAAATGAATGAATGAATTAGACCCTGCTTTTACAGAGATATTTCAGTGACTGCCTCTGAAAATACCTCGATCATGTTTAACTAACACACACTCATTGTCTTTCTGCTGAGTAACTGCTGTAGCCAAATGTTTTCCTTTTCTGAGTTCTTAATGTGCCAGCATTTATTTGGGGAGGTATCAATGCATCACCTGGGGAAAGAAAGGCTTTGCCTGGTCACTAAACCATTGATATGCTAAGGACACACAAAGTACCAGGTAGCCAAACAGCCTAAATCCCTGGAAGCATTTTAGAAAATCATTGTTCTAACCATACATTTGGTAAAATACTGGAAAATCTAGGTGGGCTCAGAAATTTGCAGCTTAATCTACAAAATTCAGATTTACAGAAACCTACCATTGTCTCACCTACCACTGGCCATGAGTTCCATCACAAGCAGAGCTATTGATGTGGAAAAATGGGGGAGAGGAGAAAGGAGAGTGAAAAAGGGAATAAAAACACCAAGTATTAGTTCAATTGAGAAAAAAAGAGTCCTAAACCATCACCTTGGACAACTGAGGTTCAGTAAGGTAAATCCTAAACCTCCTGGGTATCCACTCCTTTTGTTTGTCTCACTGGAGGATTCAGGGCAAATATAGACTGAAATCTTGGATGCCTTGATTGAGGAATACAGGAGTTTTGATATTTCCTCATTCTTCCTGAAGAAACTTAGGGGAACAATTACACAAGCAAGGATTTTTTGATTGAACCTTCGGGACTGTAACAGTAACTAGGTGTAATATTTGATCTGACTCTTGCTGTCAATTTATAAGAATAAAAAAGCCTGACTGTGACATGCCTGAACATATCAAATTTAGGTTTTTTACAAAAGCTTGGAAAAACTATAGCTACTATAATTCACTGAAACACATCCTTCATTTTGCCCTGCTTCTAATAGTAGCATTTTCCCCTCACATTTAACTAATACAGCAAAAAATTGCTTTTAAATCTATGTATTCTGTTCTCCAATGGATGATTTTCTATTCTTTATTTCTGAAGTTTCATTGTATGTTATCAACTGCTCCAGTGTAAACAGTATCCCAAATACAAAAGATTAAAAAAGGAAATTACACTGAACACTGCTTGAACGTTTCCAAGAACCAGATTTCAAAAATCCTTCCTATATTTTACTAATACACACTGATCTAGACCACAATCAGCAATGTTAATAAGAAATGAAGTTTTTTAGAAGTTCCTGGAAGACATTAATACTGTAAGAGAACATTGGCACCCGATGTGTATCTACAAGATTAAATTTAGGGTGGCAATTACACCTTTCTTCAAGTACAGTCCCAATCAATAAAAGTGATTTCTATTACTTTGCCTCCCTGCCTACCAGAGACAATGCTAATGATCAAAACTGCTTGCCAAGATTGGATTTGAAAATCTAAAACAGCTTTCCATGCCTTGCAGTCTCTCACTGTATTTCTAGAAGGGACTATTTGAGACACCCTTCACCCCCATCTATTTTTAGACAGCTCAAAAATGGTTTGGGGTCGCTGAGGATTGTTTATGTGTGGTTAGAAAAGAGGAACAACTGCTAATAAATTGTAACACTTGAGCTCCAGTGTCTGATACCAAACTATGGGTAACCTACAGCTGCTTTGGCTCACAGGCCATGTCAGTGTAACTCTCCTTTCTGAAGGATGAATTTGACACTCCTCCTTTTCTCACTGTCACTTCAGCACTTATTTGTTTCCCTTGATTATTCAACATGCTTTGCTGAAAACTCCCTAGATGCAACAATTACTGTACTCCCTGATTGTGTTTTAAACAAGCTCTTGGATCAGAGAAAAATTATTCTTTAGAATTTCATACATGTTTTACACCTTGTTGAAAGCTACCCAATAGGGACATTTTCTTGGAAAAAAAAAAAGTCTTATTTTTCTAAACCTTGTCTTATAAGCCACTGCTTCTGTCATATGTCCAGAAATACAGTAAGGAGCTAAAGGCAGAAGCCTTAGAAACTGCACTCAACCAAAAAATTGTACCAGCTCAGTACAGTTACCTGAAGTTATGAGTTACTTAGTTCTCACTTCTAATTGTCATTATGACTTCCAATATTCTTTGTTTGCTGAATACTTATTTCAAAATCCTATTAAACCCAGAATAAATAGGGTGCAATAAATCATGATCTCTCTTTATGGGAATAGCAAACAGAGCCATTAGGCAGGAGGGGGTTTTTGCTTAATATAAACCTTTTTAAGAGCACAGGAATTGGCAGATTTAACTCATCCATGGCTCACAATATTCATTCCTGTGGATGTTTAAACATTAATCACCGCCTCTGTTCTTGTAGGATTTTCTTAGGGGTTTTGATGTTTTCAAGCCAAAAAGTGCCCCCTAGACTTTTTCTTCCTAGAAAGCAGGAGACTGAAAAACATATAAAGAAGTTATTTTTTGAGGCCTACTTTGCCACTATTAACTTTTGCCAAAAAGATGGAACAGGTGGCAAGCTGCATTGAACATAGGTATGTTTGCACACAAGTGCATCACCAGAATTCATCACCTCAAAACCTCAGCTCAAAGTAGAAATAGCTTCAAAGCAAAAAAAAAACAAAAAAAAAAAAAAAAAAAAAAAAACACACAAAAAAAACAAAACAACTTTCAATGGAAAAATAGCCATGTCATTAAGCATTCTATAAGGGAAAATACCATTTAGTTTTTTAGTTTTAAAAGGGTGGGGTTTTTTCCCTCTTATGTTACAAAGTGTCATTTAAGTTTAAAGATGTATATGTTCCCCCTGTAGAATAGATAAATACAACATCTTCACTCTTTTTAAAATAAGCAGTTTTGCATAAGTCTCACTTTTGGGTGCCTGCAGATCTCATTCCTTGATTTATCCACAAATAATTACAACAGCAGAAGCCACTAACTCTGACTGAGGGAGACCAGCTACAGGGAGAGGAGCATGATCTGATCTCTATGGGTATTTAATGCTCAACCTTCCTGCCAGAAAACCCTGTTCCCCATGGATCACTGACACAACAGCTGGGATGGGTGGAAATGAGGAAAGTTTAGGACTCATTTCAAGCTGATGACAATTTGAGAGGATCTGCCAAGTCATATAGCACATCCCAGATGAGAAAGGCTTTGCATTACTACATATACATAAATAAAGGAACATGGAATTATGCATAGAATTATTTTGCTTTTTAATTATTTAACTACAAAAGCTGTAGCTAATGATATGCTCTGTGGACCTTATGCTACATCTTTATGCTCAATTAATTTTTTAACATTAATATCATTTGGGGAAGAAGCAGGACTTACCAGAATATACAAAATATGCATAACAATATGTACCTCTAAGATTACTGTTTATACTTGGGCAAACTAATTCATGCTCAGGAGCTCTAGGTAGGAGCTGCCACGTGCAAAATTAATGAACTTTATTCAGAAAGAAATTGTCAACTGTGCTTGAGAAAAGGAGCTCAGGGACAGGTCTGGACAGGAAGGTTTTCAGGACACAGACATTCCTCTTTCCTCTCTATTGCTGCCCATCTATTTTTGCTCAGGTTTGGGGGATTTTATCCAGTTTCTCCCAGGAAGAGGAACACACAGATGCTTTGTGCAGTTCTTTTATAAAAGCTCCAGGCCCTGCACTGTCAGCAGAGGAGCAGGAGCTCCTGCAGAGGTGAAGTTGGCTCCAGCAGCACAGCCTGTGCCTGGCTCCTCTCCAGGCCCACTCCCATACCCAAGAGGATGTGTTCTGTCTCTGCCCCTAAACCAAGACACAAATTGCCTTTCTTTTCTGCCTCTGCCTGAGTCCCAGGCAGCTCAGTTCCAAATTGACATCTTAGCTGACCTCTTCAGAGTTCAAAGAATTACATCCTTCCCTGTCTTCTCTGTGTCAGACCCAGTTCTGTTATTACTTTCCAGTGTGACAGATACCTCCACAACTTCCCAAACTCTGCAGCTAACCTGGCTTGGAGAAGCCTCTCTATTAAAACTAGAAAGTGACTCCAAGGAAAAAATCCTAGCTTCACAAATGCTCAGTCTGAACCAGAAAGAGCTTTAATCCTGATGATCATAATTTTGTCAAATTTCTTTTATCCTTACTTTGCTCTTGAAAATTTATTCTTCTGTCGTGGCAGTGTTTTGGGTGGAATCAGCCAATTTCCCAGATGATTTCTTTGCCACCTGGCTAGACTTCTTTTCTCTTTGTTTAGGAATAATTTCAATCTAGACACACAACTTGCTGGCATTTGTGCTGTATCAGGAAGATGGGAATATCTTGCAATGAGTTTACCAAGAGGACACAGAGACTTTTAATCAGTTTGCCTTACAGCCATGGGAAGAAAGGAACCTGCTCCTGATTTGCTCTCAAGTCCCTGCCTTTTCCCTTTCTTTCTTTTCCCCAGAGCAGCTTTCAGCCTGCATTACCCATGACTGATTTATTAGATTGTCAGTGCTGTTAGAGTCCATGTCAGGTGTATGACAGATTTGTCATAAGGGTGCAGCAAATTCAGATTACCCTGTTCAAAAGCTGCCTGCCTTCCTATACTCTGTGTCAAGCTTCTGAGAGTCAACAAAGGGTTTGTCACTAACATGGATGTCTCAGAGAATGAAGAGCCAAACCTTTGTGATTATCAAGCCTGTTTATTTCACCTTTTAACTAAGTCTGCTGGATTGAAATAGAATTTCAATGTGCACAAGATGAAGCAGCCTATCTGTTTAATACCACAAGCCACTATCAACCTCATATGTTCATTTGCCCTTTAATACAGAGACCATTTCAAAATCTTTCTCCTGCTATTAAAACACTTTTAAAAGCTTATGCCCTTATAAACCAAGCAATCATTTTCCCCTCGACAGCTACGACCTGCCATCACTTCACCAGACCACATTACTGAAGAAGATTGGAGGTTCATGAAGGCAAGCGGCAGAGATTTCCTTCAGGAGATAAAAATAACCAAAGTTCTACTCACAGATAAAAACAAATTCAAACCTGGTTCTATTCACTCTTTCTTCATACAGAACAAAAACTGGTTTTGCATCTTCTACTTGGAAACACCTGAGATTAAAGATACAAGTCCAGACATAGGAAATGAGCTGAACAAAATTGTTTTAGACTGTAGCTAGGAAGATCAATAAGGAAAAACATCAGTTGTTTAAATTATGCAAGGTTCAGGACATTATAAAATAAAAAAAAATGGAATAAGTAGGGTGGTATCTAAGCAAGACAAGAGCAGAAGAATTAACAATGTCATAAGGATATAGAATATTACAAAATAGTCCCAGAACACTGATTTGCCTTTCCATAAAAATAACCAGAATAGGAGGAGATGAACTAATTCAAAATAAACAGAGGAAGTCCAGGCCTAATATCTCAAGGTAACAAAAGTTGAAGGTGAATTTTTGCATCACAAGGTCTAGGGAAAAAGGAAAAAAAAAAAAAGAAACTGGGAAAGGTTACAGCAGCAGTTAAGAAGAGCTGGGGGTAGATAGGATCTGAATTAGAAATTATTAAAGTCTACCTGGATTAGAAAAGAAAGTTGAAGAATTTTCACATAAAAAAGGAGGAAACTATTATAGGATTACAATCTAAACAGGAAGAATATTTGCATGTGAAAAGTGTTAAAAGTGCATCTTACAAAGAAGATGGACATTTCGTTTTTATGAGGAGCTGTGCAAAGAAGACAAGAGGTGATGGGTACAAGTTAATCCTGGGAGATTCTGATTAGAGATATGAGGAAAAATTTTCCCAATGAGAACAATCATGTGTTTGAATAATCTCCTCAGGTAAGTGGTGGATTCCCTAATGCTGGACACTTTAATAGACATAGTGCATCATATTATATGGAATATTGCTCAAAAGTCAGAACTCTTTCAAAGTCCTTGACTGGTTTAAGGGCACAGGCACCATGAAAAAAAACTAAAACTCAGACAAATCAAAATCCAGACAAATGTTTCCAAGGTCTGGCTGCCACTGTTTAGTACACAGTTCAGCTGCAACAAACTTTAAAAAGCAAATTTTAAACACATTTTAATAGCTAAGTTATAGCATGAGCCTAAATTCACTTGTACACTCATCTCAGTTAATTAGCAACCTGCAAACTAATAAATATTCCATAGGCAGGGGAAAATCTGTCCCTGTGCTTAAAAAGAAAAGTTTTGTGCCAGCAGCCCGACACCACAAAGCGCTTCCAGTGTTTGTGTGGTGTCTTGTGTCCATGAAAAGAAGTCTTAGTCTGCAATTTTAATGCTGCACTGAGAGTAAAGTTGTGCAATCTGTTACTGCCTGAGTGCTGGAGAGTGCTCTGCCTGGATGCTCTAGGCTAAGTCCTGTCCTTGGGTGCAAGGGCACAGCAAAATGCATCTGTGTACTTGAGGGCTAAATTTAGATGAAGGAGAAAAGGCCACATGAGATAGAGTTTCACTTTGGATCATTTCATGCTTGAATTTGTAGTCAGGAGCTTTAAATTTTCCTGGTTAAGAGAGGGTACCTGCAATACATTTGGTTTTATCCAAGTTAGGGGTGCTCACAGATCTGTAATACCCTGCTGAAGTAGCTCTTACCTGATCAAAGGTTGCACAAAATTAATAGCAGAATTGAGGAGGGGAGGACTTAAACCGGCATCAAAACAATTCAGGCAGGGCTTCGGAAAGTTTTCTGGCTAATTTTGAGGTGGAGCTCACAGCCCTTATACAAACAAAGCTCCCTGTAGCTCCTCCTCAAGCTCTCCAACACCACTTTATCTGTGCTGGATTTCCAGCTACAGATTCTCTTGCCCCAGGAAGAATTTGCAGAATTCTCCCTTTGTCCCTCATTTAAGGTGGATCACATCAAGCAAACATTCAGTGTGCATGCACTGACCTACCCAAAAACCATCCACATTTCCTGCTCAGGCTCCCTCAGGAGAGGATGCACAGGGAACGGGAACTATCCCATGTCCCAGCTCAAGAGCTGCAGTGAACTAACAAGGAAGACCCAAAAAAAGAATTTCTTTGATTTCAAAAGGTTATTTATAAAGAATTGAAAACCCACAGAACTGAAATATGGAGAAAAGAAGATCCTGTAACTAAGTTCTAGGCTATAACAGAAAAAAAAAAAAAGCCTAAAATTATTTGCAAATTAGAAAGATATCTAGCAGGCACTGGGATTTGAAACCATCCCTCAGTGGATCTTTATTGAAAAGCACATTGTCAGTGTTTAATATGCCATACAAACTAATCAGAGATTACTTTACATTAACAAAATTACAGCAAGAGTTACCAAAGACAAAAGCTAAAACATTATTAAATAATACACTCCCATTAAAAATTATAAAATGATTGTTTGCTTCTCTTTGATAGAAGTAAGTACTAGGGAACACAAATCCAAGTGGACATTTATTGAGCACAATGCACTTAGTTTTTAATTAGTAGTTTATAGGTAAAATAATGGATAACAGAGAGACAAAAATCAGACCAAGTTTGGCTGTTAGATTTTCAAAAAATTAATTTCATATTCCTGTGTCTCATTATTCAATGAAATTACCACCTAGACAATGAAAATATTTACATTTTATCTTTCCAGTCAGGTAAACAATTTCTAGTGAAGAAAAAAAATGCCTGCTCAGTGCACCAAAACTTTGAATGGACTTGGATCAAAACATATAATGAAAGGGGGGGGGGAAGAAATTGTATAAACCATCTTCAAAATGAGGAAAAAATAAATATTTTTCAGCTAATCTGAGATCTCAAAATGTAAAGCCTGATACTTGGGTAAAATGGCCCATTTCCTATTTTTGTGTTTGTATTATCACTAAATGCACCTGAGCTGCTATTTTCCTTGCTTTTATAAACTGTTCCTATGAGCAGGAAAAAGCTAAAAGTTCAGTTTTGAGCTGAAGAAGGGGTTAACAATTAAAATCAGAGTTTAACGGTACTTTATAACAAAGGGGGGAATTATATCCAAAAAATCTTTTGGGTTGGCACCAGATATGGGGCACAGCCAGTGGAACCTCACTGGCAAAAAGCACCCACTAAGGCACTGTGAAGCACCAGTAGCTCCTCAGGTTTGCTGCCTCCTCTCCCCACTGCAAACACAGCTGGGCCAGGTTTCCTCAGCTGACCCAAGAAAAGAATTGACACAGCTGCAAAAGTCACTGAAGTCCAGGCAGACACAGCTTTCCAGAGAAAACAATTTGCTTGACATGAATTCTTCTCAATAAACTCATTTTGACTATTATTCATGTTTTTGTTAGTGTGCCCTCTGTACATATAGAGACAAAAACCTCACCATCAACCTGTTCTTCTTTTTTCCCTTCCTTTCTTTAAGTAGCTCCCATTGTAACTCAAAGCCCCAGAGACAGAAAATATTCCTTTTTCCTTATCTTGCGTTTCAAAATAGAAGTATGATGGATATTCTGACAGAAATGAGAATAGACATTAGGCCAGAATAATCCTGTGTTCTCAAATAACTTAAGGCAGTAGCACAGTTTCACTCATTCAGTAACACAAAATATTATTTATTGGCTGTTAAAGAAAAATATGGTAGCTCTTGATGGCAAATTCATCCTCTTTTTAAACATATGTTATCAGTGCTCAGAAGGAAGCTGTAAGCTTAGTTTTTAAAATAGTCCTGCAAAGACATTAACTCTGAAAAATTGAAGGAGAAACTGATGGGATTCAGTTTGGTCCCATATAGACAGTCAGAGTCACAGAATGGTTTGGGTTAGGAGGGACCTTAAAGCTCGTTCTGTTCCACCCCCTGCCATGGGCAGGGACACCTTCCACTGTCCCAGGCTGCTCCAAGCCCTGTCCAACCTGGCCTTGGACACTTCCAGGAGCAGACACAGCTGTTCTGAACAACCTGTGCCAGGGCCTGCCCACCCTCACAGCACAGAATTTCTCCAGAATGCCTAATCCAACCCCACCTTGTTTCAGTTCAGAACCATTGTCCTTTGTCCCTTCTTCTCAGGGCTGCTCTCAATCCATCCTCCTCCCAGCCATTCTTTGTGCTTGGGGTTGCCCTGGCAGAGGTGCAGGACCTTGCACTTGGCCTTGTTGAAATCATGATGCTCACAGTGGCCTGCTCCCAAGCCTGTCAAGGTCCCTCTGGATGGCATCCCTCCCTTCCTGTGGGCTGACCACAGCTCAGTGTTGTGGGAAAACTTGTCTGGAGTGCTGTCCCAGCAGCACATGTCCCAAATTTCCAGCAAAATGTCTAAAACATGAGTGAAAGCACAGAAAAATGCTGGGGAAAAGCAGCACTCAGCCTGCTCTCCTTTCTCACATCCCCTGCGCACACACACAGCACAGGCTGGAGGCACGTGGGACAACACACAGCCTGAAATTGCAGCATTTTTAATCCTCCAGACACTGTAATAGAGGTCAAACACCATTTACAGTGTTTAATATTTTATTTTTAGGAAGACTGATGACATTACAGCTCATTGGATATTTATGAAGAGACAGTCTCATTTTCACGGGTAGCAAACTCTGTGGACAGAAACGTTCACACAAAACCCAGCTGTTGATGAGCTGCACTGGGAATTTCTTGCTATCTTACACATATTACCCACAACATTGACATTCTTACGACTGCCAAGCCTTACTTTGAGCAAAGCAGCCTGCTTGGCTGGTGATTTCATACAGCAGAAGGCATTCTGAGAAAAGAGAAAGAGGCCGGGAGCATTCAGCAGCACAGCTTCAAGCCATTGCAGCACCACTCAATTTGGCTGTGGGATGTTATTTTCCATGGGAACTCTGGTTTGTGCTAACCAAGTCCTACAGGAGGCCCAATCAGAGAAGTCTGATGTATTTAGGGGGAGCAGGGGGAGAAGGGCCTCACTGTGGCCTGTGAGCCCTCAGCTGCCAGGACCACAGCTTGTGGGAGCAGAAATGTCTTTATGTTTTTTCTTCAACTTCCCAAAATGTTGGAATACCTCAAGGTCCTGGAACACAGCTGCACACTGTGCTTGTGGGGACATGGGATGGCTGTAGGATCATGCAGGAGCACTGCTGCACTGCAGAAATAACCTTCACAAGAGTAATTCTGTGTCTGCAAAGCTACTTTGGATGCCAGGAAAGAGCCCTGCAGGCAGCAGCTCCCATAAGCCCTTTATTCCCCACCCCAGGACTGCCAGATAACATCCCTGTTCCTGCAATGGCACTGGGAGAATCAGGATTGCAAGTGCAATATCTTCTGTAACCACGCTCAAAGGCTGGTTTTCTCCTAAAAACCACCCAATTTATCTTTTAAAATTTCTGTGTCAGATAATGCCAGACTGATATTTATCCTGTAAACCCTGACAAAGCCCTCATAAATGGAGTGATATGGGCTTTAATTGCAAGGACACACTTTTCTGTAGCATCCTGCTCCATCCAGGGCACTGCATGGACAGGGGAAGGGGTCAGAGCCCAGATTGCACACAGTGCCACAAATCTGGCATTTCTTACCTCTCAGCACACTGCAGATTTCCTTCTCTTAACTCAGGCACCTTCCCTGATTAAATACTGATAGCTAAAGAAAACTGGCACTAACACTATCAGCAGGACGAGAAAAGATTGTGGAAATAACCTCTGCTGGAGATAGTGGGGGATGAGAGTGAAAAGTAGATAAAGCAAATAAGAAAGAGGTGAGGAACATTACAAACTTCAGTGCCTTCAGGCATCACTCAGAAATATATAAATAAAATACAGAGTTATGATAATCAGGCTGGAATAATAAAGTGTTATCTACTAATCCTTTGAATTTTAAGTGCAGCTATGGCTCCACACAAGGAGGACTTGTTACCTTTTACCATCCCCTAGAGACTTTCAGCTGTCTTGACTACTTTCTGTGCCATTAAATCACAAGTATGGTTTTCCAATTAGCTGGGATATTTGATAGAAGGTTTTCCCCTTAATCAAGTCAATTTTACTAGCAAGAAAAGCTTTAAGAGTGAGGTGGCCTTTAACCAGTTTAGTACATCATTTTCATTAACTGAATTTCTTCTATTATGTGAAAGAAAACAGTTACACATAGAAAACTTATCAAATTTAAGTTCTAGAGCTAATGCTGGCTAAAATTTAAGTATTTTTTAGTGGTTGGACAACCATATCATTTTAAAAGTCGAAGATTATTTTGAAGGTAAATACTATTGTCATTGTTACCATGGTAGAACAGCATTCAGTGTTCATCTCACAGGATATGCACGTCGCAATAATGAACACTTGTTCAATTTACTGATTACATCCACAACAAAATACCTCCTTTTATTTCTAAATCATTTGTCATAGGCTGAACAATCTATTCCAGTGTTGTTATCATTAATAAATGCAAAAGTGTATCTGAAACAAACTACTTCTTTTAAGTTTAAAAGCAAGTATTTAAGGATAGAGGTTGAAATAAATGATATTTCAGGTGGTAGCTTACCAAAAAGTGGGGGGGTTTTTGTCTTTTAATTCTGCTCTGTTTCAAATTGATAAAAACCACTTTTAATTCTACTTCAGATGACATTTACATAGATAATGAGTTCACACATCCTTTAATTTCTCTAAGTGCTACGCTTGCTCTCTACCTGAGCTGAATAAAAGAGGTATCAATAAACTTTGAGTTCATTGTAGCTTAGTGTGGCTTTATGTCTAATATAACCTATTAACAGGAAGAGAAGACTCCACTGACATATAAAATTCTCTAATCCTCCAGAACATTTTCACCTGGAAGATGGCATCTCACATCAATGCTAAAATATAACAGTATAATGCAGCCACAGTCTGAAATATCAAAAAATACATGTAATAAAGCTTACTCTCATCCCAAAGCATAAGTGAATTTTAACCTCTAAGACAGAAAAAAACTATAGGTTTATTTCTCTAACATTTCTCATCTTTGTGAACATTGGTTTAGCTCCACTGGTTTGGAGCAAATTGAAGGCGGCAACTTCACAAAGCTCCAATAAAATGCATAATGTTCAATTTCACCCTTTCTGAAGCTCTCTGTCCATTACCATAATGGACTTAAATATCTATCACTCAATTCTCAAACTATGTCTTGAACACACAGGACCCACACACATTAAACACAGGTACAGGCTTATGACAAACAACTCAGGCAGAAATGTGCTAAAAGCATTCTGAAATCTGCTGGCATTTCCACTATTAACATGCATCACAGCTATAAGATGCTTTCCTACTTATACCTATATTTTAATATAAATTTTCTGACCTTGGATAAATAAATAAACAAATATAACTAAGGTTGGTTTATTTTATTATGAATCTTAAGGCTCTTACAGATAGACCATGAAAATACACTCTAGTTACTGCACTTTAAAAAAAGATGTAGGCTATGACATTCTCCAGCCATTCTGGGGAAAGCAGTAACAATTATGAACAAGCCCCTTGAGGTTATAAACAGATTTTCCATAAACTATCATCTCTCCTCAGTTATTACACTAATTTCCTTCTTACTGCCATCACTAGTTTTACCAGTAATGTCTTTTCAGCCTGCTTATGCAATAGCTAAGTAATACTCCATGTAGCTGAATATTTATTTATTTTTGAGAGATCAGGCTCAAGGCTCAGCTGAAGGAACCTATTGGAAAATATTCTTGAGGTGAACACAACCCTCAACTTGGCTTTCCAGAAGAAATTTTTTTTTGCATTAATAACCTTCTGATAATATCTTGCTTGCACCCAGGGTCAGGAAGTGATCAGTTTGTTGACATTTAAGTTGTTCTCCAGGGTTTTTTTTGCTATTTGAATATTATCATCAATTCTTCCATTTCCAAATACATATGGTTAGGTTTTGTTTACCACAGGAGGGAGCAGAACACATTGTAGGAATGAGTTAGCAGTTCATAGTTTTTGGAAGATCCTGCCAGACAGAACTGAGTCAGAAAGACTCTGTTAAGTCTGTGTGAGACTTTGTTTAGGACTAGGGGGAAAGAAAATACCAATTTTAATCCCAAATCTGCCACAAATTTACCATAGACCTTCAACAAAGGCATTAAAGTGTTCTATACTTCAGTAACTTCCATTACTAAGACTTATAAAGAGCTCCCCTTGCTTTGAAAATCTTCCCTTTGGAAGGATAAGCTCATGGAAAGGATTAGTGGGTCATAAATACCTAAGGTCCCACCAATCCTCTAGGCATGTCTCACCATTACCTGCTGCTACCAGGAGCACCACACACCTGTGAGGATCAGCAGGGAAGACATCTGCTTCCCTGTAATCCTCACTTTCCTTCTTCCCTCTCCACCATCCCATTGGTGATGCATCAACCTCACCAATGAAGCCCCTGGGAGCCCCTGGGCCCTTAGAGCACAGAAGTAGCCCAGTCTTGATTCTGAACTCAAATTGAGTTATGCCACGAGTAGAAATTCATTCTTGGCACATGATAATCCACTCTGGCAGCAGTTCTCCCTGTTATTTTGGATAATCATCAAGCACAACCAATAACATCTGCAGCCTGGAATAATTTTTTGAGATGGTCCAAATGATTGTTTACCAATATGGGAGCTACCACGAGGTAATTGGCACAAAGATGGCCTGGCATGGATAGAATGTGTGCAAGAGCCCAGGAAAGGAGAGGTCCTTCCTTGTTCTTCAGCCCACCTGGCCATCCTTTGCAGTGGTAAGGATGGAGAAGGTGGACACACCAAACCAGAGGTGTGAAAGAGGCTGAGCAAGAAGACAGGTGAGGACAAGTTGTTTCTGGTGATGACAGGATGGAAAGGAAAGAAGAGGAAAAAAAGGAAAAGCAGCAGTTGCAAAGATCACCCGAGGGACAGGCAATTATTTCTATTTAATTGCAGCTTCTCTCCTCTGATAAGTTGCGTCCTTGGGTGAGCTTTCTCAAAATCTCACATCCAATTGATAAACATCAAATTAGCACGTCACTACCTGTGCTTTTTTTAGGTCTGTTAGGTCCATGGAACATAAATTCAGGTCTGACTGAGACTAAGTTCATGCTGAATTTTGACTCATTTCAAACAACTGGCACCCATCAGAGAGGAGTCCCGAGTTTCTGAAAGTTCAGCTGCAACGTGAGCCTTGCTGCAGTTTTCACTGGGCTGATGAGAATTGTGGTGACTGTTTCCAAAGCATGTGCCAAGCCTCAGAGGAGCCTCAGCGTCAAGGGAGAAAGAAGGAAACTTAATTAAAGCAAAGTGAAATCACTGCACTGAATCCTTTGGGAGATTCTCACCTAGTTCTCTGTTTTTAAATACTGCTGTAGTAGGACACACTGCAAGCAAAGGAACTATAAAATTTTTGGAAACTCTTGTATGGCATTCTGGCATAACATTTCACAGCCAATAACAGGCAAAGTGCATCACATAATTAAAGACTATCAGGCTGTTAACCAAGATCAAGTTCAAAAATACATTAAATTCAGTATGGCTAAATTATCAGGGAGGGTTCTGAGACAAAAAGATGTAACCAGGCCTCATAAACGTCATAAAAAACAGGGAGGAAAGTTAAAAGGAGGCAATTTTCTTCCTGCTGTTTTTATAGATTCTGTAAAAAAATTAGATAAGGCAGGCTGTCACCTTCCACAGATAACTGGTCTGTATTGTATAACCATTCTCCAATTGCTATTTCAGACTTTTGCCCAGGATGGTGCAAGGAATCCCACCAGAAAACACTGATCTGAAGCCTGAAGTTAAAATCTTTGATGGAAGAGGCCTTTTGCTTCTCTGTCCAGATAACTGAGCCAGCGCCCAGCTCCATATTCCACTGTGCAGTGGAGCCTTACAAACTCCTGACAATTCCCTGGCCCCAAGGAACTGCAGCTCCCCTGTCCTGGGGTCCTGCCTCAGCCTGCCATTGATTTCTGTGCTTCCTGATCAGTCAGAGAAGATGTTAAGTCATTATAAACATGTTTTTCATTCTATTGTGACAGATGTTCCTCCACTGCAGCGTGCAGTTGTAAACTCTGCTTAATGCATTAACCTCCCAAGCTAAATTGCTTTGGTAATTTTATCCCCTTTCCTTCCTGACCTTCATAGGTTTAAAAATCAGGTACTTAACCTTGCATTAATGGCAGGGGTTTTATTGCACAAGATTACACATTTAAAGCCATTATTTTAACCTCTGCTCCCAGGTATAAAAGGCTGAGAGACATCCAAATACATGGCAGGAAAATGGCTGGTAAGGAAGAATAGGAAACCTTCTGACACCATCATTTTCTTCTTTTTGAACACTGTTATGAAAAATTCCAGTTACTACACAGAAAGCTCTCAACCACAACAAAGTTACATGAATATTTCTAACGTTTTAAAGAGTGACCTGTGCAATGTTAATTGAGGGATTGTAATTTAGGAGTTAGGCCTTGTTTTCACATGGAAAACATTTGGCATTTAGCAATTGCACATAAAATTCTAGTAAAAAGCAAAATTAGAGTCATCCTAACATGAGTTTTGACCCAGTTAAAGAACCTAATCATAAAACTTCATCTTCCAAACATTATCTTTACCTGTCCACAAGTTCACAAAAAAACCCTCTCACTCAAACTTTGTGCTATTTAAAATCCGAGTTGCTGGAGGCATAGGATGCAGCTTGCAAACTCCCCCAGGGCTGAATTTCTCACGGGTGCAATGAAAACCCCCTTGTGCTCAGCCTGTCATCTCACGCCTGCTTTGAGTTTACCTTTTTACAAGAGTCTGCAGTGACAGGACAAGGGGCTTCAAGCTGACAGAGGGCAGGGTCAGGTTGGATATCAGGAAGAAATTGTTCCCTTTGAGGGCAGTGAGGCTCTGGCCCAGGGTGCCCAAAGAAGCTGTGGATGCCTCATCCCTGGAAGTGACCAAAGCTGGATGGGGTCCAGTGAAATGGGGAAGATGAGTTGGAACAAAGTGGTCTTTAGGGTTTCTTCCAACACAAACCATTCCATGCTGATGTCCCATCCTTGCCACCCTGCTGCAGAGCTCCAGGTCTGACAGGCACTCGGACCTCCCAGGAATTAGATCTATTTGTGCATAAACCATCCCTTAGTTGATTGGGGTTTTTATCTCAAATAAGCACTTTGGTTGCAGAATTTCAAGTTGCAGGTCTTTGGAGCAAAGTGGACAGACTCCAACAGGAAAGGTCAAGTCCCAGAAATGTTACCCACAAATTCTGCAATTTGGCTTTCAGGTGAAACAATCCAGTGGTTACCAGACCCTATCAATACACAATAAAAAGTGGCAGCTCTTGTTCATACTAACCCTGGGAATGCCAGATGGCTTTTTCTGGCTCATGACCCAGATAGATTGCTGGTTATGTTGTTAGTTTACTTCAAATATCTGTTTGCTTCAATTGCCACAGTGCTATGTTTTCTAATTATGTTTCTTGAGGAGGCATCAATTTATTTCACCAGCCATTTCTCCCATAAAATGTGATACTAAATATAAACTGAGATAGTATTGGTGGGGTGAAAGTTACTTTTTTTAAAAAAAGAATAAAACCAACAAACTTGGAAAAACAAAAACTTTAAATTTCATTGAATCCATAGGTCTTTATGGTTCACCTTAGATTTACTAGTATCCTGTGGAGACCTTTTATATGCAGTAAAATGTCTGCCCCAGGTAAAATTGCCAGCACTTTAGAACAAAGCTTTTGTAAATGGTGGTTTATAATGCGTGTGGGATTTGAAAAGTACATTTTTTTCTTGTCTTGAAGATCAGTCTTATTAAGATGGCATACCCCCTTGGAGGCAATAATGGGTTTTTTCCATACCTCAGGTTTGCAATAATACTATTTCTTGTAAGAAAGGCAAAGAGTGTTTTTTTATCCTAGATGAGGTTGATGCTTTCTGACCTGATATTGTTACTGTAAGACACAGATTTAAAGGAACTCTTGAACTTCTGAGCAGAGAAATCACTACTGCCAATATAAATCAACAATATTCAATCTATGGCTGGAGTGAAATCTTCAATTTTTCACCCTGTGTTTCCTTCACGTCCTCACCAGTAAAGCTATTTGGGGCGTACAGCTCAATTTTGAAATAAAATAAATTCTAGAGAGGATAAAAGTCTATGTCAGCAAACCTGTATCAGTTGTTTAAGTTCTAAGTATGCTTCTAAGTAGGTATATTTTCTAAATGCTTTCAGGAACCCCATTTCAGGGCTCACCTTGCACCTCTGAACCTCACCAGGCCCCAGCTGTGCCATCACCCCACCAAACCTGGCTCCAGAGCTGTGTGTTCCAGGCACCACCCAGGCTGGGGAAGCACATGCCCTGTCACTGTTAGCCTGCGCTTTGTTTGCTTGACTTGCCAAAGAGAGTTACAGCATTTTAGAGCCGCAGGTTGTTCTGAAATCTTCTGTTATATTATATGATTAAGGTAAATCTTGCTGAATGTGTGCAAAGGCAGGAGAATCACTTTAAACAGCATAATAGGCAGCACACTTCAATTATTCTGCTGTCTCACCTGCATTGTTTCAAGCAAACCAGATTTAACAGAACATTGGCTTTATAGTAGCATCAATTTGTCAACTAAACTAGAACAATAAATATAAAACAAATCTTGCAATAGACCTGCATTTTTAATCTGGTTAAAACAATATAGAAAGCAATTACCAACACAAAATCTCTCATGAATGGCTTCTGAGAGCATTGTGGGATCAGATCATATGGCTCTTCAATGCCCAGCTGAGGTCCTGGTTTCCTCATAAGGACATCCCAGTTAGCTGCCAGCTTGGGGTACTTCAAACACTGGAGTTTGGCTACAATACGTGCACAACCACAACCCCTTTAACCACAACCTCCTTCTAAACTCCACTCAGAAATTCTCTTTATACACAACCAATCCATTGGATTGTTCCCTCTCTCCCTGCTCACCCTGTTTGTCTGAGCTTTCTCCTTTCAGCAGCAACCAGATCCTCAGGCCACTGCAAAAATCACAGCAAAAGGTAGGCTGGAGTTCCTCCTGCTAGAAGCAGGGCCACATTCCCAGGGAGGTCAGTGTGTCCAGAAATGCATCCACTCGAGTTCAGAAAATCTCCACAGCCCCAGTGGGCTCCTGTGCTGGTGTTTAACCCTGCTCACTGTGCCACTTATTCTTCTGTGTGTCCAATTTGAATGTCCCTTTCTCTTCTGCTGCAAAGCCAGCATCCCAGTCTCTCCTCACAGTTGGGGGGTGCTCCCACCCACCTCAGCAGCCCCCCCAGAAAATCCTCCTTTTTGTGTACATTTCCTGAAATGAGACACAGCCTCGTGGTTTCAGCTGCCCCAGGTGCCACCACCAGGAGAGGGATCCTCATCCTCAGGTGCTGAACTTCAGGCTGGCACTGTGAGTTTTCCACTGGCCAGTCTTTCCAGGCTGTTCAGATCCCTCTAGGAGACTTGCTCCGTGCTTTCTTTAGGCACTGGAGTGAGACTGACACCCCTCTAACTGGAGTGAGACTGACACCCCTAAGTTCCCCTTGCATTTTTTAATTATTTCACATGCAGAAAGTGACATTAAAATCTGATATTTTTCTCAATCTTATTATTCTGAAATTTCCTTCTCACATTTCTTTCCAGTAAGCCCTATTGTGTTAGAGCTTAAGGGAAAGTTTAATAAGCAAGAAGACAACAACTTTACTGCATATTATTTCATTAGTTCCAGAACCAACCTCACTAACTCCTCTGCCCCTTCTATTTACATTCTGTATTTGCAGGCAACTACTGTGTCCTTTGCTTTAGTAGTTGTTAAGCCATGCCATGCATATTTAACTCTTAATCATTTCTCATTAGTTCATCTTTCCAGTTCCTGACTCACTTTTGTGAATATTAATTAGCTTGTTAAGAGCTTTGTGCCTCTGTTGGCCCCGGTCCTGCCTTTATGGAAACTGAGGGAAAATTCCAATTCAAGGGACCAGGCAGCTCCTAATCCAACTGTGACATCTCTGGATAGGAAGGAGAATAATATCTTCCTTTCTTGTCTTTGCTCGGGGCATTTCTGTCACTTTTCCAGGCCCCAACTGCTATTGACTTCCCAAAGATTTCCAGCTGTGGGAGGCTGACTTTTATCACTGAAGAAATACAGTAACTTATTCTCTCAATAAGCTGGAGATGCAAAGGAGCAATTTATAGAAAGGAGAAAGAAATATTTTAGTTCAGTACAGGAACAGACAGGTTGTTAAAAACTGCTTGGTTAATGGCACAAATATTGATCAACAGCACCGAGTCGCATTAAAATACATGTTCTTTCTCATAGAGAAGTAAAGCTACACAAAGAAATTTACACCCAAATTTTAAATAAAAATTGTTGTTGATAACATGGAATTAAGAAATAGAAGACAAAATGCAACAATCAGGAAAAATACACAAGCTTCTAACCTTTTAAATAGAATCTCTTTATTCTGCTCTCTTTTTAAATTATTCCTTTCATAGTTCTTTCACTGAGCTTCTCTTTAGTAAGGTGTAAATGTAAAGATCTTTTTTGACTGGAGAAAAGATTTTGACAGCTTTTGATTTGGAAAAGCACTTGCTTTCATTCTCAGATTTTAAAAGTCAAAATGAAGAAATCTATTTCTATCAGAGCTCGATTTAATTTTCCCACCAAGCAAATCAGTAAACAATATTTGATAGCTAAAAGACAGTCCATTAAGATGCTCAATTATCTATTATCATTTAAATGTGTATGCTTTGAGTACTACACAGTCCCTAAATCATGAGAGGAAATATTATCTAGAACAAATAAAACCAAGGGAGGAATGCTTTCATCTTAAAGTTTGTGCCAGTTATTACTGTAGGTCACCTTCAAATTCTGTATTAAAGAAAGCACTTATTTTTATGCAGAGTTCTATCTGACAGAGAGGTGTGTATTTTCCTTTAGGATAAAAAACAAATGGTACTGAAACTCCTGCAAGTCCCTAAGCTCATTCATTATGTTGAGAGAACTGGAATATTAGTGCAGGAAACAGAGCATCTGAAGAAGAAAATGGAGGTGGTTATGGTAGAAAAATATTATTAGTGTATCCCTCATCCTCCCAGTGCTCCCCATGCAGGAGGGGGACATGGATCCTTGAGCAGAATGCAAGGTCTGCTGCTCTCTCATGGATTCAATCTTTCCTCAAAAAAAAAAATTGAAAAATTATGAGAAATGCTGATCTTGTGCTGCAAATAAATTAATCAGCCTGCTGACATCTTTCACAGCATTGCTACACATTTAAAACAGTGGCATCAGTCTGGGGTTTATTTAAAATAATTTGCATAGTTCTATATGAACAGTTTTTAAAAAGAAACAGAGGGAGAGAGAAAACAGGGTGATTTGCAGGAGTTATTTTTCAAATCCAACTGTAGGACATACTCATTGTCATGCCTTAAAAACGCATTTTCCTTTATAGAAATGGAGTAAGAAATATGTGGTCTAAAATCTTTGAGGCTGCCTTAGACTTCTAAAGAAGGGATCCACAACTGACCAGGTGTCCTTGGAATCATCACCATCTGCAGAGCAAAGATTTCCCAAAGAGCTGAATATGCCTTCTTCACTAATCCACTATCCACCATAAAGTCATGGAACCACAGAGTGGAAGCGATCTTAAAGATCATCTAGGGACATCTTCCACTGCCCAAGGTTGCTCTAAGCCCTGTCCAACCTGGCCTTGGACACTTCCAGCACGGGGCAGCCACAGCTTTTCTGGGTAACCTGTACCAGAGCATCGCCCTCACAGGGAAGGATTTCTTCCTAATATCCAATCTGAACCTGCCATGAGCAGTTTGAATCTGTCCCCTCTTGTCCAAAGCCTCTCTTCAGCTCTCAGGTAGCCCTTTTAGGCACTGGAAGGTGTTCTAAGGTCTTCCCAGACAGAGCAGCCCAGCTGTCTCAGTCTCTCTCCATAGAGCACAGGTGCTGCAGCCCTTGGATCCCCTCCGTGGCCTTCAGCTGTTTCCATCACCACAGCCAGCACATCATCCCCAAGGACACACCAAATGTTACAGTAAAAGCTCTTCAAGGGCCACAAAAGTCTCATTCTCCTGCAAAGCCTATCCAGACATTCCACCATCTGTATTTCAGCACGCCTCACCTCCCAACGAAGCAATAAAGAACACTTGGGCATATTTCTGCCCATTTCCAAGATTTAGATATTTCTGATACTTTGCATGAGAAATAGAATATTAATGTCCACAACCCACCATGATATCCATCACAAAAATGTTATTTTTCATAGTGAACTAATATTCAGAGCACACCAATAGCTGTCCCTGGCTTAGGTGGTCTAAACAACCAGGTTGTGATGGACAAATGCAGCCCCCCTTGGGCTGTGTGGGTGAGCTGTAGCCTGGCTGTAGCTGTGCTGGGTATCCATCATTCACACGATGACAAACTTGCCAAAACAATTAAAAGTATGTAATCTCCCTTCATGCCTTGTGCCAGACCTGAACTGATTATTCCTCACAGCCATATTTTTCAAAAATAGCCTCTTGATGTAATCATTCATTGCTACATCCCCACTTGCTGAGGGGTGTGTGTGGGTAACATGCAAGTAATGAAATGCTTGCTCTGCAAACAAGCAGACTCTGCATTCAGCCCTGGATGAAGTTTCCACATTGGATTTAATTACTTCTACTTTAAAATATTATCCCTCCTCGTAGAATAAAACTTCTATTTGTGTAAATCACCATGTCAGGGAACATGCATCATCATCATTCAACTTTCAGCAGAATAATTGAATGTGGGGGTTTTCATCATGATCGTGCAAGAGATCGAGAAGATATTTCTCAACAGCAGTAAAGTAACTCCAGGGAGTGTAGTTATCATGATTATCATCAGGCAATTACAGTCTAGCTACTGAAGGATAAGAGACCTTGAGTTGCATTACTTGCATCATAACACTGACATTACGGGTTCAATTATCACATAATTCCTGCTTGTTTATCCTCTTTTACTGTTTAACTTTCTAGGATGTGTAAAGGGAGACAAGGCAACAGTAAACACACACAAAGGGCAAAGAGCACAATAAGAACCTGCTTGGAAGGAATGGATAAACATCAGAATGATTTTTAAAAATTAAAATAAGGAAATCATAAATCTGTAGAGATGAATATCCAAAGCTCTTTTTGGAAAGCTTCTGCAACATTTTCCCTGGATGTTAACCTAATAAAACACAAAGAGCTACTTGTAATCAGACAACTAATCCCACTATGAGTCAGTAAGGCCATGATCCAGCAAAGTGCAGCTCCTTCTGACTCACTCCAGCAAAGCACTTAACTCCTGCTTAGCTTTGAGCACTCGGGAGTCCCTCTTTGACCTCAGGAAGATTTCAATCTGATTAAAACAAAGCACATCTTTCATCTGCTGTGGGATTTGGGGTTCAAGCAACAAGGAGGTTAATTTTAGATTTGGTCTGGAAGAAAAAATGATTGTTCTGTAAAACATGGTGGTGGCAATATATTCTAAAATATTCTGAGGAAACTGAAGTCCTCTGAGAAAACATCATTCTACGCCTGTATTACCTTGTGCTGTCAATTAAATGCACATTTGGTAACATAACATGTATTGTCTATGCCTATGGAATTTTGCTTTCCAACATTTTATCTGTAATTATGCTTTACCTTATTGTGAATAGGACAAATATTGACACAATTTGAAACCGCAGTGCTTGCATGGCTGATTTTTCTGCATCATTGGACCTGTAGTTTTTTTCCCCAGGAAGATCTCCAATTAATTTTATGGTGTTCTATTCAGCTTCAATGGAACATCTTACTTAGAAAAAAAAGGATTTTTGTGGTTGACACCAAGATTGAGACAGTTCAGAGGAAATGCAGTGTCATACAAATATGGAAGTACTGGCAATTTATTACGTTTACTAAATCTTTAAGAAAGATGGTAAGGGTTTGGCAGTTATTGTCACTTTTTTCCCATAAAGATCCAAAGAAATAACCAAAAACAACAGGGAGGGAATATGTCTTTAGGCAAAAGTATACCCAGCATAGAACACATATGAGGATAATTAACATCACAGATTTCAATTTCATAGTTGTAATTCAGTCTTTTGTTATTTTGCAATTTCAGATAGGTATATAACCCTACATTAATAGCAGTTGCTATTTATAAAATAATAATTGGCCTTAATATGTTCAAAGTCTAAAAATCATAATCTCCAGGAAATGCTTTTGTGCATTGTATGGTTAACTTCAAAGACAAGAAGAACTGAGGTTGAAAGAGAAAAAGAAAGAAAAACATTGGTGAAGTAAATCTGGAAGGAAGAATAATGGACAGTAAACAGCCATGTTTAGGAAAGCCCTGTTATTCCTTCTCTCCTGGTCCTTGTGGCAGCCACATGGATAGTTTATATTGCAGTTTTCTATTGCTAATCCAACTGGCACATAGGTTCAAAGGATTTACAGAGGTTTTTTTTTCAAAGCCAGTTAATTTGCTGTGGCCTGCACTTTGTTCCTAGCGGACATCCAGCAGCGCTCCCTGGGCTGATAGGTAGCAGCAGGCTAGGGAGATGTTTACGCTGCTTTTAAAGCTAAAAGGCAGCCTTGCCACGTTCAGTGACCTCCAAAGTGAGTAGAATTGCAAATGGCAAGGACTGAATTTAATTCAGTACCCAGCATGCCACTGATGTTTTACATTCATGATCAATGAGCAGAGCTGGGGTGAGAAAAGTGCTGAATATTCATGGAAATGAAATGCTCTAACCCTAATTTCAAAGATAGAATACCATTTCCACTTTGACAAGACCGTTCTGGGTGTTTTCCAAGAATATTGATGCACAAAAAGCTCATTAGAACCTTTAGACTGAGTGAACAACCACTGCCCTTTGTCAGGCCTGGAATAATTCAGGATGGAATTGGTTGTGTTCACATGACTTATTGGCTCTGGTAACATGACAATTTACCCATGTCAAATCATCCTGAGGTGCTCCACATTGTGCCTGTAACCTTCACACTTCCTCTGCCACCCCTGCAGCTTTGCTCCTGCTGTTGAGGTTCTCAGATGTCCTCAGACTTACTGGGTTTGCCTGCTTCAGTCCACTGGAAACCTTTGTGGCTCAAGTTCTACAGACACAAATGCATCAGGCACTGACAGGCAGAGCTCTAGGAACACCTCAAATACAGATTGTACAGTGTCCAGAAGGGATCACTGCAATCTTAGATGGACCCTGTGAGATGCCATCTGTCTGAGTTATGGCAGGGAAGATGAATTTCAGTCCTTCCTCCACATATCTTCACCAGCAATTCATCACATGCTCACTTCAGGCTGCTGGCCCTTAAGACAAGAGCTGTAGAGCAGTTGATAAAAAAAGAGGTGCCATCACCTGTGAAATTCCTATCATTCTCTGTCCTAAAACCTGCATGAGATCCCACTGGCCTGTGTTCAGGTTCAGTGTCAGTATTGACCTCTTCAACCCACTTATAGCATATCTATAAATTCAAACCACATTTCAACAAAGATCAACCTTCTAAGCTTCTGCAGAGAATGCCAAAAATCCACCAGAATGAAGGGCAGCCTACCAGATTGTTCTGTCCAGACTGAAGAGCCTCTCTTGATAGTCATGGACCATTCACTCAGGACAGTCATTGATTCAGTTTGATCATATTAGGAGCAAGATGTTGCACTCCACCAGGGAATAAAGGACATCCCTGCTGGCTCTAGAGAATATCTTATGCTATTCCTTCCACGAATTTTTACTTTGAGCCAACCACTGTAAGAAATCTCAAATTAGTCCAATTTCCAATCTGTTTCTATACAATTTTTTATTGCTCTAAATTTACAGTAGAGATTTTTCTAGGGGATTATCTAACTACAGTCATGGGGCTTTTTTCCAAACAGTTTCAATTTTCCTTTAAAAATCCATATTTAAATTCCATCTTTATTACTATGATTCCATTGAATGCTAACAAGAGCATTGGCAGTTGTAGGCATGTAGCATTCTAATATTACCTTGCAAGCAAAATGCCATTTTCTATACAGATAAAAATCTATTGACCGGATTCTTTTTCTACATCACAATATCCTGCAATATTAGATGAAGATGCAACACATGTTGTTTTCTCAGAGATCTGTTACCACAACTACACATTAATAAAAGATTTCAGGGACAGCTTTCCCTTCTTTAGAAATCCCACACTGCAAATGTAGAGGGTTAAGCTCCTAGCTGGAAGGATGGAAGCACACATCTCTGGGAGCAGCAATAATGCAGAAAGGAGAACTCTGAAGATATAGAGCAAAGACACAAGGTCTGGTAGCACACATTTTGGAGCAGTAAATGGTGCTGTAATTTTACTTTTTCACCTGCTTGAGCAGATTTTAGTTTTGTTTTTTTTTTTCTGTTTTCATTATGCACTTTTTCCCTTTGGCTCTAAAAAAGGAACTTTCAGTATTTGAACTCCAGACTGGGAAAATAGGGATTTAATTTATTGGGATTCATGGTGTTTTCACACATGGCAGGAAGGGCAACAATTATCTTCTGAACTTAAGACATCATTACGATCAAATTGGCACTGCAAACTACTTGTTTATTTTGAAAATTGCCTTCTGTAAAGAGAAACAGTAATTTAGACCAGAAAGACAGGTGGTCAATTAATCCAAAGCATAACCAGAGAGTCAGGTGAGGTTCCTCAACAAGAATAATGCAAGCCAGACCTGGAGACATTCAGACATTTACAAGCAGTGACAAAAGTTTAGTTACCAAGTACTAGAGCAGCAGAATCATGCTGGGACACCAAGTCCTGTGAGTTTTTATCCTATTAATTAAAGCTCCCCTTTGTGAGAAGCAGCATCCCAAAAACCTGCTCTGACACACTGAAATATTGCTGAAAGGAATCAGATGTATTTGGGATGTGCAGTGCACATGCACAGATGGAATGAGGTCCTGTAAAGCTCAGATCCCAAATGAGAGCCCAGTTAGAGTTTCAAACAAATAGTAAATTCAAAGTGGAAATATTTTCAAAGTGAATTCATCTGCAAGTTCAAGATAACATCCATAGCAAAAAAAATAAAAATAATTACAAGGGGTCACTCACATTTACCCATCTATTCCTCTAATGATTTTTAATGCCTTCTGAATTCTTAATTAGAAAGACATATCTGATAGTTAAATATTGCTGGATGTTATCTATGGATTATTGCCTCCGAGTATTTTGCCAAAAGTATGATTGGAAGCCCATTACTTTGGAGAAAGCTAGTTTTTTAGCTGTTCATGCCTGTGGATAGGTTTACCTCATGTCTGTGATAAACTTGGAAAATGCAAGTGTGTTTAGATTCCCAAGAACATTTTACATAATTCACACAGATTTCCAGGTAGAAATGTAAATTTTCAGGGAGAAACATTTTTCAGACATGCAGAAGTATAGTTTTCCTCTTTGTTCTTTATTTCTGCATCCCCTGAACAGAAATGCTGTGTATTTGTTTTCTGTCTTTGGCATGGCTGGAGGACAAGAGGCAGCAACTCATCCCAGCCCTGTCCTTGAGCATCTCTGTGCACAGAGGTGCTCAAGACAATGAGTAATGTGAACAGGGTTGTGGCTAAATTGCTCTGGAGATGACTATTCAGCAAAGGGGATTATCTAGAGGCAGGTTACACAGGCAAGATAAAGTTCATAGTGTAAAAAAATGGCTTTTTGTCTAATTAACCCGTGCTGATCATGTTCCTGGGCTCATTTACAGATCCATCCTTGGGGTTTTGGGCTGGAGGCTGGGTTACACAGAGCCCAGCTCTGCCATTTCAAGGCCATTGGCTCTCTGCTCTGAGTGCCAGCATCCCTGTGCAGCCACAACAGTGCACTTCTGCTGGGTTCTTTGAGTGGCAATTCTTAAATTCTACCAAATTCATCATTAAACCATCTCCCACAGGGATGCTACCCACTTGCTACCTCTAAGCAAGGTTGAATTTTATATAAGTATTTTAAGGCTAGAACTTCTATAATTTCAGGTGTGTGACAGCTGCAGTTCAGGTGCCTGTCCTGACTCCTGTGCAACATTTCAAATCAAATGGTGTTTAAAATAATTTATTTTTGCTGAGGATTTTTTTGTATTTTAGTATTGTACAAGGAAATTAAATATGTAATGAGACTTAAACCCCCTTCCTTTGATATAGGTAAAGTTGAGGGGGGCACAGTAACATGAGTTGGCTTTGCTCCAGCTGAGGAACAAGGAAAATGGAATAAAAAGTAGCTAAGATCCCTTTTTGCTACAGTTCTCTAAGTAGTTGAATAAATTTCAAGTTCGTGACACATGGTGGCAATGAAAATGGAGAAAAGCCATAAAGATCATGCTGTTATTATCCCATGCACTACTAGGATTAAGGTGGATAGATATGCCAAAAAGCTGGAAGTGTAGGAATTTCTGGGGGTTCAGATTGTGTACAGCACAAGTGCCTGCACCTCCCAAAGCCACAGTTTAACCCTCACTGAAGCTTGCAGGTAGGGTTGCACATTCACATTTCAGGACAATTTGATGTAATTTTCATAAGTGATGGAGAGAAAAGAAGAGAGCAAACTTTAAATTGTTTGTGATATGTGAAAATGAGCTTTGAATGGAGGAGGAAGGAGGATCTCCCCCTGTAGAGCCATGCAAGTGGAAATGGGAGAGCAAGAACCAAAGGGCAGATATTGCCACTGGCCATGAACATCAAGAGGGGTGCAGTTTACTAAAAGGTGTTTTGATGCAGGAAAGGCAAAGAATCTTGAAGCTGAATCATGGGGACATAATCATAAAAATAAGGAACAAAATAAAATTTGCATAAATATTTGGGTCCTTGAGAAGTTTGGCATTTCATTAGAGTCCTGTTCTTAAAAAAAAAAAGGCTCATGAATTCCAAAGCATCTGCCAAAATAAATATGAGGATGTAGTTCATCACTTAAAATTATCTTCACATGGTCAGTTATGGGCACAGGAGAAACTCTAGGAAAAAACTTTTCCTAGTGATCTATAGTTAAATAAATTATTATTCTGTGATGTCACACATTGTGTGCCACAATCAGAAAACATACTAATGTTTTAGTATGAATATGACTAATGTCTTTAGTTAGAAGAAACAGGTTATTTGCATTCAGAGAGAACAGAGGAGGAAGAAGGATCAAAAAGAGAGAAAAAAAAAGGGTGAGGAAGAAAAAAAAAACAAAGAAGAAAATAGAAAAAATATTAAGAATCTTGATTGTTGGTCCTCTCAGATTCCTGAGCACCAGTTTTAGGAACTCCAGATGAAGAAAAATCCTTTCATGTCTAAAATAATGAAAAAGGTTTCTAGTGAAAATTTTGCTTAAGAATTTGAAAATAAGAAAATATCCAAAGATGTAAGTGGGGGGTGAAGGTGAACAAAACAACAGTATCCCCACCATCATTGTGGGAAAATCAGTACAGCCTGAGCAGGAAAAGAGAGTGGCAAGAACAGACACAAGCACAGTGATGTTTCTTTCAGTAATGGATGCACTAAACAAGAACTCACTGAAGAGAATGTCAAAACAGGGTGGTCCCCAAAAGCCTCATCCCAGACTCCTGGAACAATGAAGGCTTAGACAGTGAACTGGTTTTGCCAAACCTTTGTCCCCAAGTGGGACAGGAACTGCAGCACAGAGGGGCTGTGGTGCTGCTTGTGAGAACAGGATGCTGTTCTCATGCCAGCAGCTCTGGGATTTGGGGTGTGATGGTTTCTGACACCCTGAGCCAAACCTGCTCCTGCTGCGCATTCACCAATGGCAGCAGAGTTCCATCACAGAGCAATTTCAAGCACTGTCTTTCCAGAAGCTTCTGGGACAAGGTAGGAATCTTCCTCTTGTTGCCACAGGCAGGCTGAGACTCATTGCTCACTTCAATCAATGTATGCACTGAACTTCAAAAGTTTCACTTAGCAGAATATGTGATAAAAAAAATAATAAATTACGTTTTTCAAATGAAAAATAGGAAAAGTTTTGCTACATAGTTCCCAACACTACAAAATACAGTTATTAAAAATGATCTGACCACAAAATCATTCCTGTGGAGAAGCAATACTCCATTGCTGGCGGATTTCTCCAGCAATATCTTTTCCACCTGGTGGGTTCCTTTTTTAATACAGAAACTATCCACACTACAGGATTTAAAACTAATCAGTTTGCAAGCTGTTCTTAAACATCTACAGTACCATGTGTCTAAAAATAATGTTCAGCCATACATTCTCTATCTATATCATATCATTCTCTAATTACATTTCACCACAAGGGCATAAAAGAGGAAGACATCCTCCTTTAACACTGAAAAGGTGGGTAAAACTGTCATCTCAATATTCAGGATCACTTAGCATTAAAGTTTCTTCTGTACTGATGTTTATTTTTCATTGCATGGGCCTCCATGCCAGCAGGTGAACAGTTCCTCCACTTTTCTTTCCCAGAGCATTCTACCAATTACTTGGTCTTCTCCCTCTCCCATGTGGAGAGTTAATATGAAACTGATACAAATAAAACTGTAAGAGGTCTTTGGATTTTTCCAATTTAAAAAAATTAGGTATTTGGGGAAAAAAAATGCATGTACTAATAAAAAAGAACCAAACAAAAGAGGGATGAAAATATTCATCTGATTGTAATTATTATTGCTGTGGCTTGAGAAAAAAAATCCATCTTCTGTGAAGGAGATAAATATTAAAAACTAAGATCTATATTTTCTGTTACAAAGGAGGAAAACTATATTTTATTCGAAAGCAATTGCCTATCCTACTCTTCCTCAGGAAAGCCAGGATACAAACAGAGCATGAATCTGAAACACCCATTGCTTTGATTACCTGCATGTCTTTCTTTGGGCTTTTGCCCCTCATTTACTGAGCTCACACAGACCCAGATGTGGATCCCTCTCCTGGTACCTCTCCCCCAGAACAAACACTCAGAGTTTGAGCAGTGGGGTTGTGAGGTTGATCTCATTTAAATTCTGTCTTTTCCAGGCTAAGAGACCTACATTTCCTCTTTGTCCTGGAAAAAGCATTCATTTAAGAAACCCACTCCAGTGCCTTCAGTGGCACTTGAAGCAGTTTGCCCTGGAGGCCACAGCTCCCAGGGCATGACAAGACACTTGAAGAAGCAGGATTCTGTGAAAGTGCAGTGGGATCCATCTGCCAGGTTGGATGCCCACTCCAGCTCCAAACCCAAGAGGGAACTTCAGCCTAGAGGTCACCTGTGCTACGTTCATTCAGTATCTCTGCAAAGATTTCAGCTGGCAAAGAGCTGATAAAGAGCATCGCAGATAAAGCAGCTCAGCAGAGAGCTATCAGCAGGGAAACACAGGGATTTATCAATAAATGTACAATCACATTGTCAATTTAAAATACTTGAGTAAGGTATCTAAATAGTCAGCAGTCATTCATTCTTTATAGACAATATGCTATTTAATATCTCCTTAAGTGATATGGAAGGTGAGATCAAGTGTTCCCTGACAGAGTTTGCTGAGGACACCAAACCGAGTGGGGAAGTGGACACTTCAGAAGGGAGAGCCAGCCTGCAGGAGGTCCTGGGTGGGACAGGTAAGTATTACTCATTAAAAAGGATTTATTCTATGCCTAGGTCACACTGTTTAAGAGCTGAGAGTTAAGCATGTGGGTAAGATCAGGGCACATGTCAGTACCACAGAGCATTTTGGCTCACCCCCAAACCACCCCCTAGTTGTCCAAACAATGTGCTCCATCACAACCTTTCTTGTCACTATGTCATCACTATTGTCTGGTTGGATTACACTTGAGGCAGATTCATTCACACCAAGCAGTTTATTCCAAGGGAGCCCAGCCCACTACTTCCTCTCTGTACATACCATCTGAAAACACTGGGTAGGAAAGAAAATGATTCTGCATATTTTAACAGAAAAGCAGCACTCTAATGAAGGAAGAACACAGCTTTCCTTTTCACATACAAGTTTCCCAGGGAAGTTTCTGGTCTTTAATATCATTTAAACCTTAGCAGAGAGGAAAAAGAAACAGAAAACTCCACCATGTAGCTCACATTTCACAAGCCCCTGTCCTTCCACTCCTCTGCAGAGGCGAGGTTTGTGATCAAAAGCATTTCTTTGTAATCAGTGTAAATGCTCACATTTACAGTGGACCTTTAAAACAGCCCATGGCCTTTAGAATCAGAGTTATCAGAGTTTAAGTGCAAGGGAAAGTCTGCTAAAAGACCTCCTAGCCCAGCACAAAATGGATCCCATTGACAGCAAGTAAACTTACACTGACCCTGTTCATAAGAAACTCAGAAATTATTTTCAACACAGGCTGTTACATTTACAAAGGTTTTACAAGTCCCTTCAAAATATTCCACCACCACACTGAGACTTACAGAAATTAAAAACAATATTAATTCTGCTGTGATTAAAGTACACAAGAGTTGCCAAATAAAACCAATACTTTCACATTTTTTTCCTGAGTTTTAAATATGTATTTTTAGATTCCTATATTTCAAAACATGACTTCCTAGGCGATGATTATTATTTTTTTCCCCTGGCTAAGCACAAAGCAATATTAGCATCTCTAGCAGAAAGCCCCAATAATTGGTTTGACAATTAAAAACACAAATATCAAACCACCAAGGGAAGATTACCCAAGACCAGTAATTTGCAGTTCTGTTTAGCAGGACAGGAAGCTTAAGGGGATTCAGCAAAGAGCATAAAATGTACTGTATAATGGCAGTGACATTTTCAGTTATCATTACTGTAAAAGGCAACAAAACACACATTGTCAGCTAACATACCTGAAACAGCTCACAACCCCGGAGCAGTTGCTCAAAGAAGACATTTCTAGAGTTGTCCCAGATATTTGGGGCACAATTTCCTTTACTTCAGAAAACTCAAACTCATATTTGGTCATATTTGAGACAGCCACAATACACAGAGAATTACTGTACCATTTCAGAAGGCTTTAAGCATTCAGCCAGAGTAACACCATACCTCATCAGACAGCTTCAGGCACCATCTGCCCCAACAGAGTACCACCACACCACTTCAGCAGGCTGCCAGCATCCGCTCTGGCGCTTTAGCCCAGCCTTTTATACCCCTCAGGGTTAATGCATTGCACCTGTGTGCCCTCTGCTCTCTCTGGTGATTGGTCAGCTCACCTCCTCTCACCACCCCAATGCTGCTCACCTGCCTCTCACAGCTGCAGCCCATTGGGGATGAGACTGGGCCCAGCCCCACTCCCAATCACCACAAGCTGTGCACCTGCCATACCTAAATCCTGACTTTCTTGCAAGTCAACTCTTCATCCTGTTTTGATCACAGTAATACTCTAAAATAAGGAAATGGCAACCCCAGGGGCTCTGTGCTACCACCTCCAGCTTCTCCAGAGACACAGCAGCATACCAAAATACCCTGGATGCAAAGGGTGCCTTGCTCCCTTGCCAGCACCCAGACTCACACATGCCCTTAAAAACCAGTTCAAAATGGGTGTTTCCTTCCTTGGGCTTCTAAATGTTGAAGATTTCAGTACCTGCAATACCTTTGCAGTGGTTTTATCTCTAGGAGAAAGTCATTCCAATTAATAGAAAGAAAAAAAGGCAAAATGCAGTCAGAACCCTACCTGCAAATAGTTAATCTACAAAGACAGCCTAGCCAGCTCCTCCATCATATTTTTCCTCAGGAAGAAATACCTTTCAAATAACAGTAGCAGAAGAAGAGTAAAGATTTCACAGGGAAAAATCCAAGGAGTCCAGCTAAGAACATTGCACATAAAAGAAAGATATTTTCTTTGTTTCCACCATTTTGACAGAACCAGACAGTGCCTGACAGAAACAAGCACTCAGCTCAGTCTCTAAAGAACATAAAGCAGGTCAAGATTTCCAGTTTAGCTTTCTACCCAACCCAAAATGGAACAGAAATAAAACAATTTTGTCTCTTCTATGTGCTACAAGAATTTAAAATTTTTCTGTAACTTTTGCTGGTGACAAAAAACACGTTTGCTTTTACTTTTTGGAGTACAGATATTCATTTCTTGATTTGGTCCTTCTTTGGAATGTCATTGGAATTCTTTTTACCAGATTTTTTGCTCAGCTACTGTTTTTCTTATATTGGCCTCATAAGCTTAATATTCAGTGAGGTGGTAGAGGATTTTTTACATTCTTTGCTAGTGTTCTGTCTTTAAATAATAAATCACTGGCATTGTGAGGTGCCTGGAAAATTAACAGCCAAAATAGAACCGTGGCATTCCACATCCACAGCTATGGGGAATCAGAGCCATCTCCTTCCCTCCCTCCCTCCCACCAGAGCTGCATTTTGGTTAATTCTGCCTAAGGATCTGATCCTCAGTTCATATCTGATAAAAACTCTCACTGCTGAGATCTTCCTGGGCTAATGAAAACAATCTCATTTGGTCTGTGCTGTGAGATTGAGTTTCTTAAATATCAGCTCAGCTCAAGGAGAGAGCACGGGGGGAACGAGGAGCATCCTCTGCATGGTCTATTGATCTGTGCTCCAGCCTCCTGAGCCTCTGCAGCTCAAGGCAGGACACAGGGCCAGCCTCGTGCATCAGGCCTGATTAAGGATCCTGACTGCTGGCCTTATGAGAAACACTTAGGGAAGAAATTGGGCACAGGATGTCAGAAGCTTGAGGGGAAAAAATAATGGGATGAAAGAATAGAAAATGAAGTGTGAAAATAGCAGACAAAGATATAAAGGGGCAAAGACAGTGATGAGTCAGGTGAGCTACGAGGATGAAAATTACCTTGAAAAGAATTAAAGGGCATTAGAGATTGGAAAAGGAACACATTTTAAAAGTTCACAGTCTCACTTTCATTTGGGAGAGTCTGATTTTGAAGAGAGAGGAGATTAGGAATAAGAAGAGTAAATAATGAGTCCACATCTAATTTAGTCATAAATTAAAGGCAATCACAAACCCAACTAAACAACTTAGAATTCAGTTGGGATCCTCTCTAAGGCTACTGTATAAATTAAAAGGGGCATTTGGGAATTATATTTCAGTTAGGAAATTCTTAATTGTGCTTGCCTTGACTCTCCATTTTTGCAGCAGATCACTTTGACACGAGCACTTACACTGCCCTCCACCTGGAGGTTCTACAGCAGCTGCTGCTGAAGCCAGCATGATTCCCTTCTTTCTGCAAGGCACATCACAGGCATTTCATCCATCACTTGCAGTACCCTATTTAGACATCAGCAAGATGGTGGATGATTTGAGGTCTGCTCATTGAGGTATAGATGTAAAGGCCCAGGTTGCAAAGTTTGGGTTCTGAATGTGAGGTACTGCACACACAGAGGTTGTGTCACTCAGATTATTGAAGGCTGACTAATAATAATTGCAGCAACTTGGTGAAAAAGCTTGCAAGGCACAGGTAAAATTGTGCCCTTGTAACTCATCCTTTTTCTCCAACTCACACTCTCAAAATAAGAGCACTCATCTCCCAGAGAGAACTGAAATTGTCATAGAATGAGAGCCACAACTTGCCAGCCACAGGGATCAGAATGCCAAAGGTTAGAGAGAAAGAAATGGTAATGAACTGCAGACAGGAGATGACAAGAATTCTCTGAGAGACCTATTACTCTGCTGCTGGCTGGCCTACAAGGAGACTCACTCTGCTGACACCTCCAAGGGCAGCCAAGAATGTCAAGCCCAGCACTCCTGGTCCTCAGCTGATGCACCACGCTGCCCAGGAGCCACCAAGCCTCACTTTCCTGCAGGCACCATGCAGTATCCTTGCCAGACACTCCCAGTACTGCTCCCACAAAAAAACCACATGTTGGTCTTCAAGGCCTCTGCACCACCAGTGTCCTTCATAAATATGCACTTGCCCAACTCATTTGTAAAACAGACAGTTTGTTTTGTTTTTAAGAAACAGCTCTGAGGAAGAAGTTTAATAGGAAGTTGGTAGAGGCAGGGTTTGATGAGGGATTCCTCCAAGCCCTGATAGGATTTAAACCATATTAATGCTCTTGCTCAAAGGTAATAAGCTCTCCAAAGCAGCCACTCTGCCTTCCTGCATTAAGAATAATATTCTGCACAACCCAGGGATTATCTAGTACTAAGAAAACAGTTATTAAAAATCTATACTAAATCATTCAGACCTTAAATTATGCCCATTTTGTAAGACAAATTGCATTTTTGAGTGAAAATTAAAAGCATTTTAACCTACTCAGACCAAGGTTTCAGCTGGAGCCTCCATCATAAATAACAGTTAGAAATGAAAAGCCTTTTCTTTTCAGCTAGGCCATGTGAGATATTGGCCTAAAATGCAATCATCAGGGTCTGCAGCCAAATCCCAGACTCTGGTGCTGGAAATCAAGGAAAGAGTAAATCTATCTTGTTCCTTTAAACATTTGCATTCACAGTAGCTGGAGAAAAGAGCTATTTGGTTTGGCAATTTACTTTTTTTCCTCTTTATTTGCAAGAGATACGGACTTTTAAAGATTTTTTTTTCAAGACTTGTCAGCTTTTTGAAACTCAAAGATATTGTGAGTGTTCCTCTGATCCCTATGGCCCTGCAGTTCATGGACAAGAGATGGGAGGGCTGGAACTCTGAGCTTTTCCAACAATGAAGATGTTGCCTGCAAAGGAGGACAAGAAGCTGCCCTACCACTAAAACTTTCCCTCACTGAAACTTGAGTTGAAGAACATCTGCAAAGGCTTTCTTTTTTATTGCAATTCACCCTCATAAGCAAGTTTGTTTCCTTGGTATTTCACATTGAAACACACAGAAATTTACCCAGGTAAACTAATACAAGATCTGCTACAAAGCACCACCAAAACAGGCAGCAGGCCCAGCTCAGCATCATTCACCTTCAGTGCTTTCTTCTGTTTTTCCTCTTCTGTTGAAGGGACAGAAAGTATTTGGGGAAAAAATTTATGAACAGATAGGTGTTTTCCTCTGTTCTCTCCCCAGATCCCTACAATCGTGTTTGGTGAAGTGCAATTTTCAATTGGCCAAATCCCTACTGAAAGTCTCTTCTGCTACCTTGCCTTGGTTGTTGTCCTTCACTTTGTTCCTTGCCCATGATTTAGGTGCTTACTTTCTGCAGCCTGCAGAGCACTCATCCTCTTTTCTGAACCCTGGTGCAACGTGGCATTTTTCAGCTCTGAAGGTGGCCTCCAGATTGTTCTACTTCTGAAACTGATACATTTTTAGTAGCAACATTTCCTTTTCTCCCCTCCAGATTTATTTCTCTCCTTGATTTCATTCCTCCACCCTCTTCAATATGACCTGCTTTTATATGGGCGACATCTGTGGATACAAGAAACCCCCAGCAGCTTTGGAGCTTGGAAGCAGAGACATCTGTTTGTCAGGATCACGAGCCATCTTCTCCATTAGAAGTACAAACTCACATTTCAGGCAAACAAAGCCTTTTCTCCCTTCAAGACAGGTAGCAGATGTCACATAGAGGCCAAAATAATTGTTCATTCTTTCTCCTTTCTTATCATTGACATCAAAAAATGGACTTTAGGGAACTTCAACTCCCAGTAGAAATATTCCTATTAACTACTTTATTACTCAAATATTTGTTGCTGCAGCATTTGAAATTGATCAGTCTCTTCTTCCAGCAACTCAGCAAACTCACTAAAGCAAAACTCAAGCATGAGATCAAGGTCTCATATCTCAAACAAAACCTTCACAGATCAAAGCTGAACTTCTAAATTAGGTCACAGAAGACCCACTACCTTACTAACACACACAAAAAAAAAATAAAATCTCCAAAACAAAAGCTCAACATTTTACTCTGCAGAAATGATATCATTACCATCAAGAGTTGTGATTTTGGACCTGATGTGAGTTTCTATGAAAAATTAGTAATCGATTTCATAATGAAAATTGCTTTTATTGAGATTAGAATATGTTCTAAGAGCCATTTACCACGATTCAGATGAGAAATTCAACGACTTTATGCAAAACTGGTAGGTAAGAATTAAAATAAAATATTACAGTCAAACCCCAAAAAGAGACAGAATTTAACAATACCAGGTGGAACTTGAGTTGAATTATTTAAGATGGAACCTCCTCTGTTGTAAAAATAAATTTTGAAGTATCCTGTCCTCTTAGCTCAACACTGTTAACTTGCACAAAGGTCATGCACCTTGCAAATCTCTATCAATTAAAATCTACTTTAGATCACAGCAGGTTTGAGCTGGTCAATTATCATTTTACCTCCTCATTACTGAAATGTGCTACCTGTGTGCTCATTTATAATTCACATTCACACTCTGAAATCTTGCTTATTCCCTTTGGAAATCATCATCTTGGCTGAGATAAACTCACCCTGGTAGATAACAGCTCTGTTAGCATTTAGTAACCTAGAGCAGATTATTAGAATAGGGCTGAACATGCATTAGTGTAATAAGACAGAAATCTATTTCAAATAGAGTGCAAACAAGCCCTACTTTAGAAAACAAATGAACACAACTCATCTTTGAGCACTCCATTCAGTAGAGAACAAAGATTATCTGCTGAGAAAACCTGGAGGAGAATGTGATTTGTGGAATGGGCAAAGGTCCAGAAAACATTACATCTTGCTGGTCCTTTCCTCCTTTCTTCATAATAAGATCATCCCTGAGAGCCAACATCCACTGATACACTAATTATAAACAAAAATAAGCCTCCTAAATTTTTGCTATCATGCTGGAAAAAGATCCTAAGTCTGCTTTGAACACCGTATATAAACAGTGGTCCAACTTTTCAGTTTTCTGGAGTCTTTCTTTCATAAATTATGCAACAAAAAGACAGGAATCTTACTCTAAGCCTTTCCCCAAAACTGTTTCTAGGCGTTTTTACTTTGGAATCTCCCTGTTCCATCCTATAATCTCTTCTGCCCCAAAGAGACTCTTCAACTCTTTATCCTTGCTCAAGTTAATAGGGCTCTGAGGATTTAGCAGAATAATTCTTCATCTACAGGAAGGGCTCAATAGCTTCAAAATGTGAGGACATAACATCACACCTTTATCCACTGACAAATTTCTTGCATTTCTGCCTCTCCTACACTAAAACAGAAACTTCAGCTGAATCCATTCTAATTCCTAGATCCATTTTTTCAGTTCCACAAACTACCCAGAGAGACTCCTGAGCTGCAGTGTCTTTGGCTGAGCTGTATGACAGGGTTCTCCTCAACCCACTTTTTTGGTTCATCTTTGGGATTAGAGGTCTCTTCTTCCTGTGTCTTGATTTCTCTGGACAGGACAGGCAGGAGGAAGCTGGAGGAGAGCCATGGAATTATCTTATACTGTTCAAGCAAAAAAGCTCAGCTGTGAAACTTCTGCCCTAAGTATAACTTCTGACCACATGGATCAGATGTAACATCAAATATTCCTTGAATATTTAATATATATAATGTATATATAATATCTTGATTTGATGACAGATGAAGACTGAAGATAAAAAGAGAAATGGACCTCCAGCCTGCCCCTCCTGGTGAGCACCCATAGGTCAGACTCACTCAGATATCTTACCCTGCACTGGAGGCTTGCAGAGCTAATATCACTTCAGTGCCTCCTTAACTTAATATTATTTAAATAAAATTGGACTTTAATGTAAAAATAATTCAAATATAACTTTGTACTATTTAAATTCCTAATATTCTTAATTTTCTAGGAATCCCTGCTAGGCAACAGGTCTGCTTTTCGAATTTTATAAAACTCTTTGTGCTTTGAGGCTTCATTGAGATGGATTACAATCTTCTACTCTTCTGCTTGCAATTCTGCTGGAGTTTTACAAGGAAATCAAAACCAGACTTGAAAAAAAATATTTCAACTGCCAATTAAACATTGTGAAAAGATAGTTTAATCTCAGTGGGCCTGGAAGTTGACAAAGTCATTGTTTAATGTGTTTAGATACAAAGCTAAAAGAAATTTGATAACAGCAATAAGGCACTTCCAAGAATATCGTTACCATGAAATAATTACATCCCAATAGGATTAGGGGTAATCAGCCACACTGTGCCTCAGTACACCTCGGGGGGTGATTATCTTACCAAAACAACACCACCCATTGTGCTGCACTGCTTCAATGTGTTCTGATAAAATAACATACTTTTAAAGTTTGTGTAGCTGTTTGTGTCAGCAGAGGAGCATTATTATAGTCAAATTATACTCATCGTGTATTTTCTTTTCCCCAGTAAATTTGTACTTGGAAAAAATTTAAATCCCACTGGAAATTTGCAAACATATTCATTACAAAAATATGTTCAGCATTTAGAGTGCAGCATAAATAATCAGAATTAGGACATTCACATTTATCTTGGCAGCCTGTACTTCTTTTACGCTGTGGTGGCTTTAACTTGTGCCACCATTTTAATGTTATTTAAATATGGAATTGTACTTAATGCATTTATAAATTGCTAGAATGAAGGAAAATAAAGAAATGATTCATAGAAGATTATGAGCCACACAGAATATTATTTATTTACTTAAATGACCAAAAAATAAAGCAATAAATCTTAGTCTCTCAAATAAATGAAACTATTATGCCTGATTGAATGTATTTATTTATACTAATAAAAAATAATACCTCCACAGGTATTACTTGGCTGTTATTTGTTATGCGCTGACAGTGTGTTAGGAAATATAAAATCAAATAAAAATGTGTGCAAAGACAAGAGTTTGACAGCATTATTTTATAGAGTAGAGTATTGGGGCCCCACATGGGTTCTGCTGGTTTCCTAAACCTTCCATGGCTACCCAGGGCTCAAACCCACCTCTGAGACTGGACCATCACAGGCACCATTTCTGCAGTCACAGGTAAGAGCCCCTACACGCAGATCTGGTGGTGGCAGTTTATTTGTTCTGCAGATATTCAGGGAATTTGTGAGATCAAACCAACTTGTCCCAGTTCCTTTATTACCCAAACTTACCACTGACACTTGAGTTTGCAGATTCAGCTTAAGAAAAAACAACTTACTCCGGGCACATGAGAAGCCTTGGCATTGGAGAGGCACAGACAGTGCAAACAATAAATTACAGATGAGAAGAGATTTATCAAGAGCAGCAACTACCCAGAGAAGGATCATGTATTGGTCTTCTTGACCTTTCTGAAGACTGACTTCCTGGCTTATTACCAAGGACTTTAAAGACTGTTATGAATGGTTGACTCAGCTATTGTAAAAATTATTTCTGCAGGCTAGAGAGGGAACTTAGCTGACCACATACACTACCATCTTTTGAATGGCTATTTTGCTTTGAATGAAAAGTCAAAGGGAAATTAAAAGGGTTTTCTTTACGACTGTTTTAAGGAATTTTAAGCCCATGATTGAAAGATAAATATACAAATGTGCATTTTTATAGTGCATTACTCAAGAATCCCAAAAAAGAGTTATCCCCATCTTACAGATAAGAAAACTGAGGCAAGGAGATAATAAAGAACAAGTACACCCAGAAAACTTACTGCCTTTCACTGACAGAAACTTCCATTAATACATCCCAGGACTGTGTTCCATTAGTAATTACTACATCATGTCATTTTTACACCAGTTTCTGCTAGAAAAACTTATCTTTCAAGAGCACTAGCATTTCAATGTTCAGAGAGCCAAACTGAGAATAAATAATGAAAACATCCTTCTCCCATATGCACTGTCTTCTTTCACAGGACCCCTCTGAATTCACCTATTTTCTGTTCATACTAAGAACATCTAAATAAAGGTGCTAATGCTGCATGTTTGAAGATAATCAAAGCTGAAATCAAAGAGCAAAATGTCTTGCTGTGAAGGCACCCTTCAATTTGTTCTGTGCCATTTTACAGACAAAGAAATAAAAGCCTTTGCACCATCAGTAGGGCTTTGTTTAAACTCTGCATCAAGACTTGTAAATCTACTGCTCCAAAATTTCTCCTACAGTCAGCCAAAATCAATGATCAAATTAGAGGTTTCCAAAGGACTTTTCTTTTTTTTTTTCAAATTCTGAAAATTATTTATTTTGGGGGTTAATCACTGCTGTTTGAATCTTACAGTGGAACTAGTACATACATATGAAATGAAGGAAAAATGTTGCTTTACCTATTTGTTTCTTTTTCCTTATACCTGTAACTGCAACAGTGCCTGAAATCAGCAGCTATTTTTGGGCTTTGTCTGCTTTTCATCAAATTGCAGTCAGTAGAAATTTTTTCCCTTGTGATCTTCAAAACTCTGATATATGTGTCATAAAAATCTATTCATAATTCAATATTCACATTAACACCAGTGCCATTTGGGAATACATCATTTCGACAAGGACTCAAAACACTTACATAAGGATGAGAAAGATTTCCTTTCTAGTTAGGCATAACAGGGCAGATCTTAGTCTGCTTCATATCTCCTCACAACAGGCACAAAGCCAAAAAAAAAAAAAAAACCAAGCAAACAAAATAAAAGAAAAAGAAAGCCAGTGTAATTAGCTACCTTGAAATCACTTGCAGGAACAGGAAATACTGGGTATCCAAAGAGAAAATGGGTGTTTGGGAAGATCCTGACCCCAGCCACTACTGAGTTCCACAATTAAAAGCCACAACACCAGTTCAGAAATTAAGGGTGAACCGAATAAAATATCAGAGGGTCAACTCCAACCCTCTGTATCTGTAGGCAACCACAATGCATAAGTTTGTTCATGAACCAAGCAACCTCTGCATCACCTGACAGTGGTCGCTCCCATACTGCTCCTGCTGGAGTGTTCTACTGTCATCACTCTATATTCAGTGTATTACATTGATCCTTCTTTGTTCACACCAGAGTTCTCACCTTTGGGTCCCTCTATTAACTACAAAATTGTAAAATGTCCCTTAGCAGACAGAAGGAACTGGGAGAAGGAGAGATTCTTACAGCCCTGCTGGCACCATATTTCACTTTGCAGAGCCAGGCTCAAGCCTCTCCTTCTGCATGCCAGAGGTGCATAATTAGTTATCTGTTAATCTTCTCTTCTGCTTGTCCATCCCAGCTTTTGATCTCCCTCCAACTGTCTGCACTTCCTTCTCTCTCCTTTTTCTCTGGCCATTGCCATGGAGCTGTGGTGTCGCCCTGTGCAAACCTGTGAGAGTTTCACTTTCGCTGGTCCCATTGATTCTCAGCGGATCATCTCTCTCTGTTTGTTGAAGTTCTTGCCTACAACAGTTGATTAGAGTTGTTCTTTTCGTGTCTCAAACTAGAGACAGTTCAATCTAACTCTTAGGTGTCATTAACTTAGCCTTAATGTAGTCTCTAAAATCCCAAATTAGCTTCCATTCTTCATTTGTGAATGTCTCTGTCCTGCAAGCAGCCTGCCACTTGAATTCTTGTCCTTCTTTGACTCTCTCTGTCACCTCCCAGTTTTCATTCCTTCTCCTTCTTTACTTTTTAATGAATGTTTCTACCCTTCTACCCTTTCTTCCAGCTTCCTTGGTGGTTCCACAGAGCTGCATCCATTCTCACCTTTTTTGCTCCTATCTCACTATTTATTTGGATAATGCCATCAAAACCACAAACTCTGTCATTGCCCTCAGGCTGATGCTTCACAGAACTGCTTTCAGCTTAGGCAAATCTGCCCAGGCACTCTCTTTCAGCATCCTCCACTAGCCAGAAGTCATCCAAAGGCCAGGAAGTTTTCAGCTGAGTCCCAGGGGACCCTTCCATCCACCACAGGCACAAGCAGTATCCTCACATGCCCAGCCCATGTGCATCATCTCTGACTCAAACCTTACCCCTGCTGCTCACATCCAGGCTGGTTCTCCAGGAGGTCCTTTCTCTTATCTGAAGGCTTTCTTGTGCATCCACATGGTCAGGCTTTCATCTGGGATCCCAGTGAGGAACAAAATCAGACGGTGCTCTGGAGCAGTGGAACTTTCTGCAGCCTCATTGTCTGAAGCATCAGCTGCAGGCAGTGCTCTTGGTGCAGGAGTGAGGCACAGCTTTTTTTTTTTATTTTGTTTGTATATAATACAGCTTGTCAGATCAACAGATGCCCCAGACACCTCGACGATCTCTCTGCTGAGCTATTTCAAAGCTGTGTCTTGTTACCAAAACTTTATTTTAGTGTTTTATCTCTTGCTAGATATTTCTTCACATGATGCAAAAAAAGAAATGAAGCTTTAAGAGTGAAAATACACAGTTTCCCTAAACTCAAAAGTTTCCCCAAAAGATTCTACAACTGCTAACAGCAATAGTGGCTACATTTTTTTCTCCTCATTTCATCCAGCATGGGTCTCTTTCCAATGCTCACTGCCTGTATTTCCCTCCTCAAAATAAAAAAAAAAAAAAAAACACCAAAGTTTTCTTGGAGTAAAGAAGCACTTAGAACTGCTGTTAACATTTCTTCAGTATTCTAATGAACTTAATAAGCTCCCATGATGCTCCTTATAATGCAGAGAAACCTTCACAAATATTAAAGTGTCTCTGTTTACTCCAGCAATAAGGAGACTTCCAGGTGACTGGGGCAATGCATCAATATTACACATGTTCTTAATGCTGGAAAGGAGCTCACCAGAGAAAACAATTCCTCACTTTGAAGCTTTTTAATATTTCTGAATGTGACTCAATTATATAATTCTGCCTGTACATGTATTTTTTGTCTCACCTGAAATATCACTTGATTTATGATGAAGTCATATTTTCTCACCCAGTTCTAATTTCATTTATACCACACTTACAAGTTCTCTATAATTCAGTGGAAGTTGCAGCTTGACACCATTCCTCTGACACCAAAATGAGCTCCACGAGCTAATGAAGTCCCCTGACTCTACCAAGAGTTTTGAGATAAAGAAATCTTATTTTTAAATATTATTTTTCCTACACGGGATGTAGACCCTCAAGAAATTATTTTAAATATTTTCAACAAATAAAAGCAAATTATGTAAATTATTAGAGTAAATGCATAATAATCCTATTTTCAAAAAAATTATTGTGTGATATATAAAATTTCCTAGCATATACATGAGTAACTCTCAAATAATTGTTACAGATATAACATTAAATATTATATATGCATTATATTCATTACATATAATTGTCTGAAGTATTCCTAGCATTACATAAGTAATTATTTGAGGCTAGACTTCAGCTGAAATGAGCTCGTTGTCACCATCAGAGCAACAGATGGGGTTTGGCAAGGCTCAGTCTGCTCCCAGCTCTGCCAGGGCTTCACAGGTTGATATTTAATCAGTGAATCACCTCACTTCCCCATCCATAAACAGGAAATGCCTCACAGCCCCCTCTGTAAGGCATTTTGTAATCCAATGATTATGCAAGTAAATATTTCACATATCAATCTTGTGGCTAATTGAATGTTTAAACTCTAAGGGTAGCTGAATTTGTGTTAGTAGCTGTTTATTGAATGCAACTGAATCAGAACTAAGCACCTACCCCAGATACACTTTTAAATAACTTATAGAGAGGTAAATTATTTTGAGGCCGAATTTTTGGGGTGAGAAAGTTGAATATGTTGCTAACAGCAATTACTATAAACTGCCTGTTTCCCTCAAAATCTGTAGAAATGATAACAGAAATTAAGATGTTGAAATGGGCACATTAGCAGTAACAAGAGACTTCAATTTAGAAACTGATTGGGACTGAGGGGAAAAAATAAACATCAAAAGAAGCAGTTTGCAGAGTGAGTTGTTCCTAAGGAGGAATCCTGGATGAAGGTGGAGTATGGGACAGCTGGAAAAAGGGCTCCTGGGCTCGCACACAGCTCAATCCCACAGGGTAACTCCAGCCACACTGGCTGGGAGCACAGGGCCTGATCACAGGCAGCAATCATTTTGCAATTAGAAGGAGCTGTAGTTTTGCTCATCATTAGGAGATTTAATACAAGAAATAGTGCACTTCACTGGCTCAAGACTCAACATGTCTTCTGGAAATCAGCACAGACTTCCTCATTCCCAGGGATCATCAGCTAGGCTGTCCTCGCTTTTGTCACTCCCCATCATCAGTGGAACACAAGGATCACCATTATCCTCTCCACACTCATTATTTACTCTTCTGCATTGTTTATTCTGCATCGGCAGCACCTCCTTTCCAGACGCCCCTCACAAAAATACAAATTACAAGATTTAATAAACCTCCAGGAACAATTAAGAAGCTTAGTTAGGAAGCTCATGTGTTACAGGAATACATCAGCTGCAGGGCTGTCACACCAGCTGGATCTTACTCTGCCTTTCCACAGGGAATGATGCTTCCCATTATGATCTTGTGTTTTGGAAATTAATAACACTAACATGGAAAAATAAATATACTTAGTTAATAGCCTATTAGGTGATTAATTTACTGATAGCTCAGTTGTATTGAAAATTACTTACATTTGTATAATAGCAGATTATGGTCTCAAGCCTTAAATTTCCAACAGGCTGCTCTTTCACAATAAAAAAAAATTAAAAATTTGAAAATGGGGAGGGGGAAAATAGAAAAATATGGACACCATCCCTTGGCATGGAAATGTTACAACAGAAAAGGGCCTGCCTTGCTACCTCAACAGTATCATGTGATCAGGAAAAGAGAAGCTTTGGGAAGTAGAAGAACACTTTGAAAAGACATACTCACATATTCTTCTTTTGCTAAACTGGGTCTGACCCTGGAAAGTATTTCTTCTGAAATTAGCTAAAGCATCAGTCCTTTCCAATTGCAGATTTTGATATTCTTTTTTCTATGTTTCAGCTTCATAATCTTCTACAACTCTTAAAGAGGTTATATATTATCATGCAAAGCCAGGTTTTTATATTTCCATCTGCTTCTACTACACTCTCATTTTATAGAAAATAATTTTCATTGCATCTTCTTTCTTTAATTTTACTTTTTACTTCTCCAAAACAAATTAAAAAAAAAAAAACCACCCTTAATATTCCACAAAATCCTCATTTAAGAAAAGTGCTTGAAGCACCAAAGAACCATGTTTGGGAACTCACATGAAGGATGAGCAAGCATTAAAGTCACTGAAACTGCAGCTGGGGAGATGCAGTGGCAGCCCCAGTTTCCCTCCTTAAAGGAATTTTAGCAGCACAATCCTTATTTTTTTCATGTTAACAAACCTGAACTGCCAGATTTTAATAAAAATTATGCACAGAAATAAGGAAGGCATAATAGGGGAAGCAAGTTATTCAGTAAAGTGAGCGCACCAGTGGTTTAGTAGAGACATAAGGCTGAGATTATTTAAGAAGAAATAGAGTCAAAATCTTTGAGGCATAAATATGTTCTAAAGGAGAGAGAGAAGGCAAATGTGTATAAAGGATATTTGACTATCTATGACATATATAAAACTGACCAAAAAACTTGGACTAAGAAAGAGCAGGAAGAAAAGGATTTAAGGCTGAACATAATTTTCTTTTCCAGCAAAACCATAAAAATTTAAGCTAAAAAATAGTCAAATGGCTTGCGATGAGAACAAGCAGTAAACATTATGAATTTTTAAAATGTGTTTGAAGGATGAGAATCCTGCCTGAGCACAGAGAGAGGAGAATGGCTAATTAAAGCTACCAAGCAAATGCAGTGCCTGGGCTGTTTCCTCACGCTGGTCTCAGACACCCCACGTTCCTGTATCCACTACAGCAGGCAGGTTGCTCGGCTTCACTCAAAATGTTCTTTATTCTGGTAACACAGAGCACATTTCTATCAGAGCCGGGTGTTTGCACCCTGCAGTCTCCTGTTACAGATCAGCTGCAAAGCCCCATCCAGTTCTGCTGCACACATAGCACTGCTCCCTCAAAGCTCTGCTGCACAAGCAGCAGCTTTCCATGAGCTGCTGAAGTTTCATTTTCTGTTTGTTGCCAAACACCAATCTTTTAGCTAAAAAAAAAAAAAAAATCCCACTGAATTTTTCTGTGAACTGATTATTTTGTACTGAATGCAGATGGGAACAGCCAGTGTGGGTAAGCTTGCAGAAATATTTTCCAATGCAGTCGGCAATTTTTCATTCCCGGATAATTTTTTTAAAATCCACAAAAATTACAGAAATTTGCCATTTTTTCCTCTAAGGATAATCTTGATTATCTTTTACTAGTTTGAGGGTGAAAAAAGTAGGAAAAAAATCTAAAATACCAGCTCCACTGTTTCTTTATTTTTCTAAGGGAAGAAAATCTACTGTATACGATGTCACAGATTTCAGTTGGCATGAATGTCATAAATATACTTGCAATATTCCTGTAAATTCATAATCTTAATGTCCCAAGTATCTGAATTTTGGAGACTGAGTACTTGGGCTTCTGAAGTCAATTGAGAAAATCATCAAAGAATTCAATTAGGAAAAAAAGAACTGTAATTGTTGCTTCTGGCATTCACTCTGGATTTAGTTGCCTGCATTCACTAGACCACAAAAGACTATCTAAAATTGTTTAAGTTTGATAATAATAATAAAAAAAAAATCTCTCTTTTCTGGTTCCATTAAGCAATCTCAATTTTGCAGGATGTAACATTTGAAGTTTGCACATTACATTCCTGGAAGCTCAATTTTCTATTCGCTAGTGGGGAAAAAAAAAAGAGGAGCAAAGTAGTTTTCACTTGGAAAAGAAATAACCAAATGACAGCTCCATGTACAAGTGTGTGCTACAAAACGTAATTTTTGGGTGGCTTGACTACTGGAAGAAGGGAGGTCAAAGATGCTATTAAAGAAAAAGAGGATCTCTCTCTAGGCTATTTAAATAATAACGTGCAATTGCTTCTCATGGTGTATTTCCTAATGTCTCATTCATAAGAGTTTGAAGTAATGAGATTTTCACAGTTATCTTTTGAAGAATATTCTGTAATCCAGCGACTGAATCCAGACTTGAGTCAGGGTCCTGAAAGAGTTATACACCCCCTGAAATAAGAAAGAACTGGGAAATAAATGCAACACTTTACAGGATTAGCCCTTGGTACCTCATTCCCAGCTAAAAGGGAGCAAATACCAAAAGAGTAACACAGAGGGAGAATGCAAAGCAAATTAATTAATTAATTCATGTTAATTTATCTTTTTCTCTGGAGTGTAGGTAGGCCACAAAAACTAATAATCTTAAGTACTAGTTACAAAGAAAGCAGATTTTGGTTGGCTAGGGAAGAGTTGTGCAAGATCAGACAAAAAAGGGCAAAGAAAAGGTCAGGCTTCAATTCATCCATGTTTTGCAAGTGTTTGGAAAAGCTAAAGTGGGAAATGGTGGCCTGAGTAGCCTGAGGACAGCAGAATTGTGGATGTGCTGCTGGAAGTCCAGCACACCAGTAAGAACTCCAGGCTGTCTCCCAGCTTGATCCATGGCTGGGCTCTGAGGCTTTAAACCAAGCTAAATTCAAGAGGAAATGAAATCTCTCAGAAGCCTTGCAGGGCAGATAACTGGAAGGGTTTTTATGAAAAAAAAAAATGTAGGAGGAAATCTGGCACATTTGCACTTTTTGCGTGTTACTGGAGTATTCAAATGTGACCTAAAAATTTAAGTATTTGTATCTGACCCAGAGGAAGTTCTTTACATTGGCTTCACAATTATTGATGCTTGCAGTTAAGCATAGTTAGGATTTTCCATTCAACACCCAGTTTTTCCTTGCACCTAAATCTCTCTCAGAGTAACAACGGAAAATTTCCAAATGGGATGTTTAGTTTTGGACATTGGTTGACTATTTTTTTTATCTTGAGAAAAGCAGCTGAGCTGTTTTATTGGAAAGAAGTCTGGTGAAACCATGCTTTTTGCATGTAAACATTTGGGACAGCCTTATCTAAAGCTTTCCTGCTCAGAAGCAGAGACTGAACTTTTAGCAGAGGGACAAATCGCGCAGAAGGAAAATCCTGTTGCCATATCATTAAACTATTCAAATCTGGCCACATTTTCAGGCTCTGAAAATATTTGCTCAGTTAGGAACCCACTAGAATTTCATAGCTAATTTCTCAGCTCACTGCCCTGTACCCTCACAGCTCCCTCAGTCTGAGTGGACGTTGCCTGCAGAGCCTCTTGCCCGCGCTCGAGCAATCCCAGCGCCGCCGGGTCTCGGTGTGTTCTTCCATGCAGCCGCTCCTTGGAGAAGACAAATTCTCCTGTCAATGACCCTTCACAGTTGGATGGAAAGCAGTCAGTTCACCTTTTCTCTACCATTACTGCTTCCAGCCTGTCCAAGGGGAAAGGGGTCAAAGCCACTCTGGGTTGGGGTGCAGAGCGGAATTGTATATAGATGTGTTTTAAATACGTATATGTCGCTATTGTATTAGGGACAGATGAATGAAGTGACAAGACTCCTATGCTGTCAGAAGGCAAATATCAGGTTTATTACACATCACATTCTTTTATAGACTGTTCCAAGGAAAGCTGGACCTGATTGGTCCTCAATCAACACCACTCACATCACTGACTAATTAAGAACAACATCCTTCTTGTAAACATCTTACAAGTTCAAAACACCAGCTGCAAAGATTAAGGATTATTTTAATTCTTTCTCTGAGTTGTCTCAAAAATCCCCAGAGCAATGCCTGGGAAAGTTTATCTGACTTTCTCTCTGATCAGACTGTCAGCAACCACATATATATGCAAATGATTTTATATCTATATACATTTAACATATACTATACACACATATATATATAAATATCTTTGAGAGCTCCATTACAAGACACTATGTCCAAAAAAAAAATTAGGGTTGTAAAAATTGATTTCTCCAAAAATAAAAATGTCAAAATGAGAACTGCACTTGGACATTTCTTTAGCTCCCATAGACCTAGACCTCCTGATACAACTTCTATATACATGACTGTATTAATTTTTAAAGGCAGGAGTTCAGAATTGTGAATTCAAGCATAGACAGGTGGGGTTGGATTTGCAAACAAGCGAACATTCACCTCTGTAACTGAAACCAGCAGAATATGCAGTTTGAACACATAGCATGCTACTGAAGACACATTGCTTCGCAAAAACTAAACGTGAGTAATTTCCAACTGGATTTACAGCATTAACACTCCCTTTTAATCCATGTTCTAGGTCATAGTCACACAGGGGCCAACACTTGCAGGGGTGTCATGCTAATTAATTTAGCTACAACACTGAAAGCATGATGCAAAACCACTAGAAGGCTATTTATTTGATTTGTTGATGCAAGGCTTCAGTAGCACTCAGTAAATAACCAAAGAAAAAGGACTAAAATGAATACTGACCCAAGTACTTATTCAGTAGGTACTCTGTATGCTGAGCAAAGCAAAGCTTAACTGGAACAAGGAAAGGGGTGATTTAAAGTTTCATAGGTGACTTCGTTCCTGGGATTTCTAAGTGCTTGACTTAGTTGACTTTGTACTCTGAGCTTTTTTTTTCCCCTTAACATTAGTATTGGTTTGGCAAGGTCAGTTTTATGTAAATTGGACTAATTTAATGATACTGGGTGGAATTCAGACTGGAATGTAGAAAGCCCCCTACAATACAGATGAAATTTAAAGGGTTCCTTGTTGTAATTAAAGGTGAGCTAAATTGATATAGAAGAAAATCTGTCTGGAGGGAGCATAATGACCGCCCTTGTAATGAGTCACTCCAGGCAGGAAAATGCTCAGACCCATAATGTCAAAGTCACCTGCCCACATAGGCAGAAGAGTAAGAAAGGCAACCATATATTCATTTGACATTTCCATTTCCTTATTGATTTCTATTCTATCAGCAAACAGCGCTCCAAGCATCATCATCACTCAGAAATAATCAGAATTTTTGCCACTTCTAGAAACAAAGTCCAAAATTCAGAATCTGTCCTTCAAGATTAAAAATCTGTGCAAAAGCTGTGGGGTTCCCTTGGTGGGTAACATTTGCCTGAGCATCTCCTACCATACACAAAGGAGAACTGTAGAATATGTCCAGCTGAAACATACACAGCAGTTGCCATTCAAAGCACAGAGTCCAAATGGATTTGGTCATTTTGCAGGGTTTGCTCAGATAGAAATCTGAGCATTGAGTTTCTTGAAGAGAAAATTCCAGGTCTCCCTATGCCCTATTTTTGGTGCCCAAATCATCTTTCTGGGGCTGCGTGGGGCATCGGTTTATTCATGATAATACAGACTAATGATAGGTGAAATTTCCCTGTTCCGCTGGGTGCCAACAGGAGGAGAAGGAAACTCCTGTGCTTGTAGGAGCAGGCACCTGTCCCTTTTCAGATTCTCCAACAGACCCCTGAGTGCATCTCTCAGGTGCCTCCCTGAAGTGGTTTGTGTCTGACACCAGCTCTCAGGACCTCTCTGATATGGGTCTCTAAATCATATCCCCTTGGCTGGTAATTGCTGCTGCAGCCTGCCAGACTTCCCTCCAGCTGAGTTTTTTTCTTGTGGAAGACAAGAAGCACTACTAAAAGGCTGTGATGCAGAAAACAAATTCTTCAAAACAAAGTGTGATTTATTTTGTCGAAAGGTGTACAGCACTCAGAGAAATGGAGCTAAAATGGCAGAGCCCAAGGCAATAGTGTTACGGCTTGGCATCACCATCAGCCTCCAGGGAGATGTGATTTAACCTCGATGTCCCCTGCTCACTCAGGTACCTTGTCACAGCTGCCCCAGCCCATGGCTCTCAATCACCTCCAGCAGCCTGTGGCAGCTGCCTGCTCCTCTCCCCACCAGGTTACAGCACTCCAGCCTTGTTCCACATCAGGGTCTTCTTGCCTCCTCCTGCTCTTTCTCAGCAAGATAGCCCTGCTGTTGCTATTAAAACTGCAGCTGCAGCTCATGGATATAAATATGACCACTCTGTTCAAGTACTTCTGAAGTGCTCTTTTTTAGCTCCTTATTTTGCTTTTCTTGCCTGTTTTTTTTCCTTCTTCTTTGTTCCCCTATCTCCCTCTTACATATTTCACTTCACATGATGGAACTCACTCCACAGAACCAGACAGACCCTATAATCACAGAAAATAGTTCCAAGATAGAGGAATGGAAGTAATGAGCAGAAAGAGAAGACTTTGAATTTATACCTGCTCCCAGAAAAGCATCAAAAGCAAATCCCAATAAGTGCAAAGCCCTTGCATTCAGCCCAGGGCTATTTCCATCCTTCCTGACCCCATAGCTGGAAGTCATGAACTTTATTACCCACTCTGAGATATCTTCTTCTCCCTCTTCCTCCAGGATGCAGAATTCCACTCAGAAACTAGATTTAAATGTGTACCTTAAGCAAAGACATCAATCTCATCCTTTTCCTGTGGTATTCACCCTACTGCAACTTTCCTTAGGAACCCTATGGAAATGCCATTTTCCCTCACCCAGAAACCTGTAACTGCATCGTAAACATTCCACAGCAGCATTCAAGAGTTATTGGTCATGAAATGACATGGCTGAAGATCATGAAAAGAATTACTTTAATGTCTACACCTCGTCTACACTTGCATTTTCAGATTCAGCATTTAGTGATATTTGCTCCTGTGTTAGCCAAGTCTTATCTTACAAAGTAATTTTCACTTTCTCACAACCCAGGGGAGTGGAGTTAACGCAGACTAAATGAAATGCCATGGCATTTTTTCCATTTTTCTCAAATGCTGGGGGTGTGAAAGTCCAGAGAACCAGCCATAAACAGCAAAATCACACAGTAGGTGGGAAAAAATGAGGAGGAGGTAGTGACTGGGTGAACCCTCCATGGCTGATTGAACAGGACAGCACATTTGGACAAAATTAAATTTCAGTGTTGAAATTATGTTGCAGCAGTGACGATCAGAGGAAAATATTGATAGCAATAAAACGAAATTCTAAAGAAAGTGGCACTACATCAGAAGACAGCACGTTGACACGATTTATGTTAATTTCTTCAGGTTTCATCCCCATCTGCATTAATGTTGACACCTCATGTAACCAAGAAAATAACTCTCAAAGAGCCAGGGAGGGAAAGTAAATGATTGCAGCTGCCATTAGGCTCCTATATATTGTAGTAAGCAAATGCACCAACTCATTATGACCTTGATCTAACAGCCCCAGGAGATGGCTCATCGAGCAGTACATTTTTAAACATTATTTCATGGAGAATGTTCATAAAAAAGTTACATTTCTCTTACCAGTTTTCAATTATAACAAGCAAAAGACAATGGCAGAGAAGAGAGGGAAAGTAAAAGAGAGGACACAGAAGGAAATCAGAGGCAAGTGAATCACAAGTAATAAACAAACCTCTCTCTACAGTCAGGTGTGTTTTCAAAACTATTTAACGGGTCACAGATATCAGGGAACACTTACTTGGGTCACCTTAGCATTATATTAGCAAGCATCCTCACCAATCCCATCACTGCAGACCTTGACTCTCTAAGCAGACTCTCAGGCATGAAAATAACTTTAAATAAATTGCAGCAGAGTCCTGTTGCTCTGTAATTCAGTCACTCTTGTGAAGCTTCTTGCAGGGTTTCTTTCCACTGGGAAAGAGGATACACTGAGTCATAAACTCTTATTTATTCAAAGTAGTGAAGGCCTGATTTGGGCAACTGAAGTCAATAGAAAAATTCCCACTTACTTCAATGGACTTTGAATCCTCTGCTAAGTTCTCAACAGGTGTTTGCCTTGGCTTTACTTCAGCTGTTGTCCCCTCTCCTTCAGGTGCAGTTGCCATTTGGTCAAATTAACTGCTGTCAGATTCAGGAGATAGATGGGATTATGGATCTGGCTGTGTGGCTGCCCCTGTTACATTTTCATTTTTTCATTTTATAAACCTGCCATTCCTGTTTTAATTTGAAAATCACTTTGTTACACTTAAATTGCTTTCAAAGGCAGCCTGTCCAGGCCAGCAGATGCACTAATGAGGGTTCTTTATCTTTAAAATGTGCAAAGGTTAATTTCCTTTTTTCATTTAATTTAAAAAATATTTTATTCTGTTATTCTTTGGTTCACATTTAATTCCAGAAAGAAGGGACAGAAACATAAGATGCTTTGTTGTAATCCTTAATGGATTAGTGGTATTGATCAAAGCTTTGGGTGCTGATGTGAATTTGTCACTTAATCTTATAGGCATGTTTATCTATTTACCAAGAATTCAGAGCGCCAGGCTAGCAGTGCTGCGAGGCCAAGGGCCAGTGCATCTGCTTCCATAGCTGGATACACTTGCTGAGGAGAGGAAATAAATGATACATCTTTTTGTAGTAGGATGGGGATTGCTGTTTCTTTTGCTAACTCACAGTTTCCCTTAACTTTATCTAGACAGGGCAGTTTCATCAAGAATGGAGCAAAGCAAGACAACATTCTGTATTAAATTAGGTGGTAACCTGCGCAATGCATGTTAATGGGAAGAAAAGCTGCATCGCTGGGATTTCTTTCTTTTTTAATTAGATACAATCAGTTTGACAAAAGGACATTGAGTGGTCCTGATTTTCATTTCAGAGAGATGTGATCATACTTACAATATATTTGTATGGCAATTTTTTAAAAGGCCACATTAGAATATTAAATTAACACTTTAGATATATCATATCGGTGAATTAAATCAGAAGCGACCTTGAAGAAATAAAAGTCTTAGATTTTAAAATGAGAAGTTTTTGGAGGAGAAAAAAAAAAGAGGTGGAAGAGGACTCATCCCAGCAGTGGTGGGGCTGAGCAGGCTAGGGTGGGGAAATGGACCAGTGTGGCTGCCAGCTGCACAAAGGCAGAGAGGACTTACTGTGGTGCCAGGGAAAGAGAATCCATGATGAAAATGAAGATGGGAAAACAGAAAAACACTGTTTATGCAGCAGGTGTTGAGATGGTCCAACACTTGTAGTCATGTGTCAGAAAAGGTGCAGTAAAGGCATGGCAACGCTGTGAAAACCAGTGCTGTAATGAAAACCAGTGCTGCAAGGTAACCGCTGCCAAATGGGCCAGCCAGGGTGCAAAGCACCGCTGGGAGCCATGGCTCCTTATAATCCCATGAGATGGACAACCATCTTCTACATGGTGTGTTTTAGCAGACTGCAAGCTGAACCCAGATATAGTGCTGCCTTTCCATCCTCCAGATTTTCATGTAATATTTGCCCCTGAAAACTAAAATAAATAGCATTTTGGATGAGGTATTTGCATGTAATAACCCTGACGTCTTTTATCTTATGGTTCCTAATTCCTGCTACCAACTCCAGTCTCAACCTGTACTTTCTGCTAGTCCTGCTCCTTTACCTGAATTGGATGCTGCTACTTATTCACAGCAACTTCCAGCTAAACTGACCTTCTCCTGCAGACTCAGGAGGCTCTAACATTTTTTAGCATTGGCACAGCTTAAATGTGTCAGCTGGGGCCAATTCTGTTTCCATATGCTTGAAATTTTTCTTCTGTGGGTATAATGGTTACTCTGGTTATAAATGGTTACAGTGGTTCTGTGGTCATAAAGGTTATACTTTAATCTAAAAGACTTTCCACTCCTTTCCTACCCAGAACAATTGCACACATTTCAAAAGCTGCAGATGATAACTACAAAAGCCTGGCAGCACTGACTGGAGAGTTTTTCTGAAGTATTGATATGAACCACTCTCATCAGTGACTTTGTAAGAACATTAACCCTGATCTTCAGGAGCCACCTTAAAGTATCCCACTAAAACAAACCTCCAGGTCCTTCAGGATATCCTCAACCCAGGTGTACCCTCTTATCACTTTGGGTTAGTGAAAACAAGCTTAGACTGTAAATAACTTTTTTGCATCTCTGTTTGCAAGTTTTCAAATGAGACTTCTGCAATTTATGTGTCTATCAGTGTAGTCTTCCATGTACCAACACCTTAATTTTCTCTATTGAAGATATATCCCCATAAAACTCCTGCAAGCTGCAATGACACAGCTCAGCAAAGTTTCTTAGTGGTACATAATTCACAACCTTTTCCTCCACCTGCTCCAGGCTGGGCAGAGTCTCAAGCACAGAGAGAATCAGAAGATCTATAGAAGGTCTATAAAGGACATTATCCCTGGAAAGAGACACTGGGATTTATAGCTTATTCTCTTCTGGGCTAATGCTTTAATTCAAGTAAAGGCCTGCAGCTATAAACATTCTGCCAACAGTACAATGAGTGTGACATCCAGTAGAAATTAAGCATTCTTGTTTGATAAAATCATCACTCATATATTTTTACCAGGAAAATTCCAAACATCATAATGTCAATAGAATCACAGAATGGCCTGATTTGGAAGGGATCTTAAAAATCATGTGGTTCCAGCCCCCTGCTGTGGGCAGGAGCATCTTCCACCCAACCTGGTGCCCAGAGAACCATCCAACTTGGCCTTGAACATTTTCAGTGATGGAACATCCATAGCTTCTCTGGGCAACCTGTCCAGTGTCTCACCACCCTCACACTAAGGAATTTTTCTTTTAATATCTAATCTAAATCTGCTCTCAGTTTGAAGCCATTCCCCCTGTCCCATCCCTACATGCTCTTGCAAGATGACTCTCTCCATGGTTCTTGTAGGCTTCTTTCATGTACTGGAAAGATCATGGAGAAAAAAATCAAACTCTTGTCCTGTGAGTTATCTTCCCCCTGGTTTGAATAGAGGAAAAAGTCACAAAACAAAACCTAACCTGTATGTTCTGACCTGAAACAACAACAAAAGCATCAAATCCCCTGCAGAATGGAAGCCCATGCGTTGAGCTGGATGCACATGGAATCAGGTGCAAAGACCCTTTGCCTGATGCTCCCACACACATTGCACTTGATGCTTTACCATTTTTTCCCCATCTGGAGGAGATTCAGGTCTGGCAGCCTACAGAGCTGTCCCATTTCTGCATAAGCAGCAGAGGTTGTCTATAAGAAATGTAAGCCATTAAAAAAAGATGCTGAGGAAACTTTAGAAATGGAGCTGTTGTCAGCAGAGATTAAATTGTATACCAACAGCACGACATTTATGCACTGCTACTTAAACTGTGACAAATGGTTGCAAACATGATAGTTTCAAGATCTTTAATCTAAATGAATGGTGCTTTTAGCCTACCTCTGACTGGAATTCATTTTGGAAATAAAGAAATATTTCCTACTCATCTGTGTACAGAACTACACCAGCGATGACTGAAAGGGCCAGAGTTGCAGCTCTCGACAGAGTTGTGGAGCACTGAAAGGATTAGAACAGGCTGTCTCTATGTATTTATTCCCTTCTGAGTCCCAAGCAATGTCTGCAATGTAAATTAAGATTTTACCTACCTGTCAACCTTAGAGAAATTGTTTTCAAAGAGTTTTTCCTCCTCTTTCATTTTTCTTGTTACAACAACACGCATAATGCAAGCTCACGTAAGACAGCAAAGATCACATGAAAATGTAATTTTTTAAATTGCAAATATCTCAAATAGCATTTTGTTCAAAAATAATTTCCATCATTATCAGTTTAAATGTAATATTAACTACTGGAGAAAACTGATGGTATTGGGGGTTTATCCTACTTGCACTGAATTTATTCCTCAGAGGCTCAGCTGAAGGAATTAAACACGTGATTCTTACAAACAAGTATTTACAAAGTGATTATTTTATTGTTTATAGTCTTGTAATACAATATTTATAAAATAATATAATTTCAAACATTCCAAGGTGTTTTTCAGTTGATAGCACAAGAGAAAAAATAGCTCTTTTATCCTTCCCCCACTACCTACCCTATCCCATCCCTGTTCTCAATCAGAGACTCGACTGTACCCCTTAGAGATTTTGGAATTAAAGAAAAAGAAAGAAAAAGGTAGGAAAAAAGAAACAGGAAAAGATGGTAGGTGAAAAACATTTCTTCAAAAGGAAACAACTCATCACAATTACAAAAAAAATGTGAAGCTGGCATACAAGCAGGTGACCAGATTCTGATTCTTGCGGGATATTTCAGCCCCCTTGAACAACTGCAGTATTCGCAGCTGCAGGGTGACCTGAGGTGGTGAACTGGGTGACACACTAAAAAAAACATCCCTTCAAGTTACCCCTTGAAACGCTGAAGTTTCCACCAGCTTCTTTTACAGCCTCTATATTAAAAAAAAAAAAAAAAAAAAAAAAAAAAAAAAAAAAAAAGACAATAAAAACAATCTTCTTTTTTTCAGGGAAAATAAAATCTTTGCTGAGAAGAAATCCTTCTGATGAAATACTTACTTGGAGCAAGGTTAAAGTGAAGCTGAGGCTGCTGCGAAGAGCAGGAACGCAGTGCCATCTCGTGGTACCCGCGCCGGGAGCCGCCGCAGCCCGCCGGGGATGAAGCGCATCCCGGCCATCGTCATCCTCTGCGCGCAGACAGCGGGAAAAGCAAGTCCCGGCAGCTTGGGAAGCTATAAAAATTTCCCGAAGGACATACATCTGAGCAAGTAAGATAAAAGACCTTTAAAAACCATCTAATAAGCCATCTAATGCAGAGATCGGGGTGATTTTTCGCTGCGTTGCCTCGAGGCTGCCTCTGTACCGGGAGGTTTCCAGCCCGCTGCAGAAACCAGGGGCGGCACGGCGGCAGCTTGGGCAGGGAGAGCTGGCCTGGCCGCTGATGCGGCAGCGACATCTGCCACCAAAACATCCCTTAGAACAGCAGAGAGCACGGGTTTGGGGCACATGGATGACCCCGGGCTCCTGCGGGGTGGCCGGTGAGTGACCCTGGCCAGGCGCGGCAGAGCTCCGCAGCACAGCCCGCAGCCCCTGAGGGAAATCGCCTGGCTAGAACTCAGTATCACCCTCTCATTTTTTCGTATCAGTGTCTGTTATTTCAATGTATTAGAGCTGAGATATTCAAAGCTGCCTGAGGGTTTGGAGAATTAGATTCAAAATGTTCTAGGCAATTCTGAATATTCCTAAGAGAGTGATTTTACAATGCTATGAGTCTGATCCTTCAATCCCTCCTTGTGTAAGGAGCACTTACTTAGAGAAATAGTTTAAGTAGTATTGTCTTAGAGCCAAATTTTGACATTTAGCTGCTGGCCATGCCAGTAGCATATTTTTTTTCATGCTCTCCCATCCACAAGTAAACTCAGAGTGAGCAAAATCTTCCATCTTGCCTTTGGGCAAGGTGCACTCCTGGACATGCACCAAGGGAAGAGAGACCATAATTCAGAGATGATGTAATGATGAGAGACAAATTCAGCACGTGGAAGTGGAAAATATGTTCCTTATATGATGTGTTAGAAGCGGGGAAGGCTTTAATTATTTTGCAGAAAAGTATGTCTTGATTTGCCTGCCTGCTATTGTGTTGTGTGTTTCTGGTGAGCTTAAATCAGCAAAGGCAAAGGATAGGAAGAATGGGCCCACGCATCATACCAGGATGGATCCACCCGTAATGAAAAGATGCAGCAGAGAAATGGTGCTGCAAGGCCAAAACCAGAGCCCTGCTGAAGATACAGAAACCAGCTGGGAGCATTTTCAAGGCCCCAGGCCAGGCAAAGGCTGTGTGGATAGAAGTCAGACTGATGACTGATGTCACTCAGATCGATGGAGCAAAGGCAGAGCAAGCTTAGCTCCAGCTTTAAAGGGACAAATGGGGCCTATGGAAAGTGTACAGTTCAGGGAGGGGTGAGGTGAGTTAGGCTTTCTGCATGGATTTTTAGGGGAAAAAAAACATTTGCAAGCAGCTTGCTTGTGTGCTTGTGTCTGGCAGTCCACTCGGTGGTTCTTAAATCTTTGAGCTGGTCCAACCCAACCCAGCAGAGACCCAAAGGTCCTGTATCCCCAACACAGTTTATCAGTACAAACACTTAGACAGCCATAATAAACTTCACACCCCTGTCAAGAAAAAACTGCAGCATGAATCAGAGCCCAGTCATAACCCAACTCCAAAACAAGCACAAAATCACAATAATCTAGAATTCAGAACTTCTTCATTTTGTAGGACTAATGCTTACTCTAACACATTTCTTTCCATCACTACATTTAGTGGCTGTTTTTCCTTCCCAAAGCATTTAAATTATTACATCTCAGGTGGCAAAAAGGAGATGGGTTGGAATGCTGATTTGATTTAAAAACAGGATGAGCAGTGGGATTTCATTTGGAAAGGAGCACAGAGATAGACCCATTTTTTTGAGAGAAACAGCCAGGAGAAAATGAAAAACAGGTCATAGCTCACCCTGAAAATATTATGCCTGAGAAAAAGCCTGGCCCAAGTAAAGGGTGGAAGTAAATATTCTCCATTCATGTCTAAAATAGCACTTCCAGGCAATTTACTCTCTACCCACTGCATCAGAATGGGTATTCACACCCCACAAAGTAACCTTGACCAAGGTGTAAAAAATGCTGTGTGTAAGAAGCTGGCCTGAGTTTCTAAAATGCCCTGAGTGTCTGATTTGATCCAGTGAAGGGTTATGAACTGAGGACAAGCTGAGGTTTTTCTACTTCACTCCCAGCTGGTAATTGCACTCATCATTCTTACTGTATGTAGGAGACCATGGCATACTGTGTGAGGAAATATTTTGTTATGCAGGATAGAGATGAAGAACATGGACAATACCAGCAAAAGCCTGGCAGGGACTTCGGCATCATAAAAACTCAAACTAATAACTATGGAGAGCTCAGATCTGTGTTACCCTTTATTGAATTCACTAAAGCTTGGAGGGTCAGAGGTTTGGTTACCCATGTCTACTGCAGATTCAGTTCTCTAACACAGGCACTGGATTTCAGTATCTCTTTTCTTCTGTCCATATCTTTTAAAGTCTTCTCTTTAGTGTTTGATGTTTCTCAAAATACACATAGATGAGCATCAGAGGATTTTTGTGCAATACATTTGGCAAACTCCAAAATGCTGAGTTAGAAAAGTGCACTGCAGCAATAAAAAGAAAGTCATAGAAAAAAACAGAATGGTTTGGGTTGGAAAAGACCTTAAAGCTCATCCTGTTCCACTCCCTGCCACAGGCAGGGACACCTTCCACTAGACCAGGTTGCTCCAAGCCCCATCCAGCCTGGTCTTGAACAATTCCAGGGATGGGGCAGCCTCTGCTTCTCTGGGCAACCTGTACCAAGGCCTCCTCATCCTTACAGGGAAGAATTGCTTCCTAACTAATTGCTACTTATTAATCCCTTCAAAGTCTTTGATGAAAAACTGAGATTTGTACATTTTCTTCAATAAACTTTGATGTTTCAAATGTACTATTCAAATTACTCCTCAAAAATTATTTCAACATATTTGGACCAGTAACTTGCCGCCGATTATCAACTGATACATATGTAACAGCATGTCATTTTATTATAAACGTTTCCAGGTCTTGCAGAAAGCAAAATACAAACTCAAGTAAGTATGGTTTCAGTCCTGCTAATCAAAAGCTACCCCAGTTAGTGGCACATAGCACCAGGACATCTGGTGACTTGCAACAGTCTTGGTCTGGTTTATGAACATTCATTACAGGCTGGGAAAGTGCTTGGACACAGCCATGTCCCACGAGGGCAGAATTTAAATAAATATCCTACCCCCCAAATATTATACCCAGTTTCATTACATTTTAGCACTTGCAGCTTTTCATTTGTAACTGGGCTTTTGCTCCCCTGTCAGCACCCAGCTCTTGTCTCATGATCAGGTCCTGCTTTTCAGCTGCACCTCGCCCATGCGTGGTGGAGACACCTGTGCTGTCATTTGTGCTCCTTTGAAACTGTGAATGTTGTCAATGCTGCATCTGACTGTTGTGGCAGTACCCAAGGTCCAGTCTGGTCATCATTACACTAAGTATAGTCCTTGCCTCTGAGGAGCTGTTTCACAATGAATAATTTAGCTGACAAACTTAGTCTGCTTGAGAAATACCCATGAGCAGATTTCAATTTCTTCAGCCACAATCATTAGTCAAAATATGCTGGAATAAAGATGGGGTGAAAGAGGTTGAGGCAAAGAAAGATGAGGAGAAAAACAAAGGGGATCATACCTGTATTTCTGGATATCACAGCATGACTTCAGGCTCCTAGTTTCTATTCCTCATGCCCAATGAGTGAAATTAATTTGGGCAGAAGAGGGAGAAAAAAGCCCCTCCATACTATAAAACTAGCCTAGATTGGAACTAAAGCACTAATATAAAATTCACTGCCTTCCTTTCCAAGTACAAGATTGTCTTTTTTAATCATGTTTCTTCTGTGATACAGAGGCACCCGAGTGCCTATAAGGAGAGGGGGAATATCCCACTTACTCCCCAGCCCAGGTGCAGAATTGGGCAACAGAAATTCCCCATTCCACGCATCCAGGGGTATGACACAAATCACACTGTGCCAGCCACAAGCTGGGAACAGCTTGCACTGGACATGTGTCTTCCTACAGCAAAGTGCTCCTGCATTCTGCCTGAGGGTGGCCACACTCCTCTGCTGGGACAGAGGGCACCAGCCCTAAGTGCTCTTCCATGCAGAGAGCCCCAGCTGAGAGATTCAGGGGGACTGGAAGAGGGAGAAATTATCCCTGGCAGCAGATATTAGTCCTGGACTGGATGAGACTACAGGAAGAAACAGAGTAGGACCAACAGGTACTGCAGTACCTACCATGAGCTGCTGCACTTCCTGAGTTAACATAATGTTTTCCAAACACATGGGATGTGTCACACTGTATCCAGGACTAACATATCTAAAGTAAAATTTCAGCTTCCTCCACAAAACACAAGCAGAACTAAAATAAGAGGCTAAGTCTGGGCTCATTCCATGCCTGCCAGAGTGATTATAACCAACTGCAACCAACCTACTGCAGAATTACACTGATATACTTACACAACAATATTGCACCAAACATAAAAATGTTTAATATCTGATCTATCCTTTATCAGGTGACTTAACTGCTGCTGGTTTATGGCCTTGAGGTACATGAATCTTTTTTCCCAAGACTAATATCTGACTTGCAATCTCAACTTCTCTAAGAAAGGAAAAGAAACAAAATTGTATAATTGTATTTTACAGTTAACTAGTAATTACTCTTTTTTTTTTCCAAGTAAAATAAAGCATTTCTTTGATTAGAAATGAGCATGTAGCACTTATGATGTTTATAAGTGGCTGGGAACTGGATCCCTGACATAATAATTAGATGCCATTTTAAAGACTGAGCACTGAAATACAGTATGCACCTTTCCTTTAGTCCTTCAACACAGCATAGCAATTTTGAATTTCTTTTAAAAAAACTCTCCCTACTCCCTTCCTTCTCTTCAGCAAGTTTGGCAGTCTGATTACTGCCACAGAAACCAGCATGTGTGAGCTCTGTGCTATATTAGCAGAAAATTTTGACAAGCTCTTTATTTTATTTTTCTGAACGTGGGAGAGGGATGTTTGTGACAGTGCTTATACATGGCAGGTTAATAGAGAACACCAGACGCAGTGACCAGTCAGAACTAAACACATTTGCCAGTTCATATTGTAAAAGTCCCTTTTGGAGAGATGCTGTTTGGAGTGCCTAATTGCTCAGGATTTTCTAGAAGGAAGATGATCAGCCCAAGTGCCTCCCAGGCAGGCAGCAGCGAGCCCGCTAAGGACACCCAACTCTGTGTGGAGCTGCTTCAAAGACAGCAGAGATAACTAGACAGATCTGCCTTGGAGGCAGGTTATCAACAAAGGGCTGTCTCCCAGACAAGTACCTGTTCTTGTCTGCCTGGAAAGTGAGTTATGAGCCTTTGTACAGCACCTTTCAGGCAAGCAACTTATTCAGGTCTGCCTGGAAGGCAGGTCAGCATGCAGATGTGTGCCTAACAGGCACAGAACTGTGCAAGTCTGCCTCTCCACACCTTCAAAGATCCCAAGACAAGTCAAGAATTTCATTTTAATGATCTTAGCAGAAAGCCATTATTTCCTGTGTGAAATAATTTTCAATATAGTTGATGGATATGTCAAACTGAAGTTTCCTTACACACTTTCTTAATGCCAGACACAAGAGCAGAATTCCTTTTTTGCAAGGTTCTGGTAGTAGTCTTGATATAAAAGGAAATGTTGTTTTATAAGGTTTGGTAGTGGGTTACTACAGAGAGCAAAGTGTCCAAAAGATCCAGCAAGTACAAGTGGAAAAAATGAGAAATGACAATAGACACACCAAAAAATTTTATGTACTCTACCCATACAAACACAGTTGGCTCTCTCCCTGTAAGTAACATCAATGATTGCAGCAGAGGTTTAGACAGAATTGACAAAAGCAATAAATGAATTTAAATGTCATTCATTTCAAAAGGATTAAAATTTTTGAAAAATCTCCATTCAGGAAGGGCTTTAGTAAAGCCATAACTTTAATCACTTAACTAGAGAGCTTTTTTAACAGAGATGCAGGGCTTGCTTTGCACATACAGAGGTATGGTGCTGTGTATTTGTGAATCCAGGCAGCTCTCCTTCAGGCACACTCAAATCAGGACCTCAAGTTTCCTTGTCTATGGAATGACAATATGATCTGCATTTTCACTGTGCCCATGAAAGCTGAGATCGCACACAAGCCAAGTTCTGGGACAGTTTGAAGCACCTTGGCCATGTGTGCTGACCCAGAGTGAAGCAGAAGCCTTGGGCAGAGAGCAGTGAGGGACAGTCTGCAGTGGGCAAGGACAGCCTGTGACATGAGTCAGTATTTCCAGCAAGGAAAGGCTCTGTGTCTCTTGGAAACATCCAGCAGCAGCACTGGGAGGGAAGAGCACTGATTTGGACAGTGGGCAGTGGTGCATTCCAGCCAAGGGGACCCCACAAGGCAGCTTGGAAACTCTGTTTCAAACTAAAGAGAAGCTCCAAAGAAGAGTTCTACAAGACTCCAAACTGTGCTGCAAGGTCAGCCCACAGGAAATTGGGCAAATTTCAGGGAGACAGCAGGGCATGTGCAAAAAACACAAGGCAAACAGCTCTTGTTGATACTGGAACAGAGAGTTTGGTTTAACTCACAGCACCAATAAGACTCTTCATTCCTGCACAATCTTTAAAGACTCAGGATGAGAGACCCTGAAGTTGTGTTTTGCAGGACCACCTGGTCTGCCAACTGTCAGCAGGAATCTTAATGAGTGTTATTTATCTTTCCCAAGTGATATCCCCATAGGCACCCCAAGAAAGGTCAAATAATCTTTGTAGTGGTTTTTCTGTGTCTGAGCTTGATCTTTGGGGTGCAGTCTCTAATATGGGTAAAAGATTTACTATACAACAGGATCTAGATGAAGATTCTATAGGTATAAAACCACCAAAAAAAAAATTCATATACTTCCAGTACACGTGAGATTATTATGGTCTGCACAGATAGCTAATCTAACCAGCTTAGTCAGACATATTTTACATGATACTATCTACTTTAAAAGAGCTAGAAATTCATTCCAAAAGCATAATACTGGCACTGCTCCATGTTTGTTTGGCACAACAGGATATTATTCTAAGCTTTCAGACTGTAAAATCTTCGTTTGCTATAATTCACCTATTATTTATTAACCTGTATTAGTTCAGCTCCAAAGAGCAACTGAATACATCTTCACCAACAGCTGTGGATTTAGGCTTCCCAAACACTCTTTTCAATTACAGTGTTTTAGAGTCAATTCTGTTTTAAGTAGATAATTTCTTTGGTTTTATTTTTTCCAACTTGTGAAATTATCACATTAAAACTTTCAATTAGTGATTGATTAAAGGAACTTTTTAGAAAAGTTTCCACATCCCTGCGTGGAGATAAAAGTGTCTACTCCCCCAGCCTCAAATGTGAGTAAAAGGTCAGGGATGAGACAATTTTATTATAAACAGTAGGATCCCATGGCCCTGGGCAGTTGGCTGTCTTCTTTACAACACACATTTGAAACTGAAACAGCTTTATGTTTTTATACACATGCATACACTCTACTTCAACTTATCTGGCAAAAATTGAGAAGGAATTTCATGCAGCCTCTAATATCAATGAAATATTTCCAATGGCAGCTTAAAGCTTATTATTGTTCTGATGATGCCACCAGCTACACTGGTGCAGGGACAGATTAACTCACCTGGTGGCAGTGGAGTCAGTTCTGACCTGAACCTGAGTGACTGAAATTGAATCTGTCCTTTAATCTAATTTGAACTAAGAAATCATGATCAGAGATGTCTTTGATAACAGAAATGCTCATGTGGAATTGAAGCACTAAGGAGAACAAAGTGAAGTATCTAAAGAATGTCAGATTTTGAGTTTCTTCGTAGGAGGAGACTCTAGAAGCTGAGAAGAGGGACAGAAACCATACAAACAACTTCAGTTGCAGTGATATTGCAGAAGCCGTGGTAATTATACAATCAATTATATTTCTTTCATGGGCTATGGGATATCTTTGGATTAGTCAGCTCTAAGCACTTTAAAGCTATTGTTGGAAATACATTCTTTAAACTACCTACAAAATCTTGTGCAGTATAGTGCTATTCATAAAAGGGTACTGTAAAAGTAGAAGTATGGGGAGAAAAAAGCTTTTTTTTTTTTTGGCAGATGTAGCTATGATTGGGAGGGGAAGATGGAACAAATCAAATTGCAATAAGGATTTTGAAGTGTCTGCAATAGTTGTTCCATACAACTGATGATTCTACATCTCATGTTCCTGTTCATTTTTACAGTATTACAGTAGCTGAGTTTTTATTTTTTATAACTAAAATTCATTCGCATTTCTACAGCAGCATTCCATCTTTATTTAAAAAAAAAGAAAATAAAAACCAAGCAAGCACAAGTCTGTGTGAAAATTCAATGCCTATTTCATACTATACATTCTGCATCTCAGTGACCTAGAAAGCTCCAGAAAAGCTGGATTTCCACCGGTGATCCAAGCTGCTAAACCTGGACCATCAGACATTGCAAAACAGACCTAGCAAGCCTTAGTCTCTGAAAAGGCAAAAAATTGGGATGTGGGGTAGTAAAACATTACACAGGCTGCCCATCCTGTGACAGCATCTGGAAGTGGACAGAGAGCACGAGCTCTTGGGGCTTTGTCATTAGAAGTTCGAAGAGCACCACACCTTGCTGGGTGGTGCTCCCAGTCCCTTTTCCCTGTAAATCCAAGCTGAACACACTTCCGCAGTGCATGTTTGAGGCACGGATTCATGTCTGAGGCAAAGTACAGGAGAGTGGGAGAGCCCCTCCTGGCCAGCCAGCCAGCTACAGAGAGACCCAAGCTACCACAGCTTCTTCTAAGGTCTGGTTTCTCACCAACACATGGATTTCCAAGTGGATTAGCAAAGGATCTCTACTCCCAAACCATGAGCAACAGCTGAATGTTCCAGACAACATGTTCCCAAACAATAACCAAGCTCTGTCAGGATGGATTTTAAAAGCAGTGAAATAAGGCAGCAGGCAAGGGAGGGCTCTGGCAGCTTTAATGAACAAAACACACTCTGCAGAAACACTGCTTCCAAAACATTTTGTTTCCAAGGGCAGGTGTATTGTCCTTATATCACTTCAGCCTGACAGAGAAAAGAACATGCCTTGTCATCTTTCTGCTAAATGCAACCACAATCAAAAATTACTTCTGAGGCAGTTAATAACAACTTCGAGAGTATCAGCACAATGTGTAAAACACCACTTAGACTTGGCAAGTTTAAATGGTTTTGAAATAGCAGGTGAATAATATATTTGGATTTGTCTCTGTGGGCAGCCAGAGCAGAGAAAATTACTGTAAGACAAATTTTTTGTCAAAAACCTGAAGATAAACAACTCAGCTTCTTTTTGTCAAGAGTAAGAGAGTGGGTGTATAAATAAAATGCAGTAGGCAGGATGTCCCTGGCGTTTAACAAGGCCTCCAGCACTCCACCACACAGAAAACTCATTAACACACCAGAGAATCGTGGCACAGATCAATTCAGATGAAGAACAGAGATTGTAAGTGAAGAGATTGCAAGTGAAGAGATAAGTGTCATGCTAAATCTGGCTGGCTGGAATATCAAGAAGGGACTTGTTAGGTCCCACATTAATCAACTACAGCAGTGCAGGGCAGAGCTGCTCCTGCTCCTCCCCTGCCTGGGTACTTGCACTGCAGTGGCAGACTGAGAGTTCAAAATGTGTGCAGGATATTTATTACAATCTGGAAGGTTCACCATCCCACCTTACAGGATTCTAACACAGGAAGCCTTAAGTCCACCTCTTGATTAACCTTTCCTCATTTAACACGCTCTGCACAAGGCCTCCTTCGCCAAAAAATTCTCTTGCACCATCCCATATTTTGACTGCTCCTCAATCTTTTCTCCTTAAAATCACTCCCTTAAAGAACCTGTATAGAGTAAAATGCTATTTGAAAGATTCTTCAATCAACAGGTATTTTATGGCAGTCACATTTATTAAAAATTGCAATAAAAATGACAACTCCATCACCCAGGTTTGTGAAGGACAGCAGTAGTTGTCACAGCCAGCCAAAATCCAAGAGAAACATATAATTGATAACATTTTGTCAAATATATTATTTTCAACTCTGTGGACATTTCCAGCCATCAACATCCTGTATTTGTTTCTCTTTGTTAGAGCTGGACTTTCCCAAGAGAAAGAGTCCACATTTGGACTCTCCCAAATGTGATTGAAGTACAGCATGCACCTGCCTCATCAGGTGAGCACTGCAGAAGTGTCCTGGTTAATAAAACAGTTAATATCAGTGGTTTGGAAATCTATAAGAGATCTGTGCTGCTTTTGCCTACAACACAGTTACATCTTACACATGTGAGCAATATTGTATGCAGAAATAAAAATACACGTGTATGTGTAATGGCTTTGATGGAGAGGCCAAACAGAGTATAATCCTTCAAAAAACACGGCATGTGGCAAGAAGCACCATGAAGTGAGGCAGAAAAATAGGAACAGTTGGGGGGATACTGCCATATTTCTGCTCTTGAATAAACAAGTGTCTCACTGAAGTCAGTGTAACCTGCAGGCCCAGAATGAGGCCACAAACATTCAAGTACTTCTTTTTAAAGGCATTTTTTTTCCCTGAATGTCTTTTTTTTTTTTTAACAAGTGAACAATTTTGTGTTATACTTCCTATTTAATGGAAATACATTTGGAAGGCTTCTTGGCTGTGACCAGAGGCATTCAGCGCTGCTAATTTAGATTTGTTTCTTTTGTTATCCTCTAAATAACTTGCTCTTTTCATAGGTATAGCTTTTCCAAATTGCCTTCGTCTGAATTCTTCTTTTTTTTTTAATTCCTATTAACACTGTTCTTCAAAAAATAAAGGCAAATTAAAGAAATGCCAGCCACTAGACTGCAACTAATCAGTGAGGTACTTCATATTTCCAGTCTTTTGAATACTGTTGAATGCTTCCTTACAATGGATATCAGATAACTTTCTCCACGTAGCACGAAGGCAAATTTCAGGCAAAACCTTATCACTGCACATAAAATATTGCCCACTCTTCTGCTTTGCATTCATGCAGCCCCGTTCTTGTTCACTATTAGCAATTCAGCAAATTGTAAAATAACAGCAATGCTGCAGCTTCCTTGAGGAATATGCTCCCCCAGCTCTTGCATACATATTATCCCAATCAATAACCTAGTAATTAAAGTCACCAGCATTTTGGCCTTTTTACAAGACTCTTTATCCAAAAAAAAAAACCAAAAACACCAAAACAAAAAACCAAACCACCTCTTGCATTACTATTTCAAACTGCCTTGGAAACAGAACAAGAATTGTTCAGCCACCCCTTTGTCCTTAACCCCCAAATTAGCTATTGCTGTAAAGTCACAGAAAATCCTTCTGGTTTTCTCTGCAGACACAGCATCATTTTCTTCTGAGTATTGCTTATTCCTTTTCTCAGTCTTGGTTTATCAATAAGCCATCAGTTCTGACTTTGAGAATACCAGTTTTAGTTTTGTCTTGGGGTTCTTTTTGTTGAAGGGGGTTGATTTTGTTTTGGTTTACCTTCAGTAATTAAAAAAGAAAAAAAAAAAGAAAAAACAAAGAAACTGAGATGCTAAGGACAGGAAAACACTGGTAAGCAAATGAGTGAGTCTGACAAAGAATCAATTATCTCCACTGCTCAGCTACCAGAACATACCAAGGGTGAAATCCTGTCTCCATTAAAGTCAATGGGTGATTTGTTGTTGGCTTTGTCTGGTCAGGAATTTCATTCTAGAATATTGGAGGTGACAAAAAGGAAGAAGCCTGCATGGAGGACAGAGCAGGCTTACCTGGAGACTTCAAAAAAGCAGCAATTCTAAGGATTGAAATTCAACTCCTGAACATTGTAGATCGTTTACTTTTTGAAAGGTTAAGCAGACAGAACATCTTACTGTGAGAATAGGATATGGTTATATTTACAAACTTCAGGAAAACTGCATGAGTTTGAACACAGCTTTCCCCAGCATCTGATGATGAAGGGCCACATCCTGCTCTCACCTCAAAGGAATTCCTTTGGATCAGTAGCATGGCATACACCTGTCCATACAGCCTTGCCTTTCTTCAGCCTTTGCTATCAAACACCTCAACCTCAAGCTAATTTTATTGCAGCAATATTTTGCTATGGAAATCACAAAAATCTCTAAAACATCACCCAATGGGAAACCAAAAGACTTTCCCTCTCCTTCTCCCAAGTAACATAAAGGAAAATCACATGAAATAAGTGTTGCCTATTAACAGGCCAAGGTAGTATACTGCTGCAGCTGGCTGACAGAGGTGTTGGTCCATTTTTTCTTACAACTTCTGCCCAAACAGAAAGTGCAACCAACATAAATCAGCCGTCCCAGAAGAGGAATGCACTGCAGAGATGTAGCCCTGCCTGTTGGTACCAGCTTTTGTATTTTGAGAGGGCATGAGTCCCAGCCAAACATGTCTAAGCAGCTGCATACCCTTAGTGTGTGCACTCACGATTAGACAGATATGACTCTGCTAATCCAGCCCTGGTTTGGGAAGAAGGATTCATATTTAGGTCACCACAAATAAGCTTCCAGGACCACAGAGAAAGAGTCATTTGAGGCTGCTTAATCAGGTGGAGATGATTCATTTGAGTAAACCTCTGCCATGACCTTTCATGAGTCTCTGAGCTCAGACAGGATGTCAAATTTTTATGAAGAAAAGAGGTGCAATCAATTAGTGCTTATGATGACCTTTTAATAAGTAAATGATTGAGGCAGACACTCATTCTGAACAGAATGAGAAATTGGATTTGTATGTGTCTAGGGTTGCCTGGGGAAGGTGGTGAAATCCACCTCCATGCTGGATTTATCACTCCAGCCAAAAGATAACCTCAAAGGAAACTAGCCAGGTGGGGGTCAGCCTCTTCTCCAAGGCAACTAGTGAAGGGACAAGAGGACGAGCCCCCAGGTTCAGGCTGGGCACCAGGAAGAATTTCATCACATGAAGAGCTGTCAAGAATTGGAAGGGGCTGCCCAGGGGGAGCCTGATGGTGGTGGAACCACCACCCTGGAGGTGTTCAAGAAACAGCTGGACATGACATCCAGTGCTATGGTTTGGTTGACAAGGTCATCACCTTTTCAGCCGGTCAAAGGCTAGACTCGATGACCTCTGAGGTCTTTTCCAGTCTGAACGGTCCTGTGACATACATACCCACACACACGGCTGGAACAGACATGGAAAACGGGGGCGCAGAATGGGTGAAACCCACAGAGGTTTGTGCGCCCCACGAGGATCCGAGGATCGGTCACACCGCTGGATGCGGGAGCGCTGTTCCCGCGGGAGCCGCAGACGATGCCCCCCCGGCAGCGGGAGGAGGAGGAGCGGGGGGTTTCCGCGGAGCCGGTGCCGAGCCCGGGGCCGCGACAGGTGCGGCGGCGGCGGCCCCCGGCCGAGAGCAGCCGCCAAGCGCGGCCGGCGGGACACGGGGCGAGCAGGGGCGATGCGGCACCTGCCGCGCATAAAAGTGATGGAGCGGCGGGGCGGCGGCGGGCGCCATGCGGGGCGGCGGGGGCGCGGCGGCCGCGGGGCAGGCGCGGGGGGCCGCGGGGGGCGCGGGGCGGCGGCGGCGGGCGCGGGGCGGCGGCGGGCGGCGGGCGGCGGCCAACGCGCGGGAGCGGGACCGCACGCACAGCGTCAACACGGCCTTCGGCGCCCTCCGCCGGCTCATCCCCACCCGCCCGGCCGACCGCCGCCTCTCCAAGGTGGAGACGCTGCGCCTGGCGTCCAGCTACATCTCGCACCTGGCCAACGTGCTGCTGCTGCAGCAGCGCCGGCAGGACGAGGCGGTGGATGCCGAGGAGCCGTGCCCGCAGCCGTGCCCGCAGCCTTGCCCGCAGCCGTGCCCGCAGCCGTGCCCGCAGCCCTGCCCGCAGCCCGCTCAGCCCCCGCAGCCCTGCTCGCCACCAGGCGCCTCCGCGCCTCGGTCCATCTGCACCTTCTGCCTGAGCGACCAGCGGCAGCGGGTAAGGGCCGGCTTCCGAGCGCCTCTCTCGGAGCTCAGTGTTGGGGAGGTTACTGGTATCCCCCGCAGGTTTGGGATTGAACGGGTCAAGGTTCAGTGCTGTCCTTGGTGCCTCCTAACCTGTGTTTTTATCCATCGAACAGCACCGAGAAAGAGAGAAACCATCACCTGCTCCAGCCGTAACCGGACTCTGAACAGGCTGAGGTCTCGCACCATTCCTGCTCTGACTGTACCACTGCTCTGGGTAACATCGCCTCACTCGCGCTGCATGTTTACATTCAGATAGCACAGTCCTAAAAGAGTTCCTTTTCAAGCCTATGCACTTTGTTTCATATTGTGAGTTTTTTCAGGGTGTTTTGCAAATGAAATCCACTGCCTCTGTTGAAGACGGTTGCACCTGGTGCTGCAGCTATTTTAGCGCGAGAAATGTTAAACCTCAGCAGCCAAGCCCTGATCCTGATGCCTCCTAAACCTGTGTCGCATGATGAAACTTGAACTTCCAAACACACAGTGTCCCCTGTCAGGGGAAGCTGTCATGAACACGCCGTGCCCTACGCCTCCAGCCCAGCCCGGGCTGCACGCAGCGCTGCCGCCCACCCCTCCAGCTGCACGCCAGACCTTGGGGACAGGGGCTGATGCCGACAGCTGACATGCTTGAGAGGTCTCAACGATGCTGGGAGATTATTTTGAGGTGTTCACAGAAAGTCGGGAAACTTCCAGTGAAAGCAGCGCCGTTGGCTGTGCACAGGCGCAGAGGCACGGGACGTGGCCAGCACAGGAGAGGAAAGGGGAGAAGAGCAGTGTGAGCGATGCTCTTTTCTTATTAAGAGAGGGAGTCCTGCCAGCCCTTTAAATAGCACGGGATATTCCTAAATCTGTCTGGCAAGGAGGGTTTCCCAAGGGCTTTTACCCATCACCCAGCTCGTTCCATAATTGTGCCCTGTACATCACTGAGGTTATCTCCCCTCAGTTTACTAACTTGCATATTTTGTTTCAGAAGTAACTCTAAAAGGCAAATAAACATATTCTGTTTTCAGATTTGGACATGAGTGAAGCAGCAGGCTAAAATCTTAAACCCCAGTAATGCTGGATTCTAGGAAACACAGAGGTTAATTTTGCAATGTTTTTATAGCTATTTATAATATAATTAATTAGGCTTTAACTTGTTGCTTTGGGAGGCACTCTGTCCTCTTCGAGAGCCTGGTAACTGTACCACTCCAAGAAGTGCTGCAAGGAGAACTTGTCTCCTTTTTCCTTCCCTGATGCCATCTGTTCTCCTGGCCAGCCTTGCTGCTCTGGCCAAACGTGAGGGCTGAAGAAGCAACACTGGGTTGTTCACTTTCTTTTCTGTACAGAGTTTTCTCTTCTTGCCCTACATAAGTGCAAAGCAAATTCTGGCAGTTGTTATGAAGAACTTGGCAAGAGCAAGGTCATGGTGGACTCCTACACAACTTCACCTTTTTAGTTTCCCTTCTCCCCTGCCCAACACCCAGTGGCCACTTTTTCTGTAGCACAATGAGGAAAAATCAGCTGTACCTACAGAAATGCAACAACCTCTTCCTTTGAATTCTAACAAAGAAAAATACCAAGCAATGTCCCAGTGATTCCATATCACGTCAGTCTCTTCAGTTATTAAAAGCCACAGGCTGTATTTTCCTGGATTGAGAGGAGATTTTTGCTTTTAGAGGGTTTCTATCATTAATCTTTTTTTAATGAGGAACTTTCAGTTGCTGCCAGATCATGGTCTTTGTTTGCTTTGGCTCTGATTTGAAAAGCTGGAACTCTTTACAGTTTTGTATAAAGTGTTTTTTTAATTTTTGTGTTGTGTCAGCCTCTGTGTGTGGGTATAGAGTTCTACAAACATACCTTCCTGGATTTCTTTGATCAATTTGAAAAAAAATTGTCTTTTAAAAAGTTATTTGCTCTACAATTAAAGCTGATCTTATAGTTAGGCCCTACATTCTTATGAACACATTAAACCAAAGTATCTGACCTCTTTTTAGACAATTAACATTAATTTATTCATTTAGCTGTATCATTTCATATTATATCCTAAAATGACAAAACATAATTCAGTTTCAAACAATTTTAGGAAAACTTTTCATTGTGTGTGCTCTGAATTTTGGAATTTGTAAGAAAGACAATAAAGTTATTTATTTCAGGTTTTCAAAATGCTGTGATTTTATTGCAGTTTTAAGAGTTTTAGTGTAGCTCTTGGCAAATGAAGTATATTTGGATTTAATGAGATATCTTTATAATTAGCTATTAAAGGAAATGAGTACAAAATGTGAAGTCCACTTCTGTACCAAAGTAAGAGCTGAAATCTCATAACTTGAAACTCTCATTAATAATTTCTACAATCCTTCAGGAATTTGGTGTTCTCCCTTTAAAAGGGATTTTATCTCTCTAGTTTCGTAAAGGATTTATACAAAATGCTTTTCAATGACAAAAGCAGGAGCAGCCCCCAACAGCTTGGCCTTTTCTCCTGTTTAATGTGGCTCAGTGTAACATTAACTTCTTCTCTCTTTACTCAGGATAAACTGTTGAATTCAACTGGGCTTGAAGATTTTCTCAGGGTTTCAATTACTGAATAATACTGGAGTTTCAACAACACTGATTGATCGTGGCAGAAATTAGACCCCAGAGCACTGTGGCCCAAATATTTATGGTATAGACAGATGATGTCTATCCAAAGCAATTATAACCATGATTTCTCTGAGGAACGTTTATGTATGTGTAACTATGCATATTTAAATGAGGAAAACTGGGGACAAATCCTTCACTTTTGTAAATTTATTTGTAATGTAAAACTTCTCTAACCCCAGGAGAAAAAAAAATTAAAATCAAGCTGTTACTCTGTAATGGGTTTTCTATAAATCAAGGGGAAAAGAATTTAATTTCTGGAGACACGATGAACTGAGGGCTCAGATTGCATTTAAAAAGAGCTCCTCATCATTCCATGTTTTACTGAGTTTTTACTGTGTGAGCTTTTGTGTTTTATCAGTACTAGTTTTTTAATCCTGGAGCAGGGTTATTCATGGCATGCACAAATATATGAGTCAAAATCTTGAGGATGTCTGAGAGCAAGTACCTTACTTGGCAGTGAGGCACTGGAATAATGTGAGTTGTTCCAGAGGTGCCAAACCACCTCTACTTCTGTGGATATTGGGGGTTTGACTTATTTGTGAGTGCATTCTGTTCTGTATGTATGAACAGAGGCATGCCTGACGCCAATCCCAGCTTTGTTTTCCTGTAAACACTTGGCTATTCAATTTACATGATGCAGGAATAAAGCAAAAACAGTGAGATATACACCATTTGGTCTCAGATCCTATTAAATTATTGTTAAAATAATCCAAGCATGGTACTTCGTATAAATCATTTTCCTTAGCTGCTACATCACTGTATAAAAACAGCACCAAGCAAAGTGAATAAATAATGTTGTTTGATTTTACTGGTTAAGTTTAAAGAAGCATTTGAACATAGTTCTTGGTTATTTATGAATTAATCATAATGTAAGTCAAAGTAGTTTCATATGTTAGCTTCTATTTTCACTTCTGTTCTACAAAACAGAAGTTCCCTTTCATGGAAAATCTGCTTCTTTACAAAAATCTGTATTTGTTTGCAAAATGTGATTATATTTGCTAAAATAAACAGTATTTTTGCTACTAATTTAAACAGCAAACTGCAAACATTAAGATGGAAGGTCTCTTCTATAGCCATCTCAAGATACAAGTATTTAATGTTTTTCTTTACCTTTTTCAAATCTATCTCTCCAAGATTTCAGCAGCATCCTGATGTGTATGAATGCACCATGTGTGTGCATTGGCGGGAGAGAAGGGAAGTGGGTGGAAAGCTCGGGAAAATGAAAAGTGAGCTCCTCTGCTCAGGGCCTGTGCAATATCCTAAGTGCCAAACCCAGGAGGAGATGAAGGGAGGGCAAGAATTGGGCAAAAGGGAGGGAGAAGAAGGGAAGAGGTTGATTCATCAGTGGAAGCTCATCAGGGCAGACAAGTAAAAGAGCCCAGAGTGTGAGCAGCCCTTGCTGTGTTTCTGTGCTTTGGCCTGCTGCACTGTGAGACTGATGACGCTTCATTGAGAGAATATCACCAAAATTTATATCAAACCTAAACTGACTGCCTAAATAACATCTTTGAATAAAGAGAATGATGTCTTGTGTAATAGTAAGAGCTACTGGATAACACAAGGTGAGGAGAAGGGATTTATATAAAATTAGCTAAAATAGACAGCATGCTACAAAGGCAAGAGATCTGGGAGACCTCTTACACCAGGAAACCTTTGAAGATTGAAGAAAAATGTTTCTAACAAATCAATATGAGGATTTTGGGGGAAGAAGAGAAAATTATTTCTGGGATAAAAAATACCATAGAGTTTCATGAAACCTTAGGTGGAAAAGTGACATTTCTTAATAGCGAGAAGAACTAAACTGGCTGCTGTGGATGTATTTCTGAAGCAAGGAAGACAGCAAGGAACACAGGCGTCCTCAGAAGAGGAAGGAGAAAGAGAAGGCATGGCTGAATAAAGAGGAGCAACCAGTAGCCCACCATGGAGGATATTCCCCATGGGGCCAAGAAATCTCCCTCTTTGCAAGGATTTGATATCTTGATACAAGTAAACTATGGTGCACCAAAGAAAGTGATCCCTGTTTGGGTGAAAGATAAAATGTAACAAAATACTTAAGACAAAAGTGGCTTTAGAAAGGCCTTATCTACTCTCTTTCATTTACAGCATTCACATCACAGAAGCGTTGTGAGGTTTTAATTAAACATTTGGAAATTGCTATGTGCTCTTCCAAAGGAGAAGCCAATACAAATAAGACAATTACACTGAAATGGGTGATGGAACAAGGAAGTGATAAAAGTAATTCCACTTGTTACGGCATCTCTCTCCAACATCTTATTGTGTTTCCTTCACATTATTAAAATTAGCCCTACTTTCCAAGCATATGTATGCAGATCATTTTTAAATGCAAAGATTGCAGAAACAGGTTATTCTTTCAAGAAGACAGTGGAGCTTGGTGGGAAGGGTAGGCATCTGTCAGGCCCAGATAAGATCAGACAGCTGTGCTCTATCCTGAAAGGGTTCCGTGAAGCTCACTCTTCCTAGGAAAATAACATCTTTGGTATGAAAAGCAGCAAAATGAAGTCTCCAAACAGATAAGCAGAGAAAACACAAACTCTCAGAGCTCATTTTAATCTAAAATACCAACTCTGTATCAGGTGAAAAGATGCAGGACAAGAGGAGGATAACTCCTTTACCAAACAGTAAAAAATAAAGGGCAGGAGGATAATTTCACTCTATAGTCTCAAATTAATCCTTTATATTAGAAACAAAGGTGACTTTAGCAACAATAATCACTGCAGAGAGCCACTGGGACAGTGAGAGGGTTGGAACACAAGACACCCAGGACAGGCTGTGGGAAGAGGGGTAGTTAAAACAGAGACAAGAAAATCAAGAAGGTGGAAATCCAACAGCACTGTCACAACAGCTACATGGGATGGTCGAGCCAGGCTTCCCCAAGGGACACACAATGAAAGCACAAGCAGAAAAAATCACAAGTTGCAATAATTGAATCTTTATTTTCTTTTACTTAAGGAAGAAAGCTTCTTAAGGATGAAACCGTACCACAAGCACGGTTAAGGACAGGAGCAGGTCATCCAGGGAGGCTGTGGAAGCCTCTTCCTTGGAGAGCCTCAGAACTCGACAGAGTGAGGGCCCAGTTGGGTCTAACTTTGAAGTCAGCCTTGCTTTGAAAATGGAAGATGTATGGAATAACTCAAAAAGTCCTTTTCAATCTAATTTTTCCTGTGATTGTATGAAATGATGAGCTTAGGGCTCTCTGGAAAGAAAGTTTGTAGAATGGAATAAAAAGAAAAGTGCAAGAGCTTCACAGGAAAAACCCATACTTTTGGTCAGTGCCAGGATCTATTACGCCAGACAAGATGAGGGGGATCCAGGTATGCATATCAAGCGGGGAGCAAAAAAGATTCCTGGAGAAAATAGGAACTCAACAGGCCTATAAAGGGAATTTCCAAAAATATAAACAGTCAGAGGCAGAAGTCTGTTTCTATCAAAAGGACCTCTCAGGTCTGAATTAGTAAAGAGTTTTTAATTATTTGTTTGGATGATGGTTAAATTTACAGGTGACAACTTTGGAGGGCCAATTAGAATCAGGGATTAACTCATAGAAAAATAAAACAATAAATGTTCTTAAAAAGATGCATTTTAATGTAGAAATCTCGGTAGTGCCATAACTGGCAGGAATAATGCACCACACAAACATATGATGGAAAATGACAAGCAGAAAATTATTTTTGAGGTGTTGCATATCACAGACACAACAAGCCTTTACAAGGAAAGCAAACTCCACACTGGATGCAAACTTCATCAAGACCCCTTTTGGCAATAATTTCTATTATTATTATTATTAGAATGTCCCTGAATTTTGTCTGAAGCATCTGGAAAATCTGTTAGAAGTTGTAACTTAGAAGAATATTACAAGTAGAGAAGTACATAATCTTAACTACTGTGTCTGTGCAAAGGAAATTATGGAGAGGGACCTGAGATGATTGTGAATGCCAAACTAGGTAACAGTGAGAGAGGATATCTGTATCTTATTAGCAAATAAATATCTCTCAAAGACAGCAGCAGCAGTATAGAAAGAAATTATGAGACACTGAAGTTTTCAAGGGTAACATTTAAAGAACCTGTGGTGCTGCTGGTGATTGGAGCCTGAGAATATGCTAAAAACATTCATATACAACAATTAGGCTATCAGAAATGCACAATAAAAGTTTTAGCATCGTGGTAAGAGGTATAACAAAGAGATTCAAGATATATCCATGGGAAACAGGCTCCAGGCTGCAGGGAGCAAGGTCCTACTGTGTGTTGTTTTGTTGCCACTGCAACCGATTATTTTTATTTGCCTCACTGCTCAAAGAAAACCTGAGTGGAAAAGACAGGCTTTAATAACAGGTGCTGTGAAAGATAACAACATAAGTGAGAGTTTCTGCCTGATGTAAGAGGCAGTTTCTGGAACGCTCAGTATCTACAGCAGTGTGAAACACCAACCCTGGAGCAGCCAAGCATAGGTCAGGCCCTCTGGAGCACGGGCAGTGGCCAACAAGACAGACCCAAAGAGGAACGGCCAACAGCAGCAGCCCACAACATTGCTGCACTGCACAGAACAGAGCTGAAACCAGCCAGAGGCAGGAGGAAAAGCAAAGAGCACTTTTCTGATAGATAAAACATGCTAGTGCTTATTTTAGCCTCTGCAATGAGGTGGAGCAGAAACAAAATGTACGTTATGGGGAGCCTCTGCATTCCAGCAAATGCCGCAACATTGCTGTGTCCTCCATCCCACCAGACAATCCTTTGGCACATGGCAGCTGTCACCAATGTATTGCAAATGAGCAGGTCTTCTTCTCTGTAGGAATTGTTTCACTCTGCCCTCTTGGTGTGTTTGCCTCTCCTGAAGTGGCCCAGCTTTCCCCAGGATGGGAAATACACAGGAAAAATTACTTGAAATATCATTACCGTTAGGAAAACACCAGCGCTCTTGAAATGTTTTAATTAAGATGGTTAAACTGCTTAATTTAAACTATTTAAAAGCCTATTTTCATTTCCATTACGGACTTTAGAGATCTCATGGCCTCAAAGAGTACAAAGGGGTTCAAAGGTCTCCATAATGTAAACAAGAATTAGTGAATTTATTTTCACTGACATTATTTATAGTTAGTGATCTTCTCATGTTGGCTTAATTATCATCTGATTCTAAAAAGCTAATAATTTCACTCCATTACCCTCCAGATCTGCTTCTCTTTCACAAGTAGTTTAACAGATGTCAAAATTTTTTAAAAAATAATAAAATAATAAGAAAGATTAAGAGTCAATGCAATGCAGAAAATCAAAGCCGTTAAAAGACAATTGCTGAACCAGTGATTCAGAATTTGTTGCTCACCACCTCCATCTGCTGAAAGTTTCTGTCTGTACCAGCAGAAACAGATCAAATCCTGTAGGTACCTCTGTTCCTGGACTGAGAAAACAGCTCCAAATATATCAGTAGCAGTTTCAAAGAATGGATTAGACAGCTGGTTCTGGTGGGTAAGGGTCTGGTTCCTTTTGCCAGCTCTGCTAGTCCCTTACTCTGCCACAGGCAAAGACAAAACCTTCTAAAACTGTACAGTCAGGAATTGCTGGAACCTACCTCTCAATATCCAAATTCATCTGATTTTCAACAAGATTTGAGTCCTTGAAAATGAAACTAAGGCTTTATGGGGGAAAATTTGCTAGGATTCAGATGCTGAATAAAAATCACAATGCATACAAAGTTTAACATCAACACACACACAGACCCCATTCTGTGCATGTGCCTCCAGATCAACCATTACCTGAACCCCACAAGAACTGACCAGAGTGGAAAGGAGCAGGAACAGAGGGACCATCTTTATGTATTCCAAACTGAGAAAATGATCAAAATAATGCAGAATAATTTGAAGGGGTGGACATCAGCTGGGAAGTAATGAACAGAGTGTTTGCTACCAGCTTACTTCCACCAAGACACAGAGTATGTGTAAACCATCCATGCTCCATTCCTGCTGAACAAGACCAGGCATGCACAGGAAGGAGGAGCTGGGAAAGATGCTCTGCTCAGTGTGTTTGTTCCTTTTTCCACTCCCAAGACATAGAATTGAAATGCACATTTCAGTAACTTAGCTGAAAACAGCACATTCTACAATTTCCACTGAGCAGGTTCCCATGGCTCAACTGCTGTTCCACAACCAAATGTCAGCAGAGCAGCTGAGCCACACACAGGCCTGGGAGGAAAAGGGAGAGCTCAGGAGCCTGGAAGGGAAAGGGAAACCACAATGCTGACCAAGGAAAATAATAAAAACCCCTTCTGTTAGGCTACTTGATGGCATATGGTACATGGTTTGAGCTTCCTTGTGAATCCCTGTCAAGTCAACTCCCAAGCAGAACTGGAATATTACGCCAGATAATGTCCCAGTCCCAATCTTTTTTTCAGATTGGTACACCATTATGCTCCCACTTTAGGCAGAAATGAAACCCACAGCCCACTTTGCCTCAATATGTAAGGATAGGTTTCTAATAACTCTGTGTCACCTTGGAAAATTAAAATAGTACCTCTTGCTCTGATTGTATATGAAAGTATAGCTAAAACAAATTTCATGGCACTGATTAAGTGTCGTGTTCACTAAACTTTCCAATCCCATTATGGATCTTTCTATATTGGTGTTAGCAGAGGCTGCATGGTGAGTAAGAAAAATCAGATTTCAGGTGCTCACAAGCATGACAAATAGGCACTGAAGTGGCCTTGAGCACTGTGATGTAGTAACAGAGAGGAAATTGAAGCATTCAATATTCTGAGGTGCCTGAGCCCTCTGCAGATGGCTCTTGGATAGTTGTTGGTAATCTAGAAAAAAGAGATCATCTAGTTTTGTGAGGGCTTGTTGTTTGTTTTGCTTTGACACTGCCAAAATAAATAATTTTAATTTAGGCAACATAATATGTGTAACAATACTACACACACTAACTTGCAGCTCTCACTTTAGGAGCTCATCTCTAAATGAAATCAATGCAAGATTTAGCAAATCCTTGCATGAGCAGTAACAAATCTCCAGTTCCAGGAGGCTACTGTACATTTCTGTGTTAATTAGGAGCTTTGTGGAATTTAATTCAAGGTTGCTGACAGAAAGGCTTGTGATGAGGAGTATTTTAAACCCATGACTGACAGTAACAGCAGTGCTGCAGTCTATTGCCTTAGTTGGACTATGTGTTCTGCCCATCTTCATACCCCACCATTTCATTAAACAAATTGATGCTTAATAGCTAATGAAAAAAAAAAATCTGTATGTTAATCTTTGTATCATTCTGCATTTTATAATTGGATGTATAATTAAAATGCAGAAATTGAATTATGTGCTTTTATTTTGGGGCCTGTTTCTGTCTGGCAACTAGACCTGTGGAAAGAGATGAATTCATAGTTGAATAGATTATCTGAAAATATTTATATATTATATAATCCATTTAGACATTCACTTTCAGTGAATGAAGACAATACCAGCAGGTATCTAATAACTAGGTGTCATTAGTACATGCATAAAGATAAGTTTTAATCTGTTATACTGCTCTGAAATTATCATGGTTTAATATTTTTAAATTAGGAGCTTCACTGGTTTAGATTTTCATATATAAGGAGGTGCTGCAATTCTGAAATAAATTTTAGTATTAAAAAAGTCACAAAATAATAGAATAGTGATATTCCCTCTTTAAATTGTCAGGCACAGCAATTGTGAGTCCCAGCAAAAAATTCTGATTTGTTAACACAAACCTCCCTGATCTTCCAACAAAAATAATTCTGTATCTTCAAATAAAATTAACTCAGATTAGCTTTTAGGTTTAATCAAACATGTAGAACACAGAGCAGAGCAACAAATTGGCTATTACTCAGTAATAGCCACAGGTGTGACCCTGCAAAGGTCAACAGCCAGGCACTTTGTTCAAGTATGGAAAGTTAAAAATAGCCTGTGCAAGTGTAGTTTATATAAATTGGTGATGTACAGTAGCCTTTGAAGGCAAGTAAGAGTAAAAATGTGTATTTAATTTCCTAAAATTTAATTGACCTATACAGGAGAAAAATATGAAATACGAACAATCCAGCAGCTTTATGAAAGAAATGAAGTGGTACTTTATTAGAATTCCTATTGATTTTGTGAATAATTGTGTCCTTGATTATTTTATCTCTCTCTCCACACATTCAGCCATCCCCTGCAAATGAAATTTAATTATTGTTTAGACAGAATCTGAACACATCCTCAAGCAAAATAGTACAACCAGCAATGGCACAACAATTTGACAGCTCCCTGCAGCAGTACACAGAATCCATCCAGAACTGGATTGTGTCCCAGCATGCTGCAAAACTACTCTTTGCTGCTTCTCCTTGTGTTATCAGACAAAGCCAAGCCAGCCAAAGGATGAAATTGTTGGTGGAATTCCTGTTTCTCCCTCAAAGCCAGCACTCACATACTCACAGTGCCTTAGGAGCAAGCCCAGTTCCCTGCTGGTGGCCTGTCCCTCAGGAGCACACAGGGAGGAGGGTCTGTGTCCTTCCTCAGTGAGGAAGAACGGAATTAACTGCCAGAAGGAAAGCAGCACGTGGAGGAGCAGTGGTTTGGTAGCAACCAGGACACCCCAACATCACAGGGCCTGTGCAATGCAGGTCACAGCACTGAGCTGATGTTTCAGACTGCCTGAGGACTCAGGCTGGTAGCACAGCACCAGTTCTGCCAAGATCTGGGCCAAAGTGGGAAAATCCACTTAATTTTGAGATGTTCTTCATGCCTCCTTTCAGAGGAAGAAGAGTTCTTTCAAATGCACCAAACACTGTGCCCAGCCATGACATTTCTGTAAAGGTTGCAGGAGTACAAACAAGAGCTGGACTCAGCAGCTGCCTGTCATCCATGCCAGTTCTGGATGCCAGCATAGAAGACTGATTTAAAATTGCATGATGTGGTACATTTAAAATGTACATCAAAAACCTGAATTTCTACAGGCTGGATTCATCCCTAATTTTATAAGTACATCGTGTCACATTTTCCAGGCAGCTTAACCTTTTGAAACTGCTACCTATTAGTGGGCCAAAACCATCTTTTAGCTTTAGAAGGGGTTTAAATTCAAAATATACTTGGCACTTCTGTTTCAAGTAAAGATTAAAAGCTGGTAAAAAGAGTCTCACACTGAGTTAAACCCACCCCAGAATGGTGTTATAAATATGCAGAGGCTATGGGGAATAAAAACAAAAAAAAGACCTTTCTTTCAGCAAAGAAATCTGCTTCCTTCTCAGGATCAAATATGATCCAAGAGAAAATGGTGAAAACTATAAAAAATTACACAGAATGAGAGTCTACAGCAAAATATAGAAATATTCTTCAGTAATATGTAAGAGAACAAGGAAATAGGCATCAATTTATAGTTCTTGATTGAGACACCCTAGTTAATCTTTGAATACTCACCAAGATGACCATACAAATTGAACTGCAATGAGACTGAGGAACGGATACTACTGAACACAAAGGGAAAGTAAAGCTTGATGTTCTCAATTTCAACATGTCCAACAGTCACCATTAATAAAGTCTGATGGCATGATTTCTCTAACAAATCTAATTCAGGCCTGAAAAGAGAAAATACACTGTGTGTGCTTTAAAAGGTTGAACAGAGTCACTTGGGAACTAGAAATTCATGAGTATGACCTCAGTAGTTTGTGAGTCTTTAGAACACACTTTGAAAGGTTTGATTTAATGCAGATAAATGGAGATTAAAAGGATGGTCCTGTACAGTGACCAGAAGAGCTTTTACTTGTACATTTTTTCAAGAGAGAAAATACAAAGGGAAAAAAAAAAAGAAAAAAGGAAACCAGAACAAGGCTCTAGCCATATCTGTAGGCAAATGAGCATATGCAAGTGGAAGCCTGAGTCCTGGTGTTTTCTGTAATATTCCATGTGCAGCTGTGAATGCTTGCACTAATGCCAGTTAATCTGCAGAGCCATGGGCTGAGGGAAGGCAGTGTTGGCCACAGCGCTGGAGTCATCTACTACTCTTCAAACACTGAAACCCAATCCTTCACATCCTCCTGGGCTCCACCAGGAGGGAGCAGATGGAGCCTCGCTAAGCTGCTCATTCAAACACAAATGCATAATAAGGCAGTAAACATTAGGGGTTTGACACAATACCAAAGCAGAGGAACAGCAAGAGTTTTGCTGAAAGTGCTTCTCACTTAAACCTGTCTCTGATGCTTCCAGTAGAGTGAGAGTTCATGGCTTAAACCAGGACTAGCAGCATGCAATTAAACCTGAGTAAACCTTGTTTATCTTAAAAAACAATTAAAACTAAAGACCCTTTGCAATGCCACAGTCTGACTCTGCTTTTATGTGGTGCACCAATTTCAAGCAGGTCTGCAATTTGTAGTTTGCATCCTTGCAATTAAAGCTCATCCCTGACATCCTGCACTAGGAGGATGCCTTTCAGCTTGCTTTCGGTTTGGTGGTGGGTTTTTTTGTTTGTTTGGTTGGTTGGTTTTTTCTGAAAGGTCTGACAATTTTCTCTTTCATTCCTACTCCAGATGAAATACGGATTTTTTTTTCTCTTTCTAGCAGTCAAAGTTTAGAGAACAAATAAAATGAGGATGAAAAGTTCTTCCTGCTCAGCTTTTTAATTTAAAGGTTCTTCTATTTTAATTTTCTTTCTTTCTTTTTTTTTAAACTCATTGAAATCTTAGGCTTCATAGTAAATGTGCCATTCAAGTACCTATTTTTCCTGAAACCATGGTGGAAACCATCCATCCCTTTGGGATAAACAAGCTGAAAGGAGACTTTCTTTTGTTCTCTTTCCCATGACTGAAGTGAAATTGCTTGCACCACTGGATATAACTTCTTTTTAAAAGAGTATTTTTAATGAATGCAAAGTAGGACTCAGACTACACAGAAGACAGACTGGACAGAAAAGGATAAGGATCCAAAAGAAGAATAAACTTCAAAAGAATTTTCTCCTACTTTCTGAATATCTTATCCTAACTCTGACATCTTCCTCCCCACAGAGCAATTCTGACTGCAAACCTTTCCAAACTATCTCTTTTGAGCTGAGGAACATTTTCACACCATTTTGTGATCTGATGCATTCCAGCCACTCACATGTGGCCTTACTCTTTTGTCAGGATGCATTCCTCTCTCATTTTATTATACCTTGAGGATAATATTTGTTACAATACAGTTGGGCAAGAAGAGAATGTGAAACAAAGTCTTGATTCTGAATTCCCTGACTAATCTTGGAGTATGGAATAAATCCAAAGAGGAGAAGGAGAACACAGTTTTCTGTGCTTATTCAAAGGATAATGACATCCTAGGGGAGACAATAAAAGAAAATGAAATTGTACAAAGGACACCTCCTGTACATCTAGTAAACCTTGCAGGAAAACACAACAACAAAATCAATAATAAAAAGCTATTTGTGAGGATGCTGAATAAAGCAAGCTAGGAACAAGACCTCTGAAATGCATATCTTGTAAACTGAGTTCTAATACTTCAAAATAATTATTCCTAATCCAGGTTGAGATTCAATATGGATATTTACCCAGTGCTTACCTCTTCTTTTGTGCAACCTGACTTCCTATAGATGATCAGGGAAAGAGAAGCACAGCAAAGCTCTTCAGCTGCACACCATGTACTGTTCTGCTCAAAACAATGCCTGCATTTGCCCAAAAGTTGAATGAGTGTTTAAGGAAGATCATCCATGGGGTGTTTTGCTCTTCATGGATGGTTACTCCTGTTAAACCTTGTTGATTTTTATGTAAGAAGAACAGCAAAATGAAAGTGCTGAATACCAGAGTCTCGTGCTGCACTGTTTCTAAATATACTGGCTACACAAAGTCTAGCAGCATCCCAAACACAACCTTTTGCAGCAGGTATAACAGTGTATTTTATATATTCTCCTCATTTAAAAGATTTTCATCTGATTATAACAATCATCTCTTTGTGCTGAATCTATGCAGTATGAAAATAGTGTAAATGGATTTTGGAAAGAGTGGGATAAAGTCACTGAGTAAACTGGATTAATGCTTGACAGAATGGCAGGAAGGAATCTACAGGTTTGCTGTAAAATATATGTATTAAAAAGAAAAGAAACCAACAAAGCAACCAGAATACACACATACTTTTACCCATACTTGAGCATATAAAACAACTTATATTCATTAATGATCAAAATACACCCCTCTCAGTTTTAAGAGATAAATTCCTAAATACTTATGCAGTGCTTTGAACTCTGAAAGTGTTTTAATTGAAAGAGACCTGCACACTTCAGCAGTGCTTAAATGTCTTCAGGTAATCCAAAATTCATCCGAAAGTTCAAAGAGATTCATTTATAGAGTATTGGCATTTCAAGTGACTAACTCTTAACCTGCCAAATGATATATCTTAAAATCTACAGCAAAAATCTCTTTTTAAAACTTTGGTCTGGTCATGCATTGCAGTTTATCAATAGCAGTAAAGCCTGGCAAACACAGAGGCTGTGGTTGAAGTTCATGTCAATATAGCACAAGGTCCAGGAAAGACTCGCTGTCTCACTAAAAGCTTTTCTAAAGATTTAATTAGAGAAATGCTGATGCTATTGTAAGATTTCTCTGCACTGCACCCACATTCACCCTGCAAGAGCTTCCCGCACATTGTCACAGATATTAAACAAAAATGTAAGTAATGAATATAAAACAAAAAGTCCTTTTGCACTACTACAATGAGCACAGCATTTACATTTCAGGAACTGATGAATGATAGCAATCATAACTCTAAAATTATTTACAGGCAAAATTTGGGCCACTAAAATAACTCTAAATATGCAATTCTCAAGTACAAGAAAAGTTCAAGGAGAAAAGCAAAAATTCCTAGTTCTTATTCTTGCATCATATATTATAAATTTAAAATTGGCTGTATCCAAGTCTTGGAACATTAAATAATTACATTTCCATCTTCTATTTTTCCCTTGAGGTGTGCTTCATAACACAGGTGCACAACTGAGTAGGGATGCTCTGACTGACCTCTCCGTTCTCTTAAAAGTCCAAGATGAATTCCCACTTACTATAAATGATCAAAGTTTTATGGACTAATGACAGTTTAAAATACTTTTTTTCCCCCACTTTTACTGCAGTCCTGTCATTAAGACTAACAATCTAAAGTAGCTAAGAGAATGAGTAAGCAAGATGATTTACACAGATGATAGTGCAATGGTAAGAAGTGGGGAAAGTTCCTTTCAGATTTTTTTTTGTAGCTGACGCATTAAAAAGATTTACACCAAGGTCTTTAAGTGAAAAGAGAGCATTGCCAAAGAGGTCTGGCAAGCTCTTCTATCAATAAAATACTCTCCCCCATAAATTTAACCAAACTCTCAGCTTAAAACCTGATTAGCACTACAAAGAGCTTGCCTTGTTACCAGAGAAGACCACCAGCCCAGTATCCAAAGGGTATGATAAAAACCAGACAAGATAGCAATTCTTCTGTAACATTTTCACCACCATGGCATCTCTCATACTTTTTATTTTCCCATGATGCCAAATACAAAAGCTGAGAAAATATTTAGCATGAGAAAGCACAGGCTCTAATACAGAGCAAAGTCATATTGAAATTACTTAGGGCTGGGCACAGCAGTAAAAGGTTGTAAGTTTCTATACTTGGCTGATTTGTGCCTTTAGAGCAAGACTTACAAGAATCATGGCATAGGGTTCAACTTCTTTCAGAGTGTTCTTCAGTAAGAGGTCAATTTAGAACAAGCTTGTATCTTTTTCATAATCCAACTTCTACTATTTTTGTTCATCAGAAATAGCCTGAATCAGATCTGAGTTTAGGTGTAGGGCAGGCTCAGATCAAGGCTTAATTTTATGACTGTAGCAGTACATGCATTTGACATTTGAAAGCAGCAGTATTTCATACAGGTCACAAGAAAATTTCAAGACAAAACCACAGAAAGAAAACATGAGGCTTGTTGTTGCTCAGTATAACAGAGCATTATTTGTTTGGTGCTAAAAATGGGCTTAAGGTTGTAAGCCATGACTGTTTTGACAGTTCTTGCTTCCAGATCAGCTGTTCCTGACATTTCCATCAACTATCAACTTGGATTGCAGCCCATCCAGATCGAGAAAACAGGTGCCATCCAATTTTGGACTTCACCCAAAAAGAGTAGGGAAGATACTCATATGTCCTCGCCCTCACCCTGAAAGTCTGAATAAAGTGATAAACTTTATATAGGGAACTCCAACAGTCAGATCCTAGCAGGAAGAAAAGCAAGGGGCCAAAGGGGTGGAGAAGCAAAAGGGTCTTCTAATGCCACAGCAGTGCAGGCATCTCTGCTGAGAGCAGCAGATTGCCCTCATCGAGACCAAATTCTTTAACCCCCAAACAGATACAAATAAATACACAGAAATCCACTCAGATGGAAGCCAGATTTGCCTTCTGACCAGTCCACATGTCCTGTGCAATTCTACTTAGAAACTGAATCAGGACACAGTCTTGGTTAACTGGTCCATCACAGAGTGCTGAGTTTCTATGGGAAAGTTTGATAAGCAGCTGGATATCATTCAGGAATTGTTGTGCTCTTTCAGCCAAACAAGGGTGGAAGAGAAAGCCACCAAAAAGGGAGGAACCTTCCATAACCAACATCTTTCCCAGCTCACTGCGGTGATTTGGCAGTCTACAGGCACACAGAAGTGTCAGGAATTTAAACAAAAAAAAATCTGGTTACACAAAGGTTACAAACCTTGCTGGCAGCATTTACAAACACAGAAAGAGGCAGATCCCACTCTTTTTTCTTCTCAGCCTTCCCTCAACCAAACTTTGAGCACTTGTGGGTCCAATTTCCAATTCTCCAGCTTTCACCCAGGTCTCAGACTACATATTGGACACTATCAACACCCAGTTGTAAAGTAGTGTCACAAAATCCAGGTATTAGCATGGTAAAGTAACACCAAAAAATTAATAGGGAGCCAACATGCATCAAAGGAAGGTCAGCCTACAAGTCTTATCCCTAATCTTTAATCTGCATCAAAGAATTTATTCCTCTATCCAACCACAGATATTATCTACTGCTGTGTAGAATATAGTTAGTATTTGTAATGGTATTCTGATTGAGATAAGGAAAAAAACACTGAAGGTTACTCATGAAAGTGCTTGCCAGTGTTCCTTGTTGGTCACAATTATAAGTTTTAGCAAATGAATTCACTATTTCAAATTACAGGAGAACCCGTGCCAGCATTGCATGTATTCATTCAAAAACATACATTCACATGTGCAAAGCTCCAAAAAATGGATATGTCCTAAACAAGAAACAGGACAGAATGTGACCTTCATGGCAACAAACGTTCAGCTGAACACAGAGATTTTAAGCTGTTTTAGGAAAATGCTTGTTTCACATTCACCAATTTGGAGAGGGATTCCTCTTCTGCAAATGCAACTACATCAGCTCTCCAGTGGCAGATGGCAGGAGTGATCATAAACAGGATGATTTTACTTTCTGGTCAACATCCACTTGTCAGGATTTTTATATAGGTTTTTTTTCATTGAAATTAAGGAAGAGCTGCATATATTTCTTCATTCACATACAAAATATTTAGGAAAAATTAGCAGGAAACTCTCATAGAAACACAGCATCTTCCCTCACACTCCCTGCCTTAGCATCTTGTACAGCAGCCTGGGAAACCAAAACAGGTCATGCATTAAAAACCAGTTTTCAGAACAATTCATTAAAAGCATTGAAGAGTGCTTGTCGCTTTTATGTTCTCCCCAGATGATGTGTTGACTGCATACCATATATGCAAGCCCTCACTCCTTGCAGACCTGCTCCCAAGAGAGAGTTAAAAGTGGGAAGACACATTATTCATCCAAGTATGAGAAGTTAAAAATGTTCAGAAGGGATTACAAATGTCATTTTTCCCACTGAATCTCTTCCACACTAAGTCTGTTGACTGCACATGTTCTCACAGCTCTCCCCTTTGCACAATTGTAGAACCATCTCAATCTCGAGTATCTTCCTTTAGGGAAATGCAAAATATTTCTCTTGTTTTCAGTGCATTGGGAAAGACATGAAACTCATTCATAAAGAATTTGTTTCTTCTGGCCCATATTTTTATTCTCACGTGAGCTACAATTTTTACATCCTACATATATAGGAGTTGTGTAGAATTGTGATTTATAGCACTTGTTTCATCCACTTTCATTGCACTTTTTTTTACTACGAACAATTTTTTGTTTTATTTTGTTCGACTTCGTATTTCAGTTACTGGGTTTTCTCCTGCAGTGTATGAATTTAAGGAAGTTATGGAATTCTGAGACACTATTTGTTGCAGAGGCCTGTTGTCAGTAGATGGCAGCATGTGGCTGCTTAGCACACAGACTGCCAAAATTCTTACAAGGGAAACAAACTCCCAGGCAGAAACAGCTGGGTCTTTGTAAACCCCTACCCCTACATATCTTTCCCAGAAAAATACTGCAGTCATGTCTCTTACAAAATCCTTTCAGGGCGTGAGTCAAACTGTGAAGCAGCTTTCCTTGATTCTGGGTTTGGTGTTTGGTTGAGAATTTTTTTTTCTCCAAACAAAAGTGCAGCAGAAATTAAAAGATTTCTGTAAAGCAGAGATAATCTAGACAAAGTCTCTTGTTACAGATACTCAGAAAGGTTTGTAAATGTTTGGAATTCCAACCCTGTATCTGAAGTTTAAGACATCAGTTCTAGCAACAAAACCAGTTCTTGCATCCCTGTCTCTTCACAGTTCTTGATCACACAGGGTACTTTCCTGATATCAAACAATTCACACACATATATAATATTTTCTCTCTTTCCTACCTGTATAAAAGGATGCACCAGTATATCTAGGAGCACACACCTAACAAAATTTAAAATAATTAATTCCAAAATTTCACTCCTCTTTCTACATGTTTTCATATGATAATTTAAATGGAAACAGTTCCCAAGGTAGTATCAGGTACATATTTCATTCATTTAAAATTCCTAATTCTTTACATACCCAAAACCAAGATGGGCTTGAGAAAATGTACACAGCTATTTGCAATCTAAGTTTGTTTCTCTGAGTAAGTAATTACACAAAATGCTGTGGGCAACATTAAAAAAAGTGTATTTCTGTATGTCAGGTTTGTTTCAATTTACGTGATGTGGTTGTTTCAGGTTAGTAAGTTTAGGGTGTATTTATAACAGAGTTTTCACAGTGGATAGAAACTTCCTCTCTCCTACCTGGATATATCCCATTCTCTTTCTGATGATATAGAAGCTTAAAAGAGTATTTTCTGAAAATTTTAGGCAGGTGCTAAGAGTCCACAAACAGCTCATGTATTTCCTGTGTTGTGCTGGTTCTACAGCCAGAATTACTTGGTCATTGCAAAATAATTGCCAAAGAAACAAGAACCTATTTTAGGTCGCTGGTGTGTTTTTCTTACCTGACATGATTTCATTAGCCTTATTCTGTCCCTCAGAAGCAGCTAAAATTCCACTTTTTCCTCATTGTAAGTAGGAGCTGCTTCAGCACTGTGGGGAAAAAAAACCCTTTTGTCAGACAACATAGTGCTTTTAAATTGCAACACATCACACAATTGATCCTAATAAAACAAGGCCTCAGAAGGGCCTTCCAGCATGTGAGAGCTCATAGATGTTTTTAAAGCAGCAAGTCCATTTGTTTTGAGCCTGTGGGGGTAGTGGCCATGGCTCCCATGCCAGAGGCAGGATAGCTGCAGGGCACAGCACTGATGGAAGCACTGCCTGTGAATCCTGTGCTCCTGGGGGAGCACATCTGCTTGAGCCACAGGCTCCTTCAAGCCTCTGAGCTCTGGGCACCCAGATCAGGGCCTCTCCCCACCCAGTCCTGCTGCCCCAGGACTCCCAGGGTCTGTCAGGAGGAGCATGTGCTCCCCCAAGCCTCCCCCGACAGCTCCTCAGATTATTTAATCTCCAAAAGTCCATCTGGCAAGGAACAGAAGTTGAAACCAGCTGCTCATCCACGGAGAGCATCACTTTGGATTAGGCAATTATTGCCACAGACTACCTCAAAAAGTCCAAATTTCAATATGCCTTTGAAATTGGTGTGCTTTGAGTTGCAACAGATGAACTACAACAAAGGCTGCAAAAATCCTGTGTATTGCTAAGCAGTATTAATGGAGTAAAATTATGATAGGATTTAAATATCCCAGGGTAATGACAATTAAAATGGCATCAATTATAGCAAAGAATGGCAGTAAAAGGTCTGCATCAACCTAATTCCATAAATACAGGGAAACACAGGACATTTTCCACTTCTCCAGGTTCTAATGGTGCCACATTATATCCTACTTGTACCTATTGCTTTGCAGTTTCTGAGCACACCTTATAGGCAACATGGCAACTGACAATACAATTTTTTATGTCTTTGATATCCTTCCCATCCTTTGATTTCTTTTTTATGACCTCTTTTTCCTTATTGCCTTACCATTAATCTCTATTTCCTCCCTGACTTCTCTCTCCAGATGTTTTCTCCTGTATTTCTTCAGATCTTAATAAATTTGATGTATAACACTGGGGGAAGGGAAGGATCTTCTCTGAAGCAGCACTCAACAAAGATAAGGTTAAAAGAGGGGCAACAGGATCTAATGTCATTATATATTTAAATCGTGCTAATAGTGCACGAGCAGGCATGCCAGAATTCACCAGCTGTCCCTAAAGGTACAAGCCAGCTTTCTGCCTCCTCACATGATAGCCCAGTTTAACCTCAGCTGGAACATATCTCAGCACAAATAGATTGTAAAACCTCCTTCCCTACGACCAGTCTAATCTATCTGCCTTCAGAAATGTTCAGTGTTTTTCTGTAGAGTTAGAAATTCAAAAATTCCTCTCAAAGTTAAGGAAAATTAAAACAGCAGAAGATTAATAGTAGAGTTAAAGCAGAGTGGATGAAGTAGCATAACAGAGGTTTCTTCATAGATATCATATGCATATTGAAGATATATCTGTATATTTGTATATATAACCTAAATATTGTAGATATTTACATAGCTATGTATACACATATATCTATATCATAAAACTGATCAATAATATTTTCTGTATGTACAAACTATGATACCACCAAAATAAGCAGAATTTGGCATAAATTTGAATGGGGATTTATACATGGGAAAGAGTTCTGGACATAGAAACATGCAAGAAATTGAGGTACAATTTAGCAGAGGCAATAATATAATTGTGCTGTGTCCAGCTATAAGAACAGCCATTGAGTTGCAGGTAATGATATCTGATCTAGACAGTTTCAAATATTTAGGCTAATTGGCACCTAAATGCAGCTAGAAAACAACAGATCAAAATCTATGAGGCGTCATAGTCTCACTCTCTGACCTCACTAATAAGAAGCAAATACAGGACCTACAAACGAGAAAGAGAATTAATTTCTAGAGAAGTGTGTGAATAGGAAGATTATATTTAATTTTGGCAATGTTCATATGGATGTGCAACTTCTAGTGTTGGCAATCAGCTTTTTCAGGCTGCAACTTGTAACTCTTTTCTTGATTGAGTCTGTGTCTGGAAAGGATTTAGTCTTGTCTTGGATAACCTTCTGGGACAAAATGCTCTCTGGCAGCCTGCTTACAAACTGTGTCTCCCAGTTTTCCTTCAGACCTTCAGCAAAAGAAGTTTGTTATAAAAAAAATTTCTCTTGAATTCTGAATTCAGACAAGCTGGTATTTAGTCAGGGTTTTTTTCACCCATGAGAAATTATATGACTGCTCACTTATAAGCACCCTTTAGCTCCATAGCCCTTATAATTTGTCCAGGTTAATAACATATATTGTGTATCACACCTTCAGTGAGCTTCCACAGCTGTGCCAGATGCCATCAGTGGAAGATTTTGGCAATGAAGTACCTTCAGTTCAGCAATCCAGACACAGTGGTGAGTGCTGGCCAGATGAAGTCTCTGTTACAGACACAGAAACCTCAGGCAAGATTTGACTTTGGAAAATTGGTAACATGGTTTGTGTGGCAGTGCTGGAGGTGGAAATGCACTTTACACTTCATACACTATACAGCCAACACTACCACAGCTAAAAGGTTAGAGCTGCTCCACATCAAGAACAAAATACTTCACTCTTCTGTTTAAGCCTTCATGATTTTACTGTTAAATAAAATGTCTCAGGTTTCACCCAGTCTTTCACAGTATATTTTCTAACACTGCCTGCATTGGGCAGCCCTTGTCCTTCTGCAAGTTCCTGTACCTACAAAACTATTTCATTTAACTGTTTATAAAACAACTTCTCAGTTCTGACACTGCCAGAAAAGTTTCAAATACAGCATCTGTCCCTCTTGTACTTTCCCTGCATTCACCAATGCTTTGGAAATGAAGCCACATCTCAAAAATCAGGCCTGGATTACAAAGGGGTAGTGCAGCTGCAGAAGCCAGCAGGGCTGCACAGAGCTTCAAAAGCACAAAAGGTCTGAGATGCTTTTTAATAACCTGGCCTCGTCTTGAAGGAGAAGTAGGAATTAAAAAGGAGAAAAAAAGATGAGGCATGAGATCATCAGCTCAGATAAAGCAAAGGCATGATTTGATGCAGTTTGCTCTGCAAATTATTGGGTACATAACACTCACACCCTGGGTCACTTCAGGCAACTTCTAACAGGCACAAAGAGATTCAGGAAGCAGGGGACACACCATGTAAAAGTACAAAGCAGTTCATTGCTGTCCAATACACAAAAACTATTGCTAGGAATAATGAGATACCAATCCAACCCTTGAGAAGTTCACTGCTCCAGAGATGACTCCACATGACTGCTTCAAACAACATTTGCCAGCCCGGAAGATCATGTGAGGAGGCTTTTCTCTGTCCTTGGGACAGGTTGAACCTTGGTGCTGCAGAGCTGCCATCTTAGCTCATTTTCTTCTTAGGGTTGTGTATATGTCCATGGTTTTTTTTTTTTTTTCCTTTTGAATCCTTGAGCTGCCAATTATGCCCTTCTCACCAACCTTATCTCTGCAGCTTCACCTTGTTTCTTTGCACAGCTCTGTTCTTTTCTAGCTCTTGACATCAGGTCAGCAGGTTTCTCAGAAGTTTGAGCTGGGGCAGCACAAACATTGCTGGATCTTGGATCACAGACAGCTGAACCACTGGGAGGAGGTTACAGGGACAAGAGACTATTCTGGAAAACTATTGACATGCTCTTAGGAAGAGCCATCGCTTTCATTGTCAGATCACGTTGCTGTGAGGAAGCAGAGAACAGCAGCATACACTTAATAAAATAAAAGAACCTCTTTGCATCTCACTCAACTCTGACACAGCAGTGAGAGCCGCAGAGGATTCACACAAAAGCAGACAGAAGTACACAACAGACCTCTTCATTTGCACTAAGAAGTTAAGCAACAATAAGCCTACTTAGGCCTGCAGATGGTTCAGTGCCTATAATGCTTGGCTTGGGTTTTAATGCAGAAATATCAAAAGCTGTTAGTGGCAATTCTGAATGACCTCCTGCCTACAGTCAGTGATTTGCTTTTAATACTGAACACGATCTCAGAGTGACTGATCATATTTTGAGTCTCATTAGGCAGTCACAAATGGAAGGGAAGAAGCACTAGCTAACTCTCTCTGCCCTGATGAGCAATAGCAGGATAAAGCACTGCCAGCCCTCCAGATAAGAACCTGCACACTCTGGGGATGCAGCAGCACGAAAAGTTTGGTGACTGCAAACAGCCTAGGCAACATGTGCCAGATGTGACGCTGCAGGAAAAGCACAGGAAATAAAAAAGTCATCATGGATGTAACAACCTCATCTGTGGCACTCTGTCTCTCTTGTGAGGTGAAGAAATTTCCGTATCCTAGCAGGCAATCACATCTAACTGCAACACCCAACTGCTTTGTTCAGTTGAACAGCTAAATAAGTGTTTTCCATCTTTTCTCAGATGGAAGGCTCTAAAAATGTCACAATATTTCAATCCTGTCAATGTAAGTCAACTTATAAAAAGCATGTTATCCAAGCTATTCTTCTTGACCCCTGAAAAGAATCCATAAACCTCTGGACAACAGGTCAGGCAAACAGAGCAGACATAAGTCTCCTCACTATAACTATTCTTTCTCTTTTCAGTGTCCCAGCACCCATCTACTCCTTATAGTAAAGGTTGTCTTGCAAAACTTATTCTGTTAAGCACTTGTATCAATTGATTTTATCCTGAATATTGGTTGTCAGAGAAAATTAACCATGGTAAGTGTTTCTAGAAAACTGTTAAAAATGCTGTCAGCTTGTGGAAATTGCAATTACTAAACAAGGATCCCTGGTAACTTCAAAGCTTTTAGACATAACTTTGAAGAAGTCTATGTATGTCAGATTTCACCTGTCTATATTTATGTCCACTACTGCCCTGAAATGACTGCAACATCAGTACTGATGAGAAAGAACAGAGTATAAACTGTTTATACCAACGGGTTTGATGCCTATAATGAATTTTGAAAACACTATTGGAAATTTCTACTTGCTACACTTAAATATTGGAAATCTGGTTAAAACATGCCTTATGTAATGTGAGAATAAGTAGGGAATTATGCGATGGCACAAAATCCCAATCTTTTATAAATTACCTAATCCCACAGTCTTGTTTTCCTTAATTCATTACTTTATTGACATTGGCTGGCTGAAAAGTTACAGTAGCACTTGCCTCCACTAATCATCAGATCAAAGAAGTCTGTTCAGGTTTTAATTCTGGGAACATTTCTGAAGAATGTCTTTTGATTTGAGAAACCTAACTTTTCTCATCTACCTGGATATTTTCTTGTCTTCTTCCCTCCTGATTCCACTCTCAAAAGAAAAGAAAAATTGATCTGTCAAATCTTTCTTTCTATAATTCTGAAACTTTTAAAATTGGCAGAGGCTTTCATGGGTCTTTTCAACTTAGTTTTACAACCGTAAAAAATTGACAGATCTCTGCAAGAAAAATGAGAGCATGATAGATTTGTCAAAGACTGAGTGGATAAAAATGAATGCAACAAGACATATATATGCCTCTTTGTGCTGTAAGTGAAAGGAAAGCTCTCCAGTCAGCAGCAGGAACACTCTGTTCCTCATTCCCCAGTCACATCAAGTTTACAGCTTTGTCTCCCCATGAGCAGAGGGGGGATGTCTCCTGTGCAGTCCAGCAGCACCAGGCCTGGTGATATTGGATACCCCAACGTGCAATTTTGGACTTCTGTTCTCTCAAGACCAACCCAGGCTGATTTCTGCCACCCTTTCCAGAACTGAGGAAACTTGCTCTGTTCCAGTTCTCTCAAAGGTTATGTAACTTTCCCTGCTGTATTACAATTTTCATATGGGTATCTATGCCCTGAGCTGGAGGGTGAAGTCTGAGGTCAACACAGAACAAACTGGTTTGACCTTATACAAGAATTCAATAGGTCCCTCAAAATCACTGCTGCTCTCCTTAGATAACCCAGCTGGTCTCACTGCACCATTTTTAGACATCTTGCCCTTACTGAGATGGGTTTCAGAGCAAAAGGCAAAGCTAAGCAGCATTAACTGGAATACATGGCAAACGTAATGTCAAATTCATGCCCCTGTCCTGAGTTTCTGGTCAAATAAAAAACCAAAACAATTCTTCCAAGCCAGGCTTCCTCAAACCCACATTTATTATTTTATTTCAAGCACCTGGTCTCCAGAGATTGCAGACTTCTAAAAAAATATCCCAGCAAATGAAAACCAAAAAACAACAACATAAACTACCTTGTTTCAGGGAAGACTCCTGAGGCCCTCTGATTTATTCCAATGCTGAACAAACAGAGCACCTTTGCAGCAGCTTTTCCAGTTCTCCAAAACAACTGTGCCAGAAACTGAAGTTTACCTTTCTCACACTCTTCATCCTTAGATGGAAGCTGTTTCTCCAGAGGGTCAAAGCACTGCTTCCAAGTTCCTCAGTGGTTCTGGTCTGGATCCTAAAGAAAAAGAGGCTTGTGTTGGTTTCCCCACTATTGAACAAACCTTCCAAAGGTAATTCCCTCCTCCTTCAAGAGCTCTGACTCCACCTGGGTCACAAATGAAAGGGAAGGTGGAAGGAATTGTGCTTACTCTCCACCTCAGCCTCCTGGTGACAAGATTACAGAAAGCATCAGGGAAACATAAATTCCTTCAAAGTGGCCTGACATGAGGAAAGCTCAAAAAATTCCTTGTTTCTCTGGGATACAAAAACATCTTGTGAATAATTGCTTTGGCTTTGTGGAAGATGATAAGGAAAATAAAGAATTTGTGTCAATTTTCAAAACCAACCAATTATGTATTTAACCCAAGAGCTTGTGCATTTGTCAACCTGCTCTAATTGTTCTGATAACAGAAGGCACATTCTGGATGTTTTATGAACAATTTTATCTCTCAAGGCACCGAAGGCCACTGGGACATGTGCTGTGCTCTAGCCTGGGAAGATTTAGAACAATAAAAAAAGAGTAACACAATCTGACATCTGCTGATAAACAATGTGAAAAGAGATGCAGAGCACAATGTCTCCATCAGTGATTCAAGTCACTTATGTTGGAAATTATGTAAATAAAGACATCCTTATTTTAGCCAATTTGGCCAGAAAAATGATGTGTTTAAAAACCACAAGGGGCTTCTTTAAGGTATAATGTGACATATTTATCTCCATCTCTGACAAAGTTCAGTTGGGCATGTTATCATCTCTTTAAGCTATTTATATCCCTACCTTCCTGAAACTTTGAGCTCTGAAGCTCAAAATAATTATATTGGAGTTGTCTTTTAGAAATAGCCAGGGTTCACCTCGATATTAGTAATTGTACATGTTTTATACAGATATTTCCTTATCACTCCTTATATGAAAGGTGACAGTAAAGACAATGCATATTTTTATATAAAGATTATGACTTAGAAATGCAATAAAATGAAAGGGAAGTGGATTTGGAAGCATCTGCTGAACAGTACTTTTTTTCAGTACTAAATGAATGCAACAGCAAATTTAATCTCCCAAGTCACAGACAAGATTTTAGCACAGCTCTGGGACTTTTTTTCCCCATATTATAAAGTTGGATTTTTTTAAAATAGAATTACACAGCAAATATTTTTGTCATAATGCAGATTTGCATCCTTTTTCTGTTGGGTTAAATACAAAGCACAGGGTATACATTTATGGTTTATACATATTCTATGGGAAAATAAATAGTTAAAATCAGATTCTCAAAAAAAACTCTGAAAACAAAAACAAAACTTAAAACTAAAGCAATTTTAGAACTTAGAACTTTAGAGATAAATTCAACAGGGTAGCCACAGCATAAATGAATCTCACATGAGGATTCATTATAAATGAGAAAATGTTCCTTTGCAAGAAATTAACTGATTAAATAATGTATCAATGTCTGATGAGCAGAACATATTAAAAATTTTGAAGGTAGGGAAAAACCCCCAAGGGTGTTAATGCAGTCACTCTGACCTAAAATGCTGTGATTGCTTTCTTTGAATATTTAGTTCTGCAATAACTCTAGCTGGTATGACTTTTAAAAACAATTTTATTTAATAGCTCTCTTTAACCAGTTACAGACAACCCATTTTCCTTGCAAGCAGATTTTCATCATTCCTTCTTCTCATTAATGTACCTTCCAAAATCTTTCCCATTTGCCTGTTTTGACATTTCTAAAATAGTTTATAAACTTTGGAAGTTTAACATGGCTTCTTAATGTCTCAGTCCAACTGTGTTGGGACTATCTAAATAAAAAATAACTTAGCATTTAAAGATAAGCACAGCCCACCAAAATAAGGCAAAGTATTGACAATCAATGTTAATGGATTTATTAGAGGTCAGAAAGTGTAATAAACTGAGAGTCATAAAAGATCACGTGAAAAAGTAGCCAGGACTCTTCAGTCTCACCCAGAAGTACATGGAAAGGAAAAAATCCAAGGCATTCTCTCTGTGGAAGGAAATCAATCTCCCTCAAATTAGTCTCTTACTTTAACTTTCAATATGAATGAATATCCTGAATCTTAAAGCAAATATTACTAATCAAAGGGCAGCAGAAAATGATAGTTTTAACACCCTGGGTAAATGGAATTCCAAAGGCTGATGTGCTCAGACAAGCAGAGATGTGGAAGTGGACAATTCTCACTCCTGATTCTGAAATAACCAGCGTGGGAAACGGCAAGTCAGAGAGAGGAGGTCAGCAATAAAGCTGTGAAATCAGGAATGGTATAAATGTGGAACAGCAAATGCAAATCAAATTCCTAAGACTACAAAGAGAAACACAGTATCAGCAAATATGAGTTTTAGAAATATGCAAAGCTGTTGAAAGCAACCTGAAGGAGGAGAAAAAAGGCTTGGAAACACAGAGAAATAGAATATGGGATAAATTCATCTGTGTTTTGGTTTGTTTTAAGTTTTTGGTTTTTTTTCAGAAAGGTATATTATTCTAGGATGACAAATATTTCATTACCTGCCTTTGATTAGGTTACTAATTTTATAGACAAAAGAAATAGAGTCATTTATCAGCACTTCAACCAAAATACGATTGGATGTCATGGAGGGAAACAAATAGGCTGGAGAGGATGATTAGGAAAAAGTTGTGAAGGGGGTAAGGTATGGTTTAACAGACTGTGTTCAAGGTCTGGGAGGAAATAACTAATAAGGTTCTTCAAAGATTGATCTTTAGGACCACTGATATTCAATAAATTAATTAGCTAGTCAATCAAATAATTAGCAATTCCGGCAAGGTAAGACCTTGCTGTTGAAATATGCTGCTCACACAGAAGCAGCAGGCACTCAGTGGTGTGAAGGATCTGAATAACACATTGGAACAACTGGAACAATCCATAGAAAATATAATGGGAATGCATTCTAGACAAGGAAAATACTGTCACATGGTGTATCAAAGATTTTCTTTTCAACAGAGGTAAACTAGGCATTAATGACATTCCACAAGACTCCAGCATCCAAATTTGAATGCTCACCCACATTAAAAAAAAATAGATTTATTCCAATAGGAACAGATAAAAGAAAAGTTTTACTAGACTAATACAGGAAATGGAGTGCTATTGCCTGAGAGAGACTGCTCGGCTCACATGATTAATAAGATTTGAGAGGGAATCCGTGCCTTTTCAATTTTTTGGGCTACACATTATAATTAGGAAGAAGAGCTCATTAACATAAAGCAGCTGACTGTAAAAGGATCCAGCTATCAATTATAGCAAATTTGAAAATTAGAGGTTAGGAAGAGGTTGTCAAATGCCAGAGGTGTGAATTTTTGGAGCGTGAAACTCCCCTACTCCTAACTAGCAAATTTAAAGGAGGATCTTGAAGAGCTTCCAAAGAACCCCACATTTCACTGTCTGCAGTTAAGGGAGATGGACTGAATGACACAGGCAGCTCTTTCCAGTCCACTGTTCCCAGCAGCTGGAAACAGAGTGAGGAGTCTTAGGACTAAGAGAAGTAAAAGTTGATGTCAATGCTTTAAATTATCTCAGAGGAATGAGATTTGAGACTTGAATTGAGGCTGAAAACAAATAGATTTGATGCTAACTACCGGCATCAAACTTGTTTGTGTGGACAAATTACTTGACAAAGGAATAAAAGTTACTACTGACTTTGTGCACAAGCATTAGAGATCATGTGTTAATCAGGTATTTTTCACTGCTTTGTAGCAGCCAAGATGGTTTAGCAGGATCCTGAGCTTTTAGTTTATTTTTCCCACAGCTGGCTCATCAATCTATTTCTAGAGAGATTGGGATTACTTCCTGAAATATACAACCATTATTTCCTGAGATGAAACAACTATCAGTTATTGTGCCTTAAAATTAGACCAGAAAATTTGCCCATCCCCATTTAAATGAGGTTTAAAGATCATGCTAACATGGCAAAGCAAGGGAATGCAAAGCACAGGCCTTCCATTCACTTCTTAGCCAGCACTACTGTGACATTTCTGGCAAATAATGCAAATAACAATAATACTTAGCACTTACTATGTGTGATGCTTCTCATCTTCAAAGCACTTTACAATTATTTACTGCTACTTAATCTGGAAAAAGTATGATTTCAGACCGGTTTCTGGTAGCTTGTGTGACAAAGCTAATGTCATTTGAATCAACTCCGTTTGTATTTAATAGGATAAAACTGCAGTACTTTAGTTTCAATGCAATTGTTCCATTAAAAGCCAATCACAGAAATTCAGCTTTCCCTGAATTTTTAGAGCGCGGATTTTCCTTTTACTTATTTATTTTTAAAACACAGACGAAATCTGACTCAATACTTGGTCGGAATTCTGCCTTTCCAGCTCTGACCCTGGGAGCCAATCACAGAGATTCAGCTTTCCTTGAATTTGTAGAGCGCGGATTTTTCTTTTACTTATTTATTTTTAAAATACACACGAAATCTGCCTCAATGCTTGGTCGGAATTCAGCCTTTCCAGCTCTGACTCTGGGAGCCAATCACAGAAATTCAGCTTCCCTTGAATTTTTAGAGCGCGCATTTTTCTTTTACTTATTTATTTTTAAAATACACACGAAATCTGCCTCAACACTCGGTCGGAATTCTGCCTTTCCAGCTCTGACCCTGGGAGCCTTTGGAGCCGGCACGAAGCGCCTCGCCCCGAGCGGGGCCGCGGTGCCGCCGGCGGGCGGCAGAGGGCGCCCGAGCCGTGTCCATTGGCCGCGGGGCCCCGCCATGGAGCGCAGGGAGCGCGGTTCCGGCCCGGCACAAAGCGCCGCTTCTCAGCCTTAAACGCACGCACGGCAGCGGCTGGCTGGCTTCCATCCGCGCAACTTTTCGGATTTAAACTCTAATACGGGTAAATCCTAGCAGATTTTATTCTGGTCGTTCTGTATTTAACAGGATGTCAAAGGGTGGCACTAAAATAACGTCGGGGCAATCCCCAGCATAAGCGCAGGCTGGGTGGAGAAAGGATCGAAGGCATCCCCAAGGTGAAGGTTGATGTAAAGCTCAACACGAGCCAGCAATGAGCTCTGGCAGCCCAGAAATCCTGGGCTGTCTCCTGGTCGAGCGAGGGGATCCTCCCCACTCTGGTGGCCCCTCACCTGCAGGACCACATCAGCGCTGTGGCCCCAAGGAACAAAGGACATGGACCTGTTGGAGCAAGTCCAGAGAAGGTCACAAAGATGCTCTGCGCTGGAGCCAGGCTGGGAGAGCTGAGCATGTGGGGTATGGAGAAGAGATGGCTCTGGGGACACCTGAGAGTCTTTTCCAGGGCCTAAAGGGGCTCCGGAGTGCTGGAGAGGGGCGTCAGACAAAGGATGGAGTGACAGGACAAGGGGGAAAGGGGGAATGTCTGAGAATGACAGAGAGCAGAGTTAGAGATTAGGAAGAAATTCTTCCCTGTGAGGGTGGGGAGGCCCTGGCACAGGCTGCCCAGAGAAGCTGTGGCTGCCCCATCTCTGGAAGTGTCCAAGGCCAGGTTGGATGGGGCTTGGAACAACCTGGGATAGTGGGAAGTGTCCCTGCCCATGGCAGGGGATGGAACAACATGAACTTTAAGGTCCCTTCCAACACTCTCTTCTGAGAGTCCACGATTCTATGAAAAAAAACCTCTTGAACTTTTTCCACAAAAAGTAACTATATTAAATTCATTATAATATATTGACTCACTGTTTTTTCAGTTTTCTCTGCATCTTGAATCTACTGCAAATAAACTCATTTAAAGTTGTTCCCCTAATAAGTAGATTATTTTGTTATAGATAAAGCATTTTGTCCAAACTCAAGTGAGTGATTGTGACTTACGGCTCAATCACATCTGCATGATACCTTTGACAAGCCGCCTTGCAGCAGAGCTAGGAAGGGAACCAGTGGGATGTAACCAAACAACCACAATCACCTCCCGGTAAAATCATGGCTGATCTCAAATGCCGCAAGAGGAATTGCAAAGCTGTTTCCACTGACAAGGATTTTAGCAGTTGAACATACAAGGGTGGTCAAAATGTAACCTGAATACAGACCCAGTAAGAAGATGAGGCTGAGAATTAAGAGGAAAGTAATCTACAAATGGCAGGCAGGGTTTGGAAACTGAAACCACTACTTGCACTTCAGCCTGGTGGCAGAGAGCTCACATATCACACCATGGAATTAGTGATGAGCAAACACAGGCACTGCCAGACCTGACACAGGTGTACCTGCTGTGGTGGCACTGCTTCAGCCCAGGCTGTGTGTGTGGTTCGTGTGCCAAACCTGGCTGGGGTCACCGTTCCACCCATCCTCCTGCACCCAAAATTTTATTTCCCCTTTTGAGGTTGCCACCTTACACAGTTGTCACAAAAACAGAGGGACAACTGCTTCAGCCTGCTCACTGCTACCTCAACAATGGATCTGGAGAGTATTCATTAAATGATGTTATTAAATGGATCTGACCCCAGTGACTTCTTTGGAGATGAACCTCGGGGCTCCCCGCAGGCTTGGACACCATTACCCAGACCTGCGGCCCTGCACAAGGAGCCCACTCGAACATGACCCTGTGCCTGTGCCCGCTCGAGTGCCCACCGGCCCCAGGTGACAGATGTGTGGTGTCCCCAGGGTGGGCTCAGTGTCCCCGGGACAGGTTCCGTGTCCCCGGGGCAGTCTAAGTGTCCCAAGGACAGGTTCAGTGTCCCCAGGTCAGGTTCCGTGTCCCTGAGGCAGTCTGAGTGTCCCAAGGACAGGTTCAGTGTCCCCAGGGCAGTCTGAGTGTCCCCGGGCCGCCCCACCGTGCCTGCTGACAGCCGCGAAGCAGAACCACGTCGGGTTTCCCCACAAGCCCCGTGGCTGCCCAGCCGCCTGCGGGTGCCGGGGGGCAGATCCCCTCAAAGGAAGGCGCTGTGACAGGAGTGCCCTATAAAGCCGGGACCAGGGCATGGCCGTCGAGTCTGTTCACCTGCCTCCGCTTCCCCACAGCGGCGGGGCCGGGCGGCCCAGGGCGGCTCCCAGAGGCGCACCCAGGCTCGGCAGGGCGGCCGCGGGCGGAGGAGGGGCCGCCGCCTCTTTAAACTTGCCGTGAGGGCCGGGCCGCCCCGCCCGGGGCAGCGGGGTCCGCTCAGCGCCCGGCGGGGACGCGCCGCCCCCGGCACCGCTCCCCTCAGCCGCGGCCCGGGCGGGTCCCTCCGGCGCGGAGGGCGGCGGGGCCCGGCCGCGGGCTGTGAGGGGGCCCCGCCGTGCCCCGCGGGGGGAGCCGGGCAGCGCCGCCGCCTCCCCGCCCGCCTCAGCCCGCCTCCCGCCCGCCATGGCCGCCCGCGGAGCCGAGCGGCGCCGAGCCGAGCGCCGCGGCAGTGCCGGGGTCTGGCCGCTGCCTGGCAGCGCCCCGTGAGCGGGGACAGCGGGCGGCGTGTCCCTGCGCTCGGTCCTGCCCCCCGTCCTCCTCCCGGAGCGGCGATGAGCGAGACCCGCGCCGGGGGAGTCGCCGCCTAGACCGGCAGCCAGGATGGTGCCCCTGCAGCCCCTGCCCCTCGTCGTGGTCCAGGGCGTCCTCCAGCTCGTAAGTCTCCATCCCCGCGGCCCCCGGACTCTCACGGGGGGCTTGGGGGACACCGGTGCCTTTCCCTGGGGAGCCCGGCGGGCGCGGTCTCCTCTGGAGCTCGGTTCCCCCAACCTGCCTCCCGCAGCCCCTAACATATTCTTGGTTTTCTCTTTCTTTTTCCACCTTTTTTTTCTTTATTTTTTGTTTGGTTTTTCTTTTTTATTTTTTTATTATCTGATTTTATTTAAGCGGGTTTGCTTCTGCTGGCCCCCTTTGGGAATGCGGGACGCTGGCGTGCCCGAGCCCAGCGCGGCCCGGGGGTTCGGGATGCGCCGGGAGCCGCCGCTGCGCTGGCGAATACCGCGGGCAGGGATGGGGAGGGATGTGAGTGTTTGTGTGTGCCGAGCATCGTCGACACTGCCCGCTCCCGAAAAGTTTTCTGCTGGCCTCAAGCGTCTTTCTTTTCGTGTGCGAGACATAGCTGGGCGCGCAGGTAGAGTCGCCTGCGCTCGGGCAGCTCCCCCGGTAGTTTCGGCTTGCTGCAGCGCGCCCAAGGCGTTTCCTCAGTTTTTATCAGAAACTGTGGGACACGCCGGTGTTGTGGTGAATATTCCTCCGCGTGCGGTGGGGGAATGCGGGGACTGACGTGGCGGCAAGGTGAGCTGCAGACTGCGAGATTCGGAGCTCTGAAGGGAGGGAGGCGAAGCGAGGTGCGCGGCCGGAGACGGGCGAGGAGCTCAACTTCTCCCACGCCCGCCCGGTGCCCCGTCCGTGGGGCGCTGGTGGCACGGAACAAACGGGCTGATGCTCGTGTTCGTGAGGCGGTCATAAAGAGAAAAAAAAACCGTCTTTGCAAAAGAGTTTGGCCATCTTTACTTTTATTTCGAAAAGATTTTAACTGCTCTTGCTGTTTTGGGGGGAGTTTTGGTGTCACTCTCACAAATACCTCTGCTGCAAAAGTTATGCCTCTCTTCCGCAGCTGCCTTGGACGCGAAAGTTTGTCGCGAAGTAGTCAATAGGGAGTGTGTAATAAACCTTGAAGGGATTAAACACCCTCCTTAAGAACTGGAGTCTAGTGTTACAGTGTGAGGTGATTGATTAGTTTTTGAGGAAGCTTATGTCAAATTCTAATCCGGTTTTGGATTGTGCTTGTCGTGTAATGTTTTTTGCTCCAGCACTTTATCATAGCAATGAAGTAGCGAGCTGCAGCCCAGCGATAAGGCGCACATTTCTTTCACACTCCCATCCTTTTGGACAATAAAAGGCTGTTTGCGTTCTTCACATTCTTGCAGCCCAGTTTCCAACTAAACAACGCGCAGGGGTGAGAGATGGGGAAAGGAGAGCAGCAAATGGATTACAAAGTTGCTGAGCAGAAGGGAACTAAATAACTAAATAAAAACTCCTTCCTCAGATCTTTTTTTTTTTTTTTTTTTAAGAGCTACCAAAGGGATCAGGTGAAACTTGTACGGTCAGGGATGGGGTTTGTTGTGCAGTGTTTTATAGGTGATGTTGGCAAGCTGCTTGCTGTGAGTGTGTGAGTGAAGGCTGACTAAATGAAGCAAAGTTGCTGCCTTGAATCAAACAAAAATCATAAATAGCCACTGCAGGTTCTCAGGTGGATGTGGCACTCAGCTCACCCAGGAGGATTCATTTTTTCTGCATTCTTTAGATACAAACCAGCAAGGTTTTGAAGTCAATTAATTTCATACCTTATATAAGTTAGTTTAAATAATAAAGTAAAGTAAAATGATAACGTGTGAGATTTTTGAGGCATTTTAGATGTACCTCCTAATGCTAACCTACTACTAAAAAGTTGTGTAAATGCTTTTTTAGTATGCTCTTACCAGAACATCTGGTTAAAGTTACAGCTTCTTATAAATTAAGAAATATTTTATGTTGGTGGTAATGCACTGAATGCAAGTCTGTGCTATTCTTTGTTCTCTGACTAGAATTTGGAGGGACTGGTGGCTTCCTGGAATCTGATTAGCAGGTTTAGAAGGGAGGCATTGTTATTACTGATTCTTGACGTTTTCTTTCCTTTTTTAACCAAAAATCAGTGTGGATAATATTAATACTACAGTGAAGGCTCAGCATTTCAGCCAAAAAAAAAAAATCCTGGGTTTCAGTGTTGCAATACAGCAGCATTTCAGTGGCAGTCTTGATTTTTTATAAAATCAGAGTTGTTAGAGAGGGAAATATTTTGGCACTGCCTTTCAGTGAAGGGAGAAGTGCTTTTTATTTTAATAGATTGAACTTCAAATGCTGTCTTTCCTTTCAGATATCAAAGTGAGCTGTCTACTTACCTACTTGTTAAAGATGCATAAATTAGGATGAAATCCATGTGAAACTTCACAAATCTGAGGAGATTATGGCAGAGTGTCTCACTGAATTTCTGAAAGAAGTGTTAGGTGATTCTTTGTATGCTGTATCTATCAGATGTTTTGTACTTTTAAGACAGCATAGATATATTTTTGTAGCATGTTTCTGGATTATTATTTTGATTAATAGATGGGGTACCAGTATGCATGCAGCAGCTGCACATATATATTTCCTAAAATACTTTGCATATTTGGATATATTAAGCAGTAAGGAAGGCTGCTGTTGAGTCAGGTGAAGGTGCTAACTTGCTGCTGTATAAATTCATTAATTTTTAAAGCCAGGTTTACCTTCTGTTGACAATACGGAGCAAAACAACAATTTGCAATGCACAGTCAGTGCATGTCTGGGCTGTTATTGATAAGAAGATGAAAAATTGCTCTGTTGTGTTATCATTAATAGGTGCTCTTGCTTTACTATTAATTTTCAGTAAGCTTTTCCGATTGTCACATAATTGCTGAATGCCCTGTTAGTTATCTCTTTGGAAGTAATGGAGTTCTACATGTTGAGAATTAAAGTGTGTGAAGCATTAGGATAATGGAGTTTATAGAATCCCTGCTAGTGTTTTGTTAAGTCAGCCTTAAATACCTCTGAGGAAGGGGGGGCTTCTTCTACTTCCCTGCAAATACGAGTTGTCATTTTAAAGAATTCTTGTTGGAACAAAAAAAAAGCTAGCACTATCCCTTTGTCTAGGCAAGGTGTAGTTTCAGGCACACACACAGTCCCAGGCAGGACCTGTGGTTCTGGGGGTAGCCAGGCACTGTAACTCTTGGTTTATTCTTGCATCTCTGTGGTCTGAAATTGAGAAAGGCTCACAGCAGCATTTTCCAGTGCTGATAGTCAAAGTTGCTTCAGTATTCTATCAATAAGCTCTCTTCTAACATTAGCATTGGGCAGAGTTGTTACTGCATTAGAAATCTAGGAATCAATCATTTTAAAAACCCTTAAAAGCAGTTCATTTTTTTTTCCCCAGCACTGTTTATATAGATGAGAAACAATTAGGAAAAAAAAAGACAAAGGTTGTTAATTTAAAATTTTTCTCCACCAAGTTTAGCAGTATAGTATTTGACATGAGTGAAATTCAATGACAGATTGTTTGTCTTGGAATTTCAAAGGCTGAAAATAGCTATAACCAAAGCTGATTTTGACAATGAAACAAAAATTTTACAGAGGTTTTTTTCTTATTTTTTAGCAGAATTTAAGGTTCTTAGCAACTTGAGCTGAAAGAATATTTGCTATAGCACAAGATACTGCTTCATAAGAAGAAATATATTAAAAGCTGAGCTAAAGCTGCCTTTCCATTTAAAATATGCATATCCTGTGCGGTGTAGAAACACAGAGATCTGTTCCTTCTGGCTACTTTAATTTTGTCTCCATAGCTTTGCAAATGTGGTCCAGGTAACATGCCCTTGCAGTGAGAATCAGAAACAGGCACCATGAAAGACTCTCAGCACCATTTCAGAAAGGTAAATGCTTCCCTCTGGTCATCTGGAAGTGCACAGATGAAATTCCATCCCCCCTTAATTTCAGGGAGAACTTTGTCATAAAATGTATTGGACCCAACCTTTCATTTGGCTTCCTTTGGTAATTTTTTTGATGCTGTAGGCATTATAAGCCTCGTGTAATAAAGTAATGTAGGTAACTGAAGAATTGCAGGTAATTTGGAGCTGGAGACAGATCAACAAGCGCTGGTTTCAGCAGATTGAGAATTTATTACCCTGAATAAGGAGTTGTGTCTTAAGGTGGATGGGACCAGGTTTAGTTTGCATGGGAGGTTCACAACTCAACCTGTCCTTACATCACATCTTTTGACCTAGTTCCCTGAAACTGGTTCCATGATCCTTTTCAGTTTATTTGTAGATTGACTGGGGCACAGAAAGATCACAGATCCTGTTTAAAATCTGTACAGCAAGACTTCTTTGACTGATGTCCAATAGGCCAGAAGATACCCCAGGCTTCCCTAGGCAAAATCCATGTCTCAAACTTTCCATCTGTAACACGCAAGGAATTTTTCTGCCATTGTAAAGCACTTGGAGAGATGTCAGAGCTGTGCTGTAAGTGTAACAGACAGGGAAGTGAAATGGAAAGATTGGTGAAGCCCCAGTGCTAAAATAGGATGCTCTCATCACTCCACCTTTCTGGTTTTCCTCCTGAGAGAAGGGAACTCAGGAATGGGAGTTGAAAGGGAGCAGCAGAAACCACTCGCTGACCTGGACATTAAGAGCATCAGAGAGGTGCTACTCTGCCCTAGGTACACCAAATTCCTCCAATACTGTTAAAACTTTAACCAGCACTTTACAAACAAAACTGTACAAGGAGAAGCAAAGGCTGCTTGGGAAATTTGCACTGAGGTGCCAGCAAGTTGCTTGTGGTCCCTGGGTGAGGTGTTGACCTTTATTTGCTCCAGGTGTTGAGTAAGATGTGGTAATTCTTGGGCACTTGTGGTAAGGAGCTGCAGTAAGCGAAGGTCAGTGCTATTCTGTGCTGAATGGTTTCAAGACAAAAGCTGTGATTCCATAGGTGGGGATTGCCTCTTGCTCAGAAACAGAGTGAGTTGTTCGGGTGCTCAGGGAAGCCTGTGGCTTTGGATCTTTCCATCTACTTGTGAGTGTATCAAAACCGGAGACAGCGATGAAAGAGGCAGGGGTTTTTTGGGTTTGTGCTGTGCAGGACAGTCCATTTGCTCTGTCTTCGATTGCGTCCTGATTTTTGCCCACTTTAACACACTGCTTCACTGTACCCATTACTAAACACAAACTCCAGCTCTAAAATCTTTGCTAGATCACATCTAGCAGAATTGGAAAACAGGAAGGTGGCAGTTCCCATTCATGTGGCTGTTATAAATTCATTCTGAACCGGACTTCCCAACACACCCTATTCTGAGGCACCTTGGGCCTTTCACTTTGAACCTTAAATATGTTTATGTTTATATCCCCACCCCCTTCATCCTTCCCATTATGTTTCCATTCCCTCCATTTCCCACTGGGTTTGTGGCTATAGTTTGTGTAGTGTGTTTAGGTACTTAAAGGATCAATCAGAGTGAAAATAAGGGGTGACCTGCTGGCACTTTTTGCTTCCAGCAGAGCATCACTACTGTGAAGTCCAGTCTGCAGATCAGGACTTGGAAAACATTGCTAATTCCTTTCCTGTAGGGAATCTCCTTGCGGGCTGGTGTTCAGTGTTGGCTCTAAGCTCAGTCGCACTTAACAAAGAGGTTCAAGGAAACAAATTAGGAGTGGGGAGGAAATGAAGGGCTGTGAAGTTGGGTCAGCAGTTAAGACCAAGTAGTTTTGTCTTTGCAGCGGGGATTTCAGTGCTGGTGTGATGCTCTGCTCTCCCTGGAATAGCAGTGCTTACTGTAAATATAGAATTGGAACAATTGACTATAATTTAAGGTAGATTTAAAGAGCTGTAAGAGCTGTAGTTCTTGAGATAGGTTTTCTCTTTGTTCCAAATGACTGGTAGTAATAGAAGCTATTATTAGCTGGGAAGTGAAAATGAAAGAATAGGGAGAAATAAAAAAATAAAGTGAAGAATCTAATGTCTCTAAAATCAGGCTTTATGTGCATTGGGGCCAATTATGGTTATTGTATCATTACAGTACAGATTTGAGGCTACTCCAAAAGCTCTCATTCTGCTTCTCTAGATCCAGCATGTTTGGTTTATGTTTACAATCAGTTGTGAATTTCTTGACATTATAGTACTTGTTTTAGGGGATGACCAGGTATTTCTAATATCATCAATCACCAGAATAAACACTACTTTAATTTCATCTTACTTTACCCATTATCTAGGAAAATTAGACACTGTGCATAGAAGTGCTCCTATATTTGTTCTGCTATTACGTAGATTTAAGGGGTTTTAATGGAGAAGGAGCTGGCTGTGCTTGAGGCTGACCTGGAGGAAAAAAAGCCCTGGGACTTTGCTGAGGGAATAAGAGGTGAATATGAGAGAGGGAAAGGTGATGGATGTAAAACAGCCCTGTGGGCAGGTGGAGTGAGCCTGAGAAGCTACTGCAGGCAGAGAAGGACAGACAGACTGACAGTAACTAGGAATATTCCCACAGTAACAGAGTTCTACTTGTGCATCAAACCCAGGTGGGTGAAATACCAGACCCTGAGGTTTTTTGTCCTTTAATGCTGCCTGTCTCTCTTTTCCTTGCAAGCACCTGCATGTTGATTCTGTTGCTGCTAATGTGTGTTTGGAAAGCTAGAATTCCTGTTCCCAGTGGGAATTTAAGGGTCATTGGCAGTGGTTTGTTCTCAATCCTTTGGCTGTAGCTGTTACTAGTGATGTTGTTTCTTTGCCATTGGGAGCCTAAACCCAGGGAAGGTGTTTCCAAGTTGAATTTTCTCCTTACTCCAGGGTGATTGCTAGAAGAAAACTTCTGAAATTCTACGCACATAACAGTAATTTTATAGTGCATTGTAGCTGGAGTTCATGGCACTGTATAGTAAAGGTGTGTTACATGTGTGTCATCATTATTTTGAGAAACTAAAGAAATAGAACCTAGAGAAAAATTTCTTATCTCCACCCCAGTAGACCAGAAGAATGTTTTGCACAACTGACTCAGTCGTTCCCTGGCCCATCTCCATACAAAGGCAAAGAGCTGCTGAATCTAATCTTAACTGGCTGACAACAGGGGCATTTTTGGAGTGATGTGATTTGGATCAAGGCAGAAGTGAAGCCCAGTCCTTCAGTTTCTCAAGCAAACGGAGAGCCAGGGAGAGGGCTAAAGCCTGTGTTGTTTTCCACTCATTAAACTAAGAAAATGCTAATCAGCTTTGTGGAAAGATTGGCAGTAGATAATGTTACTGTGGCACCACTGTCTTATTGGGTGTGTTAGCCTGGGCCCCTTTAAATGAGGTGATTGAAGCACCTCAGTCTTTTTTGAAACCAGTTCAATTTTGCCCATTGACTACTTTCAGTCCTGTCACCATTTGAGGCAAGGAAGAAAAGACCGAAACTAAACTTGTGGGGCTGGGACAAATCCTGTGCTGCAGCTGCAGTTGTGTGCCAGCCTCTGCTGCTGCCCGCTGCTGAGCTGCTGTGTCAATTTCCAGACATTGAATTAATCGTCCAGTGCTGGAAACATCCATTTTTGAGTTAATTCTGAGTCAAGCTGCACTGTCTTCTATTGCTGAATGACAAATCCATCAGTCTTCTTCGCCTTCCCCTGGCTTGGGTCTGCTCACTGCTGTGAAGAAGTTTCTGGCCCTCCAGGGAGCTTTTCTTAGCTGTATTCTGCTGGGAGCTGCCTGCTTGCTCTCCCTCTGTTTCTCTCTCCCTCTGTGCTCTATCTTCCCGAAGTTTTTTTCCAAGCAGAGGATGCTCCGTTCCTCTGGGAGAACCAGCAGCTTCTTTGCTTTCCTCTTCCTCCTGGAGATGCCCCTCCATCCAAAGTACAGCAGCCCAAGAGCAGGTAGAAAGCCTGCCTCCCTTTCTACTACTCAGCTTCAATTTTTTTTTAATTTAAATGTTTAAAAAATATTTTTAGAAAGATTTTATTTTATTATTTTTGCAGGAAACAAATTGTTAGAGCTACCTTTCCAGAATCTATTATTGGTCATCCGTTCACCCCTCGCTGATGGCTTCTGTCCAAGCTGTCTGGTAGCAAATCAATCCAAAGGTTTATCTGCTTTGGGTCCTTCATTGTATAATGTATTTCCAGAGTGTTTCCATTTCCAGTTGTCCATTTTTTAACTCATTTGTCATGATTCCAAGTCTGAGTGGATATCCACTTTTAAAGCACATGATTGGAATATGATGTGAGGATTGGTTTTTAAGGAGCAAGTTTTATAGAACTGTAGATATTATAAATTCTGCCCTGAAAAGCATTTGTTTCTAAAAAGCATATTTTTCCCCTCTGTGTAGGGACACCCTCTGCCTGTGAAGGTCTTATTTTGGCAGTGAGCTGTGTTGTGTAAAACTTAGATCCAGACCAAGTGATGAAACAAACTGCATTTCTACCACATTACCATCCTGGGGCACAGAAGGTTTTTAGTTTCTCTATGCTTTTTCTCCTTCTCCCTAGAACCCATAATCCTAGATTATATTTTTTTTACTACAGTTTTGGTGAAATCACAGTTGATGCCTTTCCTTAAAGTTCGTAAAGAGTGGGAAAGCCATTCTCATCCATCTCACTCTTCAAGTCTTTTCTTATTCCTCTTCTGACTAGAATTCGGTATCCAGTTTCTGGCACCAAGCTAAGCTAGCTTAAAATAATACCAATGTGTTGAGTGTCTGACAGGGGAATAAATGCATTGTTGAGTTAGGACCTATTTGATTTAAATTAAATAAAATGCCTCTAAATGTAAGGATGAAGAAACGTGACGTACCTCATACTCAGATCCATTTTATGGTGTTCACCCCATAATCCTTTTATTCAGACATGTGTGACCTATGTGTTATCAGCAATGGGCAGCCTAATGCTGCAGTAACCAGGGAATTTAAACTCCATATTTTATTCAACAAAACCTTTTTGTGGGTATTGGATGGGATCTCTTACTCTGCTTGCTTAGACTGAGGGTTCAGTGTTGCTGTTTTTAATACTTCATGTTGAACAATGGAGGAAAGAATTAATTTAAAACAGCAAAATTTGTATTTATGCTGGCTAAGGACACCATTCTGCAGAAATTTGCCCTTTGGTGAGTTTGCAATATTCTTTCAATGAACAGCACTGTTATATTTTTGGTGGAATAATAAGATTTATATGGGGACAAATATAAATATAATGGCTATTGTATCTTTCTTGTGTTTTGATAGATTGGATTGTCTTGTTCATCCAAAGTAACTACTAGATTTATTTTTTTTTTCAATAATGCTTGTTACTGTGAGGGAGATGGAACTTTGTTCTGTTAGATGTTGAAACTGTAGTCTTGAAAATGCAACTCAGTAGTCATTGACTGACTTGTCCTAGACCAGTGAAATCCTTTCATGTTTTCAGGGACTATTGAGATAAACTCAGTCTGTGATCAGTTAATAAAGCCTGCTGAACATGTGCCCTGTGTCCCCATTCCTGTCTCATCCACTACAATTATCTAACAGAAATTTAATTATCCTTGAGATCACCAGCTCTGATCCAACTGAAGTGCACAGAATGATTGAACAGTTCTTTCAGTGGTGGGCAACACCACAGGAAGCTTGATTTTCTTAGGAAATGGGCTAAAATAGTGTTTGAAACAGAAGCAAGTTTGAAAGCCAAAACACACCTGCATGGCAATCAGAAGTTCACCAGGATTCCCTGGGGTAGCCACATTTTGGTGTTTTGGGCAGACATAAAGAGGCAGCAAAAGAGCTTTTAATTCTGCCTTTAATGGAAGCACGTGCTGTTGTATAATTTGTTTGGTTCTGACTCCTCCTCAAAATACTCACCTGTAAAAGGAGTAGTGATCAATTTTAGCAGGGCAAGAAAACCTACAGAAATTCAGTTGGTTTGTTTAGGTTATTTTCCTAGTTTCTTTAATTTGAGAATAACATCTTGACTAAATGTGGTCAGGAGTTTTCTACACACACTTCTGGAAAATTCAGTCATTAAAAGATAATACAGAGGTATTATCTTTTTTATCTGCACCTACCTGAGGATGTTCTTGCTCCTGCAAAGAGATGCTAGAAAATAAAACTTGGTAAAAGCATCACTGCAAGCATTTTTTTCCTGTTTTTGCAACCTAAGTCAAAGGTGTGTGAAAACCACAACCTGGATTGGATCCTTCAACAGAAATCAAGGAAGGAATGCCTGGGTTGTGTCCTGGGAGAGCCCATCCAGGGATTAGCAGCTTGGGTGCTTGGTGAGGTGTGCTCTTAAACAAACTAAGGGAATTTGCAGCCTTAAAATGCAAGGACCCCTTGGGTCATGTGTCTTACTATGTGATTTTAGAGATTATAGTTGTAGGCACCAGTTATGAAACTGGGGAGGAACTGCATTTGCTGTCTGTCAAACTCTCCTTGCTTTTGTTGTTCTCCTTATCAGATGGATACCTGGAAAACTACCCAATACCTTCCTGTGATGTGGGATTGCTGATGCTAAACACTTCCTAGTATACTTCCTTAGTGTTTTTTTAGAAGGTCCCATGATAATCCCTAGGAAATCTCACAGCTGATAGTATCATATTGTCCAGTTTTTTCCTAATGCACAAAGTTTTCTTAATTCCTTCCCTTTATGCTTAGCTATCTTCTTTCCTATCACCCTTGAGACACTTTGTTCAGACTGCATTATTTGCCTGTTCCTGGGCACCTTTTCCTCAAAGATCTGCAATATTGGCACTGTGAGTCACAGCAAGTTTTACCTCTTTATTGATCTTCTGATTCTGGGTGTTTGGAGTAATTTACTTTTTTTTTTTTCCCTTGCCTCTTTCCTGTTGGTTTTCACAGAACATCTAGCTGGAAAGATATGTGCTGACCCAATTTGCTTAGACAGTATCTTTTAACCTAAGCACAGAGGAGTCTAGGAGAATATGGCAATTTCTCAGATAGAAAATGGGCTAGATTCAGGAGGAAGACATTATATTCTGAATAATTCTCTTGGAATATTTTTGCTACTTCAAATTGTGATGCTTTCACTGCCTTTTTTTTTTTTTTTTTGAGCATGTGATGTAGACAGGTTGGGTTTTTCCTGGACATCTGCAGCCAACCCATGAGGATGGGACACTGTGTGTGCTCTGTGGATATTCTGAAGATGTGAACTACGTGACTGTGTTAGCACCATGCATGAGCTCACAGGCACAGCCACAAAAAGGAGGATGAATACAGCTGGGAGGTTTTGGTCAGCTCAGAGCTCAGGGAGAACATTCTTGTATCTACCAGAAACATTACCAGTCTCTCCAATGAAGCTTTTCCATTGCAAACTCTTCAGGGGTATCAGTGCTCTGGGTAAAATTGATAGTGTCTGAAAAGAAAAATACCAGCAGGAAATACAGATAAACAGATTGTACACCTAAGTGTTTTGCTCAGTCCTTAATTTCCTATTAAAGAAATATCCCATGCTTTCCCAAGGGACACATTTCTTTGCAAGCAGTGACAACCCTCGTAGCTGGCAGTGTGTAAGAGAAGCTTCTTTTGAAAGATGCTGTTAAAGAATCACATGTTCTGTTGAAATAAACCTGATATTGCTTCAAATTTCCTATTACTGAAAGAAATACATTTAGAGCAGTCTGTAAAATGCCTGGAACCACTACCTTTTCTCATACAAGTCATCATCTTTAATAGATAAGCTTTCCATTAAGAACTAGAGAAGGTGCTAGTTTTTCTTTCAGCAGTTAGAAATAAGAACAATAAATATGTGGGGGAAATGCATCAATTTGGTTAGGAGCATCGAAGTGTGTTCCTATCTGAAATACAGACAAATCAGTTCAGAGAAGGCTCCAAGTGAAGAATTATTGACCCTGGAGGATAAGATACAGAATAACCTTCCTGGGCTGTACTTGTCAATTTTAAGTAGTGTTTGCAAGGTGAATAGTTTAACAGTCTCACCCCCCCCTCAGCAAAATATTAATAGTAGATTGCATCACAGCTTTTCATGAAAGTTTTTTGCCCTTTATAAATTACACTGCTGTAAAAGTATATTAATGTTCTATATATCTATTAATCTTTGTAAGATAAAATGAATAAATCCAACTGATTGATGTAACTCATAAAAGCCCATAATTGTCTCTTCCTTTCTGCTCTGGTTGCTAATTTCATGATGTGGTCTCAATTCTGGGGCCAACTGGTTGAGCCCTCTCTGTGGTGTGTCAGAATCCTGAAAGCAGTGGGTTCTGCAGGTGCTATATCCAAGTGAAGGGTGAAAGATTAAAGCAGCAGATCACAGGATTAAATCACTTTTATAATCTCCTTAAGTATAAATACAAATCTCATAAATTAACATTTGAGATTAAATTCTTTCACGTGGTGCTAAGTATATGTCTGCTCCTTGATATTTTGAAACCCACCAGGCAAAAAAAAAAAAAATGTTTTATTCAAAATGCTTTTGAGCATTCAAGAAATGGATTGTCTTCCTGGCAGCTCAAATAGGAAGCAGTCCTGGATGCATTGCCTAACAAGGAAGAACATCTCCTCCTGTGACATACTCCGTATGTATACATAAGACAACATCCTGGGAAGTTAGCAGGTGAATTCTGTCCTTCAAGTTTTACAACACAAATATGACTTGTTTCAGGAAATGAGTACATTAGAAACAAATGGAAAACATTGCTGAATTCAATTAAGTGTTGCCAATCAAAGCCTAGAACTTATATAATCACCTTTGGTCCAACATCAACAACTGTCAGCAGTATATTTTGAAAATAACTCTTTAATGAAATCTGAAGCAAACAAGATTGTTTAAATCATCTTTGGGAAGATTAGTTTCCAGGAGGAGTTATTCTGTTATACTGTGATTTCCAGTAACTACGTCAAATCTCTTCAGTAGTGATAGTGATTATGGACAGAGTGATTCCAAGTGCATCTGTGAATTCAGGCTGCAGTCTTACAGGAGAACAAGATCCCCCTTGCTCCTGATGTCTGCTCAGAGTGTGCCTCATTAACCACTGCCTTCTGAGCCTCACTCCAGCTGCTTTTCACTCAGTTGTCCCCTCATCAAGGCAGCAGCATCCCAACTTGGAGGCAGAAATTCTTGGGAGGCTGTGTCAAAAACCTAGATAAGGTAGGTGGCATTCCTCTGCTCTCTCCTCGTCCACAGATCTGGTTTTTGATAAATATTTGGCAACCAGTTTAGTCAATCATGGTAAATTTAGTAAATCCATGGTAAATCTACTCTGCCTATTCCCAGCCATCATTCTGCCCTTCCTTAGCGCATCAGAATTTAGAAAGGATGTGCTCCCTGATTTCCCAGGGGGCTGAAGAGAGTCTGAGCAGCTGGTCATCTCCCAGACTGTTTTTAGCCTTTTTGAAAACAGTTGCTGTATTTGGGGTCTTTCCTGGTTGTCAGGGCACTCTCCCAGTCTTCAAAACCTTTCAAATCTAATGGTGAAAAGCCTCACAATAACATCAGCTGGCTCTTTCAGCACACTGGCATGACACCCACCCTCTGGGTCATGCTTGGGTTCAGATCCCAATTCCCAATTGGATCCCATTGGGATCTCAGGGGATCCCAATTCCCTGCACTCTCTGACTAAATCTAGAGATTGTGTAAGGAATAGGATAAAACTTCAGAGGACTTGAACTAGTTGTGCAAGAGCCAGATGGATTCCTTGGAGTTCAATATGAGATTTGGTTTTGCCTAGTGATGGATGCTAAATGATCATCAAGCCAAAATTAATAATCATCTGCAAAGGAATAGCTTTCATTCACAATTTTGTCTCTAAATTAGCTGGAAGGACATGGGTGGTTCACTTCAGGTCGGTTCAGGAGATCTAAGCTTTACTTAGGGAGAAGGTCTTGAGTTTGGTCTTCCAATATCAACAGAGAATTGCCCCACAGAGGCAGAAAGAAGTGTTCCGTGTGGACAAGGATGCCAGGGTGGGGCAGAAACGGGCACCTGCTTGGTGACTGGAGCAGTCCTGTAAGAGCTGCTTCATTCCCCACCTTTCTCTACAGTTTGAACATGGCATACTCTTCTGCATTAACATTGTATGAGATTCAACAAACGTTTGAGGAACGGCATTAGTGTGGGTTAGCCCCATTTTTTTTTTTCTGATTGAAAACTCAATTATTTTCTTAAAATACTGATTATTAAATTCTTTGCTGTATTACATTTTAACAATGGCTACAGATACAGAAATAATACATGCTTAAGGCAGGCATGGAAAGAAGATGTGTAGTTCTTTGTAAGTCTCATTCTCTGAATTCCATCAGTTTTATGGAGAACAACCACAGAGGTAAAACTCCAGCCTGGTCTTTGACTCAGACTAACAACTTTTGCTCCTGCAAAAATGATTCATACTTTTAATGTTAGTTTGTGTCCTATACATTTAGGGCTTGTAGAAAAATAATTTGAGAAATCCTAGATAGGCGGATGAACCTCAAAGCAGTTATAACACCTGAAAAAATTATCAAATGTAGGGATATTTTTCAGCTATGGAAAGAAATTATCATTAACCACAGTTGAGCACTTGCAGTTTTCTGCCATACAGGAACTTCATGCTCCCCTCAGTCTGTGAGCTGATGTAGTGACAAGCTGCAGAGAGATGACAGATTTCGCTAAGGATTTGAAGTCTGAACACCTGTGCAGTGTCATGCATTTAAAAATAGAATGTGACAGCAAAACACATCAACCTTCTAATGTCCAAATGGAAACCACGGGGTTTTTTCTTCAGCTTTTATCCAGAGAAAACACTTTCAATCATCACTGGCCTAGTGAAAATACAAAGCAAAGCTGTTCTGTTGTGGTCCAAAATAAACAGGAACAAGTCAGAATGGTAAGCACAGGTGCACAGAAAATATTCAGTAATGCTCATATCTTTCTCCTCAGTGCTGTTGTGCATCTCTGAGGCTGCAGGTTATTAATGGTCCAGAGTGATTTCTTCAGGAAACCCTGGAAGGTGGGTTAGGAGAGGGCTGCCAACCAAAGCTGCTCTGCATTCCTTGATTTCTGCGAGAGTCACTCAACCTTCCGATGAATGGATCAGAAAAAAACAACCAACGCAGGTTTTTTGTTTCCTATAATCTTCTCTCTGGGAGAAAAAGAACATTAACCAAGGGCAAAAAGATAAAAAGAGGCTTGCTTGATTGCAGGGTTAGATGTGTGCATTCTGCTCTCCTTTGGAGGAGCCTGCGTCACTGGTAGTATTGCAAGGAGCATCTATGCTGCCCATCTCCCTTAATAGTATCCTTGAAATGTTAATCAAATCGAAAGCACATAATCTCTTCTCTTTTTTTTTACAGAGGGAATGAGGCTTCCCAGTCTGCCAGAGCCTCTGAGCCCTCTGCCAGGCTGCTTGCTCTGCTCTAAGGTTGAACATAATTGCTGGGCAGCACCATGGGCTGCCCAGGAACCCAGTCCATCCCATTTTTCCCATTATGCAATGCTAACCTTTCAGCAAGTGCTCTTTCTTCAGCAAAACCTTTGTTTTCAGGGATCAGATGGTTTTTCTTCATATAGAGTACAATAATTTTGAGAGGTAGTTTTGGCCTCTTTTCTATTACAATCCTATTAGCTGTGTTTAGAAGGACATTTATTCAGTGTTTTGGGACAAGATTTTTATGTGATTGTATGATGGGGAATTAAAGAGGGTCCAGATTTAGCTCTTCTGTGCTCTCATTTATGGATGAGCAAGACAGAAACCTACTTTAAACTGAGACAAGAATTAGCATTTTGGATGACAAAAGCTATCACACATGAATGGGTTGCTTCTTAAAATCAACAAAATAAATTAGACTCCCTGTTTAGGAGCATCTGGCACCCTTAGAACCTAGTTCATATAATGATGTCTCTGTTTGTTAAAAAGAATTATGTAACAATGTGGTTGATTTATTTCAAGATGATTGGCTTAGCAACTTAATTGGACTATGCAATATACCAGAGCACACACAAAAAAATAATTTAATTAGCTCATTTGTTTGTGGATGACTGCAAGCACTGCGCATCAGGCTCGGCTCCTTTAGAGGTGAGCAGCCGTTTGATCCTGTGAGGAACCAACCCTTGTCAGCTTCTGTGGAAACCATACTCACAGCCAGGGAACAACAGCTCCACGCTGGTGTTCAGGTGTAGTGAAAACCCACAGAAACCTTCCCTGGAACCCAAGGAATGTGCGCCATGATTCCTGGCAGGCTCAGGAAGCTTCCTGGAGAAACTGCAAGGCAAAAATGTGCCTTGAAGAATAAAACTCATTTTCTCCCTCTGTGGCCTCTCTTTTCTCTTGAGCTGATATTCCACCTTCCAGCTCCCAAATACTATTAACATCCCAGAAAACTAGCATGCTGGATCAAGGTTTTAGATTCATCTTGGTGCAAAGTTTTATGTCCTCTGTTTCCCGGATGGCTACGCATACATGAAAAACAGGGATTTGCAACTCCATTGGACTCCTTCATGTGGTCACCACCTGAGACAGAAAAGTACTGTTATTATTATCATCATTATCATTATGGTTATTTTTTTATAAGAATAAAAATAAGCCTCCTAGTAACATAAGAGTAACATTTATTTTAATGTGTTCAAATTACTTAATATCCAAGTAGTATTTTCAGAATAGCACTTGACAGTGGTTCAAATAACTTTCAAGATCTCTCTGTTTTATTTCAGTTCCACATGCAGCCAAGAGATTGCTGAATTGTGGGAAAATTCCACTTAAGTGTTTATTAAGTTGTTTCTATACTCTAATTTTACACCAATTTAAATAAAATTAGAGGTGTGGATGTTGATTTCTCTTGTGTTGTTATGTTAAAATACTCAGTGTCCCACGTGATTTCCTTTTTCCATTTCTATAATTGAACAGCAAACTCCCCACTTCTCTCCCAATTCACAAAGCACACAAAAAACAAGAAAAAAACCCTAAATTAAAATCAGAATAAGGATTTTACTTAAAACATAAAAGAAGAAATAGTGCTGAAATTCCTTACTTATTGCACCCTGTAGTTCCTAGATACAGCTGCACATCTGGTGTGCGAGATAATGCGCTGTTTAGAGACCATGGTGGAACACAGAAAATTGGAAATGAGTTTCAAGTCTTAACACTACATTTCTTCACTACTGGGAGCAAGTAAGGCCCTGCTTTTCACTCTTTTTGTAGGTTGTGTGATTTGATTCCCTCTGGTTTTTTCCTCTGTAAATAATATATGCATGAAGGAAATCAGGAAAGGAATCATTCTGTAAGAAGTATTTTGTGCAGAACAGCAGAGAAGCTTTTTATCAATTCTCAGACCATATACCAAAGTTTAGTTGTGATGTTAGCCACAGGATAAAAAAAATAAGAAAAGCTTAGTTGAGGACATGGGTGGAGCAATAGAAACAGCATGTGTATCTTGTTCATTCACTTATCACATAATATAAATCATTAAAGCCAAAGGCAAAGTGGGTTTGCCATTCTCTGCAACAGAGGATATTCCCTCAGGACTGGCTGGTGCTGCAATTCACTTTGCCACAATCACACCTCTCATTTATTTGCATGTTCCTAGCCTGTAGCTATCAGTCAGAAGTTAAACCTGCAGCCAACGTGGTTCCCTGTTACCTCCTACTGAAACTTGAGGGTGTCTGGTAAGGAATATTTTCCTTGTACAGTCATGCAAAATGCAAGACTATTTTACAAAAATATGACCCAGGTGTAGTGCATTGACTTTGCCTTACTGTACAGGAAATCAAGTGCATCTCTAAATGTAGAACATCAGACTTGATCTGACCTTTTAGTACTTCCACACATTGGTGGGAGCATCTTAGCCTGGCTAGGAGGCAGAGAAGCAGCATCCCAAACCAGAGAGAGGAGCAAACTGGGGGCATTGTGACCCTTCCTCTCCCTCCAGCCTGTTTATTCCATGTAGTGCCCGAGGAGATGGAGAAAAGCAGCCAAGTGAAGCATGTTGTTGGCCCTCCAGAGAAGACATCTCCTCCCAAGTATTGAGCAGCAATGAACTGCACAGTAGAAGTTTTTGGACATTTTGATCCATATTCAGCTGTCAGGATTTTTGCAGAATTTTGAGCAAAGTTCAACCAGAGCTTATCTTGTAAGGCATACAACTTACCTGCTCTAATAAAGTGTTGCACTTTGCTGGCTGGACAGAGATCTGCTGAGATCCTTCTTTTCTGGAGCATGATATGGAAATAATAACTCTGTTCAGTGAAGTAACACAGTCAAGCTCCTTGTTCCCTGAAGGTGGGTGATAACAATCCTCATTTCTCACTGAGTGCAGCCATCCTGCTCTCCTCCATGCATGGCTTGTGGACAGGAGAAGCTGCTGTGCCTCAAACAGGAGCTGGAAGATTCCCAGCCTCAAACCCAGCTAAGAAAAATGGGGAAACCAGATTTATTTACCAATTTCTGAGCCAAAATCTGTAGCAGACTACCTTGCATGTACTCTGGTGAATCTGATGGTGGTCACTGGTCCGGCTTAGGTTTGTACCAGTGGGTGATCCAGGCACACAGGGAAGTGGCACAGGACTGTGCTCCATTTGTCCTTATCCCTGCAGCATCACAGGCAGGTAGGGCAGGCAGACAAGCCCTTCTTGAAATGGTTCATCACAAGAACTGGCACTCCTGTAGGTATCAGAAGCTGCAATGTAATTTGATGTAACAAGTTTATTGGCCTGATCATGTAGACTCAGAGACTTATAAAATCACATTTTTATTACTGATTCAGTCACACACATACATATTTATAGCTTTGTAATTGATCACATAGGGCAACACATTAAATTTTAATACAGGGAATTACTTCCTGTCCCTGTAGAAGCACCTTTTGTATCCACGGGAGACAGTTTAAAACATTTACAGCGCAGTTGCTTTTATGTCTGTCATACACTTATTACCAGCTTTGGTCTAGGCAGTTACATTTAGATTTGTTTCCTTCTTTGATCTCCACAATCTGTGGGGAAACATGCATTAGGAACAAGAAGGACTGCGTGACTTTTGAAGCCTGGCATCACTTACACATCACCAGTTCTTGTTGCTTCTCTTTATCAGCTCACATCTCACATCTCTTGTTCTAAAACCCTGCTCTTCCTAACCCCTGAATGTTTAGGGTTTGAAATTACTCAGGGCACTTGTTAACACTCATCCCAAACCTATTCATGACCAGTGCTTAGGTTTCTTATGTAGACACAGAATTTGACAATTTAATGACAAAACACCTCACTTTGTCCTGTTCAGTCGGTGTGTGAACTAAGCAGTGACTATAAGTCTTATTAGCAATTTTGGGTCCTCCTGAACTGGTTTATTTGACTTCTTAAATAGTAGTGAGAACTGACTTCTGCAAATTAGTAATTTTCAGAGTAAGTCTTAAATTAGCAAAGTCTGTTTTGGAAGCAGATTCATTATTTCCCAGGGAGGTCAAGACTGTAATCAGCTGAAAAAAAGAATAGCCCCAAAAGAAATCTGAAAACCAAGGTGTTTAAGGAACACTTTGGTTTTGTTACCCTGCATGGTCAAGTTCTGGACTTTGAAAAGTCAAAGGGGTTGTTAGGGGAATGGAGATATGAGTATCCATGGAACCTTCCTGGCTGAAGGTGTCCCTGCCCATGGCTGGGGGTTGGAACAAGATGATCTTAAAGATCCCTTCCAGTCCAAACCATTCTGTGATTCTATGATCATCTGAACTTTGAGGAGGGGAAAGGAAGTCTGCTGTAAGTGAAGACAGACAAGCCAAGAGAGCTGAGATTTCTCACTGAGGGCTTATCTAAACTGACCTCAGGTTCCAGCCTTTAGGGGTTTTGCAGGTTTGGGATTCAGCTGGCTGGATCCACTAATCCACTGATATTTGCATTATTTGTGCTAACACAGGAAAGATTTTTTTCAGGTTATGCTTTTATACAGCCTTTCCTGTAAAACACCACTAGTGAGCCTCTGAAGAGAGCACTTCCCCTGCCCTGTTGCTAGGATTGTACATTTTCTGGGGTATATGTTTCAGACATGTGAACATTAAAAGCCACATGATAGAGCGCCATTCCCCTCACCCCCAGCTCCCCTGGATGATTTATCTGCTGTCAGGGCTTGTTTCACCAACTGCAAGCACCCTGCTAGTACAGTTCTTTTACACAACCTGGAAATGTTATTCTTTATTATTCTAAATATATTCTTTATATGCCAATTGGAATACATCAAATGCATAGTGAAATGAGACCAAATTAACACTTGGGGTTATGTGCACTGTAATTCACAGTAAAAGAAAGATTGGAAGATGTAAAGATTTGTTGAATGTGCTCCCTTCTTGTTTGATACAGATGTGGAGCAAATAGGTTTGAAATTATATTTTTGCATGCAAATGACAGCAATTTGTATTAACTCCTATTGTGCTTGAATGTAACATTTTCATCTGATCTAAGCCTTTCTGTCTTCAGATCCTCTTTCTGTTCTTACGGTACATTTACAATGATCTTAGATATTAATTATCATAGTAAATTCCTGCAAGGAAACAAACCAGGCACATGTTGTGACATTCTTCCAGGCAATCTAGGTGTCATACTCATCTCCCTTTGTTAAACACAGGTCATGGATTTATTATATCAGGGCAGATGACTGACCAACTTCTAATTAAGCCCTTTTAAAACTTACATGGTGACTGGATTTCAAATTTGAACTTTGTCATTTTCGAAGCATCTTAAACCTGTTATTTTGACTTTTCTGAAAAAGGAATTATGATTTTCCTATTCTTGGGGAAATAAAAAAATGCCTGAATAAATTAAAAGAGATTAAAATTGGGTTTCAATAGGACCTCACAGTATGAAGTCACTGTTAGTATACCGTTATGAAGAACACAATGACTGCAGGCGTGGCTGGCTCATGCCAGGCAAAAGCTAATATTGTTTCACCTTAAAACTTAATAATCAGGCAGCCTCAGTCAATGATTTTCTCTTCTTTAAGAGAGTAATTCATTTAGGAAAGCAGCATGCATGCGTGTGTGTAGGCAGCAATGAAATACCTCCAAGTGCCCCAGTGTGCTATCTCAAGCTAAGTGCTTTGAAAAGGAAAAAGAATTTTAATTTAATTTACAGAACTTCTGTGGCCTTCCATGAATTGAGCAGAGAGGACACAAGCTGTGAGCAGGCATGGGGACAGGCAGCTCCAGCACAGCCCCAGCTTTCACACTGGCTGCATGGTGGGGAGGAGGACAACCCTCAGCCTGGCCTTCATCCCAAACCTGTGCTGTCGTCTGCAGCATGTGGGGAAAGGCAGTGACAAAGGGCTTGCCCAGCCAGGGACAGGTTTTGGTGCAGTCCTGGGGTGATGCTCACTGCCAGGCTTTTCCTGGGACTTCACCTTACTGAAAGGATGTCAGTGGAGGAGCTTCTCCCCAGTGTGTGACCCTGACATCCCTGGGCTGCATTTCCAAAGCAGCCTGTGCCTGGTTTGCCCTGCTGCACTCCCTGATCCACAACGCCAGGCACTGCTTGAGCAGCAGTGGGTGCCCCTGTGCCAGTACCAATCCAGCCTGCTCCTGCACTTCCCACGTGTTTCTGTCACAAAGCTTTGAAGCAGAAATATTTTTCTTAGGGAGATGCCACAAATGCATGGAGCAGCTCCCAGAGCTTTCTCTGACTCTGCTGCTCAGGGTGCATTAATGACAGCACACGTGGGCAGCAGGGTTTCCAGGAAGAAACATCATTCCTGAAAAAACCAGCAAAAGTGTTCTCTGGGAGAGAGCTTTTAGCCTGACAGTATTATTAGTCAAAGTCAATCTCCCTGTCCCTGCCCAGCTTATGGACTCTTGGATACATCCACATACTTCCTTCAAACAGCAGGAGGATTCAGGAGGAATTCAAGAGTCACTGAATAACCCCAGTTAACTGCAGGAGCCTGGCAGGAACTTGGGGTGACCACGGCTTTCCTGAGCTGGCAGGGCCAAAAGCACTTAGAGCAGCTCTTTTCCACTGGGAGCTTTCCACGCTGAGCTCTGTGGTGACCCTGCCTGAGTCAAGAGTAGTGCCAGAAAAACACCTTTAAGCAGAGCATTTCCTACCTAACCCAGCTGAGAGTTAGGAAGGAAGTGCACATTCTGACACGATGCACCAAACTGTGAAAGCAAAGTCCAGAAACCTGGGATTTGTTTCTGCTCACTCTACCCTGGCTGCAGTTGTCTCCCATCAGAGGCAGTGGAGTTTGGAAGCACACACGCTGTTCTCCAGGAATGGGATCTCTGTCTCCATCACATCACCGGCAGGTTGTTAGAAAATGCAGCCTGCAGTGAAGCAACACAAAAATCTTATGCCTGATTTAAATAATGGTGTTCATTGCCTATTAAAATGTAACTTCTTGCTTTAAAAAAAGATTAATTAAAATGTACAAGAATGCAATTCAGTTACATTTAATGCTTCAGCCCAGTGCTCACTTTTCATCACTCATTCCCAGAAGTAGTATTCAGGGAAGCACGGCATTCTCAGTTCTGCCATTAAAAGCACAAATGACTATCAAACCTGTTCTTTTCAAAAGCCTGGCTCAAGTATCACCATTGTTAGATTTTTCATAACATATTACTTTGGTCATTACTGTTTTGCAAGATAATTGTATCAGTGATCTAACTTTTGACAGGATCCAAAGTGGCTGAAAATAGTTCACTGCAGCACCTTTGTCTTTTAAAGGCCATTTGGGGCTTGTTATTTTAATCCTTATGCAGCCTGATTTATCACTTCAAACATCTGTCAGCTGTGCTTTGTCTTGAAATTGATAGTGATAGTGTTACTGATTTTTCAAGAGCAGCTGGTAGAGGTTCATTAGTTAAGCTCTCAAAGGGAGTAGATAACTGTAATATTTTTCTTTGTTAATCATCTCTTACGCATTGTAATAATTCAGAGCTTGAAATCTGCTAGAGATGCACAGCTTCTCTTTGCTTCTAACTCATCAGAAGCATCCTTTCATTCTTTTAATCTGGTTTGATTATTAAAACTCTCCTCTTCATAATGCAGTAAAAAATTGAATAATTGCACATGAGTGGGAAGAGAGAGAAACCAGCCTTTGCTGTGTCGCATTTCGCACTGAGAGGACTTCGGGGTCTCAGAGTTAACATCCAAACACAAAACAACTCCAGAGAGGAGATTAACGCCTCTTCCATAATTGATTTTTAATTTAAATTTTACAAGGCATAAAAACCCCTCATGACAACTTCAGTGAAGTCAGGTTCATTTCTAACCGATGCAGCAGTTTTCCGTTCACGCTCTTTCCCTGCCGCACAAAACAGCCTTCATGGTGAACTACGACTCTTCAAGCATTTTCCCCCCAGAAATCTTTCCAGCCAGGCTCCAGCTGAGCACCACGGTGGCTCCTGCCACAGCTTCCAGGGACTGGAGCATCTGGGAAGTCTCCTGCAGCTGAGAGCGTATCAGCGCTAGCGCCGCTTCCCCGGGCAGCGCTCACACACAGATAATTACCACTTGAAATTAGTATTTTAATGAACTGGTCCTGCAAACGTGGGGCGAAATCTCCCAGGCATTAAGGAAATAAGCAGGAGGGGAAATTATTAACTGTAAAGTTCAGCAGAGGGCTGGTGGGCAGGTGCTAGCTTGGCAGAGAGGCTGGGTGTGCCTATTTCCCTTTGGTAGGATGGGCTTTGGTCCTGCAAGCTGCCATGGGTTTTAGGGACAGGGTTTAGTGGGATTTGGCAGTGCCGGATCAATGCTTGGACTCGATGTTTTTTACAGTCCTTTCCAACCTAAATGACTTCATGAGCTGCACCTGCAAGCAGCACAACTTCAGTGTAGATTGAAAACACCTGGCCTCTCACAGGATTTCCAGGTGAATAGGATTGTCTTCTAAATGGTCCTAAAAATAATTTCATGCCAGATCTCCACCCTAAAAGCACATCTCAGTCTCATAAGACAGTACATGTGTCCATAGTAGCAGTGAAGCTCAGTGCAAAATAGATTGTGAGAATTCAGCCTGAATTTTAAGAAAATGTACAGAGTGATTGAAAAAGCCACTTGAGAATCAGTGGGGGTTATTTGGTGCTAATATAATAATAATCATCTAAATTTTCTGTATCTACTGTATCTCAGTTTGATATTTTTATACAAGTCTTTTTCAGACCCTTCACAGAAAGGTTTACATTTCTGTTACTTCCCCACCCTTCCAGGATGCCTCATATATAGTGAAGAACTAAAACTATTTAGTGATATCTAAGAAAAAATTTCAAAAGTTGTTCCCCAACACACATACAAATAAGAGACCTAATTTTTATCTCAGAGATCTCTAATTTAGATTTAAGGTGGGGGGAGGGGAACCCAAAGAGTCAAAGTCTTCAAGAAGAGAATTGGTGCACATTTTTTGGCAAGAAACCTTTCTCAGAACAAATTTTCTGTTCTCTCAGCAAAAAGGTAGATCAATTCAATGCATGGATATAATTTAAAAGCAATCTATGCTCTAAGCAATTTATCCAATTGCGGCTGGAGGGAACACTTCAGATAACCTAAAACTACTTGTCAGGGTTGTGAAAAAGGCACATTTTTGAAATAGGAAATCTTTGCAGGTTTTATTTTTAATTTTCACTCTTTTTCTTCTGCAACTTCTTCCTCCCAGTTTTGTTTCTTCACTGAAGTGCTGTTTTAGTAAAATAGTATTTTGCCTGCTTGCACAAATGGGAGAATTTTAAAGTGGGGTTTTTTTCCCCTGTAAAATATGATACTGAGCTTGAAGTGCCAATTTTGTTTTAAAAATATGCAATGAAATTGTATCTAGGATTAGAAATTTCTCCCAACATACCCCTTTTAGATTTGTATGTTTGTCTGTGGGTTATTTGGGTGTTGTCATCTCATATTCTCATTAAATGAATGATTTCTACCTGTACCTTTGCTGGCCTTTAGGTGGATACAGGTGTAGACAGAGACCTCTCTCCCTCCCATGGTTTGAGGAGCAATGGCAAAGCCCCTTTCAGTAGTCCTGTGTGGCTGAACATGAGCCCAGGTGGCCAAGAAGGCCAATGGCAGCTGGCCTGTGTCAGGAATGGCGTGGCCAGCAGGACCCTGGACTGGGCACTGGTGAGGCCACACCTCGAGTGCTGTGTCCAGTTCTGGCCCCTCAACTCAGGAAGGACAGTGAGGGGCTGAAGCACGTCCAGAGAAAGATCTGGAGCACCAGGAGCGGTGGAGGGAGCTCAGAGGGCTCAGCCTGGAGAAAAGGAGGCTCTGGGGGTCAGGCTCTGCTCCCAGGGAACCAGGGACAAGAGGTTGTGGTCTTAGCTGTGCCAGGGGGGGGTTAGGCAGGAATTAGGAGGAATTTCTTCACAGAAGTGGTAATTAAACACTGGAGTGGGCTGCCCAGGGAGGTGGTGGAGTTACCATCCTTGGAAATGTTTAAGGAAACCTGGATGTGGCACTCAGTGCCATGGTCTGATTGAAATGGTGATGCTCGTCACTGGTTGTACTCAGTGATCTCAGAGGGCTTTTCCAGCCTTAATGATTCAATGATTCTCTTTACAAGCAGAAAATCTAATGGGCTGCAAGGTTCAATCATGAGGGCTTTCTTTGCTGCTGAAGCATCTTCTCATTGTATTTTTAACTACACAAAGCTGGGAAAAATTGCTAAAATAATCCGGTTCTGTTAGTTATTGAACAGGGGATTCCTGGCTACCTTCCCTGAGTGAAAGAAGGTTGCAATAGCATTTAAAGATGTCTAAATTGTAACCTCCCTAACTTGTCTGGGGGATTTTGAAAAGTCTGAGTACTCTGCCACTGTCCAGCTGAAGATCAGCCCCCCTGACTCCCTGACTCCCAGCTCTGCAGTTTCCCCCCATGATGGATCTTTGCTGGATTTGGCACACTAAACCCCACAGTCCCTCTGTATTATCCGGTTCAAAATGAAACAGAAATCAAGCAAGTGAACTAAGAATTTGTGATTTAATTTCATCTTTGCACCAGAGTGTTTTGAAGAGCCAATCATTGCCCCGGAAGAGAGAAAACCAGGCACAAGAACCTGCTAGTGTTTCTTTACTTGCAGTTCAGCAAGGACGAGGCTGTAGAACCTAGGAAGGCATTTTGGGTGCCTGAGGAGTGAGGGGACCCTCAGCTACAAGGTTCAGCCTCTCTTCTGGATATTCACATCCCACCACCCCACCACCAGCTCAGTGCTTGGTGGATTAGAGAACCGCAGAAGGGTTTGGGTTGGAAGGGATTTTAAAGCTCATCTCAGTCCAGCCCTGTGCCATGGTGGGCAGGGACACCTTCCACCAGACCAGATTGCTCCAAGCCACATCCAACTGGGCCTTTTTGCTTCATTGCAAAGCAGCTCCACAGCATCCTGAAAAATAAGGCTGTGACTGGATGCAACAAACATGGCACTCTTACACAGTCCTTCTGAAAGATGTTGCTTAACTCCCAAATTCCTCACAGCATTCCTGACAGCAGCCACATCTGCAGCCATAAAACCCTCCACAGCCTCTGTCTTTGAAAAAAAAATTTAATAATCAGTAAAGTTCAAGCTCAGCTTGTTGTGATGAATTATTGGAGCCCGTCATCATTTTCTTGGGGGGAAAAAAAGACTAAAAGACTATAATGGAACACAATTTTATGGTTTTTTCCATTTAATTGATGATGGGCTGAGTTTTTATTAATATTTCTAGGCTCCAGTGTAAGATGCTGAAAAAGCTAATATGAGATCATTGTATCTGGTTAATGTGTGTGCTTTGCAAAATTGATAAGCCCTGTCAAGACATAAATTATTTAAAATTTGATAAATGTGTTGAAATCACTGAATTTTCAAACCGATAAAGCAGAGTTATTTCTCTTCCCTGCCACACACCCCCCTTCAAACTGGGGTTTTTGTGCAGCCACTCGATGGGGCCACGTTATCTCATGGCCTGTGAGGATGCAAAATCAGCAGAGGGAGCCCAGAGAGGTGTCCTGTGCTGCTGCAGAGGGGACAGGAGTGTAAACTTGGGCATGGAAGCATCAGAGAGTGAGGAGACCACTGCAATCCTCCCCCAGTGTGAGTTTTTCACTGGTGAAACTGGGGGCTGGAGGAGCTGGTACCCCTCCTCTCCAGCAGTGGGATAAAAAGCTCCCAGTGAGCAGCAGAATGGTGCTTCAGAGCTGTTTATTCCAACAGACCAATTCATTCCAGCTAATTGCTGAGAGTTTTTAAATGATTCCTGGCAGGGGTGAAGCTAAAGGAATGATTGCTGGTGATTGATGAATAACCTGGATAAAATTCCCAAAGCACCAGAACTATTAACTCTTGCATGGGGACACCTGCTTTTATTTAGTGCCTTGCCCACAGAGAAAGGCACCGGAATGAGTTCCAAATGAACTCAAATTTTGGGAAAATGGAGAAAATGGAGCATTAACTGATACCGGAGTTTCATCAGTGTCAGTTCATTTCTCAAAAATAGCTCAGAAGGGATGTTATTTAACCCTGTGCTGCTCTGCCATGATCAGGATCGTGCATGGAAAGGGGAAAGTTTGAAGAGCAGTCACCATCTTTTAGAGGAGGGCACAGGAAGAACCAAAGGTTTGAAGTTTAAAATTCCATAAATATAAACCATGCTGCACTGATTTGAGCTGCTCTCGCCGTTCACGCAGCGAAAGAAAACAGCGCTGTGGATGGGGCCAAGGTTGTGTTTCTTACTGGAAAATATCTACAGGCAAATGGAAATTTTAGGGTAACTGGGTGCCATTTTACAGCCTCTGTAATAGGGAAAAAGATTAGGTGATTTCTGTTTGGAAATTGATGGTTTGGAGGGAATGGGAAAACACTGGTGCAGCAGAGAACTCCAGCAATAGCCATCTGTTTAAATGGACACACTAACTTCCCTAAGCTGGTATTTTTCAAATACCCTACCAGCAATATTTTTCACTATAGCAATGCATTATAGTGAAATGGAAAGATGCTGAGGAAGTAGTTTTTTCCAGCATGTGCTGCATTCTTTTAATACAGATTTTTTTATTGCCCGGAAATTGCTAACCAATGTGAATAAACAGCTGAACAAAGCCATCGGCCCTTTCTCACTAACAGCAAAATGCAGCCGGTGAGGGAAGGGCCTTGGGAAAAACTGAGTGTTAGAGTTGGGTTCTCTTATACTGCAGAAAGCTTTATCAAAACAGAAAAAAAATCTGCACGCCACAAAGGTTTTACATTACAAAAGCATAAACACCATTCACATGTCTAAGCAGCGTCCCCTCGTTCCTGCTGCTGAGACAGGCAGTGAGCAGAGCCAGGCAGTTCTTTGTTAAGCCCCTTTTTTTTACTGAATATTTGCAAAACACAACAATTTACCCCTCCAAGCCACGAGGTCCCTTCCCTGCAGCTCTCTGAGCTGATAGCTCTGTCAGCTCCTGAATCTCCCCCCTGTAATGAAGGTAGTGGAACAAGACAGCATGAGGATGGAGCAGAGTCAAGAATAAAGGCTTGGCAAGACTGGAGAATCCCACAGCCTCGCAAAATACTTCAAAAACGAGGAGGGAAAAAATACTCAAGCAAAGTAGGCTTGAGTAAGCTCAAGCTGTAAGGTACAGCTTTCTGCGGAGCCTAGGGATTGCTGTCTGGGCCTTAAACAGGAGTATTGCATCCTTATAATTCAATTTATCAATGATTTCACATTCCTGTGTTGTGAAAGCTGTTCTGTTACCACATGAAATAGCCCAGGTCACTGTAGCTTCAGGGGTGTGTTTCATTATCCCATGAGTAAACCTCATTTGGTGTAACAATTACATAAATAAAAGTAGCAGTAGTCCAGCAAGGTGCAATTCTGTGATTTCACCATCATGGTCTTGAAATTCTTGTGCCCTGATACGTTATTGATGTGGCAAACCTGCCTGGCTTTAGCATGTGTTAATGTTTCCCACCCTTCAGCCATCCCCAGCCCTATACCCACATATTTCTTTTTTTCCTATCAGAGCCTTCAGCAAGGCACCCCTGGGAAAGCAGCACTCTGCCATCTCATCTGGTGTGAGAGCCCCCAGAAGAGACATAGACTGAGCACATGGCTCAGTGTCCTCTGCATCTCCTCATAAAAGGCGAGGGGAGGAAAGCCAAAGAGCCATTGCAGGTTTTCAATAAGCATTGCAGAAGACAAGCAGCCCAGAAGGATATTTGAGGGTGTTCCTGTGCCCTTGCCAGAGGACAGTCAGAGCTGGGTGCAGACACCAGCAAAGCCAGATTCCTCTGTGAACTAAACAGCTTCCTTTCCATATATTTCACCTTAAAATATCCAACCACTTTTCCCTCTGACTCGGTTACTAACAGCAATAGCAGCTGTTGGTGCCCATGGTTTGAGTGGTCATTAGCATTTCAAATAGTATTTCATTTAGCCGTGCAAATGAGGAAAGTTTCTGGTATTCCAGCACTGCCAGGCCCCTGGGCAGCAGAAAAACCTCTTTTTTGTGCTTCTCAAGGCCTCAGGTCAGGTTGGGGATGGGTGAACGTGTGCAGCACTTCTTGCTTCATGTGAGCAGAGTCTGCAGCAGGGGAGTGATTTCCCTGGCAGTGGGGATGGCCAGCGATCTCAGCATCACATAGCTGATCCTGGGCTGGTGACAGGCTTAGGAGTGGCTGAAGAGCCACACATAAACATGACAGAGCTTCACCAGGAACTTTCCATCACAGCAGAAGTGATGTTTCCCCCAGCATCATTATGACAGTGCTATTTGGGCTGGTACAGATCAGCATCTGTCACTGTTTCCATTAGAATCTCCTATTTCCTCGGGTTCCTAGCTCAGCCATTAAAAAAATATAAGATAGAGGCAGAAAGTTGACATACAAGGTCTGGGGCTGAGAGTGATCACTGTTGTCTTTTCTTCCCCCGTTTTTAATCTGAAGAAGGAAATAAGGTATTTTTGCAGAGACACACCTGGCCCACTGCATTTCCACCCAGCCGTGGATTTATTTCTAGTAAAAAATAAGTGATAGGACAAGTGGAATGGCCTTAAGCTGAAGGAGGGCAGGTTTAGATTAGTCATTAGGAAGAAATTATTTACTGTGAGGGCGACGAGGCACTGGAACAGGTTCCTGAAATTTTTCAAGGCCAGGCTGGAAGGTGTCCCTGCCCATGGCAGGCAGTTTGGAACGGAATGATCTTTAAGATCCCTTTCAGCCCAGACCATTCTGTGATTTTACGATTTAGCAATAATGACAGTCACCTTTCAACATTCAAGCTGTGAATGTTGCTGCTGTTCCACATTTCATCTTCATCGCTGCATTAGGGGTGATCAGGAAGGACACGTGATCGTGGGTTTGGGCTCTGGTTTGGAGCCTATTGCTGCAGAACGGGCCCCAGTGAAGATTAAGGGCTTTGGAGTTTCTAATCTTTGCCAGATGATGAAATGAAAAATTGCAATTTATAGAAATAACAGCTGGATATTGTAAAAATGGAACCCTGTGAGGAGCCAGAGGTGTAGGAGGCCCTTTGGGATCAGGAGCAGAGGGAAAAGCAAGGCCAGCATTGAGGTTTCCCTCATGAGACACGAAGCACAAAATTCCATCCCACACGTTCCACGTCTGCACTCTGTATTTTTGGCTGCTTTAGGCAAACTTCCACCCTGCCATGTTGCTGCTGGAGAGTGAAAACCCCATCCCTGCATTAGTTATACTGGAATCCACCACCTGGACCCTGGCACTGTGGGATCAGTGATGAAGCAAGAGCAGCGTTTTGCCAGGAGGAAGGGCCAGAAGCAGTTTGTCACTGGGGACATGGGCAGGACCTTTCTTCTTCCCATTTTAAGTGTCTCTTTGTTCTGTTCACACATTTTGTAGAAATAGTTGCAGCTGAAAAAGTTTTTCTTTTGTACATTAGGGCAACTGTGTAAGGCAGTTCTAAACAGAATGGACCCTAAAAATATCTTCTCCAAAGCTTCTACTCAAGATTTAAAGGACCTAAAAAGTCAGATAATCATTTCTATCCTGTTGAAACACAGATCTTGCTTCTGACCTCGGGATCATACACTCGAGTTCTGCATTTCCAACAGGACTTCTCTGCCAGAGAGAGCAGGAAGAACACGCCTGGGAAATGTGTCTGCACTGAGCTGGAAATTTTACTGAGACCTGTTTGTTTGAATCTCTCATCATAAGGCCGCCACCAGAAGGAGGTTTTTGCTTTCTGATTGCAGGCTCAGCCTGGCCTTGTCACGGATCTTAGAGCTGAGCTGTGCTGTGTGGCTGGGAGTGCTCAGCACTTCTGGAAGGCTGGGTCTTGCTAAGCACAGGCAGCTGTGCAGCTGAAAGCAGCACACCAAAACAGGGCCACGTTCACTGTGTCAAGCTAGGGGCACAAACGTGCAAACTAGGTTTGGATCAAATGGAAAAAGCAGCATCAGAAAAGACAAATGTACAATAAATGGTTTAGGTGACAATTACACCAGCAGAACAGGATTTTAAGCCTAAACCAGCTGGAAGGTTGTGGAGAGAAAAAGGAAGGGACTGGAAAATTGTGCTGTTCTATTTCACTCCGTTTTTTAGCAGAGGGGCCACTTTGGTCTTCAGGGTTTCCACTTTCCTCAGTCAGGTATTCAGCTAACAAATCTGTGAGCATGGGGCACCTGCCTACTCTTGCACATCACAGCCATCAACCCGTCCAGAGGTTTATCCATTTGTCCCCGTGGATGGCTCCTATTGAAATTTTTCTATCTTCCATGAGCCATTTTGAGTAAAATCCTTGAACTCTCATAGAGCAGTAGAAATTACTCATTACAGTGGTCCAGGTGACAGATTCAGACCCCGTGGGTGTAAAAATAAATATCAATGACTCCTCTTTGGCTGTTTCTTTTTCCCCCTTGACACTGCTCTCCCTTTCTGTTTCGGAGCAGGTGTTCTGTGACACCAGTCGGGTCGTACAGGCCACGGACGTGCTGGACTGGGAAGACAAGGATGCTGCAGAGACACTGGTTGACAACGTGGTCCATTCCAGGATCATCAACCCTCTACGCCTCTTTGTTAAACCATCTCCAGTGCTGAAACACGGCCAGGTGTCCTACTCGGACACCATAGAAAACTTTTGGGATTGGTTGTCCAACATCACGGAGGTTCAGGAATCTCTGGCACGAACTAAACGCAGACCTATAGTGAAAACTGGGAAATTCAAGAAAATGTTTGGATGGGGTGACTTCCACTCCAACATCAAAACTGTAAAGCTGAACCTCCTGATCACGGGGAAAATCGTCGATCACGGCAACGGAACCTTCAGCGTTTATTTCCGACACAACTCCACGGGTCTGGGGAATGTTTCTGTCAGCCTGGTGCCACCTTCCAAAGTGGTGGAGTTTGAACCATCCCCACAGTCCACGCTGGAGACCAAGGAGTCCAAGTCCTTCAACTGCCGCATCGAGTACGAGAAAACAGACCGCGCTAAAAAAACTGCCTTGTGCAACTTTGACCCTTCCAAGATCTGCTACCAAGAGCAGACCCAAAGCCATGTCTCCTGGTTGTGCTCCAAACCCTTCAAAGTCATCTGCATTTACATCGCTTTCTACAGCGTAGATTACAAACTGGTGCAGAAGGTCTGTCCCGACTACAACTACCACAGCGAGACGCCCTACCTGTCCTCCGGCTGACCCGGCCTGGGGATCGCTGACAAAAACGAGCATTCCCATTAACCTTTTGGAGAGGAATATGGTTTCCTATCAGGTTAAAAAGTCTCTAAAAACTGTAGCTGTGTTCGTGCTGTATTGTAACTAATCCAGCTGTTTAGGTAACAGTCGTTTTCGTTTGAGGCCGTCGCGTTTTAGCTCTCTCATCATTCGTAAGGGAACTGCCAGGCAGGCACGTGACAAGAACCAAACAAAATTATGTCTGTAGTGAACATTGATCCTAAAAATCACTTTTTTGAACAACTCCATGGTAGAGAGGTTGTCTTTTACTTGAATTGGATAGCACTTAGCAGGTCCTGTTTCTCATTGGGAACTTTAGGTGACAATAGAAAGAAGAAGTGATGAAGCAGCCTCAAAGCTGCTCATACTCAAACCTCAAATAAACAGCTCTTCCACTGATTTCATAAAGAATGTTACACAGAGGACTCAAGTAGTCAAGTCCAAATACTAAGAGGAAGTGCTAATTCTTTGATAAAAAATGAAAGAAATCTGCATTTTTATGAGTTGCAGTAGCTGTAGGTGTTTATTGAAGTGAAGAGTGAGTAGTTCTTCCTTCAGACTTCCTACCCATGGATATGCAATGATGTAATTAGACCTCAATGAGCTTTAGTTTCTTAGACCCCACAGGTGTGCACATGTGGTATACATCCCTTCCTCCCGTGCCCACCACTGGGTTTGATTCCCCTCACACATTCACACAAACACACACCCCAGTATTAGTTTTGCAGCAACAGAGAATCTATAAATACCTGGGAAGAAGATAATCTCTAAGTCATCTGGTCTAGTGAAAGGTGCCCCTTCCCGTGGCAGAGGGGTTGGAACTGGATGATCTTTAAGATTCATTCCAACCCAAACCATTCTGTGATTCTCTGAACTGTAACAGGGGCTGGCTTCCAGGCAAAGAAGCAATTATTTTGCTATCCAGCCCCTGAGCATTTAAGTGCAGCAAGGAAAACACGTCACAGCACAAGGATGGTACCTGAACAAGCAGCTTTCTCCTTCTTGGCACTAGTTGTTCCCTTAGCACTGCACTGTACACCTTAAGTCAAAGTATCAGCTGTGACAAAGAGAGAGAACAACAAAAATCTATGCACCTTCACCTCATAAAGCAGGTTTGAAACTGTTAAAATAAATACTCAGCCAGGCTTTCCCCTAGTGCAGCACCAGCTCCCTGCACTGCAGCTGTAGCAAGGGAGGGTCCAGCTGTGGTTGTGCTCCACCAGGTGTGGTCCCACTGCAGTCAGGAGTGGCTGGCTCTGGCCATGCAGGTTCCAGCATCACCCCTGTGCTTTCTCTGGGTATTGATCTGCTGCTGCTGCTGCCAATTTGCTCTCCTGCTCCTTGGTGACAGCTCGATGTCACAGGTCCTGTGGAAGGGGCTGGCTGAGGAAGTGCTGATTGCCTCCAAGCAGACTCGCACACAGGGTTCAAGAAGTTACACACAGCTGAAATAAAGCACTATTGAAATACTGTTTGGTGATGTGCACACAGACAAGTGACTATGGCAGCTTGGAAGGACTCACTCATGAGATTAATTCTGATTTCCTTGGTAAAGACTCACACAAAAAAAATTATTCCGTTAAAAATATACGAGTAACTGGGTGATTTGTTTTTCTCTTTAGGTGACAAATTTAAATGTGTGGTTTAGTTTGATCAATAATCTAAATGTTTTCCTTCATCTTATTTCATACAGAGTCTCTCCTGGTCTATAATGATGTTTTTTAGTTTGCCTATTCCTGTCAATTCCTCCAAGTTGGTCTACTTTGTATTCTGTATAGCGTGTCCTCGCCCCAGCTGTACATGAGCTTGGATTTATTGCTACGAGTTCAGTGGTTGGTGCTTTTGTAACTTAGCTGTAAGCCATGATTTTATTGCCATGTATTTTTACTCAGCACTGTAGGCAATTAAAAGAAAACCCTACATGCTATTAATTGTAGAGTATGTGGAAACCATGTATGTATATACACTTAAATATGTGTACATATACAGAACATATGTGTACATGTATTTGTATGTAAATAAAGAGAGTTTATTAAATCTGGCACTTGCTTGTGGCCCTTTTGATGTTTGGTTTTAAATGTTGCATGTATGAAGACACAAAGTAAAACTAAGGCACAGCAACATCTCACATCTCAACATATCTCATTTCTGAACATTTCTCCCCAGCTGGAATTTGTTTTTCTAGGAGATATTTAAATGTGTGCTATAGTGAACTGTGCACAAGCCCAGGCAGAGTAGGTTCAGCAGCATTCCATGAGATTTGAGAAATGAAGCATGTGTTTTGACGAAGACAACCCTTAACTGTTTAATAATTGCACCAGGTACATTAAAAGTGAAGGGGAAAGTTTAAATTGGACAACATTCCCAAGCAAGAACGTGCTGGGAGAGAGGGCAGCTCGCTGCTGATTCAGCCCTTGCTCAGTTCCTCATCAAAAGGGGAGCTGGATTCTCCTCCTCCCTGGTTTCCAGGCCTCAGGAAGACAAACCATGGGAGAAACTTAGCCCAGTCTCCTCCCATGCAGCCCTGGCCCAGGGAAGCAGCCTGGCAGCTGGAGCAGAGGGAGGGAGCCGTGGTACCAAACTCCATCACACCCAACAAGTCCCCACCACTCTCCTTCCAACCATAATATGAATCCGCTTAAAAGCAGGTGGTTGGTTTTTGAACATCACAGAAAAAATAAAGAAAAAAAGCCGTTGCATTCTTACTGATTCTTACTGCAGTCAAAATCTGCTTAAGAAGAAATTGTTTACACCCAGCAGGGTAAGCAAAATACAAGGCAATGATGACAGGCTTGATTAGGTCAGATGTCATGCTGCCCATGTAAACAAAACTCAATGTGATTTCATTTCACACAGAACAGGTCATAGTTTAAAATCCTTTTCCTGTGTAACAGGTGACTGTTTCAGACAAGTTTCGAATTGTCACTGTTATGGCTCTTACTCAAGGATTTTAAAACCTGAATGATTAAATACCATTTTTAAAAAGTGTCTTGAGTGGGAAATGACAATTTGTAACCACAGTAACTTAATCCAGAAGTTTTTTGTACAGCCTTTATTTAATCCCAGTCTCCACAGGTTTTGCACACATTTATATCAGTGAAAATGTTGTAGAATCATGGAGTATCCTGAGGTGGAAGGGTCCCACAGGGATCGAGCCCAGCTCCTGGCTCTGCACAGGACACACCAAACATCTCACCTTGTGCCTGAAGCACTTCCTGAACTCTGGCAGGTTTGGGGCTGTGACCACTTCCCTGGGGAGTTCATATTAAATGTATAAACTTCTTGCAAAATACCTTTCCTATTGTTCTCCCCACCCAATGGGGAGAACATTAAAAATTTCCAATAAAAATCTCATTCATGACAAACATATAAAGCCTCAGCTTTTTTCTTTAGCCAGCACTCTAATGTTCAGAGCTGCAGGAAGCACGCACATCCACAGTTTTTTAATCATTCCAACTTAAAAAAGGATGTAAAAACTTAGGCAGTAACAAATTTTTTTCTTCTCTTCCCCCTGAAGAATTTTGTCCTCTGGACCTTCAGATTTCTGATTTCCCTGCAGCCCTCACCAGTGGTCACATCCTGCTGTGAGTTCTTCGGCCTGACCATCAGCTCCTGGTGCCATGGGGACCACGTGGCAGTGCCAGGCCCTCACAAGGGGCCAGCAGGGCAGAGAAGAGCAGAGCTGAGCTCTGTGTGCCATGGGCTACCTGGGGCTGCACATTTGCTTTTTAGGGTGAATTTGCAAATGAGCAAACCCCTGGATGATCCTGATGCAACTGGAGAAACTCTCACAGCAACCAAGCAAGGGTGCTGCATGCAGATCAGCATCCTGTGCTGCTTTTCTTTTTAAATTGTAATTCAAGGACGTTAGAATTTGCTGTTTGTTTTATGCTCTGTTGGCCAGCATAATCTGGATAATGTTTTATTTATAGTATAATAATGATTCGTCATTAGCACCGTCTCTATTCAAATTTGCACAGTTGAAAAGACAATAACAAGCTGCTCTACACTAAGTAGCTCAATGAAACACACATCAATCAAGTAGATTTTTAGCTGTAGGGTGTCTAGTTTGAAAAACCAGACTTTGCCATTCCCACCTCTCTCTCCCTCGTGGGCACCTCCTGCACGCGTCCATCAGGAGCAGCATCCTTTGTTTTGGAGCTAACAAATCAAGGGGGTTTACAGAAGAGTTGAATTACCATGAAATATCCCACTTGGTGTCAAACCATGCCTCCCTTGGGGGTTGTTGAGCTTGGGGCTGCAAAACCTGTTCAGATCTGCAGCCAGGAGTGATGGGAACTGAACAGAGTCCACAGGACACGGCCAGGGCTGCTGCCACCAACTCCATGGCACAGCTCTCCAGCCCTGAATACTGGGGGCTGTCACCCAGAAGCAAGGCCAGAGCTGTTGGTACCCTCAAGCAAGAACCCCAGCCATCCTGACTGAATTTTGAAAGGAAAAATTTTAAAAAATCACAAAAAAAAAAGCTTTTTTCCAAAGATGTAATTCAGTCTCCAACTCAGCACAAATCCAGCACCAGCTGCAGCCCAATTAAAAAGCAATCACAGTCATGGGAAAACAGTTTAGCTGGAGAAGAAAAAATCCTACCTGCATAAACAGTGGTGAGACTCTAAAATAGACTCCAAAAGAGATATCAGTGCCTTCCTATTCAACAGGAATGGAACAGCCAACCAGGTCAGTCTCTTGCACTGTTCTCTGCTTTTGTCCTCAAGCCAGAACACAGGGAAAAACTCCAGTGCTTCAGGGACTTTTTAATGTATTTTCCTCATTTTATGGAAAATGCACTGAGATCAGCTGGGCTGGTCAGAGCAGGTGCTGATCACACCAAGATCAGGGGTTAGACCCCCAGTGGGCCGTGCACTCAAGAGCTGGACTCAGAGATCCTTCTGGCTCGCTTCCCACTCGGAATGTGCTGTGCCTCCTCACCCAGACACGAGGAGCTGAGCTGTACCTGGGGCTCAGAGGTGATGAGCATCCATCCCCCTGCGCAAGTCGAAAGCTCGACTGCCTTTCCCAGCTACCAGGGAAGGAGCAATGTGGGAAGCACAGAGCTGTCACTCTCTGGCACATGGGGACACCATGGTCTCTTCTGGCTTGTCAGGAGGCCCGACTTGGAACTCCCACCCAGAGCTGGGCCATGGGAGCAGGCCAGGAGCACAACAGGACGTGGTCTGATGGCAGTGATGCCTCAGGTTTAGCTTTTATGTTTCAGATTCTGTGCTGCTTTAGTGTGAACTTCTGAGCTTCATATTAGGGGATAGTGAGCTCTCTTCACAGAGTAGGAAAACAAAACAATTCCTTCTCTAGCTGGGGACCAAGGACAAATGATCCAAATCCAAGCCCAAGAGCATAAACAATGTGGACTGAAGAGAGAAAAACAAGAAGGATGGGACCACATAACCTAAAGCTGGAATTGGACAATGAACTCCAATATGCAAATGGAGCAGAAGTGATAAAAGTGAGAGACCCCGCGACTGGTTGTACATTTTGTGACCATTTTGGTTCATCTTGGGTGTAGCCCTGGCTGGGCTCTTGTGCTGCCCAAGGTGGATCTATTGAGGCCTCCTAACAAATCCCTACTTTATTCTTTAGCTCTGCCTGGTCTCAGTTCTAGGCCAGCCTTCTCAAGGCAGCAGCAGGAGTCGAGCACAGCCACGGCAGAGGAGCCCCTGTGCAACAGCTGCCCCTGGAACACCTTCCCAGACACCCCACTGCTCCCCTTGCCTCTCATGCAAACCATCCTTGGAAAACAAGGCAGCTTTTTTGGCAGCCTGGTCCCAGACCAGCATTCAGTCCTCACCCTGCTCACTTGCCCTTGGCAGCCCTACATTTCAGCCCCCTTGGATGCAAATCCCATTTCCTTGTTCCCTTCCTCATTCCCAGACAGTGCGTGGCTCTTTCATCATTACAAGCCAATTAAGCCTCGGCTACCTTATCTTAACAGCTCCAAATAAGCTGGTGATCTTCCTGAAAGGTGATACATTATAATTGGTTCCAAATTGGCAGGAAAGAGAATAGTGAAACATGGAACTTGGAGGTTATTTGAATTAGCCCCGAAGCTAAAAATGGCCAAAAAAATCACCACCACCTAAAGAAATCAAAGTGTTTGCTTTGAACTTCTAGTCGGTGTTGCTTCCCAGAAAACAAGACTTGGCATCTTTTGTGCTGGAGATGCTGCTTGGAGCAACCTGGCCTAGGGAAGGTGTCCCTGCCCATGGCAGGGGTGGAGCAAGAGGGTCTTGAAGGTTCCTTCCAACCCAAATGATTCCATGATTGAATTGATAAACACCTAAAAAGCCACGAGAGAAACATCCCAATTGGGAGGTTTTAGATGGGTGGGGAGCACTTACACTACTGCCCACATCTCAAAAGCCCCTGATGAAATGCAACTCACACCGAGCTGTTCTAGAGAATGACAAAAAAAAAATCAGTCCAGGTTTTCAAAAGACATTGAGTTCATTTAACTTGGACAGGAGAACACGTTCTGGCTTAGCAGGAAACTCCTCTGAGAGGAGCTGCCAGTCCCTTCTGAGCCAGCAGTACTCCTTGAAAGAAGAGGTGGTGGCAGAGTGTGTCTGAAGCAGGTGCTGCTGAGCACGGCTAACCTGGGAGCACAGAATATTTAACACAGATTTCTGAGCAGGTAAACTGAAGGACTAAAAACTATTTCAAGTTGCCATATTGAAGATGATAAGCAAGCCTATTTATTAAATAGTACTTAGAGCTACTTAATTCCAATCCACTTCTCATGTCAGATGTATTTAACTGAGGCGTTTCTGACTTCAGTCGGGGAAGATTTGGATTAGCCAAAGCACCCGGGGAAAACAACACACGCTTGCTCACCCAGCTGCTTGAAGGCAGTGCCACACAGGGAGATTGATCTGCCCCGAGGGAATAACCTCTCTCTTCCACTTCCAGCACTTGGTTTTAAAGTAAAAATACTACAAATACCAGACCTACAGTCTTTTGTCACAGCCAAGCACAACCTGCCTGGCCCAAGCAAAACCAGCAGCACAGAGGAATGGTGTGCAAGGCTGCCCACATCCTCCAGGTCAGCCAGGCTCAGCAGTGTCCAGACACTAAGAGATACTTCTATCTGGCAAAAAGAGGGGAGAGAGAAATCTATTTTGATTCACCAGCCCAGTTATCTTTAAAACAAGCACGGCCCCTTATTTAAAATATGAGTATTGAATTGTGTTGCCAGAAGCAGATTAATTGCAGCTTCCAGGAAAAAACTCTGAGCTTATTTCACACTGACTTTATTCCCACTTGAATTAAGTTCCTTATGCTACTCCAACTCATTTGAATTTTTTGAATTGGTTTTGCACAGTATCATTTACTGATGTACTATCTTTAATTACATAACACACATACACTCTCCAACTGCATTATTAATGAAAGTGTTTTTAATTAAATGGCTCTCAGCATAATATTCAGTCATTAATTTCACATGCTCAGGATGTGGAGAGATTCTGTTCTGATGGTCTGGGAAGCTCTGTACTTCAGATGAGGGATACTTGCAAAGTGATAGTTTTTTGAGAGAAGTTGGAATCGTTATGAGCACAGAATTACCTCCTCAGCAGCTGCTGCTGCAGTTCTGCTCTGCTGGGCATTAGCTGTTCTTCAGCTCAAGTGCTCCTTTTGCTCTGCCACACTTCACCACTGGTAATTTGAAAATGCCTCTCCCTGGACTCAGGGAGATGCCGGGGTGAATAATCTCGGAGTTATCTTTTAGGAACAATTTACACTTAGACAATGGCACTAGGGCTGCGCCCACTGCAATAAAAAGCTTCACATCCTTCTCCTTAATTATGGTCACCCACCTGTCTCCACTCTCCACCTTTCAGTGCTCTCAGAAGTGACAAAGAACGTTCACACTCCTGGGACAGGAATTTTTTTTGCCCATGGAGACACAGACACACTGGCACATCACGCAGTCACTGCTGTGAGCATCCTTCACACTCACCTGCTGCAAAAGGTGCCAATTATGGCCAAGAGGCACAAAAGCAACATTTTAATTTATTTTTTTCTGCAAATTATCACAAAGTTACCATTTCTTCATGCAGAGATGGCAGGAGGACCACTTTTCCGGTCCAGCTTGGAAAAGAAGGCCCACCAAGGCAGTCCTGGACAAACTTTCCCCTTCCTCAAAGTCTGCAGGAAGGATTAATTTTCACCTCCGTTTATGCCTTCTATTGTTTGATGAAAAAGAAATTCCATTTAAAATAAAAAGAATTCCTAGGACAGCATTTTCCAGGATGATTTTGGAGGTCTTGGAAATATTTTTTTTCTTTTTCTAGAAGAGCTCAAAGGCACTTGAGAGCAACAAGACTGCACACTGTGGTACCTGTTTCATCTGTGAATTACGTGGTAAATTCTGTCCATCCTCCACAAAGGCAATTGCATATAAAACTGGTTTTGGATAGGATTCTTCCTGGGACTCATCCTTTCATTAGTCTCTGGATAGCCCTGGACTTTTGTTTTTGACTAACAAAGTCCTTCTCTTTAAAAAAAATCCTCTCATTTCTTAGGCTTAAAGGTTTTTTCCTCAGTGCTAATGCACACGGGGAGGGGAGTGCCTCTTGCCCATCCCATTGTCCCAGAGCAGAACACCCTGGGTCACTCACCAGCCTCCCTCTGCCTCAGCTCCATCTCCTGGCCCTTCCAGCCCTGCTCCTTCAAAAGAAAAAGGAAAAAAAAAAAAAACCAAAAACACAAAAAACTTTACTCTGTCAGAAAGATACTAAGCATGGACCTCCAGCAGATTTACAGTGGATTTTTGAGAAATTACTAATATTTTTGTATGACAAGATTAATGATAAATATATGCCCACATTCCCTGCACTTCATGTCTACATAAAACATTGTGCCATAATGAAGATAATTGAAAGTATGACTTCCATCAATATTTAATTAGCATTTGGTGCTAACTCATTATTTCGGTGCAATTAATTTGACATCTTGCTGTGTGGCCTGCACAGATTTCCTCCTAGAGGGTTGTTTGAGTGGTGGGACATAAGTAACATAAGACATGTGCACCTTCCCCAGGGATTCAAGGGGACTGTGGAATAAGGAGAATATGACTGACATTTTAATCTACTGCAGGATACAAAAGCACATTAAAGCTCACAATGTGCACGTGCAATTGGCTCATTTCTGCAGTAAGGGCAATATTCTGCTAAACCAACATTTTCAGAAAACAAACTGTGCCATCATCACACCAGGCTCTTCCATGTGTTTGCTCAAATCCCTTTTCCAGGCTGCAGAAGGACACACGTGTCAGCACACGGCTCAGGGGGCAAGGACCAAAGAAAGATTCTCTTCCCTTCCTAATCATGTCTGTTCTTCCCAAGAGCAGTGAGAGCAGCCCTGCCCTCATCCACTCAGGAGCAGGTTACTGAGCCCAGCACTCCCAGCACAGCCAGAATCTCTCCCTTACTGCCATTTCCCTTCACCCACTCCCAGCAGCTGGCAGCCAGGAGAGGGAGACAAAATAAATTCTGCAAGGTGCAAATGGGAAACAATACTTGGCCCACCATGCGAAAGGAACAGCAAGTCCTTCCAGCCCAAATCCACTGGAAATAAAAGCACTCATCGCCCTCTGCTTATCCATTATTTGGTGAATCTTCTGTTGATGATGTAAAAGGAAACAATCACAACAGAAGCAAACTGCAAGTGCCCTGTTGTTCCTCTGGCTGCTCAATTGCTCTCACTGAAGTGCCCTCCTGCACTTCACCCCCAGCTCCACTCTCTAAGCCAAACTTGCTGAATAAAGAGCTTTTGACAACCCCACACACGAGGATGGCTGTGGGCAGCTGAGCAGTGGCCTCCCTTTGCCTCCCTCCAGGGCAGCATTTCCCTCCCAGCTCTTTAACCCCTGGGCAGGTGCAGGAATAGAAGCCAATTCTCACCACGTTTCACCCTACAAGAAGCAAGTAAAGATTACAGAACCATGACAGCACTACTGATGGTTCTGTGGTGAGAATCTGTACATAAATACAGCTTATTTTTATTCCTGATGCTGTCCCAGTGGCACTGAGCGTTGCTGAGCCAGCCCTAGGTTCCATTCTTGCTACTAAAGAATGAAGAAAAACACTCACCCCAGGAAAAGCTTCTGTCCATCTTTGTAATTCATGCAAAAACACAAGCCAGGTTGATTGCTAAAGACAATCTCAGTGCAACAGCACCTTCCCCTACATACTTTTATCCAGGGGAATAAGGAATAAACGTTTAGTTTGCTCTCTGCAAACAAGCAACAAGATTATGGATTCTTTTGACAGCACTGACAAAGTAAATACAACCACTGTTCATAGTATGACTATGACCAAGAGTGTAACTTTGAGTATTTATTACACAAAATTGGCCCAACTTCAGAATGCTCAATTTTATACCACATGGAGCACCCTCAACAGCTGATTATTCAAAAAAACCCCAAATCTGCTCCTTTAAACCTTTCTCCTTTAGAGTGATAAAACACCTGCACTTTTTACCTCTGCTTCTTTTTCTAACTGCCCAGAATATTCCAATGCCTTATTGGAAAACTGCAGCCTCCTGCTGAGTGTGTACCTTGGTTACCAAATCAACACATTCTGAGCACCCACACTATTTTTTTTTTTTCAGGATAATTCTTCCATAAAGCCAGTTTTTATACTCTGCTTAAGTACTTCAATTATGATTTATACAGAATATTCAGAGGTGAATCCAGCTGGGGCACACTGCCCCAGTAAACACTACATATTTAACTGGGTGGCAAAACAACTAGAATGAAGTGCTTACTGATTTAAAAAGCAGTTGAAACTGCCAACATTCCATTTCTTTGATGAAGTGTATCTAAAGAAAAAGGATTTCTAGAGCTACTCAAAGAGATGCTGATTTCAGACACACAGACCCTGCCCCTCTTGCAGGCTCCCAGAGCTGGGGCAGGTTTGGGGTTTGTTCTAATGAGTGAAATGTTGGATACCTGCAGAGCAGCATGGAAAGCCAGAGCTGCTCCTGTGTGCACGTCCAGGGTAAAACAAAATCAACGACAACATAAAGGAGGCATATAGAAACTCTAAAAACAAAATAAACAATCCAAAACCAACCTCTGATGAGCAGATGCCCTCCAGGATTTACCCAGTTTTGCCAAATTGCAGCTGTAAATGTTTCCCAAAGCTGAGCTCCTGACAATAATTTTGTGCCCCTACATTCCCCACCTATCCACTCAAGAGAAAACATCTTTACAGCAAAGATTGAAGCCTTGGGTTATGTCCAAATTATTTATTTGGAGAGACCATATTAAACTCCCTAATGCATCCATCTTACTCTCCTTGTTCAACTGGAAATACAAAGCTGAAAAACCCCAGCACCCCAAAGACATAACAGACAAACCAGCCTTGCTCACATACACAAATCTGTATTTTTTTAGAAACACTGGAGATTGAATATGCAAATTATAGGAATGTATTAATTATCATTAATCATTCCTTCACAAAGACTAGAACTAATTGGAGAAATAATTTGAGAAAATTGAAGTACATGACAGAAAGCATTAAGATTCATTAGGTTTCAATTCTCTGGTCTGTCAGCTTGTCAGAAGTAGATGCCTGCTATTCTAGCACTACTGGTAAAATACTGAGTATTTTCCTAATCTAGTACACAATTTAACCCCTTTTATAGCTTGTTCTCAGATTAACCACATCGGACATTTCCTGCTAGAAGGCACTTTCACAAGGAAATTTGCATCTCCATTTCTTTAAATCAGCAAAATTGAACTTGCTCAAATTTCACTATAAAGCATTTGCAGGCTCACTAGGTATTTTGTATTTATTTACATTATTTGAAAGGTGCTACCACACACTCAAAAAACCCACAAGCAAGGCATTTGAAGAAAAAGCTGCATTCAAAAGATATCCACCCTGCCCCATACCCATGCCTCAAATTCATCTTGACCAAAACAGCCAATAAATATGCAAATATTTTATGTCCCTCTATTTGTGGTCCTGCAATAATCCTCCCCATTTGAGTTGGGTTGGTACAATCAAAATTCAGCACAATAACCCCCAGTGCTGCTGTGAAGGAGGAATGAGGGCTTGGTAGTGCAAGAACTCCCTCCTGTGTGTGTCTGACAAGGACAGCCCATCTGCAAGAGGTGACAGGGACAAGATGCACCATTTAATTGACATTTTTATTCTCCATTTAAAAACATATGGTGTGGGCTTGACAAAGACCACCACAGCTCCTAATCTGGGCATGGCACAAGCACCAGAGGCAAGATGAAGTCTTTGCTGGAGGCAAACATTTCAGTTGCACACTTCAGTAGCAAGCAGGTGGTTTATTTTAAAGTTTCAAGACTCAACAAGCACAGCTGGGTTAGAAAATTGTGCACATAATAGATAAAATTAATTTCAAAGCTTACAGAAAACTCACCAACTTAAAAATGGAAAATATAAATAGTTTATGTGGCAATTAAGGTTAAAATAGGTCAGACTGGAGCTAGAGCTTCTATGCTTGAAGATTTCATCCTATTAGAATGTTTTTTGCATACGCTTCAAAATGTACCTTTTTTAACAGAAATGGCTCAGTCAGCTGTGCAGGGAGAAACGTGGGAAGTCAAAAACTGTGACTGCTTAAAATGCAGCAGCAGTTGTCTCCATTCTGATCAGCAGCACCAAGTCTGACATGGTGTAATTTATTTTCTGCATGACTATCACTGCCAACGCATGAAACATGCATAAGTTGGGCAAAGCAGAGATTTCCACTCATTATACACCTACCCTCGATTGAAACACTGTACCTGCATCAAAATATTGTTATGCTCCAAACTCTGCTGAGAATGCAAGGAAAAAATGTTAGTGTCAGGAAACACTTTCAAAGAAGGCCCTGCTCCCTGCCTGACAGGATGATGATCATCAGGTATTGCTCCTTCAGAACACTTGAACCAAGAGCTCAAAACACTCCTGGTACTTTCTCTAGAAGCCAAGGCCACGCAAACTCTGCAAAGTTGTTTTTAGTTCCTGAGTCTCAAAATCACAAGCTTGTTTCTGTTCTTTATACTTGACTCACAAGAAGCCCTATTTTACACTTAGAGCACCAGCTTCACATGCTGTTAAAATATAACTTATTGACACCCCCTGGAATGCCATTCCAAAGCATTCACTCAAGAATTCTCTCAGCTGAGCCTGGGATGGGTTTTTTTTCCCCCCTTGGTGCAGTGCTTGTAATGGAAAAAGTAAATCCTTTGCATCTCACATCTGAAATGCTTCACTTGACTCCTTGTATTTTTTCCAACTTTCACAGAAAGTACAAAGAAGGAATCTTCAAAATTGACAACAAGAAACAAGTTCTTCTAGTGGAAAACTGCCAAGACGTTTGCAGAAAAATAAACAGTTCAAGACTAATTTTAAGTGGCATTTAATAGCATTTCCTCTGTTAGCACACTACCACAATGTTAAGTGCAAAGTTATTTGTGTGTAATGGAAGCAGCTGCATCTTTAATCTAATTTACTTAATAAACGTGGCAAGTAAAATTTGTGGTGGAATGGGTAATATTCTGCCTTGAATAGTAATTGTAACTGAAGCCATCTAAAACACAGAAAACCATCAATACTATGAAGTTTGGAGTAGCAGCACAAAGACTCACTTTAATCAACTTTAATTTTTCACCTGACTGCTCAGGCTGCACTCAAATACTTCAAGATCAAACTATCCCTTCAGCACAGGGCAGGCCAGGCAATTCTGTACAGCAAGAGATGGTTTTTACCCTATCAGCCTCTATCAATTGAGAACCAATATTTGAGCTTTCCCCTTTTAAAGAAAGAGGACATACACAGGACTGGACCAACACTGTAAAATACTTTCCACAATATTCAACTTAAAGGAGAAAAAGCTTTCTTCGTGTGCTCAAGTTTCCACACAAAAAAAATGGAATTTTCTATGGAAAAAAAAACAGCTGGTTTTTAAAATCAATGCTCATTGAATCAATTTTGCTGAAAAACAAAGAATTTATTTTTTTTTATGATGACAAGATAAACAACTGGGAGGAAAACCATCTTAAGAAAGGACAAAAATATAGCCTTCAAAAAAAAGATATAATGAAGTTTAATATTCTTTGTTTATCTGGAATTTGAAGCTCAGGTCAGATATTTGGATTGCATAAATAATTCTGACACCACTCAGGGGCAACCAGTCCTGTTCCCCTCAGAGCTTACTGACCTCCCTGTGGGGATGTGCCATCATTGATACAAACCCCACAAGAAACATTAGACTGGATCACTGTGGAGTCACTTAAGGGATGTATGTTTGAAGCACAACTGGAGAAAATTTGCATGTATTGACCCAGACACCAACTTACCTTGACATCATCATTTTCAGGAGTTCAGTGTCCAAAGCCACACATCAACAGTGCCACATATCACTGCAAACATTTCTAACATATGAAACCCCTTGCATACCACTCCTCCTCTTCCACACCACTTCTCCTGTAACAAATGCCAACAGCATTCCTGCTGGATGGGCCCAGCAGCAGCCTGTACTCCTTGGCAGGACAAAGGATGATGGTTTTTGATGGTGGGTGGAAGAAGAAAGCAGATTTTAAACCTACCAATCCCACCTTCATTATCACAGCATCAACCCTTCTTCCCACCAATCCTGACAGAGTCTGTGCTAAGGGAGGCCCTTCTCAGGTGGGCAAGTTAAGCTCTCCAGAGCTTTAAAGTGTTAAAACAGAAAAATAACCAAGTTAAGGGAGATCAGAGCAAGGCTGCAAGATGATCCTCCCCAAAAGAGGTTTCGAAAAGAACAGCAGCATATTTAACATTAGACTGACAGCGCTGATAAAATATCTTTCTCAAAGCAAAGGCAGCCATTGGGAACAAATGCAAGACAACAAATAAAGACAGACACATTCTGTATAAGTAACAACTTTATTGTAACTTGATGTGCTGAAACGCAAAAATATTTTCAGCAACAAGGTACAAAAAGTATTTCACCATTAACATCAGCTGATAAAAAAAGGCTGGATGGTTTGATACGACTGTTTACATATCTGAATTCTCTTTATCATTTCCACCCCAAAACAGGTCCAAGTCATTTCACTGGTTTAACTTCTAAAATAGGACTCATTGATCTCAAGCCTTCAAAAACCAGGTTACAAATACAGTGAAGTTCCTTGCAAAACACTTGAAATAGTGAATTCCCTTTACAAACATAGTCCATTTACTGTAAGCAGAAGCCAAGTTATGAGACTAAGTGTCTTGGCTAGCTAAGGAGCTAAGCTCTGCACTAAATACACTATTGACAACAGACAGAGGACAGGTAACATTCCATTTGTCAATTACAAAAAAAAAAAAAAAAAAAAAAAAGCAATTAAGCTTAGGAATTTTAATCAACTGTAAAATTCAACAGAATTCGACAACATTTCAGGTAGCAGTACCTCACGTCTGCAATTCACTGCCTTCTATGAAACACAGTTTCAAATACTGCACATGGCTTTGATTCCCCCAAAGGAGAAGCCTTGCTGTGAGGATTTAAAAGGAACACAATCTCCGTGTAGATCCTCTACTGATCTCCTGTGCAAAGGTGAATCTTATACTAAATACTCAATGTGTAGAAAAACATCAGAACTAGAGTAACCTTGTGTCCATGATTATCACGTTTTGACATACACTTACCTTGTAACAGCAAATATTATCACAATTTCACAAAAATATACCATTACTCAACTTGTATCTGTGATACTTATTCCACTTGTTTGTGTAGTTTGTACCTCGGTGAAATTGAATTTAGGAAGCAAGAATCAACATGCAACAGAGGTCAAATGCAACTTGAACTTTTCCATCTCAATTGTGTACCAAAGAGTATTCTTCTTCACCTTTAAAAATACCTTTTACAAAGACCTTGCACCCTGTTAAATCATCCCTTCATTGCAACAGTTTCCTATAAAGGCACAATGTGTTCATACTTCTGCATGCAGTAAATGGACTAGGAAATAAGGATTATTTATTGAAGCAACTTCCACCCAAAGCATCTCCTTAGGAGAGGTTTGAATGGAGAAAAAAAAATAAAAATATATATAATACATAATAGCATTTTAACAGCAAATTGAGTCCTTATTTTTAGAAAGTCACCCTTGACAAAAAACACCACACAGTCACACACACACACACACGCACACACACAGGACACATGCAGGGTTCTCCCCAGAAAAGCACAGAAGTGGTGGTTCACATCTATGAGAGAGTAGTGTTGGCAAGCCAAAACATGGCACCTTCATACGGCATATTCCTAACCTGGAGGGAAAACCAGGAAAAACCCCCAGGACTTCAGCCTGGAAAAACCTGACCACTGATTATTCCTGATCTGCTGCACTTCCAACTGAAGCTTTAAGGGCAACTTCTTGAGATGTGGGGAATGAAACCAAGCTACTGAATCCAAAGGGGAAGGTGGTAATTATCAATGTCCCGTTCCAGTGAGAACACTGCATGTAGGTAATTAAAGAGGTGAATAATTAGTGCACTCACTTAAGAATACAGCAACTGCTTTACCTTTTTCTCAAGATCTGTCAGAACTTGATAACTTAAATAAATAAAGTCCAATCCAACCAGATGGATCAGCAGAGGGCCCTTTCCTGTTGGTGTAACACACTGCCTGGCTCAAGGAGGGGACACTCTATGATGCAGACGATACCACAGCACAGTGTCTGACATTTTTTTGGTACAAAGTGTGCTATTAGGCTTTAAAAAAAAATAATTCTAGCAATCCTTAAGCTTTCCATCTGATTACTGTAAGTTGTTACTTTAGAACAGGCTGACCTGGGCAATCATTACAGCATTAAATATTCAAGTCACTTTGCACGTGAGCGCTGTGAGCTTTACAGTGATGAGGATGAGGAGCTGTAGTCCCAACACGTTACACAGTGCAGCAAAAACATGATTTTGGAATAAACACCTTCACCTCCTGTTGTGGAGAATGCTTGTGAGACCTTATCTTAGATAAATATTTAAAAATTGATAAATCTCTGTAAATATATAATTTGATGCCTTGTGTATTATTAAAATTTCTGATTTTACACTTTAGCCATTATAAAGATTTAGCTAGAGGGTAAGAAAAAAAATCATGTTTACAGGTTTTAGTCTTCAAAATTGGACTCAGCATTTTTTTCCAATTTACCTTTGCAAGGGGTTTACTAGATGCCAAAGTATAAAATTATATATTCTTTCCTCTAAAAATTTCATTCAGAGCAAGTCAGATGAATCTCAATGAAATGAGGATGGAGAAACAATCTGAAATTCTTCCCCTCTTTTCCCTGCATGACTTTTTTTAATAGGCAAACTCAAACCCTTACGCAAAGTTCTTTATAAATTAGGTGAGATCTCCTCCCATTCCCCACTGTAAAACCCAAATCTTCCCCCCAAAAAAAAGAAATACAGCATATTATCACTATTACAGTAAACTCAATGCAATAACTCAGGGAACATTTAGAGTGTGCACTACTGCAGACTTTTCCTCCCAATTGTAAACAAAGCTATCAAACACTGAGGATGTTGATATTAAAGCTAAGGTTCATATAGTAAAGAACTGGCCCATGACAAGCAGTTTACAAATGTTTCATCCTTTTCACATTATGCAGAATTTCAATACCATCCACATTATGCAGAATTTCAATACCATCCACAATGCTAGTACAATAACTGAAATGCAAGGCTGAGCAAGTCTCTGCTTGCAGATACCATCTGACATTTCAGGGAAATACTCCTGGATGCGTGCACAGCCTCCCCAGGTGTTTGTGGGAGCCATGCATGTACGTCAAGATGGGAAAAATCCCCTCAAAGTTTTTACCATTCACATGCCTTTTTCAAATGAGCGAAAATATTTTGTTACTTAAATATGAAAGCTCGCAATAGCCACCTTCAACTGAGTCTTAAAAAGACATGCCTTTCTTTTCTAACAAAACTAAATCCCATGTGGCTGTGGGCATCTTAAAAGGTATCTAAAAAGTTAAGCCACAATTACCTGTACCTCATTGATTCATCAAAAGCAAAATATATATGTACCACACAACATACAAAAGTTACACATTAAAAGTGCATATTCAAAATCCATTTGGCCCATTTCCTCAATTTACATTTGGTCATTCTATGCATCCTTGACTTTTCTATGCAACCACACACTGGGATATATTTATTCCATATACAACACTATTCCTTTTCACATTGAGCTCTTTTACCTCTCGTTCAGTTCTGCATTAAATGTAAACTAATGATGGACCGTAAAGAAACACAAGCAAAAAGGTTTATTCTGTGTTTCTCTTCACCGCTCGGACAGCTTTGACACACACACAATAAGCATTACAAACTGTAATGAAAATACATTTTTGGGCCAAACCATTGCATATTTGCCCCCACAATGAAAAATAAATTATGTTCAAAGCAGTATATTGCCATAAATAGCCTGTGGGCATTTGCTGAAGGTAAACAGGCTCTCCCTATATTTAGCACTTGCCTAGGGTACATGATGTGCCTCTGGTTCAAGTGCTTTTAATGAGAGGCCAGCCAAAACCTTCCAGTTAGCACAGGACCAAACTATAATCTTTTTCTTTTTTCTTCTGAAAATAATGGAAGATCCCTTTCAAAAATTAATCTTCAGTTATCAACTTTACTGCATTATGGAGCTAGTGCAATCCTGCAGAGCCTAGTCAAAAAGACAAGGCACGTTAAAAAATAATAATAAAAAAATCAAGATACATTAGACTATATGGACTAGAGAGTCATTGAAGATAATTTAAGGCCTTTCAGTGAATTAGAGTAATCAGTCTAATTTAAAGCTGAGGATTAAACCATAAATTATCCATCTGAAAAGCAAACAATAGGCTTTTTCAGCTTCTGTTCTGTGGACAAGGATAACAAAAACTCTTGTTATGGTTTGTGAAAACACCTCTGGACAAGGAGGAGTGGAGTCAGTCCAATTTCTCTAGAGTTCATGGAAGATTTCAGGACTGTTTTAGCCGTTTGCGTGGAATGCCAAACTGTGGACACTGTGCAGACGCCAGAGCGCGAAAGGCCTCGGCTACTAAGTGAGGGTGGGAGTGGATCATGGACTTCCAGCCTGCAGTTTCCATTATGTCTGTTGCTTGGCTGAAAACAGAAGCATTGAGAACAGTCACACCATTTTACAAACCAAATGCACAGTGGAGAAGAGCAGGCAAGGCAGAAGTGCTGCAGAAGGACAGTCAAATATTGTGGGACAGACCATGGATGCCAGGGAGCGTGCCAACAGAGAGAAGCAGCAATTTGCAATCTGGGTATAGGGATATAATCAGATGTGGGACAAAAGGAACTTGTTCTACTCTACTCAGTACCAGCCAGACCTCAGCTAGAGAACTGTGTCAGAATAACTACCTTGAAATTGGTCATGAGAAACAATAAAAAGGAAAACTAGAAGAAAATGAGGTCTAGTGCAGAGATGAAAAGCAAGGGAAGACACGATAATCCCATTACATAAAAGGGCATGCTCAATTTGGGGAGAGATGGATGACAAGATGAATCAGCTGAAACTGCCTCAAAAATGATGTAGTTCATCTCCTAGAAAGAGCCATGAAGGCAGATTAGCTGGCTGGCTCCAAACCCCTTCACTGGGAGCCTGCAGTCTCAGTCTCATACTGAGAATATTCACTCTTTTTTCAGTGTAGATGATGGGCCACATTCAAAAGAGCTTTCAATGGCCACTGTTGATTTTTAAATAACACAAAAGCAACAACAGATTTCAGCAAGTATCACACTGACACCCAGGAGACTAAGAACTATATATTTACTCAATGTTATGTATTTACTTTTTGGTGAAATAATATTTTAAAAAAGAAAAAAATTCACTTTGCACATGAAGAATATTGTATTGGCTGGGTTGCATGTCACACTGACACAGGATAGATTTGTAATTTGGAACTGATATGCATCAATCCCAAGTTCCCATTGCTCTGCATTTTCACAAACCTTTTGTGAGCACCCTCACACTGTTTCAGGAACATTATCAAGCATGAAGTAATCAGCTGACCTCTACACCACATGATCTCTAAAACCTTCGGCAGATTTCTAACGCAAGCCTTTAATCTGCTGCTGCAAGTCAGTGAAGGTAAGGGCCTTGAGAAACAATTCTAAAGTTCAGACTCCCTGGTGCCCAGAGTCAGTAAATTAAGCCAGGCCCTCTCCTATTATTTCCCTGAATTACTGTAGATGTTTTAGCTGAAGCAAAGTTGACCAGCATGTTAACCAGCAAACATTCAAGACAGAAGTCATCTCACAAACTTCCAAATCACTTGAGAAGAAATACATCAAGTAGTTACATAGTTATGATTCTGACTTATCTCTGTTACTGGTATTTTACTATTTACCTTTCACCACCCACTGATTTTCCACATCATGCTCAATCATTATGCCTGTGAAGCTTTTTTTTGCTTCAAGGAGAAACAATAATTTAAACTAAGTGGTACAACACAGCCTTTAAGTTCTCTGGAGATTCTGATGCTAAGAAATAAGTGCTCCACTGCCCTTACACTGTGTGAGCCTACCACCAGCTACTCTGCAGCTGGCTGTCTTCCACTTTGTGATTCACTTGAGCTGCTGCAATCCAGAGCCTGAGCCACACAGTCTCGACCTGTTTCCAGTGTAGGCAGGAGGCCTCAGAGTCAGAGGGACCTGACTGACGGGTTGTGTGGCCTGCAGAGCACTTGTGCTGGCATGTGGGAAGGTGCACAAACACGTCCCCAAAGGCAAAGAGAGCAACTGCCCTCCTTTCTGTGGAAATACTGCAGGCTCAGACTGACCCAAGCAAGTCTCAAAACCACACTGGGGTTATCACTCCTCCAGGCACAAACCCGGGTACTCATGAGAATGGTTTTCTCTACAAAGGCTGCTTCCATCATCTCACAGCACTATACCCCTGGGAGAGGGAACGCAAACCAGCTATTGTTAGGATCTCACACTGGAGAGCAGCTAACATTCCCTGACATTAAAAGGGGGAGTCACAATCATAACTGGGGTAGCATCTGCTGAATCCTACTTTACTTACAGTCAGTGACAGGCCTCAGTAGTGTGGAAATGAAGCAACAGTTCTTAAGATCTGCAGTCTACTTAGCAGTGTTTGTACAGAACATCGTGGGGCAGGGAAACTTACTTGCTATTCCAGTTTTTCCCATCTTTACACCCAAGTTGTCTAAGAACACTGCACCTGCAAGAGAGAAGTGTGCTAATATTGAGAAAGTACACCAAGTATAAACACAAATATATTTAGAGTCTCACAAGTATTACTTGCCTGTTAATAAAGTCTATTGCTTGTGCTTTTAGCTGTTCAGCGCTGTGCAAATCTGCGAGGATAAGAATGTCAGCAACATTTTCTACCGAGAGGTTACTACAGAGTGCTTCCTCACACATCACCTTCAGCCGTTCCAGTGCATACTGGAGAGAGAAAAAAACTGCACTAATCATTCCTCAAACTCGTCCCCTCTGTCCTCATCTCTACAGCTCTTAAGACCCTTCCAGCCAGGCTTGGCGCCTCCCGAGTCTAACATCAAACTGCTTCCCCACAATGTGCTGCCCTGAACAGTTCTCAAACGTAACACAGGCATTAGGCTTGGCACTAACTAATTAAAGACCATGCTGAAAGTTTTTATAAAACAACAGAAATAACTCATTCAAAAATTTTCATTTCACTTCTGCTCGGTAAGCAAGGAGCCAAATCAGCACTGAACAGCTTCACATCTCTAAGTGAGGGGCAGGAAATGATACAATGGAATTTCATCAACTACATTGTTTAAAACAAATTTCACTTTACCCCCAACCCATCTCTGAACTTCCTATTTTCCATCACACCTTTGATAAAACCTACAAGAAATTTGAGGGAGAATAAATGCATTCCCATATTATATTTTGCATGAATAAACTGTGCTTCTTTTTTGAAGGATGTCACAATCTGAACAGATTTCATTTTTATTTTCTGGTATTGCAGACAATCATACAACTATCTCATAACAGTCTCTACATTTATCAATTATGCCCTAAATCAAGGTCAGCATTCAAAAAATACCTTAATTGCTGAACTGCTGTAAATCCCTTCATCTCAAAAATCACAGCAGAAAAAGTATTTCAAAGAGCAACAATTTTAAGAGTAGACATGATCCCAACAAAGAAGAGATGAAAGATCAGAACTGTTGGGTTTGTAAGGAAGACAAAAAGACGAAAGTTCTGAAGTAGCAGTACTTCAGGGAAGCACAGTTAATTCAAGAACTTGAATAAATCTTCTTGAAGAATACAAAGATCTAGTATACATTTTATTCAAAACCAAATTTTCCAAATCATATTAATGGTCTCTAATTTCTAAAAAAATTTGATACTAAATAAATACCTGAAACACCTCTCTTTAAAAAAAAAGATTTATCAGCCTTCTACTGTTAAAAAAGTCTATTCTTTCCTATCTTTCTTCATTTCTGATGAGAACTGCCTCATTGTTTTAAAAAAGCAAAATATATATCAAACAATCTGAAAATAAGATTTAAAAAAAAAAAAAATCAACATTCCCCAAGCAAACACCAGATTTGGGAAGTTTGGAGTCAATTACTTACTTTGTCTGCAGCTGCCAACAAATTGTCAGCCATTTTTTCAAGGTTTGGTGCTTTTCCTGTGTAAATGAATCTCATCATTTCTTTAAAAACTTCAGGGTCTACATCATTTATTTCTACACGATTCTGGTAAAGAAGAAGAAGAATAATCAGTGAAAGTCTTTGGAATTTAGCTACAATTTCAAAGTGAATATTAAGTATCATCTGCATGCATGCTATAAGTTTTCATTCACCATCCATCATACAAAATCCTTACAAATTTAAGGTAACATTCAACAATGTTAAGCCAAAAGCAATCGAAAAAGCTCTTAAAACTTAGGTAGAAATCAGCTGGAAAAGCTGCAGCAATAAAAATTAATTGCAATTTTTTTCCCTAGGAATGCATAACTCTGGAGTCTATCACACAGACTGTACATAAAAATCAAGACAGTTTCAGGAATACTAAAAAATGCTTCTGAGCTTCCAACACAAAGACAATGTGTTTGGAATATCAGAAGTCAGAGCAGCAGGCAGAACAAATTGAGCCATTCTTGGCTCAACTTAAACTGAGTCAACATAGCCCAGGTTTTGTTCTGAGAATCCAAAAAGCAAACACACTGAACTGACATCACACAGCTGAAGATTGCCATAACACAACAGTGGCATTGCAAGCTTGACCAATCCTATAGCAGTATCCCCTACGAGCAACTAATGAAGTGGGAAATGATGTCAAAGATGTAGAAGCAGACAGCAGACTTTTGAAAGGAGTTTCAAAATCCCAGGCACAGGAGATGGGCATGGTCTGGTTTCCTGTCAGTTTAGGAGGAGGGCTGCACAGGGCATCTGCTGCTGATGAAGGCAAAGGCCTGGCATGGCACATTACTCAAGCTGTGACATGTTTGGGTTTCTTTCAGTCCAGGAACCTCCGTAAAATGCTCCCAATACTCCATTTCCACCTGTGACAGTTTCCAAACTGGAGAGGTGCTGGGAAGGAAAGCGACCCTCAGCTGTACCACAGCACCACGCTCTCACGATGTGCGTGTGCACACAAGTGGCATCTTGCAGTTTTCAACACCAAATGATGATCACCTATCATAACCCTTTTGTGAGGTGATCAGTTCTTCACCTTTTCACGGATTCTGCCTATAAGCAATCTACTTTTGATAATTCTTCAAGAAAGACACAAACAGCTCCTCACTGTGGGAGATATCGAGTGCATAAAAGCAGAGGCAGCACTTTGCTGATTAAGAAACCACCCATCCAAAACACTTACACAGGTCAAGTGCCTGCAGAAGCTGTGAATGAAAAGGTGTTCCACTGCCTGAGGACTTAATTCCAGTCATAATCCACCTCTTGTTTCTTGGCTACCATAAAAAACACTTCAATACTTTACAGCAAAACTTTAGTCAAGTCAGCTGATAGGAAGATTCAAAGTGAGGCAAAAAAGGGGCAGAGATTACCAGGTCAATTACACCAGTAGCTAATGTTTAAAAACACCATCTAGGGCAGATACAAGTACCTGAAAAAATCCAAATCCTCCAGCACCTCTCCACTCTCTCTACACAAATTCCCTCAGAACTCACCAGGGGAGGTCCAGGAACTGTCCCTCATGCACCATAAGATCCCTCATCCTCCTCAATCTGCTCTGCCTCAAGTTTTCTGCAATGTTTTCCTCTTTCACAAAGTACAAATATTTACATGTAACATTTTCAGTGAAGCTTACCTTTTTGCTTTCCTCCATTTCATGTTCAAACATTGCATTAAAAACTGGAGATCGTGCTGTATCAAGAGAAGTAAACATTAAATATAATCAAATTTTAAACTTATAGCGATTTAAATTACAAAATAATAGCAATACAAAAGTAGAAAGTACCTGCAAGGACAGATTTATGAGCTTTGAATTCTTGTCCTCCTACATAAAAACTGCAATCTGTAAATCTTGTTGTTTCCCAGAGATTCCCTAAATCTTCTGCTAGTCGACATTCAGGTACCTTCAAAGTGTTTGTATTAGACTGTCCTGATATATTTACTGAGTCTTGGACCACGCTTACCTAACAGAAAATCACAGCAAGACAACTCCTTCATAACTGAATGCCAACAGTAATTAAATCACAGTACCTATTGCTAGAATTCCAACAATTCCAAAGCAAAGCAAAAAACAGTGAAGCTTCTGGCATTAGGCCAGAACCATAAACTAATGCTTTACAGTTTACTTTTAAGTAACATAAAACAAATAGGCTTACTTAGAGACTCTAATATTGTGTACTTATCCAACCAAAACAAAAAGAGAGAGCACAATACCACATGTCACCTGACAGAAATGCCAATGTAAATAACGACAGATACAGTTCTTGGAAAACCAGTGGGAACAAAAACAAGTTAATGCTATTTCAGAGTTAAATGAACAGTTCAACACTTCACCCATCTCAGTATAAAAATAGACAATATAAAATTCTGTACAGATCATCAGGATCATGTGGTCACAGAAAAGTTTCAGAAGAACAATTTTCAATATCCCTTATTGTACTGACAGTTAAGTTTATACATAACCTACAGTGAGATAATGCAAACTAAGGGCAAGTAACAGCTCCTTCATTATTTCATTTTACTTAGTCCAGGTGGGGCAGGAACCACAAGTAATTGTTTTCCAAACAAGATGAAAAGCCATTACTTTCAAAATACAAAGTGTAGTAGGTAACTTCAATAATGAAATGCATTCCCACAGGATGTAACTTCTGTACAGAACCAGTTAAGAAAACTGAAATATGTGCATTTGAAGTGAATATTCTGCCATTATTCCCCACGTTCAAGTCTTTCATATAGGAATGGAACAGGACAGCAGCACTCCTTGCTGCTTTTTCAGTTGTCTTCACACACCAAGTCCTTTTAATCAGTGTGTTGGGAAAACAGAAGAGCTCAGCAGGTTTTGCTTCTCTTGTCTGAGAGCACAGACCTGAGAATAAAACCTTTGTAACAAGCCATACTACAAGATCTTGATCACTCCATCTCCCAAATACAGAAAATTAGGATTAGATCTTAAGAGAAAATGCTGATACTGTTAGGATCAGGGCTTTGGTTGATTTCCAAAGGTATCTGGATTAAATCTGGCATAAAGCAAAAACAGCACAGTTCAGCTGCAGAGAAAGTTGGAGCATTGCAAGCCAAACTCCAGACCAGAAGGGGAGGAGGATGATCCAATTATGACAGCAGCTTGGGGATTTGAATCACTGCCTAATTCCCTGTATCATCTCATACCCCCTTGTGAACACAAGAAATTCCTTTTTATTCTTCCACCTTAAAAAAAGAGAAGAAACCCAAAGCACAGCAAAATTTCCCTTTCACAGTCAGACTGTACATTTGTAACACTGAAAAAATCTATAGAGCTATTTCCCAGTTTTCACACACACAGTGATTCCAGGAGATATACATACACACAAAGGAAGTTTTAGCTTAGCCAAGCTTATCTTCTGTTGCCAGAGGAGAGTTCTGCTTCTCCACAGCCTCGACTCAAAGTTCGTGGTCCCAGTTGTCTACACAGCATCCTCCTGTTAGCTACACACAGTGCCTAGGGAAAGTCATCTACACACTCTTTATGTGCACTTAAACTGATCTCTGACCTGCCAAACTTCTGGTTCAGAATGGTTTATAATACATACTGAGAGTTGTGCAACACAACAATTTGCTACAAGTCATCTTTTGAAGATATAACCTAAGCAAAGTTTTAATTCAAATCTCCCCCAACAAGTGACCTGAAGTGTATTGTCCTTTAAAGTTTCTAAATACAAAGGATTACAGGGGTCTGAGCTTTCATATCTCAGTCCAACAGGCATGCCATAAATCAAGTGCATCCTCTTATTATTTATGATTTATTTAAATGAAGCTGAAATCCAATCAAATTTATCCCATATAACTATTGAAAACTTGTCAACTTGAACAAGTGCTGTGTGATGACACTTAGCAAGGATAATGTCCATGATTTTCTGGATTCTTAATCTGTGGTAATCTAATGATAAGGGTGATATAAATGATTCCTTGGACTACTGAGGCAGGTAAGAGATCTGTGAAAGCAGAGAACACTCTGTTCTATTAACAAATGGAACATCTGCAAGGGTTCAGTACTTTCAGATTACATGGAAAGGGAGAATTCAGTCAGAGATCAGTGTGCCCAAAAATCTGAAGTTGCATTTAATCTCTTGTTGCTGCTGGCAGCACCGGACTTCACAAAATATTAAACTTAACAGCCTCTCAGGTCCCATCCAAGGGCATATCCAGCTGATCTTGAGAATCTTTGGCAACTCGGAATGAATATCTTTGCTGCCAAAGACAACCAAATAATTTTCCTGTAAGCCAATAGGAAGACGGGCCAACCAACAACAGTCAGTAATCAGTGACCTTCACTAAATACCTGCTACATCTGACAAGTTTTATCAAGCCAAGTGCAATAGTTAAGAAGTGGTAAGTCAGTTTTCCAAACAGGAAACAAGTAGGAAGGCAAACATGGAAATCAGAGCTTAACAGTGAAGTTCTAAAAGAACAAAAACTTCAGGCTTGTCTATAGAAACAGGTCCTTCAAACAACACCTGTCATTTCTAAGGACAGCTGAAGAGCTGGTATCACACATCCAAAGAAAGAAATTCTTAAAATATTTGGATTTTCAAGTTTTTCCTTCACCCTGAAACAAGCCAGAAGTTATTTTAACATGTTCACTGTGAACAACTAAATGTTTTACTTCCTTCCACATTTATAATCAGGGTAGGTCCAACACTTCACAAAAGCCACTCACACTAAAACATCAAGATATTTTCAAAGGGAAACACAGCTAAATTCAGTGATTAGCATCAGAATTTAAGTAACAGTATTTCTCTGTGGAAATCCAGTATTTCTTCTACTAGTATTTTTTAAACAAACCTAATCTCATTTAAAATTAGAGAATGATCTATTCCAAAACCAAATGCTACTTTTAAGAGCTTTTCATTTACATCAAAGTGTTCATTAAGAGGACAACTTAAGAAGAGGAAATTCTCAAAAGTATCTTTACAGAACCATAAAACACTTGTTATATCTGCTTTTATCACCCAAATAATTGTATTCATAACAAATTTATCATGCAGCTAATTTAACTTGTCTAAGTGAAAATAAGATGCACTATATTTGCAATATCTAGTCTCAAGGGCCACATTTCAATTATTCTTCCTACCCAGCATAATGACATATAATTAAATTGTAATCTTGCCAAGACAATTTTACACATTTCCTGTAAATACACAGATCAAAGCAAACTTATTAGCAGTTAGAGCATCTATCATCCTCCTAAGTCACTAATCACTTTATGGCAGCCCAGATAACCAGCCAATGTATATTCAACATACACTCCACTTACACTGCTACTTTCTCTGCTTTCCATTTTTAACACCAAGTAAGCTTTTTACTGAAATTTAATATGAAAATTTAGGTTATGGACATAAATGATATTACAGAAGAAGGGACCCACAATACACCATGAAGTTAAATTTATACCAAAGCTCTCAATGTTAATTTTCAGTATCAAGCACACCTTCTACAAGATACTTGCATTCTCTCAGAAAACAAAATGTAACAATTAGTCAAAAAATAAAGTGTTTAATTTGCTGGGAAGACCTGTTTCACTGGTTAAAGCCAACAATTAGAATATTACAGGAATATAGATTCTGACAATCAGTTGGGTTTTCTTTTATAATGTGAACCAGTATGTTAACATTTCCATCCAGTGAAAACCAATCCTCTCATTCCAGATACAACTTCTTTAAATAAAAGTGACCTCAGTAAAACAGCATTTCTCTAGACAGCACGCAGCAGCCACCTCTGGCATAAATAATTCTACAGTGAATTCTGATATAACTGTGGCAAATTCACAGAAAAGTTCAGCAGTTTACAAGTGATCAATTCAACATTCCACCTTAGTGTACAAGCACCAGAAAATAAAATAAAATGCAATGCAGACAAAGCAATGTATATTTTAACAAGTTTATAGTTTTCAGGAGACAACTTTAAAGTATGTTACTGCTTAAATCAACAGAAGTATCTATTTATTAGAGCCAGAAATATTTTGTTTAAAACTTTATTACTCAAAAATTAATACCCACCTCACAAAATAATGTAAGCTTGTCATCTGGTAGAAGACCATTAGCTTCATCTAGCAAAAAATCTCTTCGGATAAACTTCTTAAACCCCCAGTCCTTGCCTTGCACAAATCGATATGCTCTTTGGCTTTCTGATAAAAAAATTGTGTACAAATACAGCAAGTTAAAGGAAAATATTAACAAATAGCACCCAATTCCACATCAAGACTAATTGTTAATAAAAAAATTCAGCAGTTTCACACATTTGGATCACTTGTCAACAGAAGTGATTAAAGCCTTTTTAATATTGTAATAGTGTTATTTTATAAAACACTTGGTAGAACTTGGTGGAGGCACAATTTGTAATTTGAACCATATCCTCTCATTAGATGTCTCAGGCACCATCCAGCACAAGGAGTTTTTCAGTGAGTGTTTAAGAATGCCAATGTGTCAAAACAGGAATTGTTCAGAGGGAAGCACCATTACAATGAATTTGTCACCACAAACCCATCCTGACAACGCTCTGCAGTTGTCATAACAATGTGGTTTGACTTCTTCCTGAAATGGAAAATCTTGTTTCACAGGTTGAAATTATTTTGAAATACAGTAAAAGCATTAAAATAGCAAAACAGAAATGAAAATTTTCAACTACTAAACTATCTTTAGGTCATAAAAGATATTTATATTTATCTTTTGGCCCTAGTTATAAGAATTATTTTTTTTTTAATCCATCAGATTTGCTGTGACCACAGAACTTTTTTTTTTCTAAAGCTCACAGCCAAAAAATAATTCCCACAGTCATGTCAGTGCAAACACATGTAAATTCAGTAAGATCACACATTTTACATGGCTGGTTGACTTAAAAGTGGCCACTTGTTGCCCAAATCAAACCATGGGAGAGAGCACCCTACACTTAAAGTAAAATATGGAAAAGAGGTTATTTGGGAATGGCTTTGAGAATCTAAGTAGAATAAAGTACATTCTGAATTAAATTTAGAAAGATTGTTCAAAATGAAGAGAGCAAGAATACTGAAATAAGAGCAGAGGGGGAAGTGGGGAGGGATCTCATGAAGAGTTCTTTAAAAAAGAACTTTTCTTTCATTCCAAAAAAGCTGGGCAACAAACACATCACCATTTCATTTGCTGTACACAGAGATGCTTCAGCCTTCCAGAGAGCACTTTAGAAGTTTAAGTCAGAAGTTTGTAATAAAACCAAAGTGTTTTTCATAACAGAAGCTGTTAAAATATCCTCCCTTCTACAGCCTCTAAAATAAAGCCATCAGCAAAGCCAGACTTCCCCACACTATTGACCTTGGCAGCACCACTGGAACACACTGGAGCATGCACCACAGAAAACACACACGTGTCACACACTGCCCTCACCTCCAAGAGCTGGAAAAATTATATTCAGAACAGCTCTTCACTAGGATTATATCAAGCAAAATACCCTGTGAAGATTTTCACTGTATTTTCAGAATACACTGAGGAGCCAGCCAGGGGCTGCCACTGCAGGAGGTGTGAGGTCTCTGTCCCTGTCACCCCATCACACCGTGTATCAACAAGCCCTTGCCCATGCAGAGCTCAGCAGCAGAGGGAAATGCACTCCCTGAAGTGCAGTGTGGGCTTTGAGGGCACAGCACAGACACACAACACTGCTCACATTTGAAAATCTGTACACTAAGGAGGAAAAACACATTTTAAAACAATATTATCTAGTTTTTTCAGCATCTGGATTAGTGTTTTCACACTTTTACCGACTTTTAACCTCACTACCTAGAAATAAAAGAAAAAAAATCAGAAATTCATGTTCACAAATTTCTTCTCTAGATTCAGCCCAATTCTTTACTCTGCAGACTTAGATTTTACTCTCAGCAGCAACAACCAGTGTTAACACCCAAAATTAAGAACCAAAATAGAGCAGCACAAAAGCGCAAATGTATTTTTCTTTTAATAAAGTTAAAATGTTATTTCACTATCTGTTTCATACACAGCTTCATCCCTTGAAGCAGCAGCCTATGCATGAATTATCAATTTACAAGGGACATTGGAAGTGGGGCATCATCTTCCTGTCTCAGTAAATACACAGCACCCACAGAAGCAGATGGCAAGTGGCTGGAGAGTCCAAGAAATAAGACTTCTGTTGATAATTTCCTAAAGTGAAAAGATATTTATAACTCCTGGGGTGCCAAACCCAGCACAGCTACTATTGCAGAAGCTGCAGACACACCCACTCTCAGGATTTTTAGCACTGCAGTGATGATGAACCAGCAGAGAGCTGATGGGTCAGGATTTGGGTGTTGGCTACAGACTGGTCAGGAACAAACAGGTCACTGGAGATTGGGGTCCTGAGGGACAACAAATCAACAAGAACCCACAATGAACCCCTAAGGTAAACAAAGGGCAGCAGGACCTGGCTAGAGATTAAAATAGATTAGCTGTGGAGTCTCCATCCCTGGAGATCTCAAAGTACCACAAGTCCCAAGCAAACTGCTCAGGCTGACCCTGAGCCTCCAGAGCTCCTGTGCCAACTCAACAATTGTGTGCTTCTATGATTAGCTCCAAAAAGGTTTTGATGCAGTTTCACATTTTATTAGAAATACCAATCCACTCCAGGACTGGGTCAAGTCCAGATGTATACATCCTCCAAATGTACACAAGTGTAGCTGTGCTCATATAAGCTGCAGAAGAGGAAGTTGGCAGGGACTGAAGAAACCATCAGCATCAGTGTAAAGGGACTGGTGGAGTGAAACATGCATGGGAAACATTTATTTTCCTTCCTTCCAAAGAGTCCAGTAATTTCATTTTTACATTTGAACTCAGTTCTGTGGATTTAATTTGATGATTACAAGTGGGCCTAGTTACTTAAGGAGAAACAGCATGAACTTTGGGTATAAACACAGCAGAACTACAGATTTTTTGCAAGAAATGCAGAATTTGCAGCACAACAGGACCTGAAACAACTCTTAGGTCTTGGAGTAGAAGAAGGGAAGTAAAATAGATATTTTCCATCAACAGGACTTGCAGCAGAACAAATTCAATGCAGATCAGCATTAAATATTCATTTCCACAAGAATCCCAGCTTTCCCAAACAGCATTTCCAATGAAGGTTGTGCTCACAAGTTTGAAACTAAGAGCCTTCCATACATTTTTCATATCAACAAAACAATTAATTTAAATCATCAGTTATTTCAAGGTCTTCTAATTCCTTGGGTACATGGCACATGTTTTTAAACTGATTACACTGTAAATCAGCTGAAATAGACCAAAATATTGTAAAGGATGCCTAAAAAAATCCAGCCATCTCTGTTTATCCTATTTAACAATGGAAATTGAACACTTCTAATGTAGCTACAAACAAGCAAATACACTTCTCCTAACAGGAAACAAGAATAATCTGCTGGAAAAACTAAGTGACAAGGACCTGGAGTGACAGCAGTTGGCAATGTGCTGTCATTTATACTGCTCAGGATAGAATTAACATAGCTCAGTGATCAGAAACGTGTGAAACATGAACAGGATTTTATAATTATGTTTCTAAAAGGAAATTTAAAAAAAGGTATTTTAAAAGTTTATCTCAATATTAAATTCTGCTCTCAACTGAAAAAAATAACATTGCTGATGTTCTTACAAAACCACATTAGCATTCCCTTACCCATTGCTTTTGTTTCTTCTCTTTTAGCATTCAGCAAGGAAAATTTGAATTTTGCTCTGACTTCACTTTTTGGACAACTGACTAAAAGCAAATACAATGACAAGTAGTCTTTGCTTTCATCGTCTAATCCCTTTGGATTCACTCTCAGGCACCTGAAAAAAATGGAGAAATTGTAATTTTTTAATGGTACCCAGAATAAATTCAGAAATACTTTTACAAGACACAATCATAAATTCTACTGAAATGTTTCCATTGTGATTGCTGACATTTTGAAATTAGAACCAATCCATTACCTACAGTAACCCTCCAAGAAGTGTCCAAGTTTTAATATTTATTTTTGATTTAACTTTACAATTTTTTGTGAGCAAAATAACCCCAAAACAAAAGCCAAAGCACTTGCTCAAATAAAGACCTTACCACTTCATTTTGTCATTTGGCCCTGATGAAAATGTAGAACTCTTTAAAACTTCACCCATTTCTTCACGGCAAAAACTGAAGTTATTAATGGTCCACATGTATGAAAATTTTACTACTTTAACCTGAACAAAAGATCAGAAAATGTTAAGAAAATTTAACTTACACATCAAGCATTAACTATGAGAACTACTTAGATCATCAGCTATAATTTTTCAATATGTCAATAACTTTAGTTTCATTTTTTTAACAATTATTATAACAATAAAAGAAAATGAAGCCATTGGAATTTATATAGATTACCTGGGTGTAACACCAGCTTTCAGCCACAGGTCCACTGGACATCTCCCCAGGAGGAGGTGGGGTGGGAACCCTTGACATTGCCACTTATTGCAGGTTTATAGTATCAAGAGAGCAATCCAAGCTTCAGTAATTCTCCTAAAAAAAAAGTAATTCATACATTTTGTTCACCCTTTCTAGGCGTGGGAAATACAAAAGCTCGTATTACTGTGTTTACTAAATGATGCGTCTGAAAATTAAACCTGAAAAGAGGACAATGGCTCTGCTGGGTGTCACACATTAACAACCACTGGTGCTCAAAACCTGCAGGCTGAGCCCTCACACAATAATTTATAAAAATAAGCACCTCTGCATCACACACCACCACTAATGACAATATTTCAACACCCCCTTTGCAAATTACCACTTTGGCCACTCCAGAAGTGTTATAACTTTCTTCAGGCTCTCCTCCTTTGACTTGCAGAGTAGCCAGAGCACTCAGTCATTAGTACAATGCCTTAGGTTTTCACCCAGACATAATTCACAAGAACACTCAGCCACCTGGGAGTAGAATAGGTTCACACAACCCTGAGATTTCTGAATGGAGGGTAAGAAATCAAACCTGCATTTCAAGCAGTATTTTCTTTCACAGATCTTTAACACCAACAGACACAGCTGAAGAACTATAATCACACAAAGCCAGAAAACCGTTTCACTCAACTCCTAACAAAAAATGAAGCAATTTTGTAATGAACTACCACCACCTAACAGAGCACTCCTGTAGCTCCTCCTGCCCATCAGGAACTGAGCCACTTGCCCAGATCCCTCACACCTGGCTACACAGCAGAAATTGGCCTGGCCAATGAAAGAAGGTGGGCAGTGAGAGGGCAGCTCTGGGCTCCTGGTTGGCTCTTCTCTAAGGGAGGGTTGGCTGTCAGCTGTGGGCAGATTCTGTCCCAAGCACAGCATCTCACTTCAGCTGCTTCATTAAATTGCTAAAAAAGTGAAATGAACCCTGATCAAACCAGAAAAAAACATTCCATTATTTCTGCCACAAAACATTTTCTCTTAGTACAGAAAGTTTCTTTAAACATATCCTGCTATCACTTAAAAGCAACCATCTTTCTGCAACATTTGACTGCTTCACTGTACAGCTCTTTTTAGTTGTGATAGAACAGCATTAATTGTCTTCCTCAAAAGATGCGATTGCACATCACTAATCATGATGGAACTCTCCAGGGATGGAGCAACACTTAGAAACAAGGTTTTATGCAAACACTGGTAAAAACACACTGCAAGAGCACGTGCAATTCAGTCATGATGCAACAAGTTTATTATTCCTACAGGAAGAATTCTGCTCTGTGAAATACTGCGATCCTCACTGGATGTTTTCCCCCCCTGCCTTTCTGGTACTGCTTCTCACTCATGGTATGAAGCAGCCCTTCCACACCAAAGCCTGCTGACAGGTGATTGCTCTGAATCACAGAAGTATAAGAGCTTGAAAAGAAAGCTAATTCTCAGTTTTTACCAGATGAGGAAGCAGATGCTTTATAATAATAAGCCTTAATGAATCTCTGCCAATAGATCTGCTATGACAGGGTGAAAACAAAATACTGAATAGGTCTCCCGTAAGATATGGACCCCTGAGACACTGAAAACTAATCATAAACACAATTCAGCTGTCTATAACAAATGAATACTCCCCAAATAAAATTTGTAGTTGTGGCAACATTCAGTAGTACTGAATGTTAGTACTTCATTAGTACTTTCTATAAATGAAAAACCAACATCGTCCCTAAATTTAAGATAACCAAACTTGTTTGCTTCATGTTTTTTTAAGTAGGAAACACATCTATTGTGCATGTTGTGTTTACAGAGTTTTTGCTTACATGTTTACAATTGGTTTTGATTGGTAAACATGCTTACATGTTTACAATTGGTTTTGATTGGTAAACATGCTTACATGTTTACAATTGGTTTTGATTCTCTGTACAGAACCATTCAGAGTAAAATTCATACATATGAACTTTTCCTTTCATAAAGCAAATATTAGTACTTATATTACCATTATTTCTGGAAGCACATCCTACTCAGTGACGACAACTGAAGCTGTTCCCCCAGTGCAATGGATTTTGCCACAGAACCATATCCTGAAAGGGTTAGAACAGCTTACCTCAGTCTTACTGACCCTGCTTGCTGCTCCTTGATGCTCCAAAGCTAAAAGCAAGAAGAATACAGCCCATTCCTTATTCTGCCATTTGCATGAGATGCACAGGACTGCATTTGTATCTCAATTCTCCAGCCCATCAGACCAGTCAGCTCCCAGTAACCATGAAGGAGCAGCAGATCTGAGCCAAATTTGCTCTGGAGGGGTTTCTAAATTGGAAAAGCCTGAAAATAACTGCTGTACACAATCTCTTTTAAGAAAGTGTTCAGTGACCTTGGGCCAGCTACCAGCAGTTATCTGCCCACTCCCATCTCACAGCTAAATCAGCTTGATTCACTGAGAATTTAAGCAAAGGTAGTTATTTGCAATTATTTTCAGGTCCATCTGTTGCCTTGTCTCTGTACCTGCTCTAGCCATGGCAGCTGTGCTTCAGAGGCTGCTTCCACCTGCTGCATGGCCTTTATCTAAGGAAGGCCTGATTGTACCTAAGTACACTTCTCAGGTCCTTCTGAACAGCCTCAGCTTTTTGTAAAGTTTCCCCTTTATAGCACTAGCACCAGACAAGTGATTCTCATGACCTCCTGATACAGCTCTGAAGAACAGATTAACACCTCAATTTTTTTGCATGGATTTACTAAGCCAAACACATTTTTAGACTGAGAAAACTGGCAGAAAGCAGTAACTTTAAATCCTTGATACTGGGAGTCTGTGTTGAGGAGCTGTCTGTATTTTTCAGTATGCCTGAGCACACAACTTCAACAAAACAAAGGACCAACCAAGACAAACTGAATAATGGGAGAATGAATATACAGAGCTTCTGATGCTCTGTTAACATCTACCAAAAGACAGGGAGAAGGATGGAAATGGTTTAGCAGTGCTGCAGATCTGCCCTTCACTTTACTTAATCAATTAATTGGGATTTGGGTGGGGTGATGTGGATATTTACCAGAGCTACAAGGTGAGAGAGAGCACAAGCTTTCAAGATGCTGTCCTGAAATCAAAGGATTTTGGAGGTGTTTGGAGAGGGACTTTTGCAGTCTGTAGACTGACAGCCACACCACACTGAGTGGCCACCAATGGTCACCAGGGCAAAGTGGACCCTGCACAGGCAGCCTGAAGGTGAGAACAGAGGTGCAACCCTTTGCTCTACAGTGCTCCATGTGGGGAGGAGACTAAATACTACTCTGAAGAAATTGTTTATGAATCATTGATCAGTCACTGTCATCAGCTCTGACAAAATGGTTTTCCAAGTACCAACCCCTCATCACAGCCTATTAGACCAAATGGTTGGGAACAGAGAGAGCTGTAGTTCACAAAACCAGTCAGGGAATGACTGGGTGGAATTAAATCAGTGAAGTGCAGGAAGACAGGTCTGCTATCCACAGGATGAAACAACTTAGAGGGACAATTTTCATGCTAGAACCTGCATTTATTACTCTGCAGGCTATCATGAACAAAGGAGCAGAAATGAGGGAACATTATCAGACAATAGCTCCAAGAATTTCAGGCAATGCTGTGCCTGTCTGGACACAGCCCAACAAACCAGTCTGTGTGGCCATTCTGCCAGGCACAAATGTCTGACCATCAGGGCAAACATGCACTGGGAACAGGAAAACAAGCTTTAATGGACAGGGTAAAAGAAGTTTCTGGTTTTCAAAAGGAAAATGAGATGTATTTTTAAAGGGTGTCAAGTTCCTTTGTTTGGAGTTTTTTCTAATGAACTGATATACTCATACTGAATATTGTACAGCAGCCAGCGCTGATTTATTTCAGAGTTTGTGTTCATTGTCTTCATTGAACACTTAGTGTTAAAAAAAAAGAAAGAAGAAAAGGTCAAAGGTTCTTTGCTTGTACTTCCAGACCCCAAACATGATGGGCTTATCACTTCTTCTACTGGTCTGTCAAGGAAGGTATTGGCTTCACTTGATAATCGCTCTGCAAATAGACCAGATTCTGCTAAATTTGGATCTTCCAGGAGCTCATCCTCCTACAGTGAGCAAGTAGGCAGAAATAACATTAAAAAAGGAGATTTCTCAAAGCACTTTTTATTTGGGAATTAACTGAAGTGCTTTCCTAGTCAAACAAATACTTATGCTAAACTTAAAGCCATGTGAAATTGATTATTGTGAATTAATTACCTGCACATACAGTGTAAAGAAAGCACAGACTACCTTCCAAAAAATGTATTTGCACAGATTTTCATCAAAAGCCATACCAGATCTTTATTTTCCCAACTTTTACGAAGAGATCTTAAGATTCAAAGTTACTTCCTAAATCAATAGCATGACTTTCAAAAATATCTTGCTTCCCCTGTCTGAAATTGAGTATTTATCACCATTATTCTAAACAAAGTTACTTTTCAACTTCTCAGAGCTAGACAAGAGCACACTCCCAGTCTCTTGCATTTTGTGCTGGAATTAACTTTTTCACTGAAAAAGTGACTAGCTTGTTAAGAAAGCACCGCATACATAGGAACATATAAAGAAGAATTTTCTACACTCCCAAAATAAACCCACAAAACACTTGATAAAGCTGTTTGAAGGGCTGTTAGGAGGATGCTGGGCCCTGTTAGGAGGATGCAGGCCCTTTTAGGAGGATGCTGGCCCTGTCTGTCCTTAGGAGCAGCTCAGTGCAGGAAGCAGATGCCAGGAGCTCTCCCAGGGCAGGCACAGTGCAGCAGGTGCACACGAGGTGTTGCACATTGAACCACTAACAGCAATGGTTTACTCAGTATTTCAGTGAGGGATTGCAGCCAGAACACTGCTGGTAGGATGGCTGAACAAACTGTCTTCTGCAGGGTACCCAACACACCCCAAAAGTCAAATCCAGCCTGTCATAATCAAACCAAGGATGGTTCTCCAAGCAAATCAGTGACCCAGTCCTGCTCCCTCAAGAATGAGAAGAAAAGCACGTTGTGAACTCAGTGATCAGGTCCTGCTGAGCCTCTTCCTTCCAGCATCCCTTCTTCCCAGGGCTCAGACCTCCAGGATCACAGTGGCTCCTTCCAGGGTCACACCAACAAATTCCAACTGCATTTACTGCATATTCCACTTGGATGGTGACAGTCTTTTCCTGAGCAGGGCTCAATAGTGCACAAAATGCAAAGCTCTTGTGAATTAACTTCTTGTCCCCTCTCTGGAAATACTGATATTTCATCACTGGGTGAAATAAAGATCACCTTCTGAAGTTTAACTGGAAAATAACATTCTGTCCATCCAACTTTTTATTCCTAGTAAATACATAATTCAGAAACCAAATATAGTTTATGAAATTTTGAGGGTTTGGCTTTCAAAAAAAAAAATCCGAAATAAGTCCTTCTTCATTCAGTAACATCAATTCCCAAAAACCCATTCAAAATAAACATGGTGTAGTTACAGAGATACTTATTTCATTTCCTCTCATTAAATGATCAGTGAATAAAGTATTACATTGATTTATATAATTAATACGCAAGTGTTTTATATAAAACTATCAATATCTCTTCAAGGAATCAGTTTCGTTTCAAATTACAAAGAAGGCAAATTCTTAGGAAAAACCACCATCTTCTCACTTCTTAGCTGAAGAAGAATATATTTATGAATATAAAAATGAAAGAAAGAAACAAACCCAATCAAAATAGTTATGTCTGAAGTGAAAGACATTCTAAGGCCAAAGACAAAGTTATTTCTGCACTGCCCCACCTGGACACAGCTGGATCACACAGTCCTAGGCAGCAGCACCTTATGAAGGCCAAGCTATTTAAGAGTGAAAAAAGCCATGTTCCTTTCTCATTGATCACAGATAGATTTGTGTAACAGCCACCCACCACCTGGGTCACACTTATTTGGTGGCATGAAATGCCTATGGCTTGAATTTTTTTTAAGCGTTTGTCTTATAAGCTAATTAAGTTTACATAAATTACTACATTTTTTACCAGTAATTAGAAAAAAAAAACAAAACGAACTTTGCAAAAAATAGGATTGTTTTCTTAATTAGGAGGATTTGCATTCCTTTACAATTTATCTTTTTGAAAGAATTGATGTTGTATTTCCTAAACAGCTAACTGTTAAGCTATGTTTCCTGCTGGATGATCCACAACACAATAACAGATGCCTGAAAGGTCTATTAAGCTCAGGCAGTTTTCCAATTTGTTCAGTTATTATCTCCTCTGAAAACACTCTTAAGATATACCTATGAAAATTTAAATACAGTGTTCAGCATTTATTGATTTTAATCCTCATCCATCACTGACTGCATCATTTGAGTGAATGGAATTACTCACACTTACACAATTGCAATAACATACATCCATCCCCTAAGTTAGAAAACTTATAGGTTAAGGGGGCACTACACTTCATGTTATCTGTAGTACTTCTAACATGAAACATTTCTCCTTTTTGGGGAAAAAGAAGGGAACAGCACTTGGGCTACACACAGGAAACCCCCTATGACACTTACTGAAGCAGCAGCCTAAAACACTTAGAAAGATTTGAGGCTTTTTTAGAACGTGATATTTAAAAATGCTTATTTAAGTATATTTTTGCTCTGGAACCACGCAATAGCAACTAAGTTTACACAAACTTTGGGGCTTAAATCAGAAGCTCGGGCTGTTCCTGTGTGCTTCATGCTTACCATGTCACCCTTGCCATCCCACAGCTCTGCTGGAAGCCTGCGCCCTGCCAGGAGACACAATCAGCAGCCACACCACGAGCCAATTCATGAGTCTCTCCACACTTTTCCAGTGAGAAAAAAATACTGCCATGGACTGGGCTGTGACAGCTGAGAAACTCCATATACACCCTGTCACCCCTGCCTGGGGACAGTAAACTCCAGCAGAGACAGGGCAGGCAGCTGGGGTCACAGACATCTCAAAATAGCTGCAACTAAGACTCCAGAATTTAAAAGCACATCCTCATGGTGTTTGCAGCAAAAAAGCCCCAGCAAGGCATAACCCAGCACGTGGGAAATGCCCAACTTTTCTGAAGGAAGATGGTGTACCTATGACTGATGACTCTGAAGTTAGCAGCTCAAACTTAGCAAGGTAATACTATTGATTGTAAAAACTGTAATGTTGCTTACATGCTACTTTCAGGCTTTTCTCCTAATTTTCTTTCCTGTCCTAAGGCTTTGAAAAATAAAGCTGAATTTTACCTCAGCTGTGAGAAAGCCCAAGTGCTCAGCAGAGCTGGAGCTAAAACTGTCTAATTTACATCAGCCAAGCTCACTGATAAAAATCCCTCAGCATTAGCCTTGCATTATTGTTCTGTAATACAGGAAACCCACTGTGCTCTGTATTAGATATCCCAGACCAGCCCCTACAGCAGTCATCTATGCATTTCCCTGGAGAAGAAATGCAAGATTATTTCTTGCAGCATTTTTCATTTTCATTGCCCAGTCTAGTTTTACAGGACCCAAAAGAGGTGTATTTCCACCACAGTTCCTCTTGGGAAAATATTCTATTCAAATAATCTATTGCTGTCGGGGGTTGTTTCCTGGTATACAGCCAAAGTGATCTTTTCCCCTCCTTGGTTTCACTCCATTACTCTTACTCCAACAAATCACTGACATGTGAAAAGTATATTTAATAAAGACATTTTTTCCCTAAATGCTTCGGTTACACACAATCAAGAGTTCACCAAATCGAAAATGCTAATCTTAACTTTCTTCTTTGCACTTGGAACAGGAGTTTGGATAAGCCAACAGAAAGCTGATTCCAATTGTAACAAAGAAATATCTTCAGCAGATTCACAGCTATCTGGGGCGATTTGGGTTGTTTTGGTTTTCTTTTCTTTTAAAATCCACAAGACTTGTGGAAAGCACTGGCCTGCACTCTCTGGAGACAGGTGCTGCATCGTCATTTGCTGCAAAGGAACGAGCAGCAGAATGTTCTCCTCATTAACTTCTGCAGACTGGCATCACCTGCAAAGCTCACATTGAATTGGTACAACTGCTTTCAGCAGGCAAAAGCTCATACTCACAGATGCTCTCAGGAGGGGGCTGATCAGTCATTCGTTGCCCTGTTACCTCTCACGGCAAAGCAGTGGTCACATTTTTGCACACAGCTGCATCTTGGAGATTCTGAGAGTCACAGCTCATTTCAAGCCTCCTCTACGCCTGTGTGTCAGACTTAATGCAAAAAACAAGTGATATTTTAAAGCTAGGAGATTAAGAAAAAAGGCCTACAACTCAATTCTGCCAGAGGACCAAATTGCATTTGATGTTAATTTGCCCCAACAGTCCTGAAACGGAACTAATTCCCAACAGCTGATTAGACACATCCTAGGAAAGAGAGGCAGGCCAAGAGGTAGAGCTGCACACACACTTGCTTTGGTGAATATGAAGCAGTAATCTCTAAAAGCCATCAATGACAGCAAAACTTCACATCTCAGGACTGGACTGCAGCTAAACTGGTTTAGACACACAGTGATAAAGAAAATCCTAAAAGTTCACAGAATCATAGAATATCTTGAGGTGGCAGGATGATTGAATCCAGCTCACGAATTAGTCCAGCAGAAACTGGCTTCTGAATTTCTAAGACAAGTAGACAACTTCTACCATTCAAAAAACATCCAGGTACTGTTTTCCTTATACTTCAGGATTTAAGAACCATTCAGATATAATTTGTTTAAGATGCCTTTTTCCACTACAAAAACAATCCAAAGCTTGGCAGTTTCCTGTAAGTTTCCCCACTTACACACTCTTAGTTGCTCAAGACAGTAGAATATTTCCCAAGTAAGCAGCAAGGCAAAGAGGCTGGCACAGGCCTGTCGGGGTGGCCTGGCTGTGGAGTAAATAGATTTGGTTTCATCTTGGGTGCTGTCAAACAAGGCAGACCAGAAGCAGATCTGAGTCTGCTGCTTTCTGCCTCCATGCACACACAGGAGACACAGCCCCGCAGTGAATCATCCCACCCCACACACGCAGCGCTGCCACGGAAAAATGCTCTCCCAGAGCAGAGAAACAAACAGCAGGAAAAAAAGAGATTTACTACCAGGAAATCAAGAAGTCAGCCAACACCAAGTGCCGAGCCCCTCTTTACAAGTGACTCTGGAAACCTCTGAAGGCTCAGACACTGTAATTTATTAGTAACCCAGACTAACACTTGATGATGTTATTGCCATATATCTTTCCCCACAGCACTCAGTGAGCAGAGTCTCGCACTTGTTGGAGGGGATGGCACCTTTCCAAACACAACTGCTATTTAATCATTAAAAATGATGCCTGGCTTGTAAAACAATATTCAAAACCACTGACTACAGAATAAAAGTGGATTTTTCTTGATGATCTTATTAATATAACTAATCATAGAAACTAACTCTGAGTATAAAGTTTGCCACACACAGATTTTGAGCAGTTTGCTGCCTATGGAAGCTTTTCTTTCACTTCTAGTTATATCATGCTTTCCTTCTCTCTTCCCTTCCCCTCTTTTTTTAAAAGGGAAAACCCCCACTTCAGCAGAATGTTACTAAAAATGCTGGGTTTTGCCGTAAGCAAGACAGGACCTCCCCTAGTCACAAGCCTCTCATGAGATGCAACAGTATGAATTCAAATCTTTCAGATTTATTTACTGTATTTTTTACCCTGGATCAACCACCTGCCCAGTGGATTTTGCAAAACTCGTCTAAAATCTATTCATTCAAACTTCTTCAGTGTAAGAAGTTTCAGTTTCTTAGAAACTATATCACCCATCGCAACACAAACATTATTCTGCTGCTACTTTTAATTTAAATTTGCTCACTATAGGCACATAAATAAACAAAAAAATCTACCTTGACATATTCTGCAGAGATCAGAAAACCCACTGAAAATAGATTTCATACATTTTATTCCTCTGAAACCACCATATGCCAAGTGCAGTGCCAGATCCAAGAGTGAGATCACACCCACTTGGACAGTCAGTACAGCAATGCATTGCATTAACCTGCAATCACACAAATCAGCCAGAGATTTCAGACAGCTTCGTCTTCAGAATAACATTTCCAGAACTGAAATAATATGGCTTTAAATAAGTTCAGATAGTCACTATGCAGAACTTTCCAAATGCATGAAAAAAAAACAGCTAAAAGGAGGTATAAATCCAGATGTACACAAATAATTGCTGCAAGTAACTTTGCACCCAGCACAGACGTTTTAGTTAAAATGACTATTTTGTCCTGTTACGAGAACAGTTACTCAACTTGACATGTAAGTATCAGTGTGCCCACTGGTACATCTGATACTCACAAAAAGGAGCTAAAATTTTATCTTTTCATTACATATTGCTCCATCCATAAAGCTGAAGAAACTATATTAACCACTCATTTTATAAATTCATTACAAATAAGTTCTGGTTTTATCTTCAAGAGTTTTGATTACAAACAAGTAACTCTGAAATTAATCTCAGTTAACAAGGAATCTATCTGTATTAAAATTTAAGAAAATCTGCCACTGAAGAGTGATAGTTTTGTTGCTGAGGTAATGTCTACATATGAAGTAATTGTCTTTTGTGAAGACAGTAAACATGTGTCTCCTCCAAAGAATTTAGAGGAATAATTGGCTAATCTGAATCACTAGATTAATTTATTAGGTGCTTGAAACAACAAATAACTTGAGATCAGATTTTACTTTGACTTAACCCAGTGATATTTAACTTAATCTCTGTGTACTGAAATCATCTGTATTTTATAGGCTACAGGCCATACTAATGGAGAAAGCAGATTCATCAGTTAGAAACCGAATCTGAACAAAGAGAGCCAGGAAAATGAAAGCTTTTGTGAACTTTTCCAAAGAAAAAGTCAGCATGGAACAGAGAGCTAGAAAGTAGAACACCAGAGGAGAAAGTTATACCAGCTATTCCTCAGGCCAGAGGAGCTCAATTCCAGTTGTTCAGGAAGCAACTGCTGACGCAACCACCCCAAACCCTTTTAGAGACACCCAAGTCTAATTAATTTGCTGAACATTCAGCACACAAGAAAACAAGGCATTTGAAAGAAATCAAGTGCAAGTCATCACCCCCCATTTCCCTTCATCTCCACTGGCAGCCCTACTCACAAATCGATTTTGCAAAAGACTTGACCAACTGGTAAGTGAGCTCCTGGGAGGGGACCAACATTAAAGGAACTACCAGGAAGGAGGCCAAGAGAAAGCTTGGCTCCCAAGTTTCACCCAGTGATCCTTTCCACTGCACAACAATAAGAGGTTCCCACCCCATGAACTTTGGAAGTTTCCCAACTGCTGGAGACATTTACTCCACCAGCAGCAGCAATGCCTATGCCAAGAGCTACTCTGTTGCATTCTCCCTGGCACACAATTGCTTTTTCTTAAAGCACACAGGTAAATTACACATCAAATGATACTTCACCCTTGAACTACTTAAGAACTCAAGTTACAATATAGTGCAAGGAGCAAATGCCACACGAACCACGGTGGACTAGCTGATGCAGACTGTTACAATTACAAGTAGCATGCGTCATATTTTTCACCAAAAAAATGAGGTGATAAATGGCTTCTGGGAGATGCAAGGCACTGTCAAGGATAAGTAATCTAATTCAGGGAATTTGGACATGTGAGCTCTCTGGATTATTCCATGCCAATGACTTTCTGAATCAGCTGAGAGAGTATCTGACTTTCCACTACATTTCCCAAATGCTATATGCAAACACTCATCACAACAACGTTGACAGATACATGCATGGTTGCAAAGTGATTCCTTGTACAAAACATAAAAAACCTTGCAGCTGATAAAGAAAAATTTTAAGCCAGGCTACCAAAAAACACATTGGAAAGCTATAAAAATTTGGATAAAATGGAACCAAAAGAGTTGATGTTTCCAGCTGAGGGTTTTTAGGTTAAGATCTTTCCAATACTGAACATACACTCTTGCCAAAATTCCACCACACAAGTTGACTAGCTTAAACATTACCAAAACCCCACATTTATGCAAAACAGTCACTCTGTAACACAGTTACACACACTTCTTAAGAAACTCACTGAACTGAGGCAAGCGACCATCTTGTCTCAGTTAAGAACTACATCTAAATTACCACCACTGAAACACCTCCACCTCTCACAGAGCTGCAACAAATCTCCACTAAGTACCTGAGCACAAGCTGAATGAGAGATTTCCTACTTCCACATCAAGGGACAATTCCAGTAGGAAGCCTTTTGATATGAGTGGGACAAGAAGCAACAGAATGTCCCACGAACACGAACTGGAAATTTTCTCAAGAAATCAAAGGAAGGAAGGTCTCTTATGAATATGTATGTATTTTGTAGAGGGAAAAGGGAATCGTGGACTGGTTTGAAGGAAACATGAAGATCATTTAATTCCAACCCCCCTGCCATGGGCAGGGACATTTTCCACTATCCCAGGTTGCTCCATGCATGATCCAGCCTGGCCTCGGACACTGCCAAGGATGGAGCAGCCACAGCTTCTCCGGGCAACCTGCGCCAGTGCCAAGAGCCAAGGCACAAGAGGCTCTTGGAGACCACAGGCATAAGCCAAGCACTGAGGCAAGTGCCTTCTATTTCATCCCAAAAATGCAGGGCCCAGGACACACGGGACAAAATGCAGTCTTCACACTTTGACTGGGAGCACAGAATTTCGAAGACCCCAGGATTCTATTGACTACAGGTACAGGGCTGCTGCTTCTGGGAAGTGTAACAATCTCAATTAAGACATCCTTAGTCTCAACCAGGTTTTGCTAAATACACAGGAAGCAGACTGCTTTTGACAAGGAGACAGAAATGCCCATAAGGAGCATATGAACCTGTCACAAAAACTGTGAGAAAAAAACCACCAAAAATATCCACTTGTCATCAACATGAAAATACAACAAAAAAGAAAAAAGCAGGCAGAGGTGGTTTTGTAAGGCAAGACACACAGAAGCCTATGCCTGGGCATATCAAAGAACCTGGAAACATTCCACAGGACAAATTTCTAATTACCTCCACCTCTGCAACGGCATGGGATATAAAGAGAAAAAAAAAGTGAACAGATGTGAAGAGATTGTATATGAAAAACAATGCAGACTGTCTGCCAATGCATGCAGAAAACCTGGGAAGAATGAATGAAGCGAGCAGTTAATGAGATTTAAGTGCAAGTCAACTGTTTCCTGTTGATGTCCTCAGCTATTTCTTCTCCACTCCAACTTATGTTGATAATGACAACTGGTTTTATTCTCTCGACTGTATATTTATGTTTAGGTGCCTTCAGAGGCACAAAAAACATCAGAGAAACACAGAGAAATACAACCTAGGAAAAAAAAAAGAGGAAAAAAAAAGTAGTTTTATGTGATTTCAACAGCATGCACTCACAGCTGAAATCAGTGATTAGGGCCAGAAAGAAAACTTGGTAGCTTTTCAAATTCATTTTATATTTGTCTATAGCATATACAAGTTTTTAATAGCAACAAGTAGCTTGTGCCGCCTATGCAAGTACAGAATGTAATTCTTTATTTTCACTGACAGTTTAAAAGCAGGCTGCAAAGTACCAAAGTTAAAAGTTTGGCAGAAAGCTGTTTCAAGGGAATATAACACCAAGGATATTTCTGGATATTTAAAATCTCAGATTTCCAGAAGAGAGTTAAACGCAGTTTCTGCTGATGTACCAAAGCCTGACAAGTTTGCAACTTTACACACAAAAGGCATATTGTTTAAAAATTATTTTCCCTTTCTTAAATAAATATCCCCTTACAGAGTGAGGGGGAAATAACCATGCAATTGACACATACTGGAAATCCTTCACAAACATTTATGGTTGTCCTGGCCACACATCCCAGAAGGCCCAGAGAAAAGCCAGGTAAAATACTTTCAGAAGTGACAGTAACTGCTAAGTCCCCCTCTGAAAAGAGATATTTATTTCCAGAAATAATACAACTTCTAGTAAAAAATAGAAAAGGAGACATTTTTCTTAACCTTTTTTTCTTATGGTTATAACAAAATGCCTTGGCAGTCATACAAATGGTTTAGCTCAGAACCACTGTGGTAAAAATTCCTGTAACCATATGGGATATCTATCAAAATAATGCTTTCTGCAGAACTGATAAGAATAAGGAAGGACCCTGCTTGACACTGTCACAGATTGTTCTTCCTGGCAGGAGGTTCAAGACAATTCTTTTTGTTCAAACACTATGACTCTTGACACCAATTTAGAAAAGAAATTAAGAATACAGTCACAAAGCAAAGCTACGTTTTAAAACGGAGTGCTGATTTCAGTATCCAACAGCTAAAAAAACACCGAGACCTCATCGATATCGCTCCCGCTGTTTCCTTTGTTTTGCCGTTTTCCATTCTTTACGCTTTTCTCACCTACTTCTGCCCTCGAACAGCCTCAGTGTGATGCAAATTTTCCCCGGACTCCCGGGAATTTCAGCAGACGACATCATCAGGTGAAACCAGCCTGAGTCAACTCCACTTCCTGACCACGACTAAGATGGTGCGCGCAGCCGGTGAGCCGAGGGGAGCTCTCCTCACACACCATCCACCGAACCCTACAAACTTTGCCGCAGCCCAAAGACGGCGAACAACCAGAGCAACCTTCCGACCAACACAACCCCCCCGCCTCCTTTCGCTTCCTCACACGGCGCGAACTTCCCAAACCAAACCGCACTTGGGGGTATTGAGGGCACGGGCGGAAAACACCGCGCTGCTCCGCGGGGCTCTCGGCGGCCGAGCGGCGGGCAGCGCTCACCCGGGGCCTGCAGGAGCCCGGGGCGGGCATCGCTGCCCGCGGGGATCGCCGGATCCCCGGACCGCGCGGAGCCGACACCGCCCGGCCCGGCCCTCCCGCAGCACCTCCCGGAGCTGCCCCGGGCCCGAGGCCGCAACAAAGGCTTTTCCCCCCTCATCCCGCACCCCCGGCCCGGCACGTACCGGATCGCGGCGCTGGCGGGGCGGCGCGGCGGGGCTCATTCCGCCGGGGCGGGGACGCTGTGACGGTCACCGGCGCCCGGCGGGAGGCGAAGGCGGCGAGCCCGGGCGGCGGCGGAGCCGCATCGCTGCCCGCGCCGAGTCCCGCTGCTCCCGGCCGTGCCCGCCCCGCGCTCGGCACCTCCCGGCTCCCGCACGGCCCCGCTCCCGCCGCACTTCCGGGAGGGAGCGGTCACGCGGCCGCGGGACGCGCCGCTTCCATCCGGGAACGCGCGCGGGGCGGGGCGGCAGCGCTGTGGGCCGGGCCGGGCCGGGCCGAGCCAAACCAAACCAAACCAAACCAAACCAGACCAGACCAGACCAAACCAAACCAAACCAGACCAAACCAAACCAAACCAAACCAAACCAAACCAAACCAGACCAAACCAAACCAGACCAAACCAAACCAAACGCTGTAGGTGAACGCTCCCGGGCTGCCGGGGATCCCAGAGGCTCATCGGGGCTCACAGAGCTATCCCCGAGCACATGGCGCAGGGCTGCGTCCCGACGGTTCTGGAGTATCTCTGCTCCTCACCCTCTCCGGGCAGTCTGTTCCAGAAAGGAGCTCTTCCCCGTGCTCCGGTGGAATTTCCTGTGCCTTCCCGTGGCCTCGTGTTCTCTTGCCCCTCCAGAAGGGAGGGACGCCTCTCGTGAGGGGCTGGGACAAAGGGATTGTTCAGCCTGGAAAAGAGAAGCTTTGGGTGACCCAACTGTGGCCTTGCACTACTTGAAGGGAACTTATTGGGAAGATGAGGCAAGGCTATTTACAAGAGCACATAGTGACAGGACATGGGGGAATGGGTTCAGATGGAAAGAGCAGGTTTAGATCAGGGAAAAAAAATAAAATTTGAAGGTGGTGAGGTCCTGGCACAGGTTGCCCAGAGAAGCTGTGGCTGCCCCATCCCTGCAGGTGTTCTAGGCCAGATTGGACAGGGCTTGCAGAAACCTGGGATAGGGAAAGGTGTCCCTGCCATGACAGCGGGTGGACCAAGATGGTCATCAAGGTCATCATCTAACCCAAACCATTCTATGGTTCTCTTGCCTGGCACCACCAAGAAGACCCTGGTATCATATTCTTGGCACTCCCTTTAGGTATTTATATGCATTAACGAGGTCCCCTCTCAGCTCTCTCTTCTCAAGGCTGAACAGGCCAGGCCCAGCTCCCTCAGCCTTTCCTCATAAGAGAAATGTTCCAGTCCCCCAGTTATCCTCATGGCCCTCCTCTGGACCTCTCTCCAAATGGTCATCAGGGCTCCTCTGAGGACTCGTTATTTACTTATTTTTTTATTTTGTTTTGTTTTTCAGATGATGTTGACCTGAAATTGACACTCGCAAGCTCCATCTGCTCCCCAGTAATGGGGCTGGAGAAGAGCCAGTCCTCAGTGACTGTTCCCCCATGTACAGGGCTGGTGTTAGGCTCTCAGCTTCTCACCCTGCCCAGATTCTGCTCACAGATCTGCTCCAGCCTGGCACACGCATGAGCTTCAATATCTTCAGTCCACAGCCCCTGACCAGGACTCTCCTATTCCCTCCACAAATGTTCACCACCCAGCAGTTCTGAGACCTGTTGGTCAGATCTGTTTCCTCTAGAACCAGGTGAATTTCTCTACATCACTGAAGTAGTTGCTTCTAAGAATAAATGGTGTGATAATTTGTAAATTACATGCACAGTACTGCAAAATTCCCCATGGAGGTCTGAAAATAAAACTTAAGCAATATGTTTTGCTGTGTTTTTCAAACAACAGGGCTTTAAAGAAAACATCCTCTATGGAGACAATTAAGACCCAATGACACCTTAATTGCTTCTCTTGAGAATGAGCAATAAGAATACACACACATAGCATTGTGCTGTGTAAGGATACCCAGGCTAGCAAGGTCTCAAATCGATACAACTGCATTAGTGAGGCTCAGAGCCCTGGATAATTCATCCTGCAGAGAAAAACTGCACTGACAGGGCCATACTGCCTTTGGTAGTACTAGTTCTCTCAGAACTATTTCATGTACCTGTTCAGCACTGCACTCTATTTTCAGATGCCTCAGCATTTTTTGTTTATTTGGAGTCTTTTTCACACCGGCCCTTTTAGGAAACAGCTTTACATCCACAGCCAGTGCTTACTCCATCTCGTGAGCATGATTCTTGCAGGGATACCATGCTGCTTTTATGTTGCCCACTACTTGGAAGAAAACACAGTAAACATTTGTCATTTGTGAGAAACACAAACAGAACACAGAGTATCAGAATGTTTGGTCTTGCGAGCTGAACAGTTGAGTGATTGGAGACACTGTTGCTACTGGGAAGTGAAAGGTGACCATTCTTTCACAGGGCAGAATTCAGTCACTCCTAGGGAAAATCAGGGAGGCATTCCTAGTTGTAACTGAAGAGTCTGCAATGACTTAAATAGAGTAACTTGGCACATAAGAAAATCAGTAAGTGAATCTTTGTATCTAGTAACCACCACCTCCCTTAAATCCCACTCTAGAGAAAGTCTGCAAAGATGAATCATTAACAGAAGTTGTGGAAAACATGCATATTTGCCAGCAGTCAAAAGGTGAGGTTACAGCTCATGCATCCCTTGGGCTGAAGAGTTCCTTTGCTCACCCTCAGATATTGTGGGGGGTGTGGGCACATGCCACAGCAGGGTGTGTAAATGGGGACCAAGCACAGCAGCTGCCACCTTCCAGATCTGGAGTCTCCACTTGGTTTAAGCAGAAGTTTAACTTATTTTCCTGTCCTTTTCATCCACTCCTTAGTTCTGTTTCCTGCTAGTCCCCCTCAGATTCCCATTTCTGCACACTCTCAGTGCTGAACTAAAGTGCCCCATGCAGTGTTGGTCTGCTGTGTAACACTAAGGTGAAATTCTGACACATCAGGAGGCATCAGTGTGATTTGCATTTCGGCAGCACTTAGTGGGTCAATTGGAATAAGTGACCCTTCATGCCAAATGTTTTACCAAACACAGAGTTTGTAATCTAGTTATGACAGAGATGGTAGAGAAAAACAAGGCAGGGTGGAGTGATTAAGCACACTTCCAGAACAAAGTTTTTGGCAGAGACCAGAGGAAGGACAAAACTTTCCTGGGTCCAGAGTGAATGCCCTGGGTCATGCTTCCTCAGACCAGGCAGGAGGACTCACAGGAATATACTCTTACAATATACACCATTTTCTGGCAGGATTTGGTGGTACTTTTACTTTTCAAAAATTTTTCACAGAAAGCACCTATCTAGTTTATTTTCCTAAATAAAACTCAATACTAAATGTATTGAATTTCCAAATTACAGCCTAGGAAACTATATTTCTAAAGACACCTGAAGAAAGCACAATGCCAGTTGTAGTTGTTTTTAATTGTACACACAGCCAGCAGTACTGTCTCCTCTATTTAGACTGCCCATCACTTCTCATTATGAAAAAGCTCTCAATACACACATTTCTGTGTGGGGAAGGGTTGTTTAATGTGAAAGGCCTCTAAAATAATTTTACTTATTGCTCCTAGAAAGATTAAGAAAGCATATTAGCATATAGCTATAAAAGGATTAGTATGTGGAGATTTTAAGTGCTCTAGTCTGGGCAGGCAATACAGTGTGATCAAATTTCAGGGTATTGGGAGTTTCACCTTAGATAAACCCCTCAAAACACAAATTCTGTCTGCTGTAGTTTTAGACATGGTATTTCCTGTGCTTCTATGTGAAATATGATTTATTCCAGGTTGTTGATGAGATTTCTTCACCCTTGTTTTGTGATATGAGGTGAGCTGAATTCAGCTGCTGCACATGGTGATATTAACTCTCATGGATTAATAGATTGGTTTAGTGTTACTCCCACAGATTTAAGGGAAGTACTTGCATATGTAAACATGAATTGAAATGATTTGCAAAATGCAGTTGTGAGTGGAAGCCATTCTCTAGCCAATAAGTAGTCACATTTCAATGGTGAAATTATATATCCTAATTACAGATTCATCATAAATCTCTGAGATATTTCTGCTGAAAGGAGCCATTTATATACATATGTATAAGCACATTGCTGCAATAAGTTTTCAAGATCCACAACAGGATTATGTCACTGAAATAACATTTTTGAAAGAATTTAAAGGCAGGAATATTAATTGAATCTGTTTTCTTAATCAGTGTAATTATTTCATTAACATATTCTAGAGAAATCCATTTCAAGCAACCCAAGAAAGGGCAAGTATTACATGATTTCTGTTTTCTTTTCCTGTCTGTTGTCCAAATGTGAGCACTTTCTGGAGGAATCATGATAAACCCGTAGCATCTTATTTCATTCAACCCTATTTACTGTTTACCAGAGCCAGCAGACAACACTGCAAATGTGCTGCCAAGATGTATGGGTGACTTTGCATTAAGTAAATGCAAAGGCAGATCTAGCTGATATAAATCACTATTATATGGGCAGTTTTAAAAGAGCGAAAAATTTCAGCTGGAAAGTTTTTTATCTTTTTATTATAGAGGGGATTCAGAATTTGAATTGCTTTTTGAATTTAAAGTTCCAGGGCATTAAGATATTGCTCAATTTAGAGTGACTTTTCCACCTTAAATAATTTTTATATTTTCCTGGACTTCCTTTCTGAAAAAGAAAAGAAAATAGTAAAACTGTTGAGCCACGACAAACAACTAATTTCCTATGAGGTGGTGATACAGCCCTGAAATTATTTAGTAGTGCTTCAACAGAATGGGTCTTCAATTAAAAGGTCAGTGTTTTGAAGCCAGCACTCTTCACTGTGAAATATGTGCTAGTTTTGCAGGAAGGTTTCAGCAAAGATGCAGTTTCTCCTGAGAGAGGAGGGTGACACTGGAGGAGTGAAGTGTTCCTGCCAGTGGCTGCAGCACAGAGCCTGCAGCCTGGGGGTGAGTCACAGCCAAGTCTGTTTTTCATGATTCAATGTGAGTTTTGATCTTCTATCTTTCACCACAGGTAAAAACCACCAAGCTACTGTAACCACCAAGTCTTCTCTGTTTATACTTTGTATAAGCAAACACTAGTTTTAGCAGAGGCTTGAACTTGGGGCTTCCAAACTTTGCCTGAGCTCAGCAGCTGCTGGGTGTGAGCTTCCCTTTTTTCTTCCATTAAAACAAATAAATAAACACTGGAAAGGTTTTCATGCAAAATATGAAAACATTTCAGTTTTCTAACTTTCACAAGACAGGCACATGTTTCCCAAATAGTTTCAGTCAGTTTTTCAACACATTTTATTTCAAGAGGTGCTTATATGTTATTAGCGTTAAAAAAAGAATTATTAAAAAGAATCTGCTTTGTATTGCCATGTTCCTTTCCATCAGTTTCTGTGTTTGTGCTATTCACTGTTATGCCTTAAAATAGAGAGTAAGGACTTCAAAGCAGGTATCCTATCTTCCTGTGGGTATTTCTTTAATTCATAATGGAAGAAAACTTCCTGGAAACTGGGAAACTGGTTGCAGCACTATATTACAATAATTTTTCTGCAGAATGATGAGCTGCAAATCACTGACCATCTTTGTTTTATTCCTCCCCAGTATTTTCTTATGTAGTATCACCAGTTTCTTGTAAAAAAAAAAAAAAACCAAAATAAAAACCCAAAACATTTGCACCCCAACAAATCTGATTTTGTACTTAGTTTTTCTTCATTCATATTTGCCAGAACTCCACAACCATGATGGCTGTGTAACCATGTGCTGTGTCCCAGGTTGTTTCTCCTTTGCTCTCCCTTCACTGCCACTGAGGGTCACAAGTGAGATGGCAAACCAGGGGTATTATTTGATCTGCTCAGTAAGTCACAATCCTGACAGCCATAACCAGATGTGGTAACATTTTTCATAATAGTTTCTTCAAGGAAAGATTTTTTAAAAAATATTTCTTTGTCAAATTAATAGATTATTTTCAGAACTTGCTAAAGGATGAGAAAAATATTTGAAAGTTCTTTGCAAATAAGCATTCCTCTCCTTAAAAAAAAAAAAAGAAAAAGTAAAATCAAACCCTGTGGTTTTAAATGTTATGCCAGATTTGTCCTTCTCTACTTCCTTCTGCTCTCCAAACTCCACTGAAACACAAAGGGACTTCCCTTCTACAGACTTCAGAGAGTGTGGAAACTTCTTTTTGTACCAGAAAGCGAAAAAGAGCAAATGTTTCTTTGTGGCTTATACTCATAAATTTGATAATGAAGCCAAATGCAGTCTCTTCCTCATTTCAATAGCAAGTTGCTTTTAAAATGTCTTTAAAAGTAACTTTCATGGAGAGAAGAACAAGCATGAAGTTCTGAATTTTATGAAAACCCAAACATCATTATTTATAAATAGAGATATGCCCAGCATCTGAACACGATTCAGTTGGCTCAGAGAGCTTGTGAACAGACTCTCAGAAGAATCCAGATTCTTCACTGAATGAAGATCAAGCTGCTAAGGCACATTTAGAGGAAAAACCACACCTCAGTTGAGTTCTGTCAGAAAGATAATTTGTTTTGAACTTTATTACCCTTTTTGGTTGTGAGATTCTGTGGTGTTGCCTCTTGAAACAGCCTCCTGCTTCCCAGCTGATAAACAAAATCCTCGGTTATGCTGCTCACAGGAGTACATTTCAATATTAACATTCCCCAAATTCTCGAGTTTCATGACAGGACTTGGTATAATTGTCTCTATGCATGATAAAAACCCCCATATTCCCTCTAACATAGCAGTTCATAGGACTGAGTCTTCTACCATACTTTACAAACCCAACTTTTTTAACATGGAGCACTAAATGTAAAATGCGTATGTATAAAATACATAACTTTTAATAAGGACTGAAATAAAGCAGCATTGTCATTCCAGTAAATGCCTATTTTTATTTCTGACAAATATGCATAACAGACAATTGGATATTTACTGATTGTTGCACAAGAATTTACCCATGGATTTATGAGTTACACATGAAATTTCCTATTTTGTTCAGTTCTGCATATTCCACCAAAACATCCTGTATTTTCTTATTCTTTTTGTCCCTATTGTGCAATTTTTTGGGTAGGAAATCGTACACTGGGGAAAAAATGGATTGGGGGGAAAAGATTAAATTTAAAGCTCATGCCTTCATGTTTTACATGTGACTTGGCCTCTGTTAGTTCAGGAAGTTGATTAATCCCTAATGAAACATGCTTTTACTGTGTATCAAACAGCATTTTTGTTTGACCATAAATTGTTTTTCATGATTTTTAATGGGCAATGAAAGCATTCTACTGGCTGTTTTTTCTAATTTTTCAATTTCACCATCCTCACAAAAGACATAATTTACACAGCTTTATTCACCACTACTATCTATAATTAATCTGGACATATGGTTTTAATAGAATTTAAGTACTTAAAGTATAAGACTATCCTCCAAGTTAAAGTGTGTTGAAGCATGTAGACTAGAAAATAAGCAATCTTAGATATATATGTATATAACAATATCTTCAGTAGTCAAAATAACATAACCTGTGCAATAAGTTAGAGTTTCTGTAGGAAAGTCTCCCAAGCAGAATGATTCCTTGAGTTTTACTGAAGAGATATGGGCTCACTGAATTTCATCTCTAAAAAATATTGGAGATTTGCATACGAGATTCCCCATTCCTTGTGAATAGATGCAAGGACAAATGGCATATTCTGAATACCAGAAAAAAAATCACCAAACAACATTCAGGATAATTGGAAGGATCCCAATGCAAATGCTAAATACTAAGCTGGGAACACAGAACAGCCCCGTGATAATTTCTAACAGAATTGTGCCAGATACTTGAAATTTTGATGAAGCCAGCCTTTTAATTTTAAGACAATAGAGGTGTTTCTTAGTTATTTTTTATTTCTTTTGGTATCTACTTAGACTTAGCACTTTTTTACCTATCAATGTGTGCTGTAAGTGCTGTAGTTCTCCTTAGCAAAGATTTTGCACTGTTGATGTTTTCATCCACTTCATTTCTCCTTGCTGGCAAGCATTTAGTGTCTTAGACATATTATGATTCATAAGATGAATAGCTTCCCCTTGCTCTGGGATTCAAGAGACCAGCATGGAAGTATCCTATTCCTAGAGCAGAATCTCGGATGAATAATGTGGTATGACAAGTGTACCACTCACTGATGGAGATCTGCTGGAGTCCCTTCAGCAGCCTAAACTCAGGTCAGGAAGAGGTAGATTAAGGCAGATAGAGGGCTTCTGAGTCAGATTATGTGGTGGTAAAACAGGGTTAGAATCATTTTGCAATACTGTGATTGGATGCAAACTTCGTTTGAGATTTCGGCTTTCAACTGCTTCACCATATTTACATAAAACAAAAGCTAATTAGTGACAAATACTATGCAGAAAACTCCTCTGTACGTTATGCTTAGGTCAACATTCCACTTATATAAAAAGGTGAAAGTAGCTTCATTTTTTTTAAAAAAAGAGTCTGTTGACACCATTGATTTGGAAAGATGTGATATTATCATATTCATATGTGGGTTCATTCTGTATCTCTTCATTAAAAAAGAATTTGCCATCGTTATCACAAGCATATATTATAATAACAATTTTATTGTAACCCAAAGTTCAGATGCCTAATTGCTTTCAACTCTTTCTTGTTTTATACTTTGAATATTTAAATAGTTGATGTTTAGAATCAGATATTTTAATGTGGTTGTTTTATGCCTGAGTATTTCTATTAAATTCAACAGAATTATTCATAGTGGTATGGAAGGTGTCTCAGTCATGATCAGATCCAAAAAAGGAGGAATTCACTGTGGAACAACTGCAAGATATTGTGTTTAAATTCAGAAAACATAAATAATAGCTCCCTAGTGAGTCTTAGTGAAAAAGACCAGATAGGTACAAATCCGAACAGATATCTTGTATTTCAGTTGTTCAATAATCAAAAACTGGAATGTCCTTTGAATTTTAGTATTTCAAGGTATTTACACAAGCATATGAGCTAGATAATTAAAAAGGAATAAGTTAAATATGATCATCCTGGATAACTACCTTGAACTCTCTTTAAGTGCCAACAAAACTTGAAGTGTGTTATCTCAAAGTCATTGACAGTCATGGCTGCATCTGTAAAAAATGTGTTCTAAGAACACAAGGATTACATTTGTCATCTGAACCACCTGTTTGGCCCTGCAAGTTTTAACATCACAGAAGATGACAGCATCATCTCAAAATGAAGAGATTCACAGGAAGCTGTGATATAATGGAATACCTTGAGGCTTTTCTCTGAGTCATCTCTCCCTGATGGCAATTTTAAGGTCACTCCTGAATATGGACAATTTATTCTGGAGACAAGAAACAATACTTGCCAAGAAGAAAACAGAGATCAATTGGTACAACTCATGACTTTAGTGCAGTTAATCTAAGTGCCTTTGAAATACTTTAATTTGCAGCTTTGGTATTCTGTTGTTCTAGAAATCAGTTCTAATTTTTCATCCAGTACTTTAGGAAGGAGTCTGAATTCCATAATACCTGGATGGAGAATAATTTAGTTTTAGTGCTCTGATCAGTCTTCGTTAACAAAACTTCATCAACCATTACTGAGTTTGATTTTTTACTTTTCATTTAAAAAATTTTATGCAAGGAAGACCTTTCACAAATGCTAATTCCTTGGAGTTACAAGCTAACTCAGAACCCAAAACAGAGAGGGAAATTTCCAGCTGTTGATCTCAGTTAATATCAGCTCCACTTGCTTCTGTTTCCTTGGCTGCTCATGTGCAAGGAGGTGGATAGCTCTTATCTCTTAACTGTGTGCACCTTGTCTCAAATGCTTCTACCAAAGCTTGGGAATTTGGCACTTTTCTACCTAAATGAACAATCACAAGAGGAGCTTAAAAAACTGGTTTATGAGAGTTTCTCATCAGTGACAAACATATTTACTTATGAGAAACATGGAATGTGGCATTGTGTTTCTGTTTTATTTAAAAAGATAAGTCTATCAATATTTTTCTTTGAAATAAATGGAAAGCTGTTTTCCATTCAGCTGGTCTCTTTATCAGCGAATTAGTTATTGAATGGTCAATATTACTTGTTCTTCTCTCTGCACACTGGATAATAGAGTGCAGATACACAGAAGAGCTTTCAGAACAATGCAAGAAGAGAGGGAATTTGTGCAAACTCATTTGTACAGATAAAGGAAACCTCTGAGGACTTGAGCCCAGGGCTTCACACTATAAAACTGCCAGAATGGGTCCTGGGAGCAGTTAGAGACAATGCTAAAAAAGAAAAAACTGGTGCTCCTGACCTTACAACATCTTATTCATAGCACGGTTGTATTTATAGAGTATGGCATGCTGGTTTTAAAAGCCTTAATTATTGAGACTCTTTTGAGACTCAAACAAATTTCCGAGTGCGGGCCCTGTTTGTAACTATTGCTGACCACGGTGCCTCACCTGAAAGAAGGAAATTACCTTGGTGTTAGTGCTACCCATGAAGATAAGACTGAAGTTGTGCAGCAATTCTGGCTGAAAACCTGCAGCATTTGAAGCCTTTTCAATTCCTGTTCTGTAAGGAGTCTTTCATGCAAGTAATAAATTGGATGTCACTTAGATGAGGAGTACAAGTTGAAAGACAGAAGAGTGTAGACCAGACAGTACAAATCTAAATGCATGGCTCAGGCATTCCCCACAGTTCTGGGATTTCTGTAAGCAGCAGATAAAGAACAATTTGATTGTAAAGCTCGAGCTGTTACTGTTTAGCATTCCCAAGATGAAATTTGATGTCACTGAGCAGATTTATGGCATTCACAACATGGCAGGAAATGCAATTAACAAGGCAACACTGCAACACCTACAGAAGATGGTGACGAAGAAAAAATGAAGATAAAATTTCTTTTATTTTTCATTTTTCTTATTCTTTTATTTCTGTACTTTCCCATTGTGAAATAAGGACATAAAATGATTGACACTGTTACTAGGAATGAGGCCTGAAATACTGGAATAAGTATTTAGTGTCTGGTGAGAACTGTGACCTGGGACAGAAATAGGCTTTAGAGTGAAAAGGATCAAAACCTTAATAGCCATTAATGCACAACAGTTACAAAAGTCCAAGGCAAGGGAACAGGGAAGTAGACCAGGCAGGCACTGTCTGAGAGAGCAGATGTTGCCTCTTAAGGCAGAGAAAATGCACAAAAACCAGGAACTAAAACACTTAGCCCAAAATATTACTGAGTGTTTTGTGGGCAGAGGAAATATCCCAGTGTTTGTTCCCTAAAGGAAATGGAAACTGAAGTACATGCAAGCACCCACAGAGACTACCAAGAAACGCAAGTTGTGTGACAAGACTCCCAAAAGGACACTTCCTATGCAGAAAATAAAATCTTGGATGTTATTTTGCCAGTGTCCTGTAAGCCCAGTAACAAGCTGGGTTCTGGCTGACCAGCAGAGCTGCAATCTTACTGCAGCAACACTGATAAGCAACTGGTACGTGACCATGAGAGAGAACTTCAGCATTGCAGGACCAGTGGACTGGCTGTCAAAACATTCATCACAAGATGATGCATTGTTGCCTGAATTTTTAAACAATTGGCACAGAAATACCCTATCTTCCAAGAAAATGCCTCCCAAAACAGCTGGGTAAATCTCAGATGAGCCATTAACTTGACCATAGAAATGTTCTACCATAGAAATGTTTCACTTTTTTTTCTAAAATCAAATTGAGTTAAATTTTTTCTACTTTTTTCTTTTACATTAAAGTGACTTCTAAAATGTTTCCTAATGAAAAACCAAAATGAAATAATTGTATAACCTACACACATAATATTTCTTCTAAAATGTGTCGACTTCTCTCATTATCTTCCATTTTTGACACTTACCCAGACAAAGTGTAACTCAAAATCACAAATAACTTGGGTTCTCTTCAGTATTTTGCCAAATAAAAAATATTTGGCCAAGGGAATCAAGGAACTTGTGCCACAAAAATGAAAAAGTGTGCCTTGATATTGAGTAGCAGGCAGAACTCACTGCTCTGAAATAAGGAACTGATTCCACTTTCCACCGGAGAGCCAAGACAAAGCCTGAGTTGACAAATCTGTCCAGGAGGACCAGAGAGTTTGCATACCCTCTGGGAATTTTGTGAATTCAAAACTCTCATTGAATTCCTGTGTTATGCTCACACCTCACATTTTCACAAACCCCAGTCTTTGTTCTAACAGAATCTCACAAGTGACACAATTATAGAAGTAGACTAGAAAACATTAAAACTGACAGAACATAAAATGTTCTCAGTTCAGTGGCTTGGATATGAGCTGAAAGCAAAGAACACAGCACATGTTTCTGCACTTGAAAAGCTTCCCCCAGAATCTTCTTTCAGGGACAGCTTGAAAAGACAAATTGTACTGGAGTTTTCCAATCTGTCACAGTAGAGGAAAGCTTCTGAGCTGTAGAGAGATGCCTGAGAATTAAAAATATATAATTTCATCCGAGAATTTATAAACCCTTCTAGTTCAGTTGGTTTTTTTCTCTCCCTTTGATTATCAGAAATACACCTTCCAACTCTTATCCAGATAGAAACTACCAAAACAAATGTAACAATCCAAACCAAGTGTTGCAGTGTTGATTTTTTGTATATTTTTAATGATAGTTCTTTCTTCAAAATTTAAATATCAATCTAGAGCAAAATGAGGAAATGTTTTAATGGGAACTCCAGGCTGAAGATGATCGTCCATACTGTAGGAAGCTGGAATCCATGCTCAGTGATCTCACTGAAAAAACAAAACAGTGTAAATGAGAAGTTGTTGTCTCTCATGTAAGAAAAGAGATTTTTTAAGTCCCTAAAAAACAAGTTTAATTTTAAGGCTAATGAAAAACTCAGCCAATCTCTGACTTAAAATATGTGGATTTAGCCTGGGAGATTTTCCTTTTTGTGAGAAATCTGCATCAGTGCACAAGAATTGGTGAAATCTCATCATACTCTGACATGATGCACAAAGAATTGAAAAAGAACACTGTGTTTTGTGATCAAGTGATTCCTATAAACACAACTTCCATGGTGGCTGCCTGTTCAACACTCATCAATGATCATCTCTAGAGTTGTATTTTCATATGAACTCTGTTGTAGCATGATGTCATGGGTCATAACCTTTACAGTTTGGTAAAGTTCTTAAAAATGATAATTTACAGTTCATTTTCTTCTTGTGATTCTTCTTGTTAGGAACTACATCAACTGCAGGTTTTATTTTCCTTTCCTCAATGAAGGTTCATATGTACTTTTCAGTTAAGCATTTTGATTAGGTGAATCATGAAGGCTTTCTGGGAAGTCAGTCACGATATTCATGTTTTACAAATGGGGAAGGTGATGAACAGAGAAGGAAAGTGACTTTCATGGTGACAGTGTGAGTGGCAAGGCTGGGAATAGAAACTGGAGATCTTTACTGCCAGATCCATTCTACTGGATGGCGACCATTCCCTACAACTCCTTATTTTTCCATCATTTGCTTTTTAAAAGTCATTATCCTTGTGGGTTTGCAGATAGTATGATAAGTGATGCAATCACTCATTGATGCTATCAATGTCATGCAATTTTAGTGCAAAATAGTAAAAGGTAAACACTCCAGTGGAGTGTTTGGAGTGTTCCAAACTCTGGCCGTGTTTTGGAGAATTTTTTTTTTTAAAAAGCAGATCTAAATTGTGACTCTTTAGAATTTTCAAAAATTAAAAGAGGGTTCAAGGAATGGACTTGTAAATTTCAGGAAATTATCTAAAGCATTCAAAACAATTGTTGTAAAAGTGAGGGTGTACAAAGCCTGTAATGCCTCAATGAAAAGGAAATGTGTTGTGGATTTGAGGGTGGAGTTTGGAACTCCAGCTGCCCAATCAGAAAAATCTTGTTCCACCTGCAAACCATCATCTCACATAAATTTAATTTGCCAGCTAAGATGCTCTGTTTTCATGTCATGGTAGAAAACCTTTCTCAGCATCATCATTGTTCTAGATAATTCAACAGGAGTGCAGTGTGCATCTGTGGCTGGTGGAACAGATTTACATGGCAGAGTGGTTTGATCCTGCACAGATCTGGTTTTGGTGTTTGCAGTCCCAATCTGAGCCAGAATGAACAGTAATGGCCAATCTGGAAGGAATCCCAAAGTCATCACTTCTTTTGCTGTGATAATAGTCCCTCCAGATGACCAAAAGTCTCTCTGTTTCCATTCTCTGTCTGGCTCATTTCTTTGACCTGTCCCTGAGCAGGGTCATTCTCTGATTGTGTTTAAAGATTTAAATAGAAGAACCACTTCCTGAGCTCTTACCCCACCTGCTCTTGGACAGACCCAGCTGTTTCTTTTAAAAATACAGTCTTGCAAATTTTACACCTGAGCTGGCTGACCCCTTACCAGCAGGTTGTGTTGGGGAACCTCACATCTGTTCCTCTTAGGGAGTGGGAGGTGAGCTGGGTTGTGCAGAAAAGCTGCATGAAATGGGTTTAGACACTAAATAATAACAAGTTTCAGCCTAGAGTAAGATTGTTATGCCTGAATTATGAGCCTCCTGTAATAGAAACTGTAAGGGAAATTCAAACAGGCTATTAATTGTAGCAGTGCCAATATATTAAGATTTAACATTAAGATGAGTAATTTTCTAAAGGTATATACTAAGCAATTTCAGTTCTTTTTACTTGCTTCATATGCAGATGCATTTCCAATAAATGTGTGTGCTGATTTAAGAGCTCCTGTATTGGAGTCAGTCACCCCTGCCAAGGTTCAGAAAACACCACGTTCCTAAAGCCATCAGGGTTGTACTGAGGTTACATGCTCCTCTGCCTTTGGCTTGCTCTAATCTTCATCTGACCTGCGGTAAATTCATGCTGACTGTTCTCACCCTCAAGGAAATGAAGTAAGATTAAGGTTTCTAAGAGCATAAAGTTCTGAAAATTAATATCATGGTCCTGAAGCCTCTTGGCTGTTTTAGAAAATGGTACAAGTCCACTAGTCATGATATTTTGTTCAGTTGACAGAACTGTTTTGTGGAAAGGCTGAAACTTCTCCTTTGAGAAGGGCAGTTTCAGTGATTCTTGGCCAGTGAAGGATTCCCTGAAATTCTGCCTGAAATTTCAAACACAGAGGGAGGGAATCAATCCAGCATTATCCATGGCATGGTGGCTCTGTCACACAGCAAGAGAAGAAAGCTGGCTCAAGTCCTTCTCTGCTGACTCAGGTCAAGGATTTGAGTCTCAGTGGAGGTCTTTTGTCATAGCACTCACTTCACCTGGTCCAATTATTTTAAAATATTTACATGCACTAGAATAGTTCTTTGGAAAGACTGTGAAAAAAAAGGAAATAAGGATTGCTTTCTAATTAAAAAAAAAAATATCTGAGTCAGAACTCTTTTATCCAGGTCTCATTCTTCAGGAGTGGATTGTGTGAAGTTCACAATATATGTGCATAAATATGTTAGCCACAAATCAGTGTGATAACCAGAGAACCTTTGACATAAAAGTGGTAACTCCAGGCATATTTAAAAAGGACACACAGCAGAGTTCTACACTGAAGGAAGAACTGCATCTACAAAAGTAATTCTTGTCACTGAAAGAAGAGAACAATTTTGTTTCCGTGAAGAATCATCTGCATTGGACTCCTTCTAGCTGTGCATGAGATAGTAAGGTTATTTTACTCCATTTCTGGTTCTCCTCTGCTCTTCCTGTGCCATACTCTGTGTATGCTATGAGCACAAATTTGTGTTTTATCACTGTAGAAGTGCTTGCCATTGTGTATCTGAATGCTGAGGTCTGTTTGGGGAACAGACACCTCTGCCAGAAACAATTGAGTAAAAAATATCTATCAGCATAAATAGTCCCCTATTTTTCCTGAATATTCATGTTCTCGTGGGAAGTATTTCCACACACTTCCTTTAAAGGAATGAAGTGTTTGGAAAACCTAAAGGGACAAAAAATATCATTTCCTCTAACTAAGCATCTCTGAAATGTTAAACATCATTTTCAGAATACACAAAAATATCTGTTACTTCATTTGACTTGCTCCAAAAAAAAAAAAAATTGGTTTTCTGCCAGCCTCATCTTTCCTTAGCTTCTCTTGAAAAGATATCTCCATTCTGAGACCAGTTGCAAAAGAAATTAAGGAATCTAATCAATGGAATAAAATCAATTTTATAACAGATGAAACTGGACTATCAAAAAAGAAAGAAAATTATTTATTTTTCATGTTCTTCAGCACTTAATATCTATTGTTATTGAGGAAAATCCAGAAAATTCTTTTTTTCTGTCTGTCCAGGAGCACATGCAAGATGGTAACTTCCCACTGTTTTCAGTTGCAAGGTACCTGCAATAGCACCTTGAGCTCCAGGTGGCTTTTCCCAAGATATCTGAGTACTGGGAAATAAAAACTGCACTCTGTAGAGACCAGGCTGCAGGATCAGTGAAGCTGTTCCAAAATACACAAGCTGAGGCTCTGGCCTGTGAGAGGCAGTGGTGTCCATCTGTACCAGAGCACTGTCAGGAGGGTTTTACCCTGGCACCAGCATAAAGCACCTCTGCTTTCTTTACTCTGCTCTGGAACTGTTTTTCTTAACTGCTTTTCATTACAGCTCTCTCTGGAAAAATACCAGTAATTTAAAGGTTAATAGAATGCTGATGTCACTGTAATTAGAGCAGAGGAAAAACATTTCTGTAATTACTGCTAATGCTTTCCTGCTGTTCAGCCAATAAGATATGGCCCCCAGTCTGAGATGGAAGGTGGGTGTAGAGATCTGTGTGAGCGAGAAATTGTGACAGGGTGATCAGACTAGTGCAGAAATGATGCCTGAGTCACTGGGAGCGTGCTGGAAATTGGTCATTAAGCAACCCACCTGGAAAAAATAGAAGTCAAAATGTTGAGGATGAAGATGTCATAAAAATGCAGTTTATGGCACTGGCTAGCTAAAAAAAAAAAAAATTCAGGACATGCACTTAATCAAAATTCATGTTTTGGTTTCGCTACACAGTATTACAAGTAATCCCATTAGTGTAGGAGTTCTACATTTTCAAAAATAGCTGTGATGCTGCAGAGCTGACCACACACAGGAGCCTGTGGGAGTGACCCCTGGGACAGGGCTGGCAGCCGGTCACACCCGGACCATTATCCCTAAAGCTGCTTTGTTCTGTGCCTGGTCACTTCCCATGGAGTGAGCTGGTGCCCTGAGGTGCATAGAGAGGTCTCTGCTCTGCCTCCCGAGCTGGGGAATGGCATTTCGGAGCTCACTGGAATAGCTGTGAGCAAACAGAGCAGCTCTGCTTGGGAGGTTTTCTATTTCACTGATGGGACACCTCTCAAAATTAAATTTATGGTTATCCAAATTTCTGTATTGTCAAAAGACCATAAAAAGAGAATAATTGATGCATTGTAGTTCTTTCAAGAAATGTCAAGGAATTCCTTTCCCTGTTTTCCAACAAGTTCAAAATTGCTGGGTTTCTACCAGGAGAAGCATTTGTTTGCCTGCACCTAAGACCTTAAGGAAAAAACTCTCTACAAACACGGCATCATGTGAGTTTTGCTAATTTCAACGGAATTGCATTTTCTCAATTGCTAATGAAATTTTTACACTCTGATGGATGCTCTGATGAAGACACACTAACTTCCTTCTCTAACCCTCCTGGCACAGCACTGGGCTCAGGCTGATTAGCTCTGTCCTTCAGAGCCGCTCCATCCAGTAGCAGCTCAGACATCCCGTGTCCTGTAGTATTTTACAGCGCAGAAACGCCCCAAGAAAACTCATCAATAAAGAATAAATTTTGCTGTTGCTCTTTCCACTATCATACATTTCCCAGATTCCCCTTAGCAGACCTGTCATTAGTCAACTCATTGTTTCCATGTGTCACAGTGGATGTGGATTTTAAGGGGAAAAAAAAAAAAAAAAGGGTTTACAAAGAGGTAGCCACATGTTTCAGAGCAGAGCTGGCATCCCCCAGAGGAGCTTGGGATGAGAGAAGCAGCACGTGCAGGTGAAGGTCAGAACCACCAGAGGGGAGTTGGAGAATGTGATAATAGACAGGAGCAGATAACAGGAAGAGTTTCACTGCACAGGAACAAGCAGGGCAGATTAAGAGGAAGATAAATAGGCCTTTGAAACTTCAAATCTTCCCCTTTCCAATTTAACATATGAAAGTGAATTATATCTGAATGCTTATAGGGATCTAAAACTGAGAAATAGCCAAGGTTCTTTTCTGACTTCTTTTCAGTATTCCAGCAGCTCCATTTTCACTTTGAAACACAAGTGGAAGCAAAATGTTCTGAATGGGATCTGTACAGTTCCAAAAGGCATGGCCTCCAGAGATAATCATTACAGCAGCAAGTGTTCCTTTCTTGTACCATCTCTGCAGTGATCAGGACTCTTGTACAGGCTCTGGATGTTGTACCAAACTGTCCCTAAGTGGTTTTAGTAATTTGGAATTGCAAATAAAATATAGTTCAGCTGTAGTACCTCAAATGTAATACTGAAACTGCATCCTGGAGTATATATTTCTGCATTCTTTTTAGGTGAATTAGACAATACCTCTAGACTATCTGATTTTTACCTGGTACTGTGTATGTAGTCTGCATTAAATTGTGATCATGATTGAAAAGCTGAGACCTGAGATCTTCATGGTCTCAAGCTTAGGAGAGGCTTTTTTCATTTCAGGCCAAATTGATTAGTAAGAATTAACACCTGAAGGCTTAGCATAAATTTATTATCTCTAATTCTTTTCAAGCTGTTTTCACTGAGCATGACATGAAGTCTGGACCAAACAGGTTAGACATTTCAAATAAAACCAGAAATTGGAGGAAAAGTATCTCTTTTATTGAGCCAAGAGTCATTGAAAATTCAGGTAATAAATAGGCAGGAGGGTGAAGGATATAATTTATATCTTGGATCTTCAGAAAACAGGAATCCTCCCCTTCAGTTAATTGTAATTGCTGTGATTCAATGAAAATATTAAATTAATTACTTTAATACAGTGGGAAGATCACTGTTCAAGCAGTGGTTCAGCCCCTCACTTTTAGGTTCAGTTTCCAGCTTTTTCTAGCTGTCACTTCTATTTAGACTACAGCAGCCTAAATTGAAACTAATCACAGACATGCAGTGTGGCAAATCTGCTTGACCAGAAATTTCTCCTCACTCTTCTGGCAGGATTAGATCCTAACACTGTGTTGATTCAGCCAGGCCTTTCCTCTGATCAGCAGAGTGACTAATGGTCCTGACTGTGGTGTTTGTCTCAAGGGCGAAGCAGACCAGGCAGCATGGACCCGTCATGTTGGACAGTCAGCCGTGTTTGCATTGCTGGAACACTTAGGGAGGCTGTGGCCATGCAGAGATGCTGCTGGAGGGGAGCATTTCCTGAGGGCCTGTGTGTAGGCACACACTTTGTGGTGATTGGGAGTGGGGCTGTGGCTAAACCTCATCCCCAATGGGATGAGCTGTGAGAAGCAGGTGAACAGCATTGGCAGCAGTGAGCCATGGAGTGCCCAGGTGCACTGACCAACCACCAAAGGGAACAGAGGGCACAAAGGTGCAATGCATGAACATGAGGGTATGAAAGGCTGGGCTAAAGAACAAGAAAAAGCAGCTGCTTGTAGCCTACTGGGGTGATGTGACTCTGTATGGGTAGATGCTTGAAGCTGGCTGATGAGGTATGGTGTTACTCTGTTTGGGGGTATGCTTAAAGCTTTCTGAAATTGTACAGTCATATTCTGTATATTGTGGCCATCTCAGCTGTGACATGTGCTGTGACACCTGTGGTTTGCTCAGGGTCATGGAAATGAGTTGGCTTCTTCAAGCTCTAGGGGAGCATCCCTTGGTTGTGAAGAATGCTTGTTTAGACTGCAAGGGACATTTTGCCAGTGAGGTAGAAGCCATGTTATGGGTGTCAGAGAGCTCCTGGGCCTTTCAAATCCTTTTAAAATATGTATTCCTTTTTATCCTCTTATTTCTGTTGTCCTTTGCTCCTTGTTCCCCTTGCTCCCATGACCTGGGATTGGTGAAGACATGATGATAATGTCAGAAAAATGTGCACGTCTTGTCTTCTTCACCAGATGTTTAATTTTGATTTGTTACAGTATGGAAAACAGTAGTATGCAGAAACCATATTGACTGACATAAGCTTCTCCAAGGAAAATCTGATATGGATTTCATGCCCATATTGATGGAAAAGAGCATTGCATTTTCTCAGGTAGTTAATGGCAGGGAACTCTCAAGGACATTTAAAACAATGAGATTTTTTTTTTCTTTTTTACAAAACTAAGTGGGTTAATTCACCAAATACCTTTAAAACCACTAAGTGCTCATTATTGTTTGTTCTGGTTTTGGCTGGGTTAGAGTTCATTTTTTTCATTGCTCATCCTCTAATTCTGTGAATAATGTTTTTTACTTCATTTTTAAATGCGCATACTGTATTGCATGATTATTTCAGCAACTTCATGTGCAGTTTTTTTATCGAGGGGTAATTTGCCCACAGCAGCTTTGGTACTTTCAAAGTGAGCAAGAATAGTAATGAGGCAATAGTTCTGCTATTGCAATTAAAGGTGGAAATTATTTATCTTAAATTTGCAAATACTTTCAGTTGATACTGGACATAAACTTACATCTATATAATCACTCCAAGAATCTATACTAACTTTCAAAGGTCAAAAAACTAGAATAAAGAAGGAAAATGAGATGTAATGTAGCAGTTTCTGTAATTGTTACTTTCATAAGCGTGCTGTCAACAGCTATTGTGATAGTACAGTAATGAGGAGAATTGTCAATGTAAGCAAAAAGATTCTGTACCTTTTGTTGTAAAATGAAATTCATCTTCATAAGTATTTTTGCGAGTACACTTGCTAATGCAACAGTGAATCCAGCTGAAATGGTTTTCTTCTTTACCTTACCCCTTGTGTCTTAAGCACTTAAGGAAAAAAGTGTTTCCATTTGTTTCTGTCTTAGCACAATAGTTGTGTAGTATTTTTCACGACAGAAACTCACAAAGCTCTTATTTATCTATTAAAAAGAACCCTAAAACCACAACAAACCAGGAATACAATACAAAGAGGAGAAAAAAATTAGCAAAAAATGTGGGATAAAAGCCTGTTAATTACACTTCTGCTATTAAGTGATGCCTTCTGTGCCTTTAAACTTGCTCTGTTTCCCTTGCCAAAGGGCTGCTCTTTTTTGCATGTGCTGGCTTTTGCCTTTCTAGATAAAAAAATACTGCTGTGGCAATATTAATAGTGCAAGCAAATGGTTTGCAGGAAGGGACAAGAAGTTTTCTTGTAACCGGGTAAGAGAACCTTCCCCTGGCTGAAAGTTTAGCTTGTGGCCATTTATAACCTTTCTATTTCCAGCTGAAACCTGAATCCTTGTTCTTTACATGGACAATGCTGCTTTCTGATAATACTCCCCCATAAGTGAGAGGAGGATTGAGTGTGTAATCATGGGTCAACATTAAGCCTCTAAATTTCTCAGGGAAACATTCATTTCTGTCAAATTCTTTGCTGCAAATACTGAGTATTCAGCTCTACACATCCCCTGACATAACTTAGCTGGCTAGTAGTGATCCACAGACCACACTTCAGGAACAATTCCCAAAACCAAAGAACCATATGAAGGGCAAACCTGTGGTAGGGGTTCCTATCACAGCTGTGTTGTGTTGTTCAGTACTGTAGTATCATGCTGTTTCTTGTCCCCAGTTTGAGAGAATTTTCTAATCTATAAAATAGTAGAAATGTCAAGTACAGCCACTGTACTTGGAAGAACTGTTTTCCATGCTCTAAGTGAGACTAAAACTGAGGAAAAAAATGTGAAAAGCCATTTTATATTTTTCTAGGCACTAGTGGATATTTGTTTCCACACTTTCCACTGCAGAAAAATGGGTTTTTTTCCTAGTATACATGGGTTTGCATCTGACTATTACAAACTAGTTTTGAATTTATGTTCCTGGTGTGCTTATTTGTTATATTACAAAGGTTCGGTCTGTGTCATGAAATTGCAGCCTCTTTGTCTCCTCAGTTTAGTGCAGCTAAGAAGGGGCAATTAGACTGAGGCAATAAAGTGTGTTTCTCATGAAACTCTAGCAGCTTGAATTGCCCTCTGTTCACAATCTTAACTAACAAGTTTTAATATAGGGACATTGTATTAGGTGCACAGCATGAGCTTATATCATACTGAAATGTCCTTGTTTGTACAGGTAGGTAGCTGTTGTGTAAATATTCTCCAGTTTTAAGATGGGATCAAAAGTATCAACCTGTGATCAGATCCTGTTAAATGGCTTCATGTTATTTAAATGTAGCTGGTTACAGATTTTGATATTTGCAGAGCATTGTCTATGTTTTGCCTGTGGCACAGCATGAAGAAAGAGAATTTATTGCAGGACCTAAGTATGGTACACGTCAAAGTTGTCTGGGCCTTAATTTCAGTAGCAATTCTGTCATTACTTTTCCTATGCAAAGTTGTACTCTTTCACCCAAATGAGTTTTGACTTGAATTGAAACTGTTTCTCAGGAACAGATTTGCTTTAACCATCACTTTAATTCTCTACTTGTGTGTGTTGGGCTATGTTTTTTTTTTTCAATGGCACCTGGCTACCTCTCTCACTAGGCTTTTAACTTTTTTTTTTGAAAATAGATGTGTGAGAAGGCCTTCAGTGAGCTACCAGAGCTTGTATTTGAAACTCAATGAGTTCCCAGTTGTACTCTGCAAGATTAATTCAAGTCAATAGAGGATTTAGAAGTGAAAGGGGAGAAAAATCAGGTCAGCAAGAAATATGAATAGACTGATTAAATCAGTGGGAAATGCTGTGGTAAAAGACAGAGGATTCCAATTCCATTTATTATAAACTGGGAGGCTGAGATGCTTTATAGTAAGGAAGGGCAGTATTGCTGGAGAATTGGGTTGAATTGGCAGAGTACATCCAAACATTCTCCTTCTATGTAATATTACTTGGTACAAGTGCTTGGTCTCTCTGCTTTTTAATAGGAGGACTGTGAATGTAACTCCTGAGGAAAAGATCAGTGGTGTTTCCTTGCACCAAGGGAATGAAGTAACTCAGAATGCATTTGCTACTGTGTGGTTTCTGATTTAAAATAATGGTGACAAAATCTGAGTGGACTTAGTTCATCCTGTCCTATTCAGAAAGGTCAGGATGAAGTCCTGATCCAATGATACATTCCAGAGTTCTTATCACTAGTTACGCACAACTATCAGTACATTCTAGAGTATAGTTTGCTGTCCTTTAATTCCTAGCTTTTGCTGCAGTAAAAACATTCCCCATTGCACTGAAAATAGTTACAGGCAAGAAGGAGTATGTCTTGGATACTCTAGGAAAAGTTAAATTTGAAACAAAAATCCTAGCTTCCCTTAAAACCTGTTTATAAGAGAATTATCCAGCGTTGCAAAAATGTGCTGTCATGTGGGTTTTGGATCATGAGAGGGAGATGTTCCCTGGGATTTTGTCATCTCCAAACGAGATAAATATTTTAGGTCTGTGATTGACTTGTTATGGACATGCAAAAAATAACAAACACGACAGAGCCCCAAACTTCACTGGGGAATCCAGTCACTTGTTCTGTATAAATATTCAATGGTAGGAGATGAGACAAAATTTCTCACTGTGGCATTATACATGCACCCAGCATGATGGCATTTTAATTCTCTTAGATGGTACAGTGCTGTCACCCCATAGAAACTAGAAATGAAAAAGTCAGTGCCAGCCCGCACATTTCCCATGCTACATGGAAGAAAAGCTATCTGAAATAACTGAGGGCTCAGAGGTGGCAGAGAATGTCTGGATTAAAGTTTGATGACAAAGGCACACATACCCTGAAGATCTGACTGTTATCATTGCCAGCTGACACTTCAGAGTGCTGCTCAGCAGAGTGTGAATTGATGACACGCTGTTTGTTTCTCCTATGCTAAATCCCTGTGTGGGCATGGCTTGTGCATGTGGATATATGTATTTTTATATACTCATATATATGTCAAAGTGGACTCAGCCATTATCATTACCTGCAAGTGAATGTAGAGCCATCAGGGATTCAGAAATTCATAGCCCAGGTTTGTGTAAAGCTTCTTTATGTGGAGAGACCCCTCCCTAAGCAAGTTCAAGTCACTGATTATAAGTGCCCATGGAGAGGTTTCGTGAAGTTAAATAAACTGCAGTAAACCATGTCAAGTTTCCCATTTTTCCCTCAGTAGGTGAGCTCTAAATATCCCCACCATGTTTTCTAACAGCCTTCCCAAATCCTTTATGAGTCCAATTTCCTGATGTCAGAGCAGGACTGGGATGTGCTACCACATCAAAGTTAACTTGTGGGATTTTGCTTTGCTTTTCATAGTTATGGATGCTAAGCTTCAATAATGTGCTTAGTGCTGTAAGAGGCAGCAAAAATGACACTTGATGGCCCAAGGAGTGTTCTATCTAACAACAGACAGTGCAGAGCGTGCTGGCAGACCTGGGGAACATGCTTCTGAGAGAAATGGTGCTTTTTGAAGTAATGGTCGGGTGCCTGACAACATCTATGTTAACACTGGTTAATTCATGGCTTCAAGAGTGATGAGAGTTTAGGGAAGGGATTTGGCTTCAGCAGATTTAATTCTGCCACGTGCAGAGGGATCAGATCAGTCAACCATTGATGCTATAGTCATGAACCTTCCTTCCTAACTTTTTTTTTTTCCTTGTGGTGTTTGAGCCTGCTTTTTGATCTGTGGCCCTTACATTCTGCACTCTGACTAGCAGGCTGCTCACAAACGCAGAGGAGTTTACATCCTGCCAAATGTGTAATTACTGCAGTACTCCAGGCACCTCACTGCATACTAAGGAAGTTTTGCTGGCCTTACATTGATGTCAGATATTGCTGTACCAAAAAAAATCATCTCCAAGAAAATAAGCTTCTTTAGTCTATGATTTTTAGTAAGTCCTTCAAAGTAAAATTGATATATTTGGGCTGATACTTCCTTTTCCTTAGTTATGTGGATATGTGTAGGATTAAAACTTCTTTCTGTATTAGTGACCTTCTGTCTTCTGGTTAAATAAGTGTATTTATTGAAGGGACAATTCTAATAGTAGCAAAAAGTGTCTGAAGACAAAAAGTGAGGAGTTTTCAAGCATACTAACAATGCAAATTGCTAAGCTGTTTTGGGGCTGATTTTAGAACAGAATACACATGAGGAAATAATTTGTCATATTCTTAACTTGTATTTGGAATAGATTAATGAGCATAGTGTCTAAAATCTGGGTCATGCAGTAAAAGTGAAAAAAATTGGCATGCAGTCCAAGTGAAGTCAATGAAATTCTCAAGTTAGGAACTGGAATAGGCCTTAAGAGAAAACAAGAGGGTCTTTAGGGTAAAGCTGATAAATATGACACACTTCCCTTTGCTCTAATTATTTTGCCCTGCTTGAGATTTTGTTACAGGTACAGATCCCAGGCTTGCCTTGTGTTTTAGCCTTGTGATTCTAGAAGCAGCTGAAGGCTCTTTGTTTCCCATTGCAGATATGTGAGAATCAGTTCTCAGCACACAGTAATGGTTAATTGTGATTACTCTGAAGCAAAATGGATCTCCCCATTAGAGTAGTGATGCAGTCTTCCACTAAGCCTGACAGGACTCATCCAGCCCAGGCTCTAACAAAGGAATGTATTGTTGTGTAAGTGGCAAATTAGGAGATCTATAGCTATACTCAGACAGCAACAATTGCTGTAGTCATGATTTGTCACGATTAGGTTGTGACTATTAATTATCAGCTTCTCAATCTATTTCCTCTGAAACAGGCACTAACCAGTGGTGACAATTTCTGATGGACTGGTTTGGGTTACCACTTTTTCTTATGTTACTGTCAATGCCTCGGGCCTCACCTGCACTGGGTGGCTTCCACAGAAACACTCTTGTTCTTTCACAAGAGCTTCTGTAACTCATCTGTTCCTGGTTTAGAGCTCTCACAGAGACTGGTTTTACCTGCAGATACTGTGTAGTGTTGTAAAAGAGTGTTTTGTCTCTCCTCTACAATGGGTGAGTGGGAGTTCATTCCACAGTGTGCTGTGGAATGCCTCCCTGGGATTGTGAAATCCTTGGCATCAGTGCAGTTGGTCCTCCCCATCAAACTTTGTTTCACAAACCCGATGTTTGCTTTAAACTTCTGTATTGGCTTCTCTCTAAAAGAAAAAAGCAGTGTCTGTATAGTTGTCTTTGTTTCATACTCTAAGCTACACTTTATTGTGATTTTTGACTTGCTTTTTAGCAGAAATGGCAATTCCTGGGAGGCTGTGGTTTCTTCTTAGCTCAAAGCAGGAAATTGAATTAAATTAGAGGTGAGTGTGATCTGCTGATGTGACAGGCAGGCTTTGCCCAGCTCCACTGACAACACAACTTGCCCAGCTCTGAAATGGGATAGGCAGCAGGTCAGGGTACCCTTCTTCCTTAGCATCCACACACCTCAGCTTGTTGCATTTCACCTGGTTGTGCCTGTGGGTGTCTCAGCAGAGTTTGCAGGTGGGGGCCTGTTGAAGCTCTGCCTGTGCTCAGGCAGCACCCGCTGGTCTGCAGATGTTCCATGGACTCCACACCCCTGGACATCCAGCACCAGCAGCCCCTCTGTCAGCTGAGGCCAGAGAGAAAATACAATGTGGGAACGGAGCTCAGCTGTACAGAAATCAATCTCCAAGGTCAGCCCCTGGCAGGGGCTGTGAGGGCTGATAAGGCAGCATCCTCAGCTGGAGCAAACGTGCCTCATTTCACTGCGTCTCAGCTGCTCTCCAGAGTGAGGCACATCAGGCTTCCCGTGACTGGATTGCTGATTCACTGTGAGAGTTCTGCGGCTTATGTGGAAAGGGGAAGTCCGAGGCTGTCAGAAGGAAGGGAGGGATCTTCATTTTTGGAAAGTGTCAGGGAGTACAGATTTTGAGATGTGGTAATAGAAAATAGAAGGAAAAAACACTGTTGGCTGTGACAAAATGTGGATCTTAACTGTTCTCCATTTGTGAGCCTTCATTTAAGGAGATATTGAGAGATGGGATTTGCAAAGTGGCTTATATATAGGTTGTGGTTTTACTAAATATATGCTATTGTTGACCAAGCTTTCTTATTTCATCTGAAAAAATAAACAAATTTCAGTCTGTAACAAACCAAATTCAACATGAGATCAGATCACTGCAGCTGCTACAACTTTGCCACATATAACCACAGAGTCAAGAGCTAGCACTTAAAAAAATGCATATTCTGTGGTTTTCTTTCATCTTGAAAGCCAACAGGATAATAAAGATAGCGAGCATTTTTTTAAAGTAATTGTTAAAGTCTAAATGTCACAGAGGCAGTTAGGCATTCCATAATTAGCTAGAGAAACACATATGTCTTTATGCATTGACTCTTTAAAGTGTTTTATTACAGTTTGACAACTGTATTGGGATACTGAGTAAAGGTGTTTATACCCTCAGCCTTCATGGCCACACCAAAGCAGGAACCAGCAGGAGGTTCAAGATCTTATGGCCTTGCAAGTAAAGGCAAGCAGTTTACAGCTGAGTTTTTGTTGCTGTAAACATTTTATTTTCCTTTATTTGGAGACCATAAAATGGTACAGCAGATAAAATAGTTGATGTGTATAAAAGATTAAGTTGGAGACTGCAGTGTGGGTCAGTTGGAAACAGATGCCCAAAAAAAGGTATGGCTGGATGTGGCAGGAATCATTTTTTCTTCTCTGATTCAGGTAATCCTTACAAACTTGCCTGGACTTTCTGTGGGAGAGAAAAGAGCTCTGTTGATGTTAAACCTCTAGAATCATGTCTCTGAGCTTCCCAGATAACCTAGAGCTGTAGGGGATAACATGCTGTTACCTTCTCCTCTCCCTTGTCATTTACTTGCAGGCTCTGCCTGTCCCTGTGGAAAACACCAACCTCAGAGCTTCAGTTTGCTTTTTACTCCACCCCAGAGTGGAGCAAAGTAGACGGTGTAAGTTGTGTTTTGTTTTAACCAGTTGGCATTAGAGGAGATTCAAACAACCCAGTAAAGCTTCCAGTTGACCACCCCTCACAGTTTAAGGAATCCCATTTAAATGATTCATAAGCTACCACCACTCTGTATGGTTTCCAGCAACAAGTAGGTAGAACTGTTAGTGCGGCTGCTATTCTATGACATATCCTGCTGGACAGCTGGTCCCTGAAATTTTTGGAGGCCGTGCTGATAGAACCAGAGAAGTTGGAACAGCTTCTGTGCCCAGAGGAGCGGCCAAACTTTTTATGTCCAAAACCTCTCTGTCCCCACCATTAAATTTCTACAGTGGTTTCCAGAATCCCAAATTGAACACTCGGGCTCTCTGCCTCATAACTGTCTCCACTGAAAATCCATTTGATGCTGGAAAGTGCATGTGCAATGTACTATATACCTGAAAGAAAAGTGTCTGTAGGAGAGATAGTTGTAAGATTTGCCTTTTGAAAAGCCATTATCAGGAGAAATGAAGGGTGCTGCTTTTACAGCATTAAGAGATCAGGCTGAATGGAGGGAAGGCAGCATGGCATGAACCTGTGAAAAGCTGGAAAGTGTACAAAGGACTGATCCCACAGCTCCTAGCAGCAGCAGCTGTGCTGTGACATACAGACTGATGTAGCAGTTGTCTGATCCATAGGTTTCACTTCTAGGACTATTATTTCTTGGCAGCCAACCTAACGTAATTACGTATGTTTTCCTGCAACAAGCAAACACTTTATGTGGCTGAGGAAACAGCTGCACTACACTGAAGAGCTCATTTACATAAATATGAAAGTAGAATTGCAAAATTGCATATTGTGTAGGGTTATGTGTTAATGTCAAGGATTATAAATACCAATAAGGATTATAAATACCTATAATGCCCCTTTATTTAAAAGGAATTAATATTTAGCCATTTTGAGCATTGAAAGACAGTTTGTCATCTGACTATTTAAAAGTATGACTATTTAGTCTAAAAATAACTTTGAATGTGACTCTGAATGGGAGATCTTTGCATCTTTCCTTATTTTCTGGTTTGAGCCGCTCTTCAGAGATGGAGAAGCAGAGCAACATTTTGAAAAGGATTGCCAAGCCAGATAAAATCTGCCTCATTTTCTTTGAACTTAAAATAGGCTTCTTGTTTGTAAATTCATAGATCAGTGTCTGAAGGAACTTGGTAAAACCTCTTGTGTATGAACTGCATAATACAGGAACTAAACTCAGGCTGCAAGTAACATGACCAGGGGTACTCACTGACTCATAATACCAAGTGTTTCCAGAAAAGACCTAGTGGCAGCACAAGCATTTGTGCAGATGTGTGTCTAAAGGAATGGATTTGGTGGGGTAAAACACAAAAGGTTTGTTTCAGTCCCTCGCCTGCTTCACTTTGTGCCCATACAAGTGCTCATGCTGTACAAGAAAGATGTACAAACCAGAAACGGAAAGCTAAAAATGTGGAGCCTACACTGCCCTAAACCATATGTGGAATTACAGCGTCACACTGGGACAGTTGAGTTCCTGCTCTGTGCAGGGGCAGCTTGGCAGGGAGGCCTTATGAAGAGAATGCAGTTTAGGTGGTGTTTAGCCCAGTGCTTTAAAAGAGATTTGTCACCCATTCTGTGTTACCATGAGGCTGCAAACTGCACATTTCTGCAGTGGGAACAGAGACCCCTGAGAACAGAGAGCCATGGGCTGCTGGGGCCATCTCAGCCCTCTCTGGCCCCCGAGCCCCAGTGCTCACAGCACAGTCAGCACATTGCAGTGCTGACACAGTGAAATGAGTCCAACAAAAGCTCTTGGGCCTGGCCCCAGAGCAATATGTTCTTTTGAGTTCTTGGGTGGTTTTATGCAGATTTGATTGACGTGGTTGGTTTCGGCTGATGGATTCAGTTGTGCAATTTGTTCAGCTTTTAATGAAGTAAGAGCAGCAAAATACTCCAAGTGTCATGACAGCATGATGAGATGAGCTCTAACTCATCTTCTCATGATATTTCAAAATATGTTGCTACATTTTTCCTCCAGCTGTTTATTCTGCCCATCTGCTGGATGTTGCATTTCTTGCTGGTAATAGAAAATCCAGCCTCAGTACCCAGAGGCTGATGAGTTTTTTTCTGGGTTGGTTTTTGTTCACAGTTTTAACTTTAAGACTTGGCACTGAAGCAGCTCATGGGCATAAGCATGGACTATTGAATGATACTGCATTTCTCCAGAACCTGCTGCATTTTTCAGAGCCTCCTGGTCTCCAAGAAGAAGCCCTGCTTGGCTTTGTCTTTTTCCTTCTGCTAGCCTCTGTGAACAGGTGTCAAGCATTAACCAGAGAGAAAATTAACATTGTTTTGGCCAAAGAAGTGTGGGCTCAGGGGCTTGAGGGCACTGTGAGAAGCAGAGGAAGAGGGGAGGGTACCCGCCCTCCTGCAGGCAAGCTGTCAAATTAACCTGTTTGGATTACTGATTCCAAAACATGACACGACTGTCACCTCCAGCAAGGAGATGGTGACTCAAATCTGGCAGGTGGAGATGTCTAAAGCTCTCGGGGTCACCTTTAGCTTTTCTGGCAGCAGATTGTTGTAGCTATTGAATGATTGGTTTGCATCAGCATTTTGGGCCTGGAGAAGAGAAACTATTAACTATATAAGCAATACATCCTTGTGACCTTGGGAAGAAGGCATTGTACTGTTACCAAAAATTTGGTAAAAACAAAAAAAAACTCCTTAACACCAATGTAGCATTAAGAAGCAGGCATTCTTGATTTGTTCCAGATGCACAAGGGGATAGCTCCTCCAAAATATCATAGAAATATTCATAGAACACCTGTCCTCTCTAATATCCTTTCTGAGCACAGAAATTGCAGAGTTGCAAGAACATGATAGAGGTGCAGGAAAGCATGGGTTGAGAGGAGTAGGAACTTTTTAAACAGGTTGCTTTTTAAGCTAAATTGCTATTGAGAAAGGGCAAGGGTGAACAACCACATCAGCTCTGGGCCATGGCCTCCCACCCATATATTCCTCACCTCCTTCATCACCAGTGATGCACAGGAAGCTGATTCACCTATAGCTTCCTGTGGCAAAAAAAAAAAAATAAAAAATGGAGCTTATGGTGTGATGGAGATGCTCCCTCATTAGTATGCAAGTATGGGATGAGCAAACAATTCCTATAAGCACTGCTGATACCTCTGAGACAACAGCAATTGGATGAGACAATCCACGGGGCTTTTGACTATTTCCTTGAATCAAAACTGATTTTCTCACCATGGTTAAAATGGGAGGTTACTGGGGTGATTTGGCAACCTGCAAAGAGTCATCCAGGTTTGGTTTTGCGCTGAAGCAGACATACTGAAACCAGTATATTACTATTATAATAAGCTAAAAAGGGCTGTTGTGGGAAAATAAGAGACCATTAAAAAGATGTGAAATTAAAAAGAGCAAGTGATAAATATGAGAAATGTGAGTTGGAGTCGCATGCATGGAAAGTATATGAAATAGCAGTAAGCATAACCAGTAAGTTAGTATAGACTAATCCAATGTACATATAATGAGGAAAGGTGAGTAAAGTCATAGCAATATTCTTGTTCCTCTAATGGGGGAGCAGAAATCTGTATCAATATGCCTCCTGGGTACTCTTACAGCTCTTGCAAGCTACAGGAAAGTGTCTCCAGCTTCAGAAGCGGATGTTTGTGCTTTTCAGGTGATCTTGCTGAGATGAATAAACAAATAGGGCCAGGAAATTATCTTTTTTGAATTTAAACAGGTGTACTACTCAATTTGGGAAGACTGTCTGAGAATTGATGGAGCCCTGTGGACTTGCTGTAAAGACTGGATGATGAAAGAATGATAACACGTGTGAGAACTCAAGCTGGAAAGGCATGTCAGTTAAAAGGGAGGCTGGAAATGCAACAGGACTCTGTCTTGTTCTCCAAGTTGTTTGAAATTCTCAGGCATAAGCCTCTTAACACTTGCTGGAAGAAGACATGCTAAAGATTACCAGCCTGGAGGTATTAGGGTATGCAAGGCATTAGGAATGGTAATTACCATGACCTCATACATAAATAATCATTTAATAACACAGCTGATTTCTGGAGACTTTACAGGGTGCTGTCAGTGTAGGAAACACAAAGAGGAAATTTTTTGAAGCAGGAAATGCCTTCAGTCTAAGAGCTATAAAGGAAAGAAGCTTTGAAAAACAAAAAAGCAAGCATTATCATGTTCCATAAAAAGACAGTGAAGCTGAGCAAGAGATGCTGCACAAGAACCTGTCGGCAGGTTTTCAGACTTTGCAATGTGAAATGCTAATGATAAGGTACTAAAGAGAGCAGGCCAGGCCTGGATGATACTGCAAAATACCAGCTCCCACTAGACCACTACATTTTTGGTACCTTTTAGCTGAAATATGAACATAAAGTCTAATTTTAGATGTATTTGTGTTGGAAAAGTGGGACATTATCCATACAATTACTTAAAATGTCTGGTTTGTTATCTTGTTTATTATTCTGTTGTCCAAAAATCTCATCAATTTTATGGTTAGCACCAACTCTGGCAGCTTTTCCAGAGCCAAATAAACTGCACAACAACTTTATGGTGTAAGATGTGTAATAACTTGTAATTCATTGTGCAGTTTGACAGTAATTATTCATAGGTTTAGCATTTGCAGCTTGATAGCCTATTTTAACAATACTGCAAGAAAAAATGTTCTCACATAAACATTTCTGTAACTAAGCAATCCTAATGAATTTACATCATGTATGGTAAGTGCTTTTAATTTTTAATTTAAATGTAATTCCAGTTGGAATACCTCTGAAATCATTAATAGAAAGGCAATGAAAAGTCATGAATGCTATTAACTGTGAGTAGGAGACTATTTTTAGTCTCTGTTCCCCATGATCACAGAAGACTTGTTCTTAAAAAAACTTGGTTTTGAGAATGAGTCCTAGATCTGTGCTGCAGATTTCTACAGGCAGTGATATTTTTAAAGGGGCAGGTCATGTCCAGTTGAGGCAACAATTGAATAGAAAACTTTACTACTTAATTGCAATATGTACATTTTGATTTTTAAGGTACAAACTTTCTCAGTTACATAGGAAGATTTAAGAAATGAACTATTAATTATTACAGACATTTACATGCCTGCACTAATTTTTTTCCCCTTTTCTCATCCAACATTTAAGAAGCGTCCTTCTGAGGGCAGCACTTAGCTAGAAACAAATTATCCAAAGCTGTGGGTTACTTTGTGGGGAGAATTCCTTTTGTTATTTACACAAAAGATTTGTATAAACACATTCTCAGGCTATCCTGGGAGGAGTTGCAATTAAATAAATTAGGTTTGTTAGATACAGAATAATGAAATTTAGGCCAAATCTAGTGCTAATAATTTCAGAATGTTTCCATAAACTCTTAACTGAGCAGCCACTGGGAGAGTTGGAGACTGCTGTTTAAATCATTTTGTTTCAGGACTCAGGCCATTCATGTCTGTTTAACACTGTACAAGACCTTCCCTGAGTTTCCTTGCAGGATAGTGAGGTTTTTGAGCTTACATCATACTGAAAGAGTAATATTTTTTTTTTCAGAGAACACAATTTTGTGTTGAAGTGTTACTTCTTTATAGTTTCCATTGTTCACTGAATTTTCCAATTAGTGTCCACAACAGCTGAAGCCTGTGAGAATTCCCTGTGAATTACAATGTTGTGTGGAACTGCAGCAGATATGAAGCTGCTGTGACAGAAAATATGAAGCACTTTCCCCAAGTATACATCTGCAATTGCATTTATTTTAAAACTTGAAAGAGAAGCTGAAATTGAGGTTTTCTTACAGCTTTTTTCTAATCTGTGTTTTTCAATCTCCTCTCTTTTTGCCTGAGGATCGATAATATGTATTGTGCCCAGAGGGTACATTTGTTTGTTACAGAACATCTCACGAGCCATCATTTCCAAGCTGCTGGACTGCAAAGCCAAGCTGAGTAGATTCTTAGTTTTATTTTTAAATGTCACTGACTTCATTTCAGGTTTGTAGAGGTTTTTTTCCTACTATCTTGACAGTGAGCTTTCTCTTTGTAAGTGTCTCTTCATTCTTTTACTATTTCAGTATGACTTACAGTTTTGCACATAAAAAATTGAAGGGCTGTGCTCCTCTCACTCCTTCCAGACAGAGAATTCCTGTGCTGTGATTCAGGGTACTCAGAGGTAGGCTGTTAAATAAATTACTGAAGGGGCTGGGTGACTTCGGATGTGATCAGTGTCTTATGGGTGACCCTGAATACCTGATCATTGCTTCAACTCCCACTGGCTTGAGGGAGGCTGGGTCAGAGTCTGCATAAAGCAGAAGGATGAAGTCTCTGCACTACTCCAAGATGTGGCAGGAGCACCAGTGTAACCATCCAGTAAGAAATGGGCAGTTGGATAATCCTCACTGTCCTCAGAACCCAAGTAGAAGCTGGAAGACTGTGAGGTGAGGAAAGCTCAGCTTTGCCTGATTGATTGTAAGCCTTTCTCTCTGGGGCAACTGAGACACCTAAGAGGAGGACAGAGGGGTCCCTAAAGGGCAAGTCCCTGGCACTTCTGCAGCCCTGTTTAGATGAGTCACACCAAATAATTCCCAAAGCAGGTGCAGTGTTCATGTCTCACCTTTCTCTGCAGAGTGCACACCATGATAGTGAAACTTCCTTCATAGTTACACCAAATTCTTTATCCTGTGTTTCACTGGAGCAGAAATAGATTGGAGGCAACCTACAAATCACAGAGAGCAGCAGAGGGAATTCCCACCCCTGTTAGGAAAGATCAGAAGGCCTTTTCTACCTCATCCTCCTCCACAAGGTACCAGGCACAAAACAAGAACTTTTGAAATTATATTTTTTGGTGGTTACCACGAAATAAGTCATCACTAACATTTAGTCAGTTTTAAAAGTCATGAATGAGACTGCTGATGTCAATAATAGATCATTCAGTCATTTCAGAAGTCTAAATCAATTTTTCTAGTATTAAGCCTGCAGAGGGGCAAATGCTAAATCAGCCATAAAATACACCACTACATAGTGTCAATTGGAATTCTAACTAGGACCCTTTGTCTTAACTTCTATTAGTAATTGATAACAGGGAAAAATGAATAGCTCTCTTGACTAATCCAAATTCTCCTCAGTTTGAGATGGCTGTATGATCTGACACAGCTGGAAGAGGAAGGGAAGAAGTTAAGTGATAACATGGGAAACTCCAACAGCTGATCTGTTCCTGATGCATTTTTTGGTTTCCTGCAGAAACCTGGCAGGTTTCTGTTTTTTCAGGTCAGTTTTAGAAGGGCCTGTCACCTGCTCTTTGCATGGGGCTGTTCTAACCATGAAGGGCAGAATCCTTCAGCAGTGGGTGGGGGGGGTAGGGGGGAATGGTTTCTGAGAGTGAGAAGTTCTTGCAATGCGAATACAAAGCTAAACTGATCCTTGTACTGAAAATAGAGTCAATACACAAACCCTGACTTTTATCCTTTCTATCCTGGATAATGGATCCTTTTTTGAGAAATATCTTAACTTTGAATCCTACTTAATTTAAACTGCAAGCTGTATTGAACCTTTCTAAAATACCACTCAAGGCAACTGGATTTTGTTGGTGGGTGAGGGAAAAGAGAGTTGCTTATCTGAAGATTCATTCTAAGTACAAATTGTTTGAGTGAAGCAAGTGGAGCTGAGTAGATCCCACTTTAGAAGCAAGTCTAGTTATCAATTTCCTGTACCACTTACCCTCAGAGCACTCTTGTTTTCTTTCATTCCACCCTGAAATCACAACAACAGCTCGACATCCGGTGTAGAACTCAGTTGTTAATTCCCAGGGGCTGGAAAACCACTTCTCTTTACAAACAGAGGAACTGCTGAAATAGTTGATACGCTGCCTTTGGCACCTGAACTTGAATTCCTACAGCATTCATTGACAGCAGGCTAAGACTGTGGAGTTCACTCCAGTCAGGTCTTGGACTTCAGTGTAAACAACATTTAAACATTTTTAAATTGACCTTGTGTTTAAAAGGTGGAAAATCACAATTGAATTCTTGCAATCAGGCTTCTCCAGTAAAGTGCTTTTTAATATCTATACATCATATTTGCTGTGTTTATAGTATTTACCCATTTCTGAACTTGAAATCCCGAATAGTTCTATTGCTTCTAACTTCTGAAATTGAGATGCTGTAATAACATTTTGCCTTTTTTCTTGGTTTTAAATAGGAACAGTTGATGAGAAAACATCCAAAATCAGAAAAACAAAAGTTATTTTGTCATGTACCAGCATCATTTCATATTTGATCTAATATTTGAGCACTATCATTTGTGATTGCGACTTTTTAAAATAGAAATAACAGAAAATAAGATATATGGTAATTTTATCCAATTAATTTTTTTTTTTTTAAAGAAAAAAGATGTTGATGCAAACAGGATTATCTCTGTGCTTTAATAACTCCTGTGAAAATGAGGTAAAACTACTTAAGCATATTTAGCATTTAAAAGACTTTTTATTCTTTAGGAATGCTAAAATACAACCAGTTTCATGCTCCGGTTTGGCAAGTTTTTGACCTCTATGTGTTAACTAGATTCAAAAACTCTTCTGTAACCTTGCATCTGAAACAGTTTTCTTGTGTATATTGCAGTGTAACAACCCAAGAGTAAATGAACAGGGAGCAAGATAAGAAATTAATTTCTTGGAATGGTTGTAGAATAACACAAATAATTAGCTAGGTAGAAAAATTACTATTGATTTGAGCAAGCCTGGCTATGGACAGATGTAGGCAGCTGCCTGAGGAAGAAAATCACAGCTTTGAGCTGCAGAAATGAACTTTGCTGTGGGCCTGACTTGGACTGGCTCGAGTGGTAGAAGGACTCTCATGTGTAGGGTTTGGCTGGCAGGGTTTTGGAGCTGGGGGAATACAAGGGTGGCTGCTGTGAGAAGCTGCCAGAAGCTTCTCCCATGTCCGATGGAGCCAATGCTGCTGGCTCCAGGGTGGGCCCACTGCTGGCCCATGCTGAGGCCATCAGCAGCAGCCGTAATGCTGTTATAGTGTATTCAGGAAGAGGGGAAAATGTTGTGCAACTGCAGCCAGAGTGAGAGGAGTGAGAGCAACCTTTTCCCAAAAAAAAACCTGAACCTGCTACCTCTTGACTCACCTGTCAGATCACAGGTGCTGGTAAGAACCTCAAAGAAATGCCCATTCTTTACAATTGTTCAGTCTTAAGGAAACCCTTCCTGGACACTATACAGAAAACTCACCAAATATCAGATCTGAGAGTACAAACCCCTTGGTTTCCATGAGTGAGAAGCCTGTTCACCATCAATCAGGGTAGAGATTTTAAGCCCGAGTCTGTTTTTATAGCTAAGCTCACACAGACAACTTGTTGCAGTGGATCATTCTCTCTGTTAACATCTTTAGTCCTGTTCTGTTGTACATAAGACTTTGCAATTCAAAACTGCTCTTTTTTTATTATTGTAGGTGAGGAATGAAATAGGTTCACATTAGAGGTGTTCTTTCATCTTTCTGTTTTGACTCGCCAAGATGAGTCAGAGGACCCTAACTATACCTAAATCAGATCCACTTTGTGAATGCATTTGGACCATCTATCAGAGAGGAAGACTCCATAAAGGAGGCTGACAAACTAGCCAGGCATCTGATTAGGCACAGAATAATTTCAATGGCTAATCAAATGAATGAATCCTTACTTGATTACGCTTCAGTTTTGTATCAGCTAATCATGAAACCAGAAAATACACTAATGGATGCTAGTTTCTGACAGCACCTGTTCACAGGTACAATTGCTGTAATTTGGGAAGAAGAAAGGAGGGGGCAGCACTAATTTCCTAATCAAGAGCTGAGACAAATATCAAGCTCTAATATTTTTAAGCAATAGTTTGTTTTTCTCTAGAAGAAAACTGGAGCTTTTTCAGGACATTGAGATAAGTCAGCTGTGGGATGCTGGGATCAATCCCCACGTCTCCCAGTGCACATTTTTTACATGTATATATTGATCCTCAGTAGATCACCACTTCGTGGTGAAAAGAGATCTTCTTGGGACATTCTTTAGAAAATGAGGCAATACAATCTTTTCCTCACCCCTCAGGTCTCTTTTCATACTGAATTCTCAGGATATATTAGCAGGGACAAGGATGGTCCCTGCAGAAAAACAGAAAAAGTTTGTTTTGTGTGTGTTTGTACAGGTTCATGTTCTTTTGGTCCTCCTCTCGGGAGATTCGGTTTCAGATATAAAAGCCACAAGTTTTCATATGGGGAGATACTTCTGAATTCTCTCCACCAAGGTCTCTGACTTAAAAAAAATATTAAAAGCTATATTGCTTGGAGGAAATCCCATTGTGCTCTGTGATTGTAGAGAAAGCAGCAGTCCCTGGCCCAGCTAGCCTACTGTGTAAAACTGTATGTTTTCTTTTCATATAAAAAGGTTACAAAAGGGAAATATTGGAGCAAGAAAGGGAGATAAAGAACATTGGGTTCTGCTTTTAATATAGCCTGGACCTGTCAGTCCTTTGTTGTATGTGGAGAAGAATTTTGGTACTGAGTTATGAACAAGATCTTACATCTACATTCACAATGAATCCCACAGAGCAAAGCCATTCTTGAAGCTTTTATTGTCACACTTCCTCTGGTGGAGTATCTCGTGAGAAACAGACTGAAAATAAGGCTGAGCCCAGAATCCTGACAAGGGGGTCCTGCCTTACAGAAGTCACCCTTCAGTTGCTGTGTTAGTAGCACCAGTGCCAGGAGAGCTCCAGGACCTGGGACTTGGATGCATTAGGCTGAAACTATTGCTACCGGAGCACAGTCCTTACAGGAATGGCTTTAAAACCTCTGCTAATCAATACTGTCCAGTTCTTTGAAGAATTCTTAATTTAATGCTGCTTACCTACACAGTAAATGTCTCTGAAGTCTAAGCAGAGAAAATAGAGAGACCAAGGGCAGCTGGATTAGCTGCATTAAGCCATGGTCAATCTACTTTTTGCATTTTAATGGCTTTTGCAAAAGTGGAACGCTAGATTTGCTGCTGTGTGTATCACTGCACATCCACTGAAATTGCCAGTAGTGTGCTGATTTGTACAGGCTGAGGACTGCTCCCAAGATTTCCAGCGACAGCTGCTTCAAATAGCTGTGTTTGATTTGTCTTCTGAAATACAAAACCAATAGATTAATTGCATCTAAGTTTTCAGTGCTGGTTAATATTTGTCATAAATACCTCCTAAACACCACTCAGCTTCATTTCCTCATTGACTTAGAATACATCCATCCTGGATCTTCTCTAACTTTTGATACAGTTTCCTAAGTTACAAAAAAAGCGTTGGAAAAGACATAGATAAACATTTCATTAAAAAGGTATGGTGTTACCATTTGTCATTATTCATATAATACCTGTATCTGAAAATAATAATATTAATAATAGTAATTTTAATAATAATCCTGAACAAACAACCAAAAATGCACCATGGAAGTGTCTGAAGTTATTTGAGGATGAAAACTCACTTGCTAGAACCACATCTGGTGTTGTTATTTCGGATTTTTTCCTACATCTCAGAGGGGAATGAAGGGTCCATCCTACAGCTGTAGGGTCTGTACATCCTACAGTGAACTGAGCACTTTTTCAGACCTGCTCAGTAAACTTCTGGCCCATTTCAGAGACATTAAAGATTTCCAGATCTATTTCCTCAGAATAGATACTTAATATTTCTCAGGATCTCTACACCATATGAGCAGAACAATAACTGTGTTCACCACCACAAACAGGGTTTTTTATTGTGACATGAGTTAGAGATTAGGTAAATATGGATAATTTTTTCCTCTTAAAAAGTAGTGATGATCTGGAGGAATTCCAGAGGAAGGAAAATATTTCTTTTCATGCTGTAGTGAGCAAACACAATGTTCTGTTCTGTGCAGATTGTGGTCTCGTGCATCCTGAGCACCACGCTTCCTCCCTGCCCTTCTCCCTATCCTTTTCATCTCTGGAAATCTCTTGCATGGTGCTCTGGTCATTGTGCTAACACACATCCAGTTTCTTCCAGAACTCCCTCATCCTCCATCAATAGCAGGCACAATCTTCAAGATCATTGTTGTCTCTCTGTTTCATTGAATCTCCCCCCTGTCTTATTTTAGGAGGAACTGGAGAAATAATTTTTTCAGCTTGTTTTCCTAGAAGATTTGTGAAACAACAAGGAGAGAAAGCAGAAAGACAACTGATAAATATTAATTGACTCTGTTTACCTTCTCTCACTTCATCTTCTTGTCCATTAACAGGGAAATGGGAAGCAACAGGAGAAGGGAATTACTGCTAGTCACAGATTCAAAAGGAATATGAAGTCCACGAGCACCCTCTGTTCCATATTTGCTCCATGCAGAGCAAATAGTCCACTGGCATGCTGACTGAATAATTAGCTTTACACAGTACCTAGCAAATGGTGGTCATGGACCAGAACCCCCTGTGCTTGCTGCACTGTTAGCAGAAGGAAAAAAAAAAAATTAGAAGACAGTCACCACTACCAGAGCTTAAATCCAAACTATAAGACAGGAGACACCAGATGGAGATGGACAGATGGTGAAGTGCAGAGCAACTCCTAAACAGTTGATAAGCATGAAGGCAAACACTATCAGCACACCAGCTGCCTAACATTTGTCCATTAGAGATGTCAAGCCAAGGAATGGGATAAGAATGGTTCTGAAGGATAATGGGATAGCTCTGTGGATCCTTGGGGTAAAAAAAAACATCCCAAGTGGAGGTGGCAGCAGGGAATAGTTAGCCTGGAATCCCTGCTAATATCCAGTGGAGGCAGGAGTTGTTGTTTCCAGTGAGGGGTAGGCTGAGAAGGGCATGAGAGTGAGAACAAGCATTTTACCAAGAAGTGAGACTTGTGAAGGGGCAAAAAAGAGAAGGGTACCAGAGTCACAGTAAAAAGCTTGAAGAATTTTTGGTTAGATGAAAATGAGACAAAAGTTATACTTGCAATAAAAAAAAAATTGCTGAAAGCTGGAAGTCTGCATGATTTTTAGCATCTTTTAAGAAAGAAAAGGCAGTTTCACAGTTCTTGTGTAGAAAGGATCAAGGCTTTGACACATCTCAGGCTCCCTTCTCAATGTTTGAGTGACAGGCAAAATACATCACAAGAGGCAGGAAAGGGAGTAGCAGGGTCACATGTAGTGGAGTAAGGGGGCTAACAACAATATTTTAGTCATCTTTATTGTGACATAACAATTAAATATTTGCCAGGAGATGCCAGGGAGAAAGGCCAAGATGCTGTTTTGGGTGGTTGGAGACAAGCATAAGCTGGAGAGGTGGATATATGTGCTACAAGGATGGCAGTCCATGCAAAGACATTATTTGAGTCTTGCTCACAGCTCTAAGTACCCAAAGAGAAAGAAAAAGGGACCTTGGGTGTTGGGCAACCCTTGGAAAATTTTGGAGTCCCAAGAAGCAGACCTTTAAAGAATACCCTGAGTGAACAGAAGGCAGTGAGGGATGTCGGTACTGGGCAAGATTTAAGAAATGTGGTAACTTTCATTATCATTGGCTAAAAAGTCAGGGAACTTCCTTGATGCTTGAATGTCTCCGGTGGGAGAACCTGGCTTTTCACAGATGATGTGGGTTGGTTTTTGTTGGTTTTTTAATCCTCCACGGCATTTCCTCTTTTTTATGAGTGACTGCATAGCAGTTAGTCTATTTAACTGCAGCTGCTCGCCCCGCTCTGAGGTGTTTTGAGAGTGGAATAGATTAGGGATTTAAACACAGGTGATAGCAGCATTGCCTGGAATGAGCAGAAATGTAATATTTATAACACAAGCATGTTGGTCTTTGGGTGGATAAGTGGTTCATAAAATTCAGTGCAGCATGATGCAAAGTAATGTAGCCAATTACTAAAAGAATAAGCACGAAGATTGCAGTCTAAATAGGGACACAACAAGGAATTCATTGTAAGAAAAGAACCCAGAATGGACTGCAGATAATAGAATAAACCATTAGCACTCCTTCCTGGTAACAATAATAGAAATGAAGAAGAGCAAGCAAGTTTTTGAAATATATTCTGGTAGTGTGGTGTGTAAAGCTGCAGGAATTATTCTGGCCTGCTGCTGGTCTCATTAGGAAACAGTGCTCAGCTCCAGCCACTTGGTTACAGGGAGATATTGAGAAGGTGCTGCAGGGGCAATCTGGGATGATTTAGTAACTAAGGCATGATTTATAAAGAAAGTTTTGACTTATCTCTCCTCTCTACCTAAGGGAAGGAAAAATTCCTATGCAAGTGTGCAAGATTCTGAACTAATGGGAGTGGATCGATGCTAAATACAGGAGCCATACCCAAACTTTAAATAAGAGACCTTTGACTAATGTTAGGGAAGAAAATACAAGCAGATTTTCAAGCAGGAGACAGAGCCTTATGGAAATGGTGAGAAAGAAAATAACTTTATCTCAGGTCCCACAAAAAATATTTGAGGAAATGACTATGAATGTGTAGAAAGGATTATTAAAATTCTTCCTCTTATTTTTTAAAAGAATAAATCCTGAGCCAAGTATTAGTTCTTATATTTGTTAAATATTGATGAAGAAACCCCCATGCTATTGAGACAAAGAGATCTCTGTCAGCTGATCACTTAAGACAGCAATTTACAAGGACAGTTTTGCTCTCAGCAACCAAAAAAAAACCCAAAAACAAACAAACAAAAAAACCAAGTTGGCCTATCTCTCAAAGGAGACAAGAATAAAAAAATCTCCAACAAAATATCAGGTTCTAAATTTGTTACAGCTATATGTGTTCCTATATAAGCACTTGCATTTCCTTGTATGGATTCATCTTCTGAAAATTAATCAGGTGGGAGCTCTTCTTTTTAGTTGTAATAGAGGAAATTGTCCGGAATACAGAACGTGAAGACCTGGATAAATTTAAATATACATGACACTTCTGATCTGTCATTTATTTAATTTATTCCCTCAGACTGTACTTGCTGGTAGGCTTATACAAATACCTTCAGCTGACCAGAAGAATTAGATTTTATTTGTTTCCAGGCCTGCACTTTGCTCAGATTACCTTCTTTATTAGTTTACATTGGGCCTGAACATCCTCTGGCAACATAAAAGGGCAGGAGATTGTATGGATGGACACCTTTCCCAAACTGAGGAGTGGTGCAGTTCCATCCATACCACTGCTATGCCCTGGCCCAGCTCTGAGCTTTTTTCTAATTGAGTAAATTCAGTGCAGGACAGAGAAAGGTGTTGTGAAAAGGCACAGGGGAGTGGTGCGTACCACCTCAGAGTTTCCAGCAGAACCAGTACAATCACACTTCCCTATGTTCCCTCAGCAGTGGGATGGCTGGCTCTCCCTTCTGGCCAGAGGTCCTGCCAGATAAACACAGCAACAAACCAGTGACTGACAGATCCTACCACGGGTGAGGAGAGAAAAGCCAGTGGTATGAGTAAATGTTAGGGGAAAGGATTAAATTTTGAGTAAAATATATAACAGAGATCAAATAGATTTTTAAAGGACAGTTTTTGGCAGGAGAGCATATTCTAGATTTTAATTTATTGAGCTGATATCAAAGGTCTACATATGGGTGGTTTGCATCCATTGAAGTGACTTCAGGGTGAATGTAAAAAAATCAGAAGTATTACTCTGAAGTGAATCCACCAGAGAGGAGACGACACTAACTCTGAAGTCCTCCTATGTGTTATATCCTGTTCTCTTCAGTGGGAGCCTCATGAAGACAAGTCTGTAGGAATCATCCTGACAGAATTCCTTAAATGGTCTCCAACTTTCCCTCTCAAGTTGATTTTTTTTTTTTTTGTCACTGGCTGCCTTGTTTAGTCTGTGGGTTTAGATGCAGCAAAAGAAATAGATTTTAGTGCTTGTATTAGAATTATGGTGAAATGTGTTTTTGCTCGTCAACCCCTAGACATTGTAGCATGGGACTGTGCCAGTGTTTTCCACAGATAGTTGTGGTGACAGTGAACTTCCTAGGGAATGCTTGGAATGCCTGTGCACAAGTCTTCACAGCAGTCTCATAGGCTCGGAACCTGTTGCCATTTATTTTATTGCTAATGTGGCAGATAGTTTTTCTGAGAACAAGATTGGTTGCTAAAGATTAAAAATTATATTAAGATGTATTAATAAGAAAAGCAAACTGGGAATCTCTGTTTATGGAAGAAAAATGCTGGGTAGCTGTTAGCAGCTTTATGTCTGGATTTTTGTCTGTGGTCTGGATTTGGACCGTAAAGTCTGCAGAACAGCAGCTGATCAAACACGAGGGGATTCTCCAATCACCTCCACAAAGGTTGGGCTTTAAATGAAACTACAGCTCTCTAAATATTTTTGTAGCTTGGAAGTACCACTGTAAATTTTTAATTTAATTTTTTAAAGCCCATAAGTCCTTTTTACTACTGTTGGTAGCTGCAGATGCCTACTTGCAAGTGAAATACAACATTTCAGCATTTGGCTTCTCCTCAGCTCTGAATAACTGCCTTACAATCTTCTCTTTGTTGATGCTGCCAGAAGTGACACTGATCTTTTGCTTTCTTGGAGTGGTTGCATTTTCCAGCCAGGAGCTTCTAGGAGCAGCCAAGTGAAGCTCCTGCTGTGGAGGGAAGCTCCCTCACCTCCTTGGCAGGAACATTGCCTGGATCTAGCTCCAAAGAGCAAGGCACACCCCCTGATGTGTGATCCCGAAGGATTGCTGGTGAATCAGGAGCTGCCTCTGCTGCCTGAGGCTCAGGGCTTGGCTGCTGGGTTCAGTTTTCCCTTGGGATTGGGATCTTGGCATGGATGCTCTGTTCTCAGTACTGCTACAAAGTCTTTGTGACACTGGGCAGGTGGAATGAACTTCTCATTGTGATTATTAATCAAATGCTCTTAGTGACAATTACTTACATAATATGCTTTTTCTTAAGTACATTTACAGATTTATATTTAAAAAAAAACAAAACAACTTTACCATTTTGGGGGGATTCACTAGAAGACTGCTATAATATGCTGTGTACTCATAAATGTGGCATTTTTATATTCTCCAGGTCTTTTAACAGCTTTATGAAGGATATAGACAGCTTAATGAAATGTGAAATATACACTAAAACTACTTTTTCCCATGCAGTAAGATAATAAGATGTTACATTACTCACTGGTCCAATTTTAAATTTAAATATAACTTCATTTAATTTTACTTTGCAATCAGGTAAATTAATGAGAGAGAATCAAAACAATATGCTGTAATTACATTTGAAAATTATTCCTTCTGTCCTTCAAGAGAGTTCTTTCTGTTGAAGATATTGAAATTTGGTGTCTAAATATAAAATGCAGTAACATCTGGTTCTAATTGCTGGTTTAAATAATATAGACATTTAGACAGATATCTCATGCTTTTCAAAGGAGGCTTTTAGTAGGATGTTCTGAGTCAAAGGTTAGAAAAAATTTCATGCTACTAAAAATAGCTGATATTCCATTTGTGTTCTAGATCTAAAGGAACTTTTACATAAAATATTTTTTTGGCTAAAATATAGTTGCTTTAACTTATTTTGTTTGGAAAAACAATCAGGTTTTATGTCTTTTACATCTGCTCTTCATTGGTGCGTGTGAACATAGCGCAGAAAAATGTTGGAAAGGTTTTTTTCTAGATCCAAATATTGTTACAGAGTCCTCAAGATCTCTGATTTTCAGCACAGAATCTTGTCCTTCCCAAATTACTTATCTGAAATCTTCTATTTGCTTGTACATTGCCCCTCATTTCCCAATAAAAGAAGTTGGATATATCAGCATCAATGCTAAAGTGATTTTGGTGTCAAGCCACCTAATCACACTGACTGCAAAGGTGCTTTAATTGGGCTTTAATACAGAAATTAATTTAAGCACATGCCCAACTCTAAAAATGTTCAGAGTTTGAAATTTGAAAACTCTCAAGGCTGAATTAATCTCATCTATAGAACTACTTTTCCTACTTTTAGTATAGGAGGGCTTGGCTGAAAAAGTGGGTTCGTGTTTTGCTGTCAAGGGATTGGATTTTGTGATCATTCTGACCTTTGCAAGGCTTGTGTTAGTTTGCTTCCAATCTGTTCAGCCACCTGGATAAAAGACCTACAAATTCAACCTCACAGAGCCCACATGATTCATTGTCCCAGGCAGCAACATTTATTAGCATTCTTGAAAGAATCTCCTCCCTCCCCATCCCACTGACCCCAGGCCACCTTCATGCAAGTCTGCACTTCATTTATTGTCAGAAATTCTGAGGAACAAATCTAAGCAAAACAAGTTATGACCTGATCTCTCCCTGCTGCATAACTTTTCCACTTAGGCACAGGGACAAATTGGAAAACTAGAGGAGTTATGGAATGCAGCAGTAGTGCCTCATGCACTAAAAAGTAATAAACCGATCAAAGGCTGAAAATATTAGAGCCTTGGTAAGGAAAAAAATGCGCTGATCCAGATGGTACAAGCACTTCCAGCTCACTGTCCTTACACACTGTGAGACTTCTCACTCTCTGCTACAGAAAACTCTCCCAAGCCTCTCTGGCAGCAGCTCAGATCAAGAATAATTTTTCTTTTCATAGCCAAAATGTACCGTCTGACATCTACACATTGGGCATTCAAGGGAGAAGCTTATTGTGTCCAGTGTAAAAATCCTGATGTGAAATATTCACACCTTTCCTATCTGGGCCACCCATGTTCCAATTATCTGTAGGGTTTGCCTGGAATACCATTCAGGAAATCTTCTGGAAGAGGAGGTTGCAGATGGCTCTAGAGCTGTAAATGCAGTTGTTGGGGTGTTGGTGCAGATTACCAACAAACCTCTGTCAGAATCTATAATTGTGCTGAACTTTAATACAGCAGTAGATACACAAGGAAAGAGCTTGTGAGGGAATCAGAGCAATTTGCATACCTTGTGTACTTCTGTTACCTCTAGAGGATTTCTATCAAAATTTTCCAAAGGCTGTTACTTGCCAGGCCAAACACCTTCAGAGGACTGAAGTGCTTGTGGAGATCCTTGACATCTTCAGGCTTTAGAGTAAAACCTGGATTATTAGAGGAGATTAAAAAAAAAAAACAACAAACCCACCCTTCTTTTGTTCCCACTCATTGTTTAAGGGGACACTAGCAGGTGTATGATAGTTTTACATCTTCCCTTAGAATATAAAATAATTCTAGCCAGCAGAAGGACCACGAGATGCAAGAATAAATAGTCCCTTCCAGTAGCATGGGCCATTTCTCTGCTATGATCATCTAAATTCAAAGAAATGGGATGGCTCCTTTTTAGGAGATATGAAATCATTGTGCCTTCTGCCTTTCGTGGGGAAGCTGGTAAATTATATATTTACCTTCTCCTGTTACTTCTAGTAAAATAAAACTTCACTCTGAAAAAAGAGAAGAAATCATAAATTGCAGATAGCAATTAATAAATCGATTTTTAAATGCTCTGCCACCTCTTCCTATGTTTGTTTTTAACACACTTTATTTGAAATCAAATTGCTTGGATGGTAGTACTCCTGCGATTATTATTAGTTACCTAACAATCATTCACATCCTGCTTTATTTTTAAGGCTTGTTGTGTTACACTCTGCTAATACTATATTGTTTCAATTGTGGGGGTTTTTTCTACTTCTGCACAGGGAATATAGATTATTTTATTGCTTCACTGGCTACTAGAAAGGTCTGTCTTTTATGATTGCTGAAAATCTGTGTACAGAGCAGAAAATGGCACTGCATGTTTCAAACCAGTGATTTCAGTGGCTGCGGCTGTGGTAATGAATGTTGGTGTTTGAGTGCTCCGATAAAGATAACATCACTGCTGCAGGATGCACAAATCATCATGTATTCCCATGCTGTGGCATGAAGGAAGCAGCCAAAGTGTTTCTGGGTTTTTTATTTCAATTCTGTTTGCTTGAGAAAAATACAGAGAATCCTGTACTTAAGGGCCATGTTGGTTTAGATCCCTAAAACCTTGACAGCAGCAAAATAAAGTGCTTAAAGACCATTAAAGGCCACTGAAATCTAAGCTCGTGCCAAACTTCACTGCACTAATGTCTTGGAGTCATGGCTTTGTGAACAAATTGGAGATGCTTAAATTTACACTCAATTGTCCATCTTCTTCTCACTGCCTTGTACTTTCTGTGCTAATATTTTAGTTCTTCATATGACCCAGTCTAATTTTCTTGATATCCAAGCCTCTGTGAAGACCTAAACATCATTCAGGAGGTATTTCAGGACAGTTTTAAGTTCATTCTTTCATAAGCCATTGAAGATCCAGTGTAATTTTTATTAAATGCTTCCATCCCATTGAACACAGTGCAACTTTAAGCACACAGTTAAGTTAAGCAGTGTTGGTTAATGCTTTCCTGAGCTGAGGATTTAGGTGGTGGATAAAGATCTCCTGGGAGTGGCTTCTGTCACTTACCATTTCTGGAGCCCTGTGGCACACTCTTTCCTCTGTTCTGTTTACCACCACTCATCCATCAGAGGAGCAGTTGGGTGCATTTCTCTATCTAGTTTAAATCCAAGGCACCTGACTTTGCTAAGCAGTTTAAATGCTGCCTAATTCACTTGCTTCGATGGAAAGGAAGGCAGAAAATTTTTTTGAAATGTTTAAATGAACCTATTTGCAATGAAAAATTGGCTTATCTTGCCTGAATTAGAAGCCAATGATAAGTTTTCTTCCATTTTGTTAAACCGTATTTCTGCAACAGAAAAAATTGATATTGTTTGAACACCTCAGGCCTGTCCTAGCAAGAAGCTCAGAAGGTGATGACCTTGGACCGGGAGGTGAGGGTGCGGGCTGGGATCAGCACAGGCTCTACAGCTGTGCCTGGAAGGAGATGTAAGGTCACAACTTCAGAGTTTTCTGCCTTGCAAAGAGTAATAAATGCTTTGATACTGGCTGATCAATGTCAGTGCTTGGGGACTGGAAGGAAATCTGTGTTTTGTATTTCCAAGAGCCTGCCAGATTTCTGTCTGGTTGGTTTCTGGAGAACCGTGCCTGAAATGAAGCCTTAGCAAGCTTCCCTATGCCCAAATACATGTTTGGGTCTAAGGTTTTCAATATAATTCAGATTTAAGCACCATGTGAGTTTGTTGCCATGAGGAGCTTTATTAGCTGCTTTGAGTAGGTCAGGATTCAAATACTGCTTTTCATGTTATTTCATATATTTGACCTTCCTCAACTCGTGTTCCAAAGAAATATCTTTCCAAATACATCTTTCAAGTGTAGTAATGTTTGTATCAAATTAATCTGAAGCTTCTGTTGCCCTGGAGGCTGACTGAAATGTGGGTCAAGTCTGACATCAAGTGGTCAGACACACTCCACTCCCAGTGGGACTATTAACACAGTGCTGCTCCTGGGGTCTTGTAAAAACCGCTGGCTCCACTTTTTTTCTCCATGTTTTTTCTTCTGTTAACAGGATTTCTCAGTGCTCTTCCTTCTCTGGTTTCCACCAAGGTCATGGAGTGTCACTGCTGACAGACACATGAGGAACCATATTAGTCTTGCATTAGATATTGCAGCTGCTGGATCTGTCAGCAGAATGATGGGATCGTGTAAATAAAGCCTTGTTGACTTGGCACTGCACATAAGACCTTTATTCACTCTTCCTTGTTTACCCAATATATTCTAACAGGATCTAGGTCTTTTTAAAAGCAGTCCCAGCTCTTGAGGCACAAACTCCTCCACCTGTGCAGATTTTTCAGCCTTATCAATAACTGCAAGAGCACTTATCACTCACACATTTCTTCTTGTTTAAACACATTGCAAACATCAATTCCATTCATTGCTCATGACTCTGAAGAAGCTTAATAAAATTGTTCATGCTATGAAATAGGCGAGGAAGTGGGGATACAGACCAGAGAGAATGTAAATCTTTGAGTAGAGACTTTTACTGGGTACAGGTCTTGGGTTCAGTCCTCTGGCACACTGAGATTTGACCTTCATGTTTTAATGGTATTTGTACCCACACTGACCCAGGAATACAAAGTTCAAGTTCAGCTCCTGGTGCTCCCTTCCTCCAGGGTGAGAAGGTATCCCTCAGTAGCCAGAGGGACATTTTCCACCTCCATTTTCAAAGATTGAGACATAGTTTTGTCTTTTCAAAGAACAACAAAAGACAGGTCATGAGCTATGCAATATAAACTTTTTATCTGCACAACTGATTCATTTGTAATTGGAACATTGGTGTATTTCTATACACTCTGCATAAAACAAACATCACAAAGGTCAGCGTTTTTGTATACCTTGTAACTGAGTCAGCAATGCAAATACAAACTTTCCATTTCTCCATAAATGCCACAGCTTGATAAGATAAAACACCATGCTTGTGCCTCTGGGCTTCTCAACTACCAGTTTGCACCTGGACACCTTTGTTTAAATTAATCTCAGAGGTAAAGCCTTCACTTCAGTGGGGTTTTTTTTCTGCTACAAATTTTGGTTTTTAGTCTGGATCAGTAGTTTCACAGGGATCTTAAGCTGCCATAGAATGGCACTGATGCTAGAAAATACAGCCCTTCCCCTGGTTCAGCATGGTTGTTTTTGCAGCTCCACAGTGTATTGGAATGGGGAATTGTTATAGAAAAACAAAACTAAACAAACTCAAAAACCCCACAAACAAAACCCCCTGCTAAGATTTCTGCACATCTGATTCAGAGATCCATTGTAATTTAATTCAGTGCTTAATGGTGGGTTTATCCTATGTGAGCAGAGCTCCCTGTTTGAACTGTTTCTTATGATAAAACGTTTTTGTGTGAGGGAAATGATCACCTTTCATGTTCCCAGTGTTATCTGGGCAGCCCAGGTCACTGAGGAGAAGGGCAATGTGGTATCTTAGGTTTGAAAGGCCTAAAGTTACCTGGGAATAGTTCAGAAATGAAATGAGGTAAATGACTGAGCTCTGTGCTTAAAAAGCAACGCTGAAACTTTTTTTTCCCCTCATAACCTCTATTTTTATGTATTTGGATATGTTTCACTAGCTGTCAATCTAATTTTGAATTCATTATCTTTAGTCTTTTATAGTTTCACTGACTAGATAAAATTATGTTGAATATGCTAAATTTTAAATGTCTGCTTGTACATTCACAGATTCATCCTAGTAAAAATTAATGTCTACAATAATGATTATAATTTAGAATAGTTTCTGCTTACACAGTGTGTGATTTATACTAAATCACACCATCACTGAAGTCCCAAACCACACTGACTAGTCCCAGCATTAGTCTTGGGATCCATACAACAATCAGAAGATGGAAGCCTTTGCTCCAAAGAGCTGGCATTTTAGAGGAAATGGGGAGGATACAAGATTCAAGCAAATGACCACAGAAGACAGACTTCAAAATATATCCCCAAACAAATTTTCAAATGAGTTTCCAAGTCCGGAGCCACAAGAGACATGAATGTCACACTGCAAATTCAGTTCTGGATAAAAAGTAAGTTCAGAGTAAGCCTCCTTTCTTTTACATCTCTATTATGGCTCCTAATTCTAATAAAATATTTCTACTGAGTCACGGAATAGGAGTTTCAACCAGAGCTTTTCTATTGAGTAAAGCTTACTGTCTGCAGCAAAATGCTCTGAATGGTCCTGTGGAGCATCTGAAAAGGACATTTTTGCCAAGCACCTATTGAAGCTAAACTGATGGGTGCACGGAGGGTCAGCACAGAAAATCAGCTCGGTGCCAAATGGCAGAACCATGGCAAGCTACATCTTACAGGCTTTGCAAGGAATTTTGGCCAGAGTTCACAATTGTAGAGTTTATTGCAGCTCAGATAAAATGTACGGCAATTTTAAACAAATCTGGGCATTTTTATACTGAACAGACTATTCAGCATAAGTGTGTGCATCTTTCAGCAAAACAAGTCATTTTCTTGTTTAAAAACAAAAACAAAATGCTGCATATGTTACAGAGCTATACTTGCCATTCTTTATTTTAAAGTCCTACACAAATGGCTTGTTCTGCTCTGATTAGCTTATTAGTTAATGTTGGATATGAAAGGCAGTTTTGGGGCATTGTCTGTCAACTTAGTGGAAATTAGGACAGTGAGTGCCTTCAATAGTCTTTGTTCATTAAACCATATCTCGGCAGATGTTCAGTGGTTTTTATTACTTTTGCTGTTCTGAAGCATTCTCATTCTTTTTCAGCTAATGAGAAATGTTTGACTTTGTATATTGTTCATGGAAACAAGGTTCAAAAGAGTGAGGTTTGTTACTCAAAGACTGCCACCTTTCCTCTGAATTCATTACACCCATAGGTGTTAATGCACATTAACAAGCCCTCTGAGATTAAGATGAGCAAGTTAAACAATCTGCAGAAATTTTTGCTCTCGAGAGAGCCCTGGGAGCATTTTTGTGCAAACCAAGAAATTATTAGCCCCATGGGGAATTCAGCTGTAGCCAGCTGTGCTTTCTGGGTGAAGAAGGGTTGAAACGTGGGCTCCTGCTGCCAGATTTTAGCTTGAATTATTATAGATGTTCACCAAAGTTAGCATGCCCTGTGTCTGCAGACAACTAATGAAAGGGCAGGTTACGTTTGTTGGCTTAAACCTCTGATGCTGTGGAGTCAGAGCTAACAGAATGGCAACTGGATTCTGTCAGTAAATGAAAAGAGTTCTCTTGGTGGGGAAATTATCAACTAGCTCTGCCTGACACTGTGCTCTCATGACCAGCAGAAATGCTGTATTTATTTAGCAGTTAAAGCAAAGGCAGTTGTATGTATTTCAAATGTAGTTTGGAGTAATGGCCGTGGCTGGGGATGACAAATGAGAGCTCTATTTGATTAGCCAAGGAAATGTACTTTATCTGCCTCTTTTTCACGAGCTTCCCGTTGAATTGATCAACAGGGTGCTAGTGCTGCTCCTTAAGACTAATTTTTTTTCTTCAAATCGTGCACATCATGAGTCAGCAGGATGGATGGAAAGGCAGTCAGGTAGTTGTTTGTGCTTCTAAATAGATATTCATTATGCATGTAACTATTTTGTTAGGGTTCTTGATCTCCTAACTCAAGGTTGTGTTTTTTACTTAAGCAACTTTCAATTTGGTTGGAAATTTGCATTTGCATATGCATATGCACTGTTCTTTCTGGATAATATAACCTGCAAATGTGTATGAAATTTAGCAGTCCATTTTCATCAGCCTAATCCATTTTGAACCAGTCTTATCTTGAAAGTACAGATAATAACCAACAAGAAAAGGAATAAAAATATAATACCTTTGAAATATGTAACTGTTTATGAAAGGAAGGCTCATGTTTTTATCTTGCTGCATACCATCCTGTATTGTCTGTACTTACACATAACAGTGTATTGCAGTGAAAATTAAGATAACAGAACAGTGGGTAAAATATTAGTTGGTAGTAATACAACTGGCTGCTGGTACAATATGCTCTTTGTGGAAACATGAAATAGACAGAGGTTGATAGCACAAAGAAAGGGGCAGTTGCAGTAGCTCAGTATATTAAAAATGATAGCATATCAGATATGGCAATTACACTAGCCATCAATCTTCAATAGTTTGTGAAGAATGCTGCTAAAATGCAGTGAAGCTTTATAAGATTTGTGATCACAGAGTGTAAAATATAACAGATGCTACAATATTTAGATGCCTGCTGGCATTTACTTTTACCCTACACAGCTCATTTCAGTTATATGAAAATTTTATGTGCTCTGTAACCTCACTGAAATAGGAACGTATTTATAAAGAACCACAATGGAACAGAGCATTTTCAATATATACACAACTTGATCTGTTTAATAAGATAGAAAAGGGCAAAAATTGTCACTTAAATTAAATTACTAATAGTTTATTATTAAATTACTGTTAATGCAGCAGTTTTGATCCGTGTGATGCCTTCGGATCTGGACTCTCTGCCAGGGATGTGTCACTCAGAACTGGCTGGAGACTCCGTGCAGCCATTGCTCAGTGTGGGCTGGAGTCTTGTGGGGGTGATCATTGCAAGTCAGAGCTAATGAAATGAGACAGGAAAAGAAAGTTCTTGCAGCTTTCAGCTGGGAAGCACAGTGAACAGCTTCCTCTGCAAAACGTGAATCTTACGTAAGAGCTTCCAAGATTGCTGCAATCTCTTGCGAGGCTGAATTTACTGGAGGACTGTGAAATCAGGGCCTGGATATACTTGCTAATTAATACTGCCTCTTGGAAGGATGCCCAGCAGCACCTCCTGGTATCAAGCTGCAGAAGTTGCCATGCTTCTGCTCCTGTGGATGACTCTGTTTCACTTCATCCCATCTCTACGTTATTTACCTTTTCCTTGTTTCCCCTGAGGCAGCTGTGTTAGGGACATTTAATAGCTGAGTACTTCTGATGTAAGTCTGCTAATCAGTGAACTTGCTGTTCTAAAAAATAAATGCATTAACTCGAGGAGTGCTCCCAAGGCTTGACCTTGTAGATGTCTGACACAGTATTTGAGCAGGAGGAAGAATTCGCTCAACCCAGACTTCCAAAGGAACTCCAAGACTCGCAAAAGCATTTGAACTGGCAGTTTGTCCATATGGCATTTGGCTTGGTTCCTTTGCAGTTTAGGGTTTCATGGACTGGTTTCCCATGTGGTAACCTGGCAAGTCTACAAGTGTTGGGCCTGTAGGACACCAAGAGGCTTTGGCTGTTTGTCAGGGAGGGATTATAACACAGCCTGGGTTAAAAAAGGCACAGTAACTCTTGTGTAGCAGTAAATTCCTCTTTTTTTATCAAGAGAATTTTGATATTGTCGAGAGGAGTGCGGCTCTTTCTGAGGTTAGTGTCTGAAATGTTTCTTAATCCAAAAATTTGACCCTTCACCAGCACTGCTTATGACATTTAGACCGTTTCTATTTTATCTTTTGCAGCAGCTTACTCTTTATGGTTCCTGTTTACAAATCAGATCCCTTGTCACACTTGGAACCACAATCTTTCTTCCTCTAGTAGCCCATAAAATGTAATACAGCAGGGAGCTCATCACTTTGGGTGAGTCATCTGGAAACAAGACACACTTGGGCCATGGAGGATATTTCTCCTGTGAACTTGAGCTCCCTGAGCTTTGAAGAGCCACAACAGAGATTCTTCCCCCCTGCACAAGTGTGAGGTACTTCACTGTAGCTTGACAACACACACGGTAACCAAGCTACACAACTGCTTTTTGTTCAGGCTGTGTGTTGTGTGAATCAAAGCAGGATCTTGGAGTGGTGTCTCAAAAGGGGTAAAAAGCAATTTCGCGGTCAAACTTCCTATCTATCTCCCCTGTTCTACCCGTACAAATAGCACAAACATTTAGCCATACCTATATCTACTAAATCTAAGGTCTGGCTGTTTTCTTCTGCAAAGCAAACAGCTATTTTCTAGCCTCAAAAAACATGTTAGGAAGTTAGAAAGTGCTATAATTCCATTCTGGGCCTCTGCAAACTCAAACAAACCATGTCCAGATCAAAGTCAGAAGGTTGATCAATTTCCCTTTAAGGAGACTTAAGTTGATTCTCTGCATGTCAGACAATATTGGACAGTACATTCATTATTGCAATTTTGATATGTAATCTAAATTTATTTGAAAATGCAGGTGTTTAATAGTTGTTTGTGGCTCAAATACATCAGACTTAGCACTGAAATTTGTGAAGTCTTTGATGCAAATGAACATGGAGTGTAGATAAGCAAACCAACTCAGAGAACTTTCATCTGTACTATTTCTTGATGAATTAAAAGTACTCTCAAGTTATATGAAATACATGCAAATGTGGATGTTTTTAATAGCCAGAGAATCAAAGTCAATATCTGAACTCATTTAATCTCAGCTGGCTTATGAAAAATACAATTATGCACAGAGGTATAACATAGCTCAGAGCTGTCAAATGCCACTCAGCCATCTCCGGTGGCTGCAGTGTGTGTGATGGCTGTGGTACACCTGGTCGGAGAGGGAGCAGCTCTGCCTGTGGTTTCTAGAGGCCACTGTGGGATGTCATCTGTGCCCTTCCCCTGGCTGCTGTCCCTGGTGCTCCATCCGAGCAGTGATTTGCCCAGGTGGCACTGGCAGTGGCAGCAGATGGCATGGCAGGTGCTGGGCACAGAACTTGGAGAAGCATTTTGATTTTCTTCCCAGGTGCCCCAGTTCCTTCACCAGAGCTTTTTCCAGTAAGGGTGGAGAAGAGCATGATCCTTGCCTTCTACACTACCCCATCTCCAGGGGAACTCTCATCAAGTGGTGTCCCCATGATCCTGACCCACCCATCCTGCCTGCTCAAAGTACCATCTCAACTCATTCAACCCATCATCTCCCTTACTGCAGCCAGCTACAGCTAGCTGTATGTCTAGAAATTATTATGCTGTGTGGACAACTGGCTATAACACACGAGCCTCATTATTACCCATTTTTAGGATCCCTCAGTCTGTTGAGCGAGATCTCCATCTCTCCAGTCCTCAGGTTTCCTCCACATCCCCAGCCCAGCCCCAAAGCCTCAGGGCTTGCTCATTTTATCCATTTCCTTCACCCCTGCAAACCTCTGCCTCCGTGGCTGTGCCCTGGACAGGTAGAGCTGTCAGGGAGCTGATGCAGTGTGTCGAGCTGTCCCTCTGGATCTGCCAGGCTGGTTCCCTGAGCACCTTCCATTGACATGCCTGGGTTTCACACAAGGCCTTTATTCAGATAATATGCTGGAGTAAATTTGTTTCTCAGAGGTCACGTCCCAGGAGGCACAGCTTGCCCTGCTTCACATTCCATGACAAATCCATTCTGAATCCTTTTATTATTAATAATAGACAGCAAATTCTGATCTCAGGGTTCCTGAGGTAGAGTCAGTGATATCTGTGTAATTTAAATCAAACCTGCTCTTGCAGGTCTAAGTGAGTTCTAAAGATTGTATCAATGCAATTTCCCTGTGCAGCTGGGCAAGCCAGAGCGTAATTAGAGATAAGAGCTAAGAGCCTTACAAGTGCAAGAGGTGTAACTAACCTTTGCTAATGAAGGATATCATGCAAATAGTATTTGATATTTGTGTGTATCTGACGCTACAGCTGAACAAGGAGTAGTCGCCTGGTGTTTAATGAGGGCTTCTGTGATGGTACAGGCATTTCTTACTGAAAATGTGATTGCGATGAGTATTGCACAGATTCCAGGGAAAAAAGACTCTGCCTGTTGAATAACAGCAAACCTGCCCTCTCTTTAAATTATCTCAACCTTTCCCGCTCAGAAAAGTGGGATAATATCTGCAGTAATAACCACTTCATCTACAAACACAGTGGTGGAACAGAGAATCTTGTTCTTTGTATAAATTTCCTATGAGGCTGTGCATGCCCCCAGAATGCAAGTCAGTGGAAATTAGCGATTGTTTCCCAAAGACAATTTTATCCCCAAGTCCCTGAGAATAAGATTGACCCCCTGTGTCTGCCATTGATCCAAACCAGCTCTCTGCTGCAACAACCCCAGTAATCTGAAAACTTCAAAACCTGCGTGCAGTTCCTGTAGTTCTTTTTAAAGCTTTTCAAAGAGGGCACAAAGACTAACGCAAGTCTGCCTTAGAAGGGTTTGCTGCTGGCAGGAAAGCTAACTGCTGGTAAACTTGGGCTGTGTTAGTGCCAAGGATTTTGATAAGATTGTTAATAGCATGCCTGTGATTCCAAAGGTCTTTGCAAAATCATTGTTACTCTCATCACACTGCAGATGTGGATGTGATATGCATAGGCTGATGTGTACTTGAAGGTATAAGATACCCTGAGTGTATTGCACATACAGTTTGAACCATCAGCAGGCTCTGAAGCACTCCCCAAGTTCATATCTTCCAGTGATTATTGGAAGGATGGTGTTGTGCTATGCCAAAGGGGATGTCTAAATAGCTAACAAGATGCTAGACACTTTATCTGAGTGTTTTATAAGAGTAATTCAGGCTGGAAAAGACCTCAGGAAATCTCCAAACTCCTGCTCAAAGTGGGATCAGCTCTGGGGTCAGATCAGTCTGCTCAGGGCTTGATACAACTGTTGGCCAAGACCCCCAGGCCTGGGCCCCAGCCAATATTGTGTCTGGGGATTATTTGTGCTTGTCTTTGTTAAATTTTATAAGGTTCCCTTTGTCATACTCGTCTGGCTTGTCTTATTCCTGAATGGTGGTGCTGTTGTGTATGCTTTGAATTTTTCTTGTAGATTTTATAAGCATCTCTTAATTTACCTATTTCCTTTGTACTTTGCTAATTCTCCAGATGAAATCAATTCATTGTTGTCAGAATTTTTCATTTCATCCCAAAGCTATGGGTTGTAGCCTGAAATGTGGGCATCAGATGAAGTTTGGAGAAGCGTTGGGTCTATATAAGCAGAAGACTCAGTCAGGCCCTCAAAACTGGTATGGTGTGGCTGGTTACAAATGTGTTCTTTGCACATTTCTTAGCTTTCCTGATTGCTGTCAGAAAGTAAGCTTCAATTTAAGCCCACCAAAATAAAGAAAAGTGAATTAATGATGAAGTAGCTAATGAGAAATGCCAGCATTTCTAATAAATGTTAGCAGAGAGGTTTAGTTTGATTTATTTTCTGATTTTTATCAGAAAATTCATATAATCAAAGAAGACTGCTTAAATTTGCTGTGCTTTTTGCGTATCATCAGCAGAATTTTTAGCAGAAACCCACCTGCTGAATCATTAACTCTATGTGTGGAGAAATAACCCTCACACAGCCCCCACCACAGCAGTGCTTTAGGCAGGGCAGTTTGTCACCACCAAGAAATGGAAACTCAGAAGATCCCACTCTGACCTTTTGTCTTTCTTATCCATCTTTCTCATCCACAAGTAACAGCAGGCTGAAAAGCCCAGTCAGATTTAATTGCACTGATTGGTGTTATTAACCATTTCCAGCAGCCCTAAAATATTTGCACACTTTATCTTCTACATGTGCCAGCAGCCATGTTACACATCAACAAAGCTACAGCCTCAACATGCCAAGCAGCCCAACACAGCCAGCAGTAAATTATTAAAAAAGCTTTCCTCAGCCCCTCTTTTGGACTGGGGGTACATCTGTGCACTGTCTCTTGGCCTTTTGAGGCCAAAAAAGCACAACCTAACCAAGAGAACAGGAGGCCAGGTAAACTCTGAATTTGTTGTGAATGATTCAATCTTGCATTATGAATCTTTGGGGTTTTTTCCTCAGCTCTAATAGACCTAAGTAGTTCTGGAAGCTGTACTCTCACATGCTACAGAAGTACTATTTCAGTAGCAGAGTTGTTTGCCACAGAGAAAATTGTTAAGAAATCATATAACAACCACTGCTGATCCCTAAAGGGGATTGCTTCTCCCACTAGCTATTATCTAAATTGGATGTTTTCTGGAAAGACGAGCTGAATAAATAAAATAACGCCAGCAAGACTGGAGTACTAAGGATGCACAGATTCAGACTCCTCCATTTTAATGTTAGTATAACTCCACTGAACTCAGTAGAGTTATTCTGGCTTTAAACCTAAGCCCTGGGGCCCAAAATGCTGCAGGGAAAGAAGCTGTCTGCTCCCATTTGAACAAGGGGAGGGCCGCAGCATGACTTCATTTACATAAACTGCCTACCAGATGGAGAGAAACCCTGGGGAAAGGCAGGCACTCCCTGCCCCTTCCCTTCTGAAATGTAGGACAGGGGAGAAAGCTCCATTTGAGAAAAGCATCCAGCTAATTTCTTCCTTTGGCACCTTGGCACTCACTATATGGATTTTGGGATGGTTTGCTTAGTGAAAATGAGCTGTCTAAGAGGGGAAGGACATTTCAGCCCAGAGGACAAACTCCAGTGATTCACGGAGTCTGTGCACTGCTGGGCCAGTACTGAGGGCTCTTCTGCTTTAGGACTTTGATGGAAAGAGCAGAAGCAGAGCAAGGTCCACCCCTCTGGCTGCTCCATGCATTGAAACCACGTGAGATCCCAGCTTGGTCAGTGGCCTGGAATGGGACAGGTTCTCTGGGGGTGTCCCAGGAGTCAGGAGGACAAGCAGGGAGGAGAAAGCTCCATGCTCAGTTTTGGGCTCCTCTCTCTAAGGAAGATGTTGAGGTGCTGGAGTGAGTTCAGAGAAGGACCATGGATCTGGGAGAAGATCTGGAGCACAGGGCTCATGGGAAGCAGCTGAGGGAGCCGGCAGGGCTCAGCCTGGAGAAAAGGAGGCTCTGGGGGGACCTTCTCAGTCTACAACTCCCTGACAGGAAGGATGTAGTGAGGTGGGTGTCAGTATCTTCTCCCAGGGAACCACTGACAGGATGAGAGGAAAAGGCCTGAAGTTGCACCAGCTGAGGTTTAGATCAGTTATATACAGCCATGGAATGGGTTGTAAAGCATTGCAACAGGCTGCTGAGGGAAGTGGTGGGTCACCATCCCTGGAAGTGTTAAAAATGTGTAGGCATGGCTCTCGAGGACATGGTGTAATGGTGAGCACGGTGGTGGAGCTGGGTTTGGCAGCTGGGCTGGGTGAGCTTAAAGGTCTTTTCCAACACAAACACTTCTAGAACTCTACTCTGAAGTTTTCAGAGCTGCAGTTCTGCTTCACCCTCACAGCCTGAAGGCTCTGGGTTTGGGATCAGGGTAGCACATGGCTCTTGCAGCTGCCTGACCGCGTTTCCCTTGCTCTTGTTCCCACAACAACTTCAGCAGAGGTCAGCAGAGAATTTGATATCTGATACAAATGTGGCTGCTTACTGAATTCTAATATGAAAGTGTTAGGGGGTTTATTTCTATTTGGTTTTCTTCCCGTCAACTCATCTGTCTAGGATCTCCATTTCTGGAAAGAGGCAGAGTGAAGAATTTAGTCTAATACACCATTTAAATTCCATAAACAAGACAAAAATCTAGTAGCAGACCTGAGAATATATATTGCAGCAATAAAACTTCCCTGAAAGAATTGCAGCAGCAGCTAGGGAATGCTAATAAAGGTTTCTTTGCCTGTGAAGCAGCATTCACAGGCCTAGCTTGGCTTGATTTTCATTTAATAAAAACACTACATTAATATAATCATGATTATATTGTGAAGAGGAAACACTTTGGAAACTTTTTGATTCTCTTCATTAATTACTTCTCTCTCCAGCAGTACCACTGCACCGAAGAGATAAAAGGAGAGTGACTGATATTGAGTTTCATTTTTAAAGAACAAAGTGCATTTTTAATTGGGTTTAATGTGTAAACTCACAGGTAAAAGATGAGCTAAAATTATTTCTGAATTTAAGAAAAAAAAGCAATTTCAAACTGCTGCCTTCTGATCAGGCCTGTCCCAACCCATATGCAGACCACCTACAAGGTGCAATTAACTGTCTTGATAATTGTACAAGGCAGTTTGAGATGCTCAGAGAACTGTTTTGAAATGGACAGTGTTCTCTAGTCTGTGTAACTTGGCCAGATTTTCAGCTGGAATTTAGCTTTCAAAGACAGAATCTAAAAATTGCTTTTAAAAATGGAGTTTTTTATGTGTGTGAGTTCAGAATATATAGGTTTGTATGGAGCATAGGAGTAATGTCAGCTCCTGCCTGGGGCTCCCAAGGTCACTGAGGCAAGGAGACAGGGATAAAGCCAGCTGCAAATGTAGGGATAGCCAGAATTTTAGTTTTACTTTCCAGCTACATTGTATAACAAGTCACATCATGTAGAAGCTGGAGAGCCAGCTCTGAAAGCACCACATATAGAAAAAATGGAAGGGAAACAAAGGAAGTTCTTCAGTATGAAAAAGGCTTTTTCCTTTACTCTTATTGGAGCACTTTATGGCTGAGAAAATGTGGGGTAGAGCATGGGAAACCCTTGGGAAACCATCACGAGCTAAGGTGATCAGGATCTGGATGTGCACCATTCATGGAGTGGGTTGCTGCAGGAGGCTGCAAGCCAGACATCATTTCTTCACCATTTTAATCCACTGCTGGCACTGGCCTGTCAGCCTCAGGTGCTGCACACTGTGAGTGGAAACTGCATCCCAGCGAGGGCAAAAGCCAGCCTGGATGTTCTGCTGCACCTCCCACAGCTCCTGCTCTGGGCCAGGCTGCAGCTCCACATGGGCAGGAGGCTGAGCTGTGCCCTGGGTCACAGCAGCATCACCTGCCTCCAGGCACAGCTATCTACCGGAATTTCTGAGTTCTTTGTGTCTTGGAAATGAGAAAACACAAAGAGGTTACTCAGGAAACAGAACTAAGCATGTGGCAGGAGATCATGGTGACAATGTAAAATAACTGTCTTGCATTCTATTGCTTTCACTTTATTCAAAAAGATAAGTTATGAAAAAATAAAGTATTAAAAGCACAACAAAAATGAGGAACCTAATGTCTCCTTCAATGAGCCTGATATTGATGCTACACGTCTTGCTCCAGTTAAAGGCAATAGCACTAGCTTACCAAAATGATTTATCTTCTCTTTATTTTGTATTTCAAGTTGTTGGTGTATGTAGTATTAATTGTGGTGAGTTAGCAGAGAGAAACAAGCTAATCCATGTGAGAAGATTGCTTCCTTTTGGTTCCCTGTCTGCCTGCTTACTGGCAGTTTCATGCTTAAGCCACTGATTCATTTTTTACCACTCTCTTGCCAGCAATTATATTTCATTGGTGACTGTTGGGGTATAGAGATGGAGGCGAGGGCTGCTGCTTTGTCTGAGAAGCAATATTTCATACTGTATATCACTTCTTAATGTATAGAATCTGGAAAACTAGTAATTTCTCATTTAATTTCCAGCATAATTTACAATGCTGGAGGAATAGTGCTGACAGCTTCTGCTGAGAATGGTATGTGGTATGTTTTATATCTGAAGTCCTGTCTTGCTTCTGTGCCCTCTCTCAAGCAAGGCAAACACAGATTACATTTCTGAGCCAACTCTGTAGCTCTTGGTCACTTCATTTTGTAGCTTTGCCAAAGTAGCAATGACTTACTGTTTTCCAGAAAAAAAAAAAAAAAAGAAAAAAAAAGAAAAAGTAAGCACAGGGCAGTGTAGCTGATATCAATGCTATTCTGTAGTTTTGGGGGCTTTTAAGTCACTGAAGACAGAGCACTAAAATTAATGCCTGCAAAAATACTTTCACTTTGGCTCTTTGGCAGCAAACTTGAAACTACCAATTGGTATAGGTGACAGTAGCTGATATATTGCATGGTATTGGCACCATGCAACACATGCCTGTCTCATGAAGTTGTGCTGCTCAAGTTATGGACTCTGTTAAGTTGGAAGGCCTCATAGTAGGAATTCACTCCTTTACAATTAAGGAGTAAAACTTACAGTTAAACTTGTGAAATAAGAGGTTAAAAAGATTACCATTGCTCTGGGTTTGTCAGAGCAGCTGAAATATGCAGTGGTAATGAAACCTTGGCTGACCTGGAGATCTGCTAACCAAAAGCCCTTTGTGAATTGGGAATGGCACTGCAAAACATTTCCCACCAAACAGTATCTGTGTGTGTGTTTGTACACCCTGTGTTTATGACACATTGATCAGCTCCTCTGTTTAGCTCCTCTCAAGCCCTGCTCAGAGACAAGCAGTGTCTCTAAAGATTAAAAATCCTGGTATTGAATTCAATTTTCAGATCCCATCTCTGACAGTTGAGAACCTGGCTGAGATACAAAGACTAGATAGTACTGCTCACTGGCACTAGAAGTCCATTTTATTTAGAACAGGTTTTCATTGCTCTTCTCTTCCCCCCTCCAGCAACTGGAAGCTTGTTTGGAAATCTGTAATTGTTTTGGCTTAAGACAGATTTTGTGCAAAGTGCCAGGCTTGGGACCCTGCTCAACACTAAGCAAACTGCTGAATTATATGTGTCTTTGTGATAATAAGGTATTAATCCCCAAACTCCCTCGCTGCAAAGCTGAACATCTCGGAATCCAGCCTGCCAGGCGTGGCGTGATGTGCAGCCTTGTGCACCCAGCACAGGAGGCAGCAGCTGGTGCCTGTTAAACACTGCTCATATCTTTGAATCCTGGCACTCTGCACTCTCCTGAAGGGGAAGGCATCCATGGCTTTTTGGTGCCTTTTAGCTGACACATTTCAGTGTATTTTGTGATGTTTTCCAGCCCATGGAAGCACATCTCTTTCTGCAGAATGTGTCCTTATCTGCCTAAGTGATCCAAGCCTCCAGGATTTTGCTCACTGTCCATCCAGTTCAGGGAAGCATTGCAGATAAGAGCAGGACTGAGGTCTGGGGAATTGCCGTCACAGTCACTTTTTCAGGAGAAAATTCACTTGCCATAACAGTAGAACACCCCAGCTGAAAATGTAAGAGATTTTCCTCTATCCATCCTCCCTTCACTTCCAAGAAGTGGAAGTTTCATGGTTTCTCAGCATTGTTGGAGCCTGTCAGGCAAATTTCTCTCACTGGGACACTGGGGACTGACCAGGACTGACATTTCCTGACCCTTGGGTATTTTGGGAAGCCTCACATTTCTGGTTCAGAGTGTCTGGCTGTGATGTTCTTTCAGAGAATTTAAGAGCTTTTGAAAGTATTTGGAAACACTGAAAAAATGTGAGGTTTTGATGGTTGCAAGATGAAATTTCTGAATTTTAGTTTCTTGTGCAGTGGTGCTTCTCACTCCTCACTCCCTTCCTCATGCAAAGTGAGTTGCTGCTTCTTCCTCCTGAGGCCAGGGGGTCTCTGGAGACAGTGTCAGGGAAGAGTAATTTCTCAGGTTTTGCCAAATTTGTAACACTATATTTTCTCCAAATCACTTGGATTTTAATTAATGTACTGCCTTTCTTCTCCTGTTGCCATTACCTGTATAGAAATGAAAATCCATAATACACAAATGCCAACAGCAGACCCTGTGAGCACTCTCCTAAATCTGTCCTGTAATATATAAACCCCAAATTAGTGACCCCAAGAAGCCTTGAAAGCAGCATTCAGCTTCTCAGTAACCACTGCTGTGAGCAAGGCACACAACTCTGGCCTGTTTGCTCCCAAAACATCGAGGCACACAACAGCAAAATCCCACCAGGCACCCAGATTCTTCCAGGCACCCTGAGATCTGTGTCAGCCCTGCAGAAGCACTGGTCCTTCTTCAGCCAGTTCAGAAGCATAAGGCAATTTAAAGTAGATTTTCTTCTAGGGATGAGCTAAGTTTGTAATAAGCACAGCTTTGCTTTCTTTGGCATGTCAGCAGTTTGTTGTGGTGATTTTAATATTGTGCCCTTCACTTCTCTGTTAAGCTGGTGTAATGTAGCCTTGATTATTGCAAGAAATGTCCTTTTGCCTTCTGCTGCAATTAAGAACAAGAGTCATCACTGGGAAGATTTGGCCTTTTCTGTCACTGGCTGTGATTTGTACTTGTCATGGATCCCACTTTTTGGGACAGAAAGACACAGCCTGTGGCATTTAGAGAAATGAATGGGAACCTCTGTTTCCTGTGTGGGAAAAACCAGAATAACCCAGCTCTTGCTTTTTTTCTGTGGGAGATGGGAGGATGGCCATAGGAGCTGCACATCTTAAATCCCAGGAATCTCCCCTGTGCGTGTGTGCAGTGTGGAGGCACGGAGCCTGGTTGGGGGTGAGGGGGCATTCCCTGCCTCATTTTGCTCTTCCCAGATCTTGTCCTGGGAATATTCAGACATTGTGGCAGCAAACACACCGAGAGTAATTCAGGAGATGGATGGTGAGGCAGTAAGCAAATTGCTGCAGTAACATGTACACTACTTTCAAAGCATCCTGAATGGCCTATTAGGTGTAAAATTGGATTAGAGAGAGCAATTAAAATGGTAAACCTGTAAGAAAGAGTTGTATATTGTTGCTTTAAAACTAGAATTGACCACCTGAACACTATGTGTGGGCCACATCTCTTGCCTTTTATTGAGCCTGGAGGAATTTTAAAATATTTCATTAGCATTAAACCTGATAGATCCTTTCCATTAAGCAAGGTGAAGCAAGTATAATGCAACATAGCTGGTGGCATTATAGTGGTTTGAATGTTAAAATATATAAGATGCTTCAGCTGGGGGCCCATTGTGCCCAGTTCATATTTTGAAAAGGTTTGGAAGCTTCTCATTAAAGATAATGAGAGTTGCCAGGTGTCCAGCAGCTCATGAAAGGAAGGACCGAGTCCAAATTATTTCAGTGATATCTTGTAAATGAATTTCTGTTGTCCTTCACACAGATTCCCAATAAATAAGCTACTAATGATTACCCAGACCTCTGATACGGTAAGCCACATATTTGAATAAACTCAGATATGTAGAATAATACATTAAATGTGACTATATTTGCTATGAATATACTATAGTTCATATAGGGGAGAGTTATGATCTTTTAAAGCTTACTGGATGAGAACAGCTTTTATCTCACAGCTAGTGGCTCGTGAACATAAATTAATCTGAACACTAAATCTAAATTTGTTGTTGTTTGAGGTGATTACATGGCTTAATTTTTTTTTCTTTCAACTGGACCATGCATTTCCCAGCAGCTTGGTTTGCTGACGTTTGATTTGTGGTGATACAGATCATATACAAGCTGGCTTGTTGTTTTTAATGAACTGGATGTGTTGTATAATAGAATTGCTAGGTTTGTGTTAAATTGCAGCTTTGGGACTCATTACTGTGAGATGTTATCTGCTTTGAACTGGCTTATTTTATCACAAAGAAAGAAATTGAATTTGCTTAAGATGGCAAATGCAGCAATGGATGGGTTGGCTGGTGAGTGTTTTGGGGCACCCCGTTGAGCTGATATATATTTTATCTGATCTAATTCACATTCTGCCCAGAAGATGCATACACACCCACACATATGTTGGAGTCCATATAACAAAAAGCCTAAAACAAACAACAAGCACAATATATTGCTGGATGGTTAAATGCTGCTTTTTAGCCATTGGTTTTTGACCATTTCAACTGTAAATTCATGGGATCTTTTCCTTAGGGCATTTTTGTTCTAATTTTCTCTACTGTGCATGCAGAAGCTAATGACACATTTCTGCCTGCACATATTTAGCTTTTGCATGCACATATTTCAGCACTTGCACAGGAACACTTTGCAGGCATTGAAATGGAAGTAAATGCAACAGGATTAATTGTGTAAAACCCAGAAAATTGTGTTTCCTTTGACAAGTAACTGCAGGTTTGGAAGATGAAGCCTCTGCGTGTCATTCTTGGCATTTCCATTCCCTTGCAAAACACGTTGAGCTTTCTGCCTAATGTAAGGATGATATATAGGAAATTAAATAGTTTTCTTTACTGTGGTAACTTTAGCTGCTCTCTGCAGCAATGTATAAAAACACTGATTTGCATTGAGAGAAGTATAGGCACCTGAAAAACACTTCTGCTCATACAGTTTAAATCAATGACAAAAGGAGTTCAGTTCAGAGGTGATTTTAAGGAAACACTGAAGGAATAAAAACTGTTGTAAACTGGGCTGATAAAACTTTCATTTGGCTTCTGCTGAGCTGCCTATTAGAGCAGTGCCAGCTTCACTGAGCGTGTTGGGTGTATGATATGTGAATATGTAATAAATAAATATGTTAACATGTAATAAATGTGTGATGCCTGTGCTCTGGAGGGGTGGCTGGAGCTCCATTGCTGTGCCTGCACATCTTCCCTGCACATGTCCTGGCTTCTGGGACCAATGCCATGGCAATTCCAATTTTTTGTGTAGAGGCATTTGAACCACTGCAGTTATAGTCAGAGTTTTATGATAAATGAGGGGGTCTTTGATAGCTGTGGGGACTCAGATGTAAAATATCACATCACAGGCTGTTCCTTCCAATGCAGCAGAACTACCCTCCCTCCAAAAGAAAGCCAATAAGGAATAATAATTTTTTTTTTCATAGTGGGCTTAGTAACTCATTTTAAATGGTTCTTCCAAACTGTCTGTGATCCAGCATCACATGCTGTAGAGGTGAGAGGATTACTAGCTATTTGCACTTTGCATTAATGTTTAGGGTGGATTGTAATGACAAAGCAGATATTGAACTCTTCTATTAATTTGCTTTTGTTGAAATAACCTTTAAATTATTCTTCCCTTAAACAGATGGTTTTTGCATACTTATGACTGCTCTGTCCCATTCCTACCCTGTATGCTGCTTTACGCTCTTTCTCACTTCATCTTGACCCCCATTATTTAACAGATGGGATAGTAAATACACCATAGAACATGATTTTTTTTCCCTTCACTTTCCTGTCCTGACTTTAGAAAGTTCAGTTTTCGCATGACCTTGGTTCTGGAGGCCTTGATTTACATTGCATTAACAGCTTTATGGAGTTTCTTTATAGTTTGCTCTATTGCTGAAAAACAGGGCAGTTTTACTGACAGAATTTACTGTTCATTTTTTCCCAATTGTTTTTGGCATATGCTCATGTTTTGGTTTTTACATCACTGTTACTGGTAATTACCTTGCTTCCATTATTTTTCTTTAATAGAGGATAAATGAGTGTGTGGTATTTTTCTCTAGGAGAGCCAGAGTGAATTGGAGATATCTCTTACGATGGGGAAAATACTGCAGGCATGATTAATGGCATCATCATTGTAACATAATTTAGTTAGGAGGACTTATACAACTGATAAAGTGTCATGTACTTCCACTAAACTGCAATCTAAGTGAACTGTATTTCAGGTTTTTATATCCTCATTTCTGTCTTCTGTAAAGATATTACTGTAAGATTCATACAAGCATCTTTATAGGCTCACGCTGTAAGCAGTGAAAGTTCAATCAGCTCTTCTTGTAGGAATCACAGTTTCTATAAAAAATGAGTAATTATAATTCAAAGAAAGGCATAAATTAGTTCACTAGATGCAGTCATTGCAGACTGAAGTTGTGACTAGATGAGGTCTTTTGTAGAATAAAGAGAAATTTAGTTTAAAATAAAGAAATCTGTCCTTGGGAGATGAGAGAGAAATCAGGTATTTACAGCAGTGCCTACAAAAACTTGCATTCTAAGTACTCCATAGACCACATTTATAAATTAATCAGAGAAAATCAATACATAAGTTGGAGACTAATAAAAGACCTTTCCTTAGTAATTAAAACATCTCTATCTCCATCTACTTAATCCAGCTCCTTGGGCCAGTGGAGATACTACATTTTAATTTCATCTCTGTGTGTTTTATATGAAATTATTGATTTTGTATTAAATAATTTCAATACTTAAACACATAAAACCAACATTTTTCTTGGTTTTCACTGATCACTATTTTTTTTCTTGTGGAGCCCTTTATTTAGCTGAACTTCCTATTTGAGCCTTGCATGTTGGAGGAGGGGTTGTATTTCATTTCATCTTCTTTTATGGTTGAACCTATGCCCCTTCCACCAGCAAAGGCAAGCAAGGTTCACACTGGAGTCCCTTTGCAGTACTCAAGATGAACTCAAGATGGGTCCAGCACTACTTTTCCCCATCTCCATCAGCTGTCAGTCCTTATTTTCTTGTCTCCTCACCCTCTGTCTAGCTCTTATCACTTCCCCTTTTTCTGAGCTGCTCATGTGCATTATTTTCCCTTTCCCTGTCTGCCCATGGTCAGCTGTACTTGTAGACTCTGAATTTCAGATGGAGTTGTTTTGCCCAGTGAGTAGCATGGTTGGGCCTCTCTTTGTGACAGCCTTCATGGGCAGCAAAAATAAACAGTAAATAGAGTCTCCACTAAATTATTGATTTTCAGTACAGATTCTCATCTTGGCACTCCAAGCAGGATGCTTGAGCAGAAATATTAATTGTGCATATTAATTAGGGAAGGATGAACAGAAAATGAAAAAATAAAAGATCACTGTGTAGACCCAGATACTCGGGCAGGATATTATCTAATCATTTTTGTATGGAAGCAGCTCTGTAAAAGCTATGGTTCATCCAATTTCATCATCCTTCCACTGAAAATTTGAATGGGCTTAAAATTAAGATCCCCTTACATAATGGAAGTCGTAATGAAGGATATGGTTCATAAATTTCAATTGTTAAATTGTCTCAGTGGGAAAGGTGACTTGACATTCCCATATTTTAAGGATTTAAAATCCACATTCAACAATAATGGTAAAGGGTTTAATTATCAGCTTATATTAAGACTTGAATATGAGAGACGTTTCAACTGTTCTCTCTGTGAGCCATAAGCTTTCAACTGAAGATTTCTCTTACCTTCCAAGACTTAGATCCTGCTGGTATTTTTATGGAGTGCCTATTTGTAAATACTACTCCTTGTGGATAAACTAAGCCCAAAAAGTCATTTCAATAAAAAAGATGGGAAAACCAATTTAATCTTTAAATGTTCACAAACACACAAAATATTTTCCAGGACCACAAAACATGGAAGGCCTTTGGAAGTATTTAAGGAGGCATCTTCATGACCATTAGGCAAAGTAACCAGAGCAGGGCCACTTGTCCCTTTCCACTCCAACAGAAGGAGCTTTCTGTGGTGCCTCAGAGCTCAGTGAGTTAAAGATGGAAATATCAATAATGGAACAAATGTTGCACTTTCCTGTTATTCAACACAGGGATGTTGCAGTTTGTATTTATCTGTGCTGTCTAGGTTTGAAAGTCCCACTCTGGTAAAAATCTCCCTGTATGGCTGTTCCACTTTTGGGGGATGACATCTGTGGTTTTTCCTAGGTTTGAAAAGCACTGATCATCTCAGTGTTGTTATTGCAATAAAAATAAATAGTAATGACAATAATAAAAGTGGTACTATGTTTGTAACCACTGCTGAAACTGAGTAGTGAATGATGGCCACGTTTAGCCAGACTGCTGATGCAGGAATACAGAAACTGGAAAGATATCAACCAGACTGATTTAAGACTTGGAGAGAGCACAGAGCTGTGAGATTGATAGCACAGAAAGGAATCTCTTGGTTGAGGTCCATGGCCTGCATCAGAGCTTTGGGGATTGATAGCACTCGGCACCATCAATCTCACAGCAGCAAATGGGATGACTATTCTCCATGAAGAATGGGCCATATTAAATACCCTGACATCCATTAGATTGAGAGCTGCAAAATGAGTAAGGATGAGTGCATGTTTGTAGAGATAATACAGTGCTGATTTTGGTGCAGTTTGTTCTGCTGCAGAAACCTCCTCGCTGCCAGTTCCAAGCTCAGCTCCTGCAAGTTGCAAGTCATGCTGGAAATAATAATAAGAAGAATAAAAATGCACAGAGGGTAGTGAAGGGAGAGGGACTTCTTAAAATTTAAGGCCTGGTTTAATAGGGCTTTGAGAAACCTTGTCTAGAGGAAGGTGTCCTGCCCATGGCAGGGGCTTGGAGCTGGGTGATCTCTGAGGTCCCTCCAAACCATTCTAGGCTTGTATGATTCTGTGAAACTTACAGTGCAAAAATCAAGCAATGTAGCCCATTGCGATTTGCTTAATATTTTTGATTTATATTTTATTGAATTTTTTGTATAGTACATCGTGGCCATTTTCATGCTGAATCTTCTCTTTGTAAACTGGTGGCAAAACAAATTCCTTTGTTGTATCTTGTGCTTTGATTCTCCTTGTGGTATGAAGCTCATGAAACTGAAAGCTTGAGGTAGACATGTCTTGCTTCAGGTCTGTGGAATTATCTGCATGAATTGGCTTGCTTTTATTGTTTAATATTTTTATTTAATGCAGCCATATAGCCTCCTTCAAGCATCCCATCCTATATCATATTATTCCATCAGAAAAGTGTCATTTACTCACTCTAGCATTTCAAGGGATGTGGAAACTGCTTTTTTCCCCGTGTGGACACAGCTCCCTTAGCAAACATTGCTGCTCAGAACACTGGCAGATGCATTGCTAAGTGAAAATAACCATCTCTTGTGTGAAATGATTCAGCAATCCAGAGACAAAGGCATCAAAGGACACAACACAGGCAGTAAAAGCTGCTGTTGCCTTCCAACAGTAGAGAAATCCATAGATAGTAGAGGATTACCCTTGAAATTTGGGGGTTCTTTTCTCCTCTAAACCATTACTATTTTCTAATATGTTCAACATAAAATTAGGGAAGTGTAGTATCAAACCTCTGTAAAGCAAAATGATTTTTTAAAGTTTTGTTGAGAAGTCTGTGAAGAAAAAAAAATAACCTGAATTTATCTTCTGTAGTGTCTGGTGGCAAATAGAAATATGAATAGAGAGAAAGAAGTATCCAATTGCACTTGCTGGAGGGAATTTCCAACTTTGAATAATATGGTACTAGATTTTAGTGTTCACTTGTGACATTACATCTGTCCCCCCTTTTATGTTCTGTCTTTTATTACCTTTTTAGTAATTTCCTCAAGTTTTACTTTAGAAGGTGACAGAATTGCTTATCTTATAGATTTGTTGGGCTTGACTTTGATGGCAAGAGTCATCTCTCAAACACTTCTGGAAGATAAGAGGGATTTAAAATATGGTGCACCTAAATCAAGGAAAATTCTCATATTTAGTGATTCAGGGAAGCACTAAAATTAAAGTATGGTCTTTACAGACTATCTCTTTTGACTGAGAAACCAGGATTTCCAGCAGGAGTGATAAGCATTCTTAGATCATGGTAAATAAATTGGTTTGCTGTTTGAGCTTATTGTATTATACAGACAGACTTCTGATTGAAAAAAGTATTTTTTAAAATATTCAATTTAAAATGTTTTGCAGTATTTGAATGACTTTTGTAGGCTTGCTGATAGCTAGATGCAATTTGAAGCATGCCCATGTCCATGAAATAGTCATGTCTCCCTCAGGGAAAAGATTCTGGGGAGGGCTAGCAGCAGCTCTAACCATTTAATAAGGAAAATAGACTGTTGCTCTCCTGGTCCTTAAGGAAGACTTAGAGGTAATCACATTTAGATTCTTGGAAGACTTTTTGTAGTATTCCAGAAGGGATTTTAAAGTCAAAAGTGAAAACTAAATGTAGCCGGAGTAATTCTAGTGGCTGTGTGTCAGAAACTCAGACTTTAGGAGGAATGTTGTGGTGTTATGCTGAAAGAAACACGAATGTTGAATTAGTGTCAGAAAGATGGAAATGATAGTCCTGTGCAGAGGGAGGCTGAGCTGGCAGGGACAGAATATCCCCTTAATTCTATACTGAATGTCCAAGTTAGAGCACCAGCTAAAAGTAACTGAGTGTGCAAAGAAAAAAGTCCCACGTGGTCACCACAGCTCATTTGGGAAAACCTCGACATGATGGGACCTACCAATGACAAATGAAATTCAGCCCAGGTAAATGAATAAACAACGAAACCAAAAGCCATTCATAAACTGGAAAATGTGCTGATACCTAGACAAATAAAGCAATCTGGGTGTTTCTGCATTGAAATAATCCCTAAAGTATTCATCCCAATGTGTACTGGCAATGAAAAACAAATCAAGCGGTGGAGTGAATTGAATTACCCGTCCTGTGTGCTATAAATCATAGGGAAATCCAAGAACTTTTATTGCTCCATATGGTAGAGTTGGACATTGTCTAGAGTACTGTTTGTAACACTGCTCACATCAAAGCAGGAAAGTTAAAATTTTGGAGAAGGTGGATCCAAAACAACCCAGCAAAAGGAAACTGTTAACCTTATCATTAACAGAGAAAAATAGAATGGCATTCAAGTTCACAATAGCCAAAGGGAAAAGGAAAAAAAGGAAACAAATTAATTCTAGGATCTTCTTGTCAGTGAAGGAAATTTGTGACTGAAAATAGAGGAGAATGGAAAACTAGGTGGGTATTTAGACAAAATTCCACATCCAAGCAAAATGCACATTTAGTTATATGTGTTATTCCACTAAGAGGTGAGTTAATGGAAGTAGCACTACCTGGAGCTCTCATGCATGCCCAAATCCTGTCAAAGAGGAGGATTTTTTTGGATGAGTCAGGGAGCTGGATGCTACACATCCAGCAAGGGATGGGTATAGGGTTTACTACAACATCAGTGATGTTAGAGAGGTCATCAGATCTCAGTCACCAGCAGTGATACTGCAGGAGTTATGAATAAATGCAATTAGAACAGGCTAATTTGTGAAATTAATGCTGATTTTGTCTATAAAATTCTGTTTCTGCCTCTTGGGTTTCTTCATAGCAGTACCCAACTTTACACCATATATTGGCACCACCCTGGAAGCTGGGGGTGGTTGAATTGTGGTTGTGGAGCTGCATCTGCTGCCTGCTGCAGCTCCCGTGTTTATAATTCCAGGGGTGCTCTCTCTGGAGCAGTGCAGAGCATGTCCCAACCCAGTCACCTTTCTACCTTTAAACTGGCAGGTGGCCTCTTTCTGAAAACAGACCCCAGGCATCCATCTGGGTTCCTCTCTGGCTCAGCTCTGTGCCTGGGGGAGGCAGGGCTGGTTGCTGGTTGCTTTTCTCAGGACTGCTGAGCTTGCCTTTCTCAAGTTACAACCTCAGATTTAGGAACTCACAGACTAAAACAGCTCAAAATATGCAGATGGGAAAGGGATTACCCTCCCTTCCTGCTGCACGGAATGAAATTTGTAAAGTCTCCAGTTTCCTTTTTATGGAAGCATTTGGCTTATATGCATCTGTTAGAACTGGAATGAATTTTAAACATGTTTCCATGGAGCATAATTAAACATATTAGAGCCTCAATGAATTGTATTGTCCTATGCCAAACTAAAGACTGCAAGGAATAAAAGGAATTAAAATGGATGTCAGAGTGAAATGAAGTTAACATTGAACACATTCATTAAGATCAATAAAAATTTGTTGTTGTTCAGTGTATTTAAAAAGGTTCTGGAGATGTAAAATGAAGTGTCTCATTGGTTAAAATTAAAACACTGAAATGCTGCTAGGAGATCACAGGTGATATAGCTACCTAAGAATACATCACAATTCTAGCAGCAGCCTGATAATTAAACTTTTGTCTCAAGTGCAAAACCTCTTTCATGTAATAGAATACTGGAACTTGTGTAGGTGAAATGATGAATAGAAGCAGATATTTTAATTCTTTATTTTTAGACACTTTGGTAAAGAAACCAACATTCAAGCTCAATTCAGTGTATTGCTGTTTATTCCCAAAAGTAATATTTGTTTGGTTTTGCATCAATAAACACATTAATCAGAAGCAGAAAAATAGAAAGCATTAGTCAATGATCTAATAAAATTCTATAATATGAACCTAGTAATGAATAAAGGTTGATAGATGAATGAAGATAGTGATAACAGATAGAAAATGTAGCCTTCCAGCACACTGCTTATGGTGTTTGAATGAGTTTCAGAATTTAGGTATGAAAAATTATTCTAACCTGTCCTATTTTTAAGGGTCCACTGGAACTCTTACCATATAAATTTATAGAACAGTACTTAAATATTAGATGGTTTTATACAATTTTTCTGACATGAGGGAAAACCCCTCAGTAGAACAACACACCATACATGTGGGAGAAGTATGGGAATATTTCCCCCTAATTTATTAAAGATTCCAGGGATACTTTTGCAACACAACATAACTGAAATTATCATATTAAATGTTATTTTAATTTTAAGGTGTTATTAAAGATATTCCTGTCCTCTTTGACTTATTCTCATGTACCTTGCTGACTTGATTTTGCTGTGTGTTCTCAGATATTTTAATTCCACTTGAAATCAAGAGGTGTTAACAGGAGTATCTAATTCTAGGGGGTGATTTGTCAGACGCTTTTGCTTGCCTATACTGCATCAAATTTTTATGAAAATGGAACTGCAACCAAGAAACCAGAATGTTTGTGGTTTAAAACAAGTAAAACTGGCACGTGATTTCCTTTAATGTTTGAGGGAATCCTTGATGTGAACTCTGGTGTCAAGTAGTGTAACAGGCAGGGATGTCACTGTGCTGGAAGGTGTTTCCTTGCATCCAGGGGGTTCTTCATGTGTCCACCTGTCTGCTGTTATTCAAGGATATTATGGTTTAATCCTCTGGACAAACAAACCCTGGTGCAATCCCACTGTTTCAGTGCACACCTGCTGACAACTTCTGAACACGTCGTCCAACCAAAGCCAACAAAGATATCAGTGAGTGCTCATTTGTGAAAATAGGTGGGAAAGAAAAGAAGGGAGACCCACTCACTCTGAAAAGAGATTTGACTGTAAGACATTGAAATGCTTGGATCATACATCTGACCCAGTTACAAGAAGACTTTTGGAGTAAATCCGAAATAAAAATGCACACATGGCCAGGCTTTCTTATTTCTGATGACAATGATGCATTTTGTGCAGATTTATTGGCTTTTCCTTTGCATCTGTGCACATCTAAAAAGATGCAGTCTCTTTATATTCAAGCAAACAAGACATCATGGTGTGCTAAGGAGAAAAAAATCTGTCCTGTAAGACAGTCAGAAACTGAAACCTGGTTTACATGTTCTGAGTTAAAATAATGACAAAAACATCTTTAAATCAAACCATCTCACTTAGAATTAAAGATGCTGGTCCAGTTCCCCCATCTCCTGTAAAATCTGACACACACACACCTCCTATTTTAAATTATGACAAGTGTTTCTTAAGCATGAATTTTTAGACTACTGGAGCATAAAATCTTCTGGTGGATTTTGTCACCAACACATTCTCCTAAAACGATACTAATCCTGAAAAGCTGATGCAATGAATTTACACTTCCTAGAAAAATCAAATGAAAAATTTTCACTGTATTCAGTGTAACTCCATTGACTTCCATGGATTTTCTGTTGATTTATGTGAGTATGAATGAAATGAGAAAGGGCCCAGTAGAATAAGTTGTAGTTTACACAAAAAGGATTTATTGCAAGGACTCATCAAAAGAATTTTTCAGCGTAATTTATAAACGGTTTACTGACTCTAGCTGACCTTCAAAATTGCTATTAAATATTCACTCTAAGGAGTACTCTGTATATTTAGCTAAAGCCTCAGTTTAGAAAGGTTGCCAGTACGTTTCTATCTCATGTCTATGTTTTTCTCCCAATTTCAATATAAGACAAAATTGATAGCTAGAAAAGGCATGTCTTTTCCATTTGGAATTGACAACAAAAAATCCAACATTTTTTGATTAATAGTCTTATTTTATGACTCTAAATGTTCCCCAGTGTCAGTGTGCTGGATTAAGAATATTTCATTCTTTCATGTTTCTATGAGGTGTCCTCATGTCTCTAAGAATTTGTCCTGCCTATATCTATTCAAGTACATAAGGCACTGTTAGTTTGTACACAACTTTTGTGGCTGAAATCTTCACCTTCTCGCATGCGCTGGAGCAGAATATCTCCTCTGCAGTGTTTTTAGCAAAAAAGTTTCCTTTAACCAGGCTCCAGCCAGAATGTGACACTGCTGTGCCTTTGTAGGGTAGAAACACCCTTTGAAACAATGCTAGGAGGTGTTAAGCTAATCCTTTTCAATGATGTCTTTTTACAGCCTAATCGAGATAAACCCCAGGAGGGAAAGAGAGGTTTGCAAGATGGATCTGTGCCCCGTGTGGTTTTTCAAATGGATTAAAAGTCCATTTTATTAACAGAGTGCAGTGTAGTATGAAATAAACCTGAAAGCATATGGGTTTGCCCTGCCAGAGAGCCATAGGTTGGAACTCTGCTGTGATTTTCCCAGTCCCAGGCTCCCTCTGCCAGGAAACTTCAGCAGCACTGGGCCAGCAGCTGAACCTGTCCTGGTGAGAGGCTGGGGGCAGGGAGGGGTTTGGGACAGTGGGGCCTGAGCCCAAACTGCCCATCCAAGGCTGGGAAGGGTGGGATCAGCAGAGCTTCACTGGAGGTGGCGCATGGGCTTGGGGGAGCCTGAGCCTTTGCAGGTGGCCATTTCCTCTCTGCTGGGAAAAAAAGTGAGCTCTCTTGGATATTTGGTATTCTTCAGGTCCACTTCTGTGGTCACTGTGGATAATCCTTGGGTGGAGCGCACCAGTTATCTGCAAATTAAGGTCCATTAGGGGAAAATGTTCATATGCTTTTTCCCCAGTTAATAGAATAGCTTTCTCTCCTGAAGAAAAAAATCAGAGTTTGATCTCAAGAGCTGCATATGCATCTGCAAGATAAGGATAAGTTCTGTTTGAACTACCCAGGTGCTGGGATATTTTCTGGCACTCAGCCTTCCTCTTGAGCCTCTGGTGTTTCCTCTTCAGCTGCCAGGACCACGAGGGATAGGTTTTGCATTCTATGAATTGAATTGCCAAAACACAGCTCCTACAAAAGCCAGCCAACATGATCTTCTCCTCAGAGCAGGGGAGTGCTGACGTGAACATCCATTCCTGCTTTTCAAAACATTCTTGCCCATGCTGCAAACAGCCAGAGATTTCCTCACATGCATCACATAAAATATCCCACATAGCTGCCTGGATTTCTGTTGTATTTCTTAATATTTCCTCCAAGAGCTTAAAAAACATTTTAAATTAAGTCAGTTGCAGCTGCTCTGTCAGGAATTCACTAAGCACTGCAGCCACTGAAGCAATTAAAAAAATGGCACAGAAGGTAATTAAAAGCCTTACTGGTTCTTGCTATTAGACTGACATTTTAAATGCCTCTAGATGTTTTATTGTGCCAATAACCTATTTCCCTAGTCTCGAAGAGAAATACAACTGACATCAGTAATTTAGTGAAGCATTCTACAGGTATCATAATGTTCCAACTAGAAATCTATATTAAATCACTGTGGTTTTCCATTCTGCACAGTCCTCACCGCTCAGCTTAATGAAACAGTGGTTATTTGTTAATGAATATTAGAGCTTAGTCCCTCATTCTCATTCCCTGTAGTCAGCTGCATAATATTTGTATTACTTGTGCACAAAGAGACTCTTTCTGGTTATCATGAGCATGTGGGCTGCAGGGAGTTGTGCAGAGATTGTCCTTTTCCTGAGCAACAGCAGAGCAGAAATCCTGGTTTCTTGTACAGGGCTGCGCAAGTCGCCTTTCCCTGCCCCAAGGAGCTTTCCTGATGAGTAGTGCTGAAAGGTTTGTGACTGGCTGCTGCCCACAGGCTCTGCAAGGAACAGAGCGGGGCTTCTCAGTCCTTCTCTGACCTCAAGTCCTGTGTTTGTAGAGAGATTAATAGAAGGAGGTTCCTCCCACAGACTTGTGTCTATCCCCACGGCCAGAAAAGTCAGGCTGCTTTAGTATAATCCTTCATCTAACTCCTCCCTTCGTGTAACCCCTTGTCTGTCCAGCAAGGGAAGCTGGTAGGATATTAAGCATTTTTCTAGCTTTCAATTCAAGTTTCAAGAAGAGGCTTTAAAAGGATGAAGGGAAAATATTTCATTACCAAATTTTCCCTGATAGCCTCAAAATGTGAATGTGCAAATCCTTTTCATTGTGCCCATGAGCTGCTATTCTTCAATTCTTATAGGAAGTTATAGGAAAAACACATGACAGAGAGGAAGGTAACTGAAGGTTTCTTAATTTTTTTTGCCTTGATTTATTTTGTAGATCTCACACAAACATAAAATCAAACCAGAATTCAAGCATATTACACTTATCTGTAAAGCATTGAGAAGTTAGACTGCAGCAAACAGCACTGGGTTATAGGTGTTATTGTGTCTCAGGGTTTGACAGAAATTATTCTGATGTGTAAGCACGAGGAGCAGCATTAATGCTGAGCTTTCGGCTTTTATTCCATTTTTTCTCTCCTGGGTCACCCTAATGCTGTGCAAACAGGGGTGCTTTGGAAGGGATTTCAGCAATAAACAAACCCACACATATCCCTGTGACTCGGGAGAAAGCCCACACAGGCTTGCTCACTGTGACCTCTGCGGAGCCTTCTGATTGAAGCCCTGCTGATCCACGCTACACGTCCCTCCAGTGTGCATCAACAGGAATGTAAAATGGAAAACTCTCTTGGCACTAATCTCCAAAGCCACATCTAATTCTCGTTTTTAATGAGGCATTGAATTATTCCGTGCAGTGAGAGGCTGCCTGTCAGTCTGCAGCACAGCTCCGTGCGTGCTGTTGTGCCACCAGAGATAAACAATCAGTACGACTGATCAGGGAGGCAATCACTTAGATAAATCTGAGGAGGGAGAAAAGAAATGCACATGCAGTTCTCGGGATGAAACAGATATTTTGATGAAGTTCCATATTGGAAATATCTACTGTGTGAATATAGTGACTGGCAGTAACTAATTAATAGTGAGTTAGTTTTAAAATAAATTATATAGTTCCTAGATTTGCAGTGGGAGGAAGGTCTAAGAACCAGAACCTGAAGATCCATGGTCAGTTCCTCATTTTGCCACAGGTTTAGACCTGGTGTCCATGTAGTAAGAAGGCTTCAAAGACGCACCACAAACCACAACCCAACTGCAGTCCCCCTGTCCCCGCTGCCAAGCCAGCCTGCCTGTATTCACCATCACAACCATGAGCACCAAGCCAAACAGAGAGTAGAGGTTTGCTCATGCCCCCAGGAAATGGTGCAAGCATTGCTGATGAAGTCTGGATTGCTGTGTAGAAATCTCTGCCATGATCTCATACCAGTAAGCCAGTAGTGATTTGATCAGATCTGCTCTGTTGTTCATTTAGGCAGTGGGTTTCTATTGAGTTTGAAGGGCAAATAAACAAATCAGACAGTTTATCACCTGGTTTTGCTGCACTTAACTGTCGCTATTTAAGGCCACATGATTGATATATTGATTTCTGCATCTACCTACATCCCAGCCAACCCATCACTCCCTTTGGGTTTATGTTCAAAGGAGCTCTCAGCTGTTTTACAATTTTATTTTTTAAATAAATTGTCTGTCACCAAAAAAAGCCATTAAATATCATAATTTTATTTAAAAAAAAAAACCAGTCTTTGTCTTCTACTTGGGCTAGAGTGTGTTGAGTACCTTTTAACAAGACAGAGAGGGTTCCTTTCTGGCAAAATCCTGCTAAGCCAAACTCCTGTGCTGTCATCTTTGTGTGCAGAAAAGATCACCCTGAGAAACTCTGATTCTGTTTGAGCTCCATGCTGTGCCAGAGCAGCACATCTGAACTCACTGCCCAGCTGCTTGTGATGGCTCTGGGTGCCAGAAGTTGTCCCCCATCAGCCTCCTGGCTGAGCTGCTCGTGGGACTCCTCCAAATGAATCCCTTAGCATGGGCAGCCTCAGTAATGCCAGGTTCTCATCAAGCCAGAGGGGCAGCACAGTGGGATCCAGCACAGAACATGTGTCCACAGCTCTGGGGAATGTGGCTTTACAGGCAGCAAAATCCTCTGGAGCTGCAAAGCTCTTGAACATGTTTTTCCTTCTAACGTGAAAGCCTGGTGTAAAGCCTAGCGCTCTAAAACATAAGAATATTTTAATTAGGAAATATCTAGATGGTTAAGCTTAACTGAGCAGAAACCTGAGAGTGTTTGGGTGGGAAATGTTCAGGTGGAATTGTGAAGTGGTGAGGTAGCTCACTGGCATGCAGTGTAATTTGTGATTAAGGTTATCTGCAGTATCTAACCTTTCAGTAAATGCCAGCTGCATAATGGCTGTCAGTTTTCTCTCTCAGACATTACACTGCAGAAGGTTCTATCTGACCATAAGAATCTATTTAATAAGCCTCTAATGGGAAATGACCAGTATCTGAGTATTACAGATTAAAAGTGACAATGCTAATTGACTGCAGAGGTATCTACATGAAGAGGGACCAGAAAAATCATTTAAGTCTAAATGAAATTGGACTGATTTGATATTTGAAAAAGCATTACATTCCTCTTGTGTTTGGCAGTGTGGATTAATTGCTCCCTCTGTCAGGTTCCTACGTAGCAATAGGCTGAGATTGGTGGGGAGTGAAGAACAGGAACTTGGGGGATTTAGAAATACATTGGTTTACTAAAATTAGAAGGGAAGGTCTGCATTGTCGGTGATTTTTATGGCAAGAAATGAAATTATATTTTGTATCTGCAGCTCCTGATTGCTGGTGAAACAAATCAGAGGCACAACCACATTTCTGTTCTGAGGATGTAAATTTAATTACCTTTTTTCTTAGCTTTTAAAAAAGCATTTTGCAAATAGATACGACAGGGAAATAGTAAATCATGATTTTATGAGGAGAAATTGATAGAAATCATGGCAATAGGAAAATTATCATATGTGGCATACACATCTCAAAAATGACTTAAAATCATTAGGTATCAGGTAAATGCATGTGATTAATTTCTGTATAGTTTGCTGTGTACAAATCTTTACTTTCAATCAGAGGCTGCGGTACAAATTTGTTTATCTGTATGATTTTTTACAGTTCTAACAAGGGAACACATAGCAATGATTCCAAATAACCTGTTATGTTCATATAAAAAGCAGCATTTTCATGTGTAGGTACATAAAGAGTTTTTGGAAAATAGATACCAGACACCCTTTAAAAGTCCATACTGAGAAAAATTCCCTTCTAGTGTGGCTCTATGTGCTTTGGTAAATAAGCTAAATAATTCTCTTTATCTTTGTGAAGATAATGAATTAGGGGTTCAATACATTCTGTCATTGCCTTTCCCCAAAATTAATCAAGTTAAATGTTTTGTGTAATAAAGCAACATATTAGCCTCCTTGACAGAATGTATTTTATTTTATTTTATTTTATTTTATTTTATTTTATTTTATTTTATAATGAGTGGTTTGGTTCTCTGCTTATTTTTGAAACCTACATGAACACAGGGAAAACTGCTCATGAATTCCATGCAGAATTCAGAGAGTTAATAAAGAAAACAGTTAAGTATGTGCTTAAATTCAGTGTGTGAGCAATTCTGTTGAAGTTGGAGGAACATGTGGCATGGTTCAAACTTAATGAATCCATAAGTCTTTGGAAAATCATCTGCTTAGTGTCTCTGGTGGAAGATAAAGAAGGAGAGAAGCATGGTAATTTTACAGGAATATGCACTGAAATATGCTCTGCTTTTCACTGACCCTGCTGTATCCCCAGCTTATACCTGGGAATGTATGCAATGTGCTCTGTGGGACATTGTGCCAGTGCTAGGAAGGAAATAAAAATAGGAAACAAGCAAACAAAAATAATTCTAAAATCTCTGAAATACAATAATTGGGTTATTGTGCAATTTTCAGATTAAAGTCCAGGTAATTTATTTTTAACGTAATATTTTTATGTTCTGCTTATATAATGCATAGGATTAAGGCAAAAATGAAGACTGTTCCTAAAGTTCAGGGAATGTTTACTTTTATGCAAGAATTGATAAACCTTTCCTATAGCTGCTACAACATAAAATAATCATCCACAACTACTTACACAGCATGGAGTTGGGAAACATAGCAAAATAATCAGCATGAAAGTGAGCCATAGAATGTGCTGAACATAAATATATGGCCTAGTTCTCCCTTTGTGTCAGTTTTAGGCCAATATAGCTGTTGCAATATAAATAAAAACACAGCAGTAATTTCAGTGATTTCAGTGCAGCTGGTCCGTAGATAAGTGAAAATGTTTAGGCTTTCATTCTGCAATCCTTAGTTTGAAATGAAATGTGCAATGTTTTTCTTGGCTCTGATTTGTTACAATTAAAAACGAACCAGGACAGTGCTAAAGAAAAAAAGAAGTGTGTGAATATTTAAATAAATACTGTAACTTTGGTTAAATTTGATCATAATAGCCTTTGAGGTCTTTCTGTTCCACAAACTCAGAGCTTCTTGAAGCTGGTCTTCATAATTCATTTGAATACAGATATCATATAGCTGCATATTTATATTTGAATATAAATATTTGAATTTATATTCATATTAATTTGAATTCACCCATATTTGAAGCTGTATCTCTGCATCCAGCTCACTGGCTGAGCACAGTTTAAATATCAAACCTCAGTGTCAGGCTTCTCATGAGAACCTGTGAACTGCCACTTGCTCACCCTTGATTTGGGAAGGAGCATCTCTGAATCCTGGCTGGGCTAACAAGTAACAGAACTGATTCATACATGCTCTGCAGAGGTCAGAACTGACCATGTTTTATTACAGACTAATGCCCTCATTCTCTGGTGGATAACTTGGTGGATAAAGCCATTTGGGTTTCCCTGTCCAAGGGCTCTGTTGCCATCACACAGTTTCTTTACCTTGTCCTTAAATCCTGGCTTGCCCAGCGATGAAACTGTAAGTTGTGTTCCATGTGACATTTTATGGTGAGCAGCATACAGAGGTGCTGCAGGACAAAATCTGAGGTCCTCATCTCTATGCTCTGCTTAACTTTAGGACCCTGGCACCAGTTCAGATCTAAACAAGGTGTGCAAGCTCACTTGCTCTCTGCTAGACAAGGTGCTGCACATCTGGAATCATCTGGGCTAATCTGCCCCCCTCCATGGCAGTCACACCCAGGTAATCCCCAAGGTCAGCCCTGGAAGTTTTTCTCTCAGTTTAGAGCAGAGATAAGTGGCTCTTGCATGTCTTGCAAAGCTTTTGTGGTAGCACAAGATCTAATTGTAGAAACAAGAGTAGACCAGCGTGAGAGGGAGATCCATATGGAAGGGCAAAGCATGGTTCTCAAAGCTGTATTTATTAAGCATTGTAGAGACTTCTACAAAACGGCAGAGAAAAATCTTGAAATATTTTGCTTTCAAAAGTTTTAGTAATTTGTTTAAGTAATCTCTGAAACTCAATTTAAATCAGAGATGGTATTTTATATTTGTCACTCTCCAGGTAGTGAAGGGGCAAGGAGAGGATGAATGCAAAGGTAAGAGAGGCTGCTTTTTCTGGAGATCACCACTATGGAGAGGAAATTCTGTCTACACATCTTGCACAGTTGGGTCCAGCAGACAGCATACAGATAAATACTTTTTAATACCAAAAAACACAATGAAAAATAGCTCTCATGGGTTTTCTCCTGCTTTATTTTCTCCAATTTCGATAGGAAAATGTACATATCCATTAAAAATATCACCTACTTTTTATTTTTTGAACATCAATATTGAGCCAGGATCATTTTAACCTAACTGTAGAATCCATCACTGTTGATAGATATAAGAATGGCTTCAATTTTTTTTCTTTCTAACAACTAACCATTTTGACATGTAAAGAAGAGTCATTTTATAAAATTCTAAACTTTTACAAAGGTAAGAAATGGCAAAATAATAACAACATTTGTCTTCTGTCAAGAAATATTGACATGGTATTACTACAGCAAAATTGGTTTGTGTTGTGAAGTGTGTCTCATAGATAAATCAGATCTGAGACTTTTTTAAGCTAACTAAATTGTGCTTTGGTGCTGATATATATAAGAATATCAAGACACATGATAGTGACTTTTTTTTACCAAAGTGGGCTAAGAGCCGTTCAGTTAAAAGAAAACTAAACACAAAACAAAACATTTCCTGCTCTTCATCTGCCTTCACTTTTTTCACACTTTGCTCTAGCAGGATCTGATTTGTCAGTAAGTGGGCAGTGCATGCCTCAGATAGGAACAAACAGAGTTGAGGTAACTCATACACAGATTTATGGAAAGACGCCTTTTCCCTATCAGGTTAAATAGATATCATCCAGCGTTGTGGCGTAAAAACTTTTATATTTCCACAAGATCCAAATATGTGTGAGGTGCTGTAAAACCTTCATAGGCTCAGGATGCTCAGCAGGCTGAGCTGAAAACCTCTGCACTCTTTGTACAGCTCAGTGAAGGACTCACAGAAGATTTGGGGAGTGCTGCTCCTCGTGGCTGTGCTTTGCTGGGAGTTGTTGAGCTGACATCTGGCAGAGCATCTTCTTGCTGCAGGGCATCCCCCACGCCGTCAGAGGAGGTGCTGGGCCACTCTGCCAAATGCGTGGCTTGAACTGGTTTCTTCATGCCTTGCTCTGCAGAACACCAATGGCTTTCCCCTGTGAACTTGAGAGGAACAGCAGCAAACAATTAGCAGTTCTTCAGTCCTAGAAAATATCCATCTGCTCTTGGCACAACTGTTTGTCAACATATAAATAGCTGCACTGCCAGCAAATGGAGCAATTTTCTGCATCTGGCTCATGCTTCCCTTCCTCCCTGTGCAAGTGGCATTTGCAGTTCAGTAAAAGAATTAATATTTTCACAAAAAACATCAGTTCTTACCGCATGATTTTAAAAGGAATAATTTCAGAAAATACATGGAAACATGGAAATTCCTTGAAATTTTTGTCTGTTTTTTCAGCACTGGAGTACCCTTTCATACTCTGAGAAGGGTAAAGAACATATCTGATGGGATGCATTTGATTTTGCATTGTGTAATTAGTTACCTGCTGGAGTTTCTCACAGCTTTTCCATTTGCTCCTATAAGGGCTAATCCTAAACTAAGAAAGGAGTCATTCTGTGGCCAGTGGAACTTATGAAGCTTTGTTTCCAGCAGCTCCCTCCCATGTGGTTTCTCCAGTGTCTAATAGCTTGGTTGAGTTCACACTGCAGGTTCTCCCATTCTCCCACAGTAAGATACCCAGATTAGTTCCCTTTCATTTGACTTCCAATTTTCACAGAGCAAGTAGAAATTTACTTCAGAATTAACATAATATGGAAATATATTTCATTTCTTAAAAAAAAAAAAAAGAAAAAAGAATCAAAACACTGGTGCTTTAGAGCAGCCACAAGGCTGTATTTTACTTTTCCCCAATTAGCCAATGGTCATAAATGCTGTCAGCTGTGTAATGGACACTGTGGCGGTGTTTACGTACCTGAAGTTGCCCTTGATCCCAACCCTGGGCTTTCAGAAACACTGCAGTATTTTTGAGTATTTGGAAGAGGCAAATAACTCATCATTTCCTCAAATATCAACAGATGTTGAGTGGGAAAATTACTGCTTTCTCTAGAATCCTTGCGTGTTTTCAGAGTGTGCTGTAGAGGATGCTTGGAATTCCAAGTCAAGGTATGGAAGCTGTCAGACCTGTGACAGGTAAGTCAAGCATCCAGCCTAGATCACTTTGGGGCAAAGCTTGGGGTGGCCCAAGTTCTGCAGGGCTGGCTGAGACAATTCCATCTGGCATCCTCCTTTCCTTCCAGAATTCTGTTCCATGGAGTGACCATGCAAGGGAACGCTGCTCTGTCTGTCGAGCACTGGATCAATGATCCCTGAGGCTCACAGTTTCATCAATACAAAACATAGTAAGTGACTGGCAGCTCTGGTTTAGTGAGCTCAGTGCTTCTTACATGTCTGGGCTCTTGAAGAGTTTAACCTGTGGGGATTGATCCTCTGAAGCAGAATTGTGAGTCTGGTTTTTGTTTAAATCCATCTAGACTTCCTGTCCCGTTTTCCTGTGCTCAAAGTGCATTTGGGAGAACAGGCAGAGTGGGTGGCTTTGTTTTGACTTGGTTTTTCACACACTTATTAAAAATGTCCCTGGAAGTGTCCAAGGCTAGCTTGGAGGGGGCCCTGAACAACGTGCTCTAGTGGGAGGTTCCCTGCCCATGACAGTGGGGTTGGATTGAGTTGATTTTAAGGTCCCTCCCAACCCAAACCACCCTGGGATTCTGTGATACCTGTACTACTGATTTATTGATGGGAAACTTTTGTAGAAATTAAAGTGATGAGGCTCCAGGGGGTGAGAACCAATCCAGGCTGAACTGGAATTCCCTCTTGAACAGTCAGGTGTTCTTGCATAAATGTTGACATATCCCAGCTGGCCAAACTCTAATCCTCCACCAATTTCATTCACTTTCAAACCCAGTAGCTTCTGTGGTTTCTCTATTATAAATTGGCATTGCTTAGACATTCCCATCCTAAGAATTAAATGTTCTTGTAAAGCAGTTTGGGAACTGCCTGTTTCTTCCTCATGTGATGGCATCAGAGATGTCTAGGGTTCTTAGGAAAACACCAGTACTGGATGTGCTTCATCTTGGTATCCTGAGTCAAAACTGCACCAGATCCTGGCCCAAGGAGCGCAGGACTGATTCACTGCCACTATCTTAACACAGGAAGTTGTACAAAAGTAGAAATAAAGCCAAACAAACAGAAGAAGAAGAAGAAGAAGCATTTAGTGCCTGATAATGACATTGTGCATTAGTCACTAAGAATTTAGTGCCTTGAAATACCATGCCCAGGCTTTGCTTCCAGAAGTTGAGGCACACATAAATAACACTGCAAATCTTGCTGGCCTGGTGGGTACTCAGAGCTGTTGTAAGATTTCTCAGGCCTTGTCATTAGTTTCTTTTCAGGAGGTTATAAGGAGCATGAATTAAATGGATTTTTGTAGCTCTTACTACTTTTTAATTTTATGTATGACAACTCCCTTTTAATTTCTCATTCAGACCAGCAGAGCACAGTGCAGTTATTGTGCATATGCTGTGAACAAGCTACAAACACACACAATTCTTCTGTACAGACCAGACTGGAGGCAGAACACTACAGACAACATCATTAGCAAGCAATACCAAACAAAAATTACAATATTTTTAAAGCTAAATAGTGTGGGTTTAAGGGATTTTTAAGTTACTATGTTTTATTTACTTTTGGTGAACTTTCCTCAGGGAGATTTAGGATTTCCAGAAAACAAATGGCAATACTGTGTGCATTCTAAACCAAAAATCTTTCGTGCTCTGCTGAGAGAACAGACCTGGTTCAGTATGTGTACACTTCCAGAATAAACAAAAACCCCGTGAAGTTTTGTTAACAGACTAGGTGTAAATCTGGGCTTGGTGAAAGCTGCAGCAGTTGTGGAAGGCTCAGAACCACACGGATTCAAACCAGCTACAGCCCTGGAGCTCTGTCCAGCCCCAGCACAACGCCTGTCTGCTGGGGGCTGGTGTGACAATGTGGTGGCTCTCGTGCCAGGAGATGGCAGATGCAGTGTGGGGACACAGTGATGACATGGATCCTTTTCTACTAAAACCCTGCACGAGAATCTAAAGCCAGAGTCATTCAGCCACTGTTAACCTAAATATGCCACCTCATGTTTCATTCAGGCTTACTCCAGCACGGATGTCTCTCGCTGATTGCAGCTGAAATGAAGAAAAATCAGGCTTATTATATTTAAGGGTTGTGAATATTTTTATTTCTGGGCTTTCAGTGGGCCTGATTCTAAAGTGGTAGCCATTTCCACGGAGTAAATTGGGAGCAATCACCTTTTTCCTCGTCATCACTCACGGTGCAGTTAAACCAGGCTCTCATTCACTGGAGCAAAAGGTGCCTGAGCTCTGAGCAATCAGCACAACACAGTGAAGTGTTCAGCAGAACAGGGACTGAAACACCAGTCCATGATTCCCCTAAGAGCCCCAACAGGAGCCTGCAGAAAGTAGCTGCTCTCACTCCCTGCTTTCTCTCTCTTCTCCTGTTTATATAAAACCTGAGCCAGGGTGAGGTTTTCACTTCACCCCAGCAGACAAACTTGGTGTTGAGTCACCATGAAATGAGAGATTTGTGGTTTAATCCCACTGGAGAGATCAGGCATTGAACCAGATACCTGTGATACGAATGAGTTAAGCTGCTGGAAAGGCTTTCCTTCACAAAGCAGGTAGACTGTAACCATTCAGCTTGCAAAATGTGTGATGGGGATATGACAAAAATCTGTAAAACCACCAGTGGCAGGGAGAAAGTGAGCAGGGACTTTCCAGTCCCCCTTCCAAAACAAGAGCAGATTTAAAACAAACAAAAGGAGATTTATTTTTAACCCCACCAAACCTGCGATTTAAATTTGGAGCTCCATCCCAGAGGAGCCTGTGGATGTTGAAGGTTTAAGAGAGTTTTGGGAAGACCTGACAACTGCATGGAAGAGAACTCTGTTAAGGAGTAGGGAATATGGAGAACTTGTCCTTTGCACAGAAAGTGCAGGAGTTGTGGGTTAGTGGAGGCTGCAGTCGTGTTCAGGGAGGGGATGGATGCTCCTAGCATGCAATGAGCTGCACAGACAGAGCTGCTCTGCTCCTGCCAGTGCCAGGGCTGCTGCCAGGGGACACCCTTGGCCTCAGCACTGCAGCTGGCTCTGCATGGATAAGGGACCTGGGATGCTGAGATGGAAAATCCTCCAGGTTACACACACAGAGCTGCCATGTCCCAGGCAAACATGGAGTCTCATGTGCTTCTCTGCTGCTCACAAGGAAAACTACCCATATTTGTACATCCCACACCACCTGCAGAAGGGTTTACAGGCCTGGGATACCCTCACCTATGGGCAACAAGTTTAGACCTAAGTCCTTTATAGATCCATCCCTAGAAAACACTTCAAGGTCGCCCCACACTACCAAAATAAAAGATGAATGATGGGCTGAAAGAAGATGAAAAGATGGCTGAAACCTATCTTACACCCCTGGAACCATCCTACTCTGACAATTATTGGCTTAAAGTTTTAATTTTCAGAAAGATTCAGATGCATTTAGAAAGAATAGGTTTACCTTTGGTAATATTTGCTTTTTCTTTATGTAGCTCCTAACATAAATATATCCTGAAAAACACAAGACTTTGAAGATATTTTTGTCAGATCATGGTAAGAACAACCTTGATGTGGTTTGCCAAGCTTTGAATTATAATGTATGTCATCAGTAACCTAAGTTGTTATAATTTACTTCTGACATTAAGATCTTGCTTTTGGGCATATAGTTGCAAATGTATCCTATTCACTTCCTTACTTTCTAAATGCCCTTCATGTTTCAGTAAGACAATCCAATCAAAACTAAAGACCAAATGCACTGTAAAACAAATCAAGCATACAAACAATTCTTAAGCCTTCCTCTTACACATTCACTGGCTTGCCCAAGGCTCCTAAACTTCATAAGCTGTGTAATCATGAAGTACACAAAAGTTTTGAAAGGAAACATTTATACCATTTGTTTTGTGTGTTGCTCAGGTTGGAATTTGTACCAAGAGAACCACAGAGTTAAGAATTTATCATCAATCTAACCATCCTGGTCTAAGACTCGCCACTGCTGAACATTCTCTCTCAAAATGGTTTGGTCTTTTCCAGTTTTCTTAAGTTACAATTCAAAATGCTAAGTTTTATGATGGCAGCACTTTGGGGGTGACTAATTGTGCTAAGAGATGTTCAACCCCTGATGAAATGAAAGTTCCCCCATGAGGAGAGATACTTTAATTTAATGATGGTCATAAGGCCAATTTTCAAAGCTATAAAAGCCACTGATTCTCTGTCTTTAGCCTTAGGCTGAATCCCTTATTCTGCACGTGCTTTCCATCAAAACCATTTCATGTTTTGCTTATAAGGGCAGAGTACGTGTGGTTTTGCCTTTTTCCCTCTCTTTAGAACTAAGCATAAAAGTTTTTTAGCAAGGACCCATAAAAAGCACTCGTAAATCTATGGCAGGAGTTTGGTCTCTATTAAAATTCAATATTAACCTGTGCTCCAGAGGCACTGGGGCCACAGCCCCTTTGCAGCACCAGGGCAGCACGAAGGCACAGTCAGTCTCTGCTTTGGCAGAGGCTGCTTGGGGCTGCAGAATATCCAAATTATCCCATTCATTTCATCTGGCAAGAGAAACAACCACTGGGGATAGCTGCAATCCCACCCCCAATGACCTTAGCATGGCTAGGAGCAGCAGCTCAGAGATTTCCAGCACAGGGTCTGTGTTCAGGGAGTCCGTGGACATCTGCTTGCAAAACCCTTTTAAATCTCTGGTAGAAATCACCTCAGTAAAGAAAAAAAACCACCAAAAGGAAGGGTCGTGTACTGACAAACAGTTACCAGCGGGTGGGGCTGAGGGAAGCGCAGGAATCCAAACCAACTTCCCCGGGCTGGGGTTTAAGCTGATAAAGAGGATTAGATTTTCCTGGTGAGATAACCATCTCCCTGCCCTCCTCAGCTGCAATAATTAAATGAGTTTCAGTAAGTGTGACATAAGATCAGATCCCAAGAGCTCCTGCCAAAGAGCACTTATAAGGCATGAATTAAATAAAGGTTGAAGTACTTTTAACCAATCAGCCGGTTTCTCGCGGAGAGCCAGGAGCTTCTTCATTTAGGAAGCTGACATTTTGTTCCAGTTCTGCTGAGCAGAACAGATCACACCAGTTAACGTGGTAATGAAGAAGTGATGGTGGTATTTGCACTTGACTCAAACGTCAGCATAAATTCTGCTCCTCGTCCAGATCAGTACGACTTCCCTGAAATAAAGCATATTTCAGCCTCATTAACCAATTTAGGATCTCAAATGAAATGAGATCAATTTAACTTAAATCCATCATAACCAGGCTGGCTTAAAGAATTAATTTCTCTGGCTCCATAAGGATACTCCCAGTAACTGTTTCTGCAAGGTTATCTATTCTGAGCTTTTTAGGGTGTCCAGCTACACACAAAACTTTAATTGCAAATACTCAAATTAGATATGGACATTTCTGCTTTATTTAGTGTTACTGCCCCCACGAAAACTTGCTATATTCCTTACAGCATTAGAGTTCAGGTAATAAATGAATTTTATCATGTTATCATTTAACCACCAACACAGAATTAGAACAATAAACAGTTTTAGAAACAATTACTGAACTTTAAAATAGCCTTTATCTCAAACTATAGATTCCAGTTCTGTTCATACTGCACATTTAAAATTACACTTAAATATTTCAACTTTTCAATGAGGTGGCCACCCAAAAAGGACATCTGAGAAACAAAATATTGTAATTAAAATCTTGAAAGGAGGTTACATTTGCTAAGTTACTGGTTGTGAGAAATGTGACGTGGTTTTCAAAGCTCAGCCTGTTGGGATTAACCAAATAGGTGTAGTTTCTCCATAAATTAATTAATTTTCTCTCAGCACTAGTACAGTCAAATGTTAAATTCAAAATAACCTGTCTCTAAGGGGTCACCTTTATGTGACACTCCTGTACTGATGTCATCAAAATTAATAGGAAAAATTGCCTTAAGCTTAATTGGTGTTTTAATGCCTACATTTTTAAATTACTTGAACAATTTTTAATTAAAGTGGAGTATTAAAAATGAAGCTGCTCTTTATTTTTTTTGCTGTTTTCTCAATTTTAAAACATTGCAAAGATAATTACAGTCCACATAGAAGAATATTTTTTGTAAAATAAAAAAAAAATCTTGTACTGGATACTAGGTGTTAATTATAAGAAGGAAACAACTGGGGAAAATATGATGGGAAGTCCAAAGGCCAGCCATGATTTCAGCTGAATGATTGAACATACCAATTGTTTCCCAGATGTTTAGATTGCAATCTCATGGTGGGTTTGTATTGCTTTCACTGACTATATCTTTAATATCTACATGGGCAGATACTGTTCTGGTTATTAAGACATTTTGGGAAACTTGCATCTTCCATCACCATTGTCACAAGTTAAAGGTCCAGAGACCTTCAGCTGATGGTTCAAACTCATCTTGCCAAAGCAACAGAGTGAAAAAATATGTCTGGCTTTTTACTGCTCATTTTAAAGAAAATAAAGTCAATGATGAGATTTTTCAACATCAATAAAGTCATTCTTTCCCTCAGCTTGCAATGTTTGCGGGCCTCTATTTAACAGAAAGCTTCTGACATCTCTGTAATCTATGGATCATTTATTGTGTAGATGTATTTTAGCATCTACCCTGTTCTTGTATCCTCATTCAGCACCCTATGAAATAAGATAAAGCACAGAGTTGTGTTCACTGAGCAGTTTCACAGTTAGGGATGGAAGTCTGTCACTGAGCCTAAATTAATGTACCAATTCATTAAACACTTTCAAGCTGTATGCCCATATTTGTTAGGGACAAAATGCTCAGTGACCACAATAAAGTCCATTTTGGGCTCCAAGATAACCAACCTCAATCACCTCAGCTCCCAGCTCACTCAAACCTGGCCCACGCCAAGCTGTGGTCGCTGGGAATTAGGTAACTTTCCACTGGTTGTTTTAATTTGATCTCATTTTCTTTCAGGTGCACCAGTGCCACTTCAGAGTGACTCCACCTTGGCCTGTGGGTTTTTCAGCTTTAAATCAGCAAAAGCAAGGCCAGAGTCAGAGCCTGGCTTCTCTCTGACGTGTTGAACCACTTTTGGCACCATGCAGCTCTTCACACAAAGAGCCAGTGGCTCACAGCACAGTACCAAGGCTGCAGGAGGTTTGCCCATTTTTAATTCTGACTACTCTTAAACTCAGTATTTGCTGAGAGAAAAATACACTGCTAGTGCCAATTAGATAACTGGATCATTCTTCTTCTTGTTCTGTCAGAAATTCTTTTTCTTTTACTTCCAAGGGCCCAGTTTCTAAAGCACAATAGCACACATCTAATTAAGTGAGTTGTTTGTGAGAACAAGCTCTGAAATTATAAATATACTCTGAGTTTGTAAGCAAGTAAGATTCTTCAGAGAAATTTGCACTCCTCTGTTTTTAAAAATCACCTGTCTGGTGATGCAGCACATGCCACACCAGTCTCTGCAGGGAAAATCCACTGAGGCAGGTTGTCCCATCCTTCACACCCTGGAGCCAGGCCACTGTCCCTTCCCTGGACAGGGGACACAAGCCAGGGCCACTTGCTTCTCTTATATTTTCAGGAAATGGGAGAAATTCTGCTGCCTTCACTACTGTGGTAGACACATCAATGGTTGTTTTGTTGCTCCTTGCTACTGTTTGGTTCCCCCCACCCCAGTTCTTTACCCAACAAAATGACCTGGGCAGCTGGAGCACACAGGAAGGGCCTTTCTTTTCCTCCCAATTAATTACACAGCAAGTCCATGGTCTCTGATGCTGTTGCTGTGAACACTGATAAAACTTGAACAGCTTTAGAACATGTACCTTGCTGCAACCACCTCTTCTGTCTGTTCAAGTGTGAATACCCTATCGTGTCAGCAATTTCCTTAAACCTTTATTGTGAGTCAATGCAAAATAAAGGGAATATTTTTCCTTTTTTTTTTTTTTAATAAGATCCCATTCCACATGCAAATTCACCCATGCTTGTGGGTTTTATAGTATTCTTGGAAATGTTGTTTCACATGTTTTTACCACTATTTAAGATGCTGGTGAGGTTCCATGATGAGGTTAGGGTTTGGGAGGGATGGGCACATCCACCAGAGATGCTCCTGCCCAAGCAGTGCCGGCAGTACGGGCAGAATTTACCTTTTTGCACTATATTGCTTCTTTTTGCACTTGTAATAATATGGCTCTTTAACATGCTGGAAAAAAAAGGCTCTGCACTTAAAAATGCCACAGGAGTGAAGATTAAGAAAGCAAGTGCAGACACCCAGCTGTTGAAAGCACAAGAAGTATGAAGTTGGGGGTGGGGGATAAAATTAGCATTCTCCTCACGTGCTCGCCGCCTGCTCTAATCACAATGCAGGCATTATCAGCCAGCATTGAATCTTTGTATTATTTCCAAGTTTCCCCTATTGTCAGTCATTGTGACAAAGTGCAGGACAATCTGACACAATGATGAATCACTCCAGACATTGAGTTTTCACATGGCTGTCAGATGATCTCAGTAGGCTGTGTCACCTGAAAATGCCACAAGACTAAACCCATGCTGCACTTCAGAACAAAACCAGAGTTTGGGATAAACTCCACTGATTCGGGGCATAAACATGGGAGCCTGGAGGGCTTGCTCAGCTTTCTCTCATGCAGGAAAACCTCAGCATTTTCATCCAGAGTGAACGAAAACAGAACCAGGGCTCAAGATATGTTGACAGCTCTTGCATGCAAACCAGGAAGACACGTTGATTGGGGCTTTAAATTAAATTCCTGCATGGATGGATCTGTACCGTGGTTCTGTTAAAATGCTTGTTCAATACATAATGCCCATTATGCCCCAGAGGGCATTTATCCTAATAGCTTCAGGTGGATATATAAACATGAGTCCCTTGCAATTTCTTTTTCCTGCATGGCAAAGTTATCTAGCAGGCTCTTTATTTTCTTTGTGGGCCAGGTAAGATGCAGCTGCACTGATAACTGATTGATATATAGTCAAATGCAAATATGCTTGTTTAAGTACATGCCTTGCCTTCATGTGTATTTGCTATTGTGAGCCTAGCCCAGAAGAACATTGCTCTTTCCCACATTATTATTCACAAAGGAAGCTTTCTGAGTTATTTCTGCTCCTGTACAATATTCATGATAGCAATTTGATACCTTAGCAGTTTCAAGGTTATCAAGTGATTGAAAATCCTGCTGCTTACTTCAAGGTGTAACATATAAACTGTACTGCCATCCATTCTAGTAATATAATAGTTTTTCTTAATGCCTCTCATGAACTCCTGATTTAAAGTGTAAGCTGACTTCAGAAAGGGCTTATCAGCCCCAGACTTTGCCTGTGCTGCTGGGCTGCTGAATTTGGCCCTGCGAGTTTGTATCTCTGCACGCAGCACTTAAGCAGGCAATATTTAACCTCTGGCAGAGATATTGATGCATCAGCTCCCGAGCGAGGACGCTGAAGCACAGCCATAATGAGAAACAAAGAAGTGGTGATTTATCTGGGCTCTGTGGGTATGAATCTTGCAGGAATTGCAGATTGCAGATCGCAGGGATTGACTTTGCACCGGGAGCGGCTCCGGAGCCGCGTGGTTAAGCGGCGTTTGGTAATCATGGACAAACAAGGGCCACTGGACGTGTAATGGGGACACTGAAGAAAAGCCCATCATTTCCCAACCTCTTTTGGAGGCTCACAGCCACCCACTGAATTTTGGCTGCAGATGTAGTTTGGGTGGTTTCTGATTGGTGGATTGTGCTGCTTGATGGAGTTTGCATGGTGGCAGCTGCTTAAGTAACAGATGTCTGTGCCACTAAGGTGCTATGTTCTCACTTTTTATACGGAAAGAAATTGCTTCTCAAAGAGTTTTTATTGTCTTTATGCAAATTAAAATACAAAATTCCTCTCCTTAAAGGTTCTTCAATTATAACAAGAACCTTAAATAATCATAAATACATATGCAGCCTCATAAAATCTTTTGCTCTTTAGATATCAAGGAGATTCCTTCTGCACTGCCAATTGTGCATGAAATTAATTCTTATTTCAACTACCAGTATGAAGATGCTAGCTTTTATTCAGTGAAGCCCCACTGGATTTCTAAACAAATAGTGCAGAATAGTTGTTTGTGCCAAAATATTTCAAGGAGGAAATTTTGCATTCTGTATCTTGTGCAGTGCTGAGGAGTAAGATAGAGCTCTGTACTTATTCCCTAGGAGGCTGGTGATAGAAATATATAAGTTTTTTATCTTTCCTTTGTCAATTTCCTTTAGTAGGCAAATGCGTGATGTCTTTACGGATCCTTTTTTTTTTTTTAACCAGGGATTGAAATCTGTGAAGGACTCATACCTAGAAAAATTTGCACATATTCCAGCCTGCTGTGAGCTGAGTGTTAAAGTCCTTACAGTTCTGGTTCATCTCACATTATAACTTTGTGTCAGGTATGACTTAGCGCCTTGCACAGCACTAGGTTCCCCATCTTTCCTGTTTATTCCCAGCGACAAAGAGGGATGAAGGACCTTTATCTTCTGCTTCTCCTGTGTGTGGATCAAGCAGGATGCACCTGCAGGCAGGATGAAAGCAGTGCCTGCTCAAGGAGGGAGGCCATGGTCCCAGCCCATGGCACAGGAGTGAAACCAGTCCCTGAGGGAGGCAAGACTGGGTATTTGGAGATTTTCTCCTGTGGGTTACACACCTCAGGACAAAAGAAAGGCAAGGTGAATGTGATCCCACCAGAGCATCTATCAGCCTCTTCCAGGTCCTTTACTTATAGGTTTCTCCTCGAGTTTTTTAGGTCTTCTGAGCTCTCGGAGAACCTATCACACCTGAGATAGCTCAGCTACCTCGAATGGCATAAAATCAGCAGGATGGCTTCTGAGGTAGTGCTGGAAACAGAAAAAGTTTAATAAAAGGCAAAATAACAAAGCTCTTTCAGAGAAAAACAGAGCCAGGGGCAAGAGGTTCTTGCTCCTGCTAAAACACTCCACAAAAGCGATTATTTCCTTTGTTCTCTCCTTTTTCTAGTGAATTACCTAGGCAGGACCTTTAGGTCTCTGTCCAGTTGGGTAGCCCTAGGTTTGAGGTGAAGTCCCAAAGGTCCTATGAGGTGTCTTTTTAGAATATTGAGGAGAGAAACTTCAGGCCTTTTTGCCTTTTTAAGCAAAGAATAATTTGGTCACTCCTTCAACATGGAGGCACCTTCCTACACTTTACAGAAAGAAACGTACGGAGTGCAGTCAGCTTTGAAAAGCACCTGCCTGTCACCTTATCACTCTCAGGCAAAACAAATTGCCCCACAAGGACTCCTGAGGTCAGCCTTGGCTGCCAACCCAGACATGATTTTTTTCTGCCCCCACCCTTCCCGTCCACTCCCAAAACTGGGCTGAGCTGGGCTCAGGGTGTTGCCTTGGAGAGCGTGTGGCCACACACCTTTTCTTCTCTCCTCTGGGCTCAGCAATCACCAAACCTGTGGTAAAAAATTATCGCAGATGGAAACCTGCAATGTGCTAGGCCTCATCGTGTGCTTGTGCTTTTATAGTATCCCGTTTTGAGGGGAAATAAATTGAAAAAGAAAGTGAAGGGCACAGAAAGATGATTCTTGTTTTTACTGAGCTGTGGGATTTGGTGCTGCAGGAGCCAGAGGAGTGTCTGTTCAATGTTTCCATGGGTAAACCTCATTTTAAGTAGATATTTCTGATATGACCTTTTCCTAGTAATATTTTTTCACATGTCTAGCCAGTAGACTGAGTAAAGAGGTGGTGCGTGTGCAGTGGATTATTAACCTGGAGGCAACAACATTAGTACCAGAGGAGGGTGCTTTATTCCACTGCTAGGACTTGCATCTGTTTCACAAACATTACCAAGATAATCACATTCTTCCTGCATCTGCTTTGCTTTAGCTCACACAGATAATTCAAGGGTAATGCACCTTGTCTAAGCCAATTCTAAATACATGCCTCAAACACAAAAAAAGTGCTTGGTGGGTATTTTGACCCAATGCACTACATCAAAGTAACCAAGTAAGCTGTAAATGCTTTGAATAAAATTGGACAAAAATTGGCATTTGTCCAGCTGTGTTTCTGGCTGGCAGTTTGTTTGAGTTTTAAACTTTCTCTGTATGTGAATCTATCTGAAATGACAGTGCTACCTGTAAGTTATTCAGGAGCTCCAGTGAGAGCTGTGCTGAAAAATAAAATATAGCATGAACAGTGAGCTCTCAGGTCTGAGTCATGGAACTGAGATCTGACCTTTCCAGATAACTTGCAGGCTAACTAAATTGCCAATATGGGATGACACCTTTGAAATTAGGCACCTGATGTGGAGGAACTCAGAGCCCTGTGGATCCAGCTCACTGGGACTTTGTCTTGTGAATCCAGACATTGAATCCTGAAAACTGGAACCATGCTGATGATTGTTGAAAGTGAGGTTAAATGGAATTAAGCAAAATTATAAATTTAGTAAATGAGGTACTTAATAAAAGCAGAATGTTGGGATCACAGAATCACAGAAGGGTTTGGGTTGGGAGGGATCTCAAAACTCATCTTGTTCCACCCCCTGCCATGGGCAGGAACACCTTCCACTATCCCAGGCTGGCCTTGGACACTGCCAGGCTGAGCAGCCCCAGCTCTCTCAGCCTGATTGAAAACCCACAAGAGGTCAGAGCCCTGGAGGAAGCCTCACCTCCTGGCTGAAGCTGTGCTTGTCACACACTGCAGATATTAAATCCTGGTTTGTACAGTTAAGAAATATCAGTGACCATTAGTGTCAGCAGCTCCTGTGAGGTTCTGTGATCAGCTAATAATCTGATTTGTCAGAAGCTTGAAATTACTCCATTAGAGCCAGGAAAGAAGATAATTTATGAAGGCATCAATAGCATTTCCTTTTCCAACTTCACACAGATTTCTTGGAGGGACATATGCTGAACATCCTCCCTTAGTACTTGGAACTGAGTGGAGTCTCCTTCTCAACACTGGCTACCACCTGTCATCCACTAAACACTGTGCCATTGGGTTCCAGAGGGCTGGTGCTACTCTGGACACCATTCATGAGCTTGCTTTCTTTTAATCATAGCCCATTTTAAATGTTACTACTCCCAATGATCAGTATGAAAATAAAAAATAGATTGTTAGCACTATTCCTGTTTGCAAACACATTTGTAAAGGATGTATAAACAGGTAAAGTTTAACTTGCGTTTGACTCATGGTAAAGTGCCCATCAACATAAAAACATGAATAAAAATGAGGATTTTTTAACCAGCACCTGAGGTTGTGCAGACAGCAGAGACAACTCTGAGTCCCTCCTAAAATAAAACAAACTAGAAGATTAACATTTGAAAACACAAGATGGCAAAGAGGGATCTGAAACATGTCTTTATTCCTTTCAATGGTAAAATAGAACTGGGCATTTGAAAGCAAAAGCAACAAAATATGAGTAGAGAAAACAAGTGAGTTTATCTCCAATAGAAAAATTATTTAGTGATACATAAGGTGATTTATCAGCTATATTGTTGCACTAACAAACAGTCGCAAGTCTGTTACAGAAATCTGACCTGAAAAGGGTCCCTACTTGACCTTGGGGGTCTGCATCAAATGCAGGGTGTTTGTCCCAGGGTTGAGAACTGCTACAACACTAAAAATACATCCTGGATTTGATCACTTGTCTCACAAATATTGTAGCAGTGAGTTTCATGGACTAATTTCTATTTTAACCCAGTAAAAGTGTGAGTTAATTTATGCCTATTTTATTTTCCACTGCTCTCACTTGTTCATATCACTGATTTTGCTTTCCTGCCTTTCTGCATTTGTTATCCTTGTTTTGCTGCATATATTTTAATTGAAGATTTTTATAACTTTATAACTACTGTAATTCCTCCCCAAAAATCAATAGAATCCCATCAGCATTTAATAATTTAAATTAAAGGCAATATGTGATAGGAAAACTCTGGAAATCTTTGAACATGCTTAGTGGAATTCAGAAGTTTTGACCAAATGTAATCTTGCCTGCAACCCTTGGTGCCTTATGTGGGAATTCCTCCTGGCCCCAGGAACAAGGGGGCAAACCAGGACAAAAAGCTGGATCCTTCTGCAGCTCATAGGGAAGAGTTTTTAAAATGGTTTGTGGAAATACTCACAAAAAGCACTGCCCTGTCATTGGGAATAATAGGCAACAAATTGATACAGTCATTAGGGAACTGAAAATGAGAAGTATAGGAAACAGCAATTAAGCAATTTCAAGCCTAAATCATAACAGCACAAGAGGAACTCCCCAGATGCCTTAGCTGCCTTTCAAATAATCACTGGATAAGTTTTGCCAGAAAAAAAAAGAAAAAGAAAAAGGGAAAAAAAAAAAGAAGGAAAAATCAGTGCATATGCTCAGGAAAACATTGAACAGCAAAATCAAATTAACGAGGGGAAACTCCCAATGGATGGAAGGGGAAAAGGCATGTGAGGACTGCACGGAGTCCCAGGACAGTGGCACAGGACATGGCTTTGCAGGGAGCAGCCATGCTGGAGCTGTGTGGTCACCAGTCCTGTCCCCAAGCCCTGCTCAGTCCCTCTAGGGACCTCCTCACCTTCAGCCTGGGATTTCTGTCCATGGTGGAGGAGATTCACCTTCATTGGCTGAAGCAGGGCCAAGATCTCTCCTGTGGCAGCTCCACCAGGACCCTGCTGTCCCCCTGCCCCTGTAGCCTCCCCCCAGGCTCATGCTGCATTGATCTGGTCCCCTCACGTCAAACACAGCTGGGCAGCCAAAGCACCCTGAAATACCCACAGCTGCATGGTCCAGACTGGCTGGGCAGCCTGGCAGCCAAGGAAATCTCCTGGGTGGAAATGTGCCAGCCCTAACTCCCCTTGTCTGACTCTCTGCTGGTCAGTTCAGGTTTTGGGCACCATCACCACTACTCTGCTCCCCAGGCCTCTAAATCTATGCAGTTACTCAGATTCAACCTTCCAAGCAGTCATGCAAAGGAAATAATTTGGTTGTCCTTGATGGATCCTCCAGGACAGTTTAGCATGGAAGCCCTGAGCATCAGTGCCTGATGATGAAGAAAACACTTGGGTTCAACAGGCTTGATATGGCTTGTGGTTTTTTCTGGTGATGGCCTGAGCTGAAGCCCTAACACTGCTCTGTGTGTGAGCTTTCCTGAGCCCAGCCACATTTTCTGCCAAGCAGCATCGCCCTCCTGCATCTCGTGAATTTGTGCATTTTGCCCTGAAACCTTAAACATGTTTCCAAACCAGTTCCATGACTAATGAAGGGTCTGGCTTGGGCTTAGGGACTGCAAATACCTCATATCTGCTGGTGCAATGTCCAGCATGGTGATAAAATTATGTCTGTCCTTTTTCAACCGCAAAGTTACTTTGTATATTCCCAGGAAGCTCACGTTTTGGAGAAAAGCTGGATTTGCAGACACATGCTGACAATCTGGGCAGTGTCCATGCAGGAGGTGCACTTTTTCTGAGGGACTGGAACCCCTTACACAAGCATATTGTTTTGTATTCAATGTGAAATGAGATTTGCCAGAAATGTGTCTTTTCAGGACCAGTAAGACAATGACACAGTGGAGGGGTTGAGCATCTGTTTATTTTTAGCAGCAAAAGTAGAAAGTCATGCAAATTCGTAGCAAAAACAAACCAAAGAACCAAATAAGAGAAAAGTAACTGGATGAAGTCCCAAATCTTAGCTCCAGGTAGAGCAATTGTGTGTATACCTATTTCTTCCCATTTGCATGATTAATTGGCATCTTGTTAACTGCTCACCAGGGACACTGCAAATCAGCACGGAACAAAACACTTCACAACAGAGAAGAGGGTCTCTAATTGTGAGTTATACTGGAATCAAAATGAGTTTTAAAAATACATTTCAGGAATCAACCTGTGCTACATGCCAGGTAAATTGGAAATTGGAAACTTTCTGATCTGCTGCTGGAGAGTGTCCGGGGCAGCCCGAGCTGTGCTGGAAATGCTGCCCTGACTTTGGAACTGTAGGGGTGATGTTGTGAGGACAGCTGTGATGAATGAATTGGTGGCTGTGGGAACTTCCTAATACCCAGGAGAGTTTGCAGCATGGTCCCATGGCTCCCTGCATCCCTTGCAGAGGGACTGGTGCCTTCCTGTGCACGGTGCTTGGCCAGGAGATCAACAAGCCCTTAATGCTCCTGCACACCACAGCAGCAGCACTACAAGATTTTTCTCCCTGTTGCACCCTGACAGTTCCAGCAGGAATTCTGGACTAAATGGCTTTTTTTTTGCTTTTTTTTTTCTCATGCACCAGAGAGTAATTTAATTTGTTTTCTCTCTTGCTTGTTTTGTGTTGCCACGGCAGAGAGGACAACGACAGATAAAGGGAGAAAGCGAACAGTGACTTTCCATTTTATTTATGGTGATGCTGCGCAGCAAAATGTAAAAATAGATTTTGATGTTAACAATTTTGGGACAATTTTGTCCCTTCTTGATCCCAGGCTGGCACTTTGAAGCTCTGTTCTTGACCCTCTGTGAGGAGCAGTGCCCGAGCAGAGGCATCAGGCAAAGGCCTGCATTCTATGTGTGGTGACTCTCACAAAAGAGAAAACAAATGAGTGAGCAGTTTATTTATCTTGGAGGAGACACTGTGGGCTAAATCTTGCACTCCTGAAACTGAAGTCAAAGGAGTGAGTCCTGTGAATGATGAGAGAGAAGGCTGGGACCTAGAGACATAGCAAAATCCTCCCAAAGGAGGGTGTCATTATAGCTGACAACAGAAATACCTGGCTTCTCCTGCGATCTTTTCCAACTAGTGCTCAATTTGCATGAGAGGTGAGAACTGAATCATGCTGTGTGAGACTTTTTGATCCAAAAAAACCTTACTGAAGGAGACAATGAACATTTCAGAATCAATGGCATGAACAACCAGCAGGGTAGAGGTGGTGGTGACTGCCCACTTGAAAAAAGGAAGAATGTTGTGGGGTGGAACCTGAGCAAGTACAGACTCAGTGATACCATTGACTTTTCTTTTGAAAGACACTCTTGCAGGGATGCATCTCCTATTCATTGCCCTGCCTGGCCAGGCATCATATTTTATTAGAAGAAAACAAATTAATTTAAAGACCATGTAAGTAAATATTGAATGAGAACAATCAAATTACGATGGAGACAGAGAAAGGCCCGATTTCTCTTTTTAACTGAGGGAAAGTGCTCCCAAACCACTGAGAGAAACAACATGTGAGTATCTTTTCAGAGGGCAACAGCATTTAATGGCATGGATACATCAGCTTGGCTTTTTAAGTTTTTTTTTTTCCATTGTGTTTTGTTGCAGGAAGCAGGGGCAACACCCACGTTCATTAATCCTGAGGGTGCAGTGCAAGAATTGCCACACTGGGCTAAACTTGTGATGTCCTCGAGGGACTGCACAGCCAAGTGACTTTGATGGATCACAGCTGCACTTGAGACCGAGCAGGGGGAGATTAGCATGTCTCAGGCACAGAGATTCCACTCACCTGATTCTTTTCTGCTCTGATGAGATAATTTTTCTAATTAACCTTGATAACACTTCCAGACACCAAGGCCTATCCACACACGGATGGAAATACATTTTCAAATGGACATTTCACTCCTACCCGTGTTTGCTAGTAGTGAATAGAGGAATTTAACACCCTTGTTGCCAACTGATTTGCTTGGATAACTAAAGCCGAGCCTCTTTAACAGAATGAGAAGTTGCCCACAAGAGCCTCTGGCAGAAATCCAGGCTTCCATAGGCACTGAGGTGTCTTGTGCTCACTGATGGAATAAAGGGAGCAGTATGAATTTAGGAGCACCCTCAGTGTCAGGTGTCAATTTGTGTTTATTCCTCTTTCGATGCTTCTCAAGGAAGTCAGTGATGCTGTCCTCTCCTGAGCAGGGTCTGAACAACTCTAAAAATGTTTTGAAAGCCAAAGCATGCCAGAATGGGGTCCTTTGGAAGTGTGCAGTGTCTGACCTTTATCCCTCACACCATCCCACTTAGGAAGAGGAAGGACCCTCTCATAATCCCACTGAATTCACATGAAAATCACCCTGGAAGTAAAATGAACCAGTCCCCCTGCTCTCACCTTCTTTGTTCAGTTTTAAAAGTGTCCAGCAAGAAGTTTTTCAAAGCTTTCCTGACCCTTGCTCTTGTCTGACTTAACACCAACACTGATTTTCTACTCTCTAGAGCTGGAAACCCAGATCTCTCCTTCCCTGAGGACCTGTGAGAAAGAGCAATAACTCCCTGGCCATTCTTTCACCACATCCTTTGAACCTGCTGCAGAAGAGGTGAGGCAAGTGCTGCTTTCCCAAGAGCATTTGCCTCTGGTCAGTTTTTCTTTGATATTTGAAAGATGCTAAAGCTTGCTGAGAATGCATTATAAAAAAGTCAAGCATGCTATCAAGGCTCAAATGCAATGAAACTGAATTTATTCCTATCTATTCATCGTATTTCCAAGTCTCTGAATATGTTGCTACCAACAGAGCAGTGCTTAAAGGAGGCTGCAAGGGCTGCAACATCATTTCCTAACCCTTCATGCAGGCAGAGTAATAGAGACTCCCTAACACAGCCAAGAGCCTGCACTTTCCCCAGGAGCTGGCAATTTAGATTTATGGAGAGGTTTTAGGAGGATATTTGGCACCAGCTAAACAGAGTTCAAGAGAGAGCCCACGTACATGAGAGGTTTAGGACCACAATTTTAAGGATGTCACAACTCTTTTTTTCTCTCTTCAGAGGCTGTGCTGGTACCACATCCCCACCCTGCCTTTCCCCTTCTCACAGAGAGGCTGCTCCCATTTTTCCTGCAGCTGGGTTTATACAAAGCCAATACTTAGCTGCCTTGTTTCAGGTGATTTTATAGGTCTCTTAACATCTGGTAAAAAAAATGCAATTGTTGTGGGTGAGCATGACTTTACTGGGCAGAAGTGATCTTTTTGTTGAGCTGGATTTCTCTAGCTGTGGTAAGTTTTTTGTGTTTTTCTTGCCAAATAAGTCGATTACATTGTCCACTTCTGAGCCAGTTTTACAAAGATTGTAAAATGCAAGTGTTTTGTAACTAAAACATGCCAATACTCAGAAATTACTTATTTAAACCCCAGCTGTGCCATTGACCTGAACAGGCTGATGAGGAGGTATCACTCACCCAAGCCTCAAAGACAATCTTCATAATGGTTCACAAAAATATGTTGCGAAAATTTCAGACTTGATCCTATGTATAGATATATATTTTCATGAGGGATTTTGTTTCACTTTGCTTATTTCTGAGGCTCTTTCAACCTTGTCAGCCTTTGCCATAGCTTTTAAAGGACACAGGCAGAGAAAGAACAGATGGAAATAAGGATAATTGCTTACTTTGAGCACTGAGAGAAATGCACAATGCCTATAAGGTCTCATCCAAAGTTAATGGAAAGACTATCAATCTATTGTACCTACACTGTGTTCACAGGCTCTGAGCAGCTTTCAGGAATGGAGCCTGCTGACTGCAGGAGGTGAGGAAAGACATTTTTCCCCATTTCACCCTGGCAGAGATTTTTGTGCTTCCCAAGGTCACACAGAGCAACGGAGCAGGGTATCTCAAATTCTTTGGTTGCCTTTTGGTGACCAGATCCCTCCTCAGCTGCATCCCTGCAGCATGGAGCAGTCCCAAAGCTCCTCCAGCATCCCCCAGCCCACACAGTGCTCTGCAGCACTCTGGCATTGGTTGTGAAGCTCCCTGACCAGCGAAAGGGATTTTGCGCAACAGCTCAGGATGCGGAGGACTGGGATGTGATGAAGACCCTCCTGCTTTGGGCTAATCACAGCTAAATCTGACTCTGCCACTACCACGCAGTACACGAGGAGTGCAGTTTTGTGTGGGACACGTGTACAAAAATAACATGGATGGTATTTTGAGCTAAATGAGCACTACGTGCAGTGCTCGTCATTCCTAGGAACTACATAAAGATAGCAGGAAGGGCTTAGCCATGAGGATTGAAATAGGAGGGAGAATTCAGAAATCATAGTTAAAGAACTTTAAAAGAACATCTGAGAAGATGAACCTTTTGATAGGATTTAGGCTGCCTATGGGATTGTGGAGCTTTAATCAACAAAAGCAGCTTATTCTATCAGTGTCATGAGCAACAGCAGAAAAGGCATCATCAGTGAGGAACACTGTAGAAAACAATTTCTTTGGTTTAAAAACTTGTTTAGAGCAATCTGAGGCTCCCCCCTTAGTCTGGTGACCATCTGGATGGATTTTGCTTTGGAAAGCCTGTTTTGAACTTGAAGCAAGCAAACATTTGTTCACATGGTGGGAAAGAAAAGATTGAAGCAATGTGCCAGAACTGGAAAAGCCACCCATGCATATCAGTACATTTACCTAGAGCAAAATAAGCTCTTTGTTTTTGGGACATTGTCTTTAGTCCCCTTGTGAAGGTCTCCTTGACCACCCTGCATGGTGGAAAGTCAGGGAAAGACACTGATTTTTCCTGCATGTGACATCTATTGCTGTAACACACAATTGTGCTCAGATCCATTACCAGACTCCCACACGTTACAGGCTGTGGGGTGTAATTTTTATGTTCCCTAATCTTACTTTTAGTCACCCCAAAAAGTGACCCAGTTTTTAGTCACCCCAAAAGTCACCCAGTTTTCAGTGGGTAAATTCCCTGGGGAGCAGGTGCCCCCCCGGCTGGCAGCCTGAGTGTGGAGCAGAGTGTGGAGCACTCAGGGGTTCTGGGAGTTTTGCAGGAGTAGTGCCCAGCAAGGTGGCAGTGCCCGACAGTGTCACCTCTGCCTGGCTGGGATGCCAGAGCCGGAGCCAGACCTCTTGGACAGCTGGACCCAAAGCCCTCAGCTGGCGCTGGGGTCCTATCCAAGCCCCATAATGAGGGAGAGATGGTAAATTCCATCATGGGAAGGCAGAAATGTTTATTTTCCTTTTACTTTATGGTTAGCTGTCATGAATTTGGGTGGAACTGCTTCTTGGATGGACCCCAGGGAGTTCTGTCTCTGTGCTGCAGCACAGTCACTCCAATGCTCACTAAATGAGCTGGCAGGTCAGGTGATGGCTGTTTCCCACTTCAAACTATTTAGCACCCTTGGCTGTTTCTTCTGTAACTGATATAATTCAACAAAAAAAACCCAAACCAGGGAACAATCTAACCCAGAGAGCAGCTGAGCTTCCATGTTCTTTAGCATTCCCAGCTGTCAGCATTTACTAAACCTGTGAGCATGCCTCACCCCAAGCACAAAGGTAAGAGGAACTTTGTATTTCATGCTTCTTCTTTTCATAGCCTTAAGTGTGGTGTAAATAACCTTTCCCATAAAGTCAGCTAATGTGATCCTTCCTCTCAGACATGTATAATTTACAAACCTAAAACTGATGGGTTGTCACATTTGTATGAATCCACATATGGGGTGAAAAGTTTGAGTATTTTGGAATGAGCTGATCCATACCCCACAAAGGACACTGATAAATTTGATTATTTGTGCACCTTTATTGTTCTGGCAGAAAGCTCTGTTGCCTGACTAACATCAAGTACTGTAGGGCTACTCTGCTAGTGTACATTGGCCACTTTGCTAGTGTACATTTTCACAATCTAATGTTAATTTTTGCAAGTGCAAATACTTTTCCTTAGAGAAAATAGTTATTTCTTTCCTTGTAAAAGTACCATGAAGCAAACTACAACTCAGTGTTAAAATTAAAAGCACAGGTTTAAAATAAATGTATTAAAATGCTTTAAATTCCAGTAAAATCTTTCTGAATTTTTTAGAGCTAATTAAGGGCACCTATGCAGGCACATAGTGCCTTCCCACCAGCATTGCAGAGTCTGAGAGCTGAATTATTAAGAAAGCTCTTTCGCTGGATTTCTGACAAATCACTTTAATGTGCCAAAATTGATTTGGCATGAAATCGTCAATAGACCCTCCAGAATACTAATAGCATTAAAGGCAGGGGCCAGAACTGACAAACTTGCCTGGCTGGAGCTGGGTTCATAAATTAGCAGTGAGGGGTCTGAATTACAGCCCTCTGCTCCCAGCTGTGCGGTGTGTCTGTCTGTCCAGCTGAAGAGATTTCAGCAAGTGACTAATGGGGGAGCCGGGGCTGAGGAGAAGACTTTATGTAATGGCTTTGCTTCTCACCTCAAATCTTTGTCTGCAAGTCTTAGATGCTGTAGGTAACCACCCCAGATAGTACCTAAGCTACTATAGTTTTGTCCCTTTTTTCCCCCCTTCGTTTTTGTTACAAATCCTCCCATCTTGACTCTGAACACACATCTTCCTTTTCATCCCTTGAGAACACCAGCGCAGCCGGGTGCTCAGGGCAGAGAGCACAGAGCTGGCAGGTGAAGGTCACTGACCTCTTCTCCCAGCCCCACTTTGGGCACGCCTCATGGCCTTGGATGAGCATTTCCCAAGTTTCCACTTCCTTGTCTGTAGGACAGCAGTGACATTGCTTATTTTCCATGTAAGCTGAGAACATCTCTTGTTATATTCACCTAGTTGCCTCGAAGCACAGATTTGCTGTAGGATCTTTGGTGTGTAGAGCAATCCCCCCTCAGCTAGTTGTGTCCATGGAATTGAGGAGTGTGAAGCAGCATTTGGAGCAGCTCTTCAGGCAATAAGTACATATGTGCTATCTCTGTAACATTTAGGGACAGAAGCCTCAGGTGACATAAATCTGCTCCCTTTAACTTTAATGAACTTGGAATAATTTCCTGTGGAGGAGGTATGGATTCAGTTCAGCTGAGGTCCAGGCCTCTGCCATTTCAGCAGCAGCAGTGTTTCCTAAAACAATTGGGAAAATTACAGTACAGGAGGAGCTCTGCAGCCAAGCAACAACTCAAGGGAGCTAAAACTGTCGTAGCTGATTAACAGAAATGAAAGCTGCTCAGAAACAAATCTGAGTATGAATTTGGAGCGCAAGAATTAATTGAGAAGGGGATTCTCTTTGTACTTCTTTTAGTAGGTCAGGCAGTTTATCCACTAAGATGCCTTTGAAGCTGCCAGCAAGGAAGGCATCGCTGGAAAGATGAAACAAGCCAGTGGGTGAAGTAATCAGTGTGTCCTAAACCCTGCTATTCTGGGTGAATTAGTTGCATGGTGAATAACAGAAGTCTGAGCCAAAGGTGCTCCATTACCCTTCCCAAAGAGAGGGTGAGAAAGGGATAGCTCTGGGAAGGGATGAGTGAGGGTAACGTGCAGCTTTAGTGCAAGAACAGGTGGGACACCGGGAGGCTGAGCTTCTGCTTTGTTCACACAGCTGTGCAAACGTTTTTGTTGTGCTGCAGAGAACACCAGAGCACTGAACACAAACTCACAGCAAGGTGCTCCAAGGTGCCACTCCAAGCAAGGTGCCACTCTTTTAATGGTAGGGTGGGTCAGGTGAAAGGTTGTGGTCGTATCACGGTGCCTTAGTGGATGGCTGTTCACAGAGCCATGAATTCAGTGGGAGTTTTACACTGATTTTAATAGAATGTGGCATAAAAAGCAGATAAAGGCATAGGAACTGATCAGTTAGATACAGGGGAAGAGCTGCAACTCCTGCAGAAGTCAATGAGAGGAAAGGTTTTCCCCAATAACATACAGAGAGGTATTTGAGAAAAAGAAATGTGCATTCAGAGCAAAGGAAATTGAATGTTTGTTTTTTCTGGCCCCTGGCTGCTTGAAGATACTGACAGTAGAAAAATGAACTTTTTAAAGCTGTCTCTGTTTTTAGTGCAGAAGAGCAATGTAGGAATTTTATCCCAAAGAGTGCAGAAGTAAAAGAGATATTAGGATCCTGCCGTTCTGCTCTTGCTCATCAAAGAAGAGTTGTGGAAGATCAAGCCATCCTCTGCCTCCAGCATCTAACCTTGTACCTAAGGAATCACTCACCCTTCACTGAGGATCAGTTAGATATAAGAAATGGAGGAGAAAAGAACACAGTCACAGGATATAGCACATTTTAGGAAGTTAAAGTGTGAAAATACTACTTACTTTGCCCACAATTTTCCGTACCTATAGCTGGAAAACCAATAAAAGGGGCTTTTTGTCATAATGCTGTATTATGTTGTATTTATTGTTTTTTCCAGCCTAAAGTGCTTTGTGTGTGAGATTAAAAAGCTGCAAGTCTCAGGCCATCTGGCCAACCAAATGGATTTCGTGTACAGGATCACTGCCAGATGTATGCCAGTTGTAAGTTTAATTTTTGAACATATAAAGTGCCTGGGGCTCTGTCTGTTATTCAGAGGAAATCATGTTCCAGTTTTCCAAAACAATCCAGATACAGTTCAAGTCTAGGAGTATGGTCCATTCTCCTTCACCTGGTTTAAGAGCATATTCTTCCTTTCTCATAAAGAGAAAATGAGGGCAGGAAGAAAAGGATGGATGAAGATATCTTATGTGTTAGGTGTATTTGATCACATCTGTCCTACCTTATGGAATGGTAGGAAACACAGCAATAAGTTTTCTTAAGGACTTTCACTGAAATTGTCTAATTGAAAGATAAAATTCAGTACTTTAGACTAATTTGCACTTATTTGTGATCAACTTGGAGAATAAATGCTTTCAAGTATATAATAGCTTATGATATCTTAAAAGTGATATTTGATTTATTTTAAATGAGGAACTAATGGAAGATGAGCTATATTTTTAGCTTTACATACTCTAAGAAGGATAACAGGCATTTAATTTTTTATTTTGCAAATGTTCTCACATAAGAAAGTCTGTAGCCTGGGATAGATATTGTGAAAATTAGGAAAGGTGTGAGCACAGATAGCTCTGGGCTTTGCAAACAGTTCTGGAGGATTTTGTTCAAAACACACCAGCTGAAATCCAGGGTAAAACAGGATTTGGGTGATGGGAGACAGTGATTTGTGGGTCTGGCTCTCCTCCTGCCCACATAAGTGTATTTCTTCACAGCTGAAATCCTGAGGTTGAATTACTTTCTCCTAAGCAGACCTGAAGGCCCAATGAATCAGAGATAAATGTTTGGAAAAGGAAAGACTGACTTATTTGTCAGGGCACAGTTATTCTTTGCTGCAGGGGAGGAGCTGGTGAAAGCCAGACACCCCCAGCACCAGGGGCTCCTGCAGGGAGTCTCAGGGCTTTTGAGAGGCACCAAAATTGGGACAGCCCAGCCCAGCCCACCACACTGGGTGGATCTGGCAATTTCCATCACAGTCCAGTCAGAATATATGCAGGCAAAACTAGGTTCAAATGTTTGGGAGAGTGGTGGCCACGTTGCTGGACACTGCCAAGAAGCAGAGCCTACAACAGGAATTTCTTTGCAAATGTCTCTAAATCTCAAATTAAAGCCAGTCTTCCTAAGAAAGGGTTGTGTTAGCTTTGAAATCAGCAAGTCTAATTGCAGCCATGCTCCTGGAGATTGATGAGAAGTTTTGGTGAGCAGCCCAGGAGGTTACCCTGTGGAAAGGGCTCCACGACCTTTTGCATGCACCTTTCCAATGAAGGGCCATAAAAGAAAAGCTGGAACTATTATTTATAATCTATCTTATTCCTGAAAGTAATTTTCCCTGTGATATTAGCCCCTTTTTTTCTCCCACAGGCTCATATAGGGGGTGGAAATCAGAGGAAGCAAACAAATAGTAGATTTCATAAAGTAAGGAGCAGCAAATTGAGCAAAAGGAGGATTATGAGCACTAAATCTTTTGTTCAAAGAGTGATTAAAAAGCATTAAGTTGGATGAAGTCAATCTAGAGCTTAACTGAATGAACCTTCTGCTCTGTTTTTCTTCTGTTTGGTTTTACATGTATTAAGAAATTAAAGGAGTGGGAGAGACCTCTTGAGGACTGCTGAGGCTGGGACTTTTTAGAAAATAGTAGTTGAGCAAAAGCAGCTGGACATAAGCTCTTTTTCCTGGTTTCCAGGCAATATAAATTGTCCTGGCCAGCTGTGTCCAAGAGCAGCAAGAATAAGTTCAGGCTCCATTCCAGCAGAGGACTCCATTCACACCCAAATGTGTGTGCTCTGGGGATTCCTCCAGGCAACGAAATTCTGGGATTTGTGTCCTCCTCTCACCATGGCTTCAGTGAAAACCATTCCCTGGCCAAGAGCAAATACAGCTGCAGTCCATTGCTGAAATAGGGAAGCTGTCAGGGTAATTGCTATTTGCTTTGCATTCAGAATACATTTTTAAATGTTTTTGTGGATTTAAGATTAAATCTGCACAAGATGAGGGCGTCCAACTTTCAGGGTGGTTTGCCTTACAAAAAGCTGTGCATTTAGAGGAGCACAGCTCCTTTGCAGGAAAGAGCAAAAGTATGAAGTAGGAGTTGCCAGTGAATGCTGTGCTGTAGCCATGGATGCAGATCAAGAGAGACTAAACCCAGCAAATTGTCAGATTTCTGCACTCTGCTTGTGTGTGGCCTTTGGAAAGCTCTGAGCATTGTTTCCACACCGTGCTTGGGCAGAAAGATCAAGGGTGGGGGACAGAGTGCAGCTGAAAACATAAGCAAAGTTGTGTTTGTATATTTACTGACTTTATTGTCCTCTGCTTGGTCTGATTTTAAGTGAGTTGCTAGTTTGATTTAAAGCTGATTGCTAATTTCAAAATCATCTGTCTCCAGCCATTTGCCATCATGGGCTCTTTGGTCTGTTCATTTTTGTACCATCCCAGTTTGGCTTGACAACATTTCCTTGATCTGAGATATTTTTATTTCTGGTCTTTGAAGTCCTAATGAGCATGACAATTTCCATCTTCACTTCTGGAAAAGGCTGCTCTTGGACAGCAGCTGTGTCCCATTGCTCTGCAATGTGGAGTGACAGCTCATAACAGAGCAATGCAAAACTCCCCCAGTGCCAGCAACATTAAACTGAGTTGTACTGGGCAAAAAAAATTGCCCTGAAGCCTTTTGCTCCCCTTGGATCTTACTTTCTCCCTTGACTCACACTTCTCTTCCTAATGAAAACCAGAAGGAGGACTGTTCCCCATGAGGCACGTGAACAGAGATTGGAGGAAAGCTGTTTTCCTTCCAACAGATTTTTTTGCTGTTCCATCACCTTTCTTATTCTCTGACTTTGTGAAAACCCATCCTTCTTCCCCAGAGAGAGCTCACAAGTGCTCTAGTGGCTATGGCACAAGTGTAGGGCAGGAGGTACTGAGCCTTCAGTCTGGAACTTCCCAGAGACTGAGCTTAGCTCTTGCACAGAGCAGGGCCTGATTGTCTTCTCTCCCCTCTTCTTCCCCTCTGACCATTCTCTGAACTCTCCCCCCAAAATCACTGTTATTCCCATGGAAATTTGCTTAATCAGCCAGCTAACAAAAAGCTCCATGTGGTTCCAGCCAAGAAATTTAAAAAACTGGAACAGGACTTGAAGAAGTCTGTTAGCTCCAACCATAGGGGATGCACATATTTATATAGGCTTTTTTCTTTTCTCTCAAGTACAGTGAATTATCATGGAATCATAATGTCCTCTCAGAATTGCTTTTCCAAGGGATGATGCTGTATAAATCATGAAAACTAGACATGGAAAATATTGAGTAGGTCTCCTGGTCCAGCCATCTGCCAGGAGAAGATTGTTCCCTGCAGAATTTTCCCCATTGCTCTGCTGTAGCAAAGTACCACAGAGATGCTTTATCTGCAAAACAGCTCCACGACTCTTTACGGTCCTGCAGAACTCATTATCTTTAGTTACAGAGAAATGATTTTACTCCCCTGTTACACAACAGGGTCCTTCTGTCCATAGCATGGCAAGTTTGCCCACATCCCCAAAACCACAAGTATAAAACTTCATATGGGCTTGCAGCTTGATAATTAAATCAGAAATATATCTTATCCTCTGCCATCATGTAAACTTCCCTTGCATAACACATTGATAACCAACCAGCTACCATTTGATTACTCCCCTGTGAATAATAGGCAGCCCAGCAAAATGCTCCTGTGAACTTGAAGCAGAGAAGGAACATTTCATTACCAGATCCTCTCCCTCTTTGCCAGAAGCTACCAAACAATAAAATGGAAAGCAGAGCTATAGCTTGTGACATCTGTCAGTGCAAGTAGCCTTTGGTTCAACCTGGGCTGTTATAAATATTATATTTGAAGTATTAGCAAGAGCAGATTGGATTGCAGCAGGTCCAGAATGAGGCAGCCTGAAGGCTGGCAATAAAACTGGAAGAAATGAAATGCTTTGGCATAGGTGTCTTCTGCTTTGCATTGTAAAAGGAATGAAGAGGAAAGAGGGAAACCTTTCAGTCTGATTCAGCTCATCCGGAACATTTCTTTAGAAGAGCCATTTTTGCCACCCTGGCAAAGATGGGCCATGTCTGCCTGGGCAAACACAGTGACACAGACAGCATCCCCACAACATCTGTTTAATTACCCTCAGCACTCTTCTGTGCTTCCCTGCACATGTTCTATGTTTAGCTTTGTCTGCATCATCGCTGGATGTGGACTCAGTCCTCACTCCGGGCCAGAGCTGGGAGTGCAGGTTCAGCTTGCACAGCCTTCATGGGTGAACCCAGTGACACTCTGAGGGGCAGAGGCTGGAGACATTCAGGTACTGAAAGGCGAAAAAATACCTACTCCTCTTGGTTTCACACAGTGTGAGCTCCTGAACTGCCATTTGGTTTTTGCTCTCGTGTTTGGAGATAATGATTTTAGAAATCTGGTTCAAGTCTTTGCATCTTGGTCTCCCACCTGCATTATGGAGAGAAAATTATTTCTCTAGCCTAAAATTTTGAGAAGATAAGAAACTTCTGGCAAAGGCCACAAGTCCCCCAGCTAAAGAGGAAAATTCATTATGTACATTGAAATCCTTCAAGGGAACAAAGAAAATCAAGTGAGTGTGAATATGTCTCAGAATATTTCATCCCGGTACTGCAGTTTTAGATGTTACTTGTAAACAAAAACTTTCTAGCAAAAAGTTTAATTTTTTTTAGGTTCATAGTGTTATTTAAAAAATAAAAAGAGGAAAACAGAAAACCCAAAATCCTTTAACATTTTTCCTCCAGCAATGAGACAACAGAGCAGGCAAAAATTATTGAAGTCATGGACATTTCCACACCACTAAATAAACCCTCTGCCTTGGCATACATAGGGGATTAGGAGAGAGAGATGCCAGAAATTGGCCTAGACTATATTTCCCTAGAGGCACAGAGAGATATTGAGGGAAATCACTACCATTCCACTACATGGGATTAAGAAATTGGGAATTTTTTTCCCCTCATTTTAAGAATGCAACGGACTGGATGGGAGCCACCAGAGAAAGCTGATGGCAAGAAGAGTGGAGAGAAATCATTCCAGTCAATACTTCAGAAGTGTGGACTTGCATTGTTTGCTCCACAGAATTTTTATTATAGCAGAAATGCTCATCTGAAGGAGAATTGACTCGATCATCTTGGGCAGAGAGATGTTATAAACAAATATTGGCTGATGAGAAGCTCAGTGTGACTCAGCAATGTGCCCTTCCCAAGAAGCCAACAGAGCAAGGAGATTCTGCCCCTCTGTCCTGCTCTCTTGAGACCCCATCTGGAGCTCTGCATCCAGCTCTGGGGCTCCCAACACCAAAAGGACATGGATCTGTTGGAACAAAGATGGGGAAGAGCCAGGAAGGTGCTCTGGGAGCTGCAGCCCCTCTGCTCTGGGGACACACTGAGAGACTTGGGGTTCTTTAGCCTGGAGAAACAGCTGTAGGGAGATTTCAGAGCCCTTTCCAATATTTAGCAGGGCTCCAAGAGAGCTGGAGAGGGACATTGGACAAGGACATGGAGAGACAGGACAAGGGGCAGTGGCTTTAAACTGACAGAGTGAAGGGTTAAATTAGATATTATGCAGAAATTCTTCCCTGTGAAGCTGGTAAGGCCCTGGCACATGTTGCCCAGAGAAGCTGTGGATGCTCCATCCCTGGAAGTGTCCAAGGCCAAGCTGGACAGGGATTTTTACAACCTGGCCTAGTGGAAGGTGTCCCTGCCCATGGCAGAGGCGTTGGAACTGAATGATCTTTACGGTCTCTTTGAACCCAAACCATTCTATGAATCTATGAAGTGTATATTTAATCGCCCTCTTGTTACTCTTTGGAAGGACTTTCCTCCCATTTCAAGTTGAAGATTGGTCTAATCTGAAGAGCACTTGGCACAAAAAGGCACTTGAAGTTTTCTGCTTAAGGACATGCAGTTGCACAGGCTCTTTGAGCAGCTTTAAATAGGTGCCGTGGAGGGCCAGTCGAGAGGCTGCATTATCATCAGCTTTCACCTGAGGGCAAACCAAAACACACTGCTGACCTCAGATGGATCAGAAACACTGGCTATCAAGCAGATGGCAGTAAAACATCCCTGACTGCTCTGCTGCTGTTAACCACTCGTGCTGTTGTGCCTGCCTGACAAAGCACACCAGGGCTACGCTCTGTTTGTGGGGCTGCCACCTCCACAAGACAGGACAAACCAGTCCCACACCCCACACACAGTTATCCATGCCCATCCAAGGATTGGGAATTATTTTCCATCGCCGCCCCGACTCTCCTGGGCTGTCATTTTGCTATTTTGAAACACCTGGCTGCAGCTCAATCCTGGCCCATGTTGGTGGCAGCAAATGACCCCTCACAGGTGTGTCCTGCACCTCTGTAAGAGCAGGGTGTTTGTCCCATCTCCACAGGTGACACAAATGTGTGGTGTGGCATGTCCCTGCCCTGCCTGCTGCTGTACTTTGATGGGTTCTAGCCTAAAAGGCAGGGCCAGGAACAACCTGCACTTGAGCACCATGCTGCTGGGATTCTGTCCCGTGCCAAGACAGTAGGTCTGGCCACACAGCCTCTTGCTGTCCCTTTGCTACAGACAGCTGCTGTTTGGGGACATATTTGTGTCCCCTGAGCAGCACAGGGTATGTACAGTGCTTTCCCTCCCCTGACTTCTCCTTTCACACTCAATTCTGCAATTTGTGCCTTGGCTCCCTTCCTAATGACTGTATTATTAGCTCTATTTGCATCTGCTCTCAGCTCTTTATTTCACATGGAATTATTTTGGCTGCTCTACATACCACAAATTGAGTAGCTGAACCAAGTCCACAAACCCTAACAGAGAAAGCACGTGGAGCAGGGCTCTGTATGACCACCGTGGTTGTCACCCTCACATGTGCCACCACTCCTGGCCCAGGCCAGCACCCCGACTGTCCCCCTGCTGCGCCTCCGAACGTGGCACAGCAAGGAGCAGGGTGACCATATGGCCTGAGGCAGCTGGGCCATATGAGCCTCCATTTGTGACACCTACTTTGTGCTTCCTAAGACACAGAAGGTGTTTAATATGTTAGCTGTCACTTTATGGGTTATTCCAGCCTTAATTACCGAGCCAGAAACGGTGCACCAAAGCTGTCCTCTTGAATGTGCTCCCTGCAGGAACAGAGGCTTTGTCCCTCAGTCAGAGTGCTTCTCCATTTGTGAGCAGCACATCTGAGCAAAGCAGCATTCCAGGTGGCTGGTCCTGCTGTTTGTCATCTCCCCATTGTCCCCTCAGCAGCATTCCAGGTGGCTGGCTTGTCATCTCCCCATTGTCCCCTCAGCAGCTCATCAGCGCTGTGGGGTTTGGGTACAGCTGATGGAAATGTGAGCAGAAAAGGTGTGGGAGAGGTGTACATGGCCCTGGATGGGCTTGTGGAGGAAAAGGGTCTGTGGGACTCCAGTTTTCTCCTGGTCTTCTGTCAGCTTCAGGCCACAGAGTTCTCTTATTTAGGTATGAAAGGGACGGAGTCAACCTGAATGCACTTGTCACAGACTGGGTTTTGGAAAGGCCTCGCTTACATACACAGATTCCCAAAATGTGTCTCTGGAGATGCCTCAGTGTGATCAGCAGCAGGTGTGAGCCCCACAGCCTGCACAGGAGCTCACCCATTCCCCCTGCCCTCAGCAGCCACAACAGGAATTTCTGTCTGCACTTGCAGATTGCCTCTGGCTGGAGGGACTGACCTGAGGAACAGGGGAGGAGCCCTCAGCTTCTGCTAGCCTGGGACCAAAGGCTTCTCAAAGGTTCTATTTCCTTCTGGCTTGCTGGGAATTTTTGAGGGAAAAAGGGGAGGAAGTGTATTAGGAGATTCCCTAAAAACAAGCAAAACAGAAGCACCTCATTGCCTAGGGAAAAGCAGGAGGAGCTGGGTGGATAGAAGCAGAAATTATCTTTATTTGGCTCTTCTCTTCCCATTAAATGAAGCCAAAAGCTGGGAAAAAATTAACAACTGCCTATTTATGAGGCTTTGGAAGAGGAAGGAGCACAGGTTATGTGTGTGGGTGCTGTTACAAGAAAGTATCACCTTAAAAGAGTTTTCTTTATAATTTTACTCCCCTCCCAGACAATCCATTGTGTTAGCAGCAAACTGGGATGGCTGGTAGACAATAGCCCACTCTCCAGCAGAAAGAACTCTATGAAAGCTGCACACAGTTTTTAATGTTTAATGACATAAAATCAATTGGAAGTGGTTGCTGGCTTCCACAATCAATTTTAGGAGATCTCTCAGAGAACAGGAGAAAGTGGGAGAGTTTCCATTAGCCCTGGAAATCTCATCAGCAATAGGAAAATGGTGATAAACAACCCTGCACTCCAATAAATGTATTAATAAACTTGTCCTCACTCATTTCTCACGTCTCTGTAAGAGGATACAGTTTTGTCACCAGGAAGGTTCCATTTTGGTCTCAAATCCATCCTTTATTCCATCCCTGTGGTTGTGGGTGCCTTGAGAGAGCCGCGGCTCACATTTGCTGCCCCCTGAGCTGTCCTGGGTGTAGGAATATCTGAGGGGAATATCTTAATTCCCCTCTTGGTCCTCTTGGTCTGCCCCACTGGGAGAGGCACCTTTGCCAAAACTGTGTGAGAAGCTGCTCTGCCCTACAGATGAGTGGGGAAATGTGGAGCTCCCTGTCCTGGATGAAGCCAAACTCACCCAAACACTCACAGGTGGCCACACTCAAAGGCTTTTCAGTCAATGAGAAGGTTCCTGCTGATTTTGATGGGGTTTATGCCATTTGCCAAGCTTAATGCTGCATGGCATGAAGTGCCCTTTTTCTGCCCTTGTTTTGGTCAGACTGGGGGAGTGTGATGCCTTCTGCTAGCTGGAATCTGGGGGGTTAGGGGGGGGAAAAGGGGTTTTTTTATGTCTTTAAAAAAACCCAGGACTAAGCAGAGTTAGGAACAGCCCTGACTTAATCTCAATGCAAAACAAGAGGCTGTTTTTCTGTGTTGCAGGTTTGCCCCAGGACTCCAGCTGAGTGAAGTCAAGGCAGGGTTTGCAATGCACAATTTAATCAGTGAATTTGTAGATCTCAAAAGGCGTGCTTAATTTAATATTGTTTCTAATGGCTATTGTCTTCATGCTTGCCTGTTTCCCCGGTGTTTTTCCCTTTTGTAATTACTTGAATGGGCATTTCCAGGTGCACTGCATATATTAGCAAGCATTTTCATTTTAGTAATGAGCGAGATGCTTTCAGTGTTTATTTCTTCATTGCCCTAATACTTACTTTATTAAAGATCCTGATTCTTCTAAAGGAGAAAAATAAGCCTTTACCACTCCTTTCTACCTCATTTACCTCTTCTACCTTATGATGCCCTCAATAAAAGAGGATTTAAATTACTTATTGGCCAGGGTTGGACCAGATTTACACTATCAGAGAAAAATAAAGCAGAGAGGGGATGCTTGGTCAGTCATAGAATGGTTTGGGTTGGAAGGCACTATCAAGATCATCTCATTCCAGGTCCCTGTCATGGGCAGGGACACCTTCCACTTGACCAGGTTGCTCAGGGCCCCATCCAGCTTGGTCTCAAAGGATTAATGCCTCTCCTTACCCCTCACTGGGCTGAGAACTGAGCACTTGTTGAACTCAGAGCCATTCCCCTGAATGTCAGGGCTTCAGAGCTGTTTTAAGCTCTGCAAGGAGCATCTGCAGTGCCCCTTTCCTGGCCTTATTATCGTCCCTTAGGGTTAATATGCATTTTTGCACACTTTGTGTGCAGCCTGGGGACTCATGGGGTGCAGGAGGCAGAGCCTTGCCTGGCCACCCCAGGCTGCTGATTAATGCTGCAGCAGGATTCCAGCATCAGCTGCCAGCCTTCAGCCAGCACTGAGCAGCATTTATTACACATGCACAACAGCCCTTTGCCACATGCTAGTCTAATTTTCAGATTAGCTGTTTATTAGCATTATTATAAACATGGCTCTTCATCTTCCATTAAATGGCACTGCAGCCACATGAAGCCTGTAAGGAAGCACTTGGTTCACTAAATTACCCTGCAAATGCCAAACTGGCTCTCTGTTATTAGCTGTGTGTCTTACATCCTCTTTATTAGGATTTTGTGTCTTGAGGGTGCCCCGTGGCGTGTCGATATTTTAAAATACAAACCAGTGTCGTTTTTTTGCTGTTTAAAAGAACATTTAATTAAACTGGATTCATTGCTTGTATGGGGCAAGTTGAATGGAAACTAAACAAAAGGCAGATGATTATATGTTATTGAGCAGAGTGACTGCTCCAGAGACCAAACTCTTCTAATACAACATTAAACTAAACTTATTGCATGTGCACAGGTTGGCTCTGGCCTGCTAGGGCATCATATTTTGAGAGCAGCAGAATGGTTATGGGCACAAAACACTTTTAAAAAAATGTGTGTTTCAGGGAAGAAACCTTGCTTAGGCTAGACTTAAATATGCTAATGACAGAAATCAAAGCTTCACACTGATTCTGGGTAACCTTTTAAAAATTACCATTTCTATAGTGTCAGATGCAAATGAGAAGATCAGCTTTGTTTATTATTTCACTAGCTGTAAATTAACAAGGGGCCCCGATGAGTGTAAAAATAAAATGGGAAGTAGTTTTTGGGCTTGAGTCGTTGGTCACATCATGGCTTTTTAATGTTCTTTAGGAAAACAAAAGGAATTATAATTAGAACTCCATTACACAATTTCCTATTCCCTGCTCCTTTTATGTTAACACTGTTGATGCAGATTTTTTTAAGGTGCACACTCACCAAATTTCCTTTCCAGGCATTCTAAGCTTCTTTTTGAATGTCTGCTGTTCCCCAAGCCCGTTCCTAAATCTCACTGTGAGCCTCCAAAGCCTTCAGCAGCCATCTCACTGAGCCCTTGGAGCTCCCACTGCTGTGGTGGTCTCACCCATCCTTTGGAGAAGGGACAAGTGCTGGGCTGTGCACAGCTGCATGGCCCTTGCTAGCTGTCCTGGTCCTCTCCCCCCAGGCATAAAGATTTCCAGTGACCAAAATAAACACCTAAAAATTGTAATTTAACCCTGCTGCTCAGCATTGCCCTGGCTGGGGGTGGGCAGCTCTGCTCCTGCCCTCAGTGCTCCTGGCACGGCCCCAGGGCACCTTGCTGACAGCAGCTGAGCTCCTGGGCTCCTCAGAGGGCTTGGGCTGCAAGTGCTGCCTCAGAGGATGTCCCTGGTTAATAAACAGAGCAATTTTTGCCTGGGCATTAGGCCAGATATGTCCCCCTACCTCTGTCTAGGTCAGCAAATACCTTGGGAAGAACAAGGAAAAAAAAATAAAAGGAAGAGACCTTCCTGGTTTTAGGTTGTTTTAGTTGTTTTTCATGCTTTTCGTAACAGCTGAGAGGAAACTCTTCCCTGAGAGGGCCATTTCCCCTTGCACACACGTTCTGGGAAGACCTGGAATTCTCAGCTTCTTCTGCACCACAGTCCAGTCACAGCCCTAGCTTTGCTTTGCTGCTCCTGTGGTTCTCCTTCAAGCTCATAATTCTTGTCTTCCTTCCTTCCTTCCTTCCTTCCTTCCTTCCTTCCTTCCTTCCTTCCTTCCTTCCTTCCTTCCTTCCTTCCTTCCTTCCTTCCTTCCTTCCTTCCTTCCTTCCTTCCTTCCTTCCTTCCTTCCTTCCTTCCTTCCTTCCTTCCTTCCTTCCTTCCTTCCTTCCTTCCTTCCTTCCTTCCTTCCTCCCTTCCTCCCTTCCTCCCTTCCTCCCTTCCTCCCTTCCTCCCTTCCTCCCTTCCTCCCTTCCTCCCTTCCTCCCTTCCCTTCCCTTGTCTTTCCAAAAGAAACTGACCCCCTCCATGCATTGTTAGTGAGAGCATCCTGCCACTTTTCCATGAGAAACTGAATTACAGCAAAAAAACTGAAACAAATCAAGCAGTCTTGGAACACAAATGGGAGCAAGGTTGTCCAGAGGTTGAACTTCCAACCCTTGGGCTTTGAAATGGGCTCTTAAACAGAGCCCCCGTGCTTGTTTCTGTTTGTGCCCAATCCCCCCTTGGGGCACACCAGTGTGGCTGTGGCTCTGGGGTGAGCTGTAGCTGATATAATCAAGTGCAGGGATGTAATTAGCAGCGTTGGAAGGGCTGCTGTGGGCAGATGGGAGCTGAAAAGGCTGTGCCTGTTGTGAGACAGGCTTTTATATGTGTTGGCCTGGGAGTCCAAAGCAATGTGTGATGAATGACCCTCCACAGGGATAAGCCATTTGAACACTAGACCATGGCATCTGTGGCCCGTGCTTGCACACAGGGCAGTTGTCCCCTCTCCATAAATCATCCCAGAATGAGGATTCCCTCAGTAATCCAGGTCAATCTTTCCTGCTGTGTGGGTTAGCTACCAAAGAGTTCAAATCAGCTGCTCAGCCTGAGGTTCACCTGAAGGTAAGAAACTCCAGATTTCTTTGGCCATCATCCTTTGCCTTCCAGCAGACCCCTGTTTCTTCCTCAGGGCAAGTGCTGTCTTCAGGCACAGCCTCAGAACCTCTGCAAGGCAAGAGGAAGAGTAGCCAGGACCTGTAGGACACAGAAATACTTCAAAGTCTGTGCTGAAAACCCTGTCTCTGGCAGAGTGCAAGTTTTTAGTTGTACTTTTTTTAATCCTGCCTTTTTACTCCCCCAGACCATTACCTGGTGCAGTGCTACAGCTGCCCGTGAGCACCTGAGTATTTATCTCACAGTTTGTCCTCTGCCCTGGCAGCACATCCATCTGAGCAGCATCTCACGTCTTTCTGGAAAGATCCTCGTCCCAGTAATAGCTCCTGATGGAAATCTTCTGTGTCTGCTGACTCTCAAAAAAGATTTCTCAGGCTTTTTTTTTTCCAGAAAGCTGTAATTTCAGGCCCTCTTAGCACCCACTCCCATGTGGAAAAATCCAGAAGTGCCTGTTTTCTACACATGTAGAGTAAAAACCTTTTATTCAGAATTTGTTTAGGAGCATTACACTAATGCACCACTGCCTGTGTCTTCCCTGGGATTAAATGCAGGATGTCAGAGCTCATGCTCCTGTGGGCTGTGCAAGCACTGCCTTCAGTGGCCTGAGGCTGGTCCTGGGCTTAGATGCCAGTCACTGTTAGAAAAAAGGGGTTTACTCTGTCAAATGGGTAACAACACCTCTGTGGCACAATGTCTTTTACAGTACCTCCAGGGGGGTTTCTACATGGGTTACAACAAGCTCTAAATGGTTGGACTGTGATGGTTATTTCTTTAGTATTTCTCCAGCTGTGCTCACAGGTACCCAGCAGTGACTCCTGTGCATCTTAGATGTGCAGGGCAAGCACTTGGGATAATTTCCCTCAGTCATTTTGCACCTATTTCAGATAAGGGATGTCCTGCACAGGACACTGGGTGATCCTCCTCAAAACACTTCTCATTCACAAATTCTTGTCTTCTCTTGAAGCCAGGTAAAAGTTTAACCTCTGTTCCTCTTCTAGGAGATGTCCCAGAGGTCACCCAGCTGCCATGGGTCAACTCCTCTTTCAGGATTTCTAGATCTGAGCAACAGCATCCATGGGGCAACTGTCAGCAAACACATCCATGATCACTGATCCAAATTTGGATCAAATCCTTACAGCACTCTTCTCTAAACAATGCTCTGTTCTTCACATTAAATTTTTTTTTGTTATTTATTTTTTAATATATATTTACAGATGCACCTAAAACTCCCACCAAGATGGAGACTCAGTTGTGCTAAGCACTGTGAAAACAAGCATTAATTCCCCCAAAGAACTCTTTGGTAAGGGACTGATATTTTAGTTCTCCTGGGAAGCCTGGTCTCAATGAATGTTTAAAATCTATTTCTACTCAGGGAAAGTTGTTGGGCTTTCCCTCCTTGCAGTTCTTGATAGCACACATAAAGCAAAACACAAAACCTGTGTGTGACTTCGCAACTCCAGCCTCAGGTAGAAAACGTGTGCAGGTCCTGCCAGGAACATCCATGGAGTCCTAAGCAGGAATTTCTGCCTGAATCAAGAAAATGGTGAGCCAGGCATTGCCCCTCACTTAAAACACCCACCCCACAGTGGAAACGGGAGCACAACAGGTTCCACAGAGAGCAGCCATCCCAAACCCCTGCCAGAAAAGCATATTTCTGACTGCCTGCTGCTGCCCTGTCTTTGTGGATGTGCCCAAAACAATCACTTTTAGAGCAGTTTGAGTCCCAGGCTTGCCTGGCTGCACTTGGAAGCAGTTTGTTCTAAGCCAGTCATGTTCACTATCCTAATCTGACATGAAGCCTGATGGAAAAATCTGTGATCGATTATAGCAGCAGGACAAAGAGATATGAGAGGAAAGCAATGCAAAAGAACAGATATCAATCACTGGCTCCCAACGAGCCTGGAGAAGGGAGCTGGTGCTGCTCCTGGAGTTGAAGGCAGTGCAGCACATCTTTCTGCTGTTCTAGGTAAACACTCCCAGCTGCAGACCCTTTGTCTTACAGACAGACCGATCTGGTAAGAAAAGTGGATTTTGAAGTATGGATTTTGTTGGAAGGGGACAAAATAAACTATTGGTTTGTTACCTTGAAAACGGTGTAGCATGTAATGAGTGTTTGCAGCAGTTTCACAGCTGCTTATTGCTCTTCTTTTAAAGCTTCTGAGTGTTGAGGGGGTTTTGTTTAGATTTACACTTTTTAATTGATTGAATGTGAAATATATGATGGAACAAATTTGTATTGAATAAGAAATAGCAGACACAATCAACAAACTTTAATGTTGAGTTAGCTTTTTTCTCGCTGCTGGACAAGATCATACTTCAAAGCAAATTAAAAATGTGAAGCCAAATCCTGATTGCAATGCAGGCAACAGAAATCTTCCTGTCAGCCTCAATAAAAGCAGGTGTAAGTTTTCAGTATTAGTCCAGTCCATCCAATTCACATGTCTTTCTGTCTTTATCTAATCTAATACATGGTTGTGAGATAAATTACAGCAGGGTATGATAAATTGCATTGCTATTCATTTTTGGCAAGATCACCTATACCCTGGCCACTAATTCATCTCCGCCAGGATCCTCTGTAGCACACGGGATCCTTGAAACAGCCTCCAAACGCTGTCATTTCATTTTCCTTTAAGAAAACAAAGAGATTATATTTGCTGGCCAATAGCCTACTTAGCCTCACCAAAATAAATGATACCTCACTGTGACCTCTGTAAAATCATGGTTATAAGAGTATCAAAATGTATTTATGGCATTAAGAGTCACAAAGATATTAGGTCCCTCTATGCTGGTTGAGTGGAAAACTATGATATGTTTTAGATTGAGGGATTTCAAAATGGGAAAGGATGACATGGTTTAGATTTAGGGATTTCAAAGAGTGTTTAATTTGTTTAATTCTGTTTTCATTGGGTTTTGGTGTCCTTTGCCCAGATAATACAAACAAAACACACAACATTGGGTAAGAAATCTGCAATACATTGTAACAATCTTTTTCTGGTAATTTTTTTAGAGCTATTCACCACTCTTGAACAAAGCACCATCCTGATTCACACCAGTACCACACACTCACTGGGCACTCTGTTGGGTACCGTTCACATCCATCTGCGAGTTCAAAAAGCAATTTTCTTCCCATCAAAGCAAAAAGGGGAGACATTTCCCTTTACATCCATCAGATCCATCCCTGTCCTCCACATGAGCTCTGCTGGGCAGCACCAGGACACTCCCACACAAAGCTGCTGCCAAGCCCATCCATGGCAGACACCCTTGGTCCCACCACCAGCCTGGATGTGCCAGGACTTCACCCTGAGCCAACCCCACCTCCCAGCCCACCACTCCCCTGCCAAGGAAGAGGGGAACTGATTACAGTTTTGGCTGGAGATATGTCAGTGCCCATGCCTCTGCTCCGTACCAGCCCAGGAAATTGCTTTCTGCTCCTCAGCATTTGACTGCCAACTTCCTCCTCCTCATCCTGCCAGAAATCGCTGGGAAACGGCGCCGTGGATGATCCAACAGCTGCTGAATTTCACACAGGAGACCACTTACCACTGAGGTGCAGCAAAGTGATTTTGCACATCAAGATTTTAAAGAAATTTGGGGCATTGTGAGATGAAGGACATTATTGATGTGAAAAGAAAATGATCATATTTACTTCAGAATCCATTATCCACGCCTGCAAACAGTACTTAAAAACAGAGCATGTACTGCAGGATGATGTGAAAACCTGGCCTGGTGAGAGGTAAAATTTCCTTGATTATTTCAGGGAGATGAAGGCTTCATCCCGCACTATTTAGGAGTTGTTGAGGCATAATGGCTACGTCCAGCTAATTGGATGCATTGCTATAGGCACTTGAGAAATGTGATAGACAGATGCATTCAGCTAGAGAGATATCCCAAGGTGCAGAGAGCTGAAGTCAATTAGGGAGTTAAATTGTGAAAGATTTGACCTGATGTCATTTATATCTCGAGTCATAATTAACACTTAAAGTTCAACTCTATAGCAATTTTCTTTTAATAACACTTAAAACCTACACAGGGCTGAAAGAATTGCGCAGACATGGTGAAGGATGACTCGAGTGCATGCCTGGATTTCTGCGTTAGTAATTAATCCTCAAAACACCTTTGTGAGGCCTGTGGGGAGAATCATTTCTCTCCAGTTTCTCCTTTGAAGAGAAGCAGGGTTTACCCAATGGCTCCCCAAAGTCCCTGGCACCTGGAGATAAGGACAGAAGCTCTTTCAGGTGCTGAACCAGCGAGCATTCAGCTCAGCCGAGCTCCTGCCTTTTTGTCTTGCTGAATTTTTTTTAATTTTACCACAATCTTTAGAAATATCATGGACAAATTACTTGTCAAATGGCCTGGGCTTTCCAATTAAAATCTGTGCAAATGCAGAACCTAAAAATCTGTCACAAACACAGCTTCTGCCTCAAAGGTTTTCATGTGGATGAAATATGAATCTCACTGGGGGAAGAAACACTCTCTGAGAGTGAGACCTTGTAAGATGGGATTCAGCTTGCTGCAGATTCTTATGGTCAAGTTATAACTGCCCATAAAAAGGGGGAAAAATGGAAGTGCTGACAAAACTTTTAAACTACAACAGTGGAAATGGCGCCGCAATAATTTATAATCTACAGGCAGCTTTGGATTTATTATCACAATGACAAATGCACTGTCATTGTTAATAGGATATTTCCCAGCAAGGACTTCTTGTTATGCAAGCCAGGTTCACTATGTCATGCAGCATGATAGCAATAAAGTCTACAAGAATTTGTAATGAACTTCAATTACTAATAGATTATGGTTAATGGGAAATATGTGCAGTAAAGATATGGGTTTTTATATGCACCTTCTGGTACTCTACAAGGCAATGATTTATGCTACAATTTCTGTTAACATTCTCCAGTATGAAAAAAAATAAAAAGCCTAAATTGGTGGAAAGCCACTCCATCCATAACAAATATTTAAGATAATTTTGCACATCATGTAAATGAAGATGTAAAATTAGATATTAATCCGTTTCATTTCAGCATTTGTATTTTTATTAAAAATGAAGACTTTGCCCTACTGTGTAATGACATTAAAAATCCCATCATGGGCTGCAAGCATGAATTACCCCAGCGCAGGAGTGGTGACAGCAGCCGAGCTGAGAGCGCATTTGTTCAATTTGCTGTAGTAATTAACGGAGCAGTGAGAATATTTTTCTATCTGTGATTTAAAGGAGCAGCCCTGAAGCTGCTTGGGCAGATGTGTTTGATGTGGAGGGACACGTGCATGAAGTCTGGGCCCTTTGGAGGGGGGCAGCCTTTTCCTCCCCCGTTGTGGTCCCCCCCAGCCTTTGAGGCATCACTCCAAAGCCATGCCTCACTCATGGACATTGGGCTATTCCCTCCTCTGCACAGCACACCTCCCACGGGAATTCCTTTGGGAAACAATCACCTGACACAGCATCCGAGCCACAAGCTCTGTTTACTTATCAGAGGGACACAGGCCCAGGTGTTTGCCTGTTGTTTCAAAAGACTCCCTCCTCTTCCTCCTCCCTCCCTCCTTCCAGCTTTTTTTCCTCCTGTACCTGAATTAGAATGTTTATTCCAAGTTTACGTGCTCATGAAATGAAAAGAAAAAGGAAAGTCCCCCAATTTAAAAACAAGCACTGCTCAGAGCCATCTTTGAGAAAAACATGGAGATGCAATATTAAGGATTGCATTCACCCAGGGTCACATTTCATAGCTCAAACATATATTTAGCCAGATAGGGACACCAATACATGAAGAGCTTTTAGGATCATTTCTGGTATATTTTTAATACAGGTATCCTGAAGCCAAACTAGATCAAATTAGTATTGTGCTGGTTTAATACCATTGCTCTCAATGAACCACTGTAGAAAGCCCACAAATTAGTATTTTAGGGGTGCAAGCCAGTGAAATATGGAACTGGGGAAATGATGAGGCCCTGGCACAGACTGCTGTGAAAATCCCAGTCCGTGGACAAACTGTACTTCCCAACCCAGCTGTGGAATAGCACTTACTGTGCAATTTAGGGTGACTCTTGCATGAAAATGTGGTTCTCCACTCTATCAGGAAGTTGTTTGAGAGATTTATAAAATGTCCTTCGTCTTTAATGGTAAAATGAGCATAAAACTGTGCTTTCCCACATTCATTTCCTTCTAAATAATACTTAAAGTACTTGCTTCTTGAAAATGTGTGTGTTACAATTTTAAAATTAAAACTAATTTGCTCCTTAAGGGTGCTCTGCTGATTCAGTTTTCCCCCAGCCCCTTAACACTAGCAGTTGCAAGATTCAAAATGGAGTTCACTGTATTTCCCCCCTTCCAGTTTTTAATGAAATTCCCCTCAGAAGCAAAACAGGGGAAGAAGCTCTCCATGCATTCACACTGAGTATTTTTTTGTGTGTCTGTGTGTGGTCAAATCCTCCTCTGTTGTCTCCAGATCAGCTCTGCTGCTTCTCATCTTCTCAGCTCTCTCCCACATTTTTAAACCAAGCCTCCTTCAAAACTGCTAGAACCCCTTTTACTAATTTTGTGGTTTTTTGGTTTTTTTGTTTGTTTTTTTTTTTTAAAGTCTGATAAACAATAAAACAGCAGGACGTTCAAGGGCATCTTATTGCTGGGTTTTGTTGCTGGATTAGTGGTTTTTTGGTTTCGTTCTGCCATTTCAGTGGCTCCCTGAGATACCTCACCCCTGACAGGGTTGATGTGGCAATATTCAGCAGTCACCTGCTTTGCAAGCACCGTTTAGAAAAGGTCACAGACAGCCCAAAAGAGCCACGAAAATAAATGTAACTTTAATTTGTTTGCCATTAGAAATGCGTGCAGCAATCTGTTCTAATGGGAGATTTTCTTTCATTCCTGCTCTGGCATGTGACCACAGCAGCCCACAGACACACTGAGGTCTTCTAATGCAGAAGCCTCTGCACAGAACTGGGTAAAGTGGTAATAAATTTTGTTCTATCCAACAGAGGATTATCATGGAAATGTTCTAAAATCTGCCAGAATTAACATTTGAGCACCAGGAGAAGTTTGTGTTTCAAATAACTTGCCCTAAAATAAATATAAACAGCTATGAGGCCCAATATGATCTCTTGAAATCACTTCAAAGGATTAATAATCTATATTGTATCAGAAATGTTTGTGCAAAAATAAAACACAATTCCTTGCAGCTAAAGTATTACCTAAAGTAAACCATTTCAACACTGAATCAAATTATTTCAATGGCAGAAATCACACCTGTCTCAGGGGATAAATCGAGTATTCAGGCTGTTAAATCCATTCAAGCAACTCTATTGTATCCCACTATGTATTGTGCCTTGTAGAGAGAACACAGTTCTGAAAACTATAAAATCATTTAGCAAAACAAATGCATCAAGCACAACAGCCTCACACGGAGAAGAGGCTGAGGAGCTGAAACCCCCTTCTTGCTGAATACCTTGTATAGCAAATAGATTTACCTGACATAATGCCATTGAAAATGAAAAAGAAAATGCTACTAGAAGCAGTCATTTTGGTATCAGAGTTTATTTTCACATTTTCCTTATTACAGAGCTCACGGGCCAGGGGAAGGCTGGGACCAGAAGCATTGTGTGGCTAATTAAAAACACAAAAAAAAGCTCTGTGCAACCGCAGCAGCTGATTCCTAACAAAGACTCTGCATCAGGGCTCACCACTGAAATCCACCTCTCCAGGACAGCTGTTACCAACCCTGTGCCTCAACCATCTTCCCTTGCTTCCCTCCTCTAGTGCCACACAATTTGTTCTGCAGATACATCATAAAGTAAAAATCCAGACAGGGGAAGCAGTGCTATTAAATGGAGATGCCTGCAGAGGCAGGAGCAGGCAGCCACTGGACATGCAGGTGTGAATCCACCTTCAGTAGCTGCAGGTATGAGAGCTGGAAGTCACGAGCTCAAGGAATCCCATCAAAGATCCACCCAATGGTTGGTCATCCTGAGCCTGCACTCCTGCCAGCTGCACCAAGAAATTGCAATTTGCTTGTTTAGTCTGTAGAGGGTTTTTAAAATAAGATGGTGGAACCACATGTAGTTCTGGATCATTCCTTATGAAATTATTAGGTTTCTGCAGTGCCTGGGTGGATGGTCTGAGTTACAGCTGATTACACAACATCTGTATGATAAAGCACAATTTACTGCCTAGTCAGTTGCACAGTCACAGATTAGTGTAGAATTAATCAAGTATTAAAGTTCACTTAAAACAACAGATGTCAATACCGATTTCTTAACAGGCTCCAAAAGTTATTATCAGTGCTGAAGTAAATGAAACCATTTATAAAAGATAAAAAAATACATTTCAGCTGTTAACAGTTTGTATCTCTTTGCTTTGGATCAAGAAGAAGAGGTTAACTCATGGCTCAATCACTATTACACCCAGGCTGTTATTGAAAAACACCTTCCCATCTCTGATTTCACTGCACCCAGGCTTTCTTAACTCCTCCATTACCTGACGCTTTAGTTCAGGAGGGGCAGTTTTAGCAAAGTCAAGCGTTTCTGTCAGGAAATCCAGCAAGAGCTCCCCATCTTTGTCCCCTTCAGTAAAGCAGCTCGTTATGTCCATGTGGGATGGGAGCTCGTAGAGCTGGTACTTCAGCCCAGCTGAATCCAGCATCCTTGGCAAATCACCAGAGGAAACATAGGAGCAAAGATCCTCCAAAGGGAAGGAAGGCCCATACTTCTTCCACAGAGTTTCCCAGCCACTCTTTCCTGAGAGATAAACCACCAGAAAAACACTCAAGAGTTAAGGAAAAACACTATTTGAAAGCAGATTTGATTGTCTGGGTTTTCAGCAGTTGTCATCACTGCAAGTGGGATCTTTCCAGAGCTGGGACATGTCCTGGGGCACGGTGGAGTTGGCTGCCTCCCTGCTTCTGTTCCTCAGGTTTGGGGGCTGCAAGAGTGGGTAGGCACCTAACCCTGGAGCTCCAGCTGAGGCCAGAGCATCTCACACTTGTGTACCTCTTCTCAAGAGACATTTTATAAAGCAAACCAGCTGGGTAAGTTGAAAAGTCTCACATACATCTTCACATCTTTATTTTCCCCCAGCCTGGATCTCCAATTTGAAATTCAGTATTTGTACTGTAAATCATTTTCAGAAGGATTACTCAGAATGACTGGACAAGATGAAAATAACTTTGAACCTAATGAGCAGCTCTTGAAAGTCACAACAATAATTCTCCCTAGGTACTAAAACCAATTACTCGTGGTTTTGCAGTTGCTTTATCTGCAAGCAGTTATTAATAGTCAAATAAACAGTTTGGTGTTTAGAAGAGAGGAGACAATATTTTCTTTCACCTGGTGGAAACGGAATGCAGAGCACTAATTGCAGGAAATGTGCTGGTGTCAGTGTTGTGTGACTCAGTGCCATCTCGGAGCCGAGCAATTATCCCCTACCTGAACGCAGCATCATCGGAAGGGCTCTCGGAAGGCTCAGCATATGGCTCTGCTTTTGTTTGCAAGGCGGTGGCAGCAGACCCACAGCCCCTGCACGTCCTGCTCTCCCGGAGCAGGAGGGATTGCCACCTCCACCGAGTGACCCCAGCCCTCTCCTACCAACCCTGCTCCCAGGCTGGCTTTTAATGACCACGCCCTGATGTGTTTGGGCTGGGGATGACATTACCTTTCGTGAAATGAGCTCTGTTCTGATGATCTTTCAGTGACTCCTTTTGCTTCAGTGCTCATTTTCCTTCTTCCTCTCTATTCTTCCTTCCCCTCTCTATTCTCTTGTTTTCCTCAAGCTTTTCCTCTTCTTTTCCTCTCTGCTGTTCTTAATCCTGCTCCTCTCTCCCACTTTTTTGTTGCCCTGAGCAATTTCTGCTCCATCAGAAAACACAGAGTCATCTGGCCCAGAGAGGACTTCAAATACTTTTCATGAACTCAGAACTTTAATCACCTAAATTCTGAATAGGCACACATTCTTTCCTGTATTCACATTTTATGAATATCAAAAGGGACAGGTTAAGCAACTGGAAAAGAGTTTTAATTGACTATAGTCAGGTAATCAGCAACAGTCTGATATTGTGATCTATTCTTGTTCAGCCAAAGAACATAACCAGGTTTTTAAAAATCATTTCAAACACAGATTTCTTGTTGTAAACTGCTTGAAAACACTTCAAACCAAAAACATTTGGGGAAAAAAAAAGTAGTTGAATAAATTCAGGTCGGAAGTGTCACTTCATAGTGGATCCTTCATGAACAAAATAAAAGGAACTTCATCACATTTGCAGAGGTGGCCAAATTCAATGACAAATTAAGCTTAAATCTCTGAACAAATAATGCTTAACATACATTTCATACTGTTTACACAGCTGAAATTTCCATAGCTTTTGAGGCAAATTAAAGGCTTTCTAGAGTCAGTTTAGACTTCACCACTGCACTGTCTCAGGCATACCTTGCCCACAGTATTAAAAGGTTGTCGTTTACTCTGCCCCAACCTTTTCCTGCTGGACTGACCACAGAGCATCTCTGCAAGATCTGAAACAGCCTGAGAACGCTGCTTTGTACCCAAAATGATGATATTAAGGAAATGGGCAGTTTGAAAAGAAAATGAACCATATGTGCTCCAACACCTGCTGTATGGCACTTCCGAGCCCCCCGCAGCCGTTTGCTTAATGCCACAAGTCTCTGGGAGAGAGAAAATGCCGTGCCCAGCCTGGAAAGCCTTTTCCAGCACACAGCAGAGGCTGAAGGGGCTCTGTGAGTGAGAGCTGCAGGATGGAGCCTCTCCTACTGCAGGGCCCCTGCTGCCATCCATCACTGGGCAGGCTGTAGGATGGGGAAGGGCAGTGAAAGATGTTTTGTGCCCATGGTAGGGGAGTTTTGGCTCATAAAGATCAAGGATTTATGAGCCACGCAGACACAGACATGGGCAGGTTTCAGGGGATGTCTGCTCACCCCTGTGGCCTGTGCTACACACAGGAACCCCAAAGGTGCTCAGAGCCCTCTCCTGACTGAGCAGTGCTGGTGGAGCAGCTCTCACCTGACACCAGGATGATGAGGAGCTTCGCCTGTGATTCCAGGAGGCTGTGGAAATACCGGAGAGTTGCTGGGATATCTTTCACATAGTAGAGCATCTGTCAAAAGCAGAGATGCTTAGGGACATGCAGTGCAACCCTGGTGACTACTGTAACACTGTTAAAAGGAACCAAATGGGGGCAATCCTGACAGGAAAGCAGGGACAATGAGGCACCTTAGGAAGGGGTGGGCAGTGGGCTCCCACTGCAGGCTCAGGGCTGCCATGCCCTGCCAGCTCTCTGGCACTGCCAGGACTGAGCTCATGTTACTCATCAACCTGAGATAAAGAGATTTGCCTTTCTTCAGTGAAGGCTTCGGTGAGCTTGGAAATACAAAGGCAATTTCATGGAGAGGACGAGGAGCTTTTGAAGACACCAGCTAAAATGTATTCTTAGTTGACTGCCACCCACAGCCTGGTTAATAGGACCACTGTGCTCAAAGCTGCTTTTCATTTTTGCAGTTCATTTATGCTAAAGCACTTCAAATTACTGGGAAGTAAACTCACCTTTCTTCCCCAGCAAGTGGATAATGAGGTCACATACTTCATGCATACTTTTAACAGCTGAGTCTTTGGCAGTATTTACTTTGCAGAGACTCTTACCTGGATCATGTGAATGAAGTCCCATTTTTTAGTCTTCTTTTCTGCATTCATTCGACTTTCATATTCATTAGCTGTCTCCTTGTGCCAGGTAAACTTTATGTTCTCGAGGTTTGATGCCTGAGCCACACGCTCTGAAACAGAGGAGAAGGCAGCACAGAGTTATCTCAATTGCAAATATGGGGCTGATTTCCTCTCAGAGCTTTAATACATCCAAAAGCCCTATTTAGGTAGAGAGTTTTGGTACCAGTTTAACACAACAGTGGAATATCTTAAACCTTGAGCCCATATGTGAGGAGAAGGATGTAGAGGGCTTTATAGGACAAAATCTTGAGAAATTCTATTGCTTTTCCCTTTGCTCCCTCATTTGGGCTCCTCTGGTGTTTACCTGAGCTAAAAAAATAAATAAATAAATAAATAAATAAATAAAGTAATTTCTTCCCCATGACTGACTCAAGCTGAATTAAAAGATGTTGGCTGGGACAGATTGTTATGAGGCCCCAAGCAGCACATTTCATGGTGAATAGAAGGACTGATGGCCCCAGCACATATGTGGGGATCACACAAAACCCACATGGCTGAGCAGTAGTCAGGCCATGGGGGAGGATTTTCCCCAAACAAAAACAGGTGCTCAAGTATGGATCAAAGCAGGGGTTTCTTGAGAAAAGAAGCACAATTAAAAGGTTGAGAAGGGCAGAAAAAGCAAATGTGTTCTTCTAAATTTGTGTAACTGGGATGGCAGGAGAGGGAAGGAGCTTTGTTCCAGAAGCAAGTACCCTTCTCTTGACATTCAGCAGCTTCTGTGTTGAAACAATTTTTCAGAAGCCCACAGTTCTGACCAGCTGCTTCAGGCAAGAGGGATGGCAGTGTTTTAAAGCAAAGAGCTTTACGGAGTGACACATGGAGTGTCTTCAGACCTCAATACAATGCACATCAACAACTGAGGAAAACAGAAATTTGGAGAAGTGGATTCAAAGAATAAGTTACACTGAGGGCCTGGCTCATCACTGCATTCCCTTTGTTTTTATGGGAGCAGAACTGAGAGGTAATTTCATAATGCAGGGAATACTAATGTCCATCTGCTGGCATATGGAGCTCATCTCACTGCACTGCTGCCTGGCACTCAGGATTGCTCCAGGACAAAGCAGCCCCTGATTCAGTTCCTGTGCTTCACTGGAGTTAGCATCAATTTAAAACTTACATGGCCCAGAGGCAGGCTGAGCCTTAGCTACAGAACACATGTTCAGAACAGCACAGTTTGCTAAGACCAGTGCCTTCGCACCACTAATGACAATGTTCCTCCTTTTGGGCTCTGATTTGGACACGTCCCCGTCAGGCAGATGAGAAATGCTCCATCAGTGCTTATCTCCTCTCTTCTGTGGCTGGAAATGGGCCACCCCTTTCAGATGCTGCCACTGTTACTCTGTTAGCTTCCATTTATCAGCCACTGGCCCCAGCGCTGGCAGCTCAGATTTAATTTGCTACTCTAAGCTCAGAAGCAGCTCTTATCCCCTCACCAATAACCTGGGGCAGTCTGGTTCAGTTTAATTGTGGGTCTGTCTGCAAGGAGGAGCTGGGAAGAAAACTGAATTGCTTTCCAGGCTGGGCCTTCAAAGTCCAAATTCCAGGAAGTGGAAATTCATTACAGGATTATGGTAAATTTCTGCCTAAATATTCACCTGAATCCATTATGAAGTTCTCCTACCTTTTCCCCTGGGCTCACCCCAGTTTCTTTTTCCTGTCAGAAGCTGGTTGCCATCAAAATTGGGCTGCCTGCAGCTGTGTGCTGGAGATGCAGCTCGGTTGTGGGGCCACCAACACTCCAACCGAGGCCACCAAGGAATTCCAACAGGAGTGAAGGAAAAGCACAACCAAGAGGCTTTGAGGAAAGCCTCCATCACATGCCACAGCCTAAGAGAAACCTGAGTATGTCATCCCTGCACATCCCAGTCAGGAGTTTATCTCGTGAGCTTGGCTTCTCCTTCCCATGGAGAAAGCATTTGGAGAGGCAGAAGACATAACTACTGAATCCTCAGAGGTGCAGATAATGTTTCTAATTCTCTACAGAAAATCTTAGGCCTCAGAAACCTAATTAATGGTAGCTACTGGGGACATGATTAATTACCAAATAGGAGAGTTTAAAGAAAGAAATTCAGATGAATATTTAATTTCTAGTTTAGCATAAAACTTAAAATAAGGACAACATTTTATGTTTTCTTTAACTTTCTTCTGGAAAGAAACTCACTGCAGTAGGATAGGACTCCCAGTTAATTGGTGGTGGATGGTGGGACCACTGGGAAGATTCAGAGCAAATCCAGTCCAGTGTAGCCCAGACAGGACAGAAATTCTTTGTTCAAGTGCACAAACAGAGAAGATGCTGCGTCGCCCACCCTTCACCATTTCAGCCTGCAGGAACACAAGAGCGCCGGGGATTTTGCACAAGGCATCTTTTAAAAGATCAGGTCTGTGTTATATTGAGAAAGATATAAAATATTAGGTTTGTCCTGGGAGCCTTTGGTACTTCCAGTGATTCTGAGCTACTTCACTGCAGGGAGAAAGGGATTGTTGCTTTTTTTCCCTTTGACTTCCACAAGCTGATTCACACTGGGCATGCTCCATTTTTAAGGACTCAAGCAAGAGCAAGACTGGAGATTTACAGTGTGGTTCCACAGCCTGGTATTTACTATGGTTTGGAGCATGTCCAGCAAGAGACTCAGCTGATGAGGTTCATTCCTTGCTGTCACATCCATTCAGGATGGCTCTCTGGCACACCATTCAGGTGTGCTCTGCTCAGGGCTGGTGTCCCCTCCCTCAACACCACACCGAGGTGAATCCTGGTGGGCTCTAACCCAGTGATAATCAAACCCTGCTATTTAACGCTCACTTTGTTGGGCAATTTGATCAAAGTACCTTCGTTAACACTCAATCCTCCTCGGAAAATACTCCATTACTCCATTTTCCTTCATGAATGCTGCTTAGACCTTTGGGCTGGAGGAAGGAAAGAAGCTCTGAGCCCAGGAGCACACGGCAAAAGCCTTTCCTATCACTCCTGCTTTCCTTCCCGTGTTTTCTAATTCAAAGCCTGGTTACTAATTTAGTGCCCCACTTGAGCTTTAGGTATTTCTTGGAAATGATTTTTAAGATGTGAGAGAATCACCATGAGACACTAAAACTTTCCCTTTGATGCTGAGGAAGGATCCTGATTCAACACAAGTTGAAGTGGAAAAACTTTCTGAAATGCTGGGATTTCACTCCATTCCCATGCAATCACCCATCACTTCCCACCTTGTTCAGCTTTTAAATTCTATCTAGACGAGCATTTGCCATTCAGAGATCTTTGCAGTGTGAGAGACTAAGATTTTAATGAGAGTGAACGTTGTTGAGAAGCAATGATGGCAAAAAAGCATGAAATTTTGAATTTTTTAACTTTTAGGAGACAGTTCTGACAAGAAGGCATTTGAACATAGGGTCATCCATCTTTCAGCACTTTTAAATGCATGTAAAATAATGAATGTAAATTTAATTTATTTAATGTAAAAATACCTTTGTACTTGGAGATTTGGTCAGCACTTGGCTCTATCACATCGTTGTTGATAGTGACCCCAGGATATCTGGCTCGTATTTTTGAGAGGATCTGCAAGTCCATCTCACCTAAAGAAGCAGGAGACACAAAACAGAGAATGAAAACAAAGCTCAGGCAAAAGAAATCTCCATCACCATCACAGTCCCAGCTTGGCAGATTGATTTCTGCCATTTATGTATGGATGCACCACACGGGTCCAAGCAGCTGCTGTGCATTCTCAGTAGGTTGTAACTGAAGATTGAGCTCTAGGATTTGAGAAAAATATAAATATCAGTCCCAACTCTCTTCATTTCTCCCCCCTGGTTGGCACCACCAGGGCCAAGGGAAAACCAATCACGGTCATGCTCGACCTCTTTTTTTTCTCCACAGGACTCTCACAGTGCCAGTTCTGATGGCTCCAAGTCACCAGCAAACTTAGGATGTCTTAGGAGTCAGTGGGAGCATTTCTAGCCAGGCACCTCACTGGTTACAAGGTCATGTGGGGGAGGGAAAGGGAATATGTGTTTACACTGGGATCAGACACAATACTCATATCTGTTTGTCTTTAGTGTCCTGTGACTTTTCCCAAAAGAATGATGAATAGAGCACATACCATTTGTGTTTAGCTAACCCTTGTTTGCAGAATACCCCAGAGATTCCTTGTTTCATGTTTTTGTTGAGGAAGAGCTCTCTCTAAACACTGCTCAGGCCAGCTGTAATTGTTTTATTGATGGATGTACTGGTAGATCCAAGATTTCAAAATTTAAAAATAGCTCCATCATTCCCAGCCATCTCACCCCATCTGCAGTGCAGGAAACTCAGGGGGATGATATTTCTGACTGAGCCATGAGTCCAGGGACAATATCCAGCTGGCGTGCTCAACTTTCTCCAACCTCTGCTTATTGTGCTTGGATAGATTTTAGGTGGAAAAAATAACAGCAGAATAAATTAAGGTAAGAAAGAGTGAAACAGAGAGTAACTACAGTGAATAACAGATCCAGAGGTCATGTTACAAGTAAATATCTAGCTTTGTCCTGGAAGATTTACTTGTGCTTGCACAAAACTCCATGTTATAAAATTCCCTACAAATGAACAAAGTTTTGCACTGAATGGAAGACCACCCTGATGGCCAGACAGGCCCCTGCTGAGGGGCTGCAGAAGGAGGACCTGCTCAGCCTCATCATTTTCAGAGCCCTGGACTCCCACCACTTCAGCATTAGCTCCAACGTGCAGAATATTTGACGAACAAAAGGAAAATACTGGGCACTAAATTGCTCATTAGTGCCCAGGGGATATAACACACAAAGTGAGGAAAAGTTACATTTCCTCAGACTTACATGTCTTTCTTAAAGCAACCAACAACACCAACATTCACATGGCATCTCTGGAAGCACGTTCTTTGAGGGAGGGAAATTGAATTTCTGAGGCAGCAGAAATAGCTGCAGCTTTGCTATCCCTGCAAGCCTTGTACTCTGTAGTCTGCCATGGTAAAATTCGGGAACACACAATTTGAAATGAACTACTGCAATAGTTTGATTTTTGGTTGCTTTACCAACTTCCCATAAAATGATTAGTCCTTTGAAAAGGCTGTGCAGGTCCTGATAAAAAAAAATAAATTGAATTTTGTATTTCCATATGCAGATAGGTTAAAATATTCCCTTCCACTCTTGTGTGGCCAAATCACCCTTTTACTGTTTTTAACCAAAAATCCCACCCCTTTGATTCATAATTTAATCCACAGCCTCAAACGACTTCACTTAGCTCTTTTATATGCAAACAAGTGTCCCGAGGCATTTTACACTCAGATCGGTGGCAGCTTGCATTATCAACAATTTGGCAATTAGGCTATCCGAATTATTTAAACTCTCCAACACAATTACCTTTTAAAGGCTACCACTATGTTCGCCATTAAGTTTCTAATTAAACATTTTACGTAACGGGATAGTTTATAGCCCAGTTGCTACTTTATAGCAGCGCTGATGACTTTTATGGTTTTTAAAGGTGCAGAGTGCGGCGCGCTGGAGTGTGAACTTAATAAGGCAGCGGCGAAGGCAGGCGCGGTGCTCGGGCGGGTGGAATGGAATAGGATGGGATCTAATGGGATGGGATGCTGCATTAATGGGTTCTTGTCTCCCGAGGTGGAAAAGCGGAGAGGAAACGCTTTTTTTCCGTGCCTCCTCCCTTCGAAGCGCAGAGGCGGGTGGGGTCGGGGCAGCAGCTCCATCACTGCCCTCCCAGAGCAGCCAGGACCGGCTGGGGGGATTTGGGGATCGGCTCCCTCCTGGCCTCACAACAGCCCGTGGTGGGAATGAACCAGTGAGCACATGGGGTAGGGTGATTTGGGGATTTTGACATCACAAAGTGATGTACTGACTGATGGCCAGCTGGACTGCCTCTGGCCAGGGAGTGAAGTACTGCACTTAATAAAGTGTTCCTGTTAAAAATCTTTTCCTTCCTTCCTTCCTTCCTCTCCTTTTTTTTTCCCCAAAGAATGGTTTTCTTTGGAGAGCAATGTTCCTGCTCTGTCACACTGTCTGTTTTATAGCCAACGCCAACCATTTACATACAATTACTTTATGGAGGAGAGACTGACAAAACTGAGGTTAGTCTTTGGTGATGGTATGACTACAGCATTTAAACTAGATTAACTGTTCATATAAAATTTAAGTGTGGTGACTTAATGGGCAGAGACGGAAACATAGGTTTTAATTACGGGGGCACTTAAGCAAGAATTTAACAAAAAGAAGCCACTTGATCTTACTGGTATTGTTTTTCCACTCAGTGAATGTCAGCCTTCTTATTTGTGATTCCTTCTGGATTTCTTCTGGAGCTCATGCTCAGCCCCAGTGTTTTGGGGGACAGTAGCTCCAGGAGAAACTTGTACACTGATGGTGGTCAGCACACACAGCCAAAGCAGAGCTCAGCCATGGCTCTTACACAGCAGTGATGGGAGTTACCGCCTCAGTAAAGGTACAGGGGAGAATATTGTAATGCAGGTAAAAATGCAGTATTCTGAGCAATCTAAGACATTATTTTGTTTGGGGTTTGGATGGGGGGTTTTATTGCTTTTGTCTTGTTATGGTTTTGTATAGAAGCCCTGTGGAGCAGTTAAATCTTCTCTCTGCCTTTGAGGAGTGATGCTGTAGAAGGAGAGGTTTTTGTGGAGGACATAGAGGAATCAGAGTGGGGAGGCTCAAGCTGTTTTCAGATGATGTGGTCACACACCAACTAACACCACCTGTCCCCAAGAGCTGACTCATCAAGGAAAGACTTATCTCCCATTATGCTCCTTTTGCAATTTTTAGTCCTCAATTCTTATTAAAAAAAAAAAAAGGAAAAAACATATCAATATTGAAGTCCATACATACCTGCCCCACCACCAACACTTAGAACATTGATTGTAGACTTCCCATTTCCGATACTGAAAAACATTATTTATACATTTTAGGAGAGCTGCCCAGTAGACAGGGTTCCATGCACGATGTGAGACACTGGAGATCCCATGAAGACTAAAATTTGCAGGGCAAAACCCAAATGTAATGTGTATTTGCCGTGCTTGCAAGTGGGCAGGAGGGATCAGTAGTTTTCCCCTTTGGACATTCATGATTTCCAATTATTTTGGCAATTTGTAGAGGTGGCATTTTGCTTTTATTATGAGGGAATACAAGCAGAAGCAAGTACACGCCTTCTCTGTGTCTGTGCTCTGAGGAACAGAGCCCTCTGGGTCTGGACCAGCAGCTTAAAAATTATTTGTAGAACTTTTGCATTATGCAAAATGGGGAGGGAGAGGGGAGAGTGTAATGCTCCTAAAATCCCTGAGTGAGGCTTTGGCAGAGCCATGAAGCCCTGAGACCCCAGAAGAGCCTTCCCAGAGCCAGGATTTGATGCTGGCTGCCTGCACCCAAGCCAGCCTGCAAAGTGAAGGGTCCAGCAAAGGACACACACTGGCAGGCAAAGCAGGAGTGTGATCCAGCCACCGAAGAGAAACCCTAAATATTACCTGAAAAGCTTGCTTTTAAAAAGCTGCTTTCCATCAAGTTTGATGCTAGAATGTAGTATCTGTTACAGCATTTCAGAGCTGATTCAGGGCCAGCTGTATTTATGTGCAAGGAAACAACACAGCCTTATCTCCTCCTGGCTAGGCAGCCTCCATCCCAGAGAGCCACCATCCAGAACCGTGTGTGCAAACAGAACCTCCAGCCAAGCCCTGTCACAGGCCAACAGACAGGGCAGGGAACAGCAATCTGCCTCTCCCAGGCAGCCCCCCGAGGCCAGCACCCCCGTGGGACCGTGGCCCTGGCTGTCCTTCAGGCCAGGGTGGGTGGCCACCTTGGGGTTACCTGGCTATGACGTCCGGCAGGTGCCTCTCCACGAACTCCTGCATGCTCTGGTGCTCAGTGGACTTCTCCAGGAAGACACGGAATGACTGGACATATCTGTCAAGATCTGCCAGCAAACTCCTCATGGGTGAAGCCATGCTGGGAGGGTGCAGGAGGGACAGGCTGCTCCCTGCAGCTCTTCTCTCAGGGCTAGAAAAGGAATGAAAAGTGCTGGAGGGGAAAATCCAGCCTGCACCTGGACTTTGCTCCACATCCCCGGCCCTGCCACTGCCTCGGAGTGTTACACAACCTCGCAATATAAACTGTAAATGGGGTCCAAGCAGCAAAGGGTAATTTATCATCTTTAATCTGTGCAGAGCAAGTGCCAGCATTTTTTAACTGTGCTGACACAGGACTCTGTTTAAACACAGGAAAAGGGTCTTTAGATGGTTCTTAAATACAAAAACAACAAAAAAAATTCCTCTGTTTTGTGAAGGCATGGAGAGGCTCCAAAGGCTGCGTCTGGATTAGAAGAAAGTGCAACACTCATCTCCAGAGACACTGGCAGATGTCTCTATCTGTTTTTTTAATCTTTTGAGGTTCTTAAATGGAATGCTGATGGTGGGGTGAAAACAATAAAAACCTTGTAAATGCACTTTATTTTTCCAGTTCTTCTGAAGATAATGGTACAATTCCCATGGGTTAGGTAGCTAATTCACCAAAGCCACGTGAGTTACTGGAATAGATGTTGTGCTAAACCAGGCTTACAGGCAATCAGGAGTGGGGAATGCAAAGCGTGTTACCAGGGAAGTGTCAGACTGTACCTCAAAAAGTGCACAAAGATGTCTTTATCCTCTCTTAAACTGCAGTTTAGGCTAATCACATCTTGTCCTACCAGGCAAGGAGAAAGGGGAACCCTCTCCCTCCTCAGGGGCCTCATGCTGAAGGACTCACTGCATTTCCTCGGTGTCTCTTACCATCCCCTCTGGCTTTCCTGCAGAGGTTATATCCCAGCCACCTCTTGCTATTTTTACAGCTCCCTTTGGACTGTCTCCAGCCGAACCCCATTGGTGCCGAAGTGCAGCACAAAACCCTCCCAGCCATTGCTTTTCCTGGCTCCCAGCACAGCCGGGATGATTTCCCTGGCTCCACTGAGACCCTGCACCCGCTGCCTTCACTCACCAGCATGACTGGAATTCAAATCATGGGCTTTTCCCAGACTGCTTCTCTGCTCCCTTTGAATTATAAATCTGGCCTCTGTTGTGCTCAAGTACCTCGCAGCTGCACATCAAATAACACAAATAATCTTGTCCCTCCTTCACACCATAAACAGAAACAAAAGCAACAGGCTCAAGTCCATATTTGCCATTGCCTCCCTTTCTGGCAGTGAACTTCTGACAAATTTTCTAACTACTTTTCCTCCCACCCAATACCTGTCTCATCAAGGCCACATCTTCCTTCCATTCTCATTTTTTATGAGAATGTCATATACAATGGTGCCATCCTCTTCTCCCCTGAATACCTGCAGAAAGATAGGCTTGGAACAATTTCTTCCTGCTAGATCCACATTGCCTGACCATCATCTTATTCTCTTTCTGCTGCAGGGAGGACTATTTCTAGGGACTATTTCTAGGGACAGCCATCATGCTGAGCAGCTGCCCAGATCCCTCTCCTGCCCCCTTTCCAATGACAACATCAGCTGCTTGCCTTTGCCCATTTTCCTTCCCTGCCTGTGACAAGGGTAACATCCAAGTCATGCCACGTTTTGGTTCTGCAGCCCATGGGCCAAATCTCCTCACATCCCAAAGGCTCCTGCAGGAAGGGGCATGGTGAAGCTTGGTGACAATTCACCTCCTTCAGCAAGTGCTACCACCAGAGCCATTGGCAATGGCTGAGAATTCAAAACCAATTAGCAATGCCTGATAATTGCTCTCTTTGAGGCAGTTCCAAAGACCAGCGGTGACCTCTGGAGCAGGTCCCAAGGTTGATTTTCCACCCATAGTGCCTCCCAGGCAGACTGGCTTTGGTACACTCCCTGCTCTCCACCTTCTCAGACAGCAAGGATACTTTCAAGTGAAAAAATAGCAAAACTGAGCATTTCAAAGAGCACTAATGAAAAACAAGCTGGTACAACACTGGCAACAAGTAGATGGGAGAGCTTTAAAAACTTTGTCAGCCTCTGACTGACAACCCTTCCTTGACTTAGGTGAGCAGCACTCAAAACCCAACAATATCTGAATTATCCTGGGGAATCCAAGAGGGAATTTTTCCAGAGATATTAAGGAAGGAAAATCCTGGACGTACCTCGGATGAGAATTACTCATTGCTAACCCACCCTGAAAACACAATTGTGTATTCTGTGTTTACCCATTCCTCTGCCATGCCTGACTCCTTGCTTTTTATTTTAAGTGCATAGGGAAGCTTTGCTGTTTGCCACTAATATATTTTTACTACCTTCAATCTTGAAAAAAAGTTTTGCAGTTTATAAGAGGAGGTATAGATAATTGACCCTTTTTTCTGTGCCTCCCTCTACTTCCCATGATTTAATTTGCCAACATCCCCTGCTCAGCAGCCTCTAATGAGCAGCCGGGATTCATTTTCATGTTGGGTGCAGTTCAAGGAATTTGTCTCATTTCTTTCATTACACTTTTGGCTGTTGGAATTTGCCCCATTTATTTCATTCTGTATTTTTTGCTGTTTGAATTGCAGCCAGTAAACTTTAAAAACGCGTGAAGAGAAGGAAGGAAAGGACTGTTTTCTGAATCAGGCTGATAGAAACTTGTAAGGCAATAATATTCACTCGGGCTTGTTCCCTTCAGTGATAATCGAAACTTACCCGTGGCTCCCTAGGAACACTGAGGAGTTTTGAAAGCCGACACTTTATGCTGCAGTTACTTGATCCGTCCCTGCTTTGTGCCAGCACAGTGAAACCTGCTTTAAACTCGCCACAAAACCCTTTAAACCCTCCCCGTGAAGGCAGCGAACAAAGTGATCGTGGCAGCTTGGCTTTACCAGCACAGGGCTCCGTGCGCCAGCGAGAGCGGGATCCCGCTCGGACGGAATCCTCTCCATCGCCGCTCGCTCCCAGGCGGCCCTGCTTACCTGGGCTGCTCTGTGCCCCTCGGGGGTGTGCGAGCGATGCTGCTGGGCTCCTGGCATGTGCTCCCAGCCCGGCCACCTTTCTACCCGGCCACCTTCCCGCCCAGGCGCCTCCCATCCAGCCCCGACCCTGCCGTCCCACCCCCGGGGCCGCGTCACGGGCGAATGTTTGCTGCCGAGAAGGAGCGGCAGCGCTGCAGCCTCATATGGCAGCAGCTGCTGAGGATGGAGCAGAGTTAGACCCTCCTATGACAGCAGCTGCTGAGGATGGAGCAGAGTTAGACCCTCCTATGACAGCAGCTGCTGAGGATGGAGCAGAGTTAGACCCTCCTATGGCAGCAGCTGCTGAGGATGGAGCAGAGTTAGACCCTCCTATGGCAGCAGCTGCCGAGGATGGAGCAGAGTTAGAACCTCCTATGGCAGCATCTGCTGAGGATGGAGCAGAGTTAGACCCTCCTATGGCAGCAGCTGCCGAGGATGGAGCAGGCAGGGTTAGATCCGCGTATGGCAGCAGCTGCCTGGAGAGGCAAGGAGCCGCTCCAGCCCTGCCACATCCGTGTCCACTCTCCATGTGTTCCCCACCAGCTCTCCCCCAGGACACACCTGGCACTGTTACCCTGCTGTGGCAACATCCAGACACGGAGCTCTATCCCTGTGTTAATTACAGCAGGGGTGGCAAATGAAGCCCTGCCAGTGGAAAATAGAAAAGGCAGCTCCTGACAAATTGGAAATAATTGTCTCAGTGGGTGGCATGTGGCGATGGGCAGCATCATTTGCAGTTTGCCTATAGAACCCTTCCATTAGAGATAACTTTGCTTTTTTAGCTGGTTTTCTTGCCAGCAGATATTCTTCTTATCCCTTACTTTCCAGAGCTTAAGCATTTTCCAAGTTGTGTGCACCCTCTGCAGCCCTGTCAGGAGCAGTTTTATCCCAAGGAACATAAGCATGGATAAAACCACTGACCCGTGTCTGCTATCATGTTGTGATTTGGTGTTCAGGGCACCACACATTTGCCCTATATGTGCCTTCGTTTCTCCATGTTTAGCAAGAAGGAATTTTTTTAAGTTAAATCAAGAAGTTTTCCTTCTGGAGTTAGATAGAGAAATGAGCTGTTCAAGGAGAAATGAGCTGTTCACATGATAAAAGTCACATAAAATAATACCAGCAATATTAATAACGATGCTTTCAAAGGCACAGTTACAGGGAGAATGGCCACAGTTTGACATTTAGCTGAGAGTTTACTCAAATGAAGATTTCATATCAACAGTTAAAATTGTTCAGCCAGAATGATGACTGTGTGTGAAGGCAACACCCACTGCAATTTTTTCTCTCTCTGTTCCCAGCACCATTTCCTCTCCAGTCTGAGGGAATGAGATACAAAGCCCTTTACCAAAGGCCTCAGCAGGAGCAGCAATGCCACAGTGTTTAGTACCTACCATATTTTATGATTCTGTGCTTCAAAGAGTGATGCCAAATCCACACAGGCAGAATGGGGAGACCAGTTTTGCCCTTTGAAATCAACAATCATGACTTGCTTGCCCATGGCAGGGGAGCTTAGGGCTAGGTGGTCTTTCAGGTCCTTTTGAACCCATTTTATGTAGTTCTCTAATTCTATGACTATTTTCAAGGGGTGTTTTGAGGAAAATGAAACTCTGAGTACCCCATCAGCCACAAATCAAGCCAGCTTCTACTGGCCTGCAGTGTCCCAGCAAACGTCCCTTCTGCAGCCACAGCTCCCACCCAGAGAACCCCATCCTGGCTCTGTAGTGGTGATAAGCACTGCTGTTCAAACACAGCTGAACAGCAGCATCAGTGGTGTTTGGTTTTCTGTGCAGTTCTAGAAATCTGTATTAATTGGTATCACCAAAGCTGTGAAAGCTGGTCTAAAGAAAATACACTCAGTGCATCTGGCCCACACTTTTCCCCCTCTGTAGAGCATTAAGTATGGGTTTTCCAAGTGCCACTTGCCATTTAATATGAAAGCCCAAGATTGGAGAGCCAAAACCAAAGGTTATATGCATCTGGTGCTTTTAAGTGCATTATGAAAATAAAAGATGCTGCTGTTAATTTGCTTCTTTAATTTTCCCCTGGGGACTCATTGTGTGAGCTTTAAGCAAAATCCCAGCCATTTCAGTGTGATGTGTGCTCAGTGCTGCCCAGGAGCAGGGACACTGGGGATTTGGGGATGCTGCACCACTGCCCAGCCTTGTGCCCAGGGCAGGGCCCTGCTGAGCCAGAGGCTGTGAACCAGCAGAGAAGGACCAGGGCCAGGATGGAGCCCAGAATCGTTCTGTAAAGTGACACCTGCAGAGGAGCTGGCCACACACAGACCTGGCAGATCTATGGGTTTGTTCATTAAGGTGGTTGTACACTATTTGACATTATAGAACCATCACAGAATCATACAATAGTTCTAGAAGGGACCTTAAAGATCATTTCATTCCAAACCCTACCATGGGCAGGGACACTTTCCATTAGAGCAGGCTGCTCCAAGGCCCATCCAACCTGGCCTTGAGCCCTTCCAGGGATGGGGCAGCCACAGATTCTTAATATTTATTTACTAAAAATCATCTTCCTGTCCCATGCTACCCTGTGTCCTCCTATACACAGCCTGTCCTAGATAGCAGGAGGCTGAGTTATTGAAAGGAAATCCTACAAGCCCTAAGGGCATTAACATGTTGGAAATAATCACTATAATATATTAAACATTTCTCTGTCATGACAGCTTAAGGGACAATTCACAGCTCTGTAGATACCTGGACAACTGTGAGGTAGAATAATACTGAAATACAAAGTTGTGAGTCAGACAAGTCCCTCTGGAACCTGGCAAGGACACAAGTAGCTGTCACTGGCCCCTTAGGTGAGTCAAGAGCTGGGAACAGCCAACATCTGCAGATTATTTCCCTCTCTGGAGTACATCTGTGTGGGTTTGGGCTGAAAATTTATACTCTGGGAAGAAGGGGAAAGGAGTTAAAGGTCCAAATGAATCACTGAAACCTTTTCCTCCAGGTATGCTCCAAGTGATGCTGGCAGACAGCCCTGGAGTGGGAAAGGGGGAGGGGATCATGCCCTGCCCCAGACTCCCAGGATGGCCACCAGCCATGCCCAGCAGCAGCATAGGATTTCCCATAGGCTGTGTGGATCCCCAAGCTCCAACAGCCTCCTCAGCCCCACAGCAGAAGTGGAAACAGCAGAAAAGAAATTATCCACTGACAGTTTAGAAGAGCCGTGGTAACTGGTGAATCTGTTGATGCCTTTAGAGATGAAAAGTCCTGTCTAAGGTAGCAAAAACCAGGGTACAAGCAGGGTACTGGGACTGGCTGCTGCCTACATGTGAAGACAGGAGACGAAGGCTGTGCAATGTTGATTTTATCTCAGAAGGGATGGAAGTGCCAGAACAGACCATTCCTCACGTGAGTGGCTGCAGTGACCCTCCTCTGGAGGAAGATCCATCCCTCTGGAGCAGGGCTCAGAGGCTGGAGCCACAGCTAAGAGAAAAGCTAAGCTTGGGAGATGGATCCATGTGTAATGTCCCCCCTGCCTCAACATAACACAGAGTATGTGGGTCAGGTCTAGGAAACTGGAAAGAGGCCGAAGGAGCAGGAAAGGCTGCACAAGAACCACCTAATTTCTACCCTGTAACCAGATTTCAGAGCATTTGTAGATGGCCCAAATATCTGAGCCCAGAGATCCAGGAGTTTATTTGGCTTACCTCTGGATCTGATGTAATCAGACACGGCCAGGCCGATAAAAGCAGGAGCGAGACGTTGCTCAATGTCTGAAGAATAATTTCTGCTGTCTCCTAATAAAGCACGCTGATGTAAGCTGGGGGTGATAACGGGAGCGCTGCGCCGGGCTCGCAAAATCTCATTTTTCAGGACAACTGAACTGTCAGTGCCAAAGAACAGACAGGTTATTGCTCATGCTCCTCCAAGGTTACTTTTATTAAAATGGAAATTTCCAAAGCTTTGCATGCACACATATGTGGCCACGGGTGCAGGCTGCCCTGCGAGGGGGAGAGGGGCCTTGCCACAGACACCCCTCCTCCTGCAGCTCCTTAGTGCAGCCCTCACAAATGGGGAGCCCTGGGGGAACTGGGCACAGCTGTCCCTGCCCTGGTCTGTGTCAGAACAGCCCGTCCTCACCATGGCTTTGGGGTGGGCTTGGCACCTACAGCAGCCTGGGGTCGTGCAGTGCTCTCCCCTACAGCTGCACCCCGTTAAATTCCTGTGCGATCTGGGTGAGGATTTGCTGTCCCCCCTGAAACCCAGCACAAGCACCATCACCTTAAAACTGGGCCTTTCACATTTTGGGCTGACACAGCTCTTCATACTGGAGGGGAGCAGCTCCCAACCCCTGTCCCTGCAATTAATTCATTCCTGCAGGTCAGTGCCAGGCACAGCCTGGGATGGGAAAAGAGAGAGAGGAGAGGAGAGGAGAGGAGAGGAGAGGAGAGGAGAGGAGAGGAGAGGAGAGGAGAGGAGAGGAGAGGAGAGGAGAGGAGAGGAGAGGAGAGGAGAGGAGAGGAGAGGAGAGGAGAGGAGAGGAGAGGAGAGGAGAGGAGAGGAGAGGAGAGGAGAGGAGAGGAGAGGAGAGGAGAGGAGAGGAGAGGAGAGATTTCATTTGGAAGGACACTACAATGATGATCTAATCCAACTGCCTGACTACTTCAGGGCTGGCTGTAAGTTAAAGCATGTTGTAAAGGACATTATCCAAATGGTTTTTAAACAGATGATAGTAAAAGAAAAAAGGGGGGGGAAAGAGCAAAAGTAATAATACCTAGCTGTATTTCACTTTCTGTTGTCACAATACACAAAGAAACTACAACAGGCAAAAAAGACCTGAACTTGTCTGCTGAGAAATGATTTGTTCAACAAATGTGTCTTTTTATCTTTCCCAGTACATCTGAGGAATAGATTAAATTTTTACAAACATGTGCCTTAGCTAAAATAATTTTGCTTTTCCCGCTCCTGAAGTTAATTGAACCAAAAATTGTTTGTGAAATATCTCATTATGGAGCACTCCAAATTCCTGGCTTGCAATTAGTGAAACAAATCAGTGCTCTATTCCCAGACTGAAAAACCCAAAATATTAGAGCATTTCAATTAGCAATTTGAAACTGAAATTCTTAATTGAATTGATCTCAGAAAGAAATTCAATTTGAAAATAACATTGGTAAGGGGATTTCATTACTGTGCCTGGGTTTGGAGGCAGTTGAGGATGGTCACACCTTCACCAACAGGTGCTCCACACCAGAAGGAGCTGGTAGAAGGAGATGCTGCTGGAAATCATCCAGAATGTGCAGCTCTTGTCCTGGGAAGCCACAAGCAGCCATGGACAAGACACAAAACCCCCAGCTTCTTGCTAGCCCTGAGTGGTGCTCATTTTTTCCTGGGGACTGCAATCTCTTCCCAGAAACTTTTTTCTGTGCTGGAGAAGCATGAAGGACTTGGCAAAGACTGGGCTCAGGTTATTGATGTCATGGGAAAGCAGAGTTATGCCAGGCAAGAGGAGATGACTAGTTTTTTGTACCACTTTTGCTGCTGATTCAGGTTTTCTACACATTTTAGGAAACAATAATCATCCATTATTAAAAAAACCCCAATTCTTAGTGCATTTTACCCATATATGGGAATAATTATTTTTTCTTTTGAAGATGCAACGATATGAGTAGAGAACTGACAGAAATACCCAACAACCTATAAATTAAAAATAACAACTTGGGCATTGTTTTCCAGAGGCTGTCATGAGGGGCTCTCCCTGGTACCAGGCTGACTCAGTGGAGCTTCAGCCCCACCAATGATAAAAGCATGAAGTGAGACAGAAGTCATGCAGCTCTTAATACCTGCTCGTGTTTTACTTCATTTTCACTTGTAACACCAACAGTTGTTTTTCCCAAAACAAACATCCCTGGCTCAAAAGATCGCTGTCTTTCCTATATTTGTGCTATTTCTGCAATATCCACTTCCCAGTGGCACCTTCTCCTCGTTACTAATTTCCCCTTTCCTCCTCCTCTAGCTGTTCCCTCAAGGGCTGGTGTGACAAAGAAGATCTGAACAAGCCACACTTGAAAAGCAATCAACCAAAATTAGAAGGGCTTTCTTCTAGGCTGTGTTTGGAAAGGCATCATCCCCCTGAGCACATGGCACTGCTGTCTGCCTGTGCCCTGCTCTGACAGGGCAATGCAGGGGGAGCGGTGCCTGCCGTCACAGCATAATTTGACAACTGAATATTCCGCTTGGAACTCCTTGGCATGGCTCACATGCCTCCTAAATCTCTCTGCTTGAAGTGTAACATTTTCATGCCCTTCATATCTCTTCCTGTGGGAACTTATGTTAAGCTTTGGAAAGGGCTTAGGCACACTCACTCCCCTCCAATGGCAGCAGTAGCTGCTCACAGCTCTCACAATCAAAATCTTTGTGTGAAGTTGTCTCAGGAACACTTCAGATGTCTGTAAGCCACCACTCATGCCAAAACCCCACATGTGAATCACCCTGACCTGGTGAAGAGTGTCCTTTAGATAAAATTTATTCCCTTCAGCCTGTGGGATGCTGGGCTGGATGGCAGCTGGCAGTGCCAGCACAGGGGTGGCACCCCTGGTGTCTATAGTGCACAGCCCGCACACCACTTTGGGCATTGCATTGCCATGGCAACCTTTAGCTCTGAAATACTCCATATTTCTTTCTGAAATGTTCCATATTTCTTTCTTTCTACTTCCTGGGACAGAGGACAGCATCCTGAAAATGGGACTTTGCACCCAGCACCTCCAGACCAGTCACTTACCTTTCCCTTTTCTTCTTTCCCCTTTCTTCTCCTTTTTTTTCCTTACAATCCAGAAGCATTTTTCCCCTTCTGCCCACTTAATGACAATGGTGGGATGTTCCCACAGGTTCCTGATGAGAATCTCTGTGGAAAGAGAGGGTCAGTGAGCTTTAGGAGTGCCTGTGTGGGAAGAGGGCTCAGCAGCACTGGATGTTCTCAGGGGAACTGTGTGGCCCCAGGCCTCCCCTTGGGGCACAGATGGGAGGTGAAGCTCAGCTTGTGCTGTTTTTATCTCTCCCGGGCCTCCCAATGGGTCAGAGGTGGAGGAATAAGAGAAATAAAGATCAAGTGGTCCTGCAAGCAGCATGGCTGGCTGGGAGGGCTGCTCTGCTGGGACCTTGGGCTCTCCAGCCCTTCATTCTGAGCAAACACACCCAGCAGAGTGAGCTCTAATGGCCCTGTGCCACTCACAGCCACCAAACAAACTGCAGGCAGGACCACAGAAACAGACCGACAGTTCTGCAAACTGCTATTAACAACGATTTAATGTGTTTTTTTAATGCCAGGTTTTATGATCAGCCACTGTCATATGCAGTCAGACCCTGGATTGCAGGAGGAAAGTGAGAGGGTCTGCAGCCCATCAGGGTCTGGTATGGCCAGAGAATCACAGAATGGTTTGAGTCAGAAGGGACCTTAAAGACCATCTTGTTCCAACCCCCTGCCATGGGCAGGGACACCTTCCACTATCCCAGGGTGCTCCAGTCCCCATCCAACCTGGCCTTGGACACTGCCAGGGATCCCCGTGCCAGGGCCTGCCCACCCTCACAGAAAATAATTTCTTCCTAACATGCAATCTAAGCCTGCCCACTTTTAGTTTAAAACCATTCCCCCTTGCTTCATCACCACCTGCCAATGCACGAAGCTGCTCTCCACAGCCATGCTTTAATTTATACTACTTTTTTACTACAGTTTGAGCTAATATATTAATTTTGGAGCTGAGCGTACCACCTACTGCCAAAAGACGTTGGGAATGTGGGATTTCACAGTGAAATATCAGTACAAAAGCACTGCTTTTACTTGCTAGTTCTTATCAATCAGTGTGAGGTACACGGATCACGCAAAAGCCCTTGACATAGTGCTGTAACATTGCTCGAGTGAAAATGTACAAGAGCTTTTCATGGATAGTGCTGGCATTTAATTTTTTTTTAATTACAACTTAATTTGCAGCCAACAGGAGCCTTGACTGGAAGCTCCTCCCCACAGAGTCCATTCATGCTTCAGCAAGAGATGCTGAAAAGGCCATCTTAAAGCTTCCCTAGAAGGACTGGGGATTTCCCCCCCTCTGTGAAAAGCCATTCCCAAGGAAATGACAGTCATCTCCTCAAGCCTTAAACTGAAGGTGTATTTATTTGCTCTGAAGCCAGATGTGAAGAATTGTGTCTGAAAAGGAATTTTCCAGAAGGCCATGAGTGGGATGGAAGGGGCAGTGAGGGATGTCTGCAGGGAGCCTGGCTGTCAGTTTGCAAACCTGGGGGAGGCAGCTCAGTCCCTGACTGCGTCCTTTGAGCTCCTGCTCCTGTCACACCCCCAGCAATTGCCATTCCCAGCGTGGTGTCTTCACCTGCCCTCTTATCTCTTTCCATGATCCCTGCTCTCGCTTCCCTTTCTGCCCTGTAGGCCTGCAACTGCTGCTGGAAATAATATTTTTTTAATACCATTTCTATCTCTCCCCTCAATCCAGCTGGTGCCATTGTAGGCAGTTTCCAAGTGTCACTGCTTCTTTCAAATTCCCACCCTCCTGCAAGATACAGACCCATCCAACCCAGCCTGCTCACTCTCTCCTTTGTGCAGGCTTTATATTGCAAGTTATTTAAACTCACAGCTATTTTCCTGATTAAATAAACCCGGGACCGGTTACTCTGAAGATTTTTATTAGAAAGCTACATTGCCATCTTGTTATTTTGATCCCTACTCACCTCTCATCTTCCCACAGACAAAAGCCTCAGAGTTCCTTTATATATAGGTGCATTCATGCTTTCATTGAGCAGGAATCCTCTTTGCAATCTCTACCCTGGGATGAGCCTGCTCTGCAGATCATATTTGGTGTTTCACTTGGGTTTGATTTTGTCTCTGCTCTGACAACCCCTGGCAGAGTTAATAAGGACAAAAGAAGCACTTCAGGATTTGCTCCTGATTTCAGTGGTAGGAGTTACCTCCTGGCCATGCCCTGGGGGCTTGTGTTCCTGTTCCAGCCACGTCCAGATTCCAAGGGAACCGGGAAGAGTGGGGGAAGGCAGCAGGGAATATCTTTCAAATTAGGATACACAAGGATGGGTACAGTACCTGAAAAGGCCAAGAGAACTGGAATTGGTTACAGTGTATCAGTTATGGCAAAAATAATTGAAAAAACACAGACTTGCTACAGTTAATGAGTTTTACAACTCAGAGCCCAGTGGAGAGACCTGGGCTGTGGATGTACCCCCTGGCTCTGGAATGCTGCTGGTAGTGCGGGGTTAAGGGTCCAGCCTCCAGCCTTCAGGCACAAAAATGCAAATGTGGTCCACTTTTGGCTTCCCAGAGGCAGACTAAAGGGAGCTTAATATAAAATTTTAGAGCCAACTTTTTTCCAGATAGAGGATTTACAGCATGGGAACAAGCAAAAAAAAGTTGTGAAGAGGATTATTATTGTTGTTGTTGTTGTTGTTGTTGTTGTTGTTGTCGTCATTGTTTACTATTAGCATTAATTACCATAATATATATAGTATATATACTATATACTACATATACTAATACTACAGTAATAGTAATATAATAATATTACTATATAATAAAATAATTTTATAAAATATTTATAAAATATAGTAATTATATCTATAATATATAATATAATAATATTACTATTACCTGTGGGTTTTTTTTCCCCTTGGTGTTATTTCTTACAATTTTCACCAAGGATTTTCTCACTCCAGAGCAAGGGAGTGGGGTCTTTTGCAGTCATTCCAAACCAGGGGCACATCTCTGTCTCAGGTCTCTGCAGCTGAGGCCAGTAACACAAAGTGCACCTGGGAAGATGCAGATCTGCCACCCAAAACACATCCTGAGCTGCTGGGGTGACAGTGACATGATAACGTCATGAAAAGCCTTGATAAAAATGTGCCTTTTTTTCCCATTTATCAGCTCTGTTTGAGTTGGATGTGCCAGCTTTCCTGAGAGAAGTAACCTGTCAGACACCCAAATATTGGCTGTTTAATTTCCCTGAAGTTAATGGAGAGAGTGCCTGTAATTACACGTGGCCTCCTGTAAGTTTTCAGCTTTTGTGATGAAGTAGGAGACAGCATTATGGCACTTAAAGCTATTGATTAGTTAAGCTAATGGACTGAGACTGATTGAATCTATTGCCACAGCCAGGGGATTCTGTGCGGCGTTTCTTTTATGAACTCAATAGCAAACACCTCTCAGACTGCAGGGTGGAGAGGTGGGGGCACCAGGGAGGGCCCAGGCTGCTCCCGCCACACTGTGAGTTCTTCATCTCTGTGTGGCACCACATCCAAGCGTCTTGAGACCAAAGCTGCTGTGTTAATCCTTGTCCCACTGGTGTACTTCTCATCTGGGATCTAATACAGAATTTTCGTGGGCCTTGCAATCATCTGCAGGAGATGGAAATGTAAAGAAAGCACAGGAATGTGTGAGATTCAATAAATGCCTGAGGGACACTGAGGGAATGGCAGTAAGGGTTCATTCCTCTAACAGAGTTCAGTCCTGGGCTCCCTAGGCAGCTTCCCTTGAATAATCCCACAAAGTCTCTCACATCACACACGTGTTTGAGGGGACTTCACATTGATCTTCAATTTGACAGCCAGTGCTGAAGGCCAAGCTTTACCATTGCACCTGAATTTCCCTGTCATTACCAGGATACACCAAATCCAGCCTTCAAACTGCTTATTTTTGTTAGGCTTTCAGCCCAAATTTATCTCCTAAAATTCTGTACCTCCTGGAGTGCAAAGGGGAAGATAGGAGCCACTTCCCTCAACCCAAACAAAAGGTTGATCAGCACCTTATCCATGTGTGGGGGCATCAAAGCCACTTTGCTTTGCAGGGCTGCCAACACTGTCCCCACAGGCCACTCAGGCTGCTGGGGACAGCTTTGCTCTGTGCCATTCCCCTGCTCCAAGTGGAGGCACACAATCAGTGCCAGGCAGCATGGAAACTAGTCCTGTCAACAACTTCCAGGGTTTGTTATGAGATGGGGATTTTGGCTGACAGCAATACTGAGGCAACCAGTTTGGCTTGCACAGCTGCTGGCTCGTTGGTGTGCAATATTTTCATTATGTGTCAAGGGTGGTGGAACTTCAGCACGGTGCAGCACATATGGATTGGAGACTGCCTGGCTGAGTCATTCAGTATGTAGGTAAGAACCCCAAGAACTTCAAAATAAAGATTACTCCTAGTCAGAAAGATGAATTTTCCAGCTCAAGAAAAATTATTAAGGACATAGCAGAGTAATTAGGCAATAGATAGATCCCTGGTGGATTGGCTCACATTTCTGTTTCCCCTGCTGGACCCGCCTTGTGTCAAAAGGATGTTTACAAAGAGAGAGCAATTATTTAATGGACTGACTAGAGTGTCCAATAGGTTGTTTAGAAATGCTATAATTATCTATATGCAATAACAGTTGAGTCACATGCTTGTAACATCCCTCAGCCATTTAACAAGACATAAATCAGTTAGACAAAATACAGTCCTGACACAAACAGGGAACATCAGATCCACGGCCAAGGCCCCCAGGCTCCACTGCCTGTCCATGTTTGGGGATGTTTGTGGTGTTGGGGGTGTCAGCCCCTCTCCTGCTGCCACTCTAGGGAGACACAGGTGTCCCACAGGTCCCATGACAGCACCCTGAGTACGTCCCTTGTGTCCCCAGGCACCTTGAACATCCCACGGCATGTGCAAGGCCACCCCGCAGCTCCCCTTGGCTCTTCCCAGGGGACACAGATGGTGGCTCGGTCACCTGCCCCTCCAGGAGCTGCTGGAGCTCAAAGACACAATCCATCACAATAAGAGAGCAAGGACTAATGAAAACTGATTTTGTGATGTTCTGCCGTTCCCTGCAGGTGCGAACGTGACCGTCCATCAGCAGGGCAATGCTGACCTCTGCTGCCGGAAACCAAAATCATGGAAAACTACCTGCGACTAACATGGCCAGGAGGCTTTGGTGGAGCGGGTACCACCCCACCCAGGTGTAACTTTGGGTTTGTACCTTGCAAACCAGAGCTTGACAAGATGCCATAAAATCCAGCCGGGTTAGAAGTATTGCCACGTCTGGGGTCACCATTTATTTCCGTGGGTCTTCTGGGCAGTCTGGACTTGGTGAAGGGAAGGAGAGATCTTGACTCCATTTCAGAAGGCTGGTTTATTATATTATGATATATATTACATTAAAAAAAACCACAATATAACTATACTACAAAGAACAGAGAGAAAGATTCATCAGAAGGCAAGACAGGAATAGAAAGGAATGAATAACAAAGTTCTGTGACTCCCAGAGAGTCCGAGAGCTGCTGCCTCCTGGATTGGCCACCAAGTAGAAACATCTCACACTGACCAATCGAGGAAGCACCTGCTGCATCCCACAGCAGCAGATAACAAATTGTTTACACTTGAAGCTGAAGCCTTCTCAGCTTCTCAGGAGAAGAAAATCCTAGCAAAGGGATTTTCACAAAATATCACAACCACAAGGAGCTGGAGCCAGTCTTGTCCTGATGGCTTGGCAGAGACAGGGGCAGTGTCCCCACACCTGGGAGCCAGAGCTGATGTGCCCACCCCCAACCAGCACAGGGGCTCTTACAGCTCTGGCTGCAGAAACTCCATCAGTGCTTTGCTCTGCTCACTGGGAAGAGAGGATGTCACAGAGACAGAAGTGATGCTTCACTTTCTCAGGCAGCACTTGGGATTTTCACATCTAGAAAACATTAGTTTGTTAAATGATATAAAAATACAGTTATTCTTCTTGATTATACCTGGGGTCCAGCGACAAGGAGTGCTCAGAGAAGCAGCAGACCTGGAGGCATTTTCTAGGGTCTTCCTCAAGACAGACAGACACACAGCTTAATATTCCCACTAATGATCTTGGCAGAAAAGGAAGATTGTGGTGAGGAAAATGTGCTGATGCCCCAAACCTGGGGGGTACCTTCAATACAGAGGAGAGCTGGGATATGATACTGACAGGAATGGATGTCACTGAGAGCTGAAAGCCCAGTTTGGGATGGCACAGGGGAACAGGTGAGGGACTGCTCTGCTCCAGCATGAGATGGTGTCACAGAGACACAACCAGGTGAAAAGGGCAAGGGGAATGCTGAGATATATCAGTTGGAAGGGGTGCTTCCCATGGATATGGGGAAGAGTGCAGGCATTTTTGAGTTATCTGAGAGCAATTTAGTGAACCTGGCTTACAGAGGAGCTTTCCCACAGATACTGACACCAGCATGACCCTCCCCCAGGCACTGTGAGTGTTCCCAAGGTTTCCCCACTCAAGTTATTCCTCCTGCAGTCCTGCAGGTCTCCCCCGAGCTTGTTATGATGGACACAGTGAGCAGGGTTGAATCTATAATGGCTTTGTACTCTGGTTTTACACAATTCGTGGAAAATGCAGTGCCCAGTCTAGCAAGATTTTTTATAAAGGCTTGGGGTAAAAAGTTAATGGAAGCAGTTCTCTCCTGCTTTCCTTGCAGGGAAAATTAGGAGGAGGCTTGCAGCCTCCCAGGCACTCCCAGAGATGCATCCTGAGTTCCTCAGCTCCAGTCAGAGAAGAAGGGAATAAGGTAGGGCAGATGTTTTTGGATTCAGATCCACCAAATATGGCAGGGAGAGAGAAGTAAAAGGTCCAGGGGAGGGACAAGTGAAGCAGTGGCATTACAAACCTATTGCAACTCTGACAAGTTCTCATTTGCTGATCACAGCTGCCATGAGAAACACCAAGGGCCTTTAGCTAGAAAAACTCTGTAACCACGCCCAAAATTGAAAACTTTCCTTTTTGTTACTGACTGCTGCACAGGTGACACAGAGCAAGGCATTTGCAGTTCCTGAGCAGCCAAGGTGTAAAGGCAAAGCTCATAAGCTCATGTGTTAACTCAAAACCCTTGGGGACAGTTTGCCATCAGTCAGGCCGGCTGGTATCTGCAGAAGGTGTTTTATTTACTGCTGCTGCTGATCCACAGCTGGGCAGAGACACAGGGGTGTCAAGTGAGTGACTCCTGGAGGGAAAAGGAAGACTCAGCAAATGGTCACCAGCTCTCCAGCACACGGACAAAGGCAGCAGCACTCCACCCTGAGTGAGCTCTGGAGAAGGATGAGCTGAGTAACCCTCTGCTGCTCCTCGTCAGAGGCAGAATTATGTCTGTTTGTGGTCAAGGTGGTCTATCCTGGGACATGTATTTCTTAGTCATTGTCACAAGGGCTAATTTATCTTTGGTAATTAGTTTCTGTGCCTTGGAGCAGTGAAGCACAAATAAGCATTTAACATTGATCTATTGCAGCACTTCCCCGGGTAAATAGATGGCTCTGGCATTGGCTGGTGCTGATGCATCAGTGTCTTTTACCATCAGAGGAGTCACTCAAGCATCAGCTCAGCCACCAGCCCAAAAAGTATGTCTGAGCTTTTAGCCAGCTCAGGCAATGTGTCTTCTCTGACCTGCTGTGCTCTGGAAGACAACAGCAGCATATCCCCTGCCTGCTCTGAGGCACAACCCAAAGTGCCCCAAAGAGGAGATCAAATCAAAGAACACAGAAAACTGGAGCCAGCAGAAATGGCCTTTTCTGTTTTGAACCTCATGATGGCTTAGGTGCAGGTCTCACAGCCACTCCACCTCCTGCATGTCCAGCTCAGCACCACAGTCTGCATTAATTAACCTGTTGCCAGTTTTCAGGCAATTAAAAGTGATTATTTGTGTTCTACATTTAGATGAGCACCCACTCTAATCCAAGCTCATCCATGGGACCACCAGGGAAACCATAAACGTCTGGCAAAGAAATGAGCAAAAGAACTATGTTTTTTGTTAAAAGAAACTATACCAAGGCGTTAATTGAAAAGAATGGATGTAGTAGTTTTTAGTCTACATGGAATAGAAATAGAAACAGAAATAATAACTAAGAAAAGCATTATTATACACTAAGCATACTTAGTAGACTGGTGGACTACAAAATATCTATTAATCTAGAAATAAATTATAGACAGTAAAATCTGTTAGAGCTAGTCTAGTTTTTCACTTAATTAAATGTGTTATTATTATTTGATGGGGACATGCTTTATTCTGTGATACCCAATTATTTCTCTGGAAAAGTTGCATGTTCATCTTTATGACTGTGAAATTAAAAGCAGGCCATAAAGTCTCATTTTGATTGAGACACTCTTCCAGAATATGAAAAGAAATATTAATTCCGTGCCCACCACCTGCATGCACTAGGCTGGATACACTGGCTTTTCCACTGCCATATTGAACAAAGTGCAAGTTAAAAACTATTCCTGCCACAAGCAGTAGGAGAAGTGTGAGCAGCTTGCAGTGCTCAAAAATTATCCCAATTCTTTGTCTGAGGTATGAAACCAGGCTGCACAACTTCAAAGTGGTTAATTTTATCATGACCCCAGAACCCCGTAGCAGCTGGAATATAATTTCTCCCCAGCTATCAGCTCCATTGTCCTCATTAAAGAATTCTTTTTTGCTGGGTAAATTGGAGATGGAGAAGACTTAGAGTTTCTATTCATGATGACTTCACTGAATCGTTTTATAGCAGTGGACGAGTTGTAGTGGCCAATATTTGGGAGTTCCAGTTTATCAGCTTAAATCCTAACCTCCAAGCACGTTTTCTTTTTTCAAGGCTGCAAAAATACTCACTGGCATCATGAAAATCAGATCGTTAATATGAGTTATTAAAACAGAGGTAGGAGCTAGGTAGATCATTTTGGGTGCCCTCATTTGGAGATGGTATTTCACCTTAGAACCAGTTCTAACTGGAGATAAACAGGAGCTTCCATTTTTATAAAAGAACCAACACATCATAAATATATGATTTTTAAAATCTTCTTATCAATTCTTCTGACATTTTTCCTCTCTCTGGATTTGTTTTAGTCTGACAACTTCTACTTTGGTTGAACTTACCCATTTCTTTTTCCCTTCCCGGCACTTTCTTTCTTGAGATCTCCAAAGCACAGGAAAAAGCAGCAATGGAATGTCACAGTTGGACTTCCAAGCTTGTGGTATAAGGAGAGTCACAATTAAACAAAACCAATCCAGGGCCTGGTGCATTGATGAATAAAACATGCTGATAAAAGAATGTGCTTAAGTGCAAAGTATCATTATAACATAGTGGAAAAAAGATTCTTTCCTCAATCCAAATTTCTCAGAGACAGAAGAGTATTTTTAGACTACTGAAATAACCATCAAGGTGTTCACCAAGGTAGTTACCCACCTCAAAAATACAGGTTATCAAATAAAACTCCATTTCCAAGTGATTCAAATGTGGAATTTTCTCAGCTGCAAATTCAAAGGGAAGTGGATGCCTAGGAGCCTTATTATAATTTGAGGAGTTATTAAAGAATGGGATCATCAGGAGAGAACACAATGGCAGATCAGGTTGAAAAGTACAAACCACTTTTTTTTTTCTTTTCCTGACAAGTCAAATATCAAAATAAATTCACTTCAGGCACATTCACATCAGTTTTCATCAGCTTTCTCACAAGACTTTCATTGGCACAAATGATCACAGGAAGCAAACTTCACGCTGAAACTGTTCTGCCCACCTCTGAAGGGTAAGTTCATTAGGAAGGATTAATTGGATGAAGGCATTATCTCCTTTGAGAGGTCTTTTTCATGTCACCACTTAATAATGCTCACTCTATTCAAGCCAACTCAGGAGTGCAACTTTTCACTTTCATTCTGAATAGGCAAAACTCCACCCTTTTGTGTCAACTATTTCTATTTCCATTGTAATGAAACAACTGCCTCTTACTAAATGATCAAAAGAAGAGAAATGTTACAGCAGAGGACAGAAAATGAGGTGCAGGAGGTTCAAAGGACACGTTAAATCTGCCGATGTGACCTGCTTTTGCTCAGTGAACTTACCTGTGAGCATCTCAGCTCAGATGTACAAGGCAGCCTCGTGCAATGCTTTGTGCCAGAGCCCTGCAGCACCTGGGACCAATTTCTGCCTTTAACCAAGAGCTTTAGTCACTTCTGGGGCTTTGTGAGGCCCTTGCACATTCATCAGTGAATGGCAGCCTGCAGGAGAGATGCAGGAAATCACATCTTCCATAAGCATCTAAAAGCAGTACCGCCTGTTGAAGCCATCTGACACCATCTCAACTTAAAACTGAGAAGATTTAGAGAATTTGCATTTGGTGAAGAAGGGGAAAAAAGAAAAACAAATACCTCCCCTGCCTGTCAGAAAGGTGTCCCTCCATCTCTGCATCCCAGCAGGGACACCTGAGCCCTGATGGGAGTGATGGGGGCTTGCACAGGTGAAAGGTTTGCTGCAAGCTCAGTGCACTGAGGACATTTCAGCTGACCAAAACACATTTCTGTCCAAAGAGCAAAAATGGAAGCAAGAAAAAAAGCCTTTGGTCTGTTCTGCATTCAGTCCTGATCCACACATGCTGCAACAGCTTGAAATGCAATTAATAATGTCAGGCCCTTTTACACTTCTAGAGAAGTTATTTATTATTACTATTGTATTGGCATGACACTTATCACCTCAGTAATAAAACCTCTCACTTGCAGTAATGGATCCAGCCTCATGACCTGCCTGCAAGGAAAGGAAGGTTTTAAAGATGGAAAATTGGTTCCAAGCAAGATGAAGTGATCATGGCCAGCCTGGGAAAGCCCATGGCAGGGCCCTGTGCAAATACAGATACCCTGGGAACAAGGGAAGCCCTCAATTACAAACTTAGACCTTCCTTTGCATTTTCAGACTTCAGTGTTTCTCTGTTCAACAGCCAAATGAGAGATTTTGAACAGCAGATTATCTCTAAAATAATTTCTAGCCTGATTTTGGAATCAGAAGGTGACAGTTTTGCAGTCAGGGTGTGTATGAAAGTTGGCCAGATGATCCTCACACTAAAGGAAATTGTATTTAAAAAAGGTGGTATCTTTCACCAAGATAAAAAGTGACTGTGCAGAGGTATTGAAATGGATTTATTTGTTGGGTTTTTTTTTTTTGCAAAACATGGAAAGAAATCAGGGAAATGAATGAGGAAAGGTAAGGAGGAGGGATGACTGCCTGGATGCAGCTTTCAGCACAGGAGGTCCCTGACAGACAGGTTTCCAAAAGGCAGGGGAGAGTGGGAGAAGTATATGAAAGATATATAATATTGACTATTTTTTTCTATTCCTTACTTTCCTCATCCCTTGAAAGTACAGGATTCTGGTCAAGGAGGAGTTTTTCTCTAAGCCTGAGTGAAATTTTATGTATTCCTACACTTTCCAGGGACTGACACATAAATAAACAAGGCTTCAGTACCAGTAGAAAGGCTAATTACGTTTAGAAGCAATTTGTGGCCGAGAGATGGAACAGGAAGATTTATTTAAATTCCTACCAAAACAAGAATGAATTTGGGGACTGTATTTGCTGGGGGTTAGGGGAAGTGAAATACAGCTCTCCCATACAGCAAAGCAAAAATTTCCTCTCCAATTAACCCCTTTACCTGGCCTTGTACCATAGGTTATATTAATGCCCTCAGTTTAAAATTTCAAAGCATCAGAAATAATAAACATTAAGCAGTGGCCCAGGGATAATTTACACCAAGTGCAGAGGAGGCAGGCTCTGGCAGTGCTTGTTGTTTTAGGACATTTGTAATGGGGTGAGAGGCTCCCAGTAAAACACCCTGAGCAGCTTTGTGTCACCTGAGGCTCTGAAACAAGAAATCTGCATTAACATTTGGCAGGAATTGCAAGTGAGCCAGGACAGAGGTTGGCAATGACCCTGCATCTTCTAAGCATAGGAGGAAAGTTTTCTTTAACGTGGCTGCTTTGGGAGGAGGCTGTGGTGGGGAGATGCTCTGCCAGAGAAGGGAACGAGGAATGATAAGGCCTTGGAGACAAGATGTAAGAATTAAATTAGCTCAGGAAGAATGTCTAGGTCAAAACTGGTATTTCTGACAGTATTATTTTTATATATAAAAACAAGTCCTGGCACAAGGGAGTAAATTTGGGTGAATACATTTCAGTCTGACAGTTGTTCATGGGTGAGCTGTTTGATTCTCCAGTGTTAATTCTGGTTTATGTTGCATCATGGGAGTCACAAGGATTTCTTTGTATCCCAGAGTGGATAACAAATACATAGAACTGGAGAATGACCTACAGCGGATAGATAACAATGGAGAAACTCTGTGAGGTAAATTTATTGAACCTGTAGAACTTTTTTCTGAATTTCCTCAAATAACATCCCCTTTCCCCAAATAACAAGTGACATGAGTTGCACAAGCATGACAAAACAAAGTCAACATTAATCTACATGGAAACATCTGTAAATCAGGATCTTGGGGACTCTGTTCAGCACTGAAAGTGTGTTAGCCCTTCTTCCAGAAACAATAAAATCAAAATGTTTCCCTTCTGGATGAGCACTTTTAATACTTTTTAAAGTAAACCCACTCTTAGGGAAGCACTGCAAAGTGTTTGCAAAAGCAAGGGGCTGGTTTTGTCAGAGGGAGGTGAATGGCAAAGTGCCTGTGGAGTTAAATCCTAAAGAAAACAGCCACTGGAGCAATGAGCTGTAATCTTCCTTAATCCATAATATCAGCTGTTGACAGATACATACAGAGTGATTAATAGGATGCTAAAAAATGTTAACAAAGCAATAGGGACTTAGAGACCGCTCTGAAAATGTCCTTATCACACTTAGAAATTCACCAGAGGAACCATCATTACAGTGTATGACAAAACATATGCTTTCTCTAGCAATTTGCTGGCACGTCTAATCAAACGTGTCATCAGAAGTCGGGAGTGGAAATGAAACTCCTGTTGTGCTCTTCCCTGTTCCTTCTCAGAGAGGAGAAGAAAAGCCCCACTGGGATTCTGCCATCTCACATGTTCCACAAACCCTCCTCAGGCACCAGATCTTTCCAGCTGGAGCTTCTACTCCAAACATTTATCTTGGAGGGATTTGTTTCTTTCTTTATTTATTTGTTGTTAACAAGGAATTAAAGGAGAATGGGGGATGAACAACACATTCTCTGCCTAAGAGGACTTTCACCATTTAGCAAGATTTAAGTTTCTGTTGATACTTCAGTATGGGAGGGGAGTGATTACAAGGAGTGATGCTCAATAATAAAGATATTTTAAACTTGTATTTGATATTCATCCTCAGTCTGGAGGATATGATGTTGAAAAAAAAAATTCCATTTAAAAAGCAGAATGATAAATACCTTTCTAGAGCTCTATCCAGGAGGTTATTATTCCTATGAAGGCCTTTATAAGCTCCAAAAATGTAAGCACAATCCTACATGGTTGATATAAGCCTCAACAGATTTCTGTGGGAAAATGTTGAAGGGGGAGGGAAAAAAGTTCAGCCTCTTTATTTTCCCCCCTATTGAGATTAAGTATAATCTTTTTAGTATATGCTCCAGTATTTTACTGAGCTTGTTTTTTAATGAGATTATTCAGAAATCAGCTCCTAGATTTTGCAGTCCCATGCTACCTTCATTCCCCTGATGATATTCATGAGCAGAGAAGCCTTAACACTTCAAAGGCAAACCACTCAGCCCCCAAGACTGCATATAGGCCCAGTAAAACTAAAATTATCCATCCTTGATGTTGTAAAGACTTGTTCTCTATAGCTCCTTTTTAGGGGACTGTAACACAACCAGAGCTGTGCATTGAAATGGGCATATTATGAACTGGAAATGAGGATAAAATCTGCAACTTTTCCATGTGAAACTGCACAGTTTGGGTTTTGCAGGCATTGATTCTGCTGCAGAGAGCACAGGGCAGCCTACTGCATGGTTATCCACAAAAACATTCTCTCTGGGCTGGAACAAACTGGTGCTGATGGAGCATCACAGTTCCCTCTGGGAGACATGGACTGGCTCCTCACTAACAGGAACTGCCATGAAACTCATTATGGAGCACAGCTCCTCCTGGACTGAGCTCAGCAGGGTTAATTTGGCTCAAAGCTAGGGCTGAAGCAGCCTCTCCCTCCCGCCATCCCCTCCTGGTGTTTCCCTCCCTGGGACCTGTCACTCCTGGGTCCCTGTCCACAGACCAGGCAGCTGAGCTGCAGCACTCCAGCCATTGAGTGGGAGAAAAAAAAAAAAAAACAACACAAAAGCAGATTTTGTGCATCCCTTGTGGCAGCTGTGCTATGCCATCGTGACTTTTTTACGAACCAGAGCCCAGAGTCAGAGTCAGAGCCCATGACTGCAGGAGAAAAAAGTGTGGTCCTAACTGCTGGGATCAGGGTGTGATGAGCCAGCAGAGGAAGCTGAATGCATTTGTCTGCCTGACTGTCTGGTTCTGCTGCTTCAGCTCAGCATTTCCAGAGTTTTGGGAGGTGGATTGAGGTGGATTTATTCCGCTGGCTGCTGCAGCCCTCTCGTGGCCACACTCCTGTTGCTGGGGAAGCAGAATCTGAAATTCTGCATGGGAGGAGAGCGTCTTTTAGAAAGCAAAACAAATAGTTATTAAACAGCATGTTCACCAAAGAATAAATATACAAACAAATGGGACACTTAGGATGCTATTTATTCCAGGTGTACAAGCAGAGTTGTTGATAAACTACTTGCTTTTGAAGAATCAAAGGAAAAAATCACATACAAAGCATTGATCAGCTGTGTTTTTAATGGGGTGCCTTGTTTCATCTCCCCAGTCTGTCACTAAACAGTCTGCTTTGAAGTGCTCCTTTTTTTTTGAGCATTTGCACATTGATTTACAATTGTGTGGGTACATTTTGTGCTCACAAATGGGTCTTGCTGAGTATCTGCTTATTGGAAATGTGTCTGTCTGTGCAGGGGTGGAAAACCTCTTGGGCTGGGGAAGATCTGGGCAAACCTGTATTGTGCCAATTTTCTGCAAAGACTAACAGGTAGATTTTTCTTTGAAGCTTGAAAAGCAAGCCTGTTTTATGGTGCCTTTTGTTTTTCCTCTCAATCTACCAGGTAGAGACAGAGACACCACTGCTGATTGTATATAAACCATGGGAATTCATAGTGGAAGGAGTGCACTGATGGGAGCAGGGCTGAGCTGCTGTCCAACAGCCCAGCTGCTCACTCCCTGCCCAGTGCTGGGAGCCAGCACCAGCAAAGGGGATGCCTGTGGAATAAACAATAGGAAAGATCAAAGGGAAAAGCTTGTGCACAGGTATGGGGTACACCAGAGGAGGCTGTCCAGTTTTGACTGACGTTTCTGGAACTGACAGCAATAGTACTTGCAGGCCAGGGTGCCTCAGTCCTGCCAGGGAGATGATATCATGCTGCTGTTTTCCCATTATTTTGTTCATTTTTCCCGTTACAGTAGTTTCAGGAGAAATGGCTGCATTTCAAAAAGATATGATAAAACCCAAACCTAAAATATACCCCAAAAAAACCAAAGGACAGAGTGGAGACACAAGGACTTTGTGGGCTCCTTACCTTTTCAGGATGATGCTGCCGCTGGCAGTAACTGCATTCAGCTGGGTGGGGGGGGACAGTTTTAGCAGGATCAGCAGGACTCTGGGTGACAGTGACATGGAAAGTCTTGCAAGCCAGTGTGACGACCCATGTGTTCGTGGCGCTGGAAGAAGCCATTTGACCCACACCACACATCCACCTGAGCCTCCCCAGGTGCACACAGGTGTGTCCTACCCAACTTAAGCAGGGAAAAATCAGACATAGAGATAGATGGCTTCTGTGCCTGCAGGTATTTCCCACCTGAGCTGGGTTTTCCCTCTCTGAGCTGTTTGCAGTGAGGCTGCTGACACTGCAGGCAGCTTCCCCATGCACTCAGTCCAAGGTCTGCACAGCACCACAGTGCCAAATGCAGAACCAAAGCATCCTGAGTGGCATCTCCTGGCAGCACATTCTTCAGCCCTTTGAACAACTCAGGGCCCTTGGGAAACAGTCATAACTTACTTAGATTAACATTTTAGCTGCATACATCACATATTAGTGCTGTTGGTGTAGTTTGCTGTAGTTTGCTGCAGTGATGCTGCTCCAAGACAGCCAAGCTGCCTCCCAGGGCTGCAGCACAAGGACAAGCTGCAGCGCTCTCTCAGCTCTTCCACGTCCTCAGGCTCATTTTTCTCACTTACAAAAAAAACCCTTAATGCCTTCCATAAAATTGTACTTTGCATATTTTTTGTTTTTTAACTCAATGACCTCTTTGCTCTTCATTTTCTATAACCCCACATGTGCAGAACCAGATGTGACTTTTTTGTTTTAAGATTGCTTTTATTTTATATGGAGACAAACAGTAGTAAGAAAGTAACAAAATTAATGTCTGCCTGAAAGAGCACAGGGCAAGTATCATCCTGGGTTCCAAAATATTCTCCAAACAAAAAGGCTGATAAATTTTTAAGACATGTCTATATTGTGAGATGCTGAGAGACTTGGGGCAGTAAATGTCTATGCTAGTAAAACCATGTGAAATAGCCTAGTGCAGAGCAACTTGCAGCTCAGGCCTGGGTGCAGTGCCATTACCTGGGTGCAAAGCAGCAGGGACATCTCGCTGGTTTTGTCCTGGTGATGCCTCAAGTTTTAGCTTTTCTATTTTTCAGATTCTGTACTGCTTTAGTGTGAACTTTTGAGCTTCATATTAGGGGCCGGTGAGCTCTCTTCACAGAGTAGGAAAACAAAGCAATTCCTTCTCTAGCTGGGGACCAAGGACAAATGATGCAGGTCTCAGGCCCAAGAGCATAAACAGCATGGACTGAAGAGAGGAAAACAAGAAGGATGGGACTGCATAACCTGAAGCTGTAAGTGGACAATTAACTCCAATACGCAAATGGAGCAGAACTGATAAAAGTGAGAGACCCCGTGACTGGTTGTACATTTTGTGACCATTTTGGTTCATCTTGGAGGTACCCATGGCTGGGCTCTTGTGCCGCCCAAGGTGGATCCATTGAGGCCTTTTAATAAATCCCTACTTTATTCTTTAGCTCGGCCTAGTCTCTGTTCTAGGCCAGCCTTCACAAGGCAGCAGTTCCTGGCGACCCGGATGGGGCAGAAGGCATCCCTGGCACACACGGGAGCAGCAGGCCTGCGCCTGGCCAGCACAGGGCTGCCACCCTCCAGCTGCCGAAGCCGTGGGTGCGCAAACGTGCTGGCTGCACGGAGAAGAGGCAATCCCAGTGAAAGCACAGGCAGGACGCACGGAGTTAAAAACAAGTCCAGGCGGGCTGCGGGCCCTAGGACTCCACGACGATCATGCTGAGGTTGTTGCTGAAGATGACCCTGCCGCCCCTGGTGCTGCTGCACTCGGGCTGGCGCAGGGCCTGCTGCAGCCGCCGCCGCAGCGCCGCCGGGGCCGTGCCCAGGAAGTTCTTTGTGCCCGTCAGGAAATCCATCATGCGGCCGCCCACCGCGTCCCCCTCGGTGAAGCACTCGGTGATGTCCCAGCCCGACGGCAGCTCGTAGACGCGGTGCTGCACCCCCAGCCTCTGCAGCACCTCCGTGATGCCGCTGCAGGTGATGTAGTGGCCGCTGTCGGTGGCGGGCAGGCAGTCCCTGTGCTTCTTCCACAGGCTGGCCCAGCCGCTGCTGTCTGCAGGGGCACCGGGGAAGGTTATTTTGGAGACGCCAAGGCAGCCAAACACCAGCTAATCAACCATGAAACGAGCTGCGAAGGTTCCCTCGCTGCCATCCCAGCCCTTGACAGGGGCAGGAAGAGAGCTTTCCCCTTATTCGAGACTATTCATAAATGTCTGCGCCTCATAAAACCCTGGTTTCCCTCAGGCCTCCCTCCACAACTGTCCTGTTTGAAGGAAACTCCTAGGAGATGTCTCCAACACTGAATTTGCCCAGAAGGAAGGGTACACACAGAGGTACCAAAGTGCTGAGCCTGAACATCATGTGCTACCTCGTAACTGTGCCTTGGCCAAAGCAGTGCAGATGTTTGCACACATCAAACCTCAATTGTAAGTGCTCATTGAACAATACATACCTCAAAAAGACAGCAAGGGAAACAGCCTACAGGCAATGCGAGAGGCAGTTTTTATGGGGAACATGGGAATTTGTGCTTTTTCCACCACACCGTGAGCTGGGCATTCATGAATGGCACAAGGGATGAAACACTTAATTCTTTTAAGAAGTGCCATCATGTTGTGCCTCTTTTCTCCTGTCCTGCCATAAAGCCTGCAGCTCTCAGCAGCATGTGCTGTCCTTCTGGGCTCTGGGTCATTGCTGTACAAAGAGCCCTAAGGATGAGTCCACCCAGAGCTCAGGTTGTGTTTTTCCAGTGCTGATTTCACTGTGAGGGAGCATGGACCCTCATTCATGGACAGCCACACTTCTCTCTACTACATCAATTCCATAAGAAGGGAAGCAAGACCACAAAGGTTGTGCCTAAATGGCCCCATCAGACACTAGGGCCCAAGGCTAAGCCCAAGATTGAATTCTCCATATGAAATCCAGCATTTTTTTTAGTTATTTACTATAGAATAAGCACCACTGACATTACCAGATAAATATTTGTGGGTCTGAATCTTCAAAGCTCTTCAAAACTCCAGCAATGGAGCAAAAAAATACAAGGTCTCCCTTACCTGATAAAATTATGATCAGGAGTTTACCATGATGGTCGAGGCAGCTGTGGAAAAACTTGATAGTACTGGGAATATCCTCCACACGGTACAGCATCTAGAAGAGACAGTGACACACAGCCATTATTCCTCCTCCACAGTGCAATGACCCTCCAAAGGCTTAAACCCTTTCTTTTAGAGATGTTTTAAATTCTGTTCCAGATGCTTCCCAGCCTTTCCTGATTCCACATGCCCATTTAGGGACACCTCACAGCACTGAGCATTGCCAGCTTTGGTGTTTGTAGAGCTTCTGCAGAATTGCTGTGGGAGAGCAATGCTCAGCTCAGGTCATAAATTCAGGCATAGAGCAGAACTGAAGGGGGGTAGTTAAATCCAATAGCCCTGTGTTAAAGCAATGGCCATTACCTGGATCATATGGATGAAGTCAAATTTTTTATGTGTGCCTCTCTCCTTCACCTGCTGTTCATACTCCAAGGAAGTGAGCTGGTGCCAAATAAAAGAAACATTCTGCAGGTCTGGAGCTTGACTCACCAGCTCTGTTTCAAAAAGTAGAAGAAAATCCTGAATTTCATAAAATAGCAGAAAAACTCATCATTCAAATGTATGGTCCTTGCTATAACCCAGCAGCAGGTGTAGCCTTACCTTTGTAAGCTGCCACGTGCTGTGGGTTGGGCTCCACAATCTCATTGTCAATGAAGACCCCTGGGTGCACAGCCTGCAGTATCCTGATCATTTTCAAATCCTGCTCACCTATTCAATAAACACAAATTCACTACTTTAGAAAGCAGGTAAATGCAATGGGAGGATGCCAGTGCACCAGCTGCACCACTTCTGCCAGGAAATCCCCCAGCAGAAGTGAGGAATGTTCTGCTTTGTGGCTCATGTGGTGGCAGAGCCTGGTGATACTCCTCTACCATGGCACTGTACTGCTCAAGCTGACAGGGAGGTACAGAGGAGCCTGAGAACAAGGCAGAGACAAGCAGCAGCACAGAAACCTGCTAATGGCAATACCTCGGGTCGTGGGACAGACAGGCCAAAAGAATCACAGCTCACTGTTAACAAAAATAACCATAAAACAGTTTTCAACAACCCCACAAAGTTTGAATGGGTGCAAGGAGGCAGCTGACACAGCTGCATGGGGTGGCCCATGGCTTTGGGGCTGCCACGGGGACACAGGGGCTGCTGTGGCACAGCCCCAAGACCTGGGGAACTGCATCACAAAAGACCCACTGACATGCAGAATCCTGGATCCTCTCTCTTTGGGGATTGTCCACATGGCCTCACACCAGGGCATCAATTAACTGATGGTTATCTTGGAAATACAGGTAGAGACTCACACATTTGTGTGGAAGTGCCCTGCAGATTTAGCTATTGGTACTCCTGTGCTGCTGTGTAAGCTCTGGAGGAGCAAGCAGCAGTCTGTCCTCCTGTTCTAGGAAATTTCCAGCCTCCTTTGAGGTGATACAGGTCGTGCTTCTTATTTCCCAGAAATGCCAAGTGTGAGCCCCCCTGGATCACTTCAAACTATGTAAATAAACAGCAGTGACCACCTTGATGAGACCTCTGCAAGAATCCTGTCTGTAGCTGATGGTGGGGCCTAAAAATAGCCCTGGCCTTGGAAATGTCACACAGAGAGGTCTTGATACAAGATCCTGCATCCTCCCTGCTCTTTCAGCTGATTTACCAGCCACGGGAAGAGCTGTCATCCTTGGCAGGTGCTGCAGTACATAGAATTCAGGGAAGGAAATATCAGCCATGCCGGCACTACTGGAACATCCGAGGAAGGAGGAGTCTTTTGAAGTGAGAGAAAAAATACCCCAGGCCCGTGAGGAACGCAGTGGCAGCAGGGCAGGGCTGGCCAAAGGATCAAGGGACGAGACTGGGGCTGCATCTATTGAAGGTACAGGGATCAATACTGCTGACAGGAAGGCAGATCCCAATAGCAAGCAGCTGAATCACTAGTGACAGTCCTGGATGCCAGTGTGCAAGTGCCTGGTTTGGGGAGCAGCAGCCCTTAGAGCTGCCTGCAGGCTTGGGGCAGGACCAGAAGCAGAGCATCGCTGCCCCATGCCCTGGAGCCACTGATGGAGGCAAATGGGTACACCAACAGCAGGTGGATGTCTTAAAACCTGCATAAGTTTGGAGTTTTTTTCACTCCACCTCTGTAAAATTTCTTAATGCAGTATTTGCAAGAGCAGGTAATAACATCTTCAACCAGGGTGTCTGTAAAAACAAGCAGTAAAATAACAGCACTCTAGGGCAAGAATTTCTCTGCTGCAGCTTTCCCTGCCAGCAGCAGCCCTCCAGCACTGACCACAGCAAAGCTGGGACATGGCTGGAACCTCTCTGCAACTGGAAAGTTCCAGCTGAGAGTTCAACCAGCCATGAGGAAACATGGGGTGAGTGAAAAAACGTGATTTGGACCACAACAGAGGCTTTCAGGATGTGGAGTCGGCCACTAATCCCCATTAATATTTTCATCAACTAAACTAATTCTGGGGGCTCTGTGAAACCAGAGTCCACCTCTGAAAAGGTCAGGGATCAGATATAACCTTTTACTTGGTGCTATCCCAGCTCACTCCCTGCCCAGCCCCAGCTCTTGCAGACGTGGGTGCAGGTCTGGACCCCTGTCTTGGCATCTGTGAGGGGCGCTCACCCATGAAGCACAGGAAATTTTAGAGGGTGTATTTTTCCATTAAAACCTCTTCTGAAGAGGACATAAGGAAAATTAAGGATGATGCTAAAAGTTCATTTCCCTCTTGTGCTTTTGTGGAGTCAGAATTTCTGCTTTATATTACTTAATGAAAATAGAGGGTAATTGAGAACTGAATCATTTCTTCCTGCTTGGTTTCTCATATGCTCCAACATATTCCCAGTTGGGGAAAACAATCAGATGCTAATTTTCTCTTACTCAGGAAAACAAAACCAAAAAAAAAGTGAGAAAAATGCTTTCATTTGAAAGTATTAGCACTTAAAATTCAGCTGAAAATAGTTTTCAAAGCAGAAGTAAACTCTGACAAATCAAACCACTGCTTCTTTCCTCTACTCTTTATTTTCTCCCAGTTTCCCTAGGAGCAAAGTTGGCTGTTTCACCACTTTTTTGTTTTGTTGTTTTGGCTTTTTTTAAACATAAATGCATTTGGAACAACTTTAAAGCTATTTTTCCAAAAGGATAGGTTCCTCTCTGGGGAAAAATGTCATTTGCAGTTAAACCCTACTTATCACTGGGTAAAAACACAGCAGTAACAAAGAAACATGTCTTGAAAAAGCTGATGCAGCTCTGCATCAGCTAATGGGTGTGGCCAGGTGGTTTTGCACTACTGAGAGCAGGGCACTGCCCAGCCTTGGCCTCTGGGATCCCTAAAAGCAAAAGGAGACATCCCTTCAGGGGGGATAGTCTAGGGCATGATTTTGGGTGGAAAGAACCTCTCCAATGTCTCTTATTCTCTCCAACAAGGTTTGAAGATGCTCTTGTACCTTTCCAGAAGGAGGAGCCCTTGCTTTGAGGCAAATGAAGTCAGGTGAGAGTCACCAAGAAGCAGAAACTAAGCTAAAATCACATCATTTCTCTCTGCCCAGAAAGATCTGAGCAGCAGTGTTTCAGAAGGGAGATGGAGAGGGAAGGAAGGGAAGGGGCACTGCTCTTATCCCAACTCCACTCTTCCTCCTGCCCTTCTGTGCTTCAGTGGGCAATGCTGCCATTAATGTCTGAGTAACCCTCAGTGCCCGATTTTCCAGCCTCTCCTCCTGCTGCCCACAGGTCCCCCCGTGCCCCATCCCCACACTCCTCACCTGTGCCACTCCCAACTCCCAGAACGCTGAGGGTCGATTTTCCAGCGCCCAGACTGAAAGGATAAATACACATATACACATATAAATAAAATCACTTAAGCACACTGTGTCACACCACTTCGTGTTTTCATTCTTATAGCCTGGAAATTCTCATGTTATGCACATGAATTGGGACAGAAATTTGGTCACCCGTTTTGAGCGTGGTGATAACCAGCATGGCTCAGTCAGCTCATATTTCAAAGTACAGTAGGCACCATGGTGCAGAGTTTCTCACCCTTTGCCAAGGAGATTTCTTCAGGCTGTGGCTGGGAAGCCCAGGGCAAAGGGGCTGTCCCTGACTGGGATGGCACTGCTGGGGAAGCGGGGACAAGGTGAGCTGGGGAAAACCTCAGCAGCCTCAGGAGGGAATATTGGATATGAATACCCAGAAAAAGCAAAACCGTGAGGCTATCGAGGAGACTGGAAATCACCTCTTATCAACATGAATCTTGGATTGAAATTGGGAGGAGGGTCTGAATCCTCAATAATTTTTTACCTTAGAAAAACTGCTTATTGAAAGACCCCAGTCACATGCTTCCCAGCAGAATATTTAATAACAGCTGAGGGATTGAGTTTCTCAAGCACAGTCTCAGGAGGCACCAAAGTAATGATTCCACAGGAGTGGGATGAGCACCCTTCAGGTCCTGAAGGGTGTGAGCAAGTCCAGGGGCCTTAGCCCTAATGAGGGTCAAGACCCTTTGACAAACCCAAGATCAGCATCATAGAAAGCCACAATTTTGTCCATGATTTAAATTCACAATTAAAATTTCTTAATGTAATCTTTAACTATTATTATCTTATTGTTTTATATATATATATATGATCTGTAGAATAAAAATTTGCCTGCCTAACATTTTTTTTTTCTCAATGGAGAAAACTACAGTTCCTATAACATCCAAAAATTACCCAGATTTGAAAGGACTTTCTTGTGCTTTGGATCTAGGCTGTTCTGAAGTTGTCTGCAGTTATCCAGCCTTAAGATATTACATCAATACTTTACAAAACTGATTATCATTTGGTACTTAAGCAATGCAAATCGACTTAGGATAGAAATAAGGAGGTCTTAGGGGATTGGCAAAACCATGAATTAGCCACTAGGAGAGAATTAGAGATGTGTTTCTGTTAGGAGGGATGTGATGAAGTCCCAAAAGCAGGGAGAGAGCACAAGAGAGCTTTCTTTCAGGAAAAAAAAACCCAAACAACTAAAAAAGCCTAACTTTAATCCTCAGAAAATCAGCTAATGGAAAGAGATGGACATGAGAATGAGGTCTTGAGCTTTTCCTTAACATAAGCTGAGAGGCAGCACAGTGTATTAATTGAAACAGCACGTACTCTGGAGTCATTAAACAGAATACCCTAAAAAACAGGGGTAGGGGACTTAAAACTGAAAAGCATTTGAAGTTCATTCCTGCCCCCAAAAAAGTTTTTGCTGACTCCCAGGATAACAGATGCCTTCCCACCTCGGGGGAAGTGCTCCTTACCCAGCCACAATGGTAGGCATTTGTTCCTTGTTGAATTCATCCATGCACTGGTGCTCTGTTGAGTGCTCCAAGAATGCCTTAAAGGCCTCCACATACTCCTCAGCTGTGAGGCTTCTCATAGAAGGGATCATGTAGAGATCTTGGGGAACAAACATGGATTGCATGTTAGAGGCTTTGAGGCATGTGAAGGGTCGAAGCACTTACCTCATGGGAGAAACCCAACCTAACCCAACAGGAGCCAGGGGTTTGGGAAAATGATCCAGAGGAGGCGCTTTCCAATCTGTTCACTCCCAGAGTTCAAAAATTATTCTTGGGCACCCTTTGACATCAGCTTGTTTGCTAAGTGACTCATCATTACAGCACAGCCTGAGGAAAATGTCTCCAAAATGTTTAGCCAGATGTGGGGAGTTCTGTTTGCAAGGGATGGAACTGGAGAGGTTTTCTGGAAGACTAAAGAAAAGGTGAAGGGAATCACAAGATGGGTCCAGACCTGTGGCCATCACTGGTGCCCATGCTTGACAGAGTGACTGAGGGGGGCAGCTCTTGGCACACCTCGCAGGAGGGGTGATGCAACACAAACACTGCCGCCTGCAGCTGAAGCAAAAATAGTCCACCCTGTGCATCTCACTTGTGACTGGACAGTGTGGGACTGAAATGGGCTGCCAGGGAGGGGAATTCCCTGCTGGGACCTGCAGCTCATGGCCAGGAGGGCAACTGATGGCAAAACATTTCACTGAATGGGCTCCTGTTCAAATGTGGGTGACTGAAACCAAGATCTCTCTCTCTGAGCCAAAACCCAGGGATACTCAAGGGGTTCCAAGGAATTATTGCAAAGTCTCCCTTTCCTGCTGTCCCATCCTAAAGACAGGGCAGTTGCCAGGGCACAGGCTGTGGCCAGCTGCTCAGGGCTGAGGAGCAATGGCAGGACTAAGAAAAGATGCCCTGCCATGCTGGGTCTGTCTCAGATCAATGCTGAAAAGGCATCATTCAATGGGGAAAAAGTCAGCTATTCCTCTTAAAGGAAATGAGGATGAAGGACAGGACTCGGCAGAATATCTTCATCCTCATTTTTGCCTTCCAAAGATTTGCATTTTTATCACATGCTTTAAGTCACCACTAATAAGAGAACTGTGTATGTCTCATCCAGGACACTGCAATCTCAAATTCAATGCCCCTGTTCCCAAAACCACATGTCTTTGGCAGCTGTGTTCCTAGTCCAGCCCTATTGGAGGTAAAGACATTAATATCTATCCTCAACACTTCGAACTCTACCCTAACATAAACCTGAAATCACCTGAATTACAGTCAGTTTACCATCCTGCTTCTTTGTCTTTTTCCTTTTTTAACAATCTCATGTTTTACAATCTCTAACTCCAAAAGAATTAAAACATGTTTGTGATAGCAACCTGAGTGGGCATTTTACTTTAGTTTCTTTTTTCTTTTTTTTTTCTCCCAAATACCTGAATTATCGTGTGGTGTTGTCAGAATCTCTGCTTCAAAGTTCATGCTGGGGAAACTGTTCCTGTAAGGAAAGTATAGCACTTCAGTTATTTGAAGAACCTGTATGCTTTTTTGAAGCTGCACTGAAAGTGCAGAACAAAGGGAAGATGCTCCAGGACAAACTTTCCTCTACTGATAATCCATAATTTATTTTGTTCTTTTTTTACTAGAGAAAGCCAAAACTTCTTTGTAACTGATCATAGCCATAGAATCCTTGAATCCTAGAGTCAATAAAAGAGTTTGGGTTGGAAGGGACCTCAAAACTCATCTCATTCCAATCACCTGCCATGGACAGGAGCACCTTCCACTATCCCAGGTTGCTCCAAGCCCTGTCCAAGCTGGCCTTGGACTCTTCCAGGGATGGGGCATCCACAACGGGCCACTCCTCCCGTGTTTGTCTGAGATGTGCTGTGGAGGTTTTCATACCCCTGCAGAGCCATTAACCAGTCATTGCAGCTGAAGGCATCAGACTGACATTTTCCTTTCTTCATTTTCCTTTGACAATGTGCTCGTACATAAAACAGGGGTGAGGTGCCACTGGCAGAAGGAAGGGATGCGTTTAAATTGGAGCAAGGACCTCACTTCTGCAAAGACAGGCTTGGGATGAGGCTGCCTGTGCCAAGGGAAGAGTCACCTCCTGGGTAACCACATTTCAGTATCGAGATGCACAGCAAGTCTTAGGGGTGATATCCTGTATAATATGTTTAGACACACCAAGGCTTTGCTGATAGAAAATGCCTCAGGGCAGGCAATCTGAGATAGCAGATCCCAGCCCAATAGTCTCCTCTGCCAAGGAAAAAAATCCCAAGTGAAGAAAAAAACAAGGCAAGAGGTGGAAAAGTAAAGAAGGGAGTTTGTAGTGGGGCTTTGAGATACAAATGTGTAGGGACCATGTGGCAGGGAAGTGGCCACATGCAAATACTGCACTGCTTTGGTCAATGGAGACAAGAAAATACTGAGATATCCCAGTAATCTCAGAGACACTGGGGCACTTCCAGAGTCCTGCAAGAGCAGCTGATTTCATCTGAGTTCAGTGCCAAAGTCATGTAACTCTTGTCCATGGGGTGTGTCTCTCTTCCACCACCTTGACCTCACCTCTCCCTGGGAAAAACTTCTCAGAAGCTCATCAGGAAGAGGCCAGAACTCAGCTCACCTCCATCATCTCCAGCTTGGCTGCAGGCCAGTCACTCCAATTTCCACTCAACCCTCCAACCTCTTCCATCTCTGCCCATCAAAACCCTCAGAGGGTTATTTTGTCCCCTCAGCTGGGTGAGCCCAGCAAGGTGCTTTTCAGAATAAATCTCCCACTCAAATGCCGAAGAGTAGCGTGGCTTTTCCTGTGCAGGGAGGAACAGCTTTGGACATGAATTCCATTTCTGACAGGTCAAATGTTTCCAGCCATGCCAGGAGACCTGCCAGGAGACCTGAGCAGACTTCAGCACAAGCATTCACCAGCACAGAAGATGCCAAGATCTCTTCCACTGACACTTTTGCCATTTCTCCTGGCAGGGGTTAGATTCTGAGACTGATTAACACTTGTTGCTGGGAAGGTGAAACAGGAACAAATGGACTTCCTCTAAAATCTGGTTAAAATCCAGACCAGATCCTAAAATTTGCGAATAACATTTTGGACTTGTCCTGCCCACCCTAGGACTCTAACACCCAACAGCAGGACCGAGGCAGGGACTGCCAGGCAGCAGGATGCCCATGGGCAGCTGGTGCTGCCACAGCTCCCAGCTTGCAAGGTTAAACCTCTTCCCTCCATGAACAGAGCTGGGTGCATTGTGGACAGCAGCTGCAGGGAAGACAAATTGCAAGAATACCTTCATAACTCATAAACTTCATTATTCCTAAACTTAGGCTGTGGAGGGCTAACGATCTCCCCCTTAGCCCCCATCCTTCCCAGGACAGGGGAACATCTGCTGCTCCTCCCACCTCCCGCACGCCCATCTGTGACACAGAGGCAGCAGGTGGGAAGCACCATCCCGCTCCCTGCCAATACCTCTTCAGCTCCGGGGCCGGCTCCATGCTGGGGTGGATGCTGTGCGGGGACTCAGGGCTGGGCTGATGGTCCTCGTGGGTCCCGTGCGGCTCCCAACGCGCTGCGATTCCGGGGCCCGGCAGCGGGGCGGGGGCTGGGGTCAGCCAGGCCAGGTCAGCGTGTCCAGCTGGCCCCGCACGGCTCGGCTCGGCTCTGCCGGACCTGTGGGGACAGCAGCGTCACCGGGGCAGGGACATGGGGAAACCCGAGCCCCGGGGAAGGAGCGGGGAGCCGGGGCGGGCAGAGCAGCGTGTCCTCAGGGCGCGGGGGAGAGCACAAGGGACACCCTGGGACTGCGAACCTTCGGAGCCTGAGTGGCACTGGCTGAGTGGCACTGAGGCACGGGCGCAGCGGGGGAGTTTCTGTCCGCTGTTTAGTGTGCTGTGAGCCTGGTCTCTCCTTCCTGCTCGCCGCCCTGAGCAGGAGGGAGCGCTTTCCTGCATCCTTGCGCGCTGCTGCCTGGTGGATGGGGGATGCGCTGGGAGATCCATGCCTTCCCCAGGGATCAGAGGAGCTCCTTGGCTGCCCGGAGATCTGAGCAAGCGATTTTTCCGCCCGTGACTCAGGGGGAAATGGGGCCCAGTGGCAGAACCTCTAGCGAGCACTGCAGCCCCCGGCAGCCTGGCATCCCCTGTCCTGCCCCAGGAAAGGGACGGGGGGACAGGCAGCCAGGACAGGGGCAGCGAGCCCAGCCTGCTCACACTCTGCTTGCTAAGCCGCAGGGATCAGAAAGCAAGGAAGCATTTTTGGGATAGCTATCCAGGGCAGAGGTGGCTGGAGTTCCCCACAAAGGTGCAGTGGTCATTGTTCGAAAAACAGAAAATCCTGGCTGCTCCCTGCACTTGCCTCTGGATTTATCCCCTACCTTCACCCCCAGAACTGCTGCTTGTATTGCCTGAAATCTAATAATCAAATAAAAAAATAAAGGATTAAAAGACTTTCTATTTCCAAGTGAGGTTCACTGATGGGAAGAGCAGCATTAGGATCCTCATCACTCCTGTTCCCTGAAGACAGCAGGTAGAACAGACTGAGCAGACAAAACCTCCCACCTTGCTGAGATCCCCAGAAAACTTCCTGCCCCACACAGATCCCCTAGACCAGGGACCTCAGGTGTAGATGCTTCACCATGAAGTGACCTGCCTTGGCTTGCATTAGATTTGGCTTCCAGATGGATTTCAGTTATCCACCTCAAGGGAAGTCCACAGCAGCACATTAAGCCAGAAATAACTGCATTGCTACTCCTCAACAAAATATCCAAAATATTGCAGGCGAGGAAAGACCAGAACCTCTTTGCTAGGTCTAAAGTGCGCCTTTGGCTCCTGGTGTGACCACTTCCATCTTACATCAGTTAATTCAGTTTCTCAGCAGTCCCACCAGTGACGCCATCCCAGACACCAACCATGCACCAGTGGCTGCACCTGGAGCATCCCAGCCGAGCCCCAAGCGCTGCCCCCGCGGCAGCCTCGTGTCCCCAGCCACCTCTGCCTTGTCCCAGTGTCACTATGACACCCAACACCACCCCCAGCCCCCCATGCCAAAGGCAGGGTGGACACCCCAGGAAGCCATACCTCCCCGGAGACACGTCCAGCAGCCTGGAGCTGCCAGCCCTCGGGAGCCTCCTTGTACATCCACGGGGTGCTGCTCCCCCTGCCCGTGTCCCTGAGCCCCCCCGGGCCCCGGAGCCGCCCTGAGCCGGCATTAGCCTCCGAGAGCAGCCTTTGTTCTGGCAGCAACAAGGGGACATTGTGGGCACTGCCCGCTGGCAGCGGTGCCTCTGGAGGATGTGCCCTCTGCCAGCCGTGCTTGCGGCCGCTCCGGCCAGCTCGTGACTAAATCCGCTCTGAGCTCTGTTTTCCCTGCGAACTGAAAAAGCTGATTTTTGGTCAGTGAGAGAGAGGCTGGCTGAAGGCAGAGCTGGGCTGTGAGGAGAGGAAAACAAAGCCACTGTGTTTCCTCCCACGCTCTGCGGCTCTGGAGGTCGGTTTGGGGCTGATCCTGCAGAAATAGGTCATCCACCCTCCCTGGGGCAAGCCTGGCTGAGGCTGGTGCTGCCCGTGGCCCCTCTCATATTCCATCTCTATCAGCCCACCACGACAAGCTTGGACCTGCATCTCCAGGCACGAAAGCCTGGGTATTGACATCAAATTTCCACGAATTTACCTTCTAAATAGCAATCAGCTTCTAGGCTGATGATTGTCAGGAAGGTCCTTGCATTTTTAGAGTTTTGATGGCAGAAGGTGTAGGGCTAAATGGTTTTTAAGGTCCCTTCCAACCCAAACCAGTGTATGATTCCATGTTTACTACTTTGTTTTATGAGACTGTTCCAAATCCACCTAGAACAATCGATTAAAGCTCAGGTAATGTAACTTTGATTTTCCTGTAACTCTGATTTTCTTGTGAGCAAAGCTCTTCTGTAGCAGTTTCCTGTTTTAATGAAAATGTTTTCATCAGTTAGATATTTTCAGTTTTCTAGACTAATCCTCTCAAGTACTGTAGTTTCTGTACTCTCCTAGGTGAAATATTTCATGCAAATATGTTATTCTCCATCAAGCAAATTCTGGTAGAGAGAAGGATAACCAGCAATTCTGTAGCACCCATTTTCCTGATAGTTAACAACAAGATTTCTCATTAAGGGAAGAAATGTTGGTTTTCTTTAATCCTTTAATCCTGGGCAGCAGCAGATTTTGGAGCTTGAGCAACAGTATTTTTAAATATGTGTATACAGGATATTTTCCTTTGGGAAAAAGAACATAATTTCTGATAAATACTGAAAAAAAAAAGGCACTGCAGAAGCAGAACCCATCCCTCCCTGGGGGCAGCAGCCCTTATTGCTGCTGGGCTCCAGACATGTTTCTGTTCAACCTCCCAAATAAACTGAAGTATCTATGTCTTGAAACTAATTTTTTTTCTTTTTTCTTCTTCTTTTTTTTTTTTTTTTTTTTTTTTTTTTTTTTTTTTTTAACACAGCCTTTCCTGCCTCTTTATTAAAGCCTGGATCCTGGTACAGCTCTTCCAGACCTTTTAAAATTACCCTTTCCAGCCCATTTGACTGGAGGTCCTACCTCATGTAGTTGTAATTACAGAGCCAAGGTTAGGGCAGAGGGAAAGTCCAGTGTGGCTGCCTGCAAAAAAGGCTCTTTGACTCAAGGTGAAGACCAGCTTTGCTCTACAACCCACCCAGTATTCAAAAAAGATGTCTCTGAGAGCAAAGACAGATATGATAAAATGTGCCTTTTACCCCTCAAAAACCCACCAGGAAAACACACTTGGAATTTAAATTTCTCTGGCTGGACCTGTGCTGCTGCCAGTAGCATGTGCTGGGAGTCCAACATGAGCAGGATTAAACACATCCAACAGGAACAGCACTCCAAAACAGGGGTATTTGAAAATCCTGCTGTACCAAAACATGAGGAATTGCCAGCAATGAGATTTTGTCCCTAGCTCAAAGTCAGCAGTGCAAATAGTAAGGTTGGACACTGGTCCCTGTGAGGTTTTTATGGTTCAAGAGGATGAATTGAGGGGGACAGGAAATGAAGGATCAGAATTGAAATTATTTTTACTCACCTGCTGGTAAAGCAAGGCTGAGCCCAGCCATCACACCACATCTGAACTGAAGGGATCTGAACGCTCCAAGCAGCCAAAGCATCCCAGGAAAAGCCACTCTGCCAGGCAAAAATATGTTACAAAATGGGAATATCTCTTGGAATGCACATAGGATGACGAGCCACATTTCCACGGAGAAGCAGAGAGAAGCAGTGGAAGAGTGGGCATGAGCCCCCTGGGGGATGCTCACCTCTCACAGCTTTGGCTGTTCTTCTATGAACCTTTCTGGTCTGTCCCACTCTTAAAAAGAGGAACCTCAGCTAAATTCACTCTTCTTTGAAAGCTGGGTCAAAGCTTTTTTTCCATTGGCGCTCTGTCATCTCTCAAACCCCGAGGAGCATTTGCAGAAACAGATAAACCCAGCAGCTTTGGCAAATGGAGTTTAGCAATGTGCATATCTGCCATCGAGCAGACTGCAGGAGCACAGGAGAGCAGGTCCCAACCAAGGCATTACATATTTATTTTACCCAAAGCCACTAGATGGGGATGCAAGGACACTTTTCTGCTCTCTGCTACGCTTTGATCCCATCACGCTGAGCTCGAGCTGGCCTTTCCCACTTACAGGTGCTGCTGTTGTCTTTCCTTTTTCTCTTTAGGAGCTGACAGAGGTCATTTGGAAACTTATCACTCGCTGAGTTCTCATCCTGTAGGGATCAGGCCTCAGGCAGCAGTTATTGCTTCTTGCTGAATATTATTCCCTGCACCAAGACTTAGGAAGAGTAAAGGGTTTGCCTTTCAGTTTGTGGATTAGCCTTCTTTTATGGGCTGTGGAAAGAAAAGGTACTTGAGATTGAACACAGGGGAGAAAATGGTATTCAGCAAACTGGTAATCTCTGAAAATGTCCGCAGTTTGGAGCAGTTAGCAGAGGGACAAAGCCAGGAGATTTCCTCAGTAGTCAAATCTCTGGGCAATTTTTTTTTTTGTTTGTTTCTCCTCTTTTGAAATCCACAGTTGTCCTAAGAATAAGCAAGACAAAATCAGGAGAATTGGTTTGGCAGAGGCGTAGGCAGGAGCAGCCCTGCTCTCCAGGGCAGCAGCTCTCCACAGAGGTGCCCCAGGAGCACATTTAGGCTGCAGGAGTCTGTGCAATGCATCAGAAGTGCTGTGGCAGTGAGGAGGGCTCCAGTCCTACAGTAATTGTCAGCTCTGACCTCCAGTCACCTTGGCCTTCTGCAGTGAGCACCCACTCTTACTGTTTTCTCTCAAGTGTCAGGATATTTGGTGCTTATATTACTTCCCAGCTCCTGAAGTCAGGTGAAATGGGAAAAGAAAAAAGCCTCTTCTAGCAAATAAATTTAACAGCAAAATTCCAGCTTTGGGAGTATGCTAAGGTACCCAAAATGCACTCCAGGCTTCAAAACATGGAAAATACTTTGAAAGAAATCAAAAAATTGATTCATTTCAGAGCAATTTCATGAATGCTCTCAGTGGTTGGCAGGGAGGGAGAGTGGGTGTCAGGGTATCTTTGGGAGTCTGAGAAAAAAGGCTCTGGTAAATACCTCAAAAGCAAATTAATCTTGTACCATAACAATCCGTTCAGAAAAGTGGGAGAACAATTCAAATATTATCAAGTGCCTGCCCTACTCCATATGCTCAAAATATGGAGCTAATGCTGCCAGTTGATGGCAATCAGTGTTTGAAGGGTTGGGAGAAGAGGGGCACTGGGGACTGTTTGGTGTTTTCAACTGCATCTCCACTAATTGCTAAAACCAGATTGTTCTACTTCATTAAGCATGAACAGAAGGGCAGCTGCTTTTCCTGGGCCAGAGGGTGAGGAGGTTGCAGGGCAAGGGTTGAAGGAGCACTGGGATGGCAGCAGGGTCTGTGTCCCTGCCCTCTCTGGCTGGGGACACCACGAGCTGCCCACCATCCCTGCCAGGGCATTCCCAGCAGCTGCAGCAGGCACTGCAGATTCCAGCTATTCCTCTTCTGTGCTTTTTCCCCGCTGCTTAGTAGTCTCCTCATGGTGACAACAAAATGTCTGTTTTCCAAGAACCCATTTTATGGATTAGCCATGGAAGGCACTTGCCGCCCTCCATAAAGCACGCTGACATGCTCTCTGGTGTATTCCCAACTCGACTGAAAAATTGATCAAAGCTGATAGAGTTACAGGGCCCTGTGTCCCTCTACAATCTGCTGTGGTGCTGCTCAGCCCTTGCAGAGGCAGCAAAGCCAAACCCTCTGAAAACTCTGTCTGAAAAATGCACCTCCATCCTGCCCTTGGCTTTGCACCCTGGGGAGGCCACGTGGATGATGTGCAGGATGTGTCCCCTCTCCTCCCCAAGCTGCTGCTGGCTTTCCTGGAGCCAAGCTTCCCCTGGATATCCCCAAAATGCAGCAGGGAGTGCCAGCAGGGCCCTGTCCTGCCACGAGGCACTGACAGCATGTGCAGTGTGCCCAGGGCTGGCACATCCTCACCCTGGTGAGAGCATGGCCTCTGTGCCTCCTGCCTCCCCTGTCCCATCTGCTCCAGCAGCAGCTCTTAGCAGAGACTGCTTAAACTACAGGAGTATTTAGCAAACTCATTAAATGTGGGTGTGGGTCTGCTGGAGAAGATGGGATGCCATGCAGCAGAGTTGGTTTCTGCTGCAAGACCTCATCAAAGCCTCTTTCTTTTTCCTCCCTGCCCCCCAACAGCTCTTGCTTTTGCTCGTGGAGAATATCAGTCCCTTGAAGCACAGTCTGTGCCTCATTTCATCCCAAGATCTCCTGGGTTTTGGGAGGGCAGCTGGGTGTTGGGTGTGCTGTCTTTCCCCAAGCATCCTCTGGTGCCCCAGCCCTACAGAAACACTTCCTCCTTCTGTTTATTAATTACAGTCTGATTTCTGCTGCAATGCCAAACGAGCACTGAACAGCAAATCCAATACCTGATTCAAAGAGCTTCCAAACGAGGGGTCAGGTGGGATACAAAGAATGTTAAAATAACTGACAAGGGGTCAGAAGTGGATGAGATAAAGGAGGAGATAAGGCACTTGCCTCCAGTCTGAAATGTGCAACCAGAGCCAAAATGCTCCTCACCTTGCTGTAAATGATCCCTACTCCCTGCACCGCCAAATTCGGATCAATAACTGATCAATAAACATGCACAGAGCAGTGCCAGGGCAGGAGCAGGGAAGGAGCACTGCTGTGGGAGGGCACAGGGCCCTGTGCTGCCCTCAAGTCACACAGCCAACAGCAAAAGGGAGATGCTTGGCTTTTCACCTCTTTGGAGTCACAGTGTCACTGAATTGTTTTGGTTGAAAAGATCAAAACACTGCCAGACAATTAAACCATGTCCCCAGGCACCACATCTTTTAATGCCTGCCTCCAGGGATGGTGACTTACAGCCTCCAACAGCTTTATTTAAATATGGCTTTTAAGTTATGCCAAAATATTATCATATGGTTTTATCAGACCCAAAAAAAAGTACAGTAATGACTAGTTTCAGCATAGGGAGCAAAGAGGTAATTTTAAAGTTGTTTAGGTTCATGTAGATTCATATGCAGGCTATTCAAGGAAAAAAGGGGTTTTTTTTCTGCAAGCATTAAGCACAGGCAACCTTCTGTCACCTTGCAAAGTGCTGGATGTTGTCCAGTTTCTAAGCTGTGTGCTGTTGTAACACACCTGAGCAGTTTATTTATGTTTACCTGAATCCTGACAAAAATAAAAGGATCTTCTCAGTGCTGTTTGCTCCCCTGCCATTCCCTCCAGCTACGACCAATTTCTGATGGGCTTCTCCCCATGTCCTGCAATCTGCACAGATCCAGGGGGGGTGGACACCACATCTGCAGCACAGAGCAGAGCCATCCCTGCAGGCTCCCTGTCACTGTCCTGGGGTGACCTTGGCAATAGAGGGGTGCAGGAGCAGCCCCAGCATCCCTTGCAGGCCAAGGGGGCAGCATGAACCCTGGACAACATTGAGGTCCTTAATATCTTTCAGAGAAGGGTGCTATTTAAATCATCATTACAGCAACTGTAATTTTTATTGCACAAAGTCCTTCATGGCCACCGAGGTGATGACAGGTCCTGGTGGCCCCAGCTCCCCCATCTATCCTTGCTCTCTCAGGTGGCTACAGAATCTCATTTCCTTCCCCAGCCCAGCCAGATTTTAACCAGTTCCACCTGAAAGGGTCTGACTGCTGAGGCAGGGGCTGACCCACAGCTCCAGGTAGGTGTGAGGAGTCACAGAGGACCAGCACCAAGCATTTCATTGACCTCAATGTGTCAAGACCACAACTGCTTCAAAAATCCCAGGGAACAAAAGCAAATGAAGCAGGTCTGGTGAAAGCTGGACCTCTCTGAGCTGAGCCACACTCCGTGGCTCGTGCCATCATGCTCATCCTGGCCAAGCCCCTGCAGTCCATGCTGCAGATCTCGTGTTTGCCCTCCTTGGAGGGGACATTTCCCTCGGAGTGAGTGTCCTTGATTGCTCTCACTCACATATTCCCCAGGGTGTGTATCCCAAACAACACCGTAGAGGCTCCTGGAGGTATCTCCTGCAGCTTTTATGCTTTTCTAGGAGTGAGGAAGGAAGAAGCTTGGTCAGCTCTGGCTCATTCCCATCTGCAGGATTTAGTGGGATTGTGAGCTGTTAGCAAAGTTATCCCAGACCCAAGGTTTTCATCTCTCTTCCTTCCCCTTCTTACATGGTACAAATATGAGAGAGCTTTCCTAAAGCAACAAAGATACTTTTGATCTTGATTACTAGCATCAGCTTCAGGGAGAAAATTAGAATTCAGGATTTGTCACCAGCACTTCAATTATTCAGCGTTATCAAGTTGTCACCAGGCCTTTAATTATTTTTCAGTTTATATCTAATTTCCCACACTATGATTGCTTTAGCAATGTTAAGGTAGATCTGCAACTGTAATGGGAAATGTCCAAGTCCTTTATGATGCTGGGGACTGGAAATGACAATGTTAATAAAATTCACACATCTCCAGTGCCACAAGCCCTCATCAATATAGAGTTGATCTGCAGTTGACATGCTATTTAATTATGCTCTTTTGGTACCAATAAACACTTAATAATATATTCAAAGTGGGTAAACAGGATGTAACACTGACTGTGATTCTGCATTTATTTCAAGACTGGGCACAAGACCATAAAATCTCACTTTCAAAGCCTTTCAGTGTTTGACTTTGCTTTTTGGACACTGGGAGCATCATTCCGTGCAGGGTATGTGCACCCAAGCCATCGGTGTGTACGGCCAAGACAGGAGTTGTGTTACAGAGATCCACAGAGGATGCAGCAGTGATTAACACCAATTATGCAGATAGTTATCACTGTGTGCAGAGATCATTTGTTTTAACACACCAGGCAATTTTGACTCATCAAAACATTATGCAAAGAAGGAAGCTGATTACAATGACAGAAGTGGTGCAGAAGCTCTCACAGACCTCACCAGAGCCAGCAAAGAGGCAATTTGCCAAGTTTCTCACCCAGTCCAGAGCACAAAAACAGTGGGATCGTTACACCTGCTGTGGATCCCTGTCCAGGGGAGGCCCTGAGGAGCTCCTCCTGCTGCTGTGCAATCCATAACACTGGATCTCTGAGGCAAGACACAAACCAACCCTTTTCTCCTCTTCTCCCCCAAAAGGCTTTTAGCAGTCAGAGCCCTTAGTCTCTGATGTGCAGGGGATTGAGCACCCATCCCCAGCTGCCCTTCAGCGGGCCCAGGGCTCCCAGAAAAATGAGCAAAACCTGCATTTCTGCACACAATCCTGGTGCACAAACCTGATGCACAGCAAAACCAGGAGCTTGTGTCCAACCCTGCCCCATTTTACGCTGTGTTTGAGCATCCTGAAGCTACAACACAGTGAGAAAACCTTAAACAGCTCAGCATGACCCAGCCTGGGGTCTCCCTGTCACCACCATGGTTTCATCTTTAGCTGGGGTTTAGGTGTGTGTGAGGCTTACCCTGCTGCTCAAATGCTGTTTGCCATCACTTGGTTTCTGTCTAATGACACTTCTTGCCCAGAATTAATCAGCAGATATAGGAAATCACCTTTTTATCCAGCACCTCCATTCCCAGCCTCCAGCACCTGCTGCAAATAAATTCTGTGAGATTCAAATAAATATGTGAGATTCAAATTCACGTTGGATCGCCAGTGCTGATCTCCGTGAGAAGAGGAAGCCAGCCTTGGGAACACCAAGTGCTCAAGGTCACTGCATAATTTATGCTGTTCCTCCCTCCACTAGTTGAGTTAATGCCACACACAGCTGGGAGGGCATTTCATCCCCAAAAGCACCATGATGCTCTGAACATCTGCCAACCTGGCATCTTGACTCACAGCTGGGTCCTCCCCCCAAAAAAATTCCTGCACTGCACAGATGTGGATGATTAGCACCTGAACCAGAACTAACTTCTCAGAAATTTGTACTTATTGCAGGACAAATTGAGTCTGCTCTGGCAGAAGCCAGAATAATTGCTCAGGGGAGCATGAGGCTTATCCAGCAGTTAATTCATTATTTGTACCTGCCCAGAGCCAGGATGGAAACAGCAGGAAAGGCAGCAGCAAACAAGGTACAATCTCCAGTACCTCAAAACCAATTTGCTCACTTAAAGGCTTATTGCCATCGCTGCAAGGGGGCAAAACACCTTCACAAAGCCCTCGTGGGTGGCAAACTAGAGGAGGGACAAGCTTTATCCTGTACTTCTGTGATAGGCTGTACAGATTTGGATGCAATTCATGCTGTATTATGGGCTTTGCCATATCTTTGCATGCACCAAAAAGTCAGAGTTAAGAGGGGAAATGCGTTTGAAGTCAGGGCAGATCCCACCTTGATGACAGTGCCAGGATGAGTGAGCCAGCACCCGCCAGCTGCAGCTGGGGCTGGTCTTGCCATGTGTCAGGACTGATGGTTTAGAAAGAAATAGAAGTTTGGAAAAGGTGTTGAAACCCACCAGCATTACAAGTGTGCAAACGCTGAGCTCTGCCATTGCTCTGGTGGTGCTGATCACAGCAGGGCTGCCTTCCCTGCCTGCTCCTGAGGACACCCTTTTTGCTGCTCTCAGTACAGCTCCTCGAGGGACTGGGGCTCCTCCAGCTGCTTGGGGTGACCCCACGGTGGTCAGTGTCCACTGGCTGCTTTGGGATCCCCCCTGTGCTCGTGAGCCCCGGGAGGCTGCTCTCACCCAGCTCATCCCAGAGCCACTAACGATGAGACATTCCGTGGTGCCAGGGCTTGACTTCTTCAAGAGTCTCTGGAAGATGTGGGAAGTCAATTTGAAAAAAACCTACAACTGAGCCATTCATCAGGGCACACAAACAAGCTCAGGCACGCAGGCCCTGTGTGAGTCCAGCCTGGCCTGGAGGCAAAGCAAAGCTGCTCTTACCTTTAACAGCCCTGACAAATTGGAATAGGATGTGTCTCTATTGAACGTGGATATTTCCCCACTGCTTTTTCTTGTAGTCTTGACTGGTGCAGGGAATCACCATGAATCTTCATTTGCTTTGCTGCATTCACACTGGGTTTAAATTCCTAACACTAAATCCCCTCGGCAGGAGGTTGGGACTGGATGATTGTCAAGGTCCCTTCCAATACAAACCATTCTGTGATTCTGTGAGTATATCAAATAGACACTATTTTGGCTAATTATCCTCAAGATCTTAACACATTAGCTCCGTCAGATCTATTAGTGCTTAATACTTTTACAGAATTTAATTATTTATTAGTCAGAATGCCCCCTGCTCTCTCATTCCCATGAAGGGGAGTGCAGAACTGCCAGGTGAGTGGGGCAATAGCCAGGGACAGGCACAGGGAGGTCTCAGAGCACATCAGGACACTGTGGTTGGGGCAATCACATTTGCTGCTGTGGGTGGCCGAGGAAGTTTCCTGTGTGACAGTTTTTAATTTCAGTTGAGAGAATGTGTAATTTAAAATAATCTTGGGCAGATTCATACTATTTTTTCTGTGCCATTACACAGCTATTTTTGCTAAAGCAAGTGATAATTGACCTGGTTGTCGCCCTTGCATTTGTAGATAGTGAAGATATTGTAATTTTCCTATTCCTTAAAAATGAATACTTCCCACATGGAAAAGCAGTTTCCATAACATGAGCATGTTTGACTCAGCAAGGGCACCTGTGTTGCACCCTGTTAGCACAGCCTTTCCAACCAGTTCCCAAATGGAACAGAAGAAAAAGCAATATGAATTCATGGGATGCAGCTTTCAGGAAAAAAACCTGGAGAGAAAAGAATAATGAATGCAGCCACACAAACCACCTCATTGCCCTCATCACCTGCTGCAGCACAGAAAGGCCACTCCAGAGAGCTCCAGGCAGCACCAACATGAAGTGCTGCCCTGTGTGTGAGGAGGGTTTCTCTGCTTCACCCTCCTCTTGAAGAGCAGCTGGATGTGTCCATAAGGAACAGGAAAGTTCACATCTCAGCAACAGCTCCGTGCATGAGGAGAGATTGCACACGTGAAAGGTTAGGGGAGGCAACGCTTCCAGGACTGCCACAGAGTCCCAGAATCCCAGAAAAACTGAATCACTGAGCTTGGGAAAGACCAAGATCATCAAGTCCTGCAGTAACCCAGCCCTACCATGTTCACCGTGAGCTCAAGTGCCACAGCCACACACCTTTTGAATACTTCCAGAGATGGTGACCCCACCACTTCCCTGCACAGCCTGTTCCAATGCCTGACCACTCTTTCCTTGAAGACATTTTTTCCTAATACCTAATCTAAACCCCACATTGCTTGGACATTCCTTGTCCTTGGACTACAGGAATGAGAAAGCATTTCACCTCCCCATAATTCCGCTTTATAGAAGGAGGGTGTCAGTTTGTTTTCTTGGTAGCAGAGGGGAATATCACAGCCAGGCATTTTTCTGTCTCAAGGGGTGATTCACGGGGGCACACATGAGCCATGGCAGCCGAGCTGTCCCTGTTCTGCTGAGGGGACAGCCAGGGGTGGGAGCTCCAGCCCTGCCTGCAGCCGTCTCATCCCAGCAGCATTCCCCCACCATTCCCTCCTCTGCTCATCTGCAGATTTCCCCCTTCCCTGCCTTGGCTTTTCAACCTCCCCGGGGTATTTTGTGCTCCCAAGCTGATGCTCATCCCTCTCACACGGAGAAATGGGTGATGTGGGGAGCTGCTGACACAGAGAGGGTCCCACTGACAGCAGCACAAGGGAGCCCAGGTGTTTGCCCTCGCTCCTGCTGGCAGAGCCACCCGGGCCAGCCCCTGCATTTCAGCAGCCACCTCTGCTTTCAGCTGGGCTGGGCTTTCCCCTTAGGAAAGCAGGACAGAAGGGACTTCACACCATCCCCATGGTGAAATTGGTCATTTGGGGAGGTAATTTGGGTGCATGGCCCCACATCCAGGGCCCTTCAGCTCTCCCTATGGCTGTGATAAATGGAGCTGTCAGGTCAGAGCACACTGATCCATCCTCATCCAAGCACCTGTTTAATATTCATCATGGTACAGGGGGACATTTTTATGTCGGGAAAAACGCAAATGCTCTCCCAAAATGACTCAAGGGCAATAAAGAATAAATTGTCTTTAAACCTGTATAAGGGATGCTGAAGTCACAAACAAGGCATAAAATAATATGGAGGTGGAAAGTGCTTTTTCCTTATTAGGTTTATCAAAGTAAAACTAGGCTGGTGAGCTTGCTCTATCAAGCAAATGGATGTTGCCAAAAAAAAAAGGAAATGAAAATTCTGATCCATATTCATTGTTTCAGTGTCAGCAAGGGAAAAAAACTCCACTTTAATCTTTTTTGGTCTCAGAAAGCTGATCCCAAGTTTTATATGAAAAAAAAAAGGTAAGCAAATCTGATAAGAAAATGAAAAATAATTAATAGAAACAAAGCACGCAGCAGAGAGTGTCTAATATTGCACAAAATGTCAAACACAGAACATGCTTGACTGCACCAAGCCACAGATCCAGGCACTGACAGCATCTTAATAGGGATTTCTTTCCCAAAGCTCCCAGCACTGGCCCAGCACCACTGCTGTCCCTGGCCCATGGCTGGCAGCAGAGCTTATCTTCAAACACAATAGGTTTTTCTTTCCTGTTTAAGTTTTAACACAGCCCTGAAGGCAGTACCCAAACAGTCACCCATGGAATAAACCAGGCTGATTCCAGTTTGAGAAGAAGCTTGTGCCTTGAACAGCAGAAGTTTAAGGGAGAAGAGGACTGCTGGCAGAATAGAATAGATTGGAAAAGTCCTTTAAGATCAACTCCAGCCTCTCCTCCAGCAGTAAACCATGTCCCCAGGTGGCACATCAACATGGCTTTTAAAATGCCTCCAGGGATGGGACTCAAGCACTGCCCTGGGCAGCCTGTTCCCGTGCTTGACCACCCTTTTGGTGGAGAGATTTTCCTGACATCCACCCCAAACTTCTCCTGGTGCATCTTGAGGCCATTTCTTCTTGCCACTTGCTACCCAGGGAGCCTGGTCCTCACCTGGCTCCAACCTCCTGTCAGGGGGTTGTAGAGAGTGAGAAAAGGACTCCCCTGAGCCTCCTGTGCATATTTTTCCTTTCTACAGATTCATAAATTAACACGTTTCTCTCTGTAAAACAACAGGACAGACAAATTTCAAGTCATCCCCCCATGGTGCAGCTGAGACTCAGGAGGCAGCTGGTCCTACACCCAGCACTGCATCCCCTGTGCTCTGGGCTGCAACATTCCCCATTTAGCTTCAAATTTCACAGCATTTGGCTCCCACCACCCTCCCTCCCCCAAAATCCACTTCCTAGGTTCACATGATTAGGTGAGACAGGCAGTTTTCTGGTTTTTGATTTTCAGAGACTTCAGAAGAGATCCAGGAAAACCATTGCAGATGGCAGCTCTTCATTTCCAAATCATGCTCTGCTGGTACATTAAAATACCCCACAACTTTGCAATAATGAAGGGGTTGGGGTTTTGTTGGTTTTAGGGGTTTTTTTTTGGGCAGTGAGGATTCCTGTTGCATGCAAAGGAATGACAAAGGAATGGGAGTTGGATCTCTTTGGCCTTTCTATGGCCCACTGAGGGCAATGAACAGGTCTGCTCTTTCCTCAACATCTGTCTTCAGTCCCACAGGCTCATCAGCAGACTTTTGTGCTCATAATCTACTCCTGCAGAAAACACAGAATTACTGGAGAGCAGTTTATGTAAATATACTCTCTCCTCAGAAGAGAACAGTGTTTCTAATGACAAACTGAGTGAAATCTCACTTGGCATGAAGCAAATAAAGTAGTAAATATTTCAAGTTCCCGCTCTGCAGCCCCGGAGACTGCATTTAAAATTAATTGCTGTGGATCTGCCGTATCATAAAAAGAAACGGAGTGACAACACAACTGTGATGTGACACATCTGCATTACAGCTTTTCATCTCAATTCTGTCTTCAACAGGCTCCTTCAGCTGCCTAAATTCAGTATATGAAGTGATATTTTCAGCCCATCTCTAGTGGAGAAGCAGCAATGAGGAACCTGCCTGAATGTCACTGCTGTCACCGCCGAGCAGCCGTCAGGCAGGGGGCACAGCTTATAGAGATGGATGTGTCTGCTGCTGCTCTGCTCAGCCCATCAGGCACAGCCCCTTGCGATACAAACCAGAGCCGGGACTGGACTGAGTTATAAAAGCCCATTTTCTCTGCTCCAGGACTGTCAGACACTGGGAGATGAAGTGGTTTACCCAGTTAAAAAAGTGGTGTGGGGCCATTAGAGAAAACAAGAGATTGCTGTGCATTGCTGTGGGATGACCTGGCTCTGCTGTGACTCTCCCTGGCAGTCCCTCAGCGTGATTGTCACTGGGAAGGATGGCTCATACACAGTCTCAAGGTCTCAGCAAATGTTCTTACTTGTCTCAAAACAATCACTTCACTGGTGCTTCAGCTGTGTTACAACACCCACAAGTTCTGTGTAGCGTGTTGGAAGAAAAAACCCTCTGTCACAGTGGGATCCCTTCTCCAAAGTCCTACTTACAACTCCTTGCAGAACAAGGCCTCTGTTTCATCAGAGGAAAGATTTAAAACATCCACTATTAACAGGAAAAACACAGATGTCAACTGACACAAATGCTTTTCTCAAAGCACAGATGACCATAAATTGAATCTCTGTTACATCCCATCAGTGACACAACCCTGGATCTCCATCCTCAGGTACACTCCAAGTACTTCACTTTGTAAATTTGGATTTACTTGGTGTAACCAATGCGCACAAGCCAAGAAGCTCAACCTTTCCACTACAGAAGAGCAGCCACAGGCAATGTTTCTCAGAGAACATTGGTTTCTTTCACTGGTCTGACCTGTCAATTGCTGGGTTGTTTGTCTCTAATCCAGTCACTGAGCTAAATTGACTTGTAATGTGGAAAGCAAACGCAAATTGTGTAATTAAATCACTTAATTTGCCACATGAGGTCTTTCAGGATCAATGCGCTCATATTCACAAAGCTCAGTGAGGGTGGAAAACTCGAAGGAAGCAGCAGATATCAATGTATGAATGGTCTGATCATCTCTAAATGAGATGAAATGAAGTCAATAAGAATAATTTACTGATTCAGATCAGATCCATCCCTCCCTCCTTTGCCACTTCAATTATGGGTTTGCCTGATGCTCCAACAGTGACAGAGAATGTGAATTCCTGCTAAACCTGAGCTCCAGAACAGTTACCAAAGGTTATTTGCAATGGAGAGAGGAAATGCCACATCATCCCTTGGCCCAATCTGGCTGCTGAACAGTGTTGTGACAACTGGGTAATGGCAGTGTCCTGGAAATAGCATTTCTGGGCTGCACTCATCTGCTCGGACACTTCTGCAAGAAAAGCTCCTTGAAACCTGCCCACATGGGGTAGGAGCCAGGTTGCACCCAAAAATTATAAAATTATGAATGCCATCTTCCTCATCTGCAAAATGAATGCTGGGTGCTCCACTTCACCCACGTGCTGTTGTTATTATGTCTGGGGAGGTTTTTTCCAAATGCCATGCTGGCAGGTGACAACCCCAACACTCATAACATGCAGGGAAACTGTCTTGAAGCAGAGGAGAATAGTAACAATTTTTCTTATTGGAGGAAACTCAATCTGATTTTTCATTCCATCAAAACATCTCTTCACAGGCAGGATAAATCCCATAAATTGCTTTAACCTGCGTATCTGCCCACAGCCCATCATGATTGTAACAAAACATGTAATCAAAGCAAATGAGCATAATTACCAATATCTGCAAATATGGGGGTTTGGGTTATTTTCTCAGACATTTCATATGTGACCATTTTACTACTGGTTTACATTTAAAAATATGAATAAACTCTGTTAGATTGTGGGATGAAAGGGCACACATTAAAAATTCCCACAGAAAGCATCCCATCGCTGTGATTACTGTTACAACTATTCATTCAAATCTACTTTTCCCAGATGGAAATGTAACCAGATCACAAAGCGTGGCTGAGTAATAACCTGTTCCAAGGCAGAGTGGGGTTCCTTGCTATCAGATTCCACAGCAAGACACTTCTTTCATTTCTACCAGGCAGGAACAAGGAGTGACTGTGCGCTGTTCCATTTATCCGGTGGCAGCTCATGCAAACGCCTCAGGTGTTTTACACTCACCTTTCTAGTCCTGGTTATCCTGATGGGTCAAACAGATTTCTCGAAGGCAACCTCACAGCTGTACAACTTTCTCAAGCAGTGACAACTCCCTGGCACGTCCCACCCCCTCCGTGCAGCTGCGCCGGGCGGCGCTGGCAGGAAAATCCAGCAGGAATTACCTGGGACTCCCTTAATCTTCCAGTCTGACAGGAGCAGGAGGCACAGCCCCTCAGCAGCGCTGGGGATCAGCTCGTGTGACATCTCAATAGCTCAGTGGCATGGCCGGTGGCACAAGTCGTGTCAGCAGCTCAGTGACAGTAAGTGAGTCACCTGCCAGGCGGTGGCTCCGGGAATCAAGGAGCACATCCATATGGATGGCACGTAACAGCCTGGGCTCAGACACATCTTCACAAAGGTGATATAAATCAAGCTCCTGTGCAGGACAGGTGCATGTCACAGCTGTAAGACGTGGAAGTTCATTCATTTAAATTACATTTTAAACCAGACAGAACCATAATCTGTCCTGAGGCACATTAATACATCAGGTAGCCTGATCCATCTTTCAGAAGGTCCTGAGTGAGGTAATTTTTTTTCTGTATTATGACCTCCCAATTGAAAACAAGACTTAAAATTTTATTTAAACTATGTTCCTCCTTCCCCTCACAAGTGCAAATTATATTATACATTTAGAAAAAATACAATCAGAGGCCTGGAGCACCTCTGCTATGAAGAAAGGCTAAAAGAATTGGGTTTTTTCAGGCTGGAGAAGGCTCCAGGCAGACTTGGGAGCCTCTTCCAGTGCCTTCATCTTCCCCTAAAGGGCTCTAAGGGAGCTGGAGAGGGATTTTGGACAGAGGCATGGAGTGATAGGGCAAGGGAGAATGGCTTTGAAGAAGGTAAATTTAGATTAGGTATCAGGAAGAAATTCTTCACCCACAGATGCTTTCCTGCACAATCTCACAACACATACCTGTGCTGATGGGATGCCCGAGCTGGGAGTAGAGGAATTCCTGCCTGAGGGACCAAGATCTCTCTCCTGTCTTCAGCAGGGGACAGCAGCAGCCCCAACTACTTCAGCAAAAAGTTCAGAAATCCCAAACAGGCAAGAATTGGAGTAATCCTTTCTCCATGTCATGACTCATTTTGGACAATGAAAGGCAGGAATTGACTCCAGTGCTCCCACAGGAGGTTGGGAATCCCCCCCAGCAGGATATCCAGGGCTCTTACAAAGGGCAATAACCTTGATATCTGCCTAAGTGACCAATTCCTGCTTTGGCATTGTGCTGCATTCTCAGCCTCGTGGACCCTGCAGGGCCACTGGTTCAATTTCACAGCTTAATTCAATCCCAAATTATCAAATACATTCAATTACCTTGTGACATTTGAATCAGCACGCTGCCCAAGCTGGACAAGGAGCAGACACGGATTCCCGTGCACAGCCAGCAGCCACTGCCTCCAGCAGCAGCCCCACGAGCCCTCCCTGCTGCTTTATTGTATTTTATTTTATTTTACCAAGTCAAACAGGTGCACTCATTTCCTGGGCATTTCTGAACAATTCCCTAAAGGGCACCACTGAAGTGCAACAGCTCTGCAGCAGATCTGGTCTCATCCCCATGCACCAAGCCCGTGCCCGCAGCTCTGCCTGCAGCACTCAGCCCCAGCAGGAACCATGGCCAGCACCTCTTGGCCAGAAGGTGCCCAAGGACACAGAGTGGGAGAGGGGCACCAAACTGGACCACAGCCCCAGATCCATCTCCTCAATATGAACACACTTTGCAGTGTTGCACCTGGAGCTCCTCACCTCCCCCAGGATCTGACATGTCCTGCACTGGACACGGACTCACTGAGTCACAGACCAGTTTGGGTCACAAGGGGACTTAGAGGTCTGCCCCCCTGCTGTGGGCAGGGACGCCTTCCACTACCCCAGGTTGCTCCAAACCCCATCCAGCCTGGCCTTGAACACTTCCAAGGGCAGCCACAGCTTCTCTGGACAACCTGTGCCAAGTCCCCACCATCCTCACAGGGAGGAATTTCTTCCCGATACCTCATCTAAACCTGCCCTCTGTTTGGAGCCATTCCCCGTTGTCCTGTCACTCCATGCCTCTGTCCAAAGTCCCTCTCCAGCTCTCTTGGTACTCCCTTTAGGCATTGGCAGGTGCTCTGAGGTCTCCCCAGAGCCTTCTCTTCATCATAGTTTGGACAGTAATTTACCCTGCTGCTGAGGGCAATGACCACATGTTCCAGCTGTCATTTTTGCTATTATTACACCAACTTGCCCACTCCAATGCCTTGCTGAACAGCATGCTTAAGTGAGCTCACTCCTTCATTATTCAGAGAGTACCACTCTGCTGACATGGTATCCCACAGACAAAATGTATTAAGATCTGTCAGGGTTGTTCCTAATGGCACCAGATCATTATTCCCCTTGTAATTCTTCCTCTGTAGATGTTACTCAATGCTTCACTACAGGGCACTGTTGAAAAAAAGATTTAGGACCCCAGTGTTACTGGGAAATACCAGATCCTGCTTTATATTCCATAAACATTATAGCTGAAAGGTGGAAAGCAGGGCCAGCAGAACATCTTCAGGGCCAGAAACACATGAGGCAATTTCCTCTCACAATTCCATCAGCCTTTCTTTGTAATGAAGGAAGGGAAAAGCACATTCCTGACCCTGCCTTAGTGGCACAACACCTTCTCAATTGGATGCTGCAGGAGCGATGCTGGGTGGGTGGGATCCTGACCTAGGGAAGGAAACCTGTCTACAATTCCATCATTTTTTTCAATAAAACCATAACATTCAAACCACTTTACAAAGCTGTGAATAGCAACATGACAAGATGAGCAATGCCTTCTGCCCCAGTCATACCCATCTGCTGTGATGATCCAGGTACCTTTGGAAGGGGAAGGATGAAACAGGTGCTGGGCTGGTAACAATTCTTCTTTTTCTCTTCTGATTATTGGAATAAGCAGCAGCATTGAGTTAAAAATAAGACCAAGCATTCTCCAGACCTGCAATTATTCTCTCGACTTGTAATTGTCTGTACTCTTTCTCTCACTAATCACTGCAGCACAAAATAATGCCAGAGGAGCTTGAAATCCGAGGCCAATCTCAGCTCAGTAAATGACTAATAACACAAGTCGTTTACACACATTTAATTCAACATACCAGAAGCAATTTTCTCACTCTCTTTAGCATTTTATTTGCTTATAAATACAAGTCAATACCACAAGATGGCACTTTCTTACTTGCAACACACACTATTATAAACACTTACCCTCTTCAAATGTTCCCAGAATTTTACGACATGTAACTTCTCAGTGGTTCTGAAACATTTAAAAAAGCAAGACCTTCTACAAACTGCATTGGTGTTTGATGTATATTAAATGAGGTCAGGTAATTAAAGTCAAAAAAAGGAATCTATAAATATTTCAGATAAGAAAATTTAAATACAAAAGCAGAGTTTGTTTTAATTAAACTGAATAACAATTTAAACTGGCCATAATGTATCTACATGGTTTAATTTAATTTAAAATCCTTTTTAAACAATCAAATCCTCTAGCCATTCATCAAAACAACTATCTACTCAGCTCTTTAGAAAATATTCTTGGTTAAGAAACCACCTATGCTTTTTCATAACGATCCTTATTCTGTCCTGTAGGTGGAAATGAAGTAAAATCATATTCCAGACTAGAAAACAGGATAAGAAGGAAGAAACTTTAAAAAACCTGATAACTTCAGACACTTCAACTCATTCTTCCTTGCATTTCTCAAAATACATGATCTGGTTTTAAAGTCTTTGAACGAAATGTAAACACTAGAAAACTCATTGTTGAAGTATGTGAAGAATAAAGAACTCTGCACTAATATAGTGCATAATGATGCTGTGTCAAACTTGTCATTTACAGTAAATGTCACAATTTCCTTGGGATTGTCATGCCTTTTTTTTAACTAATTCCTTTTGATGTCTGTAGATTCTCCCTTTCTTTTCTTGTTATTCCCATTGTTCAACAGGAAGGGATGAAGTTTCCATTCTCTTCAGAAAAGTTTCACAAGATCCAAGTTTTTTACTCCATTTTTTTTTTTTAATAAAGAGGTGGCAAAATTTTCAGCTTGCAATACTTCTGTTCTGCCCAGGATATTATACATCAGGAGATTCCTCAAAAAACTGAGAAGTCGGAGAGTTCCAAAAAAGAAAGCAGTTAAGGCAGTTGATGTCTACATTTGGATTTCTTGTTTATGTTACATATCAATGTCTCCATCATAGGCCAGGGTTAGAGGCTTCTGCTGTGGTGGAGGGCTTTGATGCTGCTTTGTTTTTTTGCTGCAAGGAAAGCAATTCAGAAGACAAAATTACCAACTGTAACAAGCTCAGCAACATCCTCAACCCCCAAACTTCAATTTAAAAAATGAACTTTCCATAGTGGCTACTGAATGCTGCAACTGGGTGGCACCACATGGCCCCCCTGGTGCTTTCCTGTGTGTGGTATGGACACACAGCCTGCCAGGAAGGGGCAGCCAGCTGTGCTCCCCATCTGCAGAGGAAATAAAGCACATTCGTCTCCCATCTCTTCTCACAGCTGACAAAACAAGGAGCACCTTGCAGAAAAATTGGAACATGAGCTGTCTGGGAGTGGGTTATTCTCATTTTTCTTCGGCATGGTATTGAAGCAACAATAATTATTACTGAGAAATGTATTTCCTCAGCAGCCTCCAAGTGATGGAGAAGTGTGTAATGTTATTTAAAAAATCCTCTGTATCCTCTGCTGTGAAGCCACAGAGAAATGGAGCTACATGGCTTGGAAAATAAGGGAGCTGCAGCTCCTAAGCTGTTATTTGAGCTTTTAACCCAAGAGAGAGAATGAGAGAAAGACTAAGAGAGTGAAAGGGAATAAACTGTTGCATGGAAGCGGGCAGTGATGCTGTCAGGCCGTGGCTGCGACCCTCTGGTTGCCTGCCCTGACTGGACAGGGCTTGGGCCAGCTTGCACTGTGAATGTTTGTAAGTTCAGGCCAAATCCTTGGGAATTGCAGGATACCTGGATACTTCTCCCTGCTCTCCTGTCCTCCCAGAGGCATCAATGGCAGTGCCTTCCCAAAGCAGGGAGGGCAGGGCGAGCTCTGTCAGGCCGGGCTCAGCTCCCCTGCCCACACGGCGGCTGCGCTGCAGGAGGGCACGCACCCCTCACCCCCAGCAAAACCCCAGAGCCCCTGGACCAAAGGTGCAGACCTGGTACCCTGTCCTTAACAATGGCTGCTAAGAGCAGCTTTAGACACAGGACATGTTTTCACTGGATGTATTCACTGCAAAAACCTATTTAGGGATTTTCTCAGCTGTAGCAAGCAGCCAAGAAACCACAATTAACACCAAGAGACCCAATCTCCCATGAACTCCTAAGCCATCTCTGAATCCATTTATCTTCCTGGCATGCACAGCCCTGGCAGCAGCAAGCTCACAAGGTAATAATGCACTGTGGGAAAAATAATATCTTTTGTTTATTTTAAACAACCATTTCATCAGATGCCTCCTACTTCTTTTATTGTGGGAGATAAAAATTCCATAGCACCCTTTTCTCCCCCATTCATGATTTCATAGATCTCTATTGTATCCCCACATCAAACATCATTTTTCAACTGAATGTCCCTATTCTATTTAATCCTTCCTTGAGCAGAAGCCAGTTCCTTGTTCCAATCACTCTCCTTGCCTTTCTTCAGTTTTACTTCATCTTTTTTTTGAAGAATACAATAAAACCCCTTTCTAAACCCAGCAGAAGTCTGAATAAATATAAGGGTCTATTGATAACCAAAAATAATTCTTTCCCTGCATGGCCACCAAACTTCTTCACAATAACAGCTGTTAACATTTACAGTTTGGAGAGTTTTAATTACTCTGAGGCAGGGGCCAAATGAAGGCACTTAGATAGTCCAGCCTCCATCCTTTCCTGAAGTCTTGAGCATTAAATGCCTGCAATGCTGTGTTGTGGTGTCTTTTGGATTGTTTAAATAAAAGCAAACTAGCTGTTATTTAAGGACAGAATACCTGCCATACTCACCACATCAGGTAGGATGTAAAAATCAGGAAAACGATGATGAAGAACCCTCCAGCTGATACTCCATACACCCATATCTTCAGTTTACCATCTGTTGGAAGACAAGGAAAAAAGGACAGAGGTAGAAGAGGAGAGAATAAAAAACTTTATTCTAAAATACAAAAGGTTTTAAGAGATCAATTAAAGAGAAATTAGTAGCATCATTGATAGGGAACACAGCAGGGACCGGCTATAATTAATAAAACTCCATATTTTTGATAGGAAGATTTCTGAAAAAATCCCTAATTTTAAAGACAAAACTTTAATGTAAAGAGGCAGAGGCACAGGATAACTGGGGAACATTCCCTCCAGAGCCCAGGGGCTGCTCTGGCAGAGGCAGTTCAATGCTGAGCTGACCCAGACACAGGCAACACCTGATGTGTTTAGCTGAGGTCTGAGAAGGGATAGGATTGTTCTCTATAAATACTTGGGGGTCAGTCGGGGTAAACACCAGCAAGCACAAGTGGAAAAGCTGCTTAGAACCGGGAAACACTTGGGCAACAAATGGGAATAGATTCAGCTTAGAATAAAAACAAGAATAGGCTTTGTAAAGGGATATAGGCTCAGTAAGAGGGATAAAGCTGGGAAAGAGCTTTCTGGTTGGGCCACAGAGCAGCAGACAAAACTGGCTTTGAGACAAGGTAAGGCTGTGGATTGGGCTCTTTGGGCTGCAGTGACCCAGGACCCCTGCAGGAGCCCCTCCCTGCACGCTCGGGCTTGAGTCTGTTCAAACATTCCCTAGTCTCAGAACACTTCACTTGGACAGGTCCTTAATTACAAGCTTTGCATTAATAATAACAGCAATTTTTGAAAGATCAATATTTCTGTTCCTGGCTCTGCTTCTGGCTGCACAGCTCTCCTCGTAGGGAGCAGGTCTGGTGCTTTTCCACAGAGCAGCAGTCTGAGCTGATTCACATCACCAGAGCTGCAAATACACACTGCAGGCAGGAACAGGAACCTGTGCCCACAGACACGGTTTGACAGAGGCCATTTCAAATTCAGTCAAGTGAGAGGGACAATCACTGAGCCTGGTTTTCATTTTATGTTTGAATGACAAATTTTTTCAAAGGGAAACACATTTAATCAGATCCCACTCTTTCTCATTTTTCTTCCAGACTTTGGGGAAAGGCTGAGTACTTCTCACAGATTTTTTTCTGCTCCTCAAAACACTTGCAGACTATCTCCCATGTGAGAAGAGCTCTGTTCATCAGGACTGGCCTGCTTTGTTTGAATTATTTTGCTGAAGTCTAGGTATGAAATTTGTTGCCCTCTCCTCTGGAGGTGGCCAAGAAATACTTAGCAATCCTGCAAAGGGACTGTCACAGCCCCATAGAGGCATCACACCATGTCTGCTGTGAGGGCAGCTCAGCTCTCCACCCCAGCAGAAAGGCACTGGACCATGTCATCTGACAATTTAAACAATGCTATTTAAATTGCCTCTCAAGTTGAAGAAAAGTTTCTATACCTGAACTCTGGCCTCTCAGAGTACAGTTAAGAGAGGAAAAACACAGCCTGATTTGAAATCAGTTCTGTGCACTCCTGTAGAGCATTTATAGAAGAACAAAAACATCAGCCTCATTTAATCAAAATAAAATTAGTGCTCCTGAATGTAAATGGAAAGAGAAACCACAGATAAGCTGGAGAAGGCACAGGTACTTTGATTGACCACCACAATGTCAAGGACTGTGGTGCTGCAGGGAGTTAATTGCCATCCATACAGGCAGCTCTCCCCACAGACCTGCTATCAAGAGCAGGAGTGGGGAGGGAACAGTGGTTTCCTGGCTCAGCCAGCAGTAACCACTGCAAATCCCCAGACTAGCAAACCTGAGAGCCTCTCTGAGGGGAGCAATTAGACATTTTGTTGTGAAGTTAGACAAAGGGGAGGGATTTGAAGAACACTAGCCCTGAGCTGGCGTCTGAAGAGCACATACAGATGAAGAGTTAACTGCAGGATGCCACAGGGCTGGTGCTACACTTAGCACACACGGGGCACCTTTATTCCCTTCCCATTATTGTTTCTATAACATATCTGCTGTGAATTAGGCAACACCATGTTCTATAAGAGTGCCTCAGTCACTATTTCTGCTGCAGACCTTGGGTGAGAGTTGGCTCACAGGTGCTGCACTGAGGTAAAGCCCTCAGAAGAAGAAGCTTTTAGTGCTGCAGACTCAAATGCTGATTTAAAAAGAGAGGACTGCAGCATCCACCTACACCTCCCTCCCTTTTTCTAACCCCATAAAGGTACCAGGCCAAGAGATGATACCCAAGTAAGACAGCCTAAAGAGAGCCAGGGGTGTTGACAAAAAGGCAATTAACCCCACACCTGTGACTCAAACTGCAGGTGAACTGTGTGGGTGAACTGGATGAAGGGCTTGATGGAAAAGCAGCCAACTTTAAAAGGCTTCGGACTGAGCTCTGTGAGCCCAGAGACTGTCAACGCAAAGGTTAACCACTGTCTGCAAATCAAATATGTAAATGTAACATTCAAAGTGTGATCACATATATCAGACAGAATTATGGCTCCCTGAATCCCTTAACAGAACCTTTCACTACATGTTTTCTGAAGTCTCGTGTTCATTAGGAACTAATTGCAAACAAATGCAATGTCAGGCACCTGCAGAGGGGGAGGAACTGCACTGCCAGTGTTTTATAACACGAGGAGAACAGATGCATTTCAGTAAGACCCGATGTGCCTGACACATTTGCTTCCCATTTTTAAAGTCCTATTTGCATTTCAGAAATTTGTTTTGAATGAATTCGTCTTCAAAACAACAGTCAAAATGGGAATCAGCTATTAGAGCAATGGACCAGTGTGGGCACATGCAGTCTGTGGTTCAAGCTGGGAAGGATTTTGTGCTCTGGATGTCAAAGATCCACCTGGGATGAGCTGTTTGGGCACAGAGCTTGTCTGCCTTTGTGGGATACTTCTAAAGTTGTAACTTAGACCCTCAAGACTAAACTGTACACTTTCTACCCTGTTCTTTTCATATGTTTTTGAAATATGGCAAGAAACAACCAATGTTTTCTTTAATGAAATCTTAAGCACTTTCTGCTCTGAAACTTCTGAAGCACTAGTGATCAATATCTTTCCTAGGCCAAACATATTACTTCCAGAAACATCATCAGATAATAGTTCTAAACATCCCCCCAAATCACATATGAGCATACTTTTGCAAAATATTATTGCTTCATTCTGCCTTTGCTATCTCTCAACATAAGAGATTGTGATTCCTTTGTACAGGCACAAAGGCATGAAAGACAGCACACGAGCTGGAAACTGGGAGGTCGCTCTGCAGCTCCCAGACACAATCTCTGATGCTATCATCTACAAAGCTTGTACCTTTCTTCTACAGAAACCTTCTAAAGACAATCTATTCCATTCATATTTAAGTTTTTCACCTGGATTAAAAGGTTGAATAGACCATCCTTTGAAAATGTCATGCATTTTGGAGTTGACAGGTTTATTTTTTCCGGCAATGGTCTTAACATCAGCTTTCTTATCTTCTAAACCTGGTACCTTCACGCAGTAATCCAGGAGCCCATTTGATCTCATTACTTCTGTATAGCCCCGCTCACAGCCGCAGACTCCTCTCTGGCAGATAAAAGGGAATTCAGCATTAAACCAAGCAGTGCCCTCTCACAGAACAGTGCACAGTGAAGGGAAAGCTTGAACAAACTGCAAGGTATAACCTGCACACGCAAATTCACCACCACCAAACCAAACCAGCCAGCAACGGGTACCTGCAAGCCTGTTCCAGTTCAAAAAAGCCCAAATCTATTTGGGGAATTGGTTGAAAAAGAGTCATTAATTATGGAGAAGTCCAACATGTAAACATTTTCATCCCAACAGGCTTAACAACAGGAATCTGTGGCAAACTCCTTTTGCAAGGAACAATTTTCCCACTGGCCCTGCTGGGCAATAGAACAGACAAACCAAAACCAATCCTCCTACAGACCCAAACCCTCCTCACATATTTCCACTCCAGTATTTCACAAGGCTATCTAAAAGGAAGCTTTCTTATGACCAAATATCCATTACCCTGGATCAGACTAAGCAGTTTCTTGAAGAGGCTTTTTAGAAGTCTGTGGTTTGCTAAATAGATACTCAGTTTTCTGGATTTCTATTTTAAAATGGCTCTTTAATATTGTTTTCCTTTGATAATTGCCTTGTATCTACAATGTCTGTCTGAGGGTCTGATACTCTTGATCTGAACAGGTGATTGACGTTCCTTTATCTCCTCTTTTACAGATGTTTTAAACAGTCCCTTTTCTAAAGAAAATACAAGAGCACTCAATTCTAAAGAAAAGTACAAGAGCACTCAATTAAGCCAAGAGGTTTAATTTTAAAATTAAAACCAAAACCCTGCCACTGAGCAAACCTAAACTTGCAACACCACATCTTTTGTGCGGGTTCATGGTTTTCTTTCAGGATGAAATTCCCACAACATCCTCGAGGTGGTACCACGGGCAAACTAAACTATTTTCCAAGTCCTGGAATGCAATCTAAGATGCCATCTGATTAAATCTTGCAGAGTTAATTTCCCAGCCCTGTTCTGCAGCGAGCAGTTACCTGTGTGCAGTAGGAGAAGGGCTTTCTGCACGGCGGGCTGCAGCGCCGGACTTCGGCAGGTTTTGTCCGAACGGGACACCCTCCTGCAAAAGAAAACACCGAGTGCCTTCAAGGGCAGGTTTCAAAATGTTTTTGCCTTAGATCACCACAGTGTAAGAAGTGCTTGCCTGCTTATTTTATATAGTTAAATACTAGTCTATTAAGCACATTAACATAATATCTGTAGGCATCACATTAATTAATTTGCCTTAACAAGGCAGGGAATTATTATCATACCCATCTTGTTAATGGAGAACAGAGATATACAGATTTAAGCAATTTGCCATTGGCCACATAGAAGTTGGGGACAGAATCCAGAATGAGATGCAGATCTTCTGTGTCCTCATTAATGGCTTATTTACATAAAAAGACATAATCCACATAACGCCCGTGCCCATCCTCACTTGGGAAAGCCTGTGCTTCTATAGGAATAAAAACATGTTAATGAGTTCTTAAATACTTGGCAACCTTTGCACACAAGACTTTTGTTCTTATCCTAACTAGTCATTATAAATAGAACTAGACATGAACATCTGCGTTTTCATTTCTACTCTCTCCTCATTCGCCCTGTGCATATTGAAAGAGATCCCATGGATATGCAGCCCTACTGCCTTTGTCAATCTCATGGAACGTCAAAGTTCTGACCATGAATTCCCCTTTTCATCTTTCACAGGCAGCATTTGTAGGTCACGGCAACAGCAGGAATCTCATAGTTTGAGTGATTTGAGACTCCTGTGTTTTGAAAAGAAGAGGAGGTACAGAAGATGGGGTCTCTACCAGGCGTGTGATGCTCTCTTCTGCTCTTCACAGCCACAGGAAGGTTGAACTGAGGGCTGTGCAAGCCAGCCCAGGCAGCCCTTTAGTACGTGTGCACACATTTCTTCCCATGACCGGCCAGACAGTACGGGCAATTAGCCCAAATACTCCTGTGCAGTACACGTGTGATGCTGAGCTGACAGCAAGGCCAGTGAGCTCCCACCTGTCCTTCCTACACACAAAAATCCAAACTGAAATTCTGGAAGAGCGGAGAAGGATGCCCAGCTCCCTCTGAGCAACAGATGCAGAAGCAGAAAAGCCTCTGTGGAGACATTTCACTCTCAAGTGTGCGAGGCCACTTGGGGACATACCTGTGACATTCATTCCATCCGAGCGCTGACACCACACCGTGCGCACGTTGTCCCGCCAAAGGCTGGTCTGCCACAGGTAGTCGTAACACTTCCCTCCTGCAACACCAACACCAGTTACTCCTCACCTTGCCACCAGCCCAGGACAAACTCCTGATGGGCAGGGAGCAGAGCTGCGGCCCAGCTACCTGAGCAGGGCCGTGTCTCCATCTCCTGTCCCGAGCAGCTCTCCCGGTTCTCTGCAGCCTGCACGATGAAGGCCCTGGATCGAGACTGGCGCCCGGTGGTCTCAAAGCTCCTGCCACTGATGCAGGTGAGCTCACAGGAGCTCCACTCTGACCACTCTGTCAGGTGGCAGTCACCTGCACATTGAAACAAGAAATCAGGTTTTCAAAAAGAATTAGCCTTGAAAGATAAGGATAAGGATAAAGCTAACCTAAGCATACAACAGCTTTAATATCCCTAGGATGTCTCTCTGTAGTAAACAATATTTGGATTTTCTGCTTCATGAAGTATCTCATTTTCTTAAAAAAACAAAGGAAGACTTTCTTAGATGGTCTAGAAACAGCAGACTGAGCATTTACCTGATCTGCTGAAGCACAAATTTGTGCTACAAGGCCCAACAGTACTCACAACTATGGGAGCATGTCCACCTCAGACAGCTACCACAGGCAGAAAATTCACTGTGACCTTCCAAAGCCTTTACCTGGGCAAGGCACAGAGCAGGGTAACTGCAGCACACTTTCTTTCGATGGTAGCTCTCCACATAATGCATTTTCTACTGGTTTGGATGTAGCAGAAACTGATGCATCATGCACTACACACGTGAGGTTGCGGACTTGCAATCCATCTCCACACTGGCCACCCTGTGGGATGGTGAAAGGGAACAGAGGCACACATCAATGACAGGAGAAACACAGTTGATTCTACACGAAAAGTCTTCAAAGATACAAATTTGGTCTGCAACAGTATCCCCAGTTACAAGAAGACAGATGGAGATCTCCTTTGTACACCTCTCCACAGAAGCTTGGAGGCAGGGGCAGGGCCATGCATGAAAGTGTGTCATTATCAAAGGTATGGAAGAGAATACATCCATAAAGGATTGATACCATCTTTGAGGTCTGCCCTTCATGCATTTTACCCAAATTAACGAATTTACCGATTCTTAATTAGTGCCAAATTAGATGAGCACAGACATTTTGGGCTTCTCTTAAGAAGCCAGGGGCAGGGCTTTTCCATAAGGAACAGACATTTCTTCTACCCTCCTTTGATGATACAGCCCAAGAAGAGCACTCACACGATTTAAACCCTGCAACAGCAAAAATCCTTATTGTACTGTGGGCTGTCTGTGTCATGTCCTATAGGGAGTGACCCGATCTGGAGAAGAGATCACCAATTCATGTCACACACTCTACCAAAACACCAACCCACGTCAGCCAGCTCCTGTCACCACTAAACCCCATCTGAACAAGAAAAAGGAGGCTCCGTCTGGGCCACTCCATGCTCATCCATCCCAGTCCTGAAATACCCGGGCATACACCAAACTACTGAAGAGGACATCCTTTAGTGGAAAATCAATATTCCTTGGCTAAAGTTATGATCAAGGGCTGAGGATGCTCTGAGAGATGAAGCACTGAGGCTATTTCTAGAGAGTGGAATTGTTTTATTCCCATCAGATGAAGAGCTGTGATGCTGTTGAGGTGCCTCATGTCTGCATGATGCCTTATGAACGTGCGCCTGAAGCCTCGTGGAAACAGCACTTTAGAAAAATTCAGTAAACAAAACTCAAGAAGAAGGAAGAAACATTGCCTTTATATAACCAAGGGAAATGCTCCTTTGGATTTCTTGGCAGTGGATTCTTTTAAAATAATGGACTTCATCTGCAGAACAGAATGGCTCCTACTGAGTGCATTCATCCAGCAGCAGGTTTGCTAGCAGGAATCTCAAGAACGCCTCTCCTGCACACACCTGGCAGCTATTGCATTCTCTCCCTCCCTTCTGCTGCAGATCCACAATAAAAACAGCATAAATAGCTGGATTTAGAGCAGTGCTAATCTAAAGCATCTTAAAGAAGTATTAGTGTAGATTTACTGTATGCAGCCAGATTCCAGGTTTTTAACACAGCGTTTCACTTTAGTCAGTGTGTAACTCACTGTGCTAAATTACTGTTTCACTGCTGAAACTTCTGTTGTGGTCTGAGATTAATGGTGTGTGAAAAACTCATGCAGCTGTCCACTGGGTTAGAGTGCTTACAAATGGCTGGTGGGAACAGAAGATGAAGGGAGAATATTCTTGGGGGAAATGGGCACTAATGAAACTGCAATATCTCCAGTTTGAAGTGACTCAAAGAATGACTAAATGACTGGAGAAGACAAGAAGAGTTTTCAAAAATATACTTCTTCTACAGACATATATATATAAATATATAATATATAGACATAAATATATAATTATTTATATACATATCAATATATATATAATAATTGGAATACTGAGAAATAAATAGGTCAAAACAATAAATTTTTTCAGTACAACAGTTTCCACTATAAAAGGCCACAGGCAACACTCTCCATTTTCTATCACTCTATATTGGAGCTTCATTCATATTTTCTATTGTCTACAATAAAAAAAAACCCAAAACCCAAACCTATGAATTCTCAAAACAATCCCAAAGAGAAAGATTTGCTTTTTAACAGTGGCTCCCACTCACTTTTTTTCTTTCTGGACTAGCAATGGGTTTTTTACAATCAACTGAACACTCTTAAAATGTCACCCTGCCACTTAGAGCAGGAGATGCTTTTTGGTATATCTGAAAAGGTCTTAAGCAATGCAGGAGCACTGCATTAACTTCCTTATCATCCTCAAAATTATTCATGTCCCCAGAATTATACATTTGAAGATCTAATCAATAGGTGTGGAACCAGAGGAAGTTTGTGCCAGCAACAGCACACTGAGGATGCAGGGAATAGCTGCTAATCAGAGGAGAGCTGCCAAGGAAACCATATTCAAAGCTCAGGGGATCAATTCTTTGTTGTAAATACTCTTCTTTGGAAGGTGTGATCCTCTGAGGTTTGCCTAGGACCAGGATTTGCCTCTTGTGTCATGATCTCCTTGCTGGAAATGTGTGGGAATTTGACTTCCACAAGGGATTCCTGCCATTTGTCTGCAAAAACTCCTATGATGACCCTACTGAGGATGCAGAATCCATGATGGGTTTCCTAAAAACAGGATGCATGTGCCCTTCCACTGGCATCTGCATGGAACCTCCACCTCTCACCCTGATGGGAAAATGAGGAGAAGGTTTACACCTCCTGTGTTGGACAGTCAGGAATCTCTGGAGCTCAGTAACACACTAATGTAAGGCAGCATCTCCACGAGCCTTCTCTCACATCACATCTGATGCTTCCCACATAGAACAACCTGACAAGGCAGGAGGTAACAGCCCTAGCGAGATGCTTCACCCGGATGTGCCTTGAAGAAAAGTTTTCCCTTTTTGGCTTTTACTGGGGTTCATGTGTTCGCAATTATTTTAGGTAAAGAGTTGACTGGGCAATGCTTTCACAGGTTGATGAGCATTTAATCACGTAGAAGTCTCTCTAATGAGGGAGTGTTGCATGATCACATTTAAGGGAGTGCTTTTAAAACCATTAGAAAGGAGAGGCTCTTAGTCTTTTTAGGAATGTCAGCCAGCTCGTGTTTGAAAATGCCTGGCTATTCCACTTATACTCCCTTAATGGAAAAAATAATGAACAGTGTCAGACACTGCTAATTTTTTTTTCTCTTTTTTTGAGCTAATCAGAGTAAACCACTTCAACTCTAGGAGGAAAATTATTAGTGTCCTGTAACCCTTTAAAATTGGATGTACTGACCAGTTCCTAAGTTCTGCACCTCCCTGAATGCAGGGGAAATGCCCCATGCTGCCACAGCTGTGCCTGGGATGTGTGCAATTACACACAGGTTTCCATACTGTGACAATCAGCAACACAGAACACTTAGCAGGCTCTAATCCTAACCACAAAGACACCTCTAATTATTCACATGAAGTCAATTTAGCATAAAATAGTCCTCCTACAACTAGGAATTGCAGTCTCAGTTATAATACAAGGAAAAAAAATATTTTAGCCTTATAATTAATTGTCCCATTTCTATTATTACAGGAAGACGCTTTCACACCATGCATTATGGCTTTACCACAGGATGCTTTACCTCATTTCACAAAGCATCCTTGAAAACAGGAATTCTGAAAGCTTTCTTTAGAACGCAGGCTTAAGCTTCTTTTTGGGTAAAGCACAGGAATAAATCACCCTGTATTTATGAACTACATTTAATTCCTAAGCACCTCATTAAAGAGAAGTGAACATGAATAGAATGGCTTCTCTCCAAAACAAAGCAAAGGGGAGAGAAACTGCTCTGTGGTAATTGAAGGAGAGAAGCAGGCTCTAACTCACTGAATGCAGGGATGGTATCTGGGTTACAGAACGCTGTGATTACTCGCTCTGAGCTGAAATTTAGCTGGGTTTGGGATGGGCACACTTTAATCTGCACAATGTGTTATTTATCTGGAGTAAGCCACGGCCTTAATTCAGCTTCCCTACTAATTTTTTTATCAGCTGTGTTAGCTCCTATGGTTGAAAGTCTCTTCCCTGATGCTTAACAGAATCTGCTTATGTTAGCTAGACAAAATATGAGCTGATGCTATCATTTTGTTCTATTTATGTTATATATATGTTTTATACGTTTTCCACATGCTGAGTACAGCACATATAAGGACCACATTCACATCAGTAGTTGCAATGAGTCATTGATTAGAGAAAATATAAATATACTTCTGTTTCTCTTATCTTGGACTGTCCCAATCCAGATTTTATTTGTGAAAACCTGAGAAAATTCTGGGTAATTATTGTGCCACTCACATATTCATGACACATCCCTCCACCACACTGAGAAACCATGTGGGTATTCAAGGCACTGGCAGAGCAGAAATCACAAGGGATGTGTGCCTTTATGTGCATTATTGGCTTCAATCTCCTACACAATATAATGTAGAGAAGCAGCCACAGATCTGGCACAGGTCTTGTCCCCTGGGACCAGACAGGGCTCGTTTCCACCACACTTCTCCTGCCTCCATCTCACCAGAGCCAGATTTAAGCAGGCTGATAAACCTCACTGTGAAAGATTCACCTCTGCTTAAACTGGGTTACCAACTAATATGTTTTAATATTGGAAATGTGATCCAACAGATAAGGAGAGAAGAAAAAGCATGGAGGGGAAGAAAAAGTCAATTCAAGCTTGATGGAAGTCATTGCCAGTGAAAAAATGATGACCCCAGTGCTGAGGAAAGGTGGCAGACATAGGGACAGCACATGGGAACTGAATCCAGACATTTTTAGATCATTAAAAAGATATCCAGGGTAAGGAGAAAATAGAAACCAGCCCTTCACACAGTAACTCACACTATTGTACCAGAGACCTGGGGGGGAAGACCTGCTGTACAGTCCTTCAAAAAAAAAAAAAAAAAGAAATAAAAAAAGGCTAAGCTGTCTTGATATCTAGTGTATCTATTTTTTTTGCTAGAGATATTTTATGTAATTAAATTATAGGTCACCATGACTATGCCCAGTCAAACACATTCACTCCATAAATCCCCTACAGTAATTCCATGAGCTCGCAGTACTGCAACCCATAGCACCTCTTATGAATGGCTGCTGATGGTTGGAGGATGAGGGGCAGGGGTTCACAACTCCTGAACTTCCCCTCTTCCCTGCAGTCCTCCACCAGCCACAGAGACACCTCGAGCCCACGACCAGCAATTAATCCCACAAAGTGATTATGGATTGACCCCGGGCAGGGGGAAGCTCTGGAGAAAGTCCTACCTGGACCGTGCAGGGAGACCAGGGCCCCAGCAGCCAGCTGTAGCAGGGCTTCACTGGGCAGCTCCTGTGCTGGGTGAGCTGCTCCGGGCAGGCTCTGCCCTCGCCCGCTGCCCGCAGCACCACGGAGCGCCCACGCACCATCTGGCCTAGGACAGACAGCACGCAGCCCAGCAGAGACACAGCCAGAGAGAAAGAAAGAAGGAAAGAAAGACAGGTTTTGTAATTTATCAGCATTCCTAGTTCATTTCCCAGCGCTAAAATCTGTTAAAAAGGCAATTAATTGGGAAGACTGTTTGGATAATAGGGATGTGATTGCTAAGTCTAAGAAATGCAGTCGCTGATATTTTCAAGCACACTTTTTAAACATGGTTTGGTATGTCTTCCAAATATAGTATTTGTTTATGCAACACATTTAAATACTTGACTAGATTCTGATTATTAAATATGACAGGAAAATAATTCCTATGGCAGCAGCATTTCTACCATTACACTACATTCAATATGTTTCCAGAGATTTTTTAACAAATGAAATTTTCTTTTTATGAGCAATTATGTGGACCTAATTTGAAAACTGCAAACACTGTAGTGGCTATTACCGTCCATAACCACTTCTACCATTTCCATTAAAAAACCTATTTATTATTGGTGAAAACTTCTTCAGCCACTGAATGGAAAAAGCAATTATGGTACTACTTTTGAACTAATAAAACTGAATATATTCATTAAACTTACAGCAATTCCATTTCTGCCTCCTTTGCTGTCCATTTATGTCCAGGAATGTTTTCACTCAAAATGTTTCAATTAGAATTCCATCTCCAATTAAAAAGAAAAGTGGAAAAGAAAAAGCCCTTATGCAGTGGGATGCAGAAGATTGTGCTGGGGATAAAATTCTTGCCCTGTCTTTCAATACATGTGGATTTGAGTTAAAAACTGAAAGGTCTGGGCAGTAAGGGCAGACAAATACAACAAGGCAGAGGCAAGTGGTAATTGCTAACCCAGTGCAAAGGAAGAGATAAGGTGTTGTGGTGGAGCTCTCCCTTTTGGATCACTGCCCTTCAGCTGCTTTTGTGAGCAGAGGGGAGTCTGGAGGGGGAGCAAACACCCTGCAAAACAGGGAGGCTGCAATACCCAGCCAGATCCTTCTCCCAGCTATTTATGCACATGATTTTTAATTAAGAACACTGCAGGTGTAAGGCACATCTCATATCTGTCATCATGACTATCTGCAGAGCAAAACATTTTAGCAAACAAAAATTAAAAGCAGACACACCTGGAAAAAGGCACTGATGGATACCTCAGCAAGCTCTCTTACTTTTATTCCCTTGCTCTGACCCACTGAATTCTGTTTTTGAACCCATTAAAACAAATTTTTAAGACTTCTTCCTTTTCCAGTTTTAATCCCCCAGGCCTGGGGAGTTTGTAACAGAAGTGAGGATAAAAGCTGTTACCCACATGACTGTGCATTCAGCCATCACACAATCAGATACTGAGGAGGTGGAAAAAATCCTACCAGCTGAGAGGAAAGGAAGGAGGAAAGGAAAAAGGAAAGGAGAAAGAGGAGGAGGAGAAGGATGGGAGAGGAGAGGACAGGAAAAGCGGGAAAGGGAAAGGCCCTCTTGTTCACTGAGAGACCAGAGCAAGGGAAGAGGAATCTCCCAGCCTGCTGTTGGATGAACCTCACAACAGCTCTCCCCAGCCCAACTGGCCAAAATTAGCTGTTCCCTTCTCTTCAGGCAGAGATCTAATTTGCCAAATGAGTCTTAGTGCTGAATGCTGAGCGTTGGTGAGCAATGGAAAAGGCTCTTTGGGAAACAGTGGGAAGCCTGTGGCTGCAGGGCTCTGGGGCACCCTGCCAGGCACCAGCTCCCTGCATGGAGCTAAGGAAAAGGAGGTCTCCTAAGGTTAAAAGATCCAATTTCATTAGGAGGGACTTGAAAACCTGAAGCATTCATCAAGCTATAATTAACTAACTAATTTCCTTTTGTACACTCTGTTTAACATGTTTCTAGCAATATGTAAATGGGAAGATCATTGAACAGAAAGAGGAATTAACAACTTTTCTTTCCATTTTGGTTTCCTACAGTTGCTTATCCAAAGAACTGAAACTCACTACAGTCCCACTGGTCAGGCTTGACTCAGTCTATCACTTTCTTTTAACACTGTGAATGAAAAACTGAAGAAAGAAATTTCATTGAAACCTTCGTGTGCACAATGATTGCAGTGAGTTTCTTAAGGCTCTATTTTTTTTTTTTTACTCCAAAAACATTATCTAAGTGCTTGATTACCACTCAAGTAGCAGAAAAAAATCATTTTTTTTACTCTTTAAATAGCTTATCTTTTGCTGCCTATGCAGAACAGCATCTCACTGCATCTGAAATTAATTTGTTTCCAGTTCAAACTCTAGAAGAGTTGAAGCAATCCCAGTTATTTCTTTAATTTTTCCTTTGACTTTTTCTCTAATTTTCCAATGAATTGGCCACATCTCTGATTCCTCTGCTCTGCAATGTTATGTGATACAAACATTAGGACAGAAAGTATGCTGAAATTGAAAATAAACATTCCTTCATATCATCAAATTAGTTTGGAAAGGGAAAAAACAAAAGAGCCCAATCTTGTTAATGCTGGTCACTTAAAATTCTGGTTTGTGTCAGCAGCAAGAATTGCATCTCAGGAATACAGGATTGTATTTTCAAATCAGAAGAGTAAGATTTCTTTTACCCCCAAAAATTCTTGCCATTAATTGCATTTTATCTCCACAAAGTGATGTGTCATGGCTGAAAGCAAGAAGATTCAAATTCCTGCTACAGTTAATCCCAGTCCCAGTGACCAACATGTTTTAAGCAGTTCAGTGAGTTTGAGCAAAGCACATAAAACACAGCTCTATGAAGGAACCACAAGATCAGAGCAGGGATCAAGTTACTTAAATAAACCCTGGAGGTCAGATTAGGTCCAGTCACAAGCAAGTGGGGCAGGTGGTAAATAGGGCTTTTCATCCTCTTCCCACTGCCAGGCCCTCCAGCAGCACTGGGGCATCCCCAGCAACATCTCCCTGTGTCAGTCTGGAGCTTGCCAAGTTTGAGCAGCAGGGGAGAAAGCATGACAAGGAGTTCTTCTTCAGAAGGCACCAAAAATATTTTCCCAAATTGGTGATGATACAGGGAAGAATACAACAACCAAAATTTTCCATTGTGTGCATCCTTGTGCCCCTTCACTTCAATCCCACAGGTCACTCTGGTGTTGGGATTCACATCTCTGCAGCCTGCTATGGTCCCTGGGGATCTGAGGACTGAGTAAGGAACAGCAACATGGTGAATCCTGTAATTTATCTGATAAAGTGGCACAGCACAGCTGTAGGTGGTTTTACAGTTTAGCAGTCCTGTTGGAGACCTTGAGAGAAGCCATGTGGGACTGGAAAATCTTTATGTAGAGAGATTCAGCATCCTCATGTATTCATTTGCCTTAAAGGAAATTTGATTTGCTGGGAATTATCCTTACCAAACATCTTTCCAGTAACTTTGGTTCAGGCCAGGGAAGCATCATCCATTAAAGCAGTTCCATACATCTTTTCATAGCAGTACAGCAACTGATATAAGGAACCTTATTTATAATCCAGTGTCAGCCTAAAGCCCTATCCAGCATCCTGAGCAGATGCTGCCCAGAACTGCAGCTGCAACAGGCAAACATCAGTTACACATCTCCACAGGCTCAGCACAGGCAGGAAAGAGAGATCTGCTTTATTCATCATCATTCATAAAAATCAATATATTCGCCTTTGGCTGCTGTGCACCACAACTGTGTTAGATGCCAGCACCACATGCACAGCAGCACCACTTCATGTTTAAATGCATTATTCCATAAAATAACACCTGAGAAAAGGTGCCGCCCATTAAAATATATCACATCAAACTGTTACTGGAAAAGAACAGAATAAAAATGTTAGCAACAATCCTTGAGTAAAAAAACAGGTGAGAACACACATCCAGCAGCACTAAATTTTGACCTGAATTCTATTTAAATTATGTTTCTCTTTGAAGTCTTTTATGGCGCTTCTGCACACTCTCCAAAAAAAAGCCAGAAACACAAAATATTGTTGTGAGCTGACCCAGTAATGCTGCACTCCACTTGCTGTGAGTTATTTCTGCACACCAAGCACCTAAGCCCTGCATTTTAGCTGTACCAAACACTGGGCAATTACTTACTGGCAAAGGGAAGCAGTTATGAGTGTTTACTGCAGCCAATTCCCACAGCTCGTTTATTGTCATCCTTTGTTTTTTCCTATCTAATTTGAGGCTTTATCCTCCTCCCACGAATGCCCATGAGATACCCAGGGTGACTTCAAAGGTGTCACAGTCCATGACCCTTCTGGCTGGAAACCCTTGCTGTGTTCCTCTGAAGCACCACCCGTAGATGAGTGCACAAGTAAAATCTTCTCTGTCATTGTTATCATCCAGGAGTATTTACAACCCACTGGCACTCGGTGAAGCAGCTGAAGTGACACTGTTTGTGCTGTTGGAACCACACAAGGGCCACTGACACAGGACTGATGCCAAGGTCCCTCCATCAGGGATGTTTGGTCCAAAGTAGCTCCATGCTCCTGAATTGATACAGCAAAAATCAGATCAGGACTGAGGCTGCAGGAAAATAAAATGTGCTCCGAATAACCTGGATGCAAAGCACTTCCATTTCACTGATGCTCCTGCTTTGGCATGAGGTTCAGAAGATTCTTGGGTCCCTGCAAAGTTGTTCAAGTGGTAGAGAAGGACCGAGCAAAACGTGGCTTCTTCATGACACAGTTTGTAAGACAGTTTTCCCAGCTGCTTAGCTGCTGTAGGTTCACAGAAGAGTATCTCCAGGTTTTAAATCCAAGTGAAACAACAGCAGTAGTACAGTGGCATGTACAAGACAGCTCTCACCAGCAGTACAGCAGGGTTATGATCTTTGAGGATCAGGGATGATCCATAAACTGGGTGAGCTTGGGCTTGACTGTGTGGTTCAAGCAGCCTCCATGAGGTTTGGCACCCAAAGCCAGGACACTCACTGGAAAGTCTCTTTCAGAAGGCACAAATGTCTCCAGCTTTCCTCTGATTTAGGACATGAAGTAACTCCTTGAACTCATTGGCACACCTTTAACCAGTCTTTGGAATTTGCACAAGCATTTCCGGATCAGGGGCTGAATACAAGACACGTCTTCACTCGAGTACCTCCTTTTGCAAACTATGCAATATAAGAGCTCAAGATGAAAAAACCTTCAGGTACTATATAGGGTGAGTTGCTCCTTGAGCATGCCAAAAGCCAGAAAAACATTACAACCTGCTTTTGCACTGTACTCTGTTTAACTTAGTAAGTGATAGAACACTCAAAAAATTAAATAAAGTTTATTCAGCAACACAAGCATTAACACTCCAAAATGGATTTTAAAGAAAAAAAAAATTTGGAATTAATAGTACTCCCAGTGTGTTGTTGTTAAAACACTGTCCATGAATTATTCATTTCTGTTAAGAAAGCACTACTTCACAAACGGGCTAAAAGCTCAGCAAAGAAAGAACAGCACTAATCCAAATATTAAGCTTTTTCTGTAACACGCTTTGATCTCTGGAATCCATCTGAAGGAATCATTTTATGGAAGTTAAGAGCTTTTTTCTTTTTGACCTTAAGTGAATTTGATTCAAATATACATTATGGCTTTTGAATCTTAAAGACCATTAGCTGTACATCTAATGCACATCAGAAGCCTGGGAAATAAATTCCCAAGCTTATTGAGAATAAAACCTTCAATGCATTTCCTCAAGTCAATACTCAAAGGGTATTTTAAATCACGTAAGTTGAAAAAGGTCCTAATCCTTTCACTTTTTGTATGCTGGTGAGCACTACTGGCTATAGAAAGTCTTGCTGAAGGTACTGGGGTCATGCAAGTGTTAAGGGGCCTGTGGATGGAAGATGGAGATAGAGGCATACACTAAATGATGCAAAATAGTCTTTGTGTGTTTTCTTCAATAGGATGCAATTATGTTCCTAAAAATTACTTCACCAGAGAATTTGTTATTTATTTATTAATCTCTTCAGAATCTTTTAACACTCCCAGGCTCTTTGCTAGCTTTACATACTCCCCATCTCTGGGGTCAGTACTTGCTGTGACTGGATTCTGCAAGTTTGAATTAATTAATAAATAATCCTCCAGACATATGGCTACTTTTTCCCTAAGTCACATTTTTCACTTTAGAGTACTTTGAAAATAACCTTCTTTGCTCTAAAAACCCACCACCTCAGGACCTCGAGAGAGTCCAAAGCCACCTCTGAAGGATTCAGGTGTGGCTCGAGGCTCTCCCTGAGCTCTGCACCCCTACTCAGTGACTGCCTGAGCCCCCTGGGCCTGTGGGTGCTGTCTGTACTGCCTTGCTGAGCTATGGGGGCAGGAGGGCAGGTAGGGACTCACCGCCGGCGCCACACGTGTGGGAGCACTGTGACCAGGCTGACCACGGGGAGAGCTGGCAGTCCACGGCACACCCCACCACGCACCGGCTGCTCGTGGGCACGGGCTTCTCCAGGTGCAGCTGTGACAGGGAAACACAGGCATCAGCTTCCCCAGGCCCCAGCCACCTCCTGCCACAGCCAAGCCCCCAAACAAGAGCTGGCAGCAACTCTGCAGGGCACCAGCAGAACACCAGTGGTGTTTACAGGGAGCTTTCCCGAGGGTGCAATGCTCTTCAGTGCTGAAGAGTTTCACATCTAAGCATCCCTCAGTGTTTGGGTCTCATTCCAAAACGAGGACCTTAGATTTCCAACAGCAGGACACAATCCCCTCCCTGGTCCCCAGCTTTGGGATGCAGGGTTGGTAGCCATGCCCGGTGTGTTGGAGTCAAGGAGTGACACCACCCACTGACACCCCTCTGCTTCCCAAAGCCCCCAGCTGGGCGCTCTCAGCACCATACAAAACCTTTCCGCTGTTTATGGGGAATGACTTAGCGTGGATCAGGAGGTCCCCCATCCATCTGGACTCCCAGGGACCTCGGGGTGTGTCCCAGCCTGCTCACCCGCTGGCACAGCTGCATGCTGACCGTGGCCCCGTCGCTGCGCCGGCAGCTCAGGAGGCGGCGGCGCTCGCCGTGACCGCAGGTGGCATTGGCACCCAGCTGGCACCCGCTCCAGCCTGCAGACACAAAGCAAAGGGTGCACTGCTGCAGCTCAGCTTTACTCAGCAGAATCACACAATCACAGAATGGCTTGCAAGGGACCCTAAAGATTGTGTAGTTCCAACCCCCTGCCGTGGCAGGGACACCTTCCCCTAGACCAGGCAGCTCAAAGCCCCATCCAGCCTGGCTCTGAAGCCCTGAAGACAGGTGTTACCTTCACCTACAGCAGCACTTCCCCCTGTCAGGGCATCCCACAGCCAAGAACAGCCCCCCACAAAAGAAAGTAGCTCTCAAAGCCAGGCAAGCCTCAGAGGAGACACGCTCTCATCACAGTCCAACACCGTATCCCATGACGACACTGCTACATCAGAGTGCACATGCTGAACACTGATAAAGGCTATCAGTTCAATCCAGTTGGCACAGGTACAAGACTCTATTGTCTGAAGTAAAATTCCACTTTGATAAAGCAGCTGGGGAAGTTTCTGAAGGGGAACTCTGGTTTAACCTGTTTTTGTCTCCAGGCAAAGCTATCCATTATTTAAAACCAAACTCTAATAGTCATGAAATAAAAGCAGTATTTCTAGTGGAAGGAAATTAATATCTTATTACGTGTCTGAAATTATGTTGGTCGGAATACAACTAAACTGAAATAAGCTTTAAAACACCATTTAAAATAAACAAAAACCATAACAGAAGCCACTAAAATTTCCATACACCACCAATAAATAAGAAGGATGAGAAGAAAACCTATTACTTTGTGTCTTCCACCTCTGATAAACATGAACACATAAATGTTCTGCATTTCTGAAATGTGATGATAAAAAAGGCATCATCCTGCTGCCTGTGTTTCTAGGGCTTTTATTACAAACAGGCTGAGTTTATATTCATATATTTTATCTTGCTTTGTTCTCCCTTCCCACCAGCCCCCAAACTCCTCTTAGATCTCTCCTCTGTATGCCTTTCTCATTTATTTCAGCTGGTCAAAACAAAAGGAATTTTTCGGTTTTGTTTTGTTCATTTGTTTGCAACAGAACCAATTGCTTCTAAGGTCCTAAATAATGCATTTTGCTCTGAATATTCTATGCCCACCCATATAACTCATATTGCCTTCAAAGCAGATTTCTGTTGGTATTATTGGCTTCACCAGAACCACGCAGATGACACTCTGTTAATTGGAATTTTGTAATTAATTATGTTGATAACCCATTGAAAATTCCATTTAGCATGCTTTATTTCCAATGTACTTGCAACAACTTCTTAAATACAGAAATTGTGTATTTGTCCACTAATGTGTAAAAAAGTAGGCGTGTAATTAACTTTATTGAAACCAACGATGTCAAGGCTTTAACCAACACCACAAGAAACATAACTAAAAACACATAATAAGGGTATATTGAAAATTTGTACCTACCTGTTAGGTTGTATTGGTATTGGAAGCAGTTTTGATTAAGAATACATGGCTTCATTTGTGAATCTTCAGGGCAGGGCTTTGAACTGACAGGAGATCTCAGCACTTGTCGGGTTCGGGTTTGCATAATATTGGGGTCACACACCTGGACAGAGAAGGGATGGACAGTACAGAGACCCCAGTAAATCACACAGACATCACTGACCCCAGGAAATCACAGAGACACCACAGACCAGGGCTGTTCACACACATCCACGGCCATGTGGAGGTAGGATGCAATTCCACTCCTGTTCTAACAATACATAAAAGCACATGCAAGAAAAGAAATGTGGTTCAAAGTTAAGAATCCAGTATTACTAAAAGTCATCTTTTATCCACCCTGATTTGGCTATTTTAGCCCTCCTATACTATTTTTTCCATGTTTTTTGGTAAGGATCCTTGGGGAAAATGGGATAAAGACTGCACCACTTTGCTGTGCACTGCTTTGCACCTCCTTCCAAGACCTCCAGTAAAATGTCACAGTACTGAGTAACAGGACAAGATTTTTGTCACAATTAATGCATTTTTAAGTATATCTCAGTACAGCAAAGCACTCATTTCAAAGAAGGACATTTGTAATTGCATATCAGTTATGATGCTGACAAGACGAGGTGACTTTTCAGAGTATGTGATACCAAACACTGATGTCCAGCTGCCTATAAATCAGGATTTGCTTGTTTACATTTTCACAGGAATATGAACCAACTGAAGCAGGTTTTCATTTCTATTTGTGCATCACAGGCATGAAAACTGTTTGTTTTTAGCAGACCTTGATCCTCACTCTCATAGCACTGCAGCACAGGGTTATTTTCCCACAATCCAGTAATGGGAATAGGTGAGTGGAAGTGGTCACAGAAAACCCAATGGAAATAAATCCCTTATTAAAAGTATTCACCACCATTTATTGAACAAGATGACCCATTTAATTTCCAACAGTTTCTCATTAGGAGTGCTCAGGAACAGCACAGAAAACAAAACAAAAGACCCCAAAACAATGCACGTAGAACCACATTTTCATAAACGCTTGGGGATTTTAAACAAGATTTTTCTATGGAGTACTATAATTAAAAAACAAAAAAAACCCTAACAGTTCAAAACCACGGGCTTATTACCATGCAACAAACAGCCTGCTAACACTGAACACTGCATGGGTGGAAGTGTGGATAATTCCTGTATTGTGAATATTAAAGAGAAATGTAATGGCCTTGCAGCATAAATCTGGATCTCAGGCTGCTGTAAACTGGATTAGCTGCACAGATGACAGCAAAACTGAACAGAATAAATATCAGAACAAATTGGAAAAAAAGTCTGGTCTGGTCTTAAAATACATTGTCAGGGCCTATTTCCTTATGTTTACACTACATGAAGGAAAATCCATTACATTTTTATTGCTGACACACACCTTGTCAAATCATTTTAAATGGTAATCTTATTTGAATACCCTTGGTCAGCTAAAATACCCAATTGTTTCTAATTATCTGAAAATTAAACCTATGCTAAGTGTTTACCAATAGTTTACTGCCTTTTTCACAACTAATCTGATTGTTCATTCTCACAACTAACACTAATAACTTAAATGATTTGCCAATAAAGCAAAATGACTAAGGAAAAAAATCAAAGCATGTATCTCAGCAGCTACTCCTAATTAATGTTTCTCTGAATTATGTTACCAAGGGGAAAAAAAAAATCAATGGATGCTGTGACAGAAGCTGTCTGTGCCAGCTCAGAAACACCAGCTTTTGCTCCCTTTAAAATAAGAACCTGCAGACAGAAAATATGCCTCATTTGTAGATAAGTAAATTCTTTTAATAAAATAGTATTTTTCCCTGTCTAGCACAGCCCCCGTTGTGCTCGATTATAGGACATTGCTGCAGCCCAGTGCTGTCACAGAGCCTCAGAGCTTTCCTGGCTGGCAGGACCATTTTCCCTCTCAGATATCCTCCTGGTAGGCAGCAGACCAGTCTAACAGGTCAAAATCTATCTGGTGTTTGCCAGGATCCAAACAAACAACTGGTTTACTGATGCTCTGAAGCCAGAATTCTCACTGTGATGAGCCATGGTGCTCAGAAGCCAGAGCTGATGCAACAAGCCCCCGACTTTTACTAGTTTTGAATAATAAGGAATCTCTGTAGGAAAAGCAGTCATTTAATCAAGCTGAGGACACGGGAAACATGCAAAAACTCGAAGTCGGCAAACTGTAACTAATATCCTGTAATATTATTTGTTGAATTTCTCTTAACGTCAATTGAGAAGTCAATTTAGTTTTATAATTGATTTTCTGTCCTTGGTCTTTCAAGTTAACCATGTAAAAAACTGAGCCAAATATATATGGAACTGAGTAAGCAGCAGGAGGGAATGACTTGCAAAGAAAAAGATGAAAGCTGGAATTTTCAAAGGAGCAAGAGGGAGCTGAGTATCCAGCTACCCTGAAATCTCAATGGGCTTGGGTGCACAGTTCCTGCAGAACCCTTCCAAAAACCCAGGCTGGAAAAAAAAAAATCAAATATTTATGGCATTGCAAAGGTTGGGGAATGGATTGGCAGACTCGATGTCATTAGGGGATATGAACAGTGAAAGTAAAGAAGAGGGATTGTTGCCAGTGGAGAGATGCTGAGGGTACTAACAAGCAATGCCAAGGGGCATGTCTAGTCTTGAATGTGGATCTTAGAAAATACTGAGAGCAAAACCAATCACCATCAATGGCAAATCACAGGTTTAGGAGGCGGACAGAAATGGCAGCCATCAATTTAGAGAAAAGGCAGAAAAAGAAAGAACTATTTCTTGAGTACCTAAAGTAAGAAATTACCATGGGATTAAGATCTAAGCAGGATAACAGGTTGATTCTGAGTATTCCCACAAATGAAGAAAATGACAAAACTAATTTGACTGCTCAAGTAATCTTCCATACAAAACAGTGAAGATAAATGGATCAAGGCTGGGTCTGCCCTAGGGATCCAAGTTTCTAATCACAAGCATGTATGAACCTACACTTTCTGGGGTTTTAAATAAATAAAGCCCACTGTGATTCAGCAATGCTTTACTGAGTATCTTCATTTACAACTCGTCTCTTCCCGCTGAGTGGATGCTACACTTCCAAAGACATTATTTCACTTTCTACTGCTCTGTTAGTAACTAGTGCTTTCACTGATGACAGATGAAGCTTTTTAAATTATTTTTTTACATTAAGTCAGCCATTACCTTCAGTAAGGCTACTGCAACTGGTTTGTGCTCAGCATCAGCCAGCATTTCCACAGTGGAAGCATAAGGAAAGGCAGGTGCCAACAACAGATGTGTTCAGGAGTGGGAGTTTGACTTGTATTTCTGAGATCATCTCTTTATGCTCATGACACTTATTTTATGCCTGTGGTTATAAATCCCTCCACTGGTTTCCATAGTTGGGAGAATTTGGGATTCTATCCCGTAACCACGGGATAGAAATGGGTGTAACAGCAAATGTTCGCTACTCTGCGAAACTGAAACCCACTTTTGACACCACCCAGACTAGGAATAAAGATTTATGGATCAAAGAAGGACAATGATTATGGGTGACCACTGGCCATAAATAACAGGAGAGGAAACAAGTCCTAAGAAATGGAGGTAGCTGTGGTGCATGGAGGTGGAAGGACAGAGGCCTGGAGACCTCTATGTACCTCCAAGATCAGGCGCAAATCAGTTTGGCTGATAAGTTTTCCAGACTATGTTGCTTGTTCAGATTCTTTGTTGATGACTGTAAGTAATGGGGTTGGTAATTCTGGCATATGCATCCTTTGGAACTGGTGACAGGAACAGAATTAATTTCGATGAAAATAATAATGGGGTGGCACATCAAGAGCCTACAGCAGTAGGATGCCATACACAGACAGTAGGTTTCTTTATGGGTATAACTGTACTGTTCCAGCCTACTTTATAGTATTAAATCTCACCATTTCCATTATTCTTTTCCATATAGTATGAAAAAGTTGAGCTAGAGCCATGGATCTACAGGCGAGATCATATAAACCACTACAGAAACAAAATATTCTGAAGCAATGAGAGGTCCATAAAATGTTAAGGCAGGAATAAATCAAAGTTTTTCTCAAAGGACCATTTAGAAATTATAACAGTCATCTTGGTTCTGTGGGGGAATTTCTGGCACTATTGACTACGGCATTTTAAAATATTTCTTTTAGCCAAAGTTATTTTTTCATCATGACCACTTGTCACTATTTAAAGCTAACATAAAAAGTGAGGGACAAAAACATACACAAAGGATGCACCCAGCCTTTGCTTCAGACAATCACAGAACTGACAAAGCACAGGAAGTTTGTTCTGGAAGAAAAGGGTATAAAATAAAATAAAGCTGCAAGGTTATGAAACTAAGTTCCAGTCTAAGAGCTGCTAACATATCACACATTAATATACACTATTAGACCCTCTTTGGGATGGAATTTAAGAGCTGTTCATTGATCCAGGCTTTCATATGCATCATAATTGTACAGCACAGAGGCTGTAACCCATTACAGGGCCCTTTCAGCTGTTTAATTTATCAAGCAGCTTGTATAATGCATCCTGCACTATAAATAGCTGGCTGCATTATTCTTAACTGGCTATTCATAAGCAAACATACAACCTTAAAATAAGGTAAATGCAAAGGCAGCAACCGTATTTGACTATTTTTAACAGAGCAATGAACCATTACATTGTTCATGCCAGTGTGGATGTTTTGTAACAATTTAACAAGCCATTTACAATAACACGAGCAGTCTTTTGAAATGAAAATGCATTTGCATAAATTTTCTTTTTCAGATGCATCCAGGTCCTGAAACCTTGCCTGCCTCCACACAGAATCATTACTTAAATCACCTAAAAAAGTGATTGTTAACAAAGATTATTAAAAATAAAACAGTGAATATAAAAAAATACAGCAGTTACCCACTTTTTTTGACAAAGGCATACTAAAACATCCAGGTCACAACTATGCATAAGGAGCAGTGCATGTTCTTCCAAAAAGCCTTGACCAGCATAATCCTCATGCTTGATTTGAATAAATTATCTCTTGGGCTAGAAAGACAACTCTGCAAGCCTCAATCTTCAGTTCAGCCTTCACACTGCAGCTCCTCCGCCAAACTTACGTGCCAAACCCAAAGAGATTGGGGAGTTTCCTCTGGAGATATCCAAAAGCTGTCTGAGGAGACAGTTCTGAGGAACATGTTCTGGGGAATCCTGCTTGAAAAGAAAGGACCAGATGACCTCCAGAACCTTGCCTGTTCTGTGTTCAGGCACCAGTTGTAATGGAGACTTTCGTAATCCACACAGCGACTTCCAGCATCTACAGGCGTCCCCAATTTCCCTTCCAGTTGGCATTTCCAAACTGTAACAACTCCAACGTGCATCAACAAGGAGAGTCCCAGCAGAGCTGAGAGCTCTCTGTATCGCTTGGTGACACTTTTAATCCGGTCAGTTGCGGGTGTCCCGCTCCCCCGCGGATTCCAGGCAACAATAACTCAATTGTCGCAGGTCCCGAGCGCGGCACATCGCCATCGATCCATGAGGAAAACGCTCGCTGAAATGGAGACAGCTGTTCTCACTCCCTACACACGCAACCTCCTATAATTAACTAATTTCAGACCTCTTGGAATTAGCTGCTAGAAATGCCAACAGCTGAGGCAAGCAAGGAGGCCACTCCAATCCACAACGGGGGCTGCGACAGCCATCCGCCGACAGAGAGCTAACGAAATAGATTTGAGGTAATTATTTCAGGGACTTGTAGCACCACTCGCATATTAACTCTTTTTAAGAATGCTTTGATGAATTCAATTGAAGTCAATTAATTACATTTCCAAGTCAGATGAATACAAAGTCGAGACACCACAGGAAGTGGTGTTATTCCATCACTGAATATGTAACAGAGATGACAGGATTTCAGTTCCCAGATTGTTTAGCTGGGTCTTTGAGCAATCAAGTGATGAAGTCTGACTGAACAGGCTATTGTGCCTGGAACAAATATGAAATCTCTTAAGTAAAATGCAAGTCAACCTAATTTCCTTGTGGGTTTTTGTTGGGTTTTTTTTTCCTTGTTATTTTTGGCTTTTTTGTTGTTGTTTTTAACTAGCAAGCTTCAAACTGTTATGTTAAATGACTTTAAAGCTTGATATTTAAGTCACTTGGATGTTACTTAGGGACAAAGAACAAAACATATAAGCCAAAAAAATAGTCTTCAACCACAGGGAAAACCATTTTGAATTTACTTCTCTCAATAGAAAAAGTGAGAATAATAAGGAAGATTTACTTCAGTTACTATGCAATTCTTGAATCCAATAGAGAGACAAAACCTCAAAGCAACCTTGAGGCATTGTATTTCTGACAGCTTCATTTCTGACCATTAGATGAAACATTAAAATTTACCTTTGTGTAGCAGTGTTAAATAGCACCATAATCAAGATGCAAAATAGGTAATTCAGCTGAAAAACACACATAAAAGAATTGTGGGAGCATCTGAAATTACAAAAGACCACAGAAGTGTTTAAAAGCAAAAGGGAAATGCAGCCAAAAAAGGTAGAACAAATACAATGTTTTAGAAGAAAAAAGTATTGAAGAAAATACTTTCCATTGACAAAGCAGTCGCCACCTTTATGACTCATTGATTTCAACACGATTCAAGATCATTTACCATCCTGAAAGTGGAAAATTCACATGGGAAGAATATTGCTACAAGATAAAACCAAGTAATACCCTAGAAAGTATCCAGAGTACAATGACATATTGACAAAAGGTGCAACGGATAATCTAAAAGGCCTTTTTATATTCAGCTGATAAGAGTTAGTTATTCTGCTATCAGGAGGAATTTATTATCAACACTGTAAAACATGAGCAGAACACCAAAGCGACTGGAAAAGAATTCTCACCTGACCAAAATCATAGGTAAATATCTCAAATCAAAAAGCTCCTCAGGCAAAGATGAGGCTGAAATTGTGATCGTTCATTTTTTACAAACTAGAATTTGTCAGGTTTCATAAATCCTCTTAATCTCCAGCAAGCCAAACATGACCAGAGCTACGGGAAGACTTCCTGGAATGGTCTTTGGCAGCTGCCTCATGAGTGCTATGACTAAAAGAGTGCCAACTATTGTGGTATGAAATGTAAATGTGCTGAAATAGAGCAGCCAGGATGCACAGTTTTGCTTTTTCATTGCAACACGATGTGATCTTCCAAATTTTTTGAAATTTTTGAGTCCCTCGACTCACAGCTGTCCTAAATGACCACCTTTTCTTGTGGCTCAGATGAAAAGTTCATTAATCACCTTGGTGCTGGCAGTGCCTCACTCCAGCCACCACAGTTTCCTCAATCCCTGCCCCACACCCACCAAAGACACACCAGTGACACAGCACAGTCATTCTGCACCAACAGCAAGCCCAGCACTCGCCTTGGAGATGTGGAGCATGTATGGCCTGGGAGGGACTGTGCTGTGTGGCTCTCTCTCAAAACCCACCACAATCAGCCAGAGTAGCTGGAAAAGGGAGACAGCACTGCCATAAACTCATCAAAGGGAGGGTTTTATCTGCCCATAAAACTTCAAGCTGTTTATTGCCTCCTATCTGGACAGAACTATGGAAACACATGCTCCATCAGCACACAGTCATCTCAGTTTCACAACAAAGCATTGCAGAACAGCTTGTGAAAACATATTGTTCAGTTAATTGCACTGGCATGCAGATGCCCTCACATTTATGAATTAACATCCACCATGGCAAAGGGATGTACAAGGAGACACAGGGACTGTGGCATGTGGCCCTGCCTGCCAAGAGATGTGCTGCCTGATGGAGTGCAGCCCACGAGCTCTGGGCTTCCCTTTTCTGCTTCTGTGGGCTACGGAGGCTTCACTATTGCCAAAAAAAAGGAGCCTTCAGGCAAAAAGCCTGTGTGTCTTAAGGATATGAGGGTACCTAAAGCTTGAAGCAGTCCTTCATAACCAACTGACTGCCACCAAGGCACCTGAGAGACCCCCAACAGCCTCAAAGATCTCTGCATCAGTTCACTGCGTGCGAAAATGAAGAAAATCCATGCCTAGAAAAGTCAATGGCAAAGAAACAGCCCAACCACAGTGGGACTCTGAAAGGTATCCAAGCATTTGTATGGGTTGAGAGAGTGTTATACTTCATCAAAGCCATGCTGCTCAGGAGGAGGTGAATGCAGGAAATGAAACACAAGATTTTATTTGACATGTTCTTACCGAGAATATTGATACGCTACACAAAATATTATGGAGGGAAATTACCTGTGTCAGCACTAGTATAAATACCTGTCCAATAACCACTCAACTTTTGGTAATGGCCCTGTTAACATGGGGGCAATGAATATGTGTTTGTCACTTAAATACATCAAGCAAGTCTATTAAAAAACCCCTCCGAGATTAAACCTGGCACCTATTTCAACACTGATCAGGGAGAAACAATAGATCTGAAGTCATGTGGTGTGAGGCCAGAGGCTTTTCATAATACAGAATTTGCAACTTCTTTCCATCTTGCACACTTAGGAAAACACAGAGCACTTCGCAGTGGCTTGAATCTCTGCAAAATTCAAAAAGTTTTGAGTATTTCATGACATGACAAATTGTTCAGGCACCTTGCTGTCATACCCTTCTGCTGCTGTTGCCTCAAATCTTCCCCCAAGTGTTTGAGGAGGAGGAAACACTGGACAGAAATAGTGAGTGTTAGGAGGGGAGAGCTGTCATTCCCTCAGGACCAAGACCTGTCCAGAGGAGTGTCACCCCCAGGGTTTACCAGCAGGTTGTTATGGCAGTCATGCACCACTGACAGAGGTCTCCCCTGCAAACACTTCCTAAGGCATTCAGCAGCTGGAATACTGTCCTTTCACCCACTCTGCTTGTGTGGGCCCTTTCCCATAGCAGACCAAGGGGAAGGATGTGTTGAATCAACTGTCACAGTAATAACTCTGTGTTTCACTAACCAAATTTCTATAGCTCTGTCTCTGTAGAGACATAAATATCTCCAGATTCAACCATGCTGGCAGGATCTATTAAGCCTGACATCCCTCAGAAAATAATTTACTTTCCTAGAAAATAACTAGGCCATGAAATAGTTGAAGGAGAAGCGAAGACTGCTGTGTGAGGAACACTGCCAGGGACACGGGCGGGAGAGCCTACCTGCGGACATGGGCTCCACTGTCCCCACTCAGACACTGCACACTCACTGGGACAGTACAAGGTACACTTCTGCACGGCCTCTGGGACCTCAGCCTGATTGCACAGAGTGTTGGGCACAGTCTCCACGCCGTGGTCCTCAGCAGTGCTCACACACCTACACAGAGAACACACATTTTAATTAGAGTATCACAGGCACGATGGATATCAACAAGTTTTCTCTACCCCATACAGGACACAGACATGACAACAGCTACAAGCAGCATGGCTGGTCAAAAAATAAAACTGTGTGTTAATTCAAATGGAAATCAGCTACGTGCACAACATGCTTTTGTTACTTCATACAGAGGGATTTTAACTTTGATCGGCTGACAAAGGAGCAAACAGAAAGTGACAACCAGCGAGAACAAATCTTAGTGCTCCTGCTAGTAACAGCTGAACATTTGGAAATAACTCAGCATTTCCCCATGCCTGGGGAATGAATATTCAGTAATAATGAATGCCACTCTGGTGCACGCAGTGCTATTACTTGGGGAAAATGTTAGCAAATCAAAATATGGAGGCTTTGCACCTCAGGGAGCTTTATGTATACATGGCATTTAGGTTGAAGAATACTAATTTAAATATCATGCTATGCTCCTGAAAAACCAAGGCTGCATATCTGAAATGCTTTTCCTATAAACCATGGCACATAAACACATGTTTCTTTTTATTTGCAATACACTGGACTCAGCAACACACTCACTGTCAGATGGCCAGATATTGCAGCTTTATGCAAGAACATACCAGCTCTTTTTGATCGGAATACCTGAGCTTTTGTCTTCACGCACCTGACTTCCCTCGTTTGTATTCCTTCTCCACAGTGAAGGGAATTTTGTTCGCTGCTGATTTTGCATGGAGACCATGGTCCTACTTCCCAGGAATACTGATTGCACTCACTGTAGCACGGGACTGCCTCGTGCACCTGACAGGAGAAAGAACCAAACTCTTCAGCTGAACTGTCTAGGTTAGCGTGTCTGCAGAACAAACCCACAGAAAAGCACACTGAAAAGTATCCTGGCTTACACTCCTCATGCTGAGGCTGTTGTAATGGCTTTAAGTTCATTTATTCATTATTGACTTGCCAAGGGATTTTTAAGTGTATAATGAACAGCAGTATGCATGCAGCATCTTCGGAAGCAGGATAAATAACAGCTATTTCCTGCAGCCAGAAGAGGAACTCCATTACAATTTCATTTGCTCTGCCTGCTCTCAGGATTATCTATCACATGTCATTCACCAAGATCGTATGTACCACATCCTTTTGTATTTCAGCAGGTACAAACTTAAAATCAGCACTCATTTACCTTTGCTTCTAATGCATTCTTATAAGCCATTTACCATAAAAGAATGAAATTTCATGCCTCCTACAAATTTCATTTTTATACACAAAACTGGTAAATGCTTTTTTGCCTGCAAGTGACTTATCTCTAACATATCTCCTAATCAAACACGACAGTGTGTTCACCTAAACTATGGTATCTACATAGGGAGAAAAATACAGGCAAAAGCTTGATAAAAGGTGCCAGATATTCAGGCTGTTAAAAGCAGCAGTGAGATATAGCACTTCAGCAGATTTTTAGGTTTAAATAAATGAATGCATCAACAGTTCTATTACAGTGATGAATAAAAGTTATTTATTTTGAATCTGGGTTGTCTGCAGAAGCTGATTTGAAGATACAGTATTCCCTGTTGCTTTGCATGAAGCATAATGTGCTGCCCTGGAAAAATACAACACACCTAAAATTTCTTCTTCCACATACCATAACCTCCTCAGCCTTGCTGCTGTGAAGCCATTTCATTCTCACTTGCAGAATAACTATAAATCAATAGTCTTCCTCCCAACTACCCCCCAAAAAGATTCAGACACGTGTTTAATAATTTGCAGCTTCATTTTAAAATGGTAGATTATGACTAGACTATGTTGTGGCCAGAAGAAAAAAGAAATCTTTTTTGTAACCTTTTGGACGTGGGAGGACAAGAAAATTGAGATACCAGTCTGAAAACAAAACTGGTGTCCCGTCAGAAAATCACCTTCATTTCAAATGGAAGGAAAACAACTTGAAAAGGAAAACTCCTTCAAAAGAGAAAATGTCAGAAACTAATTTTAACTGTGGGTCTGTCTATACATTGTGCATAGGTTTAGCAGAGAGGGAAAAGTAACGGATGATGAAAAGTGGAAAACATGTAAAGGTGAAAACAGGAAAGAAGGAAATCAAAGTCTGAACTGGCGAGGGCAAGGACAATATGAACCAGTAAGAGCATCACATTTCACACAGAGGGAAAAAGGAAGGGAACAAAAGGGGCAAAGGCAGTCATACCATTAGCACATTATTATTAAACACGTATTATTAAGCACATTATTAAGCACAAATTACAAACCTGGATGTGTCTTTGAGCATCCTGAACTAGCAGAAGGTGTCTCTGCTCATGATGGGGGAGCTGCAAACAAGATGATCTTTAAGCTCCATTTGAACTGAAGCCACTCTCTGGTTCTATGTGGACTGTGCACCAAGGCACTGGCTTGGCCCAGCTCCAGAGTGTGCAGGTGTCTGTGCACTGTACAAAGTGCACACAGAGCTAAGCTTCCCACACTGAGCAAGCAGCACCACAAGCACTGCTAATTAGCTGAGCAGCCAGGCTCGTTATCATTAACTGGTGTACATGGGAGCACAGAAGAGCAGCACTCACCAAGCCTGGGCTCAGCATCAGCCAGCAGGCAGCCCACGGATGCTGGGCCACCATCCTGCCCCACCAGCCTGTCACCTCCACTCACTCCTGCAGCCACATCCCTGCACATGCCAGGGACAACAGCAATCCCTCTTCAAGCACTGCAAAGCCTTTGTGTTCCCCACAGACATCCATCCAGGAGACGGATGTAGAGTCAGGGAGTATTTATTAGTTTCCCTGCTCCACAGGGGGAAGGAAAAACTACAGCCTGCCTATGTTGCCTGACAAAACACCCTGTCATCCACAGGAGACGATTAGTGAGGGAAACAGGTGCTTGAGGCACGATCAGTTTTTTCCTCATCACAGAGGGAATGAGCAAAGAGCCAAGCTTGGACAAAACTGGCTGCCAGGGGCCAGCCCAGTGAGAAGGTGCCTCACAGGGCAGTGTCAAGGATGGTAAAACTTAATAAGTCTATTAAGAGCTGGGTGGCCTGTTCCTGCTTTTAGACTTCTGGAAAGGAGGCTGAGGTTGGCAGCAGGCAGGAGGTGCTGCCTCCCTCCCTCCCTCCCAGCCTCCACAGGCACAGCAGGGCAGCCAGGGCAGTCCAGCACAAACAGCAGCTTTGGGGACTTAAGATTCTTTTCCTTGCTCTATTAAATAACCCTTCCTCAGGGTTAGGGTACACCACTGTGAACCTGCAGGCTCTCAGCACTGCCTCAGCATTCACCCTGCTGCTGAAGCCAGGGTGAGGCCAAAGCTTGGGAATCCCATCTCACTGTCTCAGTGACCTCTGACTGCTCCACCTTAACATCTGTTAAACCTCAGACCTCTTCTAACCAGCAAAGCCCACCTGTGGACAGCAGCAAAGGTTTAACATCAGACATTTACCATAAATGTGTTTTTGTGGTCAAAACCTCCTGTGGCATGTACGTGCTGGAGTAACTGTGTAGGAAAACCAGATGGAGTTGGGCAGGCATGGGATACCACTTGAACTAAAATCAATCTGAGGAATCCTGTGAGCCAAAACAGAAATCCCACAGGCACTGACACAAATACACGTAATGTGAAGTGATACTTCAAAATGTGCTCTTTAAAGAGCAGGGAGGATCACAATAACAAAGCCATTAATAGAGCACTCCTAGCCTGCTGTCTGACTGTATCAAACCGGATCAATTACGTGTGAAGTGCCATCAGCTCTCTTCCTCCTACAACAGACAGACAGACAGACATCCCACTTTGTGCTGGAGGAGGGAGGGGACACAGCACTGGCTGCTTGTCCCTGGGGTACCTCAGATCCCCAGTGATCTGCTGCCGACCTGTGCAGTACTTCGTCTTCGGTCAGGATCCCCAGCTTACACTCACCACCGAAAACCTGGATTATAGTTGTCACAAATAACCTGTTTTCCTCAGTTATTGTGCTGACACCACAGCACACTGTTCCTGTGAACAAGCTCTCCCCTCTGCCCTGAATCAGTGCTGAGCAGTGCCATCTCTGGCAGCACCTCTGGGACACTGGGGAGATGTAAATAACCACCTGCGTCAGCAGGAGGGACAGATTTCTTCAGAACAAGTTACAACAGGCACCCGTGGATGCCATTAAGCCCTTAAGTGGGAGTCTCAAAGAGATGCAAGATTTCCACGGGTGGAACTCAGTAGGAATGAGTTCAGGAAGCTGTGAATGCAATTTGTAACTCCATCTTTGCATTTAAAAACCACAGTGATGTGGCATGTGGTCCTTTCCTCCACAGGAGAATGTTTTCCTCCCATTTTCTCTCCTGGCTTGCCATAATTTGTTTTCAATCACCTCCAATTCCTCCTTTCTTTTTTTTTTAATTTGGAAAAATCCTACAGCAAACCTTAAAGCCTTCCAATTACTGTTTTTGCTAGGAGCTGTGCTACTTAAGGAGGTCAAACAGATGTGCTTTTGATTTTTCATTTTCAAAGGGTTTTGACTAAGCATTGCTATTCTGTGGGTCCCACAAAACAGAGGACTCTAGGTTTACTTCTCACCTCCTGGGTCCATGGGAACACCCCTGTCCTGACCCTGAACAGAGGCTGGGATGGAACGTGGTGTCCTCACTTCCCACCAACCCAGGAACCCAAAGCACCCAACCCTGGAGGGGGTTGGGATGTGCTCCCATGGATCCCTGGCTGTTACAGAGTGCATTCAATCTTCAAATTACACAAGGACTAGGTCTCCTGGCCCCCATCAAGTTTGCCATCTATTAACTCTACTGCAGATACAGAATCCCTTGTAACACTGAGATACTTCTCTCCCCAAGCACAAAGACAACAGTTCCTTTGAAAATAATCTGCTTAATGCTCAGCCTTCCTCAAGCTTATGCAAACCTGCTATGACAGTGCATTTACAAACCCCTTCACACCGAGCCCCTGTATGGAGCTGTAGTGCCACAATCCATGTCCTGAAGGACAGAAATTAAATTAATTCCATGCAATAGGCACAGGAACCCATTGTTCTGCATGGAGGGAGAAAGATGCTGGAAGCTGCAGACACTTGACCCGAGAGGAGCTGCAGAGATCAGCACCCCGGGCAACCAGCCTGCCTTCATCCCTCACTGCCCCAAAAAATAAACACTTCTGGCATTTTAGCAAATTAACTGCATTTCTCAATTTTTATTCATATTTACCTGCTGGGTTTTGGGCTCAATGAAGCAAAGGCTGAAACAAAGCCTGCCTGAAGCCAAGGGGAGTTTTGCTGCTGCCTTTCACAGGATCACTCTTTGTAGTCGGAATTAAACCGGAACATTGCTTTAACACCTGAGTCCCAAAATCAAGTTGATGGGCACAGTTCTCAATAAATTAAAGGGAAGAAGGACAAAAGCTACCTTTTAAGAGACAGACTACTAAAGCTTACCCTAATAAATGAACCCAGTTCCTATTCACTCCAATGCAAATCCTGAGCCCTTGCTAAAGCATTATTGACATGGACAGTTACTTCAACAAGATATGTAAGTATTAATCTATTTATTTTCTCTTTTAATAGCTGATACTTGCATTTTAATGAAAAATCCAAATATCTGACCACCCAAGAGCTTTGGTGTGATTTATATTGTTCTCCAACTTATTTATTTAAATGTAGGCTTGCAAAGGACTTATAGAAATAAATGAGCACTTGCTCATCTGATGTTATTCATTAGAAGAAATTCATACCTATACTTCAGGTAGCCTGTCTGATGAGCACCTGCAGAATAAACTAGAATGAGGTTCAACGCTTCTGAAAATCATAGTGACTTCATATTTCAGTGAACATCAAGATTTATTGTCCCTCAAGGTAAATATTGACTCTGGTTTTCCCTCAGTCGATATTTTAGCTTTCATGACAGTAAATCTTGGTGTTCACTCCAACTAAGTCAATATCTGCTTATTATATTAGAACAACCAAACTGATCACTGTAGCAGTTGCCTGAGACCCTGAGGACTACCTCTGTGCTATTCATTTCTAATACAAATGGGCTAAATTCATTGCTAACATAAGTTCATTTCACATGGCTGCCTGTACATGAAGGTTACATTAGACTTAATACATTGAACCAGTCAGAACCAAAGAAATAACAACCCGTTTTCAAACTGTGGAACCACCATGAGCAACAGTAAAGGTAGAGAAGACTTCATATAGCAAAGAGAGCTGACTTGCTCTGGTTTGCAGAGACACTTGCTGGTAAGGGCTAAAACCACTCCTACTGACACTGGACAGCAATTTGCCCACTTCTAACTCTTTTTGCATAACCACCTGTATGTTCTCTGCTTATCCAGGCTGCAAGAGGAGAGAGCAGTGGGATGTTCTCCTCCTCTTAGAGCTTATGGCCACCAGCTACTCACATATGGGCCACAGGCAGCACTTCTCTTGCAACAAGCCTGATACAAATGGATCCACAGCACGGTGGAAATACATCTGAGAAAATGTCCATTCATTGTAATAATCTACAAATTTGATTTCCATGTTGACTCCATCTCGTTCATCCTAATCTTTTCTTTGGTTGAAAGATATCCATATATTAACTGAATAACTTTTATAATGTTCCAATACTGTTTTCACATTCTGTTTAATAGCAACCAGATAATTTCTAACAATGAATTTCTTTTATTTAGTTCTTTAAAACTGAATTAAAAATTGAGTACTTGCTTTGTTAATTACTTAACTGAGTGTTTGATTTGGCAGATCTAAGCACGCACTTAAAAGCTTTACTGAATTAACTGTATATCTGAAGGACCAGCACTTGCACATTAACAAACACTACATCACAGAAATTATCTCATTAAAATTTCAACATTAAATAGCTCTCTTTAAAATAAAATTGATTTTATTTCATGCTAGTTTATATGTTGATCACGATTGCCACAAATATGCTAACCACTCACCAGTATTAAACCTGGTTGAACACTTAATTTTCAAGCAAATAAGATTTTGCAAAGCAGCAGCTTCCCTGATGAATATTTGTCTTTAGGTATTTGGATGCTGCAGCAAATAGCCACCAAAACTTAAAAAACAGTTGGTCAAAATGACTTAAGAGCACAAAAGTTTGAACAGATCTGTGGTAAGACTTCTAAATTATCAGAATTACTGAATTTTGTATGCCTCCAGCAGATCCCTGCACAAATACTTGTGAAACAAATTCAGCAGTTTTATTTTATTTACACCCAAATCAAAGGAGTTTGTGCTTCTTACCTCCTTTGTGGTGCAGAGAAAAGAAAATCAATTAGAGCTTTGCCAAGGCTCTGAAAAACCTTCACTGGTGTTGAACCAAAAAAAACCCAGAAACTGTCTAAAACTTTGTATCCAGCAAAATGATGGGATCTGTTTTATTCTGAGTTCAGAGCCAGGGCAGCAATTCCAACAGCACAGACACAGAGTTACTCCAGCTCCCAGGATCTGCCCCATGGGCAGAATGGAAGCCCCCACACAAACAGACCCCTCACCCTTATCCACTTCAAAAACTGCTGAAAAATTATTCTCTCTGAAAAAAGTGATAACAGTTATCAAACCTCTGAAGTTTCCCCTGCTCTTGATTATCTATTTATGGCCCAATCCTCAAAACTGCTCAACTTTAATCCTAATTTACACATGAGACAACTGAGGATGAAGAGTTGAGTGATTCACTAGAGGGTGGCAAGGAAGCCCTCGGGGAGTGCGGGACTCAGTCTGGAAATGCCCAGTTTCTTGCACTAACTGGATGATATCTCAGCTTAAAATCAGATCCTGGAAAGTTCAGATAGAGACATTTCAGGATGAAGCCATCAAAAAAAGCAGCACTGTAAAATTCTGTCTGCAAAATGAGGAAAAGAGGAGAAATTAGGAAAGCAGCAGGGTACTCTTGCTAAAAAGACATCTGGATGCTGCATTTTCCCTCACCACGGCCTTTAGATGCTTTTACTTCAACTATTTTTTTTTTTGCTGGACTTTACAAAATGTTCCTAGTAAACCCCTTACTTTCTTCTAATGGATAATTAAATATTCCAAGTCAGACACTGATTTATTTCAAATTCTTAAGTGCAATGAGTGGAAAATGCCTTGTTTAGAAAGTTAATTGAGGCGAGCTCTGTCGAACCGCAGTCATTACATCTCACTCTGATAGAACTACCATGTTGCTCAGCAAGGTTTATTAATTCATATTTACAAGTGGTAAGTGGTTTTATTTGCTGTGAGATTGGTGCAGGCACTAGAAACACCAAGTGGTAACAGGGTAAAGCATGAGTGCTCTTTCTCAGAGATTAAAATACCAAGTTGGCATCATTCAACATGAGTAAATTAGGAAAAAACATGCAGCTCCCAGCCCCAAACCTGCCTGTCTGGTGTTACTCTGGTTTTACTCATGATTTTACTGTCAGTACAACCTCTAAGGAGCAGGACATAGCACAAAGTATAACCTTGCATATATTGAGTATTTATTTCTACCTGAAATACTCAGGCAAGACAATTTAGTCTCAGAGTTTTCCAAAAAAAATTGAGGCATGTAAGTGGGAAGGGGGGGGCTTATGAAAATACAATCACAAAGTTTGTGCCAGTTCCTGTGCCTCTGCTTTTTATTGTACATTTTAATTATGGTTCATTCCTACCAAGAAAATACTAAATCCAGACAAGATACTAACAAATGCCATCTTACAATGTTGTCAAATACGGGGGTTTAAGACAAGGCAGAAACTCATTAGTGAGAATTTCAGTGCTTTTTTGCAGATTTCAGAACTTGTAGGTGCTGCTACCTCCCTGTCACAAAGCCAGACAAGCATAGAAAATTTAAGTAGATAGAAATAAATCAATATCCCTTGTTTCTGAAACAGCACATTTTGCTGCAGCTGAAGTTTCAGGGGTAACAAACAAATGTGGCACCTCTCTGGATGAATCTGTAATGTTATAATAATGTTGGATCCAGTTTTAAAGAGAGGAAGAGAAAAAAAAGCTGATTGATGAAGAAAACATCAAAGCCCTTTTTACTAGATGAGAACAACAAGATGAAGACAGATTGCAACACCAACCTGAGCCTTTGTAGATGTCCATGTTAGCAGGGCATGACAAGCAGAAAGGAAAGAAAATTATATATGCATTAGTTTGGCTGCTGCATGATAATATTGCAAAAAAAAAAAAAAAAAAGGAAAAAAAGGCAGAAAATCTGCTTAAAATAAAATTGCCACAATGTAATGTTGCATTCAATGCTTTGATTACCCCATCTTAAAAAAAAATTACCTCAAGCAGAAATCAAGCATTTCTTTGTGAGTGAATGAAAAGCTCTACTATGCTGAAGAATAAAGCAGAGCTCATTCAGCTCCATCCAGCAATCCTCAGGAGCTCATCACTGTACCTCACAATCAAAGTTTAGGATAATAAAAAAAATTTTTGAAAATATATGAACCTGAAATCTGGTGAGACACCCCACACTTACGGACTATCAGACACACGAGACCAGAAAGGCTTTCAGGTATTTAGATATTAATTGGGTGGCTCTGTCATTAGTGAAGCCTGCAGCAGCCACATCCCTCTCCTCTCCTCTGACTGAAACACCCAAGAAGCCCCCACAGAGGAGTGGCAGGAGCCACCCCAGCGTGGGGACACGGAGCTCTGGAGCCTGTCACCACCACCACTGCGGCTCCCGCGCAGCCAGCTGGCGCTCCCAGAGCAAATGACTGCTCCAGCAGGTCAGAAACCTGCCCCGGTGGGATGTGAGCAAGTAATTACTCAATCCAGAAGCCAAGTCATCTGTCACATGAAATGAAATAAACCTTGTCACCAAACACAAACAGTCCCGCAGAAGCACTTTCTTTGTAGGCATCTGGACAATAGGCAATTTAAAGGAAAGACCATCAGAGCTTCCTGCTAAGTTAAAAACGATGCCTTGGAGACAAAGCTCAGCCCCAGCCTTTCTTTTAGGAGATTTTATATAATTTCAAGGTCTAAGAGCTTCAAATTGATATTCTATCTGTTCATTTTCATGTCTTAAGCAAGAATGAATTAACGCAACAAGAGCAGTCACATCTGTCCTTACTGTAGTATGATCTTGAACTGACAATTTTTTCCACACGAGATTTAAAACCAGTTAACTGACAAGAACAATTTGATTGATAGCACTATAGACAAGAGATAAAAGAGACTGGGGAGTGTCAGGCCATTGAAAGTTACGTTTTTTGAAACACTCTTCTATGAGGCTACAGCAAAGGCTGGAAGCAGGAGCAAGCTGCTCCTGAGGCTTCCCGCAGTCACAGCAAGAAACGGTCCAGTTTATGTTCCTGCAAAAGCAAGAACAGAAATGCAAACCAGTCCATAACCTGATTGTTTCGTCAGGATGAGACTGTGGCTCTCTCCCCAGCCCACTCAGCAGCAGGTCCCATTCCTCCTCAGCAGCAGCCAGGCAGAAATGGATGCTCACAGGGAGAGCGGGACAGGCGCTGATGGATGAGTGATAGATCCCATTGCTTCAGAGCTCAGAGAGATCACCCACAGCCTGATTAGTAACTGGAGCTGGAAAAATTTCCCTAGAAGAGCAAGGTAATGCAGAAGGCAGGGGATGTGACAGCCTGTTGCACGGCCTGTTTGTGAGAGCTGTCTTACTGCCAGACGTTAGTGCTGTGTTTAGACGCGGCAATAACTCGGGTGATTTTCTCCCTGTAATTACAGGTGAGGCAAAGGCAGATCCCCCAGCAGTGCTGCACAGAGCCAGCCTCGGGACCAGCCACACAATTCCACAGATGTGAAGGCGGCTAAAGCCACACCACAGCACACTTAAAAATCCTGCAATTGTTACAACCTGACAGTTTTTATTGCTGTTTCTTGCAGGTGGATCCAGACAGAAAAGATTTAGGTACAGAAGAGCCGAGTTTTCTTCCCCGAATGCATATGTTCAAGGAAAGTGATGTGCTGCAGAGAGAAACCATGCTTCTACCTGAAAGAACATCCATATTTAATAAACTAAAGGCTCCCTTGAGCCAGAAGTTAAATTTTACCCAACCTGCTTCAAACATCAGAGTGCACATGCACTGTCCCCAAGCTAAAAGACAAGAGGCGATTGCTTGCGAGCCACTACCTTGTGGGGTAGCTGACATCTTCTCTGTTTCCATTGCTTCCTTTCTTCTCTGCTCCCATTCCTTTCTTTCACGGCAGGGAATATGTATTTTCAGATTCCTACATTTCTATCACTGATCTGTAGTTTGAGGTTAAATGCTTTACATGGACCTGCACAAACCCACACAAATCAATGCAAAGACTTCCATTGAATTCCACTGGGACATGCTGTAGCAAGCAAGAAACATCTGAACATTTATAGGTGCTTGACTAAAAATTTAGGGGAAAAATAAGTATTGATCATGGTGAATTTTTGCTGCAGTATGTATTTATTTAAAATGGACATCGATACTGCCTATATATTGCTGATTAATGAGAAGCTATATAAAAAGTAAATAGATGGGTTTTTGAATAAATCTGACATGGAACACATCTCTAGGGGTGTGCAGGGGGGGTTGGACTAGATAATATTTTTAAGGTCCCTTACAACCCAAACCGTTCCATGATTCTGTGAGGGAACAACAGAATAATTATTCATGCACATGTGCCCATGCTCTGCAAACACCAGCATCTAGCACATAGCTGTATTTTCTTGGTTTTAGGGAATTTATGAGTGTCTGACTGCAGGAACCCTGCCAGAACACTGAACTCCTGATTTGTTCATATACCAGAGGGTACTGTACCCTATGATAAGCACCACCAGTGCACCAAGTCCTGCTCTGTACCACCATTCGGGATGGGGATGTCAGGGCACGAGTGATTCGGCAGTTCTCACACCTCTGCCATTCCCTGGAGCACCACCTTCATGCATCCATGATTCTGGAAATAATGGAGTGAAAAAGGCTGTTTCCCAAAACAGCAAGTAAAAGGAGAAAATAGAAAGCAAATGCATATGGAGACAACACAACCCAGCTGTGCTTCGCAGTGTGTTATACTCATGAACCACTCTACCTGAAACCTTTCAGAGAATTAAATAATGCAACACAGCAAATAGCAGGTGATATAAATTAGAGGATGCAGTAATTTAAAGATCATGCAAATGGTCTAAAGGAAAGTATTCACTCAGCCCATTGCAGATCAGAAAGTAAGGAAAATTAACAAGGCAGAGGCAAGAAACTGATGTCAAATAGCAGATCTGAAAGGAACTGAAGAGTCAAAGAAATAAGGGGAAACAACATTACCTAACACAGAAGCCACACAGAGAAAGCCCAACACTAAAAGAAAGTCAATTTACAATAGAGGGAATGGCAGAAAATGGAAGATCAATAGGGTGAAGACAAAGAACGGTGAGATAAACTTTTTATGATAGGGACTGACTCAGAAAGCTTGGCCAACAAGGAGGGCAAACTTGAAGAGACACTTGAAATAACTCCTGTGTCAATGGGGTTATTTAGGAATGACAGGGATAAGATGCCCAGCATCTTCAGAAGATGCAATGCAAGAGAGCTCGAGGAAGAAATGAGGAAAACAGTGAATTGCACAGCAGTCATACAAACCTTTATTCTTCAGAAAATATTTTTCTACAGACATCATCTATAAGCAGCAGAAAATAACAAGGAGATGAGTAGCAGGCAGCATGGGTTTGTCAAGAACAAACTGTGTGAAATCATTCTAATGTTCTTCAGTAACAGGATAAGAGATGCTGTGGATAGGGATGAAATAGCAGGTATTATGTCGACCTTAGTAAGCCTTTCACAAACCTTCAGGCTAAGGCAATATGGTTTGGATTAATCTAATACTCTGCAGTACAATGCTGGAAAATCACATTCAGAATAGTGAAGTGTAAAACTGGCAAGAAACCACACACATGGCTCTGCAGAGCTTTATGTTCTGTATCTAGTCATATTCCTTCTTTTCATTAATGTAGGGCTGATGGACTGAAAATGATTCTTACTGACTGTGGATGCTGCCAAGGTGAGAGGGACAGCGAGGCAACTGGAGGAGAGGAGCAGAATTCAAGATGTACCTTATGAATTGGTGACATGGAATGAAAAAAATAGGTTGGAAGAAAAGTAGAGAACTACAGAGACCAGAGACTGACCAGACAACAGCGAGAACACAGGATGAGAAACAAACAGCCCCTCAGTGGTACCACTGTGCTGGATCCAGAAATTGCAGAGAGCCATAAAGAGAATGTGATCCAATAGTATAGTAAAATGATGAGACAAATGCAGAGTTTGTAAAACACTGAGGTACCACTTCAGCTGTGGCACAGATTCGGGAAGCACAGCCAGGCTTAGGTATCCAAGTTGAAGAGAAATCTGAAGGATTTGAACCAACTGGGGAACAACTGATGGCAGTAACACTATAAAGACCAGAATCAAATTGCCAAGGTGAGCGGTGGCATTTCCTCTGTTGCTTTACAGGCAAACATTTAAAACACCAATATAATTAGTCACCATCTATATGATGGCAGGTCTGTCAACAAAGCATGGTATCACTGTCAGATAAAACAGCAATGCTTAGCCATAAAAAGAAATAACTATGCTGTATCACACCAGATGCAGAGTAGCAAAAAGACACCTGAGAGAGCTTTAAAGAGATCTTCCAGCAGCTTGAAACCATCTATCTGCAGCATCACTGAGCTCTATGCTGGCTTATTCACTGCTGCCTTGAATAAATCACAGATTGCCAGACTCTGTTTTGGAAACCTGGGGCTGTCTTATACCTCATAGAGGAACAGAGGGGAGGAATTGCCATTATATTAACTATTAACAACATGGTTGTTGTAACACTGCCTACAGTCCTAGCTCTTCATTGTAAAAGCATTGATAATGACAGAGCAGTTAAAGGAAACCCAGGAAAATAATTCAAAGTCTGGAACACTCACCTAAAAGTAGGAACATGAAGAAACCTACTTTGGTTCAGATGAGAGGTGGGAAAAAGGAGATTCAATTATTTTTGAGAATATACAGAGAGAATTTCTCTTAGAAGACCTCTTTTTTAAGCTAGCAGGTAAAGATGTATGTTCCCAAGTCTGAGAGCTTCAGTTAGACAAATTCAACTAAAAATTATAAACAGAGGGAACTTTTTAAGTATGAAGGAAATTACCTACTGGATCAGTTTATCCAGGGTTATATTCCTCCTCCAGCCAGTGAGTGTGCCTTTCCACAAACCTCCCCAGCTAGGCAGAGATTTGACTGCAGACTAGGAGCTTATCCTGTACAAGCAGTCAAAGCAGACCCTCATCATTCATCATCATCATCATCATCATCATCATCATCATCATGTACCTCTGGTCTTAGGATCTCTGAATGAGGAACTTCACAGAAGACTTCTAAATCATGTATCCAGTGAGCACCACATTTATTAAGCCACACTACATACTTTAAGTACAAATTGCACATTGAAGTTGAGGGGATTCTTGCGTGGATTTCACGCACATTTTGAGAGGCTCTCAAAAAACCACGGTTCTACATTATAGATCAGAGGCACACTGGAGTTCAGCCAGTTCATGTATCAGCCCATAAATGTGGATCCCCCAAAGATGACAATATTTTATTTACTGCATCAGCTCTAGCTACTAAATTTTAAGCAAGACAGGAGCTGGATTTCAGAGGGAGAATACAGTTCTTAGCTAGGTCATAATGGCACCAATGCCATCAGGATTAAGCAGGAAAACAAAAAAAGTAATTATTTAAATAAAGCAAACAGTCCCTTGCCTGCGTGTATTCATCAATGAATTCTGCCATTTCTCAGCTGTAACTCTGGGGAAGGTAAAATAGATGGAATACTTGAAAATGCAAATTGGAGTCTTCTGGATAGAGGCTTCCAGATCTTTGTTTTGTTTCTCAGACAGCTGCTCCTGCTGGTTTTTATTACTAAGACCCCTTACTTTGCAGTGCACCTCTGACCTTCCTGCAGGTCAGTGCATAGTACCTGGCACATGGACAAATATATGCATGTATGCATGGATATCACTAGGAATAAACAGGAGCTGATTGACAGGAAAGTGAAAAGAAAGAGAGAGAACAACTGGCAAAGAAGGGCAAATATTCACTGTGCAGAAGTGCATTTCAGGGGAAGCAAGAAAAAGAGAAGAAATATGGTAACAAGGGATACTGGCAGTGACACTGTGAAGGATGAAGGCAAAGAAAAGACAAAGGAAAACACTAAAGGAAGAGGCTCACTGTGTTTTACAAAGGCTTGACAAAATATAACACAAAGCAAAATACGTCTGAGGTGGGACAGAGGAGCACGGAGAAGCAATGACAAAGTTATTTGCAACAGGGAATACATGGAACTCTGCTGGGCTAGACTTGGGTCATCTCTTTGTGCTTTGCAAAGTCCTGTAACAGCTTTCTGATCGTGTGAGACACATGCAATAGACACAAAAGTTGGAAAAGCAGCAACACTTAAAAGGCTAATGCCTGTATATCTACTGACAGCTTGATAGTGACCTTAGAGCCATCATTTGCTCTATTGGCAACACATGTGTGGTTATTTTCAGCTTATTTCAAAAAGCCAGCTTTGGAAATCTTTGCTTTCAGCAAGCAGTGCAGGTGTAAGAACCAAGCTCCATTCAGCTTGTACCAAAGCCTCTCCCACAGAGCAGCTGCACACCAGTGTGTGTGTCCAGACACACAAATTTCAGAGAATGACAGACTCAAAGAATACGAGGTTGGATGGGACCTCGGGGATTATCTGGTCTAACTTTTCATGGCAAAAACACAGTCTAGGCAAGGCAGCCCAGCACCCTGCCCAGCATCATAAAAGTGTCCAACTTTCCCCAGAAACCAGCACCTCCCTGGGGAGATTATTCCAATGCATTATTCTCACTGAGAAAAAAATGTCCTTGTGTCCAGCTGGAAGGAGAACCCTTTTTCCTACCTGTTGCCTTTTCCACACAACTCCTTGCAAAAAGGGAGCCTCCATCTTCTGAGTAGCCACCCTTTAAATAATGGGACATGGAACAAGCCACATTTCACTGCTTTTTCTTTTAGGCTTACACACACACACTCCACAGCAAGGAAAGCAACTGCTCATTCAAAAAGCCATTTAAACATACTTGAGCATGACAGTAAATTCCTCTCAGTGTTTACTACAGGGACATTAGACAGTTTCCAAATGGCATTTTTAATTGCCAAATGTTGGCAAGTCTAGGCTATGAAGGACCAGCATAGAGCACATTGCTTCAGATGGGTATAGAGAAATATGGCCTGCTAGAGACCACTGAAAAATCCACTGCATTTGGAATAAATAATAGCTTAGGTTGGATTTTTGGTTGTTTTGGGTTTTGTTTTTTTTTTCAGATTATGTAATAGAACAACTGAGCTGCCTTCTGTAACCTTCTATTATATCAACAAAAACTTTCAGAGAAGGAAAAACACCAAACAAATTCCTTCTTTTGCACCATGGAAATGAAAAAAAAAGAAGTAATCAACTTTTATTTGTGCCTGTGCGTGTTTAGACATGGAAATATTTTTCTTAATAAAAACAAAAGACATTGCAATTTTGAGGAAAATAGAAACCTGAGGCAGCATTTTTCCCTTCTAAACACAGTGGAAGATGCTTCTCAAGGACAGTGCCTGACATTCTAACTCAGGCAACTGCTGGACACCAACAAAACCATATTTCTCACTGTGATGCTCAGCAAAACAGGATGTTCAAAATAAACAACTCAAACCACAAAATTTATACCTCTCTGTTCCTGCCTGGCTTCCTCAAGCACTGGACAGAGGTCTCTGGAGCAGGATGTGCTCCTGTTAAACACAAGGATGTGAGCAGGGAGCTGTGGTACACTGCCAGCCAGAGGGCTCTTTGTAAATATCTCTGACATGAGATTCCTCACACAAAAGGAAAAAGGATTTATTTTCCTCACTCATCCAGACAAAACAATTATGGCTGCACCTGAGCACTGCAGAGTAAAACCAAAGCAGCTAAAAGAAAAAGCCTAATGACACACTAGGCAGGAGCTGCATGGTTCACACAATCAGAAGACATCAGAGATATCCCTACTGCTGGCACCTGGGATTCCCACCTAAAATCAGGAACACATAAATCCCATCTGTCCAGTGGGGAATGCCATCAAAGCCACCCAGCACTGTTGCAGCCCCCTACAGCAGCAACCCAGAGGTGCTGGCAGGTGCAGAAGAGCATGAAGGATTACAGCATTCACCTGAGAGAAAGGCACCTCAACACTCCTCCCTGCCTACTGGAAAACTCCCTTGGATGCTTTCCAAAGATTATAGTCTTGATGCTTTTTGCATTCCTGGAATCAACAAAACATAACACCAGCAGGGAGGGCTGGGGCAGAGAAAAAGCTGATAACAGACACTATGGTAATGGCTATGCTTTCAGGACTCCCTGGGGATGAGGTGAGATGCCACAGTGGGTAAAATACACCTTTCCTTGGGGGACAATTATGGGAGGCTTAAAGAAAATTAGGTGAAGTACTGAAGGAAGCCCCTGATGGTGTATACAAGGGCAGCTCTAAAATAGAGAGCAGACCAGGATACAATGAGGCAAGATTATCTTTGCTTGTACAGTAATATGTGCAGACTCCTTCAGAGCACATCTACTTACAGCAAATGACAATTTCATCTATTCTAATGGTAAGAACGCATTCCCAACTTTTGTTGGGAATTAGCCCCCTCAGACTGACTGCTTCAAGAAGCCTATCTTGTTTTATCCCAAAGCAATGTTATACTAAGCATTCAGACTTTTTTCTGCTATATTGTCTCTTTTGGATTGTTTTCTTTGTTTCCATTGCACCACAAGCACGCCAGAAGTGCAGACACAGCAGCAGCAGACAGGGGATGTAAGCACATCTCCAGTGAGGTCGTGTTCTCCATCAGGCTAGCACGGCAGCAGAGGCAAGTGCTGCTCTGACACAGCAGAAATAACAGGACCATGAACGTGGTTATTCATCTTCTCCATAGCTCACTCCATCAGCAGAATTACACATAGCAGTAATCCACGCCCAGGCCTCTGGTAGGATCTAATGAACTTGAGAAATTCCTATAGGAAGAGTTAGTTTGCTCCTGTTTCAACAGTTCTTTACTTTTGAAAAGGGCACTGTGGCATTGGTTGATTAGCTAGGAAGACTCTTCCTTATGGTCAGCCTCTATCTCCACTCTTAATTCCAGCCCGTTACCCTTGCTATACCCCCAGGCACCAGTAACCAGTGTCTTTCTTTGATATTTACACCCTTTATGTGTTTGGGAACTGCTACGAACCCCCACAGACACTGCTCAGCCCCAGACACCATTTCACACCAGTATTTGGCTCTTCCTCCTCTCCCAGCAGTGGCATGACACAGCTGTGTTACCTGCAGCCCAAACTCCCCTTCAGAAGCAGCCTGGGCAGCACAGGGGGGCTGGATGGCCCCAGCCCACACAAGCCCTAGAAATCTTTAGCTTAAGCACACACAGGTTGAATCCAGACTTTGATGGAAAAGGGGAACACACCATTCAAACACCACACTGCTTGCTCTCCCCTGGCTCCTTGGCCCATTTACTGTGCTCTTCCCAAGCATTAAAAGGGAAGAAAAGCTCTCTACCAATGTTTATTACACAATTCAGTTTTATATCAGCATATTTAACTTGTTTACGCTGAACTCTGCTGCCTGAGCAAAGAACCATTGAGAGGAGTCTTAGGGGATTACGTTCAGTATTTTCTCTTAATTAGGCCGTGCTGGCTCTGTGCTGCGTTTATCTGCATCCTCCCACAAACTGGAACTGTGTATCTCAATATTGCATAAATGTTTTTACTCTTCTCAGAGATAAACCTAAGGAGGTTAGACTGGTCAGCTTCTCTCAGGTTCTTGCCAATTATTACCCATGACCTCACTGCCCTCATGTACATGTCCCTTATCTCCCTCCAACACTTCCTGCTTTTGAATGCTTCTGATTATGTGATAGAGCCTGAAAAATGGCCAGGGGCTCCCTCTGTGATTTGCTCTTTCAGAAAATGCTCTCATTTGCTCACTCTTGCCTTCAACTGTTCCTTTTTCAATAGATCATTTGGGACAATAATCTGAAAGCATTTATTGCAATTGGGCTGGTTTTCCAGAATCATTTGGTCTGCCAACTATTGAGATTCATCACAGCACTGGATTTCAGAAACCTGGGGGCAAGGCAATGTCCAAGATTTCCTAGAAGTCATGAGAAATCTAAGGACTAACCTCTACTGCCTGACCTAGCTCTCCTCAGGCTGCAGCACATTGCCCTGCAGAGATTGTGCCTATTTAACATGAGCATCAAGAACAGTGTGAGGCTATAAGTCACCTCAGAATCTTTAATCATACTTTCAGACCAAGCACTGGGAATCTAAGTGTCAATGGGACTTCACCCTGCAGACACCTTTAAGCCCAAAACACCATCATCCTGCCTGGGCTCCCACATCAGGCAGGTCAGCTGGCTGATGGCTATTTTATTCATGTTAAAGCTTTATTCAAAACATTCAGCCTAGTATATGTAGGGCATGGAAGTTCCTGCAGGAGAAGTAGGTCGGTGAGCTGGCCCTCATTTCAGTGGGAGGTAATTTCTGAGAGCAGACATCAAAATGCAAGGCAGGGAAATTATGGCTGTTTCAGGACAGCACAAGCCACTGGCTGAGGCTGCCAAGATTAGCTGGGGGAGATCCCAGCCTCTGGCACAGTGCAGTGGAGCTGTCAGGTACTGATTCATAACAGAAGGCAAGGACTGGGAGAGCTCAGTTTCCAATTCAGCCCAGGATCCCTGAGCATCAAGGGTTTTCCTGAATTATTTATTTGGTTCAACAGGTGATCTTTGGTCTTTAGATTATCTTATTCCACTCAGCCACCTCTCTAATGTATTTTTTTTTCATCTTCTGCCCAACTTTCCTTATAAAAATTAATTTTCTCTCTACTTCCTTTGCTCAGCCATGTGCTGAATCCCGGATGACTGTCCTTTCTTAGAAGAATATATAATAGGTGTCCATTTTCCCAATGGCAATATTCAATAAATGCACAGCTTAGAATCACAAGTACTAGAGATAAAACATTCTTGAATAACGTCAATATAACTTTCCAACTAGTTCAATAGCAGTATTAGTTCCAGTATGACAATGTCTTATTTTCAAACAGTTATTTATAAGGCTTTCATCAAGTTACCTGGGATTTTTCTTTTTTTTTTTTTTTTCTTTTTTTTGCATAGCTCCTTTCTCCTTAATATTCAGCATAAAACATCTCTGAAATCAGAGCTGAAAAACCTCCTGGCTAATTTGATGTTTCAAGTGTCAGTACAATTTTCAGAAAATACAAGGATTACCAAGGTCAAAAGAATCATTTCAACTTACACCTCCATGTTCATTCAGAATGAGCTTTGAGATACCCTTTGGGGACAAGATGTTCTAGCCCCAGTTTCAATAAATGTAGCTTTGAATTCGGGTGACCACTCAGGATTACTTGAGCTCCTGCTTTAGCAGTTTAAGTCATCATCACCATGCCACTGGATTCTGTTCATTATTCTGCTCCTTGTTGTGGTTTACACCCCCCTTCCCATTCTGCCTGTGAACAGGAGCACACACACCACCACAACACATCCCCAGGAGAACACAGCTCACAGCTGAAGGCTGGTGGGTCCATAAACCCTCTCCAGATACTCACACACAGCACATCACCAATACACTCCGAGAGTTCCAACTTCAGAGGCTGAAGGGAGCAGTTCCAAAACTGGCACAAGGGCTACACCCCTCTTTTATCTCAATTTTCACTGCAGGAACTGAAGGAGCCAGTAATTACCAACTCATGTGAGGCATCATTTGTTTTTTGAATGCTAACTTCTCATCCTGAGTGGGCTCCTGCCCGTGCAGCCAGGAGACAGCCACCGGATGTGCCACTAATTGGTCGGGCGCCAGAATGGAATGTGCTCCCTCAGTGTCTCCTCCATAAATCCATCAGCATGTCAGCCAGGAGTTAGCCCTCAGAGAGGAAAAGGAATGGGAAAGGCGTTTATGAGCTTGACAGGATTTTAGAGTAAAAGTTAAGGGAAGAGATGATGGTTTGGGGAGACACGCCAGAGGACAAGTGACTGCTGCAGGTCCTGGACAATTATATTGGGGTCAGCCACCAGCGGGGCACCTGTCTGAGGTGCACTAATGGAAGGCACTCACTTTCCAGACATCACTGTGACATATTTGAACACAGAAGAAATTGGTCGAGCTGTGTTTGGATGCTTCTGTGAGGATTTTTCTATTTCCTGATGACTTTCTGTGAAAAATGAATTCAGGCATATTAAAGATTTGCAAAGTTTTGTAAGTTGCTAATAAATGAGGGCTATGTTTGGGTGTGCAAATTTTTCTGCCAGGTGTATCTCCCTGCTAAAATACCAGAGGTTCAGTAATGCAAGAATACAAGAAAAAGAAGCAGCAGCTCTTATTAAAATTAGGCTATGTGGCCAGTAAAGGCAGCACTGTGCTTCTTAAACAAATCAGAATTAAACAGCCCAAAAAATGGGCTGGCCACAGCCATAGACAAACCCTTTAAAGTAGTAATCTACACTTGAGGATACATCTTTAACAAGCAATAAACTTACATAAAAAGGTTCATGCATTTATGCAAAAAACTGCATTACAGAGATCAAGCCACCTCTGCAAGAAAAAGAGCATGCCATCAAATTTATTTCCAAAATCAGTTTCATGCTAAGCTACAATCTCATTTAGCTAAAAATAATGGAAGAGGAAGGGAAAAAAAACACCCAAAATTATTATTAAAATGAACAGAACAGAACATTTACCAGATGTTCAGTCTCTCCACCTACCCCTTATCCTTCTCGTTGTCTGACACTTCTTTTAATTTTACAAGTGCATCAATAAGATCATGAATCACAACAATAAAACAGGTGCCATTAAAACCCTCAATTTAGGCTGCTAGTTAAGGCACGTTATAGGCACTCACCTCCTTCCATTGACTATGTAAGGATGGGAGCCTCCCAGCTTAAAAGATTAATGGGAATACCTCTACAGTGTCTTTTTTTCCCCTAATTTTTCTTTAACATCCAACTTATCCTACTCTAGAAGCTAAACCATTCCCATTTCTCCTTTCCCTGTCACATTTAGTGCTCCAGTCCCTGCTTTAGCCAGTCCTAAACATTCCTCCTGTCAGTGTTAAGTTCAGTGAGGTTATTGCTTCTATCAGAGCTGGAAGGTGCACAGAGAAACTCAAATGAGAGGCAAAATACTCAGCTACCTCCCCTTTCTCCACCTCATTCTTACCTGAGCAACACACAAAGAAAAGTCAGAAGCTGCTAAACTGCCCCACCATGGGTAACGACTCACTTGTATAAACAATATTGCTGCCTGGCCTTTCCAACCCTTCCTTGGTGTATTCCTACAGGAATAAGGAGCCAGCCCTGTGCCAGTGGTAAACTGGGTGCTTTGTTTAACTACATATGACATTCCTGGATTCATCCTGAAAAAGTGGGAAACACCCCACCAAGTAGCCAGTGAGGGTCATCAATTGTCCATATTTAGCTTTATGGCAAATGAAGGAAGAAGAGGAGCAGAAAGAGGAACCAACAGCTGAAGAAACACACGTGGAGTGGGAGAAGGGACCGTGTACTTGTGGTACTTCAACACATGGACAAGACCAGCCAAGCCATCAGTGAAAACAGCACTGCAATGAAGAACTATTAACACCTTTTCAGGAAGAATGGCAAGATCACAGCAGCCTTTGCCAAGTGAGAAACAGGCAAAGAGAGGACGTGGGGAAGAGAACATCATGGAAAGAACTCAATAAAACCAGGGGTCTCATGAATTATCAGACTAGTATCAGCAGGGATATCACCTTAAAATGGCACATGGAAGAAAGTAAGGTCAGGCTTTAAGGAACTAGAGAGAGAAGGTTTTTCCATGCAGTGAAGCAGTGTGGGACATCGCCCAAGGTGCACAGGGACAGGGACACCAAACGGGTGGCTGAGGCTGCCATGGGAAGCAGCACAACCCCGCAGTCCATCCAGAGACACATCCAGAGGGAGACAGAGGCAACGACAAGCTCAGTGGGCTGGTGCAGAGCTTGTGGGGCCCTGTGGGAGTGCTGTGATTCCTGCAAGACATGGTTGTACATAAAATACTCCCTCAGAGAAACTGGCAGCCACAGCAGCGCTCCCAGGCTCCAAACGCTGAGATGCTGCTCTGAGCCTTGTGGGGGTCCTGCTCGGGCACTGGGGGATTCTTCTTTTCAAGGGAAGGTTTGAGTTCACACTCCTTCCACTCTTAACAGGGTTTACAAAGCCACAGAGGAGAACCCAAAGCAACAGAATTACAAGCTGGGTGAGGCAAAAATGAACTGCTGCATGCAAGATAGCACTTCTGAGGCAGGAGAGGGGAAATGTATGCAAATATTTCTTGCTTCTTCCAAGGATCAGCCAGATTGGCAGAGTTGAAGCTTGTTCTTATTCTTATAGGGGGGTTTTTTTGCAATTCTATTAGAAAATCACTCCTGACTTCCAGTGGTGTGAGATATTGCAGAATCAAATCTAAACCACGTTAATGTCACGAGAATAATGATTACAAATCTTGGAGGCACTTTGTATGCTATACAGGTACATCTCAGATTACAGCCACCCTGAATCTGAATTTGTTTTCTGATTGTGATGCTTTTACTTGCGCTTCCTGCTATATATTCCACTATATTTTACTGCAATATTTCAGTAACTCCTTTTAACAAATTATCTTTTTTTTTTAATTTATGGAAGACTTCTTTTTTTTAATTAAAGTTCTTAAAACTTGCTGCCAAGGACTTTGAAATTCAAGGATTTGATTTAAGCTACCAGAAAAAGGCATTCACGATCACATTGGGATCCTGGTTTCTTCTTTTCAACACCAAAGCTCAGTTATATCTCTGTAATAGTTATGCTGAGTATTAAAGGGAGTGATTATTATGGGACATTTTAACTATCTGAACATTAAAAACCTAAGAGCACTAATCATAATTCTTTTGCCATATTAAAACATCATGAGTAAAGCAGGAGCTGCGCTAAAGCAATAGTCATTAATCAGTATTTAAAATAAGCCCATTGCCAAATTATCTCTTAGGCTTAATTTCCTTGAGCAGTATCATCCCACAGAGAGAAGCCTGGAGTATAAACTGTCATATTACTGTTATTCACGAGACTAGGCCACCATTGGCAATTGTCCACCTGTATTAGCTGGCCCCCATGACATTGCCAGAACTCTACAGAAGTGCAAATGTCACATTAAATACCCACCTGCCCTCTGAGGCAGCCCATGGCTGCTCAGCAATGGAGGCAAAACTGAATGAGTTATTCTGCCCTAATGCTGCAGGCTGAAAATCTGAATTTGGTGGCAGCAGCAGAGCCGGATCCAAGAGAGGGCACAGAGGGCTGAGAGTTCTGGGAGGCAAGGCTGAGACGAGGGGAACAATTGTATTTAGAGGCTGCTGAAGGAAGGGAGCATCCATTCTTCAGGCACCAGGGAATGCCAGTTCTGGCTCCTTGCAGGAACTCTCCTGCCTGACCTTCATGCAACACCAGCTTCATCCCCCACGCCCAGGCAGCTGGTCCCTGCTCCCACAGGCACAGGGAAAGCCCCAGAGACTGGGGAACAACCCCTCACCTATGTCTGCAGCTTGCCCATCAGTCCCACCTTCCCACTTTTCTCCACACTCCGTACTAATGAAGAGCCTGGCGAGAAAACACTTAATAAAACATAATTAACCTAATCATTCAAACGGAAAAGCTTCTCTGAGACTTAGAGGGGGCAGTGTTATAAGGCAGAGCATATGGTCATGACACAGGTCTGTGCCAGGCTGGGCCAAACTTCCTGAAGTTATGAGCTAAGTGCCAGTAGCAAAATTTCCCACCTGCTGGTCATGATGAACTTCTCCCCTCCCTGCTCCTCCTAGCTGGAAACATTCCCTGCAGAGGTACTTCCATCTGCGAAGGCAAAAGCCTTGCATCCTTGCCTGCTGGAGAATGCTCCAGAGTGGCAGCACCATCAGCAGGCACAAAGTGCCAGGCAAAACTGCCCTCCCAGGCTGAGCAGAGGGGCAAGAGCACGTGCCCTACTCACCACCCAGATGTAGCGCTCCTGCCAGAGCACCTCACTGGTGATTTGTGTTTGCGAGGTGTTAAAAGCCTCAGGTTCAAACAAGGAACAAAAAAAGCTGGTCTCTAATGCAAAGATGTTACATCCCATTTTATATATACTGCACCGAGGAATAACTGTATAGAGAGCAGGAGTTAGCTGTCTCTTTGCTATGCCTTTCATAAGTTTGCTCCTTCCACTTATCCTCCTTTTTATTGGGCACAGGGGAGCTATCCCTCAACTTGCCTGCTCTTCTTTCTCCCTCCCTTGTCCACAGCTAATTTTATCTCCCCCATGGCTTCAACTTTCATTTTCAACCAGCACTTAGGCTGTCATAGCTGAAGTGTTCCTCTCCAGTCAACACATTATTTTAGCTCATCTCTCTCTCACTTCAGTTGTCCCCACTTCGCTCCATCAACGACACCACTGAGGAGCACTCACGGCTGAACTTCTGTTATACCTTTCTTTATGCCACCCTCCTGGATTACTTAACTGGAATTAATATGAAATATCATTTCTTTCCCCAGCTCTCAGTACTTTCTCGAGATCCACTCCTGCTGCAAGCCTCACCTCTCCCTCCCAAAACCACTCAGACACAACATCTTGGTTGCACAACTCTTGGTAACACCGGTTGCTACTTACTGTACTTTTTCTTTCAAAAAACAACCTAGTAAAAATAGCATCATCATCCCATTGTGTCTGCTATTAACCCAGATGACCGAACAATCTCTGCACTACCACCCTTCTCACTGCTCTTTGATCTTTTCCCATTGTTTTGTGGTTTATTATGGTTTTTTACATTTGGTTTAATACTGAAAGGGTTTCCCACTTTTGGGGAAAAAATCTGCCTTCTGTGTGCATACAGCAACTACATCAGTGAAGACATTACCATAAAAGTGATAAGAAATAATGCTAAGAGCTAGTTCTACTTTAATCCATTTATCCCACTGTGCCTTCCAGTAGTCAAAATGAAGATATGTCCATGGGACCTGGCAAAGAATCAAATTTACATACCACAATAAGACATGAAATAGTTACAACTGCAATTGCTTAAGGATAATTCAGCCTATTATCCCCTTCTGTGCTATGGAGAAGTGTCTGGGCTGTGGGTAAGAGCTGATGCACATTAATAAAAAGTGGATTTTATGTGACTAACAGAAGAATGCTTCACTAATTTTGAAGAGTAAAAGGACTTTCAAATTAAAAAAAAAAAAAAAAAAAAAAAAGAAGGCAGTTGTCCAGGGAATTTGGATATTTGTACTGGGACCAAAACAATGCTACTTTTAATAAAGTTGCCATCATTGCAGATCATATAAACAGCCCCTTTTTAGCCCAAAGCACTAGACACACAATGAGCCCAACCTGGCAGTCATTACTTAGGCTTCATGCTCATTAGTTTTTTATCTAAACCATTCTGAGCTGATCAGATTTTCTCATGTGCTGTCTGGGTAAGGATCTGAGAGCATTTTATCAGGGAATATCCATTAGCTTTGCAAAACAGTTTAATGTTTCTTTAACAGTCAATATAAACAACACTGCAATACACAGGTTTTCTCTTCTAAAGGAGAGAATATTCCTCTGAAAGTTGCTTTTACCTGCTGATTAAAGAAGAAATAAGTCCTACAAAGCACCTTTAAAGTGAAGAATAAAAGAAGCGTAACTCTTAGGTTCACGTTGATGATTTAGAAGGCACTTTCATAATCATGGTCTCTCCTATTTCAAACTTGTTATCCAATCTGGAGCACTCGCTTCAGGAATGTCACAGCTATTTAGCAGTGAAGCCCTGCCTGGGTGCAGCTAGAATTTAATGTATGAGTGTCTTTACTGAAACCCATCACTCTACCAAGTGACTGGGCTGGCTAATGACAGTCTGAGGTAGAAGACCAGCGGTGAAATGAATATGCAGCCAGCATCAGCATTCCAGCTGCAGACAATTAGTCATTTAAGTGTATTTGGGACAGAGTGGTGAGACAGAACAGAGACACCTCCACTGACAGTGTCCATTTTGTTCTACTCTGACACCACATATTCCCAAATGAGTCCATCAAGCCTGACCTTTCAACATTCTACAGCCTGGGGATTAAGTGAGAAAAAAATGACAGTGGTATTTTCCAACAGGAAAAAAGTTCTTTTTCCTAGATTTGCACTACTGAGAACTGAAAGACCTTTTTTGAAAACTGTTCATGAGGATCTCTCTTTATTATCTTTGAATTCAGAGCCACCATCCCCAAAGGTGAGTGCTCCCAGCAAACAGGACAAACGAATGACTGAAAGTCCTCAAACTTTTCTACACACTCTCTTATAAATTTATATATATTTATATTTGCTTGCTGTATTCAGTAATTGCATCCAGGACACTAACACGTGCAGTTAATTTTTCCACAGCACCTCTGAAAAAATTTTTCTCATCATTAATTTTCCCAATGACCTGCTGGCCAACATCATACATTCCTATTTATTTTTCATGTGAACAAATATTCACAGATAACAGTTAATTACAAGGTGAAAAACATCAATCACTCATTAAACATCTCTGCATTTCCCATGTGGCACTTGCAGTCAAATATTCAAACTTGTGTTTAAGGCTGGAGAGTGGCAAGACTGAGCACAGGATCAGTGAATGCACGACCAAATGCTTGACTACAGGGAGGAGGGCAACTTCAGCTTCTGCAAAGCTGTGCAACAAAACCAAAGTGCTCTACTGATTTCTGCACATGCCAACAGGATTTAAGTCATCTCAGTATCTTATATGGGTATTTCCTTCCAACCGACCACTGGAAGTTCTTCCTGAATTTATGCCATAAATGAGCATTTAGGTCAATCAAAACAAGTACACAGTATATGTTCAACTTAGCTCATCATTTCATTTTTTCTCCAGTATCTTCTCTGTGTGTATTTGTGGACATACTAATACATACATAATTTAAGTCAAAATTCATACTAAAATACCTCTTTAGTTGCTCTACTGAAAAATCTAAACTCCTCCTAGAACGTTACAATTCACGCAGCAGGAAGCAAATACAAATGTCTGTGTTTCCTGCTGAGAAGCAGCACAGTGCAGCTCTGCAAGGCTTCAAATAAGACGATATGAAGCTACCTCAAGTTTCTTCTTATGGACATATAAATCAGAAGGGACTTACCTGATGTCATGTAGATTCACCAGAGTGAGAGGCAAATGAGACTCAGTGAATTAAATTATTGAGGAAGTTTATCAAAACCAGGCTGAAATTGTCATGGGCCAGAAGGTAACACTGGGACAGTTTCACTGTGATAATACTGTTGAGTAACACACCACAGACCTCCAGAGAAAGATTTTCATATGAAAACAGTGTTATTGGACCACTATTTTTTAAAAAATAATTTATTACAGAACAAATGCTGCTAATAAAAATACTAGAATCAGATATTCCCAAAAGCAGTCACTGACAGTTTCATTCAGCCACTGAAACAAGGTGCTATTTCAGATTTTTTTCCTCCTGGGGAAGAGGAATGAAAGAGCTGTATTTATTTATAAAAATAAATTTGAAGCATGTGATCATATGACAATTCCAAATTAAAGTATTCACCAGCATTCTCAGAACCCTTAGAAAACACAGGCTGGCATTTCCAGGTCTTGGCTTCAAAAGGGCAACTTGTGCACAGTGAGGGACCCAGCTGGGAAGTCACCGCTCATGAGGCTGGAAGATCTGCCAGGGGAAGGAGGCTGGAAGATCTGCCAGGGGAAGGAGAGTGGAGGTTTTCAGTCAGAGAAGTTGGTACTTGCAGGGATCCACATCTCAGTCAGAAATAAAAACTCACAGGCAGCGTGCCCAGAGCTCTCTTGCTGAGGAGATCAGAACAAGTCCTGCAGGGATGAGGGAGAGGAGGTGAAGAAAGCACCAAAGGGAAGCCCATCCTCAGGGTTTGGAAATGGCAGAGGAGGCAGCGAGGTGCAGCTGCCACAGCCCGGACAAGGGAGCTGCTCTGAAGTTATTAAAAGAAGTGATGAAAAGTGACAAATGCTACATGAAGAGATAATCTGCACAGGAGCAGAGCTGCTACACTGGAGTGCAGACCAAAGGCAGCAGGTAACTCCAAATTACATGAATACATACTTCAATTCTCATTGATATCAATGATGATAATCAAACAGAAAGTATCAAGGTTGAGATGAACATAAAGCTCAAGGGAAAAAAAAAAGTCCAGAAATTAAGTAATTTCCATTCAAGCTAGTGAATGAACTGGCACACAAAATTTCATGTGGGGGTAGCAAGTTTAATAAATCTAACAAGACACAAACAATATCATACAATCAGAAATAATAAATGTCACATCTATATTTAATAAGGAAAAAAAGTTATCAGAGCAACTAAAAGCCCTTTCTTCTATGCTTAGCAGCAGCAAAGCATTAGAACAATTATTAAGGAAAGAATAATCCAAGCCAGTGAAGTTAAAAGAATTTGGGGGGGGAATACCACATGGATTTAATGCAGGTAAGGCACACTGATCTGACATCTTTCTCAGAGAAAAAAAAACCTCTCAATTTCCAGAGAAAGGAAATTAAATAGATCTTGGCAATCTGATTTTGGGGAAAGCTTTAATGTTGTGTCACCTGGGAAGTTTTTAGTTAAATTGAAGAAGATGGGGGATTAGTACAGAAATTTTAAATTGGCCTGAAATGGCTAGAGGTAGGACAGCAACAGCAGCATGAAATGGGGAACGTCAGGCTGGAGGGAAGTTATTAGCATCACTGCTGAGGGAATGCTCTGACAGCCAGCCTTGGATAATATTTCACCAATTATACTGACACACAAATAGCTAAGGCCCTGTTAAAATTTTACTGAAGAGAGAAGCTAAATGACATTTTTATACAAGAGGAGTGGGATAGTGTGGAGCAAGATCCACATGGAGCTGGACAGGAGTGTGGGAGAGAGGCTGCAGTTCAGGAGAAAAGAGCATGGATCACATATCTGGAGACAAAAAACACCCCAAAAATCAGCCTTGGGAAACTACAGGGGGGAATCACAAGATGAAACGTTATGTGATGTGGCTGCGAAATAAACCAGGCAAAAATGCAATTGAGGAAGGTTTTAGCTTAGAATTTCCCTAGAAGGTGGAATGCAATTACCAGTGTTTTACAAAGCCTTGCTAAGACCCTCTCTGGTGTGGTGTGTACAAATCTGGACACTTAATCTCCCATATCCAACACAAAGAAATGAAGAAGAAAAACAAGACAACGATTTTGAGAATGAAGCTCACATTTTGCACGGAGTGGCTAAAAGGTTTCAATATGTCTAGAGACAGGAAGCTGCAAGGGATCTCTCTCTTATCATTAGAGAATAGAGATGTTTTTTCCCTATGAAGAAAACACCAGACAGCAGAGCTTTTAGCACTAATGGAAACTTCAGCAAAGATAAGACAGAAGAAAATAGACCATCCACTCAGCTTGGGAATGATTTTCAACAGGAGAGGATGGGCCAGGCTTTCAGGAGTAATGCAGATCATCTGCCCTATGCCAAGGCAAAACGTAATAATGTTTTCAACTGGAAAATACAGTTGCCTGCAGCTTCTGTGACTTGGTAAGTCCTGTGTCCTGTGAAAACACCACGAGTGTTTCATGTGTGACCCTGGAACAGGCAGTGTGACACCTCTCCTCTCCCTCAGCCGATCACACATTAATTTTCCTGCAAACCTTCAATTACAGAAGTGAACCAATAGACAATTATCCTAATGAAACCTCGAATTAAAGGCAAATTAAATTCAAGACCACTGAGAAAGTGATCTTTGATTGCAAGTAGGTAATGAATTGGGTTTTGTCTTTAGCAGCTCTTAATAGGTTTTCTGGGGTATCAAAGAAAAGATAAATTGGCTTGAGCAATAACTCATGTAAAGCTACTAAGATAAACACTCATTTTTTACAGTTGGTTACAAAATATAATTTAAAAACCCACCCTGAACCAACATATTTGCTCTTAGTAACTGCCTTTAGATGAAAAATGCTTCTTTTTTTTCCAATCCATGCTGTTTGCAAAAGGTTCAATTTTGGAACCAAGCAAGGCTGTGTGGATTCATCACAGAAGTGGCCCCATTTTGGTTTCCATACAAGCCATTAGGAGTTTTAATCAATTGAATTTAATTGAAATAGGAAAAGGCCTATTATTTAAGGGAAGTATTTACCTCCCAGCAAATTAGGAAGGATGGGTTAAGTTCCATGATTTAGTTACCCTTATACACATCAAAAACAATAACAAAACCAGTAGCAGTTTCATATAGTAAAACTGAGAAGTGGGAGTCTTCCCTAAACAAAATCTATTTACACAATGCAAGTAACACAAGATAAGTAAAAAGAACTGAAAATAAACAAGTCTTTTCCCCCCAAAGCACAATGGAGGGAAAGAACTCTAAGAAAAGGAATTTAAACTAAGGAAACAGAAAGCACATTCCTCTGACAATACTTTTATTTTACTTTAAATAGAATTATATTGTCTCAGGTTATTCTGGCCTCACCTGGCTCTGCTGTAATCAATTTCTGGGAAGAGAACTCCTTTCCTTTGGATGCTTGCATTACAATCCTGAGAGCATCTTATATTTGTGTGATTCTGAGACATGATCCAAACATTTGGTTTTTTCCCATTTGCAATACACGAACCCTTTTTTTAAAAAAACAAATGTTCCTCATTTCACCATTTAAATGATACTCCAACAGTGTTCCAATGCTATTGGACACATTTCAGGGAAGCATGTGGAGACTGATTGTTTCTTTCATTATTAACTCCATTGATAAACATTAGCTCATGCCAAAAAAATTATCTTTTGGTTGTTTAAATCAAATGTCATCTGTTGCCCATTCTGCAGATTGGATCACAATCCAGCAAAAACATGAAAATTCCTGGTACATGAAATGATTGACTATTCTATAGGGAGGCCATGTTTTAGGGCTTTACATCTAACTTGTATCCAAGGTCTCACCTTCACTGAATAGACCAGAAAAAGGGAAATATTGTTTAAATTAATACTGCTTTATAAAAAAATGCTGAGCCAATTCCAGGTGTCTTAAAAGTTAATTGGAATTTGCCTTTATTTAATTAAATGGTGAGAGTTGGGCCAGACACATTTGGTTGGAACAGCACAGTAGTTAGAAAAACACTAGGTGGAAAACAGGACATAAACCTGGTGTTTGCATCTGCTGCCACACCAAATGCCAGGGATTTCTGGGAATTTTCCAGGAGTGAGGAGCTGCCACAAAGCGCCAGCACATCCAGCAGGCACGTGGAGCAGCTGGAGCACACGTCCCATCACCCACCAAGAGCTGATCACTGGTTTGGGCACGCACGGGGAGTACAAATGGAGGTGGAAAATGAGCCATGCAGAGCCTGGATCCACACCCAAACTTCTCACAGTTGGTTTTCAGGCACAGCCTTTTGGTACAGGATGCTGTGGGAAGAACTGCTCCCTGATGCTGCTCTGAATGGAGACAAAGTAACTCCCTTAACATCATTAAAAGAAAAGTGTCTCATCCTCAGTTTTAAACCAATGCCTGTCAGGCACTGATTATTCTTGGGATTTAATCACAAATTAATTTTCATTCAGGTGTAGAGCAATCAGAATCAGCATCACTAGACTAAGAGAAATGCCTAGAATAAATGTTTTATCCCAAAACAAATAAATATTTTAGTGTTATCAGAAGGACTTCAGAAATCATCTGTGTTCCCTTCCCTTGCCAAGTTCCCAGATATCCTGATATGATACATTATTATGACAGGGTGGAAACACAGAAGTAAGGTTAAAAAGATATTTATTCTAACTCTAGCTGGGATTAATTTCTGAGGTTAGCACGCAGATATGACCTAAATACAACTTGTACTTTGAATTTGCTATGTGATAAGTAACTAGGCTGAAATGTTGCTGTTTGCATACAACTCCTGTGAGGATTTTTATTATGCAAAAGCCAAGACGTGAGAACGCTGATGGAAATCTGCGAGTCATTTATCAAACACTGACCTGAAAGGAATATTAAGAAAAAACCTCTTTTATATGCAAATGTTTAATCCAACTGAGTTTAATCATGACTTTCCTTTCTCAGGCCCGATGAGTTGTGCATGTTCTGTGCACTGTAAGATACTATCTTACACATCTCACTCTCAAAAAAGCCTGTTGTTTTGTCAATGGCTGCTCTGGGAGCATGCAGAAGAGAAAATTAATCTTTTCTCACTGTTTTACTCACCTGTGAGACTCTCCATAAAGCCTGTTTTGTCTGCCCACCTGCTGATCACTGGAGTAGTATCTCCTTTGAAAGGACCAAGCACTTCTATTTTCTCAACAAGACAAACTCAAAGCATGATTGATTTCTCCGATGGATTTTCTAGTGAATATCTGTTGCTAGTCCAGTTGCTAATGTACTCACTGGTTTGTGTTCCAACAAACACAGATCTGTTTATTTATTGCCCAACTTCACAACCAAGCTACAAACTGGGGAAAAGTAACATGAAGCAAACCATTGGTGCCCACAGAATCTGAAATGCTGGTTACAAAGCGGCAGAAAGAAAAACATATGTTCCACATGGCCACTTGAGAGTACATAGAATAGAAATTAAAGGAACAGACTGGCTTTATTTTAAGAAATGTTGAAAAGCTGCACATTGATTAAGAGCCATATGATGGTTGTAGTGACCACTAAGAATTCCCAATAAAATCAAAACAAGCTGAGGGAATGTCCAACCTCAGGACAATCCTCAGGATTGTCCAAACACTTCAGCTGCATGACCTGGAAGCACGGACTGAGGAGAAAAGATCTTCTAACATTGAAGGAAAAACATGAGCTCCCTGAATTAAATAGAACACTGCATAACAGGATCAACAAACAGACACTAATTCGTTTCACTAGTTAAATACATATACAATAAGACATTACAAAAGTAGCATATGACTAGATCTTCATTCCTTTTCAAAGTCTTGCTTAGAAGAGGCCGCTAAACCTTTTCCACCTTATTCTTTTTGTTCAGACTCCTTGGAACAAGAATGAAGTATCTTTACACCTGGCAGTTAATTAGAAAATTCATGAACCTCATAATGTCACTTAGAGAAGGAAAAATTCTCACTTTTACTTGGTGAAGTGTAATAATTTAAAATTCAAAGTAATAATTTAAATCTAACTTATAAGAGCATAAAGGACATTTAAACTTAACAGATATTGGAATTTGAATGGAGACTGACCAGCAAAGCTGACAGATATTATTTGGTTTGGCATTTCTAATGGCCAAAGTTCATGCTAACTTATATTTGTCCAGTTCTCAAAGTCCTACAGAATAGCCTGGATAAAAATCTTCTTGACTACCCAAAAGATAGACAGTTTTTATCTAATGTGATATACAACATTTTCTACCTGATTTTATAGCAAACCACTTCAATGGTTTTTATTAATGATTCTAAAATATTATTTCAAAGAAAAGGGTTAAAAAAAAAATTGACGAACAAAATTTTTGTTTAAGAAACAATGAAGCCCGTTCAGTGACACCACTGTAATTACACATGAAGTTAGGTAGGAAAAAACTTAAAAATAAGGTTAAAAGCAGTTGAGAGTTTGGTTACACCTCACAAGGATGAGAGGGGGGCTCCTGGTCCCAAACATCACTGACAGCTGGGACTCAGGGAAGGCTCTTCCCATCCATCCCACCACATGGATCACGAATGAAAGCAGAGCCAAGCTGAGCTAACCAACAGAGGGCAGCTGCCTCTCAGCTAAAGGGAGCCCTCATTCCTGCCAAACCCTGTGCCATCAGTGAAATCCAAGCTGACCTCAAAACCTTCTACCCAAAAACTATAATGCCAGGATTGGACACAGCCTTGCTAGAGAAACGAGCATGTCTTTTCAAATAATAAAGATATTTGAGAAAGAGGGAGACAAACCTACTGAAGTTTAAAGCAGATGAGTGCTCTCTCTCAAGCCAGCCACCCCTGCCTTCACTACAAAAATTGAATTTTGCATGGTATTTTTATTCTTCAATAGAAATTCATATAGAGAAATTCCTATTCTTCAATAGAAATTTAATAGACATTCATATGTTTTTAAATTGCATGCTGGTTATAACTTTAATTACAGAAAAAACACAGCAGCAATTTACCAACAAAAAAAAATCCCTCAACAACCAAACTAAACAAAAACACTAAAACTTTTGTTTTGACAACAACATGTGGTCCAGCGCTAGAACCAAATTAATCCTCCATTAAAATCTACATAACCATTTTAAGCCTGCTTTTTAAATTATTAATGTGCAGCTAACATCTGTTCATTGTGAAATCACACAGGAGTTGTATCCCTTTTAAAATTAATCTGCAACTCTAAAAAAACATGTAGACTACATTTGCCATCAAACTGTAATTGATGCTGGAGAAACTTTATTAAGTGCACTAATATTTAATTATCTTTGGCTCTGAGTCTGAACTCCAAAGTCAATCTGGCACCACTATGGGCCACATCTATCAGTGAATCCAAAGGCTCACAAAATGCTCCCTTCATAAAAGGATGCAAGTTTCCTGGTTGTTACAATATGGGAAACAGCTGACTCAAAAATAATATAAATTATAGATGGATTAAAGGCCTTCATAACTTTTAATTAAGCAATAAATCACAACAAACTGCACAAGACTGCTGATTTATGCAATCCTCCAGTGAGAAGCAGTAAATAAAATTAGAATGGACAGAATATACATCTTATTGGAGAAGAAGAATCTCTCCTTTGACATTTCATTCATACATAAAAATCTGCTCACCTTTGGTTTTTCTAGTGGTGGCTATAGCCTCCAACACACTTATTTATAACTCAAAAATGTATTATGATTTATAGATAATGAGGAAGGATCAGCTGAATTTGTGCAAACTCATATTTACAACTCTCTTCCTGGTAGCCCTGCTAAAAGGAGGAGTTCAGGAGGCAGGGAGAGCCCCAGACTGCTGTACAGGGGAGGTGTCTCAAATTTTTCCTTTCCTTCCCCAGACCCACCTGAATGTGACTAAAGCATATTTCAGCTTTGGTTAAAGAGCCCTTGCAAGCAGGAGCCCTGACACAGGAGCTGTATTTGACAACCACTCAGAGAGCTGTAATTGGGCCTTGAAATCTGAAATCTCTCAGTGGTTTATATTCCAGCCAGCAATCTGGTAATGCTGATGATCTTGATGCTGTCACTTAAAGAAGATGCAAAATTCATGTATTCAGCTTGCGGTTCAAGCGCACACATTTAGCTGACGGCAAACCCAGCACAATCCTTCCAGGCATGTGGGGGGACATCAAGAGGAGGACAGAAGGTCATCTGCACTTTTATTCTGCTGTCTTGGAGGAAGACACCAATTAAACAACATAAAAAGAAAATGAAGTCCATTTCTGAATCTATCAATCAGCTACAGAGCATAAAACAAAGCAAACCCAGCAAACCATTTGGTTATAATTTCTGAGCAATGGCCACAAGAAACGTCTGCAGCAGAAAAAATATTAACACTTGTTAAGTATTAATCAATGAGAACTGCTCTAGACAGAGCAACAGAGACAGAAAAATATTAAATAGTTTAAAAGAGGCAAGACCAAGGTTATTTTAATGACCATCAAGCAAGAGGCACCTGAGAGTTCCTGGCTGCTCAGGAGCTCTGACAGATGAATTCACACAGCATACATCTTCATGTCCCTTCTCCCTCTCTGAGCAGTAGCTTCCAATTATTCTCTCTTATTCATGAAGGAGAGTCAGAAAAATAGAAATTTTCTGCTCTGAATGCTCAGGATATATTCACAGCATGCAGGTGAGTCAGACCATGTTTAACAAACTCCTGTTCCTCCCAGCAATAAAGCCATCCACTGGAATGGGGTCAGCTTTAAACTGGGGACACACAGAATCTGCTAGATATTTATGAGAAAATTCAGTCTTTCTGAAGACATTGCTGTCCACTAACAAAATGAATGAAGTGACCAAAATCTTCATTAACAATCAACAGCCTCACACTGGTAATAGATGCTAAATCAGGCCAACACCAGCACCTCATTTACCAAGTCAGCCCCAGCTTTGTTCCTGCTGGATGCTCTGCACCCTGATTCAGATTTACTCAGCAGCTCCCTCCACCTACACTGGACAGATCCAGGCTGCCTCCTGCTCAACACACTCCTGTCCAACATCTTGTTGTATTCACACCTCAAAAAGTTCTGAAGTTTTTATGAGGTAGGTTCTTAGAACTATAAATTACTGTCATGAATTTCATGACTTGGCGTAGAATCTTTTACAAAAGAAATTTCCACATTCGTGTCTTGTGTTGTAGCAAACAATTTGTTTGCAATCAACGAGATCATATTTTGGAAATTAATTTTTGAGAGGAGTTATGAAAGAGAGCAAAGAAAAGGAAAACATGTCAAAATCTTCATTTAACTTGCCAAAAGTGTAATTTACTCACTCTGAAGTAATTGACTCTCTCTGAAGACTAAATCATGTGTGATAAAATGCAAGAAGACAAATAACTGTTTCTCACATCTTTTACTACATGAAAAGGTGAAGATGGACCAAGATTTTTTTTCTGAATGTTCTTGCTTTTATTCTAATTAGAAGAGAAGCTAGGTCCTCACTTTAACTGTTATGGAGCATCTCCCCTTCCTTAACGATTGCAAACATAGAAGTGAGAACAAATCGCAAAACTTTGTAGAAAATAAATAAAAAAACTTCCTAAAAGGAGGGAGGAGGGAAAAAAAAAACCAAACCAAGATTAAAACTGCTGCCATGGAATAACCAAGGCATCAATCCTTCTTGTTCTCCTGCTCCTAAGACAAAGACAAGCAAGAGTAAGTTCAGTCTCAGTGTTAGATGCTGTCATGCTGATTTATGGCACACGCTGTCTGCAGGTCCTCCAACATGACATATTGTCCACGAGAGATTCAGCACAAACCACACTCCTCTCCCTAAAAAAAAAAAGTATTGCCTAAACCAATTGAACTTCAGTTCCTTAGGAGAAATGCTAATACTTTCTTCACTGGGCCACCCAGCTTTCTATGGCTGATTTCCAATTTAATTCCATGTCCTCTGCAAGAACTCAACAGATTTCTTTCAACAGGACAGAGCACTTCAGGTATAATTCCTGTCTTTTCCTATACTCCACAAAAAGCTATCACATTAAACCATAAATATTCCTTTCAACAACAGATGTAGGAACTCTATTTGAATCAGAAATAATCATGTTCCACTCCTAGTTCCAGAGATGCAAATACATAAATTTCATTTAAACCAAACGTTCATGCTTTGGTATATATATCTCATTAAAAAATTGTTAGGGGCTGTAGTAGACAGAAAAAATGTAGTTTAATTAATTTGCACAAGGCTTCTAATTTTTTGGATTTGAAAGTAATGCCAGGAAGGAGATTGACATTGTAACATATTTAACTTCACAAAGTGCAAATGTTCTCTCACAATTACAGAAAGCAGCATTACACCATACATCAGGTTGCTTTTTTTATTAAAGGGAAGTTTAAAGAAGCTATCTAGAAGAAAAAAAAAAAAAAGCCAAGGGAAAAATACTTTTGAGGGAGTTATTAAACAGCTCAATTTCTGAAGCTAAAGCTTTTTATGAGTGGCAATTGTGAAAATATGTTTATATGACTCTTTACTCAACAGAAAACCTGCAGGAGGAATGAAAATCAAGTGTGGATAGCTATTGAAGGTGAATATAAAATTAATACATGCTGAGAATTAGAGAAGACACTACAGGGTTATGTAGTGAACATGGGAACTGGTTCAATCTCTCAAAGAAGTGAAGCAACACCCACCCACATGGAAACTCACTTCAGGCAGGTGAGATACTGCTCAGGCTGCTCAGATTTGGCTCCTACTTCTGCTCATTTAACAAACTAAATTGCAGTTTAGTACCAAAACTTCCAGTCACAGCGAGAAAAGTGTAAGGGGAAACAGGAGGTTCTTGCCATTTTTTGACACTGAAAATTCTCCCACATTACTGCAGCAGGCAAAAAAACTTGTCATTTCTATGATACTGTAAAACTGCACTAGAATCAGAGGACAGATGTGTTTCATGCTGTAATTCCTTCCTCTAAGGCAGAATGGGAGGAAATCAGATCTTCTGACGGCAAAACTGAGATTGAGAACAGGTTTTTTTTCCCCCAGAAGTTAAGTTGCACTTGAAGCAAATGAGTGCTGATAGAGCCAGATAAAAATGCAAGACAGATGATTTCCTGCATGGCACAGGAAGGGGTCTGACACAGCTGATGGACTGATACAGGACTAGGCTCAGGCACCTGAAATCCATGGGAGGAAGAGATTCTGAGCGCCTCAAAAAGTTCAGTGACTTTTCTGAAAATTAGAAATCTGTATCATAAAAGAAGTGATTTCAGCAGGAGCTATTTATAGTTAGTACATTAATAATGATATTCTTGAAGAACAATTCCTAATGCTGGAAGGAGAAGGTTATACATGGGACTCACCAGGCAGGGACTAGACAGGAGCTAATTCAGTGACAGCAATGTAAGATGCTGGTTTCAAACTTAGCTTTTAATATAAGAGTCTGAAAGTTTTGAAAATGCTGAAAATAACTGCTTTCTCTGAAGTGCAAGTGGACCTAAAGCAGCTTCTTTCTATGAAAAAATTCCAGAAATTCATACATCTTTACACCTGAGAGATCTGGTCTGTAAGCTCACCACCCTCCTTTTTCCTTTCTTTAAACTCCTCTAGGCAATTTAGGAGCAGCACTTGCAATTCTAATGTGCAAAGTATCTGTATTTCTCATATTCTACAGTGAACACCAGAAAATGTCATTAAGAATAAAATATTCATTTTAATGAAAGCAGTAAGTTTACATTCTAAATACACTATATTTTTCTCCTGCTATGCCTGCCATTACAAATACTCCCAATCCTTTAAAAACGTTTGCTTAAATATATACAGCATAAATAGAGGGGATAAACTACTTGCTATGATATTTGTCCTTTAGCAGTATTGGCTAAGGGAGAGAGGGGGGGAAGGGGAAGGAGAAGGAGGGAAAACCTTGACAAGAATATGTGTAAGAGCAATCAATAAAAAAATAATCCTTGGAATTCATGAGTCTTGAAAATAAGATGCATTTTCTCACAGTAATCCTAAAAACCTATAAAAGAATATTCAAGCAATAAGCCCCCCTTAACTCATATTTAACCTTTCATCATGTAGAACTACATATTAAATAGCAACTGCATGCTGTGTAAGTGCATTCAGAGAAGAGCAGGGATAGAAAAATGTAAATGCTACACCTCTTTTAACATGCACAACACAGCCAAGAACATCTGCCAGCTGACCCCCTAATCCAATCGGCTGTTCAGAAGCAATCACATCCTCAGATAAGAGCTGCACAGCCCCTACATGCAAAGCCCATTTTCTTTAAGAGATGGAGCAAAATGTAGTTAGCCAGCTCTTCAACCATTTTCAAACAGAGGTAAAAGGCAAAAGTAATTCTGCATATTACAGGGAACTGCGTTAAAATACTGTCATCTCTTCCCCCAAATATTGTAATTTATCCTTTAATTTCACAGGGCAGAAACAGACAGAGTTTAAGGCTGAAGGGACCACATCAAATCGAGTGATTTTATCAGAATACCATGAGCATTCAGCCCATGCAAGTGTTTGGCACCTCTATTACAACATAGCTTGGAATAAAATCTTGAAGGGCTCAACCTCATCCATCGCCTACAATGAGAAGAATAAATACAAAAAAGCTGAATTAATTCTCCCAACTCTGAGTTTACTTCTCACATCTCTTGCAAAAAGAGTGGGCTGCTTGAGAGGCTCTACAGGCAGATGAACACATCCAAAAGAATGGCTTCAAGATACTCCAGAAGAGTCAAACTCTCTGTGGAATAAGAAGCACAAACCCCACAGAATATCATGCAGTAAAGGGACACGCCATTATTTCTGTATAAATCAAATTTCTCCTAAAATATTCTATCCTTAATACAAGCAAGCTGCACTGCTGTGACTGGACAAACTCTTGGGGGACAGTCTTTTACAACACAGTTTATGTGACTCAACTACTTATAATCATAAATTTATTTTTTTTTACCATGCAAATTGTCCCTTTGTCCAAAGCAGTAGCTCTACTAACTATCTGTATTGGCAGAGCTCCAGACATGGTGGGAAACAGTAAGAAAGAATTGCTAGAATAGTGTTTTAAGTAACGCTACAGTTAGATTCATGTCACATATCTCAAAGCACTGAAGAAAAGGATATACTGGGGTCTGCCAAAAAGCCTAGACAGCACCCTGCACAAAAAGAGGGTGAGAAGATTATCTGGCTTAAGAAAAAGACACAAAATGACTGAGGGATTTAATTATAAGACAGTGGAAAAATGGAGAGTTCTCCAAAGTAATTGATTAAGCAATAGCAAGACTTCCGACTTCCGAAGCAATAATCAAAACCAAAATAATTAAAGATACTGGAGAAAATAAAATGGAAATCATAAGTGAAATCTACTAGCACCTGGAGGAATTCATTATTTGTTCTAAGTTATCTAAAATCTTATCAAATGCATAAAACACAACACAGCAGCCATTGGAAAATAAAACTCAGCATAATGGTGCTATACTGCTTTCCTGCTATATAGTTTTCCCCTATCTGATACCAAATAAAAGCCAGCATTTACTGCAGGTATTTAATCCAGATTATACAAAATAATTAGGATGTCACATTTTTATATATAATGAATCTGTAGAGCTTTGCTCTAGGATTTAAAAGCTGCCCAGAGCAGAGGGAACAGCAGCAGACAATCTGCCTGACAGTGGATTAATGGTATGTGTCCAGCTTAGCTCAGCAGCAGTGCCATCAGCTCATTTACTTCACCATCTGGGTAGGCAACTTGTGCATCCTGCAATGTGCCCAGGGACCTCAGTGTGTTAAATCTGGGCTGGAAGTCCAAGCCCAGTGGATGCAGAGCAAAACTCCTTCTGAAGCTCACAAAGTATTGAGAAACATTCAGGAAGGCAATGAAAGGAATCACAGGCAAAACGTGCATTTGTGTGCATATATACACTCTTATTAACACAACCATTTCTTCTTACCCTAAAAGCTCTGAAATATATAGAATTGCACTCAATCCTTTAAATCTCAATTGGAAGAAGATAAACTATTTGTGTGCCAAATCAGTAAGAAATAGCTTTTGTTTTATCCTAAAAAAAACTCACAAAGGAAGAAACAAAAGTTCCAAAAAGCAAACAACCAAAAAAAACCACCTTGAAAAACATGAAGTCACAAACCTAAACAAACAAATCTGAACACATATTCTATGTTATTTGTACTACAGCCTGCAACGGAAAGCCTCTAATGAATTCAGTGGGTTTTAGATCATGACATGTGCTCCTGGTAAAGAGGCAAAAAGCACCAACCACGTTTATATTAATACCAGCCGTGGCACTTTGCAAGCACTGTGCACCAATAAACTGTAGAAAGACATAACTTCCAAGTTTGAACAATTTCTTTCCTTTAATATCCTCTGAAAGGCTTTTGAAACTGGCAACTCTAATGTGTGTGGGAATAAGCAACACATGATGGCAATAAGTTTGCTATTAATGGAAGGAATCTGCTGTGTCTGTGGGTAACAAACCCCAGTATCTTTTCATTACAAAGGAGCTTATTGTTACCTTATCACTTACTGTGGGATTTCACTTTGCCTCTCTGGTGATCTGTCTGATCTATGAAGGAAAGCACTGAGCTATGGACAACATACACTTTATAGCAGTTTTATATTTCTGTAGTCCCTGCTGCTTCTGTTAGCCTACTTCCAATGAATTTCAAACAGAAATAAGGAAAAAGAAGAAAGAAAAAAAAATCCAAGGAGTATTTACCAAGTTTCTCACAGGAAAACAAAATTAATTGTGAGGAAAATGAGGCAAGTTCATACTCAGGAGCTGGAAGTGGTGCTACATTCCAGGACATGACGCTGCAGCAACAGTTGTGCAGAGAAACAATTGAATCCACCATCTCTAGCACCTCCCAAATAAATCTTTGTATGATACCACTGAAGTACTTCTACAGGTCACATATTTTATACATATACGTATTCAAATTCTTCATAACATATATATGAACTTCCTTCAGCATGACTGTTTCTGTCCTATTAATTAATTTCATGGCTGAATCAGAAATATAGGGCAGACAAAACTAAACAGTACTTCATCAGTGTTAATTAGTGCTAGAGAATTAATCAGCGAATGTAGGAAATGACTATGCACTTTGCAGAAATGCATACAGCATTAAGTAGCATTTAAATAGATGCTGATCTTACTTTAAGATTAGTAATTTAAAGATTATTTTCCTCTGATGGGATACTTCAATATTGAATATACAGAGATTAATGTTCAAGGGAACCTGTGCTGTGTTGAAGTGAAATGTTGCTAAAAATAGCAATTTTTACTTAACAAACGTTTCTACAGCAACCAGAGTCTCAGAAAGAATTGAAAAGTTTTTTAAATATCCGTGACATCTGAGTTCTCTGATGTCTACACACTGTCCAGGTGGGATTATTACTCCAGGGCTTCCTGTGCTCTGGGAGATAACAATTTCTTCATATAAGAAATATGGTGTTTCAGGTCAAATTCTGCTGATACGTGACCATTTCTCCCTCAGTCCTCAAGAAGGTCAAGGACTGCCTACAAAAGGTGACCCAAGGTGTGGTGCCAGAGATAACTTCTATCTTTACCTTCTTCACCAGCACAGGAACTTTGGATCCTGACTCAAAACACAGCACAGAGAGTTCTGTTGGCTACCAGAATGTGGCTCACCTGATTCTTGAGGTCCAGCTTGGGGCAGGGACGACCTCCATTGTAGGGCTTCTCCTTGAGCCACTTGGATCGGACTCTCACTCCCGGTCCACAGGAGGAGCTGCAAGGAGACCAACTGGACCAATCGCTTAATTTGCAATCAAACGGGCACGGGACCGTGCAAGGCTCTTCAATGTAACCTAAACCAAAGATTTAAGAAAGGTTTTAATCACCGCAACCGATGAACTCCCATCCTCTGATGTGACCTGTGCAACCAACACAAAACAAGAACTTCTTGAGGAGAAGGCATTTGGCAGACTGACAACACCATCCAACGTGAGGTTATGGCATTATTGTTGAAGAACAGCAGTGACTAAAATTAATTTCTACTTGGTTTAGTCTAAAGAAGGCAGTGATAAAAAGGAATGATGTAAAGGATACACACTGGCAAAAGCACCTGTTGTGGATCTGGTAGTCACCAATATGTGGTAATTACCTTCCTTATTAGACTGTGGCCATGACAAATTCTAGAGAATTCAGTGTACAGCCCAGCTGTGTACTCCTTCTGCATTACACTGACCATCACCAGAGCAGGAGACAGACACAGGCTCCCTTCCCAGTAGAGAGAACCACAGGACGGGGGAGGCAACAGAGCACTTCTCTTGGCAGCTCCCATCCGATGTGTGAGGGACCTGCCTGCCAGCTGGAGCAGTGTGGGATTTATTCTTGGGAGAAGCAGATGAAACCTGCTTCCCACACCTCACAAGTTCTCTTTGTACCTCTTTCCAAATGCTTTGCTTTTTATGGGTTTCAAAAATGGCATTTTAAAGCTTTATTTTCACCTTCAGCTGGTTTGACATGAAAGCCCTCACAAGATCATCATCTCTTAAAGTCACAACACAAGACATCTGCAGGACCAGCACCTCATGAATTAAAACCCAACAAGTTCTTCCAAAAAGGCACAACCCCACAGCTGTTTTAGGAGCTGGCATATGGGAAGAGAGACTTTGCAGAGCCCAGCAGTGGCTGTGGAGCTCTTGGTATGCAGAACAGCAGTAGAGGGTGGCCAAACCCTGGGGGTCTCCAGGGAATTAGTGGCACTAGTCCTGGGTTGGCAGTGTGGAATAATTCCTGCACCTTCCTATTTACCATGCTGCATTCATTCTCCCCCGGTTCCTATTATCTGCTTGTCATGTCTGTATGTATTATTTTAATTTAAACAAAAAAGAGATTTCATGTTAGATCATGAAAGCCAGTGGCTGCTCAGATCAGCCTTTATTAGAGGCAGCTTCATCCCTCTGACAGCTCTGGCAATGATGGTTATAGAAATAACTGAACTTCATCCCTACCACTGTTCTGATGTTTCTCATTTTTATGCCCTCTATTTCTGTTTGGTTTTCATCATGCAAACACTCCCTCTTGATTCCTCACCTACAGAATACTAAATTAATTCATTTTGTGACTCTTTTAGGAAGGGTTTCCCCCACCTACCCAGGTGACAGTCACTGCAGCCTGGAGGGGAAAAAACACTCAAACAACAAAACTCAACCCAGAAGCAGCAGCTGTCCAAAACCCCCAGACAACCATGAAACACCAAGGCTGAGGCACAGAGATTATTCTGGTTCAGAGCTGGATTTACTGGCTAAACCATGCCCAAGCCTGCTGCTCACTCTGAACCAGAACTGTGTTACAGCCTGGGCATCAACCCACAGCAGCAATTCACTGCCTCCCTCCTGCTCTTCACGCAGTATCAAGAAAGGTTTCAGGCTTATTTAGGCATCCATCCACTGGAAAATATCTTCCTTCTAGAGGTACAAGAAATACTGATGTTGCTTTTGTAAACAGTGCCTTAAAAAACGGCAGCAGCAACAGCTCCTTCAGCTCGGTGCTGCTCTATTTCTCCTCTCCTGATTCCCTGTGATGGTGCTGTTGCTGTTTCTTTACGGCGGCCACCCCGCAGCCTGACAGCTGCAATCATTTCCCCACCTAACTCACGCTGTAACTCTTCCCCATTGCTGCAGACCTGTGCCCATCCAGTGTGCTCTGGTTGTCTTTGCTGCCTCTGATCTCTGTCTGTTGTGATGCCTCTTCATTTGCAGCTCCAAAGCCACTGGAATTGAGTACCTTAATTATCTCTGACTGAATCCATTCCATTGATATTGGAATGTTTGAGACATTTCAACTTTGTATGTTTCGTATGCTCACCTCAGTGAGATGACATCCATGCACACACATACACAAATATTTCTAAAACAGACTCACTTTTTTCCCCCAAATAAAACTCTCAAATATCCCACTGATTTTCTGTTCCACCTGCTTAGGTTGCCACTCAAAGCAATTCATAACACATTATGATAAGTAAAAGAAATTTTCTCATGATAGATTTATGAGAAGCATTTCTTAGGCAGTTCTCTAAAGAGTTCTGTTCCACCACTGTATGAAATATCATCTTTCCTTGGGCTGTGTGACAGGCTGGGTAATTAACTCTCCACAGAAACAAAGAAAGTGCTTTGTTTCAAAGTAGGATTAGTCAGAGGGGTTATCAACTTATCAGAGAAGGTAAAATGGGCTAAGTCTTTAGGCAACTCAAGATCTATGTCTATTATAAAAATAAGACAAAAAAAAAAAAAGGAACAGACTGCCAAAAAAAATAAGGAAGATGAAGAGAAAGTTATAATAAACATCTTTCTTCTATACAAGAAAGAAGATTTTACAATGAACATGGTAGAATACTGGCACAGGTTGGCGAGAGAACCTGTGGATGCCCCATCCCTGGAAGTGTTCATGGACAGGTTGGATGGGGCTTGGAGCAAGCTGGTCAAGCTCATTGGGTTCACAAGATGACCTTTAAAAGGTCCCTTCCAACACAGACTGTTCTGTGAAGACTGAAGAATCTGTTGTACTCCATCCCCAGGAAGTGCTGTAAGTTATCCCTCAGTGAACCACAGAATTTCCAAAGATATCCAATTCAAGCTCTCCTCACAGATTGCCATTACTCTTCTATCAACCACTTAGGGTTAATCCTACACTAAGGTATTTATTCATAGAGCAAAGATTTCATTCAACCAAAATTTTCCTCCAAAAATGTTCCTGTGATGTGCCTTCTCTGCTCAGACAGAGAATGCCTTTATGGCTATCCTTTTATGACGAGCAGTAAATAACATCGTACTCAGCTCATCCATTGCCTGTGAGACCAGGATATTTTTTTTTCTGTAGGAGCTAAGCAATAACTTGCTGTTGTCAGGGGACTAAAAAGACCCACAATAATCCTAGTTTTGGCATGCCTAGAAAACTTGTAGCTTTGACATGATGCACAATACTAAACAAACAAAAGCCCCAAGGCCAATATGCTATTAAAACAATCCATTAATAAAGAACTCTATATTCAAGCCACTATCCAGAGAAATATCCTTACCATAACAAAATATGAATAAAGTAAATAACATTTCTGAGCTACTGTTGCTCAGCTTGGGAGACCAACTCAAGGCTGAGTTTACACAGCTGTTTTTGTCAGTGTCATCCTTAAATTTCCCACTCATCCATCACATCCCTCATTTTTCTCCCCTCTGTAAAACCTGGTACCAAACAATTGTTGTTTCCAAAACCTTCCACAGAAAAAGATTTTCTCTGCTTTTCAGCTGTGTTCAGCCTGCTTTCCATGTATTCTTAGATTATTTCTTGAAGCTTCTTCTAATCTCTTTTTTAAAATTATTATTACTATTATTATTCCTCAAAATCTCAAACACTGTTAAAATAAAGCTCATTTGATTCAGACAGAGCAGATGAGAACCTCTGTCCTACCTGGGCCAACAGCAGGCTCCTGAACACCACAAAGCTGGAGCTGCACACACAGATGTCACAGGAGGTAATGACAAGAACACCAGGTTATTTAAGTGGGCACTTTGAAACATGCTACTGGGAATTGGCAGGGAAAATTGATCAGGATGACCAAATAAACCTTTTCTACATTTAAGTGCTATTGTTTTTCTACTGAGACACTGTTAACATACTGGGATAAACAAATGCATTTACCTAGGTTGCACAGCTCATTTTACTATGATTTATTCATTAAGAACAGTGTGCTTGTTGCCCAACAAGCCACAAATGGAGTCTCTAAAGTGTCTCTAACAAACAAAGCACCCACAGATCACACAGGATGTCCTGGGAAGGCTCAGATACACAACGTAGCAGCCCTGACTCACCTAAATTCTCCTGTGCAGCCCAGAGACAAAGCAACGAACAGCAGGTGGATAAAGTGAGGACCATGCTCTGGAGGCTGTCATGGAATCACAGAAGGTGTTGGTTGGAAGGGACCTCAAAGCTCATCTTGTTCCACCCCCCTGCCATGGGCAGGAACATCTTCCACTATCCCAAGTTGCTCCAAGCTCTGTCCGACCTGGCCTTGGACACTTCCAGGGATGGGGCATCCACAGCTCCTCTGGGCACCACGTGCCAGTGTCAGAGAGGCACAAATACATGGTGCAAAAACTCTTATTGTCCCATTTTTGCTGTGCCACCCAGCAGAGCCAAGGCAAGAGGAGGCAGCTGGGTGATGGGATGGAGATGTCAGTGATGCCACATGGGCTGTGCTGGGACAAGGAGGACATCAGTGGGTTTACAAGCAAACATCAGGGACACTTCCACCTGACTGCTGCACTTCCAAAAGATAAATTTGCTGTGGGTGCAAGGTCTGCACACAGCATTAAACAACAGTGCCAGCAGCATTCCAAGAGGCTGGCTTAAAAGTGATGCGAAAATAAACATTTCTCCAGCAGCTTTGGAAACAGATGCACCTCTAATTGAATTGGCTTTAAACTCATTTGTATCCTCTGTAACATATTTCATGGTTTCAATTAACAAACTTCTAGCAGTTCTACCCTTGTTAGTAAACCTTGAGGTGCTTCATAAAACTCAAGGTCATTACTGTGAGAGGGACAATTCTGTGCATCACCACAGCTGCCACTGGCAATAACACTGCTAATTTCCCTTGGAGTCCGTGGGACAGGAGAGATCACCCTTTAACAAACTAGGGAGCAGCGGAGTGGATGGTGACACAGGAGAAATGTTTCTAATTACACAGACCAAAGGTAGAGGGGGAAAAAAAATTGATTCATTTTGCAATTAATATTCACATTCACTTGATTACTGACTGTGAAATATCACAAAATAACATCAGTAAATCCAAGCAATGCTAAAAATCTAATTGCTAAAGACTTTATAAAGGACACCTGGTGGACCACAGCATTCGGTGGGCCAAATTCTGCTCAGCTGAAGATCTGGGATCCCATGCAAGGCAAACCTCTTGCTTTACCTCAGGTTAAAACTCAGCATGGAGTACAGACTGCAGCTCAGAGACTTAACTCTACCAGCTGATCATAGTTCTATAGCTGAGGCTTTCCCAGTGTGCCAAGAATAAGGCAGCCACTGGCCATGGGCCACATGGCACAAACAAAAGCTCCAGAAGTTTGTGAGCTGCATGAGGAGCACCTCGTCCCAAATAATCCCCGCTCAAAACCTAAATCCTGCTTCAAGGCAGAAAATTATTAACTGAAGGGAACTAAACATAGTAAGTCTGGGAGACTTAAGTTGCTAAAAACTTGAGTTGCAGCTGAAAAGAATTTAATCTTGCCACAGAACAAATGTTTAATCTTCTTTTTTTATAGTACATAAGGATTTGAGAGATTTTACACATTATTAGTTTGCTGAGAAATTTAGGAGATAATCTAATTTACATTCAGTAAATGCACAGCCAAAAACCCAGCAAAAATAACTTCCACATCAAATATTTTGCAAGGCTCAAATAATGGACACTTAGCTAATTTATTCCCACTTGCTCCACAAAAGATGCACACGCTCACGTTATCTCGTAGCAGACTGATTAGAGATTCTAAATAGACCAGAGAGGACTTGTAAAGAAGGCTGGTAAGTTTAACTCAACATTATTGTTATTGAAATTCATCCAAAGGTTGGTTTTATTGCTCAATTTCACAGACTCTATAAATCCCGAGGAGGCAGTTGGGTTGATGCTGACTTTGCACTATGATTTCTAATTTCTTTTGATTCTGCATTACAGTTTTCTTCCTTAAAGAACTTCCAAGCATACACTTGGCATTAGACACAAGCCCTGGTAGCTGATATATTTAATCTTTTAACTCAATAAGGAAATCTTCATTAATTAGCACTTTCCCCGTAACAGATTGCAGAAGAAGCTGAGAACTCTTCCGGAGAAGGAGTCTCGTCTGCTGCCTTCAGAGTGCAAATAAATAGAGCAAATAAATAGAACTGCACAGAGTACACTCATCTCACAGGGAACATGTGATGCAGGAGGGCAGAAATCCACTGCACAAGTCTGTCCAGGCTCCAAAACCAACTGTGGGAATGATGCTCTCTTTTCCCAGGGCTGCTCTCCCATGGTGAAGGGCTGGCCTGGCTGCCTGGGAGCCCTGACATCTTAACAAAGTCCTTACTCAAATAAAAAACCATCCACTGGGATCAATAGCAGTTACGGGAGTAGCTCAGCTGTGTTTTTCTGTATACTTTGCTCATCACTCTGCCACTGGGAAAATCATCTGTTTTCTTCAAATAAAACAGAGTAGCTTTTTTTTTTGGTTTTTTTTTTTTGTTTGTTTGTTTTTTTTTCCCTTAGCAGTGTTGGAATCCTCTATACATCAGGAAAAAGACTCAGCCCAGTGTATTCTATCATGGATTGTTTACATTTTTTTTTTTCAGGATACTCAATTAATAGTATGAGCATGTTTTTAAAACAAACCTGAAACTGTGTTTATTTTTATTATTATGATGATGTTTTTACAAGAAAACAAGACTTTTTTTAAAGCCTGAACACAATTAAACTCTCCACAGACCATCAAATTCCCTTTTCTCCTACACCTGACTTCTCTCAGAGGCCTGATGGCACAGCAGCTCTGAAAATAGATGTGCACTGCAGAGTGCTCTGAAGATCAATACAGACTTGGGCAATTTGGACCTGGCAGGAAGAATCTTCCAGAGCCAAGGGTCCATCACTTGGAGAAAGCTGCCACCAAATGTCACTGCAAGTATCTACCCCCCTCAGTAAATCATATATCTCCTGAAGGTCAATGGCTTCAGGCTCTGCTGGAGCACACTAAGAAACTCAATTTCAGACTTTGTGGCCCTCCGTGGAGAGCATCTTTCTGCCAGTTTCTGAAGCCATGACATTGGGCACTGTCAACACAATATGCCACCTCATTTCTGCTGCCAAGCTGTGACCCCAAGACACAGACAAGCCTCATTTAGACAACTTGCCTTGGACAACAATGTTATGGCTTTCATTTGACAGAATGGGACATGGTGATGCATCTCCCTGCATCCTGACAATTATCATGTATTTTGTATCACAATATTGCTTTTATTTCAGACAAAATAAACCAGCAGATGACCCTGCAGAAGACAGGAACACTAATTAGACCAGTGTGCAATTAATATTATCAAGAGGGCTCACAGCAGCATGAAAAGGTTTTTTTTTTTCTTTAAATGTACATTCCTAGTTCTTTAATTTACAAACTCAAGGGCCTCTGCTCACGAGCAGGTCACACAGGCACTAGAAAGGCAGGGGAAGGTTGTGAGCCAGCTGTGACCTCCACAGCCCCCTCCCCAGTGTCACAGGAGGCAAATGACACAGTGACTCCCAAATCAATACATTAAAATCAATACTCTGCCTCAATTCCTTCTCCCATCAATGCTAAATGAGAAGCCCAACTGCACACTTTAATTATACAGGTGCTGTTTTAAGGATGCCACTAACCATTGCCAGCACCAGGAAGATCCATGAGAGCTTTCCCAAAATCCAGGTAGCTGCTGCCAGGTCCCATCTGCTTGCATAAGGAGTTTCACTCCACCTATTAGAGGTCACCTTGCTGCAGAAGCATCTGACCTCCTTCAATAAAGCTGTGCTATAAAAAACATCTGACAAAAACATGATTTTGCAGAAGGGAACAGTCCTGGTTCTCCACAGCTCAGGCACGGGGAGAGCAGCGACTCATTTATATGATGGAAAACCTTGAGAGGGAAACAGGACATTTTTGTGACACTAGCAGGGCCCAGCACAGAGTATTGATGTACTGAATTTCTGATAGACTTTTGTTTCAATTTTGCAGCGTGACTTTGAGCTCTCTGGTTGTGTAGTTCAATCTCCTGCGCTGGAGGACTTCAGTGAATTCAGAAGCAGAAGGCAATACAATCCTGTTAAATAACACTATTGTTAGTGGTCACTCCCCCATGTTACCAAATACAAGTGAGAGCCAAGCTTTCACAGTGGGAATATCTGTCTGCACTGAGGGATATTTGAAGATTTGCAAACCAGCCTCTCAGTAATTTAATTTACACCATCCTCATTTGCAAACCTTGGAGGACAGCAAGCTATTAAAGTGTATTTCAGGCCCAGGAACAGACTAAGGTAGGATAAATTCTCTACTATTCATCAGTATCACAAGGATAATCCTTAGAACAGACTGAGCTGAAGTTTAGGTTTCATTTTAATGAAGGTGCTTCTGAAAATCTTCAGAATGCATCAGACATTCAACCCCTTAATGCCCACTGAACTCCACCACAGTACCTACTATGTCCAGCTGCCACAGGGCTCCCCAACAGTGGTCAAGAGATGGAATTGTCACTCTCCACTCAAAAATTATTTGCCATCCATTTATTAGCCTGAAAGTCCTGCTCATCAGAACTGTATAAAAGGCAGAAGGGTTAAAAAATGCTGCAAAAAACCCCATGTAAGACATGAGAGGAATCCTATGAACTCCCACATCACTTCCCAGTGCAGCCACCCATCTCAGAGGGATCATGAAGCTCTCCATGAGCAGGAGAAGTACAGAAGTCTTAGGACTAGAACATGTAATTCATGAACAGGATTAGGCTAAATATTTCTTCATACTTCCAATATAGCATATTAAATGGAATGACATGCAGGGAGAGAAAAATGTTAATTCTAAGTCTATCTTTGTATGGTAACATTTTATTAGAGCCTTGCCTCATAACAGGCTGTATTTGTGACAAATGTGTTATTAAGGCCGAAGAGACGGGCCACATTTCAAGGAAATTCCCTTCCCACAGCCTGCTGCAGAAATCAGGGCAGGAGATCACCCAGTGCATTAACCTGCTATCACAGCTCTCCTAAAGCTCCCATAGACTATTTCTACACTGAGTTACAATTTCTACACTAAAAACATTCCCAAGTCCCATGAAAGAGCTTTAATCAATCTATAAAAACCACAAAACAAAAAATCCCCTAACTGAGCCAAATAATAGAAACAAAAGTGATGGACATGAGCAAGGGTGGGCAGAGATGGTCCAGCAAGAGGCAGCTGATGGTGAATGTCAAACATGAGAAAGTCTGTTTGAGGGCAGTAAAAAGCCATTCCTTCAAAAAGTCTGGCACTGCCACCTCTTCAAAGGGGTCATTTTATGGAATGCAGCAAAAAGCATAAAAGAAATTTGGGCAAGAAGATAAGCAATAAAGATGTGTATTTAGAGCCAAGGAGTAACAACAGACATCACTCTGACTAAATGCAGCACTTACAGAAGATGCTGCTCCAAAAGCCAAGTCTCTAAGTATTTTTTCTTAAGATGCATGCTTCCTTTCTCTAAGAAGATAAAGACCTAGAAGAATGTGCATTTCTGTGTACTAATGCCTCAGGGGAAGTCTTACCTTGCCTTAAATAAGCTTCTTTGATAGCCAGTTTGACCCATTCAGAAATAACTTTTTTGATGGCTGTTTATCTTTGATTCTGTTGCCAGGAAAACACAGAGAACTCAATGTCTGAACAGTTGTCCTGTGATCCAATTTCATTTGATAAGTCTTTTAACATCCATAAAGGAAGAACCGTGGCCAAATTTTGTTATGGTGAACAGATTTTGAAAAAGAAAAAAAGAAAAAAAGAAAAAAAAAACCACAAAGGAAAAGATAAGGAATAAATCATCATTCTTTGAGCACTGTTTTGGGAGCAATATGTAAAAATCCTGTAGTCAAACAAGAAATGGAGGCCAGGTCCTTCCCAGGCTCTGTGTCAGTGTTACAGCTCCCCTGGCAGCCACAGCTGTAATTAAAAGTGTCACCACACACCCAAGGAGACATGTAGGAATTTCAGAGAGAGTCCAGAGCAGAACCCAGCCAGGATTTCAGAGCTAAATTTAGAAGGTATTTAGCTGTGAGAGAGCAGAAACAGTCAAAGGTGGCAATGGCTTCAAAGAGTCCTGAAGTGGGGACTTGAGGGCAGGACAGTCCTGTGATCCAGCCTTAATTCCCATGTCAGGGGATGGCATAGACAGAAAATATGGTGAACTTTCAGCTGAAACTTCTTCCTCAAGCAGTCCTTGAAAAGCTTTCCAGTAGCAATACAGCCATTAATAAAATCCAGTCATGTAATAAAAAGGTCACAGAAAGAGACTGTGCTGGTTTTGTGGGGTAGAGTTAATTTTCTTCACAGTTTCTGGTATGGGGCTGTGTTTTGGATTTGTGCTGCAGTGTTGATAAAACAGAGATGTCTTTGTTATCTTTGGGAAGTGATTACAGAGAGCCTAGCTGGGTTCTGAAATCAACAGGTTGTACTAAAAACTGAAATTTCAATATAAAATGTCACTCAGACTGAGAACAAAATTAAACTGGAATATTTTCAAAAACACAGGGAAACATCTGTTCAGAAAAGTTCCTATTTCTGAAGGTTTTCAAAATCAGGGATTTCTACCATTTCACTCTTCAAAATAAAATTCACTAGATGTGCAAAAATGTATACCACAGTAATTACTAAAACTGATAGACTTACAAAAAATAAACAAGCACCTATTCAATGTTGCATTTTCAAACTTTTTTTCAATTTTCCCCCCAAAACCTTGTAGGAGCAGTAAGTTTGCTTTCAGATCAGGACAGATCTGACTCATATTCCTTCAACCTATTAGGATATGGTTATGGCTTTTGAGCTATGCAAATAAAAAACTGCAGAATGCTTATTAAAATCTACGGATTAAAACCAACCTGAAAACAGCTCATTTTCTCCTAAAATGGGGGGAGTCAACCCCAGAATTTTCATTTTAGGATGGGTTTGTCCACCAGAAACTGGAGATCATAGAAGGAGACACTGCACTGTTGAGAGTAAGGAGGTGTTTGAGCATCCCTGCTGTGCCCTTCATAAATTCAGAGATAATTAAAGCTTTTTAAGGTGAGTGCAGGTCACAGCTAAGCACTGTGTGATTTAAAACCAGGATCTATTTGTCTGTGGTGCCTTTTTCTTCCAGGTTCCCGTTGTTGTGAGCACAGCAGAACTTGAATAGGATAAGCACTCTTCATAAACTCCTGCTTTCCATAAATTGCCTGTTGGATCAAAAGCAGAACCTCCATGCAAGTGCACAGAAATCTCCAGCTTTGATTTGGAACAGATGAGGCACCCTGTGTTCCTCTAAGATTAAAAAAACCCTGTTGGCATCACACACAAGAGAGAGAAGCAAAGGGACGACGGGAAATCGTTCAAAACAAAGGAGATGGAAATTCAAAAATAGTACGAGCAGCTCAGATGACAGATTGAGAAGCGGATGAACTGCAATTAAAAGGACAGTTTCATGGCCAAAGAGGATGCTCCAGACACAGTTAGAAAATGAAGACCCTCTGGACTAGCAGTGAGCTCAACTCAATATAAGAAGTCTTCTGATGGGAAGGAAAATGGAGGCAAACTACCAATTATAATTTTGTAATGTATTTAGAGGTAGTTAAAATCCATGACGTGAGTAAAGTTTATCCTATGATTTCATAGGTGCATTTCCAAATTAAAGGACGAAAAACAAGGGTGAACCAAACCTGGGACAAATCACTAGCTCAACTGGAAAATACAGATCACTCATTTCTCAAGCTTATTGAATGGGTGATCAAGGAAAAAGGTGACACCACCAAAATAAAGCAGTTTATCACAAAAACCAGCCATGAAAAAAAAAAAAAAGTGTACTTTTTTCCTGGAGAAAAGATTTGGTATAGAAAGGAATAAAATTCAGAAAAGCCTGTGATTAGTATTTTTAAGCATGTTATATTTAATGACCACAAGCTAACACACAATTAAATAGCAGTGAGGATGGGTAAATCAGTCAGTGGTGATCAGCATGCCCACTGCAGCTGACCCAAAGTGTTGACACCAGGCTTGCTCAGCTCTGGTGGATCAGGGCAGAGGTCCCTCCCTCCAGCCCAGGCTTCAGGTCCTGACAGAACAAACTGTAGACCTCAGGCAGGTAGATAGAACATTTTCAAAAGGAACAGCTGGAATGCTTCTGTCTTGACTCCTTCTGGACCTTGGGATACTCTACTTGCAGTAACTACACCAATAGGGAGAAAATGTCCATTTCCAGTCGGGAAGGTATGCTTAAAGGGTTAATATATTGCTTAAAGGGTTAATATATTTGCAGATAATAGGCTTAGGACAGTTAGAATCTAAACTTCTAGGAAACAGAGATGAACAAGCTGTATTGGGTTTTTGGTCAGGTTCCCCCCTCGCCCTCCAAGCTGCAAATGCAGAATCACTCAGAGAAGTCAGCGTCAGAGCAGGGCCTCAGAACCAGAACCCTTCTGAGCAGTTTATTTCTACACCAGACTCAAGTGAACTGTACATTCACTTGACAACTTTGATACTCTCCCATAATAGATCATATTGACCAAGTGAAATAAACCTTACTCATGTCTAAGTTCACAAGGTTTCAGTCTGGGAAAATGAAAATCACTGCACCAAGAAGGCACAAGCCCAGAGTTTGCTCTCCAGAAAAGCTACAAACTTAGCTATTCTGTCCTACACCATTTTTATTGTCCTACGCCGTGTACTCAGGACATGATCAAACCTGGGACAAATTTGCTCCTACTCTTGAGGCCCAATTTACATCCCTACATCTCTCTATCTACATTTTTCAGTTCTTCAAAAGGACCCATCAAAGAACTGAGGTCTAAGTCTTACAACTTCTCACTTCTGTTCTGGTTCAAGGGAAAGGAAGGAAAAGCACTGGAAAAGAGCAGGAAACAAAGAGAAGTCAGAAGACCTGAAAGGAGTAAAAGAGGAACCTGCTTATCCCCACCTCATAAAGCAAGAACAATGCCCAGATACTACAGTGATTGGCATTCAATATATAAGACAATGATTAATTAGCCATAATCATGGCCAGCCAGCAAATGTTAAAAGGTCACCTGATACTAATGGTGAGCAAGACAAACTGAGCTGCTTAAAAAAAAACCACTGTCATGAATAATTTCTCAGGGCTTAGCAATTCTTCATGCTTCTGTAAATTGCTCTTCTCCATTATAGTTGAAAAGCATTCTGCTAATTATTAATTGAATAATGATTTGTTTCTATCACTAATTCAATAAGGTGTTCAGAAGTGCATTTTGAAAGTTCCCAGCTCTAGAGATCATAAATATCAGACTTGTCTTAATGTAACCTTGGAAGGCAGGTCCCAGGTGATGGAAGTAGAGCCTGTGGAGCTTCTGCCCATTTTTAGTCAGTCTATGCCCAAAGTCACCGACCACCCCTCTGCCTCTGATGTGGGCTCTGTGCCAGGGCAGTGCCACAATCATTTTTGCTCACATAAAAACCTGAAGACAAAAAAGTGAACAATATTCCCCTGGAGCTACCACTCCCTACTACCTCCCAAAGAAAAGCCAGATCATTAAAAATGCCACATAAATATCACTGACAGAAAACAGGCTTCAAGGTTATTTAGAAAAGACCCACGCATAGACAACCTCTCCTTTTTAACAGTGATAAAAACCCTGAGTTTCTCAAAAGATCAAGTCATGCCACAGGCAAACCCACCTTCCAAAACCCAGCAGCTCCCTTTTTGCAGGAGAAAAGGTAATGTGGGGGAAAGGTATACTACTCCTCCTTCATGGGCCACAGAGGCATAATCAATTGGTACAAAAGCACATTGTTGAAACACAAACCATGGAAAGCTGCTTTATGAACCTGTGCAGCCAGCTGGAACAGCCATCAACAGCTGCAAGAGGAATTCACTCCAGGACTGAATCACTTCATTAAGGTGGAGGTTTTTTCTCCTTTTATTACACCCAGCTCAGGCTGCTGATCCCCATCATGAAGACCCTCCAGAGAGCTGATTTCTCTGCTCCCTTATACCCTCAGGAGCACTAGTGGTGCCCACTGTATGACTTAATCTCCTCCTGAGACATCATTTCTCCCCCTTCCATCATACACCTCATCAGCAGGCTTCCAAACCGCTACACCCTGCTCCATGCTAACCCCAGACTTTTGGCTGTAAGTCAGAGAGTGGCAGCGGTTTGGGGGTAGCCCAGCTAGAGATTTTGCTCCTAAAATAAAGGCTTATGTCTGTGATAAGTGATAGGACAAGGGAGAATGGCATCAAATGCACAGATATCAGGGTTAGATTTGATACCAGGAAGAAATTCTTAACTGTGGTGAAGCTCTAGAACAGGTTTCTAGAGAAGCTGTGGCTGCCCCATCTCTGGAATTGTTCAAGGCCAGGTTGGACAGGGCTTGGAGCAACCTGGGATAGTGGAAGGGAGCTGAAATGAGATGATATTTAAGGTCACTTCCAACTTAAACCATTCAATGAACTGCATACCACGGAAATTGGGAAAAAACGCCCAAATGGAATGACACACCCTGTTCTCCTTGATTTTAATTCTGCCCTCTTTGTGACATAGGTTACTTGATTACACAAGAAATATAAGTTTCCCAGGAAGCAGGGACATGAAAATATACTCTATGAATTTATGAAAATACACTCTGTGAATTTGAGCTTAACATGGGCACCTAATTGTAGGAGGGGACCACTGGCTGCTGAAGCCGCGCGTGCCTGGCATGAGGGACAGCAGGTGACATCACAGGCATTTTGTAATTAAATATAATTGTCTCTAGAAAATTGCAAATTCCTTCATTGAAAACAACCATGCAAACCTCCAAACTTAGTGAAAGGGAATAAAAATTTCTAAACAAGCAAAAGCAGAAGCAGGAGGTATCTTCAAACAAAATGCTGATTGAAATAAATACACCTCCTCCAAAGCTTATAATTTTATGGGATTTTTAGGGAAATAAAATGTCTCTGGTATTCTGGCACTGTAGCCAACTTCAGCCTTCTTGTGCTTCATTTCCATAGCAGAAATGCCAGCAGACCCTTACAGTGAGGAAAACCTCAGTATTAAAGAGCAGTAAGGAGATATTCAAAGAACTGCGTTCAACACCCAGGACAAACTTGTGGGAGCTATTCCAGCAAGCACACACCTCGCATAAGCTCCACCATGAGCCACGGAGTGCTATTCACACGTGTTGTGGGCTGTTCTACTCCTCCTTACCCGAGCTGCTACAGCGAGATGGCTCCACCAGTCTGCCGCTGCTGTCGTAGCAGGCGATGGCTCGCAGCCGCACGCCCTGGCCACACTCCCTGGCCGCTCCCTGGGCAGGCATTCCCAGCTGCAGCTCAGGTGGACCCCCTCTGATAATGCAGTCAGACCAATTTCCATGGGGCTGGGAGGTGAACGCCTCGCAGGGGCACGGCTCTGTCTCAACTTGAGGATAAACTTCCGTGTTCTGGCATTTGTCTCGCTTTCTGCTTCGCCCTGTTCCAACCACAGAAATCGGCGCGTTAGCTCAACATCTGCTACTCTTGATAACAACACGTCATATTATTTATACTTGCATGAATTCAACACATTAGAACCAAGACAATCTGAATGTTAATATTCGGGGATGTTTCTGAAGCATCTATTAGCTGCTGCCAGTGCTCTGGCATGCAAGGACAATGTACTTATCTCCAGGGGCAACCAGAGAACTTGGAAATACTGTTCTGATGGGTAGATCAAGTAGTAAAATACAAAGTCTTACTCTAGAAATGGTCTTCCCAGAAACCGCTTTGTAATTTCATATAATATAATTTTCCCCTAATTATCTGGTGGAAATAAATTGATTGTTTTGTCTCTATTTATTCACAATCAATGGTTGCCAGGACAACTTCCGGAGGACCCTAAACTAACTACAACTTCTTTGAGATTTCTTTACAAATTAGTTAAAGATGAGCTGTGCACACAAATCATGCTTTGAAGAAAACAGAAAAAGATAATCCTCAGTAAATTATTAGTGCTGGAAAGCATTTCAATGGTTGTGTTTGCTTTTATGTTTTCCTTTGCACTGTTCCTTCAACAGGTATTTTAAAAAGGCTCTTTCAGTAGTTTTAGGGAGCAGCAGCAGCATCCAAATAAACTCACGGTACAGCTCTCTGCAATCGCACTCACCGTGCCCTCATCCTGCAGGACTTCAAGGCATGAGAAGGGGTCCCCAGTACAAGAAGAAATAATGCAAAACAGAGAGTTCAAGCTCCCTGCATCCCTACAACTACTCAAGGGAACAAATGTCTGTACACAGCCTCTAAAGATAAAAATCAATGTTTTTCTTGGCACAGGTCAGCCAGCTTGTCGTGGAGCTATCTTGATGCTGGCTGAGCTCAGGAATGTTCTTTGCATTTGGCATCTGCACAGAAGGGAGAATTCATCTTCAGCAACAAACTGTATCTTGTATGCCATCCTCAAAATATTCCTTGGGAATCTTGGACGCACTAAAAACATTTTTTAAAGCTTTGATCCCAGAAGAAATGTTTTCTCTTCATTGTGCACAAATAAGATATAAAAACCAAAAGATAAGTTATATAACTCAACAACCCCCTTTCCAGCCTGGAACCAAGAGCCATTTCACCACAGACAAGCTGGGTCTCATCAATGCCTGCTTCCATACAGATATGTACCAGCAAAGGAAAGGCTCCTACTGTAGACCCCTAATCACCATCCTTCAAGCCCCAGCTCTTTCAAAATGGTATTGCCAGAGTTCTGGAGAATGCAGAATTTGCCAGCACAAAACGATGCAAAAAAAAAAAAAAAAAAATCAATCAGCATCTTTATAGTTTGGTAGATAAATCTATGCTTACATTTTAATGTATATAGTTATGAGGAAATGCAGGTACAGCTCCCCATACTTCAAGGAAAGTCTTTTAAGAGACTTTAACTAGATTGGGAGCTCTCCAATGGCATTTCCAACTTTTTCTGTTTGAGAAGCCATGAGGAGCCACAAACTCTGTATGTTCAGTTGTGTGCTCTGCATTGTGCTAGTAAACATGGGAATTTGGGATTTGCCCATGTTTTGCCATCATGACACGAAGCACAACACACTGAGGTAAGGATGTTAATAATCTCATACTTATGTGACCTGTTTCTTTAACAACTTGCCCTGCCATCTGTTTTGTTGGAATCTTCCCCCTAAATGAAGCTGCTATGAAAGCCCTATTTTAAGGGGAAAAGTGACATTGATCCCATACTCTTCACATAGAAATATTTTTTAGAATTAGTGGTAGTGATATTTTTATCATCTTTACGGGCTGCTTTAAAGATAGCTACTAAAAATACCATCTCCAAAAATTTTTGAGGACATAAACCCATCAATTAAATAGAATTTTCTTTTTAAATTACATTTCTGAATACTAACAAACATTATATATATTAAATGTTATCAGGTAGTACATACTGTACATTAAAATTATAGGAAACATTAAAAATACAGAAAGTGCTTTGTATCCATAATGCAGAGAATTAACTGACTGTATTAATTAACTGAAGACTCACCTAAAAACTGTGTTTCCATTATAATGACTTTGAATTTTGATATGTTTTGTAATAAGTCTTTCACTTGAGTAATGACTAATTTTATATGTAGAGTCAATGACGAATTACAAAGTAAAATGAATTATTCTATTAAAAACTGAGTGGAGGGCAAGCAAATACTTAGCAAACAATTAGAAGATTTCCACTAAATGACATTATCAATAAACTCTTCTAATGAAGCCAAAGCATTCACTTGAGAATAGACACATGCAGTTGATGAACCAGAGGTACAATTCATGCCCACTTACAGAGAGGTGAAATGCAAATGGATAAAGGTCTCTTAACATCACAAAATACTTTTGAAAATAGCATTTTCTTTAATCTTTGAGTTCCTGCAGACAAGATTTTTTTCAAGACTTTTGTCTACCTCTATTTTTCAAGAAGCATTTATGCAAATACAAGTTGGCACCTGCCTCAGTGAGTTCTCCTTTTGAGAGGGGGCCAAACCAAAGCCAGGGTCTGATTTGGGTATCCCTTTCTCCTCTCTGAGGCATTATCACATCCCCACCTGGGACATTCACTGCATGTTCACCACTTGCTTTTCAGCACACCTTCACTGGCCACGGGCTGAGACCACGAGCTCCATCCTGGCAGGAAAAATGGAACCCAGCAAGGTTGGATGGGGAGAGACTGGTGGTGGTTGGTCATAAATGCAGTGCAGGTGAGGAGACAAACCAACAGAACCTGGGCATTACAAATCATTTTTGGTCCACTTACTTGAACAGATCTCCATCTGATGTAGAAAAGAGTAAGAATGGGGATAGGTAGGGCTGTACTGTTTTGTAACTTGCACAACACTCACAAAGAAAAATCAGATTTAGAACTACCTGTAAGTAATTATTCATTATTTTAAACATATTTTTTGTAAGATCAGGTACCTATTATTTTGCTGGGGATCAAGCATTTCTCCTACTATAAACATACAGGCACTGGTATAGAGAACACTTTAGAACATGCTCTTTGCCAGAAAATACAGAGCATTGAATAATACTGGGGTTTTATGTGAAAAAATAAATCTTTATCCTTTAATGAGCCACATTCACAAAAGGCAGCCTGAAAACAGTATAAATGTGTGCTGTAATTGTTAGTTAGTAAAACACACAGAACATTCCAGCAGTAACAAATGGAGTAAGAAGACAGCCATGCAGCCAAGGACAAGCGAGTCTAGGAGGAAGGAGCAGTGGTGGCCACCACATTTTGCTGCCCTTCAGGTCATAGCTTTTATCTCAGCAGATATTCTTGCAGCAATTTTAGCACTCTACTCCACAGTCAAAATCTTTGATGTTTCACCTCTATTAAAGGAGCAAACTCAAGCCAGGTACATATTAGCTCTCAAACACAGCACAAAAACATGAAAAGATGTGAGTGTTGAGAAAAACAATAACAGCAAATTTCTTGTAAAACATGTAAGCACAGTATAATTCTTTTTTACTTAACTATGCACACGAGGGAAGACAACTCCCAGCAAAAAATGCAGTTTCAAACTATTCATGTTAAGGAGTTTCAAAGCTTTTCAGTTTGGTCAGCATTCAAAAAACATAATAACAAACCTCGACAGCAAGTAGGGAAGACTGATCCAGCAAATAGTTTGAACTGGTTGAGTTTAATGAACACATGTAAAAGACCAAACAAAGCTGCTCTAATGGTACTGGGTTTTCTTTATTCATGGTATTAATTTGCCCTGTTGAATTGGGCACACTGCTGAGCACAAAACTTCCTGTTTTAAACTACCTCCAGAAAATCACACTGATTTGTACTCCTGTATATGAATTTTCTGCATGCTTCCCAGATTAATAGGTCAGATAAAGTTGCATAAAGCCTGGTCACTGTTTCATTTGGTTTACATCTAAAACCTTTCCACCAGCAAGTTTTTCTGCACTGCTCTCGTACTGGAATGTATAAGAGGCTGGCAATGATCAGGGCCAGATGAAAAACCAATTAAGGATGCTCTGTCTGGATTTTCCCACCACTCCAACACTGCAGGGGCATTATTCCCAATCAGACAAATATTGTAAAAGATTATACCTGTGAGCGACCGCCTCCTGCTCCTGGCTGTGTCACAGTCAGAGGAGCAGGCTGTGAATTTAGACCAGGGGGTGAAAGTGCAGTCATCCTTGCAGGGAACGAGGCACTCCTGGACGAGGGCTGGCATTGCTCCTGCCCACTGCACGCAGTCCCCGACGGCGGCAGAGCCCCCCTGCTCTGACAGGCACGTCACAGCTGCAAGCAAAGGCACAGAAATACTCGTGTTCTCATACATATATATATATATATGTATTGTATTACACTCTGGGCAGTCAGTCCTGGTGTTGTGTGTGAGATTCTCTCCCCTGGATTAACAGAATAAAGCTGATTTGATTTTAGGGCATTGTTCATGTGTCACTCAGCAAGTGAAGCGTCACAAAACCATTAAGACACGTTCTTATTTGACCAGTGCGTTATGAAAATAATGATACAAAGTCAATATTCGCAAGGAGGCAGTCATTTTAGAGGTTGTGGGGACATTTTAACCAATGATACATTGTACAACCAGTCAAGAAAATAGGTAACACTGTGGCCATGTGCCAGAAAACATATTTGGTGGAGGCTAGGATTCGCAAGCTGTGATGCACTTGCTACTCATGGAATTGAAACTGTGGTAAAAAAAAAAGCCCCTAAAAACTATAAAAGAAAGCTTCTTTCTCCAAAATCATCATTTCTTCCATTTTTCAGATGAAAGGAATGACTGAGCAGATGCTACAGCTAAATGCTTCTTTCAGCAAGGTGTAAGTCTGGCCCCTCCACACTGAGCTCCCTAAATATTGTGATACCTCTTATACTCTCCCACTTTGTCTGTTGTCCATTTTTAGAACTAATAATTAATTTTTCACGGTGGATATTGGTACTGTATAGCCATGACAGAGAACAAAAGTATTTAATGTATGAATCTGAGTCACAGGAAACCTAGGATAAAACCTGCTAAATTCAGTGAATTAATAGTAAGTAATTATAATAAATAAAAATAGCCTGCACATCATGGAGTCTTTCATTTCATTAATAATAATTAATTCTCATAAAACCTCCAAGATTATAGGCTATTTATATCCTCCAGTGTAGGTTAAACAAAGCAAAGGCAGGTCATGGCTTGATTAAGGTAATAAACTCAGGGACAGAGTAATGAACTGAATTTGCCCATGAGATTTTAGTAATGTTGGGCTTTCTGATTCTAGGCAAGTCCATAAACCTACTAAGGGTGAAGTTATTTAATACAGATTTTATTATTTAATTTTAACAACCTGTGATATTATTTTATGACAATTGCTAAATAATTCAAGTTTTTGAGGCTGCATATATTTTCCTTGTTGCCAGCATTTAATGTGAGTAAGAGTGCATGAAAAGAAAGGTAAAAACACCTCTGTTTTCTTACAGTTAAAGGATTTACTGGGGTGTAACTCTGCAATGAATACACATGATTTTTTGGGTTTTAACTATAGCACTGTATGGGAAAAAGGAATGGGTTAGCAATCACCTGGAAATAAAAAAACACCTTATTAAAATGTAATTAGAGTCTATGGGAAAAAACAGCATTTTGAAGAGCATGCAAAAGGCAAGCAATTGTTAAATGTCTCTTTAGACTCAAGTGACAGCAAATCAGCATATTAATAACCACCTCTAAATTGCTGATCCTTGCCTTTCACTTCCAATCCTGTGACCCTTCCAAGCTCCCAACTCCAGCTGGGAGCCTGGGAGCCCTCCCCTCCTGATTACGGGACAGGAGTCACCGCTCTGCGCGGGGACACGGCGCAATTGCCCTCTTCAGGAAGGTTAAACAAGTGGGAGACTCTGGTGCCCGAGGTCTGTGTAGCCTCATTACCTACAGCAAGGACACCCCAGGTTTGGCCACACAGCCGTGGCCACGTGAGGTGTGGCCAAGGGGATGCAGAGCATCTCCTCAGCACCGCCACGGCGGCTGGCAGAGACAAACATCGTCCTCCACTGCCAGCCCCACACAGCAGGAATTGTGATTCCAGAGCAAACCACCCCACTGCAACGCTCAGTGGGAGCTGGCAGAAAGGCACAGCTCATTCCTGACACTATTAATGAGGTCAGGACAAGTAATAGAAGTTTTAGGTGTCAAAGTTAAACCAGACACCCCACTGCTGTGATCAGTAATTGTCTAACCACCCCAACTTCTGCACAAACAGCCACAATTTTAAGCATTCAAATAATCCACCAAGTTCACTGAGCCTATCTGGATGCTAAAATAGATCTATATAAAAATATAAGGACATATGAAATTAGGGCAAATATTTGACAGAGATTATGGAGCTTAAAGAAATTATTGACAATGGAAACATGAGAGAGGAAAGTTGAATTAAAATAACAAATAATATAGTGGATTAGATAAGCATGGAGATAAGAAGGGGCTGAAAAGAATATTTAATGTATACTCTGATAAGAGACATATCACCTAAAGGAGGGGAGGAGGAGAAGGCTACACACTTAAAACCTGGCTAAAGGTGAGCTGCGTGAACTGCTAAAATAAACAAAATTATAAAGCAAAAGCCCATTAGGGCATTTTACCAGATTTGGATGGGGCAGGCAGAAAGCAGCAGGAATGATGGACCCAACTCCTGTGGTTCCATCAGGAACTAATCCCCTCAATTTCTGCTTCCTGCAAACTTCCCAGTTTACTCAGCTTTAACTTCTAAGAGAAAACTATTTTCATATACATGCACTTCTGGAAAGAATGAGAGAAATTTGTTTTCTGTGAACCTTCAGGAAAGTAAAATTATTTATCCTCGGTGGTTTCAAACTACTGATTGGTTTGGCTCATATGTGGTTTATGCTGCATAAAAAATATTTCCCCTTAATCCTCAGTTCTGTCACAATGGTTTTAAATAAACTCATACCGCAAAGCTATTTCTGTTATGTCAACATTTCTTTTGTTTTTTCAAGTGGGGTACCCCTAGAGAGCAAATGCAGTCCATTTGCAGTTCTATGCACTGAGAAAAAAAATCAGAGAAAGAAATCCCTCCTAGGTATAATGTGTGATTTCTACCATCTCTGCAGCATTTAAAATGGACACAAACATATGACTGAAACTGCTAATAATCAGACACTTCCAGATAAAGGCTTTCAAATTATAATACTGATTCCCACCAAGAGAGGAAATGTAGGATTTCTTCTTGAATTCCCAGTCAACCCCACCAAACTGGAATTAAACACCTGGGGAGAAACTATGGCATGGCATTTTAATGCAATTCCACTGATATAAAAAGAACAAAACACTTTCTCTTGTAATGATAAATATGAGATCATTAATTAAACTGAAAGGTAGTCAGGTTTAAGAGGCTGAAATAAAATAACTTTTTTTCAGAGAAGGACTGGAATTGTTTAGCAGACTGTGTGGATGCACCTGTAAGGTGCCAACACAACACAGCAATTAATATGAGCAATGAAAATAGCTGCAGATGCAACTGCTTTGCTTCAAGGCTTAAGTCAAGTGTTAAATGTAGAGCTTGGGGAGCAAATTTCCCTTTCTGCTGCTACAGGGCTCTGCCAGGAGACTGAGCAAGGACTGCTAAGGGGATATGCAGTGTGACAGTCTCTGTCTTCTGGCTTTGCATTCCCACCCACAAGAGCGTGTCTGTGTGCCAGCATCCCAGCATATGGCACACGCAAGCATATGGGAGCTACATTCTGTAACTACATTTCTCCTAAATTGAAAGTAAATAACAGACACTTCTCCTATAAACTTTTAGATGGTGAAATCAAATGTTTGTACACTGTCAGATTGCAGAGGCACTGAAGGCATCCTTGGATGATGTTACATCATCATCAAAGGAGGGAGTCAGCATCAAACAGAGGGGACTCAGGTGCTCTCAGGTGCTTGTGCCTGACTTAAGAGCATTGGAGATGATCCTAAAAAAAGGAATTGTATTGAGAATGAAATAGTACAGGCTCAGCATTGCCTCCAATAAGGAAACATAACATAAATTTAATTCCTCTTAAGTAAAAATCCAATTACAGACAGCCTCTGTAATCATATTCATTTACCAAAGTTACAATCAATTCTCCTTTAAAAATGCATTCCAACAGATTCCAAAGGGTAAAATGTTAAAGACTGAGAGTATCAACTATGAACCAGTAAAATTATATTGTACCATGGCACTTTCAATTTGAGAAAAGTAAATTAGTGTTTTCAAAACTCTGGAATTAAATGTCATTGGAACATGTGAAAACCATGACTGATAATTCCAGGAAGGTACACTCAGGCCAAACACTAAAACTAAAGCTATGCAGTAGTGCAAATGAAATGACTGGAATTAGTACAGGAACAATAGGATGAGCTATGAGGTTAGACAAGAGCTTTAATGCCAAGAGGTGTAGGCAAAATAAGGTCATAATCTTCCCTGTCTTCAAATTCTAAGAATGGTTGAAAAATCCAAGCCAGCATGGAAAGTCAAAGCAATTATTTTAATATAGCTGTTTACCCTCTTGTTCAGAAAAAGCCTCACTTCTGTTTCATAATTATTCTTGGTATCTCTCCATGTAATGAGATAACACATCATTGCTTACACATATCACTACCGGTAAGTGAAATAGAAGTTAAGGGATAATATATTAGAAAATTGAAGAATAAAATACCGTAAGGGTCTAGACTTGCTTACTATAAGTATAGTCCCATAACTCATGATGATCTCATTTATTTTCTATATTGATGCTCCTTCATACTTACAACGAGTTTCTTCAGAATCCTAAGTGGAACATTTACACTATTATTGGTATGTTAATGCAACCCCTAATTATAGCAGGCCAGAAGCAGATATAATAGAAGACATAAGATAAGGCTCTGCTGAGACTCAAGTTGAAGTTTAAAGTCCTGATTCTATAAGGACATAAATACACACTTAACTCCATCCCCATGGCAGCCCCCTTGGATGGCAGCACTCCTGCCATGAAGTGTGTCCAAAGTCTGGACTAACAGAAACACACCATAAGATAACCATTAAAAGTAAGTCTGAGGAAAAGAACAAATTATGCCAGCAAGGACATCACAGACACAAATCTCATACAAATAACTGAGGAAGAGCTGAGACAATTAGTTATTAAGCAGGAAAACTGTCTCTGAGGTCACCAGTTTCCCATTCTGTAATTATTAATGATATTGACAGAAGTGCTAAAGGGCTGACAAATGCCACCAGGCAAACAGAGCACTGAATAAACACAGATCCCAACCAACAACCTCTATAAACAAACAAGGGGAGCCCGAGATGAGCTTGGGATGCAATAAAGATGGTAAATACCAACTGAAAGATAAAGGAAAGCAACTGAAATGATTTGCATGAAAAGGGGTCTGGAAGAAATGGGCAGAAAAGTCAGGCGCAAAGCATTAGCAGGGAGAAGAATTGTAATGGGAAAGGGGAGAAGTTTGGGAATTAGAAGGGAGGGAAAAACAGCATGCAAAACTCTGAACATCCTTCTCAAGCTAAAGGTCCATGTTGTGGCTGCTCTTTAGGCTGGTTTCTCTCTGCAGCCTTTCCCCAGTAAGATGTGCATGGGGTTAATGTAGGCACAGAAGCCTCAGAAGGAGTTCAAGCTGCAGCTGAGGGCACCTCCAGCACCATTTAATGCCTTCAACTGGACTCACCTCTGTTCCATCTAAAATAACTCCTCAGAGTACAATTCTTTGATATTCATGGATGAGGTGATCAATTCTTTGGTTTGGAATACAGGATCTGAACTGCTGTAAGAGATGAGCTGCACATGTCAATTTTGCCAAGCTGAGGTTGGGCTTGGTTTTATTTTTCCTCATCTGTGAACCAAACTGCGCACTGTTTGAGGAGGAGCAGGAGAGAAGTACATTGCTGTAAAGCCCATTCCTCCTCCCACCCACACAGGGAATGCAGAACACAGGATTGATATATTAAGGTTGAGCACTATTTTTATACAAGTGTTTTTGTATTCTAAGTGGTTCAGACTCTGCCTGGCCAGGAAGGCAAAATAATATGAGTTTTTAATGTTTCAAATTTACTTTGTCCAGAGAATAGCTGCAATCTGAGTGCTTCTACATTATGCAATCAGTCTAAAGAATCTTTCACAATTTTCCCTTTTCCCCCAAACATTATTATAGGTTTTGAATTGCTTTTACTTTCATTTTCTATTAAAAAGAAAATCAATGGAAGTGCATTAGATGATTAATGATAGAAATTATGCTCCTTTCAGAGAACATAAAATACAAAAACATGTTAATTTTTTTCCTCCTTCTGTGGCCCACAATTACCAAAATTACTCGAGTTCAATTTCTTTGTAGCGCCTATCATCAAGTTATATTTCAGATGAATTATTTATTGCACAACTTGAAAATAAGACTAAGCCATCCTGCTATAAATACATGCACTGAGATGACAGTAAATACAGAGAATCAAATATGCCAAATAACAGGAGAGAGAGAGAAAATGGAAAACAAACACAACATTACAGTATTTCTAGTAACTCAAATTGGAAAATTACTTAGCTGATTAAGCTAGCACTGACTTCCTCTGCAGTGAAGCACAGATACTAAATCCAGAACAACACTATCACACCCACATATTCACAACTGCCCCAACATTAGATTTAAAATATGATGGTCCAAAGTAACACCTCAAGACTTGAGTCCACCTTTCCTCCTCAGCTCCCCATTCCCCAGCTCTGGTTTTTCCCATTTTGGTATTCCAAACTCACACTGCTCTTGCCCTCTTGCTCAGGACCAGCAGCTAAAGCTACTGAGACACACACAGGCCCTTCAACAGCTTTTCAACTCATCCTAATCTACATTCACCTCATGGAAACTGCTCTCAAAGTTTTTTGAAATGCCAGTGGATTTTGTATATATGGTCCTGCATAAAACTTTCCACTCTAACTATCACTTTTCTACCATAAAAAAAATAGATAAGAATACTAAATGCTTTGAGGTCTGAAGTCTGGCTACTCATCTCCAGTCTAAAACTGATAATGCAACTGAAATTACTTTGACTGAAACTAATAAAAACACATACTCAAATAATTCATGTTATCTAAATTAAGTATCTTTCAGCCATCATACAATATAGTCCACCTCATGAGAGAAAAATAAAGATACTGGACTTGAGATTCAAGGGTCAGCACAGTGTAAGTACAGTAAAGACACCGTATTTAGATTAAAGGTAACAGAGGCAGTGAGAATGTGAAAGAGAATGTGAAAATTTTCCCTCCCACAGCCTTGAAAAATGAAATGTTTGAGAGTTTTCAGGAGATTTACCCAGTGGGAAAACTGAGTACGCAGACTGGAATCCCAGGAAGAGCAAAGTCACACTCTGATGTGTGGGAGTTCCATACATAAATACATAATATGTAAATTATCCATCCAGAATGGCTTTTCCTACTTTTTCCCCAACATTCCTACTGTGCAGGGGAAAAGTGTTTTTTGGAAACCCTATGTCAGGGAATCCATTCTTCATCAGGAAAAAAAAGAGGAAAAAAAAAAAATAAAAAAATAAAAAAATCAAAAAAGACACCCAAATTCCCCAGGAGAGACAAACAGTCCAAGAAAGCTGTATTTCTAAACTGGGCATACAAAATACCCTGATTTCCATAAGTATTAGGAGTGGTATTTCCCCTGGCTCCTGCTAAATGAAATTTTTTGTGTGTGAATGAAGCAGATCTAATAGCTTTGCCTCCTAAAAATAATAAAAATAATTACACCCATCTTCCTTCAGGTTTGCTGTTCAGACCATTCTCACTGCCAGTACATTCCTTTTTACTTCTCTTTTGAAGCTAACAGATCTAAAGGGATATTTGTTTTTTCCTTCTAGTCTCTTAAAAACATGGCAGAAGATCAGAGAAGATGCAAAGGGAGATATCTTAGAGGACTCTGTGATGCAATGATTTCCTTTCTTATGGGCACAAAAAATAGAAACATTTCTTATTTGGCTGCTGCTACTCATCTTAAATTTTCACTAAGTTGTTATAATTGGGGGGGCTATAAAGCAGATTGCATTATTGCTGAAACAATGGGAAAACTCACAATTATTTCAACAGGAAAACAAGAGATCCTATTATATTTTCTTTTTAATGGTTCTTCTATGAATAAAGCATTTGTTTGCAAGCATTTGTTTCTAAAGAAATCACACAATCCAAACACTGATCACAATAGGATTATTCATGTATAGCAGATGCAGCATTTGGACACAGAAAGTTCTCTATCATGATTCCTTTACCATTGATACAGATAATATAATTGATGGCTTACTTAACTAAAAGAAAAGCAATCAAATGCAAAAAAAAAAAAAATTAATACAGTAGAACATAAATTGCATCAGACCCAAAAACAGTTTCCACCCTGCTGAAAGATTATTAGGATTAGTAATCTTCATTCCAGGCAACCACAGCCTGGGACACTGCACTATGCTGCATTTTCTTTTATTACAGTCTTTCCAGTACAAATCATTTTAATCTTGGCTATAATAAATCACCAGTTAGACTCTCAGCTTATACCCTCTTTTCACCTGTAAAGTTTTGTTCACCTTTGTTGGAGCTCAGAGCAGTTTCTCCCATAAAATTGCTCTCTGTGTGAATCTTTCTTGATGCAGGAGGTTTCTGCCAACTGTCATTACAAGATCAGAGGTTCAAATTGAGGAGCACTTAAAGCAGGGGAAGGTCATCTTTGGAAATTAAATTGGAATAAAATTTTGTAGAAGTGGAGGTGGCTATTCACACTGTGCCACTGCAACAACAGCGGGCTCACATTTACCTCACATGCTCATTTGAGAGTGGCTGGGCCACAAGGGTTTAACATCAGCTTCCACCTCCTGTAAGAGCAGAAATACCCCTCACAGCCCTGTCCACACACAGCAGCAGGGGCTGTGCTCCCCTCTGGAGAGGCAGGACCCAGCCAGAGAGGGCATCACTGAGGAGCAGACCCACACCTGAGGCTCTCAGTGACACGAAGCCCAGAGGAACACCTGACCCTTCCTTCCCTGAAGAGGGAACAAATTCTATCTCCAATCATGCCCAGCACTACCATGACCCTGAAAAACAAGGGAACATAACCAGAGGGACTTCCAAAATTTCCCAAAGCGGTAATTATTTCTTCCATTTTAGAATAAGTCATTTAGGAAATAAAATTCAATGCAAAACCAGCTGAACACTTTGAAAATGTATCAAGATTCACGTCACACTTTCTTTTCAGAAGCGAGAACTGATATTTAGAATTTTAACTGTGTATTTCAAAGAAACAGTAAATAGCAGCTTTTTAATTCATCAGAAGCCCAGAGGAAAGGGAACTTTCCATACAAATGTGCTGTACTTGGGAGAACAACTCTTGCTGTTGCTATAATGAAAGTATAAATACAGCATAGCAGGAATTCATAGTAATTTGTTTCTATGAGCAAGTTTGACATGGCACAGGCAAATAAATTCAGATTGTACAGCTACACAGAAGTGAGACATTCTCTGAGCTACAGCACTGGCATTTTGCCTTTCCTCCATCATTCATTGCATCAGACCTTTGTCTCAATTTCTCTCTAAACCTTTGTCTTGTCCTGTCAGAAGGCCCACGCTCCAGGGTTATATCTTATCAGTTAATTAACTTTTGGAATGGAAACGCAGCAAAAATGACTATATAAACTTTTGCTCATATATATCAAAGCCAGTGTCAACCAGTGTGGTTCCTGTGTACCTAATCCAAGAGACTTATAATAAAATCTCATCTTCCATTTACTGCCTGAGGCAATAGTAGGTCTTGCAGAGAGAAATGTGAAGTGATGAGGTTTAGTAGAGCAATAACATTGCTCAACAGTTTAAATATTGGTCTAGCTACTGAACTTTATGCCAGGAGGTTCTGGCATTACATTATTAAATGCCAATATTTCATCCACGGTCTTCACCTACTCAAAATAATGCATAATTCATTTCAGAAAAAAAAATCTTGCCATTTAAGATATTTTTTCTTCCCTCACCACACCCCCAGAAAATCCCTTTGAATGTAACACTACTTTTCAACTGATCAAGGCAGCACTAATGGGGAAGCATGGAGATTGTGTGTGTGTGTATAATGTATGAGTTCTTCACTGCAAATTAATGAACAATTTAGCAACAACACACTAGAAGCAATGAAAACCATTGCCTTCATACAGGCCTATAAGGCTGGTGCCAACAAGGAATAAGAGAAAAATTGATTAAGCTGGAAAGTTTGAATCAACAAATAAGGAAGAGGAAGATCCTCAGAGGCAACTTTGATTTTTATTTTACTGACTCTCCACCTCACATCAGCAGATGTCACTCATGTGTACTAAAAAAAATAGGGTAAGAAGGAATTTACCAAGAGCCAGTTTTTGAAAATAATTTTGCCCACAGTTCAAAATCTCACTGGAGAACCCAGCAGTGGAAAGGATGAAACACAGAAGAAGAATATAGAATCTGAATGGGAACTGGAGCCTGACAGGCTGGGAGCATCCAGCAGTCCCTTGCTCAACTACAAGCACACTTCTTCCACCCAGAGAGGATCACACTCTCAAGCTCCTGACTCCTGTCCTTCCAGAAAATTGCATGATCTGGCATCAAGATATGTAGATACACATCTTGTGATTTACTGCCATTCTTGATTTTTTTAAAATTTATGTTTAAAGGCATTTTGAAATAAGTTTATTAAGATGCTTTCCAAAGAAAGTTTCACCAAGACCCGTTTTTGAAAGTCAAGAAAACTTATCATTTTGTTTCAATAAAATGCAAGAGAACACACTGCAAGAGTACCATATCAGTGCTTTTGATTTACTCACCTTTTCAACATGAAGACAGGCAATTCCCATATATAACTTTATTCCAAAGCTGTGACCTTGACTTCTACCCAAAGTTCAGTTGTATGGGTATTAGTTTTGAGGCAAGATGAAGGAAGAAAGGAATTCTCCCAGATAAGATAATAAACTGTCAGCTACAGTTTATGAAATACAACTGTTTCAAACAGATGATCTGATTTAATATATGTTGACTGTCAATTCAAAAATTATGACTCAGTCATTACGTAGCATGGTGACTACAGAGCCTGAATTACTTTTGTCTCATAAAGCATTAGGTGTGTGAACCAAAGACATCCTCACAGGCTTCCATGTAAGGTTCCAAAGTAAAAGAAAAATCCTAAATTAAATTGAATACCATATATTGAATGTGTATGGTTAACAGACACAAATTTGGACTTTGTCTAAAGGTAAAGAAAAGGCATCAAAAGTACTGTTGGTAGAGTTACTGATTACAGCAAGATGGAAAAAAAAGTTTTTCTCTAGTTGTTAAAAATCATGAAATGAACACATAAAATGGCTATTTTAACTATTAACTTACTGTCCTAGGTACTCATGCAATTGTAAAAATACAGTGAAATTTTAAAAAACCCCACCCCAAACCACATTTTCTCCTGGGGGTGATGAGAACTGTGCACTTGTATAAACTACATACACAGGATGTAATCTCTTTCTTGCTCAACTTAGTAAATGCATTTTTTCTAATAAAAGGAAAAAAAGATGAGCTACCAACACCAACGTGTCTATCAATAAATGAGAAGTCTTGATGAAACTCCCATGTTTTCCAATACAGTAAAAACACTAGAAACCCCTGAGATTCATATGGTGCTTTGAACAGATTCTTGTATCCTACCTTGTCTCATATAACAAGAGCTTGTTTCACATTGTTACATAAAATCATTCTAAAAAACTTAAGTGTTCACTGGAAGTAAGGACATGGGTTACATCTAAGTTAAAAATGTAAGACTGGTTCTCTCATAGACAAAGAATGAGCAGATTGTGATGAAGTGAGGAAATGTTTAACTCTCTAATGTTCCAAATGCTTATCAACCTTTCTATTGTATATGTTTAAAATGCAGTTTAATACACTCTCCATTACAGCTACAGTGTGAGTCTTCAGCAACAAGCTCAAACAAACACAATATATAGAATCACCTCCCAAAATCAAATTATACTTTATCAACCAAAAATCTGCTGCACTTACAAAAGCACTGAATAAACAACAAACAGTCACCTGCTACCAGTGTTAAACAACTCTTCTCAGAGTAAGGAAATAAAAAAGTGGGACCTGATTTTTGTGCCCAAGAGGCTGCCTAATGTACTTACACTGTCAAATACAGAGGCAGTGCCAGGTGAGACACCTAACCCCTCTTCCAAACTGCGAGGTCTCCTCCATCATCTTCACATCACAGTTCATCAACTAGGGCGTCACAATATTTACTTAAAAACAGACTGAAAATTTTTACACATTTTATCACACTAACATGTAACCTGTTGCAGCCAATATTTAACAGGTGAATTCACATGACTGGAATAATAACATAAGGGGATACAGCACTTCTGGAAGGGCATGTAAATGATGGTGAAAAGTATTTTATCTATAGATTTTATATCTTTTCCATCTTTGAAACAGTTTATAGAGAATGACTGGTAAAATTTAGTGTGTCAGGCTGGAGACAGAGTGAATTCCACTCAGCATAGAGCATAAGCCATGAGCAGGAACCAATGGGGAACAGCTGGGATGGGCAGGTAGACAAACACATTCATCTAAATATATTTGCACTAAAACTAAGTAAGGCATGCTGGAAATCTGGGCTGGCAGTAAAATGAAAACTGACAAAGGGTACAGCTCAGAAAAAACAGAAAAGCCAAAGTGAAAGCTCTCCTGTGATGGAATGGGCACAACCACAGTGGGGATAATCTGGAGTTTAGGAGATCAGCTGAGCTCAGCCTAAAGTTATTCACTGCCCTTGGAACTACAACAATAAAAAAGGTTAAAATTAGGTCAGGTTCCTGTGGATTAGCAGAAGGCTGCAGCACAAACATGTAAAATCAGAATTAGCAATGGGCATTAAAGGTAACAAAGGATCCTCCTGCAAATGTCCTGGAAAAAACCCAGACACCCTCTGCTGTGCCACCCACCCCCTCAAAACCCTGCCCAGGCTCTTACCACCCTTCCCAGGCCAGGACAGCTGCACTCCCGGGAGTGGAATTCCTTACAGGATAAACCAGCTATTCCAAAAGTGTCTGTTCTAATGAATCCTGTCTCTAGCAAACTTAGAGGAACAGATCTCCATGTGTCAGAGGTGAACATCAGCTTATTTTTGATTTGCACAAAAACAACGGAACAAACAGGGACAGCTATGCCAAAAAAAGGAAAAAATTAAATACATCAACTTTCTCTCTGTACTAGGTTGATGGACACAGTGAAACAAAAAGAACAATGGCCTTATTTTAGAATAGTTTGTTTCCTTGAGGACAAAAATCCTAAAAATGCTCAGCACCGTGAATCCTAAATGGCTTCCTTAGTAATTAAATTATATTGCACCAAAAAGCACATGCCTTCAGGAGTTTGATTCGGATGTGCACACTCTAACCAGGAGTAACTGGGTATGCAAAGATTGGGTGGAGTTGACATAAAAACACATAGAATGCTTAGCACTAAAGAAAATCTCTGAAATGGAATACAGCCTTTTGCTTGATGATAATCTCTGACTATTCACCACTGTTTTATTGCTGAATTTTGTTATTGTATCTGAATACAATTTGATTTTATGAGATCTTAAATATTACCTTTATAAACATTTCATGGGATGTTGACTCTCTATCTGCAAATTGCTTATTTGCTTATTGTATCTGTTCATTGATGCCACTGCAATAGCTTATTTTTGCATTAGCTTCTTTGTTGAGTCTAGTTTATCTTCTGAGAAAACCCTGAGATGAAATTTTTAATAAGAAATCCTAAAAAAAAAATATATATAACTGTAACTGGTAAAGACATTTTCCCTTATAGTGTTCTGTTTGCAGCATAATTCAATCAGGGTGTTTATGCCAGTTAACTGAGATTTCAAGAAAGTACTTTGTTTATCATTTAATCAATATGATTTGAGCAACATAGAAAGATTTTTAAATAGTAAGCTAAATTCTGTTCACTCCTCCTGCAACTTTACCCAAGTTTCAGACTTCTGCTCAATACTCTCCACACATCATTTCTTTTGCTTCTGCCATTCTGACTGTGCAAACTCAACAGCAATAAAAACCTGTGGCTGAATTCCATCTACAGAACACATTAACTCGTTTGCAAGTAATGGGAGATGACAATGACTGCACTGGGAGAAAATACAACGGGATCATTGGGCTCCCCTCATCAACCTATTTGACAGCTGTACTCATGTACCCATCGCTTATTCCACTGCAAGCCTGAACATTTACATTCCACAAAGCACATAATCAAATTTTATTCAAATACAGCCCAAGAACTAAGTGTATTTAACTTCTGGAAACACATTAGGTGATTATTTCATTCATAGTAAAAATGTAATACTTGCAAAACCACAGAACCAACTGCAAATTGCTAATATGTTTCATTATTATTAAGTCTGCCCCTTGGAAACACCAGCAATTAGGGTCAAATGAAACTCCATAATCCTTCTACATTTGTTTCATGGTTGCCTCCAGTATTTACAGTTACCTGTGAAATTCATCTAACAAGGAAAGGCGTCTTTGAAAGGCTTCAGATAAGACAATTTGAGCAGACACATTTTGCCCTGTTTCTCATCAAAGTATTTAAAATTACAAACTTTATGCTTTTATATCGGATTTGCAGAGTATTAACATTTAAATAAGCTTTAAAAAGTGCCCAGATATATACTCTAAACTCAAAAATTAATAAAAAAGCAGCCATCTTCCTATAAACACTACAATTAATCATTGTGATGAACAGAGAGGAAGCAATCCATCTAACCACGCCATAGAGCTGATGTAGCTCTTCTTTTCACACATCACACAAGCTAATTATAATGAGCAGATGTGCTTAGATTACAGGAAAATTTGTACTCCATGAAACCTGGCACTGAAGGTATGTATTTATCTATTAAGCAGAAATTTGTCCCTGTATTTTTGGAGGTTTGCTCACATGCAACTACATGAGCAACGTGGCTTGCACAAAACCCATCCAATCTCACAGGATTGAGTTCAGCACTGCTTTTTGTGTGCTCCACTAAGTAAACATTGCAAAAAGGTTCTGAAAAAGCACCTACTGGTGAAAGCAACTCGTCACCAACAGGGCAGTTCTGATCTGTCCTGATGCCTTGTGAAGGCTGGCCTAGAACAGAGACCAGACAGAGCTAAAGAAAAAAGTTGGGATTTATTAGAAGGCTTCAATGGATCACCTTGGGCAGCACAAGAGCCCAGCCAGGGCTACACCCCAGGTGAACCCAAAATGGTCACAAAATTCAGGACCAGTCAGGAGTTCTCTCACTTTTATAAGTTCTGCTCCATTTGCATATTGAAGTTAATTGTGCAATTATAGTTTTAGCTTATGAAGTCCCATCCTGCTTGTTTTCCTCTCTTCAGTCCACTGTTGTTTATGCTCTTGGGGCTGAGATTTGGATCATTTGTCCTTGGTCCCCAGCTAGAGAAGGAATTGTTTTGTCTCCCTACTCTGTGAAAAGAGCTCACTATCCCCTAATATGAAGCTCAAAAGTTCACACTAAAGCAGTACAGAATCTGAAAAATATAAAAGCTAAAACCTGAGGCACCAGTCCCACAAATTCTCCACCGTGCCCTGAACCGGGAATGTCTGTGACCACATCCTGTGTTCTGGGGTTAAAATGCAACAGGAGAGATTATCGCCCAAATGCCCTCAAGAGTTCACGCCTGCAGCTGCTGCTCACTTCTGCAGGCCTATTTATGCTTGATTTTCCCAAATGCTGTTAAGTGCCTATTATGAAGCTGCCCTCCAGAAGCACAAGGAATAAATAAGTGGCTGCAAAGGCCTGTGGTCAGCGAGGGCAGTGGCTGGGGAAGGCCGCGTGTCCCAGCCCGGCTGGAGCGCTGCCCGGCACGTCCCGCATCCCCTGAGGATGCGCTGATCTCCTTCACCCTGAATTAAACACAGGCTGAAGTAGATGGCCTTGGACAAGCCTATCACATTTTAATAGCTTGGTAAGATCCCCTCATACTGCATACCTCGAGTTCAGACACTTCCTCTGCATACACAAAGACCAGGATAGAAACTTAGATACAGAAAGTTGATATGTAAAAGACAGTAGGAAAGATATAACTTCAATCACCTTGGGACACATCAAAGAAAACAAATATATGATTGCAGGGCTGAAACTTCAGTGAACTGTCAAAAAGAAACAATAGTACTAACCTGAATTGATCAGAGAAGCGGTAAAAAGTAACATTTGCTACAAGGCTTCACATCCAAGATCCAAATTTAACACTACAAAATACTCTGCTTCAGGAGAACTCTATCAAATACCAGAATATATTATTCAAAACTTTCCTTATTTCACAAAGCCAATATCAGCAATTCTTTCATAAATGATGCAAGCACCTGGTAAAACCAGCAGCTGCCAGCAAAAAAATTGACTTTAGAAAAATCTTTGTTAGAAGGTGACATATTTTTCATTACTATCTATTGCCATCAAGGTATAGAGATGGCTTTTTCTTCTGTAGTAATTTTATTCCAGGGGAATTCCAATTTTTTGGATGAAGTTTCACTTGATTTATTATAAAGAGGGAAAACAGAATCTTCTCCTGAGTCTCTTCAGAACCAAATTGATGACAATAAGGGAAGAGGAGAAGGGTTGCTTCCAACAGAAAAAAATGTTTGGAAGTATTACTACTGCAATCATCAGACTCGGTTTAGAAAGTGCTAAACACACCAGTCAGAATTTTTAATATTTCTGAACATATTTAGAAACTGTGCCAGCAGAAAGGAGCACCACTGGGCACCCAAAGCAAATGTAATATCGACCAGTTCACAGACACCTGCTGTATTCTCACAAGTGCAAGCACTTCATAAGCATCCCTGTCACTTCCAGTTACTGTTCTGTCACTTTAGTGCACCTGTTTGAAAGACAGATGCTGGGAATTTTGAAAGACAGTTTGATTCAAGGTTATTCATTTATTCTGAAATTGAAAACTCATGTCTAAAACCTCTACTGCAGACATAAAGCAATTGGAGTAACATTAATATACAAATTCAGAGTCAACAAACAGGACATCAGGATTCCTTTTACACCTTTGTGGCATGACACTTCAAAAAATCTTGTGCTAGAAGATTTATGGTAAGCCATATTGATGAGCTCTGCCATTTAGGATGCTAATATTCACGGTGAGTATTAGCTCTTAATTTTTGACTTTACTCAATAATTTCCATTAAGAAGTGCTTTCTAAGTAATGCAGAAAAAGGGAACATGCAAACTGAAACTTCTATCACGTTCCTCTGAAGGAAATTCCCCAGACAGGTCAAACCTCGGGAGTTTGACAATGAACAATATATGCCATAAATCAAACTCTGCATTCCTTTCAACATCTCTGTTTTCCTTTCACCAACAGTTGGGTTTGTTTGTTGATTTGTTTTTCTGTTTGTTGGTTTGGGTTTTTGTTCAGGTGGTTTTTTGTTGGTTTTTTTTTTTTTTTTTTTTTGCAGGGGGAGGTTGTTTGCTTGTTTGGGTTTGTTGTTTTTTTCTCCCAGGAGGTAAGAGGAGGAAGTCAAAACAATTGACAGAGTCCTTGAACGTTTCATTCATTTAAACAGGATCAGAATTTCAACCCAGTATCGCCTATTTCTCAAATTAAACACTTTTGGTCGTACCATACTGTAAGAATAAACAACTGGTCTTCATTCCTCCAATTAATGGCTCTGGAATGTCTCACAAGCTGTCAATGTGACTGAGACCATCATGGACAAGAAAGAGGTAATTTGGGTAAAGACTGTGAGAGTAACATCTCTAGTGTTTTCCTGACAACTAATAGTATAAAAGCTTTTTAATAAACTTGCTTCTTTTTGGTAATGCTTCAGGCTTTCCTATTTAAAACGTCTATTTGAAGATAAGTTCTCCTTAAGGCCATTTTCAAGAGAACCTGGATCTTCTCCTGCTCAGTTCAGATGAATTTTTAACAATTTCCCTACGAACTGCAGCGGCTTTGGCATGAATTGTCTTTGGAGTTGTAAACAGCACAACTGTGACATACAGGAAATTAAAATTTTATAAAAGCAAAAGTAGATCTAAATCAGTACTGAATGAGCCTGCCTCCACATGGAGAGGTGAACAAGAGGGATGTGAAAGTGTTATATAAAATAGTAAACAAAAAAGGAGACCAATCAGGACAGTAATGCCTCAAGAACAAAAGATGATTCAATTAAATTGAAAATCATCAAGAAACTAGAATAGTTTGCTCACTGCAGGGTTACCCCATTGAACTGAGGTATGCCAGACACCCACAGGGGCCAAAAACCAGCAACCAAAATGAGATCACTTAAAATATTAAGGATTAGAAACCCTGGTGTTTCAGGCTCTAAGTGAAGAAAACAGAGTTTTAGGATGAAACAGCTCCTGTATTTCTGATGAAGAGCACACAGAAGACTGTGTGAACAGGTCTGCTTAATGGCCACAAGAAATTGCTGTTCTAGTCTGTAACACCCTCTGCACAAGCCATGACGTGCCACCACCCAGGCCTACTGCTCACAGAATATAAATTTCTCAGGATTTGTGTGCAAAGTCTGAATCAACTGCTCATAACTAGAATTTTAAATCACTGGAAGCTAGTGGTAAAAACAAACGATAATTGAGAGGGTCTGTCTCCAGTTTGAGGGAGAGATTGCTCTTCATTATGTCTCTCATTATGCCTTTCATCCTCCTGAGTAAGTCTCGGCACAGTTTGGATCTCCTTGGACCTCTTTCATCTACTGTACTCTGTTTAATGACAATCCATCATTTAAAAAAGGACCCCAAAAACGACTTTCACCAACGATAGTTGCTTAGATCATACAGACTCCACACTAGATAAAAGAAATCTTGGGAGGACCAAAGAGAGCTGAACTTAATCAGAGGGATGAAAGACAAAATGAAAATCTATCTACCCTTACATTTAAAAAAGGAGTTTCCTTCAGATAAGACGATCTCAACTCTCTCCCTCTGTGCCTGTTAAATATGGTGTGAGCACTGTCAGATCCTGTGGGACTTTTATGACTGAGATGCTCCAGCAATTCCTGTAAATTGTACACATTTGTATGGTGCTGTCTGAGGTGACCGGGCCATTTCCTATTGATCTAAAACCCTTTTTCCCCCCTTCTTCCCTCCTTCCTCCTAATCAAGGCAGAAATACACAGCCTGGCAAGCTTTGATGTCCCTCTGCTTTATTTCTCATTATTTTGATCTTTTAACAATCCCTCTATTGGTACATGCCCTTAATGTACATTTTCAGGGCCCATGCCTTCTGGCTTCAAAAGACTGTTCTACTTGATTAAGGCTTTTTATTCCTTTCCCCCCAGAAAACAAATGCTCTGTGTGGCACTAAGAGGCTGATATTTGTTTTGTTTTTCAGATAGGAACAGTATATAGTTAAGTTAGAACGCCTGCTCATTCCCTTCCACAGCGTGGAATATACTGGCCTGGTTTTGAAGGAAATCAAATACATGTAATTTATCTGACGCAGTCTTCATCATCTTTATTTTACAGAAAGTCTACAGATCATTGAGTTGCCTTTGGATAAAATGCTGCACTGTAGATTGCTGTCAGGACAAATTCTCTAAGAGTCTCCTCAATTTTTATGTTGCTGGCATAAGGCTACAGTGACAGAAATGACTCAGAGTCTCTCCTGCTATTAGTTCACGTCTATAAAGTAATGTCTTGCCAATTCTCCTCCTGCCTATGAAATACTCTTAGAGCAGCTGTACCTGAGGTGGAAGCTGGGCAGACCCAGGCTGAAATATAGTTTTAAGTGTCCTCTGATGCCTGCTGACATCCCCCATTAAAAACAGGAGGGCAGTCCACCATCACTCTTCTGTGAATAACCTGTCACTGGCAAACCAGTATCAATCTTTCTTCCCCTTGTCCTATCAACTCACACCCAAAGAAAGAAAAATTGATCTAGGGGAACACATTACCTGGAAGATCAGTGGGATGTAATACAATATGAGGACAAATTTCCATGTCCCACTGCAGTGCCCAGCTGCAGATTCCAGCCATGCACATTAGCACAGACACCTCTGCTACAGCACCAGGTTTTAAGAAATTGGCCCAGGACGACTTTTATGAAAACAAGTGATTTTATTTCTCATAAATTAAACTACAGGAATATCAAAGGCAGCTGAAATGCTCAGAGAGATTGGTCCACTATACCTCACATAGCCTCGTCTGTACCCTCCCCTCCCCTCCTGCTCTCAGCCAATTCTAATGCTGCAAAACTGAAAATAATCCCAAGGAAAATTTCTCTGGAAGAGGATATCTTCCTCATTCCACTGGTGCAGGGAAGGCTAAGAATGCATACAGATATGCATGCAGGATATTAGTATGACATTTTTGTCTTTTCCTCAATTTTGCCTTGTTTCCCCCTTCGTGAAACACTGACACACACTTCTGCATGAAGCAAATCTATTATGAAATCTACAGTTAAAAACAGACCAAAGCTTATATGTCAACTGATAGAAATCCGACACAAGCAATCTGGACTCGTGTAATCCTACATCCATACTGCAGTGATCATTCTCTCCATCTCCTGTGTGCAGATATACACAGTTCACTGAGAATGAAGATTAGTTTTAAATGCAAAACCAAGGGTAAAGTTTCATTAAGCTCAAGAGATTTTAATTTGTTCAGTGCTATTCACCAGAGGTAGACTCCTAAATACTTAATTTCTTTCTGTTAATGAAATTTGGATATTTTGGAAAAAAAAAAAGGTTTCTAATCTATTCTGAATCTATTGTCAAAGGAGGAATTGGAATTACTCAAGAGAAAGTTCTGATGTTTTTATCTGACCTCAATTGTTTGTCATTGCTTATAGTAGCAGAAGGTGTTATGGAACAAAAATAAAAGGGAGGATTGCCTGTAAAATATGTTCTGTTTTATGAAACAGAAGAATAAACTTCAGGAACTTGGAGATGCAAAGGAAAATGTGAGCAAAACATAATTTTAGGATGGGTGTTTTTTCACCACAGGATAATGCCAGGTAGAAGTCTGAATTCCAGGCTTTCCTCTGCAGTACTGCTGCCCACCGTTCCACAGGGCAAGCACTGCATTTGACATTTTTTTCTTTAGTGAAAATTTCACTTTTCTGATTTCAGAGCATGCTCAAATTTATCCAACATGTATTTCTGGTCTGCCCTTCAAAGTACTCACGATTCGCAGTTACCCAGATGTGTTACAGATGTGCTGTCTAGTTCATCATCCACACTGTTAGTGACAGCACTGATGGCAGTCCAGGGTGTGTGTGCCCCGTGGGATCTGATCAGAAGCCATCTGAAACAGTCTTCTTGACTGACAGCAAATAGCTGATAACAGTGTTTGGATTGGGTTTTTTCAAAAAGTTGCACAACCACCTTGCCCTGCATTTCTCTAGGTCATACTTTTGTACTGCACATGGGAGGGTTTCATGTGAGACTTGACTCAATGTCTTCCTGAAGTTAAGGAATATTATCTATGCTGCTTTTCACTTACCTTATTGCCTGACCTCCAGCCCACTGCCTTGTCAAGGAAAGGAATCAGATTATCAAAAAACAAGAACAGTGAATTAATTCCAGTTTGGCTGTTTCTTACCCCACTTGTACTCTCCGTGTGTTTTTAAGCTAAAAATTGCATTATCAGCAAGAAGAGGAAAACAACACAAAATATCTTTTTGAATTTGCAATAAGATGAAAAGTAATCATATCTGTAAAGTATTAGTAAAGATCTGGGCAGACATGGCTGATAAACACACCAAGCCTCTTCATTCTGCAGAGGCAACCTCCTTCCTGAGCCTCAGTGCCATCCTAGACAAACTCTGCTTCACATTACTTTCAAACATATCACAAACAAGACTCAGCTCCTGTCTTTAACCTGGTAATTATTTTTCTCCTCAATTATTTGCTCCCAATGCCACCAGCTGCCAGGCAGTGTCTTCCAGACCAGGACTCTGTCTGGGACCACTCAAGTTCAACTCTGTGTCCCTGTAACCACCCTAGCCCAGAACAACCAGGAAAAACACCGACCAACAAATCAACACCCAGCATCCCTCAGAATAAGGCTCAAGGTGCCATTGTCCTACCTGCCCCCTAATACTGGAGGGAGCTGCTGATGACAGGTAAGCTGCTGTCAGCTGGACAGATTGACACAGGACTGCACCAAAAGCCCTGCTCAAAAAACATCACCAGTGAACTAAAGCAGTTGAGTCTCTGCCACGTTTACTATCATAATTGCATTCCTTGTAAACTTCAGGTTATCACATTACCTTCAGCCTGTAAATTGTCACAAGATTCTAATATGTACCTCCTGAAATTGGTAATTCTGTGCAAAAGTATTCTGCAACTCAAATCACATTGATGTGTTCATTTAGCTAATCAGCAGTTATATTAACTATCTACAAAATGGAAAATAAGAACTGTTGGGTGACTTATCTTATGAGCAAAAAAAGAAAAATGGTAACACTGATGCTTTTTTGATGGCACATCTCATTATAAAGAGGTTACCATAAAATAATTGCAGGAGAAACAACAAGAGTATATGTGGCTATTATACTGAGTTACTGGTGGATAATACATGAGATAACACAGCTAAAGGATGCCTGTTTGAAATCTTTCTCTAGATACAATCTTAACAGGCTATATCTAAACTCATCCTTTCATCTTGCTTAATATGATGCATTAACTTGGTCACCATTAGACTTGTGATCACAGTACTGCCTATGTTTTATATAAGACTTCATCGGAACTATCACAGTATTTAGACACACTCAGGAAACTTAAGATAGCAGATTGTTACCATTCTTTTCTTATGATGATAATCTCTTGGTCTGAGCCAGACTAAAACCAGTCTTCTCTGCAATGTCCCTACAGCTATCAGAAAGCTCCAGAGCAAGAGCCAGAAACCTGCAATGAAGGAGACAGGAATCTGAAATTGCTCAAATCTGGTGCTGCTTGCATCCCACGTTTTCACTGTCAATTCATACATCAACTTTTTAACTGTAACAGATTATATTTAACACTAGCCATCTTAGCAAAATCCATGTGGTGTGAATTTACAACCCAGCCAAAGCAGGAAAGGAAATACATCCTGTGTGGTGTGACAGTAGAGCAACCAGAAGAAATACACTCCAGAGATGCTTGATAGGGTTGCCCAGGATTGATCCACCCCATGATCTCCAGTGAGACAGGGAAAGAGTTCTGTTCTTCAAAGCTAAGGAATAGCTTCTTATTACTGCATTGATGAGTCTGCACTGTTGTTTTCCTGTACATAAATCAATAAACTATCTCTAAAAATATTTCCTGCTCTGTGTCACAGCATTTCTGTATTCCTGAGATGGGGAGCTACAGCTCCGAGAAGGACTTACTGTCTCATTAACAGGGGGAAATATGGTCAAGTACTCCAAATGAATCAAAGCAAAGTGGCAGGAGCAGGAGAAATAAGACATGGCATTTTCCATTGCTGCAGCTTCTCCTTACTTTTGGAAAGCAACTCGTTTTTTTCATAATCATGTTGTCAGTGTATTTCTAGGACCAGCTTTTAAAGCAGAGTCTCATTAGACCCATCTGGTCTTTAGTATCTGTCTGTTTACACCACCAATGGAGTTTGAAGGAACCTTCAAAGACATTTGCTTAAAACAGGCTTTCCATCCACAAATTAAACCTTAACAATCCCTTGTAATGAGCAATACATTTTTTTCCCAAAAATTGTGTGTGTCCCAGGTAGCTTTTCATGTCAGCACTGAAAGGAGAGGTCATTCCTAAAGGATCCTCCATCACAGACATCTGAGACCAGGGAAGTCACCAAACAGCACCTGAAGAAGCAGCGATTCTCATGAAACCATGGAATGGTCTGAAATGGAAACCATCCAGCTCATCTCATTCCAGCCCTGCCATGGGCAAGGACACCTTCCACTATCCCAGGGTTGATCCCTGAACACTTCAGAGATGGAGGCATCCACAACTTCTCTGGGCATCCTGTGCCAGGGTCTAACCACTCTCAAAGGTAAGACTTTCTTCCAACTCTACTTTTTGTCAGTTTAAAGGCATTCCCCCTTGCCCTATCACTCCATGCCTTCTCCAGCTCTCTTAAAGCCCCTTCAGGGCACTTAAAGGGCTTCAACATCTCCCTGGTGCCTTCTCTTCCCCAGGCTGAACAACCCCAGCTCTCAGCCTGCCTTCACAGCAGAGGTTCTTGAGTCTTCTGAGCATCTCTGTGATTTCCCCTCGACCTGCTCCAACAGGTCTACATCCTTCTCATGTTAAGGACCCCAGGGCTCCAAGTGGGTTTCAGAGTGAGGCAGAGGGGCAGAATCCCCTCCCTGATCTGCTGCCTACACTGCTTTGGATGCAGCCCAGGACAAGCCTGGGTGTCTGGGCTTCAAGTGCACATTGCCATCTCTGAGCTTCCCATCAACCAACACTCTCAAGTCCTTCTTCCCAGGACTGCTTCAATCCATGCTTCACCCAGCCTGTATTTCTGCTCGGGATTGCCCTCACCCCTGTGCAGGACCTTTTCTCACAGTCTTGACACCTCCTAGTAAATTAGCTCCTGGTGGAGGCAAATGACAGCTGTACAGCAACACAAGAGTTTGCAAAGCTCCTCGTTTACTGATAGTAATGTCTTATGTAACTGTCAAGCAACATCCTCACCCTGTTTCATTTGAGTGCCCTGTCTTGGGGGCTTTTTGCCAATCATGCCTCAACTAAGTTTAAATAACAACTATATTTATTAGTTCTAAAGGCTACCTTTCTCTTTCCTAAGGCACTGCTTGCTGAATAAGTTAGTCCATCGAAGCTGACATAAAAAATGAAAGGCTATTGTAATTAGTGTAATATCTTTCCAAGATAAAACCATAAAAAACTGCAGCTTCAGACAGCTGTCATCTCCTTGGCTATTCTGCTTATTATTCACAGACAAACTCTGATATCTTCTGCATATTATGCAGTACGTTTACATGCAATTTCAGTGAAAATGCTCATGGAACAGGATCTCTAAGTGTCTATCTCAGAATCTAGCTGAGAGAAAGAACAGAGCTTGAAAGTAATTTCAGACCTCATTTTCCATCAGTACAGTCATTGTCCTAAATAGGTACACACAAACACAGACTTTTTTTCTTTAGAAATAATTTATATGAATTCATAGTTCTTATATAATTGGCTAGATATGACAGTCACTGAAAACTAAAATCCTCTTTTTTATACAACAGTCAGGGTACGGAGAGAGAAAAAAAATCTAAAAAATGGATGCTCCAAGGAACAGTAAGACTGATTATCTTCAGAAGTAAATGGGTAATTGCTGTCACACGGCAAAAAAGGAACCAGCCAAATTCATATGAATACTCTTCGGAGAAGAAGCACTTGCTGGCTAAAGATGCTGTACTTTATGTAATGCAATTACTGTGTGGAGTGGTGGTGATACCTCGAATGCAAGCTCGTTCACAGGATGCCTGAATATTGCAGGAAGGCACCTGGGTTTCTTCCAATGATGGCCCAGATTCCCCTGAAAACATCCACAGACTCACAGTATCATACAAGGAAATTCAGGACAGAAGGGACCTCTGAGGATTCAATGCCTGCTCTAAGCAGGGTCTACCTCCAAGTTAGGAAAAGCTGCTCAAGACCTCTTTTTGTTGAGTGGTCAGTATCTATAAGCTATCTATAGTCTCTCTGTGCAACCTGAGAGTTTCTCTCACTCCAGCCTATGACTTGTCTTCTGTTCATTCACCTCTGGGAAATGTGGCTCCATCTCATCTGTGAACTCCACACTAGACACTCTTCTAGGCTGAAAAAACCCCAATCTCCAGCCTCACCTCACATGGTAATCCAAAAATATGTCCAAAACCCCCTTCCAGTGAAGAATGACAGGATCAGAAGTCCTCCAGTGTTGAGGTGTACAAGCTGAAGAGCCCCTGCAAGGCATGTAAGCAAACACCTGCTCTGTCTAAAGGGCTGCTCCCTGACAACACAGAGCACCTCTGCACACTCCTGAGGAGTTCAAGTACCAGCAAGGAGAGGTATTAACAAAACATTTATGGAAGTTTCCCTTACTAAACACTTCTACAGATAAAATACAGAACTGAAGAAAACCCAGCAGCTTCTTTTCCAGACACAGTATGGTCAACATTAGCAGCTGGGTTTCAGCTGCCTTCTCTGTGGAGATCACTCCTCCTACTCATACAAAATATCTTTAAAAACCTTCTTCCATGGGTTTCATCTGAGATCTCCTTTTCCTGAGACCCCACTCATCTTTAATAATACCCAGCAGAGTGGTTCTATCACGACATGTAATTATGAAAACCAAAGCTGTTACAAAAGCCACAGTAATTACAAAAAAAGTGAACGTGGCACTGAAACTATTTTTGCTTAAACTCACCCAGGTAGGTTTTTCACAATTACCCTGGAACAGCACATAGCCTAGGTAATTACTGGAGGGCTCTCCACACAGTGAAAGTAAGTGTGATACTCTTCTGTTATACTTCTAATTCTGTCAGAGTAAGATTAACACAAAGTTCATGCACCTACTGGAACATGAAGATTACCATCCCTTCACACAGACTGAACAATACAATTTACAGATTTGAAAACCTTGTGGAAAGGTTTGTGGTCAAAACCTAGTTAAAGATATTTACTTCTTTGAGTTTTAGTTTAAAACACATTTCTTCTTTCAGATGCATCCCACATACTGTCAGGGCTTTTCTTCCTTTTCCTTTGTTTCCAAATTATATAAGAAATTCATTTCATCTTTAAAGAATAGCTTCTACCTTTGTGAAGGAGTAAATTATTATGTCAAGTTTCCTCAGTTAGCATACCTGTATAGCAATTTTTTTTTCAATAAAAATAATCTTTTGTTAAAGGTTTCATTGTATTTCCCAGGAGACTGATAACAGCCACATCTCCAGCCATCTGCAGGCACCACTACAGACTGATGCATACCCTGAACATTCTTCTAAGACTTCTGTTCAGACAATGGGACCACTAATTTTCAAGTGCTTAATTATGCCAAGGGCAGGAGCCCAAAGTCTTTACCCATGCTTTACTTCTTCAACAGTCTTAATGAAAATCAGGCCTCAGGCAAATCATTAGTAAAATTCAAAATCATGAGGAAATTATCCTTTCCATTTTTAGCACAAAGAATGGATTACTTCATAAAGTAATTCATTTAAAGTTCACACACTTCAGCTTTAGGCAGAAAAGCAGGTTAAGATATTTGATCATCAAGCATAGATCTCCTCCTACACTCCAAGCTATTGTGTTAGTGGTACTTTAATGCCCAGAACAGCAGAACAACTGTATAATGGAAGCAGTTCCCAACATTTTATTTCACAAAGTATTTCAGTTAGTTTCCAAATTACCAGAAGAAGAGCAAGAGAAGAGAGAAGAGCAGAAGAGCAAAGACTTAAATGCCATGTGCAACACCTTAAACCCTGGGGGCTGGCTGGAGACTCTTACCCCTGGACTGCAGGCCGTGCCCACACGCCTCGCTCTGCCCCGGCAGGCCCTGGCGCACCGAGGCTGGCACCAGCACACAGGGGCTCCAGCGGTGGCTCTTCCACCTGCAGCAGAACAGCCAACAATGAAGTGCTTGAAACTGGAAAACAGGGAACAAATCTGAGCACAAACTCCAGTCACCAATCCTTTGGAGTCACAAAGCTGTAATTACTCCCGACACAAGCACAGGGAACTGGAATTCAGATGCCAGGTCACCTTCTAGGAAGCCACATCCTTGTCCAACAACATTTCCCTTTCTCATCTTGCAGGGCATGTTTCAAAGTTGGGTAAGATACACAGGAAATAGCTCCAGTGGGCTTCGTCACCAGGCTCTCCTCCTGCTCTCATTCAGCTGATGTTGTTCCCACTCTGCTTTCCATGCTCACAGGTGGGCCAGCCATGGGAAGCAGCTTTCCCCGGCACCAGGCAGAGCAGAGCATTGTGTCCCCTGCCTGGCACTGCCTTCAGCTCCACACTCTGCTCCAGGACCATCTTCCATGGGATGAGCAAGCTGGAGATCCATATGCAAAGATATAATGCTTTTCTATTTACTAATATTGCACAACAGATGGGCCACAGAATCTTAATGAAGAGCAGTGAGTAACTGCTCTATTGTATTATTTGTCTAATCAGAACTTTTTAAGTGTGTACTATTCACTGGAGTAAGAATACCAGGGGAAAAGACAAGAGCTTCTGCAATAACCATGCAATTATGATTCAGGCACTCTAGGGCTTGTGGTCCCAAAATAGCTTACATTGATTTTTAGATACAATGATGGGGGAGTTCCCAGTAACAGCTTTCTTACACACATCAGACCCTGAGGTTACTATTTCTAGGAGCTGTGTCTGTTGGTGCTTGTTCTGATGATGCCAGATCTATTGAAATCTCCAGTTTGAACTCTACTTTTACACATTTTGCAAGGCACACTATTTGTTTCAAACTCTGCATTTTCAAAATTATGCTATTTTCTGGTGAAAATTGTGCAGGACAAGAGTCATTTCTGGCGAAGGGGACACCCACTAGAGACTGATGCCAAGCTAACAGTTTTTACCTATACACTGGACAGATGGGAACATCTTCACATTCTCTTTCCTCATACAAGGTGTCTGGACATGCCTGTCCCCCACTGGCAGAATCCTGAAGGATAATCCTGTACCGGGACTGCTTAACAGCAGTGGCATTGCCTGTAAAGCAAAAAAAAAAAATTGTCTTTCAGACATAGTTGTCATCCCAAGTTAATGATTTAGCTGCCTTGTTTAGAAACATGCTCTGCGTTTCATTTATATTTGAAACTATGAGTATTCTAACATTTCTTCCTTTAAAATCACCAGTAGTTCAGCAGGACAGCAGCTGGAAGGATGATAAATCAACTGCCTAAGAAATGCATCAAAAAACATCTGTTTAACAGAACACCAAATCAAGTAAGACAATAAATAAATGAGAAAATAAACACCTTAACTGGAAAAAGAATAAAAGCCAAAGAAATAAACTGTCATAAAGGAAGGTTTTGTTTCTGAAAACACATTCAGGTGGTCTCAGGCTGCTACCAGTAACCCATCTTTATGGCTCTAGAAATCAGAGACGATAACTTCCTGATAGGAAAACCATTGCAACCAACAGAGGTTAACTCCCTACTTAACCTGAGTTGATGCAAGACCAATCCATCTAGAAACACAGTTCACAAAATCCATGCACAGAATGCAGCAGGAAAGACAAGAACAAGATTTATCTATTTGTCTCTACAGCTAAAGCAAACACAATCCTTGGCTGTGTAAGTGGTAAGAGCAAACTGAGAGCTGGCTTAACCACTGCATATGGCATTCTCTGGGTACTGTACTCCCACTTCAAAAACAGGTGCTAGAAAAGTAAAAAGGGATTTCAGGAGAACTCCTTAATGGATGTTACAGACCATGTAAAAAGCTTTAAACAGTGGATTTCATCAAATATGTCTCAAAGAGGAAAGCCATTATGCCCACTATGAGTATTATTTTTCCAGCTCAGAATAAGAGCAAAGCTGAAGCAGCAAAATTACAATGCAGTAGAATGGAAGGAAAACTTAGACTCCACATCACAAACACAAAGCACAAGCACAGATCCAAGAAAAACGTTGACTTTAAAAATACCAAGTCATACAAGGCTCCACTAGCACAAGTGCCACCACTATGAGATCACTGCAAAGGGACATTGGACTGGCAGGAGGCTGCTCAGCACAGCTGCTGCCCTGGTGCAGGAAAAGCACATCCAGAGAGATCTCTCTCCTGCTTTCACAGCCACTACCTGAGGCAGCTCTAGAGCTTCCTACAGTCTCCTTTCACAGCCTGATTTGCTGCCTGTAAAGCCTCACAAAGAGCCTTTTCTTAAAATCTAGCCCACACCATCACTCCTGGAAATTAAACTGTTTTATCTTCTGCCCACCACATGAAGAAAAGAGTTTATCACTGTCACCTAATGCATAACCTTTACAAAACTGCAAGGGCTTGCACCCATTCTAAGTCCTCCCCTCTCTAAACTAAGCAAACCCAGTCTTTGTAGGTCCAATTCAATTCCTTCTCATTGCTCACTTTCACACGGTTCCCAAGGACCTGCAGCCTCCCCAGGGCACAGCACAGTGACCCCTCGGGGGTCTCACATACAACATGCCCAGGAATTTGACCAGCCTGGTGTGAGTTTCAGCATTTCTAACTGCTGACTTCCATTCCTTTTGTAGTCCATTGCATCTCCAGAGGCCACAAAGAGGCCACAGAGCGCCCGAGACCACAAAGACTATTTAGGGAGCAGAGCACTTGACACACAGAAGAGACCAGGAAAGCTAGGAATCTTCAGCTTGGAGAGAAGGCTCACAGGATCTTATCAGTGTGTATCAATACACTACAACAGGCAGTAAAGGAGACACAGACTGTTTTCACTGTGATATCCACTGTGAGATTTTTCAAGCAGCTGAGTACCTATTTAAGAGTGATTTAATTTAAGCCACAGTTCCTCAGCTTCCTAATAAAAGTTTAATGTGTCAAAAATCTACCACTTCCCTTAATTAGAACAGCTAGTCTGTCAAAAAAAGAGGAGATTAAATTTATTGGGCACAATTTGTTCTCAATAAATCCTTACTGGCCAGTTTATTACAATCTGATTCTTGAAATGTTTATGTCTTGAGTAATAACTTGTTCTTGTGGCTTTCTACATAATGAAGCCAGGGTGAGTAATCTACAATTTTCTTGACCTTTCTTTTTGAAGGAGCAGAGGTGAGAGGGAGAGTTTTGATTTGGTCTGCCTTGGTATTACTGAGTTTTAGTTTTTTAAGACTTAATTTCTCATCCATGAGAGAGTCACTTGATGCCTTGGGCATTACTTTACTACTTCCTTTATAGTCACACAACCTCACTGACATGGGAACAGCTACTCATTGGAAACACTCCCTTTCTCCTGGCTGCAGACAGGAAACAACGGCAACAACTGCACACTCCCCATGTTGTACTTCCCCCATTTCTCAGAATGTACATTTCATTCAGTTCTCCCTAATTTTTAAGGCATTTATGCAATTTTCACTGTCTAATATCCTCTAGCTTAGTTTGCATTCTTGAATCTCATCTTTGTGAAACAATACAAGAATCCAAAAGGAAACAAGATTCTGAACAACTCTGATAGTAACATAAAAAGAGCTTCTGTAGATGTGTGTGGTGCTCCTCTTCATGGTTTGAACCTTGAACTTGTGAATCCCATACAGACCTACACATGCCTTGCTCGCCAGTGCTACTGGCTTGCTATTAGCACAGTTTCAGAACAGGAATTACAGTCCAGTAGGGCTTCAGCCCCTTGGAGAGGCTTTCTTGGAGCTGCCAGGTCTTCTGTACTCCTGTCTGCATAGAACAACTTCAAAGAGGTGTAGATACCAATTCCTGCAGTTTGTTGAAGTCTGTATTTTTTTTTCTAATGTCTTGTTGATATTGCCATCCTTCCTCTCCAAGAATCATGAACTCTATCACTTGTGATGATTTTCATTCAAATTATCTACCACCATTTGAATCTTACCCATTTCCTTCCTATTAATCAGTACCAAATCTAAATGAGCTTCCCACAGTCATTTTCTCCACCTCAAGAAACTAAATTATCCTCAACATTTATTGCACCTTACTCAAACCCCATTTTCAAAATTGAATTTCCTCACTGGCTTTTCTATAGCATTCCTTACAAATGTTAATGAGTATAATTTTTATATTTCAGTTAAAATTGCTATAGCCTGATTTTTCCAGAGTACTAGCACTGTGGAGGACTGTCCTTTTAAAGCCAAACTGATTTCCAGCACGACTATGACTGTTTGCCCTCCTGAAAAAAAGTCAAGCCTTAGGATCTCAGGACCATCTTAACTTCTCTGTCCTTGACTTTGCAACTCAGATAATGTTGTTTGAGAATTTCAACGGTTCCTTACCTCTGCTTCCACTCCCTGCTCCTGTGCCACCAGCCTCCATTCTCCTCCTTCACAGAGCCACACAACTCCTACCAACCCACTCTTACTCCTCCCTGGATCCTGCAACCTTCCTTCCTCTGTCTTTCAAGCCCAGAGCTCACAGTGCTGCACCACCATTCTCAGATGAGGGACAAAATCCCTTCTCACTCCTGGAACACGTGCTGTATCAGGTCCAGCTCCCACGGAAAACATCCAGCTTCCCACTCAGATGCTGAGCAGATGGAAAGCCAGAGTCTGGTCAACACAAGACTCTGCTCACACAAAAACAAGGACAAATTTTCTGAGATTTTCTGGGATTTTAGACACCAAAATCAGTGCCATCTCCAATATCTTTGTAGAGATAAGAGCTCTTAAGTCTTCCACTTTGACCAGTTCTGGTTTTGTGTTCATGAGGATTGAAAGTGGCAGATCATGGACTGTCTGACACAAGGTAGAGGTTGTTGGAATTTCTTTTTGTGGCACACCATGCAGTTTATCTACTTTTACCCCATCTCATTTCAAATCTGATTTAAGGCATGGGGAAAATAGGACAGCTACTATCTAACATTTCATGTAATCTTGTTTAGAGAATTAAGTAACTGAAATTTCTAACTTTCCTCCTGGACAGCCAATGCCCAGAAGAGAAGAGGTACTTACAGGTACCATCTATTTTCAGAAGGAAGATGAAAAATGTTATTTATTGTCAGCTGTTTGCTTCTTTTAATCTCCCTGTTCTAAATCTATGCTGGCAGACCAGGGAGTACCTCATCCATGCACAAAGAAGTTACCTCTTCAGGCCACCTTCACCCCCAGGAAAGCAGGTGACAGAGGAAAATCCACCTGCTGCTCGTTCAGACCATTTCATATCCTGAAACCACCCTACTGCTTCTTTGATTTTCAATCCATCCTCACCAATAACTTGCAACAAACTCCCTGCTCCTGCCTCCCAACATGTGCTGGGACTCAGTGGCACTTCCTTTGTGAATTATGTTGTCCACCCATCTGTTATTGCCCTAAGTTCAGGGCTGCCTGCACTTCTGAGACAGGAGATAATCTTCTGCCAGAAGACAGACGGTTGTCTGATGACATTTAAATGTAGGGAAAATGTCAGCTTTTTTATTGTGAGATGGTAAACTTGGATGTATTTCCTCAGATAAACTACAAACAGCTCAACTGGTAAAGTTCTGTGTAAAGCTGATTTAGTGATTCCATGTTTGTCTAAGTTCTGATCTTACGCTGGTACACAATTAATTTTAAATCTGCCAGGCAATACCTGTTCCTGCTTGATCTGATTAGTAATTCACCATCTGTATATTGCTTTCATTAAATACAACTTTTCTATAAAAAAAACCACAACACCTCTAACAACTCACGCATGTATAGTGGCTTTGAAATTTCATTATCATGCTGAGGTTTTAATTGTGCAATGCAAATTAAAAAAAAAAAATCTTGCAATGCAGCCGTATCAATAACAGATTTAGCAAAAACAAACTCCCTCATCTAAGAAGTTTTAATTTAGAATTATATTAAAATGATAACACTGCCAAGGAGGTTAAATAATTAATTTCTTCTCATTTTAATTGTAGACTATTATTTAATAAACAAAGTAATTTACCAGGTAATTTATTCTACTCCTTCATAGGCAGCTCATTTAAAGTCTAAAAATAAATCGCTAATTAAAACAGGATTCACTGTTTTAGAAAGCAACTCATTTTCCTGTAAAATATAACAAGGACTATGCTAAAGCATCCACTGATAATCTTTGAAGGGCAAGGAAACTACCAACAATAATGAAGTATTCTGATAACTGAGCAGACTTTCATCTGAACAATTAATGAAATACAAATTCATCAGAAAACCCAACACTAGATGATTATAAAGGAACTTTGTTGTACACTCGTTGTGCCTCAAAGTTAACCAACAAGATCAAAGATGTTTGGCCCTTGAAAAACCACAAAGCACAGGAGGTACTTGCACACCCCTGTAGGTACAGCCAGGTTGGCCAAGAAAATGACATTTCATATGTAACAGCAATATGCAATTCCATGTGCAGCCATACAGCACAGGGGCCTTGGAACTGTGACTCTGAAGGCACAAATCCAGAAGGAATTTTTTCCAGGCAAAGAGAATTCACATCTCCAAAGCTGCTCACAAGGATCCCACCTGCCCAAGGACCTCAGCTCAAAAATCAAGGTCCAAAGTCCAAAATTCACACAGATGAATGCCCTAAAAATTACTAGACTGGTGTGAACTTCATCTGCCACATGTTTCTCGGCCAATGCTCTAATTTTTGCCCCAAATTTTGACTTCTTTAAGGCTTACCAGGCTGACAGGCTGTGGGGCAGGGTGTCCACTCACTGAACAGTGTAACAACACAGTCCTTCCTGCAGGGGAGGAGGCACGGCCGCACCGCCTCGGGCCGGATGGACTCCGGACACCTGTGGATAAAACACAATAAAAACTTAAAACTATGGAAAAGATTCCATTCCTGACACTTTCACAGGGCTGTGAGCACACTGCCATATCAAATACACCAATGCTGAGCAGAGCAAGCCTTATTTTCTTTTTCCACTCACGCAATTCAGCTGAGTTTATTACATTTCAAGGATTAAAAAAAATAATAATTGTTTTAAAAAATTGAGAGCTTGGCTTGATGACTACAGGCTAAATGTAGCTCTGCCTGTGACATCAAAACCACAAAGCTCATGGGAGTAAAACAGATATATTTATTACTAAAGAAAGTGAGTAGTTATGTTTATAAAGTAGTCCTGTTTTAGCACAACATGCAACAGCCTTCAAACCACCTGTCTGTAAGGGCTGATGACATATTCCTCAACTTTCAACCTCCAAGGAACACAAAAATAGTTTCAAGTGCAATACAGTACAAAGAGCTCTGTGATTTTCCTCATTCATTTTTAACTCCTACATGGCAAACATGTCATACACATTCTAATAAAAGTTTCAGACACAGTTAATATATGAGGACCTGAAGAGCAGAAAAGGAACAATTTTATGGGATCTGTCAGATCCTGCAGATCAAGCGGGTGAACAGGAAGGAATTACTCTTTTTCTTACTCCTTATTAATTTCTATTAAAAAGATCACTCAACAATACTTGATAATGCATGCAACCCAAAATGATCCCATTGCAAAGAGGAATGTGCCACTAATCAATACAAGAAAAAAAAACGTTAAAACCATGATTCAGCTATTTAAGTGTTTACTTACCCCCTTCAGTTCCATTTCCTCTTACATCACCTCAAGAGTGGAGGGGGCAAACAACTATTTTAGGCATTATATAACTCTATAAACAATACGTTTAATTAGGTAAAGTTCAAGCTTATCAATGCATTGGAGACATACACGAATATCAGATTTCTTTCCTTTTATTTAATTAACCTCATTAACCTCAAGAATGTTAATTAACTTTACTGAAATCAGCACAGTCTGCTTACACAAACAGCATTGTTTTGAGAGTTACAACAGGAAAGGAAACTGGGTTCTAAGTCTCTAGAGTCACTAATAGTGCAAAAATAATTAGCAACGTCTTGATTTTTAGATATTAAGGAAAACATCTGTGCTACTTATTTTCCTCATTTAGTAAAGCAAAGCAGAATTTGGGATATTTCTACTGCAGAATACGTAATTTTGCTGTGTTGCTATCACATTATAGAAGTTATATAAACCGAGTGAACAATATAGATCACACATATGGTACTGCCTTATTGGAGTGTAAATATAATGCAAAATCTATTTACTTTTTCTATTTGATTAGAGCACTGCTAATAAGGTGTTGCTGAACATTATATTCAAATGTATTTCATATTTTCCTCACACCTGTCCTTCAGGGAAAATATTTGTAGAAAACTGTAAATTAGAGTAGCAGAGGAGCTACAGCAAAAAAACTCCACCACTGAAAGCATGCTTTTTGCCTGGATTTACATGGAAAGTTAAAACGGGCTGGATAATTGGCTTCTTTACCTGTTACAACAGTGATGGAATAGTACCTGGAGAGTTAGTCCTGAAATGAAGTTATTTCAACGCTGTAGAGTCCACACCCTTGCTGAAAAAACCTTTATACATTGTGTATATTATAAAAAAACACCAGCAAGCTTTCTTTAAATACCTTTTGGGAGTCACCTGGCCAGAGGTGCTCTTCCTGCAGAAGACTTTCCTTGTCTGAATGCCCACCCCACAGGCGGCCTCCCCGCTCCAGCTGGAGGTGGCGTTGAGCGCAGTGCCCAGCACGTCCTCGGAGCAGGAGCTCCAGGGGGACGCTTCCCAGAAGAAATGCACACACAGGTGCTCGTTGCAGGCACGCTGCTCCTGCAGGGCTCGCTCAGGGGGACAGGCTTTTCCACCTGGAAAGGGTCAAGAGAACACCACATCCTCATCTCAGGGTGTGTGGCAAAAGGAAGATGTGGGAAATTTTTTTAAAAGTCAGGTTGGCACAATACCTTCTTTCCCCCCCTGTAAAAAAATTAAATAAATAAAGCTTAAATCAAGCTGTTGACCTTTATGGCTTCAATAAGAACCTTCTAAAATATTGTTTCCTCATTAAACTAGCCTTGCATAAAATTGTATTCCAATGCATAATGGAAACAAAAACAGGCAAAGTATATTTCTGAGTTACTTTATCAATAACTCCTACACACAGCCAAGTTAATTCCATTTAAATGCCAGTATCACTCAGCAAACATGCAATCAGGTTTAAAGACAAATTAAGCATTATTTTTATGTTCATTCTCCTTGCTAATCTCCCAAGAAGGAACATCTCTCTCTCATATTTGGACTCTATTCACGTGTTGCCTTAAGGATTTGAGCAGTAGAGGAACCTGAACTGTAATGACAGCAGGAGACATCAAATGAAATCCACATCTGCCAGTCAAGGAAGGGGAAAACTTGAAAAACACATTTTGAGCATGAAGCTTTCACTTCTTTGAAGCACCATCCTTCAAACTCATGTCCAAAGATTTTGCTAAACTGCTGCACTTTGTCAGCAATTGGGTGACAAAGCCCCAAAGCACACGAGTTTGGGAGCCTCCCCAGATGCTGTAACACTCCAGCCAGCAGCCTGAATTTATCCATAAAGCAGACGATCCCAACTCAAAAGCTATGGAGTAATGCAGTGAAATTTAACAGTAAGCATTGTCATTTTAGGAAGAAAGAAGCAAAAATTACCAAAATCAAAACCATTCTCCTCCAGGAGGAAGGACCCAGACAACTTGGGACACAGCCAAAGTACTGGAGGTTTTGAAAGAGCTGAAGTGCTGGGGACAGATACCAGAAGGTTCAGAGCAATTTACACCCGACTAAAATTAACAGGAGATGAAGGGATGCCAAAAGGATGCCTATTGCCTTGCAGGACTGACCCTCCTGAAAAAAGGTAAGGCCCTAAATGGCCACAGTGAATAGCAGTGAGAAAAGAAAGAGAGAAACTACCTAACCCACTGGATAATCACGTCACATTACCATTCATCTTTTCATGAAAATGGACTGTTCCACACAGTATTCAGTCTCAGAAATGTTTAGTATGAGGAAAGAGTAGAAAATGTCCCAGGTAGCTTGTTTCCTGAAGAATCTGACTTGGCAGGAAAAATGCAAAACAGTTCTTTTTCTTGTGTGTTTGAGACACATCTTAAAAATAAAAAAATTGTAACAAGCAAATGGCAAAACACCTGATCCATTTGTAAGAAAAAAAAAAACAAAACTAAAGAACATTTCCAACTCAAATTTTGAACTTTCCAGGGAAAAATTAGGGTGGCTTTTTTTGCAATATTATGTTACAATATGTTAATGAAGCTCTCCTAAACAAGACAGATTTAACATAGTAAGAAATGGCTCATCTAAACTTGCCTGCAACACAGCAAGCAGGAGATGCTGTTTTTATAAAGAGGACAAGGGCCTGGCCACTTCTGCATCTAATTGATAACTTTTGTACAAAGAAAGCTGGAAAACATACCCCTGCCTGGTCATTCCAGTAGCCATTTAAAGATTATTTATGATGTTCAGCAGTTCCTATAATTCATTTTACACCTGCTGGGAGCGGCTGCTCCATGATCTCCTCTTACAACAAGTTGCAGACATTTGCTGCGTAAAGAATTATCTTTTAAAACCTGATTGAAATCAAGTCCCCCAGGTTTCATCAACAGCTTCCTGATTATCATAATCTGGGAGCAGATAAAGAGCTTGGAGAAAATGACCCAAAATTTCCTTAAGTCCTTCAACAGTAGAGCCACAGCTGACACTTCCTCTGATGACAGAGGCCAAACAAAATGGCCCTTGCAAAGGTATCAGAGCTCTGTAGAAGTCAGGTGTGAGCTGGGTATGAAAAAGGTAGAGAAAGCAGGTAATTCAAAATTGCCTTACTATTGCAGTGATAATGGTATTAACTTCACTACCACTCTCCTAAATTTCAATCATTATCTGAAGACAGATGTGTGACTCTGCGCAGCAAATCGTAACACCATTGCTAAAGACACAAAGAAAAAGTCAGGGAGTTTGGTTTTAATAGTTAATTATCCCTTCCTGAGAAACTTCAAGTATTCAGTTCAGACAAATTTCAAGTATTCAGAGTACACCATTTTTTGGCTAGTGCCTTTCAGGCTGAGATGACTGTGCTTCTGTACTTCCAGAATTCACCCCTTCACCATTTCACTCTTGTAATTCCATGTTTTACCTGTTATTTGGATTCATCCATTGAAAACATGAGATCAACTGTATTTTCATTTTAATTATTCTCTATCTCATAGACTTTTTTAGTAGTAGTTTTTATCATTCAATCAACAATTATTTTCATCCTGAAGAGTCCCACTTTCCTTCACAAGTGCTTATGAGGATGTTTATGTGAATACAGACCTTTCACATGAGTAAGGGTTTGCAAGATCAAGTCCTTACATTAGCCCAGAAACAGTGGATGGCTTTAATTATAATTTACAATATAGCATTTAACAGAGCTTGTCCTGGACTAGATTTGCATTTAAAAGTGTTTTGCTGCTGCATTAACTGCACCTAGTTTTGGCACTAGCAAGTATTTTATGTCAACAAGGCTTTAGTCTTTGGACCTCTTCACATTTTATGAATTTTTATGCACTTGATCCAAGACCTTCCAAATCCTGTGAGATAAACCAACACATAAATTAATTATCATATGTGTAACTGAATTAGAAGACTATACTTCTAATACAAAAAGGTTTGTTTAAATAGCTGTATCAGTGATGTTAATATGTAAAAAACCAGATACATTATATGTCCATGAAGATCAAGAAGAAATTACATGTATTTATCAAGAGCTATTTACTTACTACAACAAGCAGGTCAACACATTCCAGGTCTTATAATAAAAAATAAATAAATAATCAAGTCCTGTTCCATTTTCTCATTTTTTTACAGCTCCCTGGTTTTAAATCATTACTGATATGTTCCCATATAAAGACACTTGCATGATGACTCTGTCATGCAGCAATTTCACTGGTAGAGGATGAAGCTCTCCAGAACCAAATTCACACCCAGACAGGCCCTCAACAGACAGCAATTCAGAGGCTGAAGCAAATAATTTTCAACTGTGACAGAATTTCTCCAAGTGACACATGAACTCCAGCCCATCAAGATCTCTTAGTCTCTCAGCAGAGACAAGCATTCAGTATTATCCCTGATTCCTGAGGAACTGGGATTAGCTCTGATCTAAACACAGCTTGCCTCAGGAAAGGAAGTCAATGCATTAAAGGAACAGTGATGATCCAGAAATGTTCAGCACTCACCCTCAGCTGGAAGGGCCACGATGGACCTGCTCCTGCTTTGAGTGCCCTCGGCGTTTTTGCTGGAGCAGGAGTGGGAGCAGGGGGACCACGGGGACCACTCGCTGAGCACACAGTCCCTAGCACAAGGGACTTCACAAGCCACCACCTCGGGATGGGGAAGCTCTGAGCAGAGGTGATGCGGAACTTCTTCACCTGGAGCAAATGAAACAAGACAGACATGGAGGGAGGCACAGCTGGGTTCAACACCCACAGCCTGCACCAAACAGACTGACTTCATGTCACACGTCCACCTGCTTGTGGAAGAATATGCTACAGAACAGCATGGGGTGAAGCTTCAGGCTGCAAGGTGTAATACTTGAACAACTACCTTAAAAAATTATTCAAGAAAGCAAAGAAGAAAAAAAAAATGTGTTTCAAGCTCAGTGTGTGACATCTTGGCTGCAGTCCACTCTCTGAAGCAGGTAAGGGAAAAGAATGAGATAATTTCATCAATAGAAGGCATATCAGCAGAATATCAGCAGAACTAATGATAATTGCCCCATATTTTCTAGCAATCTCTACCTACAGAACTTATTTTCCACAGTACAAATTGTGCAGGTCCCAAAGAAGTCAGACCAGGGAAGTTTTGGTCCTTCCCCTTCAGCCTCACCAGAATGAGCCACTCTCATTTCTGACTTAAGCCTCTCACCCAAAAGCTAGGAGATCTAAAATTATGAATCTGTTGGACCACCACCATGGTACCACTCATCCAAGAGAGAAATACTTTCTGCTGCAGATGAACCAAGAGACCTGGACCAAAGCAGATTTTCTGATGAGAAGCATCTTTTCAAAGTCCATTTCAACAAGGACAGTGGGGAAAATCTACCAACCAAAAGAACTACTGCCAGAATGAGCAGCAAAAGAAGGCACATGAGGGATGTCATGTGGAATACAACACAGGGAACTATTGTTTTTAGAAAAGAAAACAAAATAAACTATTTTTTAAAATAAGAAATTTGAGTCATTACATAGAATTTAGAAGGACATCAGAATTCATAAAAATGCATAAAATATAACTCATTTAGTACTGAATTACACCCAATGTCTTACAAATGTGTTTTAAGCGATGCACAGTCATGACTGACTTTGCTACACTGTTCAAGTACTTAGCATTTCTGGATCCTCAAGAAACTTCAGCTACATCTGAAGTTTCTAGAAACTCAACTGTTTATAAACAAAAGGGTTCCATCACATGTTACCTCCTCTTTTGCCCTTATAATAGTTACAAACCTGTCCTTCAAGGTATCTTTAATTATGAACCTAGGGAAATAAAACATAATAACTATCCAGCCTTAATTATACATTTAAAAAAATTATAATGGCAGAAAGTGCCTCTTTCACCTCACACTCCAGGAACAGGCTCTTTAACAAGGCAGCGCAGGAAGCAATTATAACTGGGAGGGTAGAAAACTGAGCTGCTTTTACAAGAGCCCACATCTACGAGTGAGTAAATAAGAGAGGCAGGCTGTGAGCACATAAAGCTGTCAACAGCACAGCGCTATTATCTGCAGTTGCATCCCTAAATGAAGACAGGCTCATCACCCTCGAGGCACAGATAAAACTTTTCAAGCGTATTATGAGAAGGAACAGCAGATCCAGCAGGCAATCAGACTGCAAGATATGGTTAAAATACTTTGGTTTTATACTCCCTTTCCTTTGTGCTCACCTGGAAAGGCTCGGTGTGCCCAGTCTTTGCACCACCCCCCTACACAGAGCCCCCATCCATCGATACTGCAATTGGCATCCCAAAGAAAACCAAACTGAATCCATTTAGACCAGCCTCTATATCACCACTGCTGCTTTGGATGCTCACCTAATGCTGAGAACTACCTTCAGAAAAAAAACACTGTGAAAACAGCAAATAAACCTGTTAGGCTTGTTCCAGCTGTCTTCCCGAGTCACCTAAGCGTCAAAATCCCGCTGACGTGTGACAGCTTTTCTGTACGGCGGCAGGTAACGGCAGGGCAGCCGGGCAGGCTGGTTTTAGGAGTCAGTGGTACAGCAGCATCAAGAGATTATACATGCTTTGGTGAAGCAGGGTGAAACACCTGTCCTCCTCTCCCATCACTGACAGGGATCACATGGACAGCCAGGGACAGGCTTCAGAACCAGATGGGCTGAGGTGGGACATTGGCCCTGAAAGCACGAGCCCCACCCCTCCATCCACAGCTCAGGTTATCTGTTGTATCAGGACTTTATGGCCAGAAAGTGCCATGATGCTCACCAAATTCTGAATTAAGTCACTTTTTTTCTACCAATCAGACTGTGCTACAGATCTAAGCATCAGAGAAGAGCTACTTGTTGAAAGCCAAGAGAGCCTTTCCACTGATTTAATCAGACTTTAAAAAGCTCAAACCACTCCTCTCAGAAGATGATTTAAAACATTTGGGGCCCATTTGAGGTGGCTTTTTCCACCCATAAGCTCACATGTCACATATTGTGGGGTGACCACCCTGTGGGGAAGGGAGGCAAATACACTTTCAACTTCTTCCTTCCACGATTTCTTTTCAGACTGGATTTACAGCAGGTGACAGCAACAGCAACACTGCAAACAGAGGCTGCAATTCACAGTTCCTGGGCAAAGAAAGAAGCTTTGTGCTTTGTTAGAAAGAGTTTACCACTGGGTGCATGAAGGCACAATTCAACACTCACTTTGATTTACTTTATAGCTCCATTCGCAGTGTTCAGGTTTAATCACTGCCTTCTATTACTGCAGAAGGGGAATTTCTTCTGTACCAGCTGCCTGGCAGAGAATTCTTAGAAAACGACTGTATACTACAAAGGGAGGTAATAATCTTTAATTTTCCATAAAAAATACTAGAACATGACATAGCTGAAGTGGGCTTTATGCATTGTCGCAGATTTAAAAAGAATATTAAATTCTCAAGAGCTTCCAAACTGTCCCCTCAGTACCTTGAAGGTGCAATTCTTATCTCACATATGGCTGAATAGTCTTTCTGGATCTTTCCACAGTCTTTACATGCACAAGGCATGTTTTGTGGGGCCAGATGGGGGATCCACCCAAATGGACTGAGGGAGCTGGAAGAAGAGCTCACCACACCACTCTCCATCTTTTACCAGAAGTCCTGGCTATCCAGGAAAATCCCAGAGGTGACTGGGGGTTGGAAATGTGACACCCAGCTACAAGAAGGGCTGGAAGGAGGATCCAGGGAACTTCAGGCCCGCAGCGTGACCTCAGTACCAGCAGAAGTGATGGAGTAGATCATCTTGACTGCTATCACACAGCATCTACAACATAACCAGGGGATCATTCCCAGCCACCATGCATTTAGGAAAAGCAGATCCTGCTTAACCAACCTGATCTCCTTCTATGACAAAGTGATCCACTTAGTGGATGAGGGAAAGGCTGTGGATGTATCTATCCGGACTTTATCAAAGCCTTTGACAGTATTTCCCACAGATTTCTCCTGGAGAAACTGGCTGCTCATGGCTTGGACCGGTGCAGTTTGCCGCGTAAAAGACTGGCTGGACATCCAGTCCCAGGGAGTGGTGGTGACTGGAGTTACATCTAGCCAGGGCTGTCACCAGTGGTGCTTCCCAGGGCCCAGCACTGGCCCAGCCCTGTTTAACATCTTTACTGATGATCTGAACAAGGGGATCGAGGGCATTCTCATCAAGTTCATAGACAACATCAAAGTGGGCAGGAGTGTGGATGTGCTGGAGGGCAGGAAGGCTCTGCAGGGGGATCTGGACAGGCTGGATCAAAGGGCTGAGGCCCGCTGTGTGAGGTTCAACAAGGCCAAGAACCAGGTCCTGCACTTGGATCACAAAACCCAGGCATCCCTCCAGGCTGGAGGGTGCCCAGCGGAAAAGCACCCATGGGTGCTGGTCAGCACCAGCTGAGAGCAAGAGCACAACCAGACACCATCACCTGAGAGCACAACCCACACAATCCAGCTTCTGATCTGCCTGAGGTATAAGAACTGAAACAGCATCCTTGGCATGCTCAGAGCCCAGCTGATCCCTCTCATGCTCTTTATTTCATGCCTTAAGCACTGACTGGTCTCAGCCTTGCTGAATGCTTGCTTTCCTAAAAGAAGCTGTAGTTAAGAAAAATGTTGCAGTTTTCTATTCAAAATGCTTTATTGCAAGCATCCTGACCAACTCTAATGGCATTTTTTCTTAAACTGATTGCCTTGTACTTGAATAGTTCAGCAATTATAAAGCTAAATACTCAAGATATACCCAACAGATAGCATTTTATAGGGAAGATTTAATCCATTTTCTTTCATGTTGGGGCATAATAATTACAAAAGAGAAGACAAGCATGACATTTTTGTAAATATATTTGCTAACAAAGCTGCTCACAAATGCTAACAAAGACCTAATGTACTGGTCTCTCACTTGAATTCTTTAACAAGATAACAGAGAAGCACCATCCTGAGCGGAATTTTTCATTCACCTAAAAGCAAACTGAATTTCTCCCAACAAGAGAAACAAAATAAGGAATGACCTAAAACCCTCCTTGAACTGAAGAGTCTAGGTTTTTTCCAGAAACTTTTTTTTTCCATTGTCTTTTGCATTCCAGAAGGAGAAGCCACTCCTACAGTCCTGAGTAATGCACTCCACGGTGAGGCACTGAGCCAACAGGAATGTTTTGTTTGGAATCAGTCCAATAATAAACTGCACCTGTCTGTTTTACACCCTGCCTTGCAGCTCTGGTGCATTGTCTCATTCTTCCCAGTGACCTGTTATGCCCATGTCCCGTGACACAGTTTTTAATTACTCCTGCAAAAGACATCCCTCCTGGCTCAGGAAAAAGGGAATGTCCACTGGACAGGAGACAACTACGGCAGCAAAAATAAAAATCCCATCAGGAAGTAGGAACCAAAAGATCACCTCAATAAAAACCCAAGTGTTCTCCTTTTGACATTCAATAATATGATAACATTCTCATTTTTTAGAAAGAAAACTCACAAAGTCACTTTGAAGTTTTCACGTTTGAACATGTTTGGAGCCTCAAGTGAACTCCATGATGGGAAAAGGCCCAAGACAAAGGAATTGCATTTCAGACTGCTCTGCACTGCTACCTAGAAGTTCAGAAAATTTATTTTTTGCGCAAGTGACTGCTGCAAAAATGCTACATATTTAATGACAATTACCAGTTTGCCATCAATATTTCTCCTTGTAGCATTTCAAATTATTCAGTGGAAATAATGAAGCTGTCATCTAAAATACTATACGTATCGTAAAATTTTACGTCCCACTTAAATCTCAGAAAAGAATGACAATAAACTTTGATTAAATACTTGCCTGTAACAGAGTGAGATGTCAACAGACAGCAGTAAATTCAGAGGGATTCCTATTGACTGCATGCCAGTTTGCTGAGAGCAACTGCATGCAGAGAAACTGTGCTGGGAGGATCCTGGCCTGGGCATCTCATCAACTAAGGAAAATGTTACATTTAAACGCAATAACAATCAAATTAGAATAGAATAAATTTCTTACAACCCTCCTGAACATCTTCATCTCATCACAACATCACAGATATTTTTTTTCCTCCACATTGCACAGCCAGCTTTAGAGAAGAAAGCATCCAGGGCTTGCCATGCTCAGTCATCTCCACAGATGAATGTCACACTCCAGTGAAATCCTGGCTCCTGGCTGACTTTGCTTAATGCCAGTCAACAGGTAAGAACAGCAGAGAAGAGAGGTGTCAGTTTGTCAGGGAAAGCAGTGGTGTATGGAATAAATTTAATTGCACTGGTCCATCACTATTACCAGAGCCCCACGGAGGGGAAGGGGACGCAAAAGTGAAGAGGAAGGGAGGTCGAGAGCGTGAAGGAAGGTGAAGCTGTGAAATAGAACAAGCCACTCATGATAGACAAGAGGAAACAAACACAAACAACAAACCTGGAGATTCTTGGGGGGGGGGGGGGGGGGGGGGAACACAAAAGAGATAAGACAATCCTTAAGGTTTTGAGTCAAAAGACTTGGTCAAATGCCACTACAAAAACATTTTTAATCACATCATGCACAATGAAGAAAAAGGGATAACAATGCAGGAGTATGAGGAAAAAGTACAAAAAAGGAACAGAGGAAATGATAATGATTATGGAAAGCAATGTATGTCAGGAAAAATGTTACAAAATCTCCATAAAATCAAAAGTCTCACCCAAATCCCTGCATAACTGGCCACAATCCTGTCCCTTACCTATGTCCAAGTGATCATCACAGAGGTTATGAGAAAAAGATGACAATGACTATACACAAAGAGCAGTATCTGTTTTTCTTCCCTATAAATCTCCTACTGCAATTTGGACTGTTTATCCACAATTCTTTTCTCTCGTTATGCAAATGCACCTAAGAAAACTCATTTGTGAGTCCAAGGAAGCTCCACAGAAGCTCAGCACAGGAGAGGCACGTCAGTGAGCAGCTGCCAGGCCTGCAGAGAAGGTCCCAGAACACCTCAGTGCAGCATCTCCACACTCAAGGTTAAAACAACCAACACACCTGCAGGAGGTTACCCACAGAGACATCAGCTCTGGTGTGTCTCCAGCCCCACACAAGAAAGACAGGTTGTTCCTTAACAAAGGAATTTGCTGCACCTTCACCTGCTGAGCTTGGGCATGGAAGCAGAATTAGTTCTACCTCGTGGCTGTTTGTACAATCCCTCCTGAATGGAAGAGAAATTGCTCAAGTGGCAGCTGAAAGTAAACAAGGGTTGACGGTATCCCCAGAGAAAAACAGGGAAATTCAGGCTGCTGTTCCTAATAATTAGCATAGCACAACAATCTGAAAACATAAAGTGTAAGAACATAACATAATTCATATTAGTGTTCTGCAGGTTTTTTTTTCCTCTATTTCTTTTCAATTTTTTTCCTTATTTTCTCTCCATTATCCCTCTTCCTTGTAAATGAGGGACTCTACACAGGTGGGTTGATCAAGACTGATTGCAATTAAGATTTATTGTTGAAATTGCTGCTACGGTGTAATTGAAACAGGTGTCCCTTTATTTCTTTCTCTGTACTGCTTTGTTCCAGATGCTAAACAACACAAAATATTGTAGAAACCAATCACACAAATAATTTCAATGTATTAAAATATTAAAATATATATATATATATTTTTCAAATATTTGAGGAAAAAAATACAAGTGGACTTGTTCACTCCAATAGTGTACAGAATCCATTTCATCTTATATCTTTACATAGGGGCAAAATAATTTTAGTAGAAGAATTCAGGCATTTTAGTTCAAAAAAAAAATGGAAGGTGGCATTTTATACCCAATGCATCACACCTGTGAATTTCCAACATTTTATTTTTGACAACTTGAGGTGCCATCTTCAATGACAAAACTTGAAAAAAAAAATTTAAGGGGCTTATTACAAAGGGAAAACTAATTGTGCTCTCACACAGCCACTGACCCCAAAAAGAAAAATTTATGTTCAGACATGGAAAAATGCAAACCTTTTGTACCTTCTGGTTTGATTATTATGATTTTTCTTCAGATTATGCTACTCTTAATAATGACAGGCCTTGCTCATTTCCTCATAAGCATGAGAAACCTATCACTATCACTGTTATCCCAGTGATATTGGCAATTTGCAATATATTGGCAATAGCAGACCCTTTTTCACTTGTAGCCCCAGAAACCACCCCAAAAGTGAGTTGGCATTAACACAGGATGCTGAAAATTCATAAACAATAGTGCAGCAGATGAGGGTGATCTAAGTTGGCAAAAGTCTTGTTTTCAGATACAGTGAATGCTAATGATAATAAATAATTGGAAATACCATCTGGACTCTTTAAAAAACCTCTTTCTCCAAGTCTGCAATTGAATCTCTACAAAAAAGAGGATCAATGCAAAAGAAAATGAAAACAGTAAATTAAAATTAGATTTATGCCAACTACTTAAAACTAAGAGCTCATTTAGAAGCAGTTAACACAAAAATGTGTTCTAGTTCAGCTGCAGAGTCTGGCCTGAGCTCATAAAGCAACTCTGAGTGCTCCCACTATCCATCAGGAAACGTTCAGAATCTGCAGGACCAAATACTAGGCTATTTTTTATTTTTATTATTACTACTATCTTTTTCAATTTTGTCTCTAATTGATCCACAAATCTCAGAACTGAGCTTTTAAAAATTGCAATAAAGAAAATACACCCAGTACCACAGATGATCATCAGTCAAGGGTCTAGATGAATGTCTGAGATCTGTTCTTGACCAAAACAATACAAACAGCAAGCCATGACCTTTGCCATGACCATGAAGTTCTTGAGGAGAACTTCCCACTGTACACCCAGGTTTAGCCAAGTAGCAACTGTGCATATAAAGTGCATTAGACATTTTTCAGCTGGGTTAAGTTACTTCTGGCTAATGTACCCTGACCTCTGCTTGAACCATTTTTACATAATAAAGCTGTGAATTTTAGACAGAGTGTTTAATTCCCACTGTGTTTTGCATACTTCATTTAGTACTTAAAATGGGGATAAATCAAATATAGGAAACATAATATTAACAATATTTTCTGTGTGCTTCCACTTTGCCTATGAGGTGGAACTTTAATTACATCATTAATAACAATGCCTGCATTTTCAGACAGCAGTGCATCATTCCTCTAGTGCCATTTAAACTGCATTTGGTCTCTAAACTGCTCCACCCTCTGGAACTGGTTCACTGATTGTATTGGAACAGCAGCCTCATCCTGCTTACATCTCAGCTACCATGGCATCAGCAGAAGAATTTAAAGGCAAGAACCACTTATCATGACCTAAAATTGTTTATTTAGAAAAGTTTTCTGATATTTTCTCTCTCCAGAAAGTTTCTATAGATTAAGAGGTGACAGTTGCTTTCAGGAAGAAAACAAAACAAAACAAAAAACAACAACAACAAAATCCATCAATGTTCTTCCCAATTATTCAGCATCCAAACCGTTTAAAACACATTCAGAAATAGGGGAGTGTGCACCAATAGCTGCTCGGTTTTCCCAAATTGAGTGACAGAGCTAAAACCTGAAGACTGTATAAAAAAATGTCAAGAAAAAGATCATTGCCAATGCTTTTGTAGTGCCCTCATGGTGCAGCCAGAGCTCACAGAAGGAGAAGAGAGGGAGATGACAGAGGACAACAAAAAGGAATGTAAGGGAAGAAAACCCAGGAGAAGGAACTGCCTTTGTTGTCAAAATTTCACCAACCTGGGGCTCTCTCTGAGAGGCTGAAGGACCATGTGCTGAGGTGGAAGCTCAGACAATTGATGTTTGCTGAGTTCAGTGCCAGCAGCTGCCCTCCCACACTGACCTGGTCCTTATTTGCTCCAAAGTTGAAAAGAAAAAAAAAAAAAATGAACCCCAAAGGGTCCAGACTGATACCAACCAATCATCCCCTAAAAGATTTTCCAGCTCCTGTTGGAGAGCTGCTATTTTAACTTTGCTACCAGATTAAAGTAAAATACAGAATCAGTAAATGGAATCAGATGAGCACACCTCACCCCATTTTTAATCACCCTGAAGTGTCAAAGCTGTCAGGAGACATTTGGACACACTTTTCACATATAAGAATAGAAACACAAAAAGCGAAGAACATCCAGCTAAAATTTGGTTTTCTACCACTAAATTTCTTTGTGTGAAAAAAGCAATAACCTCTCTGCAACTTAGAAAATATTTTTGTTCTGATTATTCAGCTATTAAAATAGGAAAGTGTAGTTTCATGACAATTGCTTTCGGCAGGAGATATTTTACACTTATATTTGCAAGGAATAGGAATATAAGGAAGAACAATATTAAAACCTTCAGCGTTAATCTGTATTTTCAAAGCTAAGCACATTTTGACAAACTTTCTAATAGACACTGTTCAAAATTCATACCATATATGAACATGATTACATTATTCTAATTTATTTTCTCTCCCCTCATGCACAGCAATAAAATTTTACCTTTGAACTTATATTTATTACAACTTTCACTCTATGAAGGGCATGCAGGCACAGAAATATAATAAAGCTCTGCTAATTCCATACATTATTGAAATCCTAACGGTGCAAATGGTATCTTACTGTCTTCATGCATACTTAAAATTTCAATCCAAAACCTATTCCCTTAAAAGGGGTGGTTAAGCAACAGTATGTGTTTTTCATACATTTGTAAATTGCTGTAGCAGAATTATATCTTATATATTCGGGAAAAAATTATGTAATACTAGTGTTTGTTTAGGTGTTGTAAGCAAAAACTTGATAAATGCTAAATAATTGAGAGCTCCATCCATCAGACTCCTAAGCACTATAAAAATGCAGAGAGGGGAAATGCTAGAGAATAGCCTTTGCACACCCATGGGCTGCTGTAAATTGTGTCTAATTCCAGCAGGGAAAGTCCCACTGACTTCCCCAAACTGTGCAGTGTACAGCTATGCAGGATCGCTTTGAACTTAACGATGCACAAAAGGAACTTAGACCAGGAGGATGAGGGGTCACCCATAAAACAATGACACCTGGCCAAGGAAAACATCAGGACTAACACACAAGAGAAATTTGGGGCATCTCAACTTGGTGGATAGAGCAGCAAGTGATAGTGATCCAGCAATCCAGGTGAGGGAGGAGCTCCTGCAGTCAAGCAGATGACAAAGTGTAAAAGTTGACTCAAACTGCAAGTGCAGTCTTGGCAGAGCTCCTCTCTCCTCGCAAAGGTCACTGCGCACATTAGCTCCAGCTCCATTGATTAGCAGCTGAGATAGCAGCGCCGAACACTCCAGAGCCATCAGCAAAAGAGACAAGGGGGTGACTTTCTGCATACCATGTCCTCATCACATTCCTGGTAATTGTTCAGTCACAGATAAGGCACAAATAGGGAAAAAGCAGCAGAACAGAGTCCTCTGAAAACATTAACAGAAACAACAACCTTTAGGTTTGGCACTGAGGCATCAAAAATGATAGCTATTATTATGGCTGTAATTACATGGCTGGGATTCAGAAGAATTACATTTTGCTTCCCTGGAAATACAGCCACATGTTTAACATCTAAACCCACAGGAACAGGTTTCCCCACCATGGCCAGTTTGCAGAATGCCTGCAGGACCTGAAGACACGCTGCCAGAAATGGTGCAAAGGGCTCCCAAACTCATGGGGTCCTCCTGGAGGCAGGGGGTGCCAGCTCTCAATTTCGGATCAAATTTAAGCTACTGAGCCATTCTGTGCAACAACAAGCCCAGACAAGACAAGTTAAACCTCACCTTTGCACAAATTCCCAGAACCAAAGAGCAATGCAGGGAGCAGCTCGCCACAGCAAACTACAATGGTGTGTCTCTCCTATGTGAAGGTGGACTTCCAAAATCAGCTATCCCAGCTACTGAGCCAGAATTCAACAAAATGTGAAATGTGGTCTCAACCATGTCTGGTTTAAAGAGGAATACTCACTTTTTAAAAGTAAGAAGAAAGGTTTCTCTCTGAAACCAGACAATCAGAACAAAATTTTTACTTGGTCTCTAGCAGTTAGTTGGAACCTATTCCATTACAGACTTTAAGTCACCTCATTGGCAACACAACCCCCCAACATATTGAAAACCAGCAGGAAATGTTGAATTAATACATATATGCTAACAAGCACTCCTACAGCCATGAATGTTTAATCCAGTTTTTCACTAGCTGACACAATCCCCCATGGCTGCTCTGTGGTTTTGAAGCTTTGAGACAAGGGAAGAACTAGAAGGCAAGGGCTGTAGAGCAGGGAACCACAAAAAAATCAGAGGGAAAAGTCTCTGGAGAAAGCCCAGAGCAGAACACTCACAGCAGAAGAGGAAAGGCAGAAATGTTAACAACTGGAGTGGAACTGAGGGTAGAGAGAGAGAAGGGAAGGAAAGAGAGGACCCAGGAAGTCAGCCTCTCTCTTCAGTAGTTGTGGGGCTACATCTGGATGATGTGTAGAACACTTCCCAGCAATATATAGGATTTTAACGCTTGTGTGCTGTGTATACAAAGAGATGCAAACAGAATGAGTTTTCTGACAGTGCAATGCTGGCTGACTGCACAGGGTAACTTATTACACACTGGAAAAAGGAAGTTCTACACACCTTTGGGGTCTTACTAATACATCTTAATGTTCTGGACCATGACAAATGATTGGATAACAACTCTTACTCCCCTTGTCATCATCCATCTTCTTAGGAGGCTTATTTCTTCAAATCCTGATGATGAACCTCTGTAGTCACTTATCTGAGCAGTGAAAATTTATTGCCTTTACTAGAAAATGAAATTCTCTTCCAGGAGAACTGCACTGGACACAAAAGGGCAAATCTCCATCTTAGAGTATATGGATGCATTTTCCTTCTCCTTAGTGGAAACTATATACATTTATCCAATGTCAGGATTTAGACCAAAGGGTATCTCCTGTGTTAATAAGAATGGCTAATTTCCAATTAAATAAGCTTACAGATCATCGAGATGCCCTAATGAGAAAAAAAAAAGATAAGGCCACATACTAATCCTGCTTTCACTGCACATATTTAATAGGGCTGCCAAGGCAAAGTCTCCAAAATACTTACTAATTACACTGGACTGCCTCCAGCTGCTGTCACTGCCAAGGAACGGGCAAACTTTGCAACAAACCAACCCACCAAGAGTTCAGAGACGATATCGTTATTTTGGGAAAGCCTTGAAGGGGTCAAGAAACAAAACAAAAAAAAAGTAGTTCAGGGCTGATTTGGACAGAAATTAGTCTGTGGACTTCATAAGCATCTGCAGAAAGATATTTTGGCACAGCTGGGAGCAGCTCCCAAACTGGCAAGGTGCCAGCGAGGAGTAGATACTCCACAGCATCATGCTGGAATTAAACAAACACTGTCCCCAGCAGATACAGAACCTATAGTGCAGATGGAGTGCAAAAAGAAGAAAAGCCATAAGCAGAAGTCTATAAACTCCACTGAAATAATCCAAAAAATGTCATCTTATTTGTGTGTTCAGTGCAAAATATGGTACCCCAAGGGTGGTTGTTCCCAACACACGGAGAGCCCAAACAGCAAAGGACGACTGGAACACATGAAGGCACATCACTAAGAAAATCAAGTTCTTACTTCTGTCAGTAAATAATGAGAACTAGCAAATCTGTGCAGGTGGCATGTGACCCTCACAAGAAACACCACCGGGAGCAGTCTCTGCAGCCTTCTCAGCAAGCTGCAGTCGAGCCACTAACAGCTCGAGTCAGGAACCTCCACTCCAGCTTTTCAGTGCAAGAAGGGTTGAAAGAAGTGCAGGTGCCCAGAGCGACACCATAAATATTGATCACAGTGCTCATTCCACTTCATTAGCCATGGAGCACACAATGGCTCCCGACGGAGACGAAAAGGCAGGACCAATTTTAATCACGCTGCCATACAAAAATGCAAACCTTGTGGAATATTATTTCAATTTACTGCTGCTTATTCATGCCAATTTCAGCCTATTAAAAAAAAGAAGTGTTTCTGGACAGTCAAAACTCCGAGCTGCCAGAAAGGTACATCCACACTACATGAATCAGCCCTGTGTAATGACACCCAAGAGAGCCCTGCAACCAGCAAAAAGCAGTTCTTCAGCCCAGCACCTCACCCCGGTCCCCTCAGAAATGCAGGTCATCAACCAGCAGAACTTTTGCTGCTGCAGCTGTGGTGTTTCTGAGCCACAAACTGGTGTCTGGCAATGAAGGGGCCTTATAAACTCAGTAGCTTATTCAGACTGACTTACTGTGGTGGGCTGACTCTGGCTGGGCGCCAGGTGCCCTCCAAAGCCACTCTGCCACTGCCCTTCTCAGCTGGGCATGGGGAGAGATTATCATGGATTATCACAGAAGGTTCATGAGGTGAGTTAAGGGCAAGGAGGGATCACTCACCAGTTACAGGCAAAACAGACTCCACTCAGGGAGATCAATTTAATTACCAGGATAATAAGAAATAAACCCAAATCTTAAAACACCTTCCCTCCCCTCCGGGCTTCACTTTAATCCTGATTTTCTCCTCCTCCCCTGTAGCTCACTTGCTACCAAAACCTTGACACTCAAAGCCAATACACCTACATAGTACAATACATAAATCCTAAACCATTTAACCTTCAAAAATATATGTCTGGGAACCCTGCCAGAGAATATTTGAAAGGGATTACAGTAAATGTATTAGTTGTCACTTAAAATTAAAATATGGATTTCAATTGAAACTCTATAGAAGGGGGACTTTTTCCCCCAAAATCCGTTAGTTAGCAACCATGCTGAACGAAGGGGAAATTGTACAGTCAGCTCAGACTACACAGAGCAAGCTGATATATTTTAAAAGCTACATTTTTATCTACTGAAATAAAACATTTTACTTTTTTATTTTTCTACTTTAATCAGAATATAACCTCATTAAATGACAGTGTGGGAAAAGAACATATAAACTAGAAAGAAAATATAAAAACTTTCTGAATAATTTAATGTTTATTGCTTTTAGACTTTGATATTCTGGTCTTTACTACTTAAATGCAGTTTAAATGTATTACTTGCCACGGCCTTTACGTTAAACCCAGTGAGTCTGCAATTTGTGATAAAACTCCTTATCTCCCTCTTTCTGAACCTCCGCAGAGATCCAAGGTTAATTTGCAGATAATATTACTTCATGAAATAATTATCTTAGTCTATAGTACTTAAAATAGCTAAATTCCAGAAAGATAGTTTAGCAAATGAAGCTGTTAGGGCAGCAGATGAGGTGGCTCCCAGGGGCACACACATCCCCACCTGGCAGCACCTTCAGTGGGGGGCAGAATCTGGGTACCTCATGCTGGAGCAGACACTCCCACAGGAATTCAGGACATGGATGCTCCATGAAAATCAGGGATCCAGCCCCATCCAACCTCCCCCTCCAAGCCCCCACATGTCAATGGCATGGCAGCCTCTGCCTTCCTCTTCACAACACCAGCACTTGCTGAAAAATTACTCTCTCCAGCCACTCTTTCTCATCCTGCTAATTTTTTCAAGCATGCTCCTATTAAACTACACAAATATATCCATTTAGTAAACATCCCATTAACCAGGTCAGTGTACAGTGTTCACAACTTATTATGGAGCAGCACCAAATCAGTCACACAAGCAATTATGCAATTTTAGAGCAGACAACTCACTTTAATCTTCATATGGGGCCGGGGATGTACATGCCAATGTTCATTCACAGGACTCATTCATAATTTCCAGGTATTGTATTCCATTTGTTTCACCCTCACTTACACTGCACTCGTGTCTTTTGATTTGTAAGTTTTGTGGGCTGTCAGAAAATATGAGCTCAGTGTTCCACCCTTCATGTCAGGGATTTTTTTATTTAATTAAAGGGCACTTATACACTTCTAGTGCCTGGGGGTAGTGGGAGAAGCTGGGCTAGATATTAAGAATCAAGACAAACTGTTACCAATAGGTAAGGCTTTATAAAGCCTTACCTATTTGTAACACTAAACAAGCATAAAAAAAAAAGAAAAAAAAATACCCAACAACAAACATTAAAGAAGTGAAGATCTTTCCAGAACTGTTTAAAATAGGTGGTTGTAGAGAAGAGAAATCAGAGTTAAGAATCTGGGATGCTACAGTTACAACACAAGGGGAAAAATGCCTGTTAAAATCCCAGCTTTATTCAAAGACATGCATTTATTGAAGTGTCTTGGGAAAACGGGATGCCATATAATATTAACAAACAAGAACATGCTCTGTCAACCACATGCAGCACCACAGACATTTTGAAGACCTAAATAAATAATGTATTAGAAAACCTAGCCTAGGCTGAATTAATTCAGACTCCAATGATATAAATGAACAGCAGTAGTGGAATTATTTCCCTGGGACTTTAGTCATATATAGCATTAAAAGTTAAAGCCTTAAGATACTTATTGATAGGCAAGAAAGTGCAATCTTTAGATCTATGCATGCCCAGGGAGTACTCTGCCCAAATTAGAGTCTCAGAGTTTCCAAGAGAGTTACCAAACCACTCAGCTTTATTTGCAAACACCATGAAACAGAACAAAACACCCTCTTGGCTCTAGTCCCCTTTGACACAGCAGTAAGTGTACAACAAACAGCGCTGACTTGGTATTAAACTTGGGAAATCCACTGAAACTGGGCCAGGGGAGTGATGGGAATTCTGCATGTGGCAACACAAAATGGAATTTGAACTGACAGGATTTTGGTTTTTACAACATACTATGGGCAGTCAAGGTCCACCTCCTCCCTGCTTCAAGCAGCTATGAAGCCTTTTCTACAGAACTGCCCAACACTGATCAGGTTCATGAGGACTTACCAGTTCTGCTGCATTTTCACTACAAAAACGACGTGGTTGTTTATGTCACAACCACATTTGCCAGCAAGGAATGGAAACAACCCCCAGATCAGGGACAGACCTAGGTACAGCACCAGAGGAGATGTGGAAAGGGCCAGGTGAATCTCCCACCAGCTGGAAGTGACTTTGTCCCTCCAGAAAAGTATTCTGGGCTCACCCAGACCCAGAAAATTCCCTGCTCCCCTGCAGATAAGGATTTTCCCTCCTTCCAGAAAAGTCACTTTACAACCATCTCACTCCAGATGCAGTGCCTGGTCCCCATGGACAGCACTGGCCACAGGACCAACCCAAGAACTTTGTGGGATTATTTTTTCCCTCTCAGGAATACGAAAGGAAAAAGCAGTGTTGTCTGTGTGCTACTGCCCCAGTCCATGGGGGTGTGTTGGCTCATTTTTACCAGGTTTTTTCTCTTTCTGGTCTTGATTATGAGGTCAATGTGAGGGTTCATTGGTAACAACACCATCAAGCAAAATACAAACCTCAGCTGTCAAAAAGGAGCAGGGCAAATTCGTGCTTACAGTCCATGTCTCCATAGAAATTTTTTAATAAAGCATCTATTTTAAGAACCATGACAAAAGGTGACTCTAAAATTACACAGTAGGGGAAGACCAGGCTTCAAATTGTAAAATGCATCCCAACAATCCAGGATGAATTTGTTTCTAAGGAAACTCTACCTCATATATATATATATATATATATATATATATATATATATATATATATATATATATATATGCTCTCTCCACAAACTTGGCTCTGACATTTGCAAGCTGCCTAAAGATACAAACTGAACAAGCTGTTTATTTAGAAGGGGACCATGAAATATCTTATCCTATTACTTGTTTAACTCTCCTAGACAAAGGCAGTACCTAATTTGAGGCAATTACAGCTGTACTTCATGCAGACAGAAAGAAAAACACCGTACAATGGAATTTTAAATTGTTCTCAATCTCCTCACAGAGCTAATCTTTCTCAACTCGCTAATTCACATTCACTCCAGCACTTCACAACAGCTCCCATTTATTAAATACAAGATTCAATCCACAGATAAACAATTCAATAATGTAATCTACACTTAAAATAATAGCTTGGCTTCACAGTTTTGGGGGGAATAAGGAGTTTTCCCTCTTTATAGCTGTTATTAGCATCGTTTCTTTTCACAACTTCAGAGCTGAGGTCGTGTGATCAAGGTGCTCTGAACTTGTGTTTCCACGCAAGGCAGGATCTGTGTGAGGACTGAATTCTGTCCCACAGAACTCACTGAATTCAGTGGGAAATTTGCCAAGAAGGGAATGCTGAACAGCATTTAGGAGCCACATCTTACAGCTGTTTTCCCTCCTCTCCAACTTCTCTACTACTTCATCACGTGTTTTTCTCTTTCCATTACTACCACCTGACTAATCTCAAACTGCTGCCTAATGAAGAGTGCTGGCATTACAATACTTAATTAGAATTAAGAGGAAGATTTACTTTAAAAACCTGACCAACCAATATGCCCCAGAGCCAATCTCAGTAGTGCAGAACTACCCCAAAATTTCCATGTTCCAAATTCTTAATTAAAAGTTTGTCAAAACTTCTTATTTTATGGCAGGAGCCTTCCCCTCCAGCATCCATTAACCTCAAAACAAGCGACTAAATTGTTTTTAAATCAGCTCTACTTCATAAACAGCTTGATAAAAAGAAACTCAAAGAAAGTACAAGACTTATCTTTCATTTCCACTCAACAGCCTTCAGAACTACTGTACAAAGGTGGCTCTCACAATCACTCCCGTCCAGCACCGAAGGAATTTCAGCTAAAGAAAAAGCTTTCAGTAGGGCCACCCAGCAGGGAAGGATTAAATTACACAAAAAAAACCTCTGTTTTTTTCCCTCCACTGAAGGGCTGTGGTCAGAGATCAATGTGAAAAGCCATCTATTGAAGTTACTGGAATTGTTCCCTTATTTAAGCCTTGGGAGAAAGTTGGTGCTGACACCCAGAACAAGGCAAAGAGCCAGAGCCAGGGTGCAGCTCCTGCCCGAGGAACAGGGGAAACAGCACTGAGACCTCCTGGCTACTCCAACCCTTCCTCCTACCCTGGCTCCTTCACATCCCTCCTCTCCCTCACCCCAATCCCTCCTGCAGACTGAGCAGCAGAGCAGAGCAGCCCCCAGCCCCACACCCCACCTCTTACAGATATTCACTACCACTCTCCTGTCTGCAGAATCAGGTTTAGTTTATTTCTACTTCATACAGAACTTAACTGGCTTATTTTGAAACATTTTTTTTCTTCCATGAGTATATCATGGGATTTGCACTCCATCCCACTAAACCTCATACACAGAATGCAATAAAATACAGCCAGTCATTTCTTCACCCTAATGACCTCCTGTTTAATTTAAGCCTTTTATACTGTCCTGACTATTTCTCTTAGGAAAAAAGTCCTGGCTAAAATAATTTTGAAATGTGAATTGGGCAATTTTCTCTGTATGAAGAATCTGAAAAATATCACATGTGCCAAATACTATTTTCTGTTTTGATTGAGCCTGGCAACCTAAGAAAATCAGAATTTGCCATTGTACAGTCATTGCCATTAGCTGAACACCAGAAAATTTTGAAACATTTTATTAAAGTAAGCCAAATGCCTTAGAGACTGCGCTGGGGATGAGGAGGATAAAAAGATGACATGAAGTATCCCCATTACTCATATTCCCCAAGAAGCTGTGAGTTTTAAAGTCTCAAATCGTGGTCAAGGAGTATGGTCTGCCATCTATCACATCTACACATGAGAAACCCTTCAGCAAAAAAGCCATGAAATCCTTAATCCCCTTTGGAGCCCACTTAATCCAAGAAAACAGAACCCTTATGGATGAGATGAACCTTCACTGTCACATCTTCCACCTGCTACTCCTGGTACCTTCAGCCACGTTTGCGTCATAGATGCAGAATTTTGTCATTAGTAATACTTTTCAAACAGATCCTTCCAACCTTCTTCCTCTTTCACCCACTTAGTTAATTTCAGAACTTGTCATCAACCTACATTTTTAACACCATTCTAGAACAATCTTATTTTGCTCACACCTTTTTCTGAATCAAAGTTCCCTAAGAAATGCAATAACCCTCCAAAATGAATATGAACTACCTGTATGTAAAGTTGTGTTTAGTTTAAAGAAAACAGCCAAGCAGATATTTTATGCTTCATTTCACTGAGAAAACAGGAATTCCTGTTGGTACTTACAAGTATTTTTCTGGTTCTGTACTGAAACAACTTAGGTTTTTCTTCTACAATAGGGACAGACTCAAATAAAACTATTATACAATTTCTTTTCCAGACTTAAAAAATTAGCTGCAAATACTTCAGCAATTACAAAAAACAATACAAGAACCTTATTTCAGTCTCATAATCAAAAGGTTAGAAAGCATCAAACTCAGTAAAGGCTCCTGAGACATTAAAAGCAGCTTATTAAAAAACATTTTAAACTACATATATAAATATATATATATGCACTAGCCTGGTATATAAATGCTAATCCTTCCATGAAGTTTCTTCAAAGCACTTGCACCAAAGTAACAGACCTACAGGTCACACACACCCCCCTGCTCTTTAGGTAACCTTTACCACAAGCTCAGATCAACGTAGGTCAAACTTATTCCTTAACATTTAAAAAAGAAAGGGCAATACAGATCTTGCCATATTAACTGATGTTTATATTTTTCTTAATGTTATACCCCCCATTTCTGAAAGGGCTACCTCGACCCTTTGCTCCTAACCTACAAGTGTTTGAAGCTCAGGTTAATTTTTAAAAAACATCAGCCCCTGTTGCTCACTCTCACAGTGCAAAGTGGGAGCTGGGTATTTGAAAATCCACCTCCTCTCTGCTGAAACAGCCATAGGGAAAGGCAGTCTTTGCCCTCACCATTGCAGCAATGCTCTGAGGTCTTGTAAAACATCTCTTGGAGACAGAGGGTATCAAAAAGGAGCACTAGATACTGAAAAGAATCGTGGTTTTGCAGAGCAATTCATTTGAGGACATTCTGCACTGACCACAAGCTCACGCTTAGCTGGCAACAAAAGAAAAATAAGTTCACAGGTGGCTGTAATACCTTATAGTGACAGCACAGGTAGGATGAAAGCTGGCTTTATTCCTGATAAACCCCACTACATCTCCATCAGCCAAATATGAGGAGCTAAAATTACCACTGGATACCAACTGTAGCTGCCTTCTGGGTGACTGACGCATGACCAGCATTCGAAAAAGCACAGCCACAGCTTAGCTGGAAATAATGCAACATATCTGCATCCAAAGATTAAAAAAAATAAACCAGAGTATGCTTGAGTTTAACCTCACAATTCCAGCCCACAACCTTCCACCTGTCCAGCATTAGATATTTCAGCCTGTACTTTAGAAAAAATATTCCTGACTGCAAGACAGTTATTTACACACACAGAGCTACTACAAGAATCATTTATAGTCTTTTCCATTTCTGTTTTCCTTGGCTGGTGGGCCACATGCTTGCTATAATCTTGAATGAAGTAAAACTGTTAAAGTGTGACTAAGCAGACAAAGCTCTAACTTTCCAGCAGCTTACCTTAAAATCAACCTGAAGCTGATCTTCTGCTTCTTTTGCAGACATCAGTTTCAGCAGAGGATTCCAAGACAGTAAATTCGCCTGAACATGGCAGTGTCTGTCCTCACATTTTTTGTGCACCAGTCCTAGAGCAGGGTACAATCTGCATTTTGACTTTCTGAATGTTTCCAGCAGGAGACATCAAGTATTTGGCATGGTACCAGCTGCTGGAAGGTAAGGCTTGATGGAGGCAACTAAATCCACTCCACCTGGCTTGTTAACAACCAGCCTGCTCAGAAAGAACATCAACCTTTATGACTACAAGAAACACAGGTCCCAAACCCACAGAACAACTCACACATGATGCTTCAGGATTCCTCAAACACTCATAATACCCAGCCCTGCTTCTACACTGCAATATCCTTCTTCCTCCATGGCTGCTAAATGAGAAGCATAGGGATGTTAATTAATTGCTAGAAACCTTTGCATGTTGCCTTTAGAATCTGCTTTTCTAAAAGTCAGGAAAACACGCTGGTTTGGGATCAGCAGCTCCAGTGACAGGGTACAGTGAGATACACTCAGGAACTAGGAGGAAAGAACCTATTTCAAACTTATTTTCAGTAAATTGAACATGGTTTATCTTTTGTCTGAGAAGCATAAACAGAATCTGCAAATTAACTTTGTATCATCAATCCACTGCAAAATGAAAAATCATGAACTCTACCCAGGGAAGAACTTGGACTCTAAGAGGTCTTTTCCTACCTAAGTGATTCTATGACTCCTGTTAAAACAGGACTGGTCAGGTGGCTGCTTCTCTCGTGCCCTGAAGGAGGAAGAAAAGCATCCATCCTGTGCCCTTGCAGCCCCTTCCTCCTGCAGGATTCAGGCTCAGCTGGTGGGGATGCTCCTTCCCCTCGGGATGCTCTGCACAGAGCAGAGCAGGGATCACAGACACTCTTGGGGACCACAGGACACACTGGCACAGACCTGGAAGCACAGCCAGCCAGCTGAGCACACCACTGGTGATATTCTACCCACAAAGAGTCTCCAGCTTCTCCAAGCGCAGAGCTTCACTGTCAACCCCTGGCAGAAAGTAATATTGGATCTTAAACTAACACTGCTTTGATTACCTTACTTCCCTTTACTCCTCGCTTCAATTCCAACAGGATTTCAGTGTCTGCTCTGGCAATTGAGTTGTGTGAATAATGGATTTCTGTTTGGGCACTGAACCAAAAAAAAAAAAAAAAAAGGGAGAGAAAAAAAGGGAAAGGGAAAAGGAAGATAAAACTAATGTTTAAAGTAGAATTGAAGAGAGACAGGGGAGGATTTTGGAAAAAAAATAATTTCAATGTAAGGCAAAATGTTTTTTTAATCTGAAAGGAATATTTTGCTTTTGCTAACAACTTCTTTTAAAAATACTTTGAATTCTTAATTTTGTTTAAGACTAGTTCATTTACCAAAAAATCCCCAAAACATTAATCATTTAATCTAAAAATGCTGAAAGAAAACATTTTGCCTCTGAAATGCTATTCCCTAGTTTTACAAATAAAACTGCCAGATGGAACAGAAACTCAGAAACAGATGTATTTCAACCCAGACATACTTTTTCAGTGAACTTATTAACACTGAAAAACAAAAATCCTCTTATCTTCTTGGCAAGCACCAGGTTCTAGATTCCAACTGCCTAGAACCAAAGAGATGGCACAAGAAAATAAACCAGACCTGCTGTGCTGAAGTTCTTCTCAGCGGGGCTGCCAGAACCCCTGGCTGCAGTGTTGTATTTGAGCTGCCCCTTTGGCAGATGGTCCATAGCAGGGAGGTTCACCTTCCCAGCAGCGAGTCCTGAGAGCTGCCAGGTGTTGTACATTTATCAGCTGAGCCTGGGGAGGGTGCACAGACACCCCCAGGGTGCCTCAGAGCTCCAGGTGAGGCAGGAGGTGCTGAGGATGGAGGTTTTGTGACAGGTCCCAGGACCAGTCCTTCAGGTGCTACAAGGGACGAGCCAGCAGCATCCTGGGCCCCTCTGGACTCTGCTCCTCTGGCTCAGCACCTGCATCTCCCTGGCACTGCCTGAACTGTGCATAAGGAACAGAGAGATTATTCAGCACTGTTATAAATACTGTCCTTAAAATGAAGACACCATTTAAAACAAGTTAGGATTGTTTACCCAAGCAAACTCATGGCATCCCTGCCCATGGCAGAGGGGATTGGAATGAGATGATCTTTAAAGTCGCTTCCAACTCAAACCATTCTCTATGGATTTTAACTCCCACAAACCAAAGAAACCCTGACACCCAAGCTGACAGTACCGGGAGGCAAATACTCAGCAGCTTTTGAGCTGTGCTTAGATTTGTTAACCAGGAGTAGAATAGAAGAGCCTGAATACAGCAAAATCACATGACCTCTGCATTAATCCCTGTTGTTGAGCTAATAATTTTCTGATTAAAACAATTAAGCCTTTGGGTATGACTTATTTCATATATTTGATTACTTAGATACCACGCTGTTCACTGTCTCAGAGAAATCCTCTCTGCTACTAATAGTTCTTCTGGTTGGAATCTGAGCAAGCGAAAGCAAATTAATAAATGATGACATGGGAATTCCAGCAAAATAGACTGATGACTTGTGGGTATGATTCTGAACAATAACATTTTACGACCTACTCAAGAGCACTGCTAATAGGCAAGAATTCACTTATGGCACTGTCAGAAACATTTATAAAATGCTTGGAAAATGAATTGTTACTTTTATGAGTCATACTTGTTATTTCATGAGTTTATTGTTGCAGTTGCTTTTACGTATGTGTTCCCAGGTTGTACTCCTTACCATAATGACTGCTCTGCACAAGCTGCACAGCAGCATTTCTAAAACAAGGTCTGGTTCCACATTTGTTTTGTTTCAATCTCATTTTCTATTATCAATGCAGCCTAAAACAGATATGGGAAAATTCCAATAAAACTGGTGCCCAAATCCCTCCATCAGACTGAACTCAACATGCTTATATATTTTGTAGCACCTAAATCAAACAACTGTGAAATTACCTCTGAAGGACAAGTACTCCTCTCTGGACTGAAGTTCTACCTGCTGACCCTAATCCAAGCCCTGCTGTCTGAATGTCCCCTGACTCACCACACACAAAGTGCTTGTACCTTTACAAAGACAAAAAAAGCAAAAGATAATTTTGGTCACTCTCTTCAAAAAATGAAACACAATATGCTTTGGCTACTGCACAACTGCATTTGAAAATGAAAAAGTTTTGACCATGTTCATGTTTTGTTAATTGGAAAGTTTTCAGGGAGTTCCTTTCATCTAGTCAATGCACAATAATGTTTGTCAGTGCTAATCAAGGCTGCCTAAAATCAAATGTCAGACACTTGCAGCTAGCTGCCCAAGAACACATTACTAACAGGCAATTATTCAATTCCTTGTTAAACAACCAAAAACAACCACTCTGAGAAAAATCACAAATAATTCCTGAGGTGTCTGCAAATATAAAAAAAAGAGCTTTCAAATAAATTCTTTTATCTGAATTATAGATCAATGTAGCCAATGACACACACAGTCCAATTTTTAGTACAACCATCAATTTTCCTATACTGTTCTTTTGGCTTCACAGACTTTCCCAAATATATCCATTGACCTTCACCAGCTAAATAAAAGACACCATCCCAAAAAATTTTATTTAGAAGAAGCATATAAAAGAATTCTTTCTCTATTTTATGCATTGCTTGACATTGTGTTTCTACACAGTATTTAATTTAATTTGACTTACTACACTACTGCCTTTTGTTGATATAGAAGAGAAGCACTCAAGGGATATGGACCAGACACTAAGAGTATCTTGCACATGTTCAGTAACTTATTAACAGAGATTAGAGACACTCCTAGGTGGGAGCAGATACCTAATAATGACAAAGTAATGAGATTACTATTGTCTTCTCAGTACTCCTCATCTGTGCTAAAGTACTGCAAATCACAAATTACAGACTCCAGCTACTACATAAAACCCTGCTGTCCATAGTATGTGCTCTGTGGAACCACTTCACTATTACAAATTAGCCTATTTAAGAAGCAAAAAGCCATTTCTGTCCCTCTAGGCTGAACACAAGTGTGACATCATTGAACTTCATGCAAGCTCTTGCACAGAGATGTTGTTTTGACAGGGAAGCCTTCACAGAAACCCCACAAGTCAGAGCTTGACCCAGCTGTGACTTGCTCCCAAGTTGCCCAAGCTCCAGCTCAGGCCAGCAGCAGTTTGTTAGCTGGGCTAGTGTAACAATCTCAGCAGAAATGATGGCTCCTTACCATGGAAAGAAAGGACACTACAAGGGATTCAAAGGTGAGGCTCCAGTTGGTGAAAGAGGTTCTTTAGCCCCTGCACCCTGCTCACCTCTCTCACGGCATGGGCTGGCACCGTGGACAGCACATAGGAGAAAGAAAATACGGTGACCAAAAGCTCCTTTTTGGCAAGTAAAAAAACAGACTCCACATGGAAAAGGCCTCCTGTGTTTGAGCCATGGAGAGCCCAGCATTGCACAGCCAAGCACAGGTAGCAAATGACATGGGTTCAGCCACTGAGGATGGAGAAGAGAAGGAAGGACAAGAAGCCTGATGGCAAACTCTTCTGCAGCACAGCTGACACCAACAGCACAGAAGCTGCTGGTGAAGTGAAGTGAGCACTCTGCAGCAACACGAGGAGAGCACCACATCACAAAGTTTGGCATTTACATGAAAATGAAGGCATCTTGCTGGAAGGGATACAGAGACAACCCAAAGTACCCTAATCAACACACTCCAGGCCCAAATGAACTGTTAAGTTGATGATATACTGGATTTGGCATTTAACAGGGTCCAAATTTTTTTTTCATCCCTTCAGGCATTTAGTAGGAATACTGAGCAATAATGCCAAGCATGGATGACAAAATGACTGGATAAATCACTGGATTTCAGAGCTGAATTCTACAAAAGACACTTAAGTAAATGAAAATAGCAGCACACAATACAGCTTTCAGCAGGGCCACTGCTTGCACAGAATACTGAGCATGTGTACAATGCTAAGCATGGACAAAGGCCTTATGCTATTTCACCTGTAAATGACACATCTCAGTTTAACATAACTCCCTTCTGACCTCCTACTGCCAACCAACCAGCTACTCCAGGTAAAACACATTAAGCAAAGCTGACACTTACTCCAACTTCTATCCAAAAAAAAAAGCAGACTACTTTTTGCAAAGGAAATCTAGGTAAAAGAACATTACAGGAGGCAATAAATAAGGTTATGAACAAAGCAACTATGTTAGTGAATTGAGAGAAGAAGAAACAATTTGACTCTTTTTCCAATTTCAACTGTAAGGACTCTTCCAGACCTCTCATACTCAATCAAGAGTTCAGAAAGTCTTCAGAGTAATATTAAGCAGTGATTCCAACCTGCCTGGTAACCTCACATCACATTTGCTGGTGAAACCTTCCCAGTTTTAAGTGGACACTGATCACATCTAGTAACAATGTTTGCCTCCAGCTGGCAGGGTGGGAAGACTGTCTGGCCATGTTTTTTTTTTTGTAACTAGAACATGCACAGAATAATTGAAATTAAAAACGTATTGTGAGACTTCCAATACCTTGTTGAACAAATGAGTGAAAAAGAGGCACTTGAAAGGCCTGGCTTCTGAAGGATCATAGCCACAGAGAACAGTTTGATCAGAGATCAGTGAGCATCTGCCATGGAACACACTTTCTGTCCCCAGCACTAGTTGGGGCACAGAGATGGATGCTGGCACAGCTTCAACAGTGTGAATGAAGTACATGGTGCTCCTCAGCAATGCCAGCCTCCATCTGCACTCATCCTGCTGGCCTGGACCTACAGTAATCATCACACATCAGCAGAGATCACTCAGGCAAAATTCCGAGTGAGCTCTTTGCTCTCCTTGACATTATGGCTGTGTCATTTTGTAACAGTTGAAGATTTCTTTTATTCCCCCCATTCTCACAAACTGACAAGAAAACCACACAGATTTAAGTACATTTCTAGAGAATCCATGCTTTTCAGACAAAGCAGCCACTATTTCTTTCTGCCAGGTTCTACTGCCTCGTAAACAACCCACTATATTAACCACTTAACAATTAACTTCTTGTAACCACCCTGAAATTGTTTCCTGGGATTGGTCTCACCATCACGTAAAAGAGGAATTCTCCACTTCAGGTACAATATCAGGCTCTAAAGTTGCACCGTTTTGCCACTTTTGAGATGATAGCACAGTCTTGCTGTGACTAAGGACTGCAAAATTGTGCTCCATGTAATTGAATCTAAAGATCTGACAACAGTGACCTTATCAAGAAATGAAACTTTTGGCTGAGGTTCAAACCATACACAAGAAATAACATCTTGCTGGCTGTTTGTAAACGACACATAAAAATGTACTTATTCATTATTAGCAACTTGTACACTGAACACTCTGCAGGTCTCAAACTGCTGCCAAGGGAAGGATTACTCAGTACAATCATTTCATTTACATCTTAGACCTGTATTAATTTTGGCAGCACAACCGAGCATCCCTGCTCGTGACTGTAACAGTGTTATCCCAATGAGAGAATTATTCAGACCACAGGCTAAAACCAGAGGATAGAAGTAGTTCTGGGAGCTCAACTGATATTCTGAATGCCCATAGAGCTGCTGACCTCAGTGAGAGCCCTGATTTAGTACAAATATCCCACTTTTGTGGTAATAAGGCTAGAAATGACAACACAGAACCTGCACTGGTGAGCCATCCCCTTTAGGATAAAATGGAACAGAAGGCTCCAGGCAAAATCCTTGGTTCTACCAGCCCCAGGCTTTAAGGAGCAAACCAGCCAACTCAAAAATCTGAAAGTTTCATTAAAAATTCAGTAAGGAGCCATTGTACACAAGCGCCAATTGCTCCACAACAAAATGTCATTTTAGGAGGCACAAAAAACCATGGGGCTTTCAGAGCCCAGCTCACCTTTCCTGCTCTTGCAGACAGCTCTCAGGACACGGTGTCCAGGCCCACACGTCCCTCGGTCGGTCACACAGGCTCCCTCTGACACCACCCACTCGTGACACCGCGCATCCTCACAAGGAATGGACTCCACCAAATGAGGACAGCCAGCCAGGGTGCCCACGGGATCCACCACCACCTGCCTCTGCCTCATCCTAAAGCCTGGAGAAAGCAGAGCGGGATTAACTGGACAACAGAAAAAAAAAATTATGCAATAATTTAGTAGCAAGAGGACTATATGGGGCATCTGGAGCTGGGGGATTTAAAGACAAACAAGGAACAATATTTACAAACTGGGTTGATTGGGACAGCACTGTAGGTGCCCAGGCATGCAAAATCTAACAGTGTGCAAAGAATTGCAGTAACTCATATTTTTCACATTTCTTTTTACCTTTCATCAGAAATACACGTCAGGATATAGAAATTTACCAGCAATGCACATATTAATGTTATAACAGCATTAAGATAAAAAGAGAGGAACAGTTAAGGAACTGAAGATATAAATGACATCTACATTCTGCCTGGGAATTCACTAACGAATGGATTTGTTTTGAGACACAGCAGAACAGTCTACTAAGAAATTAGTATTCTGTTTTATGAAGGCATAAGGTTTTCTGATACATAATACATATCAGACCTCTTTGAAATGACATCCTATTAAACTGGAAGATTCAAATGTAAAGTGGAAGAAAAAGGTTACAGAAATAATCATAGAATTGATTACATAATCTACCTCCTTCTGAATAAAACCAAAAGTCCTGTTGCTATATACAATGCAGAACTAATACACAAGTATCTTTCAGCAAGTTCTGTTATGTAAATGACACAGAATTCTAAGAAAAAGGCAGAAAAAATACATGCAGGGTTTTCCTCTGACAGTCTTGGAGCAGGGGCAAATAAACAGCATTAGTAGAGGCCACATGAAAATGCTTTGGTCATGAAACAGAAAAGAAAATTAAAAATAAAACATCCCAGAGAATATACAGATCAAACTTCCACAGTTCTCAAATGAGCAAGAAGAAATTATTCAAAACAATTTAAACATTAAATGCTTTTGCAAATATTATTATTTTTTATTATTTTTCTTTTTGTTTGAAAATGTTTGACCAGTTGAAATCATTTCACATACTTTCACATACTTTTCAGGAAAGTGTAATTTCTAAACAATAATATCCATTCCCTGATATGCACTCCAAGAACCATCTTTGCAACTTAGAGCCTTAGGAAAGGCTCTGTGAGGAATCTCAACATGTCACAGCAAAAAACATGCCTGGATTTCAATTAAAATCCAGGGGAGGTTGAATTACATTTGCACATCCTTCTTCCAGGAATTTAAACCAAACCCACAACAATGAGAACAACCTCTTGGGTCCACCTGAGTCCAGATTTCAGGGCCGTGGGATGCACCTCCATCCTGATACACTGCCCTGGAACCCAGGCATGCAGCAGGACTTCCAAGGGGATCAGAGAGGGGCAGCCTGGCAGCTGCTGCCCAAGAGATCATCCTGCACAAGTTCAGTGCAGGACAAAAGCACCTGAATCAGCTTGAAAAATCTTACTTTTTCTTCTCACATGAATTACGGCAAAAAGCTTTTAAAGGTCAGATTCCACTACACACATCCAAGAGCTTCATCCTGTGTTAGATTAATCTTTTTTTTTAAACACATTAGGCTCCCAATATCCAAAATTACACCTCTGCTTTTGCAGTCTTTCTGCAATATTGCACTCCCTGCTCACCTCTCCCTCCGTGGCGGTGCTGGCAGCTCTCGGGCAGGCAGGGACCCCACGGTGACCATGAGGACACTGCGCACTCGGCCAGGCACGGCAGGTGACACAGCTGGGAGGTGGCAGGGGCAGGACCCTGGCAAAGTTTCCCATCGACTGGTCTGGCAACTAAGGGAAAGAAAAAAAAAAAAAAGGAGAAAATAAAATCAAGGCTGTAAATCTTCCTGCTGGTCTCAGTTTTCCAGAATGCACCAAAACCCAGTGATTTTTTACAGTCTTATCTCCCAGGGCAAAAAGTTAATCCTGTGTTCAGAAAGGCACTTAAGAGTTTTATCTAAATCAACCATACTCAGGAAGCCAGTTGAGACTATGCTTAGTGGTAATCAGGTGCTTTAAAAGCAGATTGAGTGCTGATTTTCAGCAGTACTGGACTAACAAACCGGGATCTAATCCCCACACTTACGGCCAAGGAGACCTCTTCAGACAGGGCTGAAGAGAAGGACACCTAAGAAGGGAATCCAAAAAGCTCCCACTGCAACTGGGAGCCAGGCAGAGGCAGGTGAGTAAAACCCAAGCACAGGGGACTCTCCCCATTCCCATACTCTTCAGGGCACTGCCATCTCTGGATTATGGATGCAGTGTCCAGACCTTGGAATTTTCCTCATCTACTTCCAATAAAACTGAGCAGAGCTCTCAGATTCTTCTACACAGACACAAGCATGAAACAAATTTCCTGCCTGGAAGGAGAGACATTTACCTGAGCTGCCTGCACCCATGGATCTCCAATCCTCTTTATCCCAGAAATGAGCCAATCCCAAACCCTGCCAAGCTCCAGTTTAGTTGATACTGACAATGAATTTGGAAAGTTAACTCTCTTTGTATTTTCATTTATCATAAGAGATTTCTAGATTCAATTAACTTCTCTCACCTTCTTATTTGGGGCAGGGGGAGGAAGGAAAAGAAAGAGAAAGAAAGACTCTTAAATCTGTCCTCTGAGTCATTATATGATATTGCATTTCAATTACATTATGGGCTGAATTTGGCTGTCTCTTTAGATAAATCAATATCAAAGCAGTCTTTCAAAAGGCAAAGGCTTGTTTGAGTTTACTCTGCCATGGCATTACCAAGACTTCATTAATTTTTATAGCTACTGAGTTTGTTTTATCCTCATTTTTATATTTCATGTCTGTTTTTCTTTGCTTCCATGCATGGAATTGATTTTAAAAGAATTTGTAAAAACATGCCAAATATATGAGTAATCTTTCCTTTTTCTGATATTACACCATTTTCTTTAAAATTAATCATTTGAAGAAAAACTTTTTTTTTTTTTTTAGATACAAGAATTTAGCGTTCAAAATCCCAAATTTTGATCCTGAAGCTCAGTTTAGACCTATCAGTCTCAAGTGATATTCAGGCCAATATCAGTGCTTATGATTCCAACTCATCAGAATAATAGGATTAAACAACAGTGTGATTTAATTCTAAGCTAAAAGATAATACATTGGTAAAAAAGACCATTTTCTGAATGTTTTCTAGACCCTGTAAGGCCTTTGACATGTTCATTTAAAGATCAGAACAAGGTGGCATAAATCCAATTCATCTGAATGCTCACAAAAAGAGACCTTTTCTAGAAACCTTGCAAGTGAAGTGACAGACAGAATGAGATAAATATTAGAGTTTTAAGGATAAGAGTATTTATTTTACCAAGAAGTCTCATGCATGGCTTAACCTGCCTCTCAGCATCAAGCTTTGCAAAACTGTATCAGTTTTCTGGAAGTTCACTTGGAGAAATGAAAGGAAATAAAACTGAGTACAAACAGTCAACCTAAGGAATAAAGTCCAGTCCTGCTTTGCTCTAAGTCAAGGTGTTGTTGCCAGGAATGGCTCTTCCTTCCTCATTGATTTTTAGGTTGTTTCAATACTGAATTTAACTATTTAAATGTGGAAGCCTAGATACAGCTGGATGGTTCTCCTTCTTTGAAAATCAACCAGTGCACCCAACACGATTTTCAACTGATTTCGGATTAAAAAACCAAGAAAAATTGATTACAAAAAGTCAAAGGGGCTACCACCCATCCCACATTCATGGATGACTTCTTCTCATTCTGATGAAAATCCCTGCCTTCCTCTCCCTGCCAAGCACCCTCCTGCTCCTCTGTGTCCCATGGGCTGATGCCCTATTTAATTCTAGCACTGGGAGCTCTTCTCCCAGGACCTACATCCTATTTGGCACTGGAATAAGGCTGCTTGTTTGCTCACTTCCTTACGTAGTTCTTTGCATTCCATAAAATGTAAATCAGAAAATACCATTCTGATCAAATATCCAAATACATTCTAAGTCTGTGCCAGCTTATGCTCTTCACTCCACACTGACTGCAATCCTCCAGTCAGTCTTCAGGAATAAGACCAGAACAAAACACCCAAGATGTAATGATAAATGCATATACAATACCCTCCTTTTCCAACACCTGGCAGGTATAGAGAGACGCAGTTTCCACCCAGAGTGACAGGATGAACCAGCAGGGTCCTCTTCAAAACAGAATTTCATTCTTTTTCAGCCATTTGATTAAAAACTCTGATTTCCATCTGGTTTATTTCAAAGCTTGATGTGATTTTCTAGTGTCATTCTTCTATACTCTAACAAATTTATCTTTTTTTTTATTATTATAAAGGAATGATAAGAGGGAATTTTTCTGTGAACCCTTTAAATGCCAAAATTCTCACACACTGCTGCCTCCAAATGACACAGGTAGCCTGGCTGAGGATGTCCTACTCAGGGAAAACAACTGACACTATGCCTATGATAAATGAACAGAGCTGCCAGGAATGTCTTTAGGAATGGGACGGCCTTCTGATTTCCTTCAATAATTGACTCTGAAGTGGCATTCTCCAGCATTCATACAGGAAAAAGTGCTTTTTGAGTAATTATTTTCCTTGGAATTTTAGCCATGTTTTTGGAGGAAGGTGAAAGGCAGAAGCCAGGAAAGCAGAGTGGGAGGGGGAGGAAACATCTCTGATTCAAGCAGCAGCTTATTTATGACGCTTGTTTGTACCTTTTAAAATCCTGTGTTCTTCCCAATCTACAGAATAAACTTGAAAAAGCAATCAAGTACTAATCTGGGAGCCTCTGACACATTGCACATTTCTATAGCTGTTATATTGAATCTATCCTTTATAAATGCAACTGCAGCTGTTCCCAGCACCAGTGTCTTGCCTCAAGTTTGAATTTTACTATTTGCTGTTATTTTCAGGTTATTGCTACCAGCAGGAGATAATAAATTGGGTTCTAAAGTGTCTTGTTTCCCTATATATTTTTACTGAGGTAATGATTTGGAGGAAGAGTGGAAGAGGAAATCAGCTCTGATATGATTATTTCCATAATGCAATTTTAAGCCAATAAATAAATTATCTTTGAATAGAGTCATGTGGACAGATACTTGCAGGCACACATACCCACACTATGTTAAAAGCAATGCTGACCAAACAGAGGCAGAAATGCATAGGATGGCATTTTGTTTGCAGGGGGTCCTGTCAAATATGGTTTTTCAACTCCTCAGGAGGTAAATAACACTTTTTTTCCTGGACTTTAACTACATTTTCCTTTCACAATGAAAACCCAAGTATTTTTCAAACTAAAACCAAAATGAGACTTATCTAAATATCACTAATATATCTGGAACGCACACAAAGATTATCAGGTCTGCCTCTTACATATTTTAGGTAATACTCAATTCTCAAGGCAATAAATCCAAATGTTTACCATATGGCAAAACTAATCTAAATTGAAGATGGCCCGGATACAAGGCAGGTATGAGAAAGGGATGGCATATCCTTGTGAAAGCTCTTACTGCCTTTGCTGGGACTTATAAACCAAAGACACTTAGATCAATACAATGGGAAATTACTTGAGAAAACCACAAAGGAGCGAGTTATGTTATAAAAAAAAACCTTCATGTGTAAAATACAATAGGGGTAAACCCAGCACAACATTTGCAAGCAATTTCTCTAACCTGAAAGACATTTTTATAGCAAAAACAAAACACTGCACAAGGGAGAATGGGTGAATGCAATCTGACCAGCTTGGAAGTGGCACCAACCCCAGTTGCTTGCACCCCTCCATTAAGGGCCTAATGCACCCCATGTCTGATGGAAAGAGTTCCTTTATGCTTTGAGGAAAAATCAATTAGTTTTGAAGCCACTAAGCACAAAGTTGGAGGCCTATTTTCAATTAAAATCCATTTAATAGACAAGGAACAACGTATGAATAGAAGGCTAATCACAGCATGAAAGAGGGTTAATAGTGGATTGCCAAGAGCAACAATGGCTTAATGCGTTTCAGAACAATAAAAATCCTCACAATTTTATTAAAGTGACACAGACAAAAAGTATCCCTGTGTCCTCCCTCTGCTGCTCAACAGGACTATGATCTCAGCTGGGATACTGCATTGTTTTGCTACAGCAGAACTTGTGGAGATTAACAACACTCTACATATCTGGCAAAAATTCAGAGTGAGCACGGGGCTCCCCACCAGCAGCCACATGACTGAGCAGATCAGAGGTGACAATTCATTAAGAGTGTCCAGGAAAAACAGCAGAAGCAACAGGGATGCTGGGATGGCACCAAAGGCAATGATGGAAAGCAAAACAGGATTCTGCAGGATATTTGAGCCCTTTGGCTGTTAGCCAGAAAAGGCTGAAAATCACTGGAGCAGACCGCCAGAGAGGGTGAGAAAAAAAAACAAGGAAAACAGGGAACAAAACCTATGAAACAGGGAAGAAAATCCATGAAAACTTCATGAAAGCCTTGTAAGAGTGGGAGCTCTGCCCACTGCCATGTTCAGCATTCATTCCACAGGAAGGAGAAACCTATTCTGTGACTGGCGCGACAAAAAAATCTCTGTGGATGTGCCTGGGACACCAGGACGTGGCACAGGTGGCCCAAAGCTAAGCTGGTGACACGGATCCTGGGAGCAGACAGGCTGGCCTTGGCACACGAACTTCATTTATCTCCAGTGTCTCCTGCTCCAGACACCTCTGGCTTCCTACTCTTTCCCCAGTGTCCCAGTTTGTGGCGTAGCCTCATGCACACAAATCCTTTTAATTTTTCATCTCGCTCCCTGTTATTGTCTGAACACAATGCAGCTCCCCGGCCTCAGAACAGCAGCAGGACAAAATTACACAGAACAAACCATCACTGTCTGGAAGGGAATTAATCCAGTGGCAGGAAATAATTATAAAAACATAGATGCAATTAAAATGTTAGCTTTCAAAGATAAAAGCCGGGACTAAAACCTAGAATCTCACGTGAACTAACTGGGCAACAAAATATTTGCTGCATACCACAGCCAGATGAACAAATTCAAGCATTTATAAAGTGATAACTATTCAGGGTCATAACAAATAGCTTATTGACAAAAAAAAGGCCTATTATTTATAAGGCACATCTTAAAAGCCTCACTTTTTTCACTGCAAAAGTCTTTTTAAACATTACTCATTTCATTTTAGTTTAATTAGTTTTAAGATATGAAAGAATTGAAAGTATTACACCTCTGAAAGACATTAGGGAAAATGGGTTTTTTCTTAATGGATCCAAACTCAAATTTCTGAAATGCACATTTAAATACCACTGTCAAGCACTACAACAATCTGAATAAAATCATTTCCTCTCCTGCTTCTACAGGGTTTCCCCTGAAGAAGCCAGCTGTTACATATTTATTTTTCCATTATGTGAGTTGTATCTCATAAATCTGCTCAGCATTTGGTGAGCTTACAGATCAATAACTTGGCATCCCAGCAATATAAATCTGATACAGACTTCCCTGAATATATTTCACACTTCAGAGGTGTATGTCTCATCTTTTCAAGCCAATACAGCCATCCCAGTGATAAGTAACTAGTTTGGGATGAGAAGGATCCTTGCGGGGGAGAGGTTCTACCTGAGAACCTGGTTTTGAGCTGATTCAGGTCAGCTAAGCCCCAGGCTGGATGCTCCTGTTGCTGCACCAGGAGCAGCTCAACAAAGCTTTTTTCACACCACTGCTGACCATTATTTCTCTCCCTCCTACAGTCCTAGTCAAGTTTTCTCATTACTAATATATTCTAACCTATTCCTTTTCAATTTCATAAACCAGACAAGGAAAACAGGATTTAAACATCAAAGTCCTAAAATTCTAATTTCCGTAGAGTAAATTAATCTTCTCATTCCTGCAGTTTCACCAGCATAAATTTACCAAAAAAAAAAAAAAAAAAAGAAAAGAAAAAAAAAGAAAAAAAGAAAGAAGAAAAAGAAGAAGTGCTCACACTCCACACAAGGTTCCTAATCACTCAAACAGTGCATAACCTGCATCAACTCCTACAGGGAGCTTATCTTCATCAACACAGTCCTTTATATGCAGGATGCACATCCAATATGCAGAATGGCAACAACCATCAACAACAACAACCTGCACAACCAGCTTCCAGCTGCTTCAGAGTGAGACCTTGTGCTCCACAAGACCCCTGGCACCCAAGGGGATGGTGGCACAGTCAAACTGGACTTTCCACTGGCATTGTCCTCTTCCCAAAACCACAGTTTACTGAACAGATGCCACACGCACCAGTTTGAAACACTAATCCCCCAGGAGACAAACACTGGAAGGTCATGATTCAGAGCAGAACAAAGAACTTGCAGGGAAAAAATTGTGGCACTCTCATTAGGAAACAGAGCATACAGAGCAAAGAAAGTAATACAGCACATTTTGGAGCTAAAAAAGACAATAGGGCAGAAAGAAAGGGATGAGAATAAATAGAGGATAACATATCTACGAAAGGACTCCTCAAATTAATCTCTGTGCAAGTCCAAAGAGGCACCAATATCTGAAAAACAAAACACAATGCCAAAATATTTCCCATGTGGGAATCAAGAAGAGTCTGAAAAAATCACTCATCAGATAAGAAAGGAATAGGCATTTTTGTCAATCAGCAGCAGGGAGAAAGTTCAATATTTTGAGGAAAACAAGAATGTATAAAGGCTATAAAATAATCATTTTGAGACTCGTAGAGGTAGGACTTACATGAAAGTGCAGGGGACCAGTTTCAGCTTCAGACCATTTTGTGATTCTGTCAGTAAAGGGGCTTGTAAGACAAAACTACATAAGGGAATACACAGAGGGATGGATCAGAGAGTAACCATTAGACCTGAACAGGTACTTGAGGATTTTCCAAGTCCTCCGCTGTAAACAGACTAAAGGAGGTTTTACTGCTACAGCTGGCAATACATGAGTTTATAAAAAACTAATCTGATGTAAAATGAACCAGGTGGAATTGTATCCTAAAAATAAAGCAAAAATTAGTATAGGCTGGAGAACTGCAGGGGAGTAAGCCAGGCAAGGTACTATGTCTACTAACAGGTGAGGGTTGAATGTCTCTCAAAGGAAAGAGGAATATAAAAATAATAGAGACTTCTATACAAAATAGTTTTGGAGGCTAACACTAAAATCTATCCAAAAATAATGAAGGCACAACTTCATATACCTGCTGTTGAAGTTAAAGTTCAAATAAAAAGAAATATATGGAGACAAATACGATAGAGAAACTCATTGAGCAAAAAAAATGTAAACAAAACTTTAGAACCTTGTACAGGCATGAGAATTTCATATGGATTTTCAGATGTAATAATAAAGATTAAGAAGATAGGAACTTGCTATGATTTCTGGTAATAAGAGATACATTTTATTAGTCAAATTTACTATGCAGAGTAAACAATAAAGAGGATTCAAGGAAGCGAAGCATTGTTTCACAAAGGTCTTTTCAGTCCTATAATTAAAATTTAAGCAGACAGGCTCCAAAAACACCCTAAGAAAATTCTGAAAGCAAGACCTGAATTGGATCTCATTCAAACAAGTAAAAAAGGAAAAATGTCAAGATATATAAGGCACAAATTTTATGAAATAATGACAGGGCATACAGAACCCTAGTTAGAAAACTACAGAAAATATGGAAAGAGCAGCAATCCCAGCCACTAGAGACAGCAGGTAAGTAGTTCAGAGAAGAGAGGAAATACTTCTGGAGTATTTTATAAAGACTGCCATCTCCCAGACTACTGAGAAAGAGATACAGTTTCCAGATAAAGCCAAAAAGCAAAATGAATTAGAAAACAGAAGGACACTCCCTAGTCATCAGAAAAGAAAGTGAAAAAATCCTGAGGTAGAAAATTAAATCTAGGAACTACATATGTTTATTAACTGTTTGAACATAAATACAGACACCAGTCCCAGATTCTAAGAGGAATTTTCATTCCCATATCACTGGAATAATGTACTGTGATTGAGAGGAGAGTTGTGCTGCCAAACAAGGAGAGGTTTCATAAACAGATTGTTGCATAATATTCTTCCCTACCAGATGTCTTTTTTGTTGGTACACTGGGGATTGCTAGTTAGTGATGTTCACCCAGATCAATTAAAATTTATTATGGAACAATACATTTCAGATAAAATTTCATAAAACCCCAAAAATCTTATTTTTTTTTGTAAGCCCACTTATAGAGGAGAAGAAAGCATGTGTGTCCTATGGTAGCAGTGTCTGGCTTTGAAAATAAATTAATGATGTGCATTTCTACTTTGCTTAAGAGAGTTTTCATATGAGTGAACAGAATTACTTTAAAACAGAGGTACAAATAAGGGTGATCACCACCATTCCTACAGTTTGTTCCAGAAATGGGATGTCCAGGCACAGGGATGAAGGAGTATCCAGAGCTGAAGGGCAGAAAGGACTGTACTACAAGCAGCTCACTTGCATATTCTATGCTACTTTTTGTGCAAAATGTATCTCCTCTTTAAAAGCTACATAATTTCAAACATGCAGATTTGCCACTTTCATTTCTGGAATTACTAGATTACATACTTTTTGTGAAAATTTAGCATTAAAAATTTAAACATGTTAAAATTCAGTGAGATACTTAAAGACAGCAGGATCTATAGAAAGCTAATCATGTTAAAGTTCAGCCTAAATTAACAAAAGCCTCCCAGGTGAGGAGGGATGTGGACTCCTTGGACAGAACAGTCAGCATTAAAACCAGCACAGTCTCTTCACCTAGAGTTACCTACATTCACAGACCTCTGAACTACAGGGCACTTTACACATTTACCAATGTAAATTTAGCTGTAACAGCCTCAGAATGCAGGAATATTACCAGGTACTTCAAAGACTGCAATATCTTTTCCTTCCAAATACTCATATTAATAGTATGAACTATTCCTCAAGGCTTAGAAAACATATAACTTCACTTGGAAAGAGACAGAGATTTCTTAGTTAGGTCACCTCTAGGGGGAGAAAAATATGAAATATTATCAATGCATTTCTTTAAGTAATACCTGAGGTTTCTAGCTTAAAGTAATACCTGAGAGTTTTCCATTTTCAGTATCTTCAAGGTGGAACCTTATAATCAAAATACAGAAAGATTTCAGTAGACTTAACCTTCTGAACAGCTGATATAGAGGGGCTCAAGGAAACAGGTGCTCCCTTCCCAAACACACATTTTAATAAAAGAAGAAATAGATGGGAAGACTAGGCAAATAAAAAATGGGAGAGACATCCTTGGGGAATAAAAGAGCTTTGAGCAGTATGTATAAACACATCACAGATGGTACCTGTCTCCAACTAGGATTCAACATATTTTATCCCAGAATGCTGCTGGAGAGACCACGGGACAAAATCTTCTTTCACATATGTCATTGGGCCCAGGTCCAAATTCTCTTTGGAAGTAACCAGAAGAATAACAACTGTGATGGATGGTAATATTCCATTAGACTTGCTTGTTTGACTCCTGAATGATCCCTTTAAGGACACTCAAGAGGTGAAGAAAGAAAAATTACTGTGCTTTTGATGGTAGCAATTAGACACTATATTTGCTTATATGTAGAGAATTAACTTCATCTTCTCCTCATCTCTGAGAAATTGGTACAGTAAAAGATGAGATAGTGATAAATAAAAGTATTCTGCCAGTTCTGATTGCCAAAAGAAAAAGGCAAAAAAAAATGTAATTCCTTATTTATTGAAAGAACAAAAATTAGTCAGCTAGTAAATGAGACACACTGAATATTACTGGATGAAGAGGAATAACAGGGAAGGCTTTCCCTGTTTCCATTTGCATGTCACTGTGCTGACAGTAGATGGGATTTTCACTTTCCAAGCACTACTGTACATCTGCAGTACTGCTTTGAAATTACAGTAATAGTTTATAACTAGTACAATTGCTCTGCACATCTGGGTTTTTCCAGCTGACTATATGATGAGATATGTAAATACAAGATGAGATATGTAAATACAAGGAAGAGGTATCTTTTTTAAGACGAGATATGTAAATACAAGGAAGAGGTATCCCAGGGTTTGTGGAGTTTTTTCAGTTGAGGAGAGGGCTTGCAACTTTTAGGCTGAACTGAACTTTGAGCAAGGGAAAAAGCTGCAGGGGGGTCACACACTGGATATGCACTCTGATCATGAGAGATGTAAATGCTCAAGGAATTCAGAGGCAATCCTCTAGTCTTCCTGAGAAATTCACAATTCTGACAAAGAATAAAGTGTGAATGAAATCAGTTCAAGCTCTCTGCTCACCAGCCTGCCTCGCAGTGGCTGCAAGGAACACAGGAGTGCTCAGCGGGATGAAGAAAGTCAATAAATGCCACACACCTTTCACCAACAGCACTGTTCTAACTCTGGAAGTCCACACTTGTGTGGAACAAGAGAGAGGGGTTGTGCTGGGAGAGCACAAAGGAGTGCCAGATGTCTGGGAGAGGTGAATCAGCCACTATGCATGGACTGAATAGAGATTAAAACAGGTCTGGTTTTCTATAATCTCAGAGTCTGTGAGGGATGCTGGGACACACACTGGGCATCCAGGAAACTGTTGCTTCTCCTCTGTAAGTAAATAAATCTAAGATACAATATTGTGTTGTTATTATCTTACATCTCTGCTCAAAAACACATTCTGTAAGAGCACCACATTGAGTAAATAAAACAGCCTATGATGAATTATTCATCGAGAATCTGTAACTACTTATTATTCTTCTAAAGGAAATATAACTCACTTCCAGAGTCCAAAACCCATCTGTCTGCTCAAACGTCATGACAATATTATTTTTGCTTTCCCCTTCAAATCACAAGAAAGATTGTGTATCAACCTGAAGCAGAGGCTAAAGCCACATCCGGAATGGTGTGTGACAACCTGTTTTATATTCTAAACTAAGACTACACTACAGATAAGTGCATTCAGCTACCAAGGGGCTGGGTTTCCTGATATAAGACAGAGGAAGAAAAGTCAACTCCAAGCATAATTTAGTTCCTTCATCCTTTGTAACTCTCCCAGTGAAGCGAACAACAGAACTGGCAGCAATTCATCCCAGGAGGTTGTGGCTCCTGGCAGTTCCTCAGGGCTTCCTCTGGTGCTCAGCAGCACCTCCCAGTGTGAGCATGGATACAAGGAGGGCATCAGCAAGCCAAAGGCTACCAATGACTCCACGTTATCTACTCCTTTCTTCCTGTTTCTCCAACTCAGATCCACTCAGGCCAGCACTTCAGAGTGACCCTGCACACGCACCCTCCTTGGGCCAGTGTGTCCCCAGCTCCACGACGATCTGGGCACAGTAGACCACCCGGGTTTGGATCCCACCTCCACAGAGCCCTGTCTGCTTCTGGTGGTGAGGCTCCTGCTGGTTAAGGAGCAGAGACACTTGGCAAGCTTTCCATTCAGAAGTCCTCCAGGCAAACCTTTGGAAATAAAAAGAGAACAGGTAAAATGAGTTTTTGAAAGATTACAGGTAAGGCACTTTATTAGATGACAAAATACAATTGGTTTAATCTTTATAGCAGCATTTTCCTATCCAAAACATTTTCAGTGTTAAATTTACATAGGTTAAGTATGTGTTGTTTGTCTGGAGCACTTGTGTAAAACTTTTGACAGAGCACCAATCTCCAAAGCGTTCTGAAGCACTAAATCATCCTGACAGCACCTTTGAGCACAGTGTAAAAAATGAGTGAAGATTAAGAGGTTTGATTAAGTGTGAACAGTAGTTTTCAAACATGTGTCTCAAAGCACTAAACCACCCCTCTCTGCCAAGAGCTGAACACCTCGCTCTGAAACGCCCCTAACAGCTGAAATCCTGCATATATCAATGGAGCTCCAAGCACTTGCAGCTTTTCCACAGGGGGTGCCTTTCTAAGTGCCTAAGGTCCTGCCAGCTCCTTCAAGGGATTGGCTAAAGCATCTCAGTTGATTCCATTTTCCACAAGTTGTGATACACAGCAAGCTCAAGACAAAAAACACTTTCAATCTATGTTCCATTCACACCTAAAGAGCATTAAAGGTTCTCAAGGAATTACGACGTTTTGGGACACAGGTAGGTAAATGCTGTACAGACAACAGTTGTTGGTGTGTACCAGCTTAAATGCCAGGAAGAACTTATTAAAACCACAGGGAAAACAGAGCTGTCTATCCCTGGAAAGCAGAATTTATTTCCCCATCATGACTGAAACTGTAGAGCATACTTCTAACACAACTGTTTCCACAGGCAGAGTTCACTTTGATTCACAGGTCACAGTCTGAGGGGAGTAAGTAAATAAGAGCCCAAAGTCTTCCCAAGCTTCCCAAATGCAAATCTTAGGCAATACTGTTTTTATAACCAATCTGTTCGCACTTGTGCTGCTTTATGCCTCCACTCCTCTAAATTTCCTAGTTTATTTTTACCACAGAATCTTTGGGTTTTGTGTAATGTAAACTATGTAAAATAATTTCCTTCCTTTATTCTCAAGACAAACACTCTCTCCTTTTACAGCAGATCCACAGTTGTTAAAACTACACATGTTCCTTAACTGCTGACTGATCACTGTAAACTCAAACACAGTGGGGTGTCTCTGCACAAAAAGCCTTCCACATCATAATTCTGTTTATTCTCCACAGTATCTGCTCCTGACAGCTATGGCAAGCAAACCTGCATCTCAAAACTATATGAAAAATCAACACACTAGCTGGAGTACACATAAGTTCTCTTAACTTATTTTGTGAATGAATTTTTTTTTTGTGAATGATTTTTTTTAGCCCCAAATTTTGTCATGTATTCATGAAAAATATTGTGAATACTGCCAATTACTTGCATTTACAGGTACCGTTCAGATGAGCTCTCTCAAATAACTCACAGCATCTTGTGCCAATCTGGATACACTCACAGGGTTCATTACCCCCAAAGAAAACAATAAAGAGCACACTTTTCCCATGACAAGTATCAAATACCTAACTCCCACAACATATAAAGCACAGCCATGAATTCCTCTTCTCGTTAGTTCCTTTTGGGAATTCCTAATCCCATTTCTTGGGTCTGCAGTGTTAAATGCAACCATAAAGGCAATGAAAAGTGCTCTTCATCAAACACTGGGTGAAGAGGATGATTCCTCTGCATCCCTTCAGAACTCTGTGCTTTTTAGGTCTAATTTTGAAATTAAAATCTTAAATATAGAACACAGGGATCTTTCCACAGCCATGGAAATACGTGTTTTAAGGAAGTATTTCTTAAAAAAAAAATCTACTAAGGTAAAACTCATTATCAATATCTGGCTTAGGAAGTCAGCTATGAACTCTAGATCCTAAAGACTCATTTCCAGAGGAGTGAGCATCTGCTTCTCCTATTCAGTGTGAGCTGGGGGAATTAACACCTATGAAAATTAGGCCATCGGTGATTAAAATTATGCAAAATAACTAAATCTGAGCTCAGAGATAATTAAACTTCATCAGCTCCTGAACTAAAAAGGAAAAAAAAATCCTTTATATATTCTCCCAGAGTAACTTGTGTGAGCATGAGCAAGGACAGCCCTCCAGAGCACCACTGGCACCAGCTCCAAGCCTCAGCCCTGTCTGCTCCTACCTGCACATGTCCTCAGCTGTCCAGTGCTCCAAAAACAAATCCTGACCTCCAGGCATAAAAAAGGACGCATTCCCATAGCCATTAACAAGCCCACCAAGGAGGTCAAAGGGCTGAAGGGCCCTGCCCAAGTAGAACTCCAGAGACCTCTAGCACAGTTCACTGCACTTCCTCTCCAGTCTTTACTACTTCACACTAATGCCTTATCTTTAATTTGAGCATAATAAACCTCATTTACAAAGTGATACCATCACACCTATATCTCAGCAATAAGCCTTTTTTAACGAATCAAGTCTTAAAACATTCCCATTTTCCATCATTTAACTTCTGAAAAGCTTTGAATTTCCAACAAAGCAAAGAGAATTTCTGCTATATCCCTGTCTCGTAACGTAGCAACCACAACCAAAATGAATGATATGAAGACATAATCATAATTCTGGAAAATCTATCTATTCCCAGCGAACATGAAAGCAACACATCAAGGATAAAAAAGATATAATACATTGTTTTAAAACTCATGACTCGGTGACAGTTATGAAACAAACAAGGGCTCAATATCTTTCCAATTTATAGCAACCTCTTGGTCTCTTTAGTCTATAGGACTTATGCTCTTAGTGTTAACACAAGTTTTATACCTGTATATACCCATTCACTTTAATTGAACTATCCCAAATTTATATCACAATAAAAGAAAGTAGAATCACCTCCTATGTGTTTAAGCTTTTTAAGCACTTAATCCTTTCAGAACAAATAACCAAAGGTAAAACAAAGCACAAAGCTCTGGAGTCTTATATGCAGTTAAAGTGTTTTATTTTCTTGCATTTAGACTATTGATTATAGATGTTATTGTAAACTTCAGTCATAAAATTAAAAGCCCTCCCCATTTAACCGCAAATTTACACCTGTGCCACCTACCTGTGATGGGACCTTTAACTTGTAGCTTTGCCATGGGCATAGAGGTTGTATTTAACTGAGCAGTTCTGAGGCTTAAAGTATTTTTGTCATCTCTGGATCCTTTTAGGAGACTGGAATATAACTTCACCCACCTCCCTCTGTGGAGTACAACTCTGCAAGTGCTACCCCTTAAGCTGCTGCTTTTTTTATGTCAGTGGATGAAGCCCACACTAAGTACCTCCATGCAGTCACAGGATGCTCTCTGTCTCTGCATTAAAAAACAGCCTCTAGAAAACCATAAAACCACAGACTGGTTTGGGCTGGAAGAGACCTTAAAGATCATCTCATTCCAACCCCCTGCCAAGGGCACAGATATCTTTCACTATCCGAGGTTGCTCCAAGCGCCGTCCAACCTGGCCTTGGACACTTCCAGGGTTGGAGCAGCCACAACTTTGCTCAGCACCCTGTGCCACCAACTTACCACCCTCACAATGAAGAATTTCTTCCAATATTCTTCTGAATATAATACTAATTTCTTCCTAATCCCATTCCTTCTGCTCAGCAACTTGTTCTGGTCTATGTCTTAGCCCATTTTCTTTACTGTGGCTGAAGCACGCTGTGGAAAATTCTTGCCCTAAAACTAAAGCTAAAGGAAAGACTACTTGTTTCCAAATCAACCTAAAAAGAAGAGAAGATTTCTAGGAACTTGGAAAGTAAACAGGAGTCTCGCCTTAAATGATTTAAAAACTAATCTGATTATGCAAACAGAAAAAAAGAAGGAGTGTTTTGTGTTGAGACCAGACAAAGGAAGGAGAGCCTCTTTTATTTCTGCCACTGAAGCTCCTTAAATTCATCATCTTCATTTAAGGGGTAGAAAGAAAAGATCATTTTTTGGTAAGCCTCAGCAAACTACAGATGAAATGGCATATATTTAAGGGGGAAAAAAGCATAACCTTTCTAGGTATTACCCTACAAATCGAATGTGGTCAAATAAGGAGAGTAGGAGCATCTAAAGTTTCTTGTATTATTTCACAAGGATTAACACTACATCTCTCTATGTCTGGAAAGGTACTGATTTCTAATCTGAGCTATTTCCAGTATCTCAGTCACCAATTCCCAAGGACCAACACCAAATCACTGGGTTGCATACTGAAATATGGACCAATAGCAACCTTTACCAGCTGCTGAAACCTAAATAGCATATATTTTTTTTTTACTTCTGTTCATTAATACAAAATTCTGGTCCCCACAGCCTTACATCCAGTAGGCACACAGCACATACTGCAATATTATGGATTTTCATTCTTGCTTGTTTCTTTATACTGAGTGAATCAATCAAAGTCTAGTAACCAGGCACTGCTGTAAAATTCTTCTGCACAGTGTGAGAAGGTCATAGCCTACCACCTGCATTTTGAGATATTACATCCCTAGAAATAACAATTAACTAAATACCAGAGCTGTACTTTTTAATATTTTCAGCTAAGTGGCTCTATTAACCTGCAAGTTTAATGTCATTTTTCTGAGCTAGCACATTAGAGTTCATCCTCACTCATGCAGGTACTGCCCCAGAGGTGCTGCCTCAAGGTAGGGAGGCATAATGGGATGGGGAAAGTTTCAGAGTTCACAGGCTCATGAAAACCTGGGCATTGCAGCAATGCACTGAAAGAACAACAGATTTTCTTTACAGAGAGAGAGGCACCTACAAAAATTATCAGTGGTTTGCAGGTTCTCAGCTTTTGTGCTCTCCTGGCTCTACACAACCGTTTGCCCTTCAATATAGTGCAATGTCAAAAAGGGGAAGTGAGAAACCAGGGACAGACCCACGTCTGTTCACTCCCTGATTAACTTCCAGCCAGTCTCCCCCCATCAGGTGTCACCTGCACCCACGCTCCTGTACAAAATCAGCAAGACAATGTGTTAATCTATTGTCTTTGAAATTGATGTGAACTTGGGCAGGAGCAAAAATCACTCCGTAAGAGCCTTTCCGTAGGATGCAATCAAGCAACAGAATATTTTTTTATACTTCCCCTTTTCTGCTAGCAGGGTGCATAAAAATGATCAGCATTTGATTTTGAATGAGCCCAGTGATACAGAGACACTTTTACAGGTGATGCCTTCCTAAGAAATGTATCTTGCAAAGGCTTTATAGAAGTTTTTGGCAGTATCTGGCAAAAGCCCCAGAAACTCATGACTTGAGCACTGAACAGCTCTCCTATTAAACGCACTCATTCACAGACAGGGAGATTTTTCTGCATGCATATAAAATTCTACCAATCCTAAAGCATTTTACAGTCAATCTCGGAACATGTCACACGAAAAATCAAGCAATATTTTATTTTCTTTGCAAAGCACACTATCAAGCTCCTCTGTTAGCCTGGCCAAGCGTAACAGCACAAGCTTGCAGGCCACAAAGGTGAGATCCTCTCCTTCACACCACAAACCAAGCAAGCTCTCAGGGACTGCAAAGTTTCCCATTTCAAGAAGCACCCAGAGGGAAGATGAGTAAAGTCCAATCTATTACCTCCGAGCAGTTTCCGTCTTCTTCAAGCAAGACTGGGATTTTTTTTAATGGGGAGATGAAGACGAATCATTAAATCTTATGTAAAAATTAAAATTTCAAAGCCAATAAAAGCTCAGCCATGGAGACCTGCCCAGTCACTGCACAGCTGATGAAATTCTCTGAAACAGCAATCAGGACAAAAGCCATTTCAGAGAACAAGAGCAACTGCTCTCAGTTTTTAAAATATGAAAAATTTAAACTATATATGAAATGTAGTGGGTGTAATTCAAATTTATTTCTACATATAACTGTAATTATTGTAATAGGAATAATGAAAATAGCAATAATTAAAAGAGTATCAGTAACAATAAATAATACCAATAATCACAGCTAACAATGACCAAATCGATGATCTCTCAGACACAGAGAAAGCACCACTTGCAGCCCTCTCCATGCACAAACCGAGCAGGGAGGATCTGCAGGGGCTTCTTTACCTCCAAAACCTGGGAGAGAAAAAGCTCTGGCCATACCTGGGGCAGGGCTGCAGCGGTGCCTTCCCTCCTCCACTGCACGCTTCCCTCTCCTCCAGCTCCGGGCACGGCTTCCCGGCGCCCACGGCCACGCTCCGCACGCGGCGGTGCCGGCTGCGCAGCCCCGCGGCCAGGCTGCCCCAGCCGCAGCTGCGCCCGCAGGGGCTCCACGGGGACCACTCGGACGTGGTGCAGTCCTTGGGGATGACACAGGACCTGGAGGTCACGGCCATCACGGGGTCTTGCAGGCAGAGGCTGTGGTAAAAACACAGTACAACAGCTGAGGAGGTCGTGCTTAATGAACTTCTTTTTCAAGCCAAACTCCCCAAGAAGAAATCCATGGTCATTCAGTCAGAAGATCTACACCAACACTGGTGCAACGGGAATTAGAGAAGTTCTAATGCAGGGCACATAACACATGTCCAACGAGCTCTGGGTGCAAACTTGCATGCTGAGTACTTTGTAAATATTGTATCCCATTTATCTCGAGTTAAAACAGATGCACAAGGCAATGTATTTGCTCCTGTGTAGCTAGAATTCCACAGTTCGTCCTGGATGGAAAACAAAATCCAAGCCCAAGAGAAATACTGCCACAAGTAGCCATTCCAACATCCCACACACAAGACTAGATGTTCTCCATCCATCCATCTATCCATCCATCCACACATCTTGCTGAGCAACTCTGCTCTTTCAAAAAATAATTAATCCCACACTAATAAGAAAGGTCTCAGTACCATGAGGCTGTTATCAAACATGTGCTGTCAAACAACATCAGAGGGTTTTCCAACCTGTCAAACAACCAGAGACTCAGGAATGCCACAACTGGGGCTGGATTTTGGGACTCAATTACTCCTGCTGACACTGGGACATGATCTCATTCATTCTGTAACACGTCAATGGCGCCCTAGGCCAAACACAATGGGAAACCAAATTCTAAGGGTTTCCAACTGACAAGATTTGGTATCAAGATAGAAAATCCCAGAGTTACATTTTGAAGAGTCCCAAAGCTGCAAGACATTTTGACTTCTGTATAGTGCTATACAGACAATGCAAACTGGCCTCAGAAATTAAGACCACACCTGATGAACTCAGTATGAACTCTAATTTTTCTTCCCCAGCCTCCAGCTGATTGTGGTCAAAGCTTTTGCCAGCTGTAAGGAGCAAACACAGGTACACTTAAAAGGTGTGAAATGCAGAGCTACTGCCAGGGAAGCAGCCATTACCTCTCCTGCTATTCCTCACAGCACAGTTTGGCCACCCTACTTCCCTCTGAAGCAGACAGACTGGGGCAATCATGTCAGCATTGCTGGGCAGCCTCATGGGGGGAACAGAGAAGATAAAGGGCATTCACTCTCTTCTCCAGTGTAGAAATTGGTCCCCTTTTCACATAGGTCAACAGGAATATTCCCATTGAAACACATCAAGTTTGACTAGACCCTCAATTACCAGCAAAATAGAGCATTTAGTGGCTTCTATTTGAACTTCAAAGTAAACCAAAAAAACTGTAACAACTTTTTGTCTCTATTTCTTCACCCAGAATAAAAGTGAGTAATCTCACAGGTGCTGTAAAGATGAATTTACTGAGGCTTATTTAAATAACTTCAACAAGTACAAACAGACTGTGACGTAAGCCCTTCAAAATGAAACTATTCTTGCCTACAATTGAAAAACAGGTCTCATTTCTCTACTACAAGTCAAACTGAACTGATTACAAAGCTGTGTCTGGTACAAAACGTCAGTTCTATCAAAACAAGGTTCTGGAAAGTAATAATCATTATATAGGTACTTACTAACCCAGGGGTTTTGAGTGGGTTTTTGGAACACTAAGTTAGGTGCAGTCACGTGAATGGTCACTTTATGTCCTTTTTAATATTTTTTCAACAGGGGAGCCACCCATGCCAAAACATTAACGAGGAAGAATAATTCCTGATTTTCAATAGATACAACTGTAGCACATAAAAGACACTGCCCCAGCTGATGGTACCAGAAAACTCAAGTTTCTCTAAGAACACAGAATGGGGGTGTGGGGAGGAAAGGTAACTGATCTTACTTCTCAAAGAGATCAAAACTCCCCATTCAGATATAGTATGAATAGCACAATCCACTTTTGGGGTTGCACCACTGCCAAAGAGATTTTAGCCCTGCCTGATCTTTACTGAAACACCAACTAAAATGCAGCCTTTAAAAATATAGATTGGAGTCTTGGTTCAAATGATCTTTGCCAGTCCCAGTTCTTAGCCAAACAATACTTCCAGTACCTCCCCTAATGGATTCTCCAAACCTGCGCCAACCGTCTGGCTGGGAAAGCCATCCCTGCCCAGAAATCACCCTTGCACTGGCAAAAGCCTTTGCCAGAGGCTGAATAGCTGTTCCTTTCCCTGAAAATCTCCCCCACTGCTCCTGCTATAAAAGGCAAGATGCTAACTTTGTTGACCTTAAGGTGAATGAGACATGGAGCTGGCAATTTCCATCCTGTTCAAGTAGGCTTTTGAGGGAGAATTACAAGCAACTGCTGAACAGAAAGAAAATTAATTAACTTGTACCTACTCACTCAGAGCCTCCAAGTCAAATTAATTGTGACACTGAGCAACACAAAGACAAATGTAAAAACACTCTTTTGCATGAAATTCAGACACAGCCTTTCATGTCGCAGATGTATTTAGGACGATCTAATACAGATAAAGCCCAGACCTGCGAGACACTTGCTGATCTGAGGCTGCAAACCAGACACAGATTTGTGCTGCTGTGGCTGTGCCCAAACCATCAGGGACAGGAACAAAGTCTTGGGGACAGGAGGTACTCTATCAGCCCTGGTTTTAAACTGATTTTCAACATATTCATGTCTCAGGTTAGATCTTCTACTTGGGGGTCGATCTGGTAACGGTGATACAGTGGAGTACTTACACAACTGGTGCTTCTTTGTGTGTTACATGCTTGGATTGACACTGTAAACCCCAGGAATTGTTTCCTAGGCCACGCTGCGGTGCCTGCGGCGTAGGATGGATCCATTAGTGAGCAGCTAGCGGCAGCACAGAGCACAGCTCGCTCAAGTGGCACAGTGCCCTCTGAGCCTCTTGTGTGCTGAAGGGCAATAAACCACTTATTAAAGAAACACAAAACACTAGGAAGGAAACCTACTCACGTCTGTTTCACACTTCCAGAGTCCTGGAGCAGAATAGCAGAGGAGGAGGGAAAGCAGCCCAGGGTACCACCCTGACCGTGCAGCTCCACATGCCCGTGGCTGTGTCACTTCAGGCTGCTGCCCACAGAGCAGCACCACTGATCTCCTCCATCTCCAGCCACATATACACCCACGAGACACAGGAACTGTGCAGCCCTGAGCTAAACCTCACCACCTTCCTGCTCTGGACAAAAAGCAACTCACCAAAAATAGCACATTTTCCAACAGCTCGCTGCCTGTGCTACATGCCCTGCAGTCACAGAGCCATCACATCCACCGCATGGGAATGAGTGGGAACAGGTCCATCAGCTGGAAAAAGCAGCAACACCACCCTGGAGCTGTGCACCAGTAAATCAAGTTGGGCACAGCACAGGAGTCACCACTGCTTCCCTTCCCAACTGTACCAAGGCATTCAGAAGCACAGGTAAATGCATTTCCTTACATTACAGGATGAGACAGGCAGTTATTGTCAAACCTTTCACACTGAAAGGATCGCCTGCAAAGTAACGGGGCACACTAAGAAGCTGTCACCATGGTCATGCTGCTGGCACAGAGGCAGCACCAGGAGGACAGGGTACCACATCCACAGCCAGGCTCTCCTCCAGCAGCTCAGGAAGGCTCCTGGGAAATCTCATGCCTGACCAGGGAACTCATGTTCAAACCCACATGCTGCGGAGCAAGATAATCCTGAAATGAGCTAAGTTAACAACCCACTTCCATTTTTTTCTCTTCTTCAGCACTGTCTCCTATTCTGTAATTAAAGACCCAGCCCTACAGGCTGCTGGAATTCACACTACCTGCTCTTTGCACTTGGTCAATAATATTAACATCTCATAATGGACAGCCTTGTCAGGTTTCTAACAGCATCAAAACACTTATTTCCCTTAGAAATTGGGAATCAGTGTTAACAGGCACACTTCTGAGAATTTCTAATGTATTTTTAGAGTCCTTAAATGCTGCCAGGACCGTTCTGGATACCATATATTCAATCTGTGCAGCAGAGTTTTCTTTGGAAAAAGAAACATCAGTCTCTTCTGCACCAGGTTGGTGAAGATGGGGAATATTTGCCTGCCATACAACTGACCTAAGGGAAAGGGAACTGGGAGACCTATAATCCAAACAAACATCAGTAAAGTTTTGGTGTCTACAGAACTTAATGCACCAGAGTCTCTGTTTTAATTAAAAATAAATGCTGGCTTCCATTTGCACTACCTTGGCAGACTCAGATCTTGGGGCTACAGAGGCAGCTGCCTCCTAGCACAGTTTGGGAACAGGAGAAAAAACACAGTTATTATTGGACACTACTTCAAAAATCAATGAACCCCAGAATCATTAGGGTTGGAACAGATCTCTAAGATCACTGAGTCCAGCCATCAACCCAGCACTGCCAGGTCCACCACTAAACCATATCCCCAAGTGCCACATCCACACACCTTTCGAACCATTCCCTGAGCAGCCTATTCCAATGCCTGGCCACTAAATTGTTACTCATGGAAATGAAAAAAGGCATCGCTGCTCCTTTGTTTCTTGTGCTTTTAAATAAAAGCAAAAGAAATGAGAGACAAAACTTTTGAAAAGAATATTCTTCTTCTCCAACAGCTCAGGGATTTGTTTTCAAGCCTGAGCACTGAGGCTTGATTCCTACATCTGCCAGGAGGAATGTGAACACAGAATTTCTCTCCCAGGTCGGAATCACAACCATCAAATAGCATTTTACAGCACAGCATTTTCACCTCTGGACCACAGAATTTTGTATTCATCCAGAGAACAGAAGAATGTCAACACTGAAACTGCAAATATTTTTTTCCTAAAAACGTACAACAGCAAAGTGGTTAAAAGCACAGTCCACTAGGAAATGGATAATGGAAATTTAAATTACAGAGGCAAACAAAAGAGTTGAATGCTGCTCCACCTCTGCCTTGACAGATGGGTTGTCCCTTGACTGAGTTTGACCTGAATTTTCACTTACAAAGTAAACAGAAACCCAAATCCAACTCTATTATATCACTGTTGTCATCTTACACATAGAATGAAGAGTTAAAGAAATATGTACATAAAAGACTCCTAATCCAAATAATAATAATAAAAAAATGCTTTATAACTGTTTGCTCCTGACTTTAACTTCTCAGTATGCTTAGATAAGCACACACATCAGGTTAGAAAATCAGGGTAAATTTATTTAGAATTTCAATATCTAACCATGCACATTTATTTTACCAAACTGCAATTTAGTGTCTAACCTAAACAACCTTACATTAAATAAAATTTAAAAAATTAAGGCACTAAAATGCCTTTGTCTTATTATTCTGTAGATTTTTACAACTGTGACAAGACAGGAAAGCAAAAATAGCAGCATTTTTTATACATTCATTTCTTGCATCTTTTTCAGAGATTTTTTATTTTTTTAATGCACGGAAGTGGTTGTGTTTGAATTTGTTATTGAATGTAAGGCTTAAGCCAAAACCTTAACATTTTTCTGCACTAAAATGAAACCTGAATTGTATCTGAAATAGTATGAAAAAAATCCCAAGTTTTTAAATAAAGTCTTTAAAAGGTTCAAACCAGATCCATAGCATCATTCTATTTTGATGTTACTCCTTTTATTTTCATGAATATCATGTTTCTACACCAAAATCGTTTCTGAGCAAAAGCAGACCCGTCTGGAAGCCTACTGATGTTTGGCTGTTCAATTGTTGTCATTTCAGGTGTTTTCAAAAAGGTCTGTCCCTCCCTTTCCTCTGCCTTTGTCCCTTTTCCTTCCCTTTTGAGAAATGCGGAACCTCCAGACTGAAAAGATATTTAATCAAAAACATCCCCAGCTCCATTTCCCTGACACAACATGTCCAGCCTTTCACATACTTCTGCTCCTCTCCACGTAATTCCTATTTACAGCCCTGCGATGGGACACCAGTAAATTAAACAACCTTGGCAATAAATTGGGCATCTTTGCCATCTCATTATAAATTAGGAGGCAGGATGGGGACATGGCCCCTCTCCCCTGGTGGGCCTTGGTGGTGGTTAGCTGACCACTCCTGCTACCTGCAAGAACTGGGCAGTGGTGGAAGGCAAAGCCCTGGCAGACCAGCAGCTCAGAGCCCACTGTTAAAGCACATCTTCGGATATTCCTGTCCCTGGCCTCAGTTTCCCAGAAGTTTAATTTGCAGTGGTGCTTGCTTAGCAGCGTTAGTAGAAATGGGAAACATCAGCCAGGAAAATGCAGGAGCACAAATAAGGCACTTCTTTCCTGGTTTACAGCAGACACTTGGCTGCCTGCCAGTCCCCACTACGGGGGGTTATGCAAATGCATTTACTCTTTTTTATCAGTAGCCAAAATACCATCGCTGTTGTAAAGCAACATCTGTAAGATCGGGCCAGCTCTTCAGAAGAATGGCAGCAAATCTGCTGCACAACAAAACCAGGAGGACACCACCAGGGGATGCTTAAAGGGAGTCACTGTCAGGAGTATTTGATACCTGTGACACTCCAGCTCTGGAACTAAATATGGACTGGATTTGGGGCCGGATATTTAGCTCTGAATTTAAGGTCCGAAAGGAGAAAGGAAAAGTGTGTGTCTGGATGCTGTAACATGACATGACCTTTTCTCCTCTACTCAATCAATGGGCTTTGCTCTTGCATTTAGAGTAAGAGTAAAGGATGGGTCAGGCCCAGCTCTGCAGTAAATCTGAGACACGAGCTCAGCAGAAAAAGACTGCCAGGAGGTGGCTAATGGAGCTGTACACTCCCAAAAAGGGGGCTAGATCAGCAAAAAAACTCAGAAAGGAACAAGGAAAAAGACAGCTCGATCAGTGATAGTCACTAAAACTGAAACTCTGCACTATCATCCAGAAATCCAGTGTATAACACAGACAAGAAAATAGTTATAGAAAGTTTCCATTTCCACTATTAGAGCAAATATAGCAGTGAGTGTGTGAGGGCAGAGCAAATGAAATTTTAACAAAATCAGGGTCCCCCTCCCAGAGCCTCTGATAAGGAATGAGATAGAAGAGAAAGCTAACAAGTGTTAACAGACATAAAGCTGCTGCTGGTCACACTGTGGAATAAATCACAAGTGACTCCATTAAAATCAAGCAGCTACATGAGCATAAAATCTGTATATTTAGAATCAGCATATAATAAGAGACAAGTAATAAAGTCAAGATGTTAGAAACTGCTGGAACATTTCACAAAGCCTGACTTTTTCCCAACTGATAAAAAAATACTACATACTTGGCTATGGGTGTAATAGGAGTGGGTAAGAAAAAAGGTTAGAATTCATATTTTCACCTCAGTGTGTGTGCAAAAACATTGCAGAAATTAACAGGGGTAGAGAATTGGATGTAAAATAACCCTTTCTCTCCTGGCATTTGAGTTTGTGCAGGCGCCAGGAGCTATGGATTACTGAGAAACAGATTGATTTCTGCAAAATTCAAGAGAAGGATTTTTCAAGAACTTCTAATTTCCTTGAAAAACAGAACACAGTAAGATCTCCAGAAATTCTGACTTTCTCAGAAGTCAATCAATTTATCAGTCATCTGTAGCTACTGGCACCTACCCAAATCCAACCTGAAGTCAAACAGCAGAGCTCAGCTTAAATTTATATGCGAGAAATAGAAAGAATAAATCTTTCCATTATTTGCTGCACATTACTGTAACCTTCACATTCGAATTACAGCAAAGCAACCTATATAGACAAAGAGAAATCATTAGATAAAACATTAGATAAGGACAGAAATCAACAACCTCTATCAAAGATGGGCGTGCCAGTCACCTATCCTGTACCAGCACCCAAGAGTTACAGCCAGACAGGAAGGCTCCTCAATAAGGAGCAATCCCAGGTTTATTCACTGATTTTTTTCCAAAATATACCTTCTAGAATATTCACAATATTTCAGACTTATTTTACCCTGCATTGATTCATAAGAATGAAGGAGTTTAAGCTGATGCAATCTTAGCCTCTTATACCAAATATATGCAGTACATGACTGAGAATGGATCCTCCCTCTCCCACAGCCAGGGCCCAGCAACAGCACAAAGTGATATATAATTCCATTTCCTCAAAACAACAACAACAAAAAGAGACCCAGAAGAGAATTATTAAAAAATATAAAATGAATTTAAACAGCCGCAAATCGTAGAGGAATGCAAAATCTTCAACATATGCTAGAAAGGAATTAAATCAAGAAAAGGTTCATAAAGAAAACACATTAAAAATTGCATTTAAAACTCAAGGATGGGACTCATTGACTGTGGCGCTGCCTGGCAGAGCCGGCACTCCATCACACAAATCCAGGGGGGATGCCACGGAGCAGGAACCAGCCTTACCTCAGCGCCGCGGGCTTCCCATCGCTCCTCACACACCGGACCTGCCTGGTCTGGTACCCAATCTCCACCTGCCCGGCAGGGTGGTGGGGATGAGAGCCGGCAAGGCCGGGTGCGCTTCGCTCTCCAGAGTCCGACCCCAAATCCAGCATAGTCCTCCCCGCCAGCTCCGCGTCTTTAGGATGGGGCAGCCGGCATTCGCCCCACGGGCCCAGGCGGAGGCTGTAGGTGTGCTGCTCCTCGCCGAGAGGACAGGCCGGAGCTCCGCAGGCTCTGGATTCCGTCAGGTTGGGGCACGGGGCCCCGCCGTAGAGCGGAGGGGCGATGACGGCCCGCGAGCGGTGCTGCAGGCTCCTGGCGCAGCCCGGGCCGCACGGGGACCAGCCCGAGAACTGGGACACGACGCAGTCCCGCGGGCAGGGCACCAGGCAGGCCTGCTCGGCGGGCGGCTGAGGGCTGAAATACTCACAGATCTCGCCGGACACCACGGTCCTGTTCAGCTTCTGCAGGCAGCGGACGCTGCGGCGCTGCAGCCCGTGCTGAGCGGTGACACAGACCTCGGCTCCCGCCTCAGCGCCCGCAGCCGAGACGAGCCCGCACCTGTCCCATCCCGAAACCTCCCACTCGAACAGCTCCAGGTGCCAGTCGCACACTTTAAAGCACCTCCGCTGGCTCTCGGGTTTGTCCCGCTGGTCGCAGTTAGCGTGGAACGTGGTCCAGCCCTCGGCGTGGGTGCACCAGACGGCCCGGCTGCGAACGCCCCCCGAGCCGCAGTCCCCGATGCAGCGGCCCCAGTGACCTGCAAGAGAGGGGCTGGTGAGAAACACCACACAGTGCTGCCCTGCAGATCCGTCCTGACACCGGCAGAACATCACACAACCACTCAGCCATCACGTCAGAACGGTTTGGGTTAAAAGGGGCCATAAGGCTCTCCTCAATCCAATCCCCTGCCATGGGCAGGGACACCTTCCACTACCCCAGGTTGCTCCAAGCTCCGTCCAACCCAGCCTTGGGCACTTCCAGGGATGGAGCAGCCACAGCTTCTCTGTGCACCCTGTGCCAGGACCATGGACACTTCCAAGGATGGGGCACCCACAGCTTCTCTGTGCACACCCTGTGCCAGGGCCTTGGGCACTTCCAGGGATGGGGTAGCCACAGCTTCTCTGGGCAGCCTGTGCCAGGACCATGGACACTTCTAAGGATGGAGCACCCACAGCTTCTCTGGGCAGCCTGTGCCAGGACCATGGACACTTCCAAGGATAGGGCAGCCACAGTTTCCCTGGGCAGCCTGTGCCAGGGCCTCACTACCCTCTGATTAAAGAATTTCTTCCTAACTTCTCACCAAAATCTTTCCTCTTTTAATTTAAATATGTTCCTCCTTCTCCTATCGCTATCTGCCCATGTTACAAAATAGAAATCATATATAAAATATAAGCCACATCCCATCATGTACTAAAAAGCAAATTATTACCAGCTGGTCCCTAAAATTGGTTAAGTGCTTCCTAAAGGCTGCAAGTCGCTTCTCCCAGTGTACTCACATCACTGAATCACTTGGAGAAATTTGGGGAAAAAAGAAAATGCCTCAGAGTGCTTCAAATTAAAAGCAAGCCTTTAATTTCTACAGCAGTAAAATTCATCCCAAATGAATATTTAATTTCATTTGTACAAATTAATATAAAAATGATCATAAAAGAACAATCATCTAATAGGAAAAGAAAGTCAAGTTAGATAAGAGGAAAACAGTCTTAATAGAGCAATTAGTCAACAGAATAAACTGCACTGGGAAGCAGCAGAGTCATCATCCAAAGGGATAAAACAGTGAGGATAAATACATGAAAATAATCACCCTCAAGGTACACTGAGTAAATCGTTTCCACTTGCAGCACGTGGCGCTATGAGACGCGGCAAAGCCATCATTCAGGAGGAGAAATTAACCCAAAATAAAACCCTAACAATGTCGTTTTCAGTTCTGGAGCACTCGACAGACATAGGTAATCGTATGAAACTTACTTGAGGATTTACAATTGAAAGCAATCAGACAAGGCTAAATAGAACAATTTGTCTGTGAAAATATTATTCAATAAAAATCCACCAAATCAAAAAAATACTGAGGGCTATAAAGTACAAAATTGCCAGCAAACTGAAGAGCAAAGGTAGAGAAAAGCACTCAGGCCGAATCGTAACTATTAAAGGGATTTTGATGATCATCTCAAGGGGGTGTTATCTTGTTCCTAAGTTTAAAAACTTTCCAATACCTCATAAAAGAGCCACTTTGTTCAGTACAAACATTGCATATGTAATTCTTGCCTGAAAATACACTGCAATTGCCCTATCGTTTGCATTTTTTCAAGGCAGAAAATGAACTTGTAACAAATAAGTCAATTTATATTAAGCAATGCTACTGCAGTCAATTTTTTTTAAAATTGATTTTAAAACTACCGGAATCAGTTAGTTCAAACACACACAAAAACCAAAACCAGTCCCATAACAGCTGCTATTATAATCCCAGGTATTTTCTTCAGGCAATGGTGGTTTCATTGGCAATCCCATTGTTCTTTCTCTGTGAATAGAGGAGTTGATCCTCCAGAGACAGGGGCTTGACATTGTGTAATGAAAAATGAAAATAAATAAATAAAAACTCCTGATGTTTTTATTTTTAGGAAAGGAGGGAAAGCACAAAGGAACTGGATATAACTAAACTTCTTTTCCAATAGATCCCATGTTCCTCCTGCCCCATCTTCCAAACCAGGGCTGCAGCTCTGCCCTCAGTCAGGCACCTTTTGCAGTGGCGGACAGGCTGGGGTAAGAGGGGATTGCAGAGTCCTCAAGGTTTGGACAGCTCCAGCTTTTGCTGAATCCCTCAGGCTATGTGCAGAAATCTTTGTCCTTTTTATGCCTCTGTTTCACAGCAAAAGACATCAGCCCAAGGTAAGGACCCAGTCATGGCAGGTACCTTGGAAGGGAAAAGGCACCATCAAACTCTAGCGTGCTCTACAAGCTGTCCTACACTAATGACAGGCTTTCAACAGAATCCAGTGTGCTTAAAAACTAAGTAATAAAAAAAAAATCTTTAAATATGCTTTTGAAGTTCAGTTACAAGAAGAGGTCCATTGACAACTTAAACATTTATCCTTGGTACTTCACCTTGATCTAACAGAATATTCTTTTCTAATGCCACTGAGATTTGAAACCAGACATCAGATTATGCAAATACTGTCATCTAAAGATAATAGTCAAAATTCAGACCTCAAGTCCTGGCTGGCTTTTCATTAACAGAGAAAAGTAACCATGATTAAGCATCACAACATAATTGTATCATGAACTTATTTATTTCTGAGCAGCGCTTCAGCAAAGGCAGTTCAGTTTTTAGAGCTGTGGAAGTTTCAGTACAGAAGAAGTTCCATTTTCACCAGTTTTATTTAAAGCAAAAATTTTTTTTCAAAAATCCCTTTAGCATTAAACAGAACAGAATTTTACACATCAATAGCACCTTGAAACACATTACACCAATCAAGGATTTACTATATCTTGAGATGGTGAATTGCATTAAAAATAGCTTTAACCCCCCTCCCCCACATGGAGGAATGCCAAGCAGTTGTAGCAGAGATCACTCATCAAGCCCAGCACTGCTCTTTCCTCACTGCACAGAACTCTCCTGGGTGCTGCTCATGAACTGCTCTACTCATGAACAGCAGAATGATCACTCAAACATTAACAGGATAGACAGACACTCAGCTGAAGCCAGAAGCAAGAACTGGCCATTATTTAAAGTCAGATGTGAATTTAGAATGAAAAATTACAAAAAAAAAAAAAAAAACCAAGAAGAACTTGTAAGTAATTACACTGTCGTTAGACACATTATAATTTGCAATTATTCCCTGGCAAACATGCTAAAAACAGAGCCTGCTCTTGGCATACCAGAAAAACAAGCATGAAAAATAAGGTCAAAAAATCAGATGCAAAACCCATTACTATAGATTTTTTCACTTCCTGACAACCTCCTCAGGACGTGGCAGTAAACTTATCCACAATGTTTCACTGCTTGGTTAAATATCCTGGTCAGTAGCTTAAATGAGGAGAAAGCTGTAAATACTTCCTAGTCAATAGTCCGCTTTGTAATTAGAATTTAATTATTTTTAGAAGGCTTATATTAAATGTACACTTTTCTCAAAATCTATCTGAGTCAATTAAAAGAAACATCTCAGCACAATGTGAATTATAATATTAACTGTGTTATAAACCCACTGGAATTTAGGCATCAGAAGCCTAAACGGCAGAAACATGCTTTACAACTCCCCACCTAGAATGGAAGGCCACTGGTAATTAAAGAAGAAGACTAAAAAAGAGGAAATTAATTTCACAGTGATCTGTCTATAGAAAGTACAAAAATAGGAAGATAAAGGCTTGACAGTCTGTCTCCTATGTATTGTAACCTAATCAGATGCTGGATGCATGTTTGATCTCATCACAGCTGGACACAGACTGTGGATGCACATGGAAACAGGGAGGCTCCAAGCTGGGTGTAAGGAAAAACCTCACTGCTGTGAGGATAACCATGGGAATAGGCTGCCCCAAAGGACAACAGAACCTCATCCCTGGAGGTTTCCAAGATCTGACTGAACAAAGCCTGAGAAACCTCAGGGTGTGCATTCAATGCTGAACCTGCTCTGTGGTGAGGTTCAACCAGATGATCCCCGTGGCCCTTTCACACTTGGGTTTCTCCATGTGGGAGCATCTAACTCAAAGCAAGGCTTTCTCCAGCAGGATGCCAAAAAAAAAAAAAAAAAAAGGTTTTCACTAGTAAACACCACTGAGATCTACAAAATCCCAATAAACACAGAGCAGCACGAATAAATCCATTAGTCAATCAAGCCAAAGAGAAATTCAATCAAATCACTATTTTCAAAAATGAGAAGTGAAACAAAACTTGCTGGGCTCACACAAAAAACGTAACAGACAGATGAGTTGTCTTTGTTTATGAACAACTGTGAACAAAGACATCCCACTGTTTCTTCCAAGGCATCTGTAACACTACAAGCAATGACATGAAAGGGATTAATAAGTCAAGACAATCTGTTAAAGCAAAATTACACATTGCTCTGTTTCTCATCTTTTATCAGCCAGAAAGAGCTGCACTATCACCTCGTTCAGCTTCTCTAACCCCTTTCAAAACGGGCAACAACACAGCAACTGGAGTTTATTTGATGCACTGTGCACTGATTTGTTTTTCCTGCCTTCAAGACCTACCTACAGCTGCACCATAATTGTGTCTGAAAGGATGCAGTGACATCTGCTCTCTGACACACAGGTCACACACACATAAGGCAAGCAGGCTATACAGGTAATAATTACACTTTACAGACAAAATAAAACACCATTGAACACCAAACTTGAAGAGGAATCCCAGTAAGAGCTGCTTAGTAAGTATGTTATTGCTTCATAAGAATTGCTAGAATAATTATGCCCTGTTTATTGTGACATTTTGCTTAATTGAAACCATTTCACCATCAGAGAATTCATTCAATAATAAGCATCTCCCACAATGACTCTGTCCCTGTTGCTATGCTCTGGTTTGCAAACTTAGCAGAAGATGAGCAATCAGTAAAACAGAATATTGTGTTAGTAATTTGTATGAGATAAGATATATGCTCCAGTGAAGGAACACTGAAAAAATTAATGGACAACCATTGGAAAAGTCCTTTTTTCTACCCATTTTTACCCTCTCTTTCAGTTTAACTATCAAATTTAGGAGCAATCATTTAAGACCTTAACAATTTGCTTTTGAGCAGAATCTCCTAATTCTTATCCATCATAACAAAATGTACAACTTAATTTACTGAGGAGTAACTCCACCAGAAGGGACATAACTCCCCAAAATCCCTGCAGCATCCACTTTAATTGAATACTTCTGTTTGAAATGTCCCAAAAGCCTTCTGAATGTCATCCTTCCACCAGAGCATGATTATGGGAAGTGCAAAGCTCCAACTCAGCCTGTGAATTCGAAGAACAGGTAACAACTGACTCAGAAAACACATGAACCTTATTCTTAATGGCACTGCAGCTAATTAATCTTCACTATTAGTAAGACAGAAAAAATAAATTCCACTGAATATGTTTCACCAGAATAACTGGTTGTTTTATGAGAAGGTTTTATGAGATTTATGTAATTTTAATGTAATTTTATGAGAATTATGCATGTTTTATGAGATTTGGAGGTATATTTATTTCTCATATGCCAAAGCTGTTGAAGATTGTACAAATTACAACACAGTTCCTCACCAATTTTTTTTTTCTTGGCATGATACAAAAGCGTTGGGGTTCTTGGCACATTATGCCAAGAAAAGTAATTCTAAAGATTTAGATAAGGATCCTACAGACACATATTTTCTTGCAGACTAAACAGGCTAAAATCTTCAGAGTCTAGGACACCAGATCTGGGATGTTTCAGTATTTTATAACACAAAGGAATGTTAATATGGCTGTAGTTGGCTGAACTGCCCATTCCCTTGCTTTCTAAACGAGCCCTCCCATCTCCTTGCCCCCCATCTGCTGCCACATCTCAGCCAAAAGACAGATTATTTCCCTTGCCTATTCTTAACTGTCTCAATTATTTTCCTATTTATTATTAACAGCAATTCATTAAATCCCTTTGTACTATAATCTGTATGAAAGTTTCTATACAAAAGACTATTGTTCTATTTGCTAAGTGTCATACAGGGCATAAAAATTCCTCTGATTCCTGGGATTAATTTTAAACATATGCAGCACTTTTTTAAACTTTCATGACCTACACAAATGAGCAATTCAGCAGCTTAGTTATTCATCTTATTTCAGATCTGAAGAAATGTGAAATTTAGTGACTTACAGCCATGCAGCAGTTTGTTCCAATTTCACATTTCAGGTTTTTTCCCTTATTATCCATATGCTGTAACACTCAAGACACACTCCAGCAAGAAAGACATTCTGCAGCAGAATGTAATGAACACTGCTGTTTATGAAAATACAGAGATTTACTAACCCCTTGGCACTGGAAGGCAGGATTTCCCAATATTAAGAACTAATGTAAACCGTATTAGCTGAGCTACTCAATCGTGTGCCCACACCCCGGAGACAGCCCAGGGAAAAATATTCTTTCCTTTCAACTCTCAATTAAAAATAGAAAAATAAAAAATACCCCCACACATTCCTAAACAGTTCTGTCATATTCATCCAACATATTTTGAGGGTCTGTGAGAACAGATTTCTGGCCTAGACAGCAGTGGATATTAGGATATGAGACCATAATGTATATAAGCTAATGCACTGAAAAACAAAAAGAATAAATAGATCTTATCGACAGATTACAACTCTAAATTGTTTACTGCATATGAGACTAAAACCACCTCAGTGCTGGATTATAAATAGCTATAATCAAACTCTGGCCTTTTTGGAATTCCAACCATCTATGGAAACCAATTCTTTTTAAAACATAATAGCCTTTGTAAGGTGTTTGTAAATGTAACCTTAAGAGCAAAAGGAATGGTTCTTCAGTCACTCCAGCTTGACTCTGGGGTTTGTAATCCCCAACAGGAACTATTATTTCTCAGTGGGGAAAAAAAAAGCAAACCCAGAATCAACACAACACAGGTTACACAGCACCTCCTGTAACACAAACCACCAGTTCACCAGTGGGGAAATCCTGGGCATTGCTGGACACCCTTCTCAGCAGCACCTTCTTCTGAGCCCCCAGTTACACTTCAGTCTTTTCTCCAGTCCACAGGAAATCTCAGATCCCTTCAAGCACAATGAAACAAGAAGTTGAGGAGATCCACTCTGATATTTGCAGGGAAGTAGAAGAGAGAGAGATTTGTGAATGGGGTTATTTCTTACTTGGCTCCAGGAACTGGGTGATTCAGAAGTCTCTCCAGTTGGATACAGCTCCTTACACCACTGCTTTCACACTAGCAAGCTTCACACAGAGTTTTTTCTGCTTTTCCCACACACTGCCTTTCCCTTGTTGCCCTTCACAGAGGCAGTCACTCTGAGATATTTTTCAAGCATGCAAAGCCTGCTTGAAGCATTTCACCCCATGTCCATGTTCTGCTAAGAGCCCAGCTGGGATGCTCTCAGCTCTGGAGAGTCCACCTCATCTGCATCTTCACAAGGAACCTCAGCAAACACATCACAGAATGGTTAGGGTACAAAGGGGCCATAAATACCATCTCATTCCAATTTCCTGCCATGGGCAAGGACACTTTCCACTAGACCAGGTAACACCAAGCCCTGTCCAACCTGGCCTTGGACACTTCCAGGGATGGGGCAGCCACAGCTTCTCTGGGCACCCTGTGCCAGGGCCTCACCTCCTCCCAGGGAAGAGCCCATGAACAGTGAAGATTGGCACTCATGGACTCCTGAGGGAACCACTGCCAGAAACTTTCTGCCAAAGGTTCACTGCTCTGAGACAAGGCCTTGGTGGGACAGCTGGGGGAGGCACTGGCAGCAGTTCAACATCTGCTTATTCGAGCTTCAAGATACTCAGAGGATTCTTATTTTAGTTCTGTAATAATTCATTACCCAGCAAACACCAAAGATAGAGCCCAACCCCTCTTCCAAATTGTGGCAACTGCCGTTTCTAATTTTCTTACTCTTTCATGAAGCTTAAATTATGTTTGTTCATTGAAATAACAGCAAAATTAAAAAATTGTTTCAGAGAAAAAAAAGTTATGAAGTAATATAGCAATCTGCACACCTGCAAAACCTTTCTGAAGTATCCAAATTTACTTCACAAACACATTATCACAGAAACACATGCATCCCCCTCCAGACATCATTTTAAGGGAGAACTATAATTTTTCTGCTTAGCTTCATCCTATTTCCAACTTACATATTTTATAACCCCACCACAGCCCAGAAGCCCACATACATTTTCAGCTACTACAGCAATTAATATGTGATGGTAAAGGGATGGAAATCCAGAGTTGCACATGGAGGTGCTACCAGGTCAGGCTGGGGTGAAACAGAGCAGGTGCTTCACCTGTCCCTCAGCCTCCTGCAGAGCTGATGCACCTACAGATGTGTCCTCCTGGGGAAGTTCTCCAGGTGGGACCTCTGTGAGCTCCACTTGGAGCAGCTCCTGTCCCCTTGCCCTGGAGCAGAAGTGGAGCTGCCCATACCACTTGAAACAGAAACAGTAAAACACAGACATCATGTACTCCTACAGAAAAACCTTCTCAACCATATGGGCCACTCATTATTCCTAATAAACATTACAGAAGAGCTATACAATGGGCAGGAGCCCCATGGAGCCCAACTGCTGCTAATTAGTATTTCTACAAAGATGGAGAACACCTATAATAACGATTCCCTGGCAACAGCATAATTAATTCATATGAAAAGTTCTATTTTTAAACATGTGCATTATCAATTCTATAAAAACTGGACAGAGGTTATTGTAGAACTCTACAAACTGCTTTTGCTGGGCATTTTCACTTTATTTACAGTCCATATTTAGTTATCCCCTTTCAATTATTAATAATTAAATTTCCATTTACTCTAGCCACTCCATATTCTCAAGGGAAAGCGTTTTGGAAAAGCACAACTCCCTGTGTTGTGTGGAAATAGCTGTGCAGGAAAAAACCAAATGAGAAGCTATGCCAACATGTGGAAGATAAGTGTTCTCCAGCACGAAATCTATTTCACTGTCCCACACACACTGGGAGCACTGGCTGCTGGCAGGAGGGTGGCTTGAGCAAAGAATTCAAAGAGCTCTCAAAGAGCTGCAGTTTCCAGTGCATAGCAGGGTGAAAGGTCTTGAGATGCCAGTGGTTTTCCTTTCAGAGAAGAAGGAGATGCATATAGCACATACTAAAACAAAGCAAACAAACAAACCCCCCTCCCCAAAAAAAAAAAGCAAGCTAATTCCAGTTGACAAAAGTTCAATTTGGAGGGGGGAAAATAATTAATGTAATAGGAAAACAAGAAGAAAGACAATAATGTCCTAATTGAAATAAACTCCCATCACATCATAAATTCTGCTTCTTGACAGCAGAACAGAATACTAAAATGCTTCAGTTTGCACTCAGGGAACATGATTACATTACCTCATTCTGGCTTGCAGGTGTTAAGATAAGAAAAGTCTGGGGAATCTTGTGCCAAGAATTACAAAACATAACTAAGCACATCATATCTGGATGAGTATGTGAAGAAAGAAAAATCTCCATCCCATCTGGAGGTAGATTTTGCCAGGCATCATTCCAAACGACTGCACATGCAGGTAAGTGAGAGCAAAACATGTTCAGGTTAAGATCTGAACATCAGGCCAGACTGAGATCCAGGGATCGTATGAAGGGGTTGTAGTAACCCAAGAAATTTTCTACTAGTTTTAATTTTAATTTAGCTTTTTCCTCTTCCAACTGAGATTGACTCCATGGAGCAAAAGACAGTAATGCTCCAAGGATAAACAGAGAAGAGAGTACCATAGTTTGGGCCATAAATTGTGTCAGGCCCTTGCCAGGAGCCCAAGAGTTGCAAGTCCTGCAAGGTGTAAACCCACAGTCCAGGCTGGGAACAAGCACATTTAGGGGAAGGGGCAGAGTTTGGGATGTTTCTTTTCAATATCTGCACTTCTGAAATAAAGGAAGTTGAAAGCAGAGCATCCGTTCCAGGAAGTTAAAGATGGAAGTGTTCAAACATCAAACTGCACCCTGAAGTTACTGAGGGGTCAGCCTTACCAGACTGGGAGATCTTCACTACCTCTCTGGCAGGTGTTCTGCTCACAGTATCCTGAATTTACAGTGGTTTTGCATTTCTGAATAGCCTTCATCTATCACTGAAACCCTAACAGATGGACACCTTTATTCACATTTTCACAGCTTCAGCACAAGGGATAAAACCACCTCCTCTGAGATGTTTAAACAGCTGATAATACCTAATCCTGAGGCTGGTTTTGCTAGCACAGCCCTGCATTTCTTTCAAAAACCACTACCAGATGTGGCAGACAGCATTCAGGTTTTGTCTTTGCTGAGCAGAGATGAACAATCTTGAACTTGGAAATCTGGTCACTGCTGCCATAAAAGACCTCACGCCCTGATTTTTTGAAATAAAAGAATGGTGACATGGGGAAATATCAGTTACAGATGCACATATGTTGTACATGTATTCCACATCCAAACAAAGGCATCTGCCACCACAATTTTAGCCCACACTTTGCAACTGAAGATTTTTTTAGAAACAGACGTTCTTACACATAAGTAATCATTTAACAAGGCCTCAGAAATGCAGCCCTTAATAGATTTAATTAACAGGTTAATGATGTGCATAGCATGCATGCTCTCAAAAGCAAAGATTTTCACATTAAGCTTGTTTCTGTTTCACAGAAGCAGCTTTCTGTAGAATATCTGTGCTAATGTAATTGCACATCTGGCACTTCTGCTGCTTTCAATTGCAGAGATATTTACAAACAGTGCTAGTAATTTGCACAAGAGCACCTATCTGTTCTACTGTTTTACACTACAAATAAAGATATTTGCATGAAAATTCAACTGCAAGGAGTCCTCTTTTGTACTTCTGAGTGGTTCTATTGAATATATAAAATGATAATTTAGCCTGTACAATAAATCTAACACTTACACTGATGTCATGACTGCCTGAGATACCTGCATAAACTAAGCCAGCCTTGGGTTCACCTTGATATAAAGGGGTCAAGTAAAAATTTTTAGATAATTCTAAATTAAACATCAGCCCTGGTAATCATCTCTGGTCCCCTGTACCACCACATGGCAAAACTAATGTTTTAAAATATAATTTATTGGCGATGTTCATTCATCATCCTCAATGTAACTGGGAAATGATCAAAAACCAGGCCAGAATAATGGAAATCCCACATTATCACTACCAGTATTGTCAAGATAATGCAGTGGTTATTAATTTAAACACGCCTCAAAGAACTATCACAACTTCAAACATGATTCAAGAAGATAAAAGGCTATTCCTGCCTCAAGCTGCTTTCAGTTCAATTTAGGTCACACTTAGGTTCATCAGATAGCACCTGAAATCCCTCAACTTACTAAATATTGACAGGACATGCTGCTGCCCCAGTGTTTAATCAAAGGAGTGGATGAGCCCAAAGTCCTGACTGAAAGGAGATGCTATCAAAGGAGCCTTCCAACACCTGCTCAAGCTCAGGAATGGCAGAAAAGATAAGCCAAGACAAATATCCCTTTCCCCTTCATATGTTAAGACACATCTGATTAAGAAAAATCATAAATTATTTCATAAAAGGAAAAGGATATATGTGTGATTGTGCATAATGAACATAACTGATATCAAAGATTTAAGTACACACAGACAGGTAAGTAGGAGCTGTGAGATATTTACATCCAAATTATCCCATTTTGCTCACATTTTGGAATCAATCAGTGTTTTCCTGCTCAGTCTGTATCCAACACACCAGAGCATATGTAAAATGTCATGATTGCCATACCATGGGCTCTGAAATACTGGAGCCAGCTCCTAACCCTCCCCACAGGAGACACCTCCAGTGCCTTGGAGGTCTTGATGGAGGCTGTGGGTACTTCTGAAGATGAGATTAGGACAGGCAATGGACAAAACACTGAAATCTGGTAACCTAATTATTCCAAATCCCCTGAGAGGAATGCAGACAGGCAGAATGAGGAGTGATTTTGGGGAACAGGGCAATATAAACTCTTAGCTAATAATCCTGAACCACAGATTTCAAGTGGCTTTTAGTTTTGCTGCTTTTATATGAGTAAGCTGTTTCCATATGAACCAGCTCATTAGCATGCCCCAGCTGGCTCATTAACCAGTACATGAAGATTCAGCATCACCACAAGAAAACAATAAACTGCTACAGAAAGAAATTCCTTAAGAAATGGCAAGGGCTATCAGGGCTCTTCCAGAAGGAAATCCAGCTCTTGGTCTTCTCCCCTGGTTTAAAGAATTGCAAAGTTCAGAGCAGAGTCTGTGTAACCATCCACCAGCCACAGGAAACCTGTCTACACCCACAGCAGGTGGGAAACACTCAGCTCTAGACAAATCACACTGGTACTTCTGTGAAATAAGAAAAATTGGCTTTCCCACTAAGGATACTGACATAACTGCTCTTAATTGAGTTTTAATTCCACTAGGAATTCTTTAATTCAATGAAGCCACTTGGAAACAGTATTCTATTATAAATGTCTATTCCTCTCTTAAGATTCCCATAACAATATTTCAGAATATTCCGAAGTAAATAAAGGCAATTTGATTTGGGATCCTTTGAACAGTAAGCCATTTATTTTACATATACAAAGAGAAATGATTGGTCAAATGTAAAAATCAATGAAGAAAAGGGAGCTCAGAAAATGTAATCCATATTCATTACATGTTTAAAACATTTACAGTCTGCCCTATCTGAAGTTTAGAAATTCAAGATATTCATCATCTTTGAAAATTCATCTTAAAAGACTTGTATTCCTTCTGCAATGATGCAGAAAGACTTTTAGTTTATATCTAATATTGATACTGCTGCACATATAGAAAGGATGTTCCAGAAAGGATAAACAGAAAGCAAAAGCAGGCTGTATATGGCTGATAATCTGCATAAACTTCAGGTCTTTTTAAAACAAACAAAAATTCCAATTTCTTTAAACAATATTTACTGTTCACAGGATGTGTTTTTTTTTAAATCCTTTCTTAAAGCTGTTAGGCTAAAATAAACTGTTTCTACTTTAATGCCTGGAGAACAGAGAAGAGGAAAACACCTCCTGACCTCTGAGCTTGGTCACTGTAAGGCAATGTAGGCTGCATTGTCATAGGTCCTTTACTCAAACACCAGCTAGTTTTGTTGTCCCATCACTCTTCCCAAACCACTTCACTGTACCATATTCCCATTCTCCCAAGTATTCTAACTTAAACCAAGAAACACTCTTGACAGGCAAACTAAGCAACTAAATACTCTTCCACAGTCATTTTTACTCATGCAAAACCACAATATTAATGATTACTCAGTCACCATTTCCATTTGTCTAAATTTGCCTGGTTATAACAGTTGCTGCCCAAAGAATTTTCCCCTGATAATGACGGATGTGTGATCACACACCATATCCACATAGCCTTATTTATTTCCACAAGCCATCAGTTTGCACTAGACTATGAAAGCAGAAGCTTCCCACCATGTGTCCAGAAAGCCTGACACCAAACTTTGCAAAAAGGAGAGAATAAAACAGTGTATGCACTCCTGCATTGCCCTCTATCCTCCTGGCCCTTCAGGACAGCATCCCACAGGATCCTAGAGAAGGAAGCATCAACATGAGCATCACATTTCTCCTGGGAGAAGACTCCAGGGCTGGCAACCCACCACCTCCCCAGGGTGACACCCCCAGCCTTAGGATGCATGGGAGCAAGGGGACAGTAACACCAGGAAAGGTGTACAGGGTGGGAGCTGTGCAACAATAACTGCATTACTCTTCTCCTCCGTAATGATTAGATCTGGACTAACACTGATGACCCTCTTCCAGCTTCAGCCACACTGCCAATAATTAGCTGGCTTTATTTATCTCTTCCTCCTTGACCAAGAGGAGAAAAAATTTGCCCTGCAGCACGTGGACTCATATTAAGAGATGGACTCTCCTTCTCAGCCCATATAGATCTGGGTGGTTTTATTCCTGAAACTGCAATCCCAAATCCCACCAGGACTGCAATGAACCAGGAACAGGGAACCAGGTTCTGCCAGACCAGCCCAGGCAGAGCACTGTGCCAGAACACTGGTAAACACACAAGTGCCTGCTGTAATGCAACAGATTCAAATCCTGAGTCTTGGGAATAAATCAGCCTCAGTAAGTAGAAATAAAGATGTTTTGCATCAGCCCTCACTGCCTTTACATTTATTAGATACTGCAATGCCTTGGAAAAACAAGTCACTATGGCTCCCTGACTACAAAGTTCAGAGTCTTGGGTATTGCAACAGACCTTAATCTTTTCAAATAATTCATTTCATTTCACATGTAATAGCTGAAGAAGACTATGCATAACAAAGAGACTTATGACAGAAACTGATTTAATTTTTTTTTAAATACCAACTAATCAGAACATATTATAAATTCTTCCTTAGATTAAGGATGTACTAAAGCTCTTCTCAAGTTTCATATGTGAATAAACCCATCCATAACAACAAGTCTGTAGGGCTTTCTATATTCATAATTTATGGGAAAAACAGATTTTCCCTAACGAAGCTTTGGTGAGGCTTGAAAACACCTTTTTATGGTCACCCTAAAAAAACCCTTCAAAATCACTCAATTATAATGAAATTGCTTATACAAGCTATATTAAAATATTAACTCAGCATCAAGAATATAAATAAAGGGCATGCAGCAGTAACAACACCATGTGCCATCAGGCCAACAGGGATTACAGCATTCAACAGCTGGACCATTAGAACAAGACACTGGCTGCCAATCACACTGATAAAAAGTAAGGGGGGGTTTACTGATCACTATGCCCCAGGGAGGAGGAAGAACAGCTGCTATTTCCTGCAGAATCCGTCATATTTCCTCTCTTCAGGGAATTCAAGCCCCAGACAAATAAATTGGTTGGGCAGGCACAAGAATTCAGTTCTTTCCAGTCTATTTTTGCATATGTGTTTGCCAGCTCAAGGAGAAAAACACTTTTACAGCAAGACTAAATATCTCTCCCTGCAACATCCATGTTCTTCACCCAGGGGCTTTGCAGTATCAGGACCAGCAGACACTTGACAGAAGCATCCATGGCATCATCTTCCAAGGGGAAACAGGGACAAACTGGTCTCTATTTTGTCAATTGGAGGTGAGCAGAGTCTGCACTCCTACTCCATTTTTCATTTCATTCCTACTTTTTTTTCATTTCATTCTGTCCTACATTCTGGATGCCACACTAATTGCTAAGTTTCATAGATGAACTTCAGCTTGCCAAGAAACATTTTCCAGTGACTTCTTTGAATTTCCAAATGGGTATCAGGCTGTTATATAATTTCTTTCAAGAAGTCACAGGAAAGAACTCCGTATCGACTCGAACTCGCTTCCCACTGATGCCTAATCCATACTGCAATAATAATGTAAATTATCTCTGAGGAGTGGTTAGCCATTGTGGTCAGATCACATTGCAGGCAGACAAGCTCAACCAATATGTAAACTGTGAGGGAGAGTGGTAAATGTGCTGATTATGTAAATGGAATTGTTTGAAGTCAAAGATGCGGGCCTGTATTTCACTGATAAAATGTGTAAAATAGGAAAAAAACACTGCGTAAGCAATTAAATTTAACTTTCTAATCAATAAAAGGCAAACTGGGACCTAAATCCACTTTATGGGATTTAGGAATCAAAGTCTTCCTTCAACTCAAAGACAGCTGTGATGCCCATTTGACTAGAGGGGAACTTACTGTAAGACAAAAATGTCACATTCTATCTTGATACCACTCACAAGAGAGTCATGTGTCATTAGATTAAGATAATTTGGTCTAATGATGCTGCTGATCTTTAGTTCTGGCTGGCATTCTTTGTAAATAAAGCTGTACTCTCAACACTTTTGATGGCAGCATCTCACAGGAGTTTGGCAGATGAGCTCATCTGCCCTTGGTAACAGTTTGGATTCATTTTTTGTAGGTGCAGTATTCCTCCAAGAACTCCAGAGATAGGAAGCATATTGTGCCTTTAAACTTGCACCTCATTTCAAATATTTCCATGTTGGGAGAACTTGGGAGAATCAACATGCCTAGAGCTGCAAAGCATCCATTCTCCCACCTTGTCCTGTGAGGAGGCCACACAAAAACCAAACGTGGTGGCCCAGCACAGAGTCAGAGCACAGCTTTGATTTCACTGCTGGCTGCCAAACACAGAGTCCACACAATTTTTCTTTCTCTCCTCATTCATCCATTTCATACAACCATAGAATAGTTTGGGTTGGAAGGATTTTAAAGACCATCTCATTCCAACTCTTGCCATGGGCAGGGACACTCCATTAGATCAGGTTGCTCCAGCCTGGCCTAAAACACTTCCAGGGGCACTCACAACTTCTCTGGCAAGCTGTCCCAGTGCCTCACCACCCTCACAGAAAAGAATCTCATTTTCCTATGTTGCCACTGAAACATGGCACAATCTGACACCAAACACGAACTCCTCTGCTTCACAGAACCCCAGAAATTCAGCCGTTTCGACAGACACTGCTTATGCCAAGCTTCTTCCTTACCATCGCCTGTGAATTGCTGTTCTGTATTTTACCTGCCATGAGCTGCAGCTTTATCCATTTCTCAGCTTCATAAAGCACTGGGCAGGGTCACAGTCTCGTTGAAACACCAAAAACCTTCCTGGTGACATTTCCACATATGAAAAACAACTGGGAACTTCATGCAACGCATGCATATAAACACACCCAGAGGTGTCTACTGATGCAGGAACAACTGAAAGAGAAATTCACAACACACAGCTGGGGCTGCAATGGTCAGGCTTCACTGTGAAAAGCACCAAACGACCACCATCTGCAAGGCCTCTGATACTTCACTAATTAATGATCAAGATTGCATTTGCTCCAGCATAATTTCGTGCTTTTATACGGATATCTTATTTGATTATAATTATCACGGACTGGAGAAGTTTATTAGGGCCAATCATTTCTTAATGCAATTAAAACCCCAGGGGAACAATACAAAGTAATTTTTATTGGTGATGAGAGCTTATAACCAAAAGGGAGCCTACTTATTGATCACAATTATTCCAAATGATAAAATTAAAACAAATTGCATGAATTTTCCAATCGTTTCTTTTGTTAATACCTGTGTTAAAATAACTAGTTTGTGTTAAAAGTGGCAGAATGAGCTGATCTTTGGGCTCCTTCTGACTCCTCTGTATTCACCTCCTTGGGAAAGGGATTATGCAGCCTTTTTCTCCTCCTGGGTGAAATCACCCAGTCTCAAAATAGCTCTCTGGGCTATTGCCTCTGCTTCCCAACCCTGTTAACACAACACCTCTAATTCTTTCCCTTCCACAACACTGTGACACTTCCCATTAAAATAAGTCCAAAAACCATTTCTCCACAGCACAAATAATTATTTATTCTTTCACCCAAAGGTATTAACATGGAGATTGGAGGGTAAAAACAATAAGAAGTCTCTATGAATGGATTCTATGTACATACACCTTATTCTGTTCTTTTATACATTTTTAGAATACCTCCACCTCGGTGCTGGTAAAACAAATTATTCTCTTCCCCATTCTGTCACTCTCTCTCCATTGTCATCCTAAAGGTGCTCCTTTTCTTTCTCTGCCCAGACAGGAGCCTTTCAGGGTTTAGTATGCTCCCTACTCCAAGCCCTGCTTAAGAAAAGCAATACATGGCACACTGATGGGTGCCACAGTGTGATTTATTTCCATTGCACAGTTCCCCACAGATTCCCCTGAGAACCCAAGTAATCACTGTGAGAACATCTCATCACTGCCACTGGTTTAGCCCCATTTGCTCCCCCTTAAGAGAGCCTTTTGATTTACCATCTAGCATTTAACCAAGATAATACAGCGTGTTCCAAATTCCACTATAGTATTCTAAAAAAATATTCTATTTTGAGAAATAATGTTTAGCTAGTCTATCTACACTGGATGTCTGTTTGCACAGCTGTTTCCAAACAATACAGACAGCATCCTACTATTCCTTACACCACACTACTTACGCATTTTGTAGTTCTGATGAATGAGACCCACTATCTGATATGCTGTACAAAAACTGGAAAAAACTACCCTAAAAAAAAAAAAGTTCTAAAGAAAATATTTTAGCTTTTCTTAGCAAAAACATACCTAAGAAAATAGTCTGCAGGGGAATAAAAGGCAGATCAGGAAAATAGCAGCCAGCATCATCCTTCTGCTGGGATATTTACACCAGGACAGGCCTTCCAGCAGCAGGTACAAGCAGGGGCACCCAGAGCCAGGACACCCTCACTGCCATCAGCCATCTCACAGGATCCAAGGAAAGCCACAGAGGCACAGTGGGAAAAGGCTGACTTCTATATAAAACAGCTTCCTCTGATTGTTCTTATGAGTTACATAAGAGAAATATCAGAAGAGCCAACTGTGACTGGCACTGAACAATTTGGTAAGTGTGCTTAACAGCACAGAATACAGGCATTTCTTCCTGCATCAATATTCTACTGCAAAAGCTTTACTCCCCAGGCTTAGAGAAATCCTTCCTCCTCTAATCCTGTTTTCCAGTGACAACTTAAGAACTGAAATGGCAATAATTTCCCATCTCCAGTGCTAATTCACTAACTGCCAAACCTTTTTTTTCCCCTCTGCTGTTCTACTCATCCAGCAGGGCTCCATATCCTCACAAGTTTGAACTGTTCAGCTCAGTTAGGGGTAGCATGGATTGGTAGAGAAGGATGGGGAATCACTTCTTAAATTATATATTATATATTTTTATTTCGACTCTTTGGAAAGAATCATCTTGGATCAAGGCCACTTAGCTCAAGGCAGCGATGCTTAAACTCTCCAGCCCCACTGGACACCCAAGACTGGGCACCTTGTGTCCCAGAACAGTACTTATAGTAATTTGCAATATATAGAATACCTATTAATTTCAAATACTTATTTTTAAAAAAAGCTTAGTCCAATAAATCAGCACTGCCTGTGTTTGTCAATTTATTTGCAGCAGCTCATACACCCACCGAGCCTTGCACTGGCAGCAGCATCTGGATTAACCACTGTTGTGCTGTTAATCACACTTGTCAATTATGAACTTCAACAATTAGAATGCTGCTTGATCTTTAAACATTTCAGAACTAATAAATTAGTGAGATATATATAAATATATTTATACGTATATGAAAAGATCTAAGAACAGGATGCACACTTGCTTCAGACTTCAAGTCTCAGATAATTCTGCACAGCAGAAACTTTAAGGGCAGGTTAAGTACTTCTTTTTTTTTTTTTTAAATATGACTGGTGCCAGCTCTGAACCAGAATACTATTTCATCCCAAAATGGAACACAGTACAGTCTGAGTCAATGCCTGTGAAAGTCACTGGAATGCTTAGATATATTTGTTCTGTATTTTTATGATAAAAAAGGAAAATTTCTATGCCTGCAGTGTGACTCAGTGTCAATTAGACACTAACACCTCAGGCATTTTCCTTCTGGTTTGATACTCAACTCCACAAATATAAGTTCAAAGGGAAGAGTTTTTCCGAGCCCACATTTGGGCATATCATGTGTCCCCTGGAAATCACCTTGTAGTAGTGGGTAGTGTAGAAACAAAAGTGAACCAGTGTTTTCAAAGGGCAAAATATTACACCTAAATGTCCTCCATTGATATTTGGGAATTTGCAGCCACCTACAGCCCTGCAATTTCACTTTTGTTCAAGATTTTCTGTGAACTGGCTTAAATGAGAGTGCAGATGGAGGAAGCATCACACATAACTAATTTTTATTGACTAGGTGTCAGGACTTAAGAGACGAGCTTGTGATAAATACCTGTGATATTTTTGTAAGAACAAAACACTACTGCTGGGAGGATGGGGTGGGTATGAACATGCACTGACTGCTCATAAAGGCCCTCAAGGGTTAATTGAGAGCAGCTTTTCCAGCAGCAAGTTGGGAGCACCCAGGTCATGGCCACATGAGGATCTTCTGTCCAGAGAAGCTCCTCTGTCACTGTGCAGACACAGCTGAGGTTAAAGATAGTCTTTACATAAAGCTCTGGATTCTCCCACTCTTCCTGTAGGAATATACACATTTAAGCCACCTTTCAAAGGGTATTTTGTAGGTATTACCTCAGAAATCCTTACTTTCAGGAGGCATATCCCATTAATTGCCCAGAACGTTTTTTGAGCCCTGAGAAGTAGATACCAAAATGGTCTGTTGAGCCACAAAATGCTGAAAACTGGGCAGGTTCAAGGGGATAGATGGGGGAAGACTTAACTCACTACAAGATGGAAAACCAGGTCAAAAAGGAAAAGGAAAAGCATGCACATGCCTTCCATTGTGAACAGCTTTCCGAGCAGAAACCAAACTGTCAGAACTCCTTGAATTTGAGTTTAAATTGTGATTTTCACTACTGCAATCTTGCCATTACTCATCCACACCAAACATTAAGCTCCTAATTAAATAGCACAGATTTAATCCACAGTTCTGCCCTAGCAGTGCTATTCTGTCTCTCTTTGCCCCTCAGAAAAACTCCACTAATATTCAACTGTTTCTATCTTAACTGCCCCAATCTTGCAAGAAATATTCTACCACCAGAGATCAATGGGATGCACCACTATAGCAAAATCCCTGATTCTCCATCTTAAATTGATTCTTTTCTCCTTCATACATATAATCTCTTAAGCCCTTCATTCAATATTTTTCCACAGCCTATAATGTGTTCCTAAGACACACACAGCAGCTCCAAACTCATTCCCTGCTCTTCACCATGAAGTGCAGCTCAGTACAGAGGAACAAACACCTCATTTTCACTGGAGACCCAGGGAAGGAGATCCCACATGGCCATGGCTGCAGGGGGCTGCCTGAAACAGTAAAAACTGCCTCAACAGAAAACTTCAACCATCCACATTTTTGTCTTTCCATACCCAGCCCCTCAGCTGGAGAAAGTCCACATCTGCAACTAGTCTGAGACAGAAAAACCCAGAAAATATCTATGGCAAGGTAATACTTGTATTGCTCAAGCAAATTTAGAGATATAATAAAAAAAGAGATCACACAATATTCAGCCTTATTTTGACTGCTGTTTGACCTTTTCTGACCAGTACATAGCAGGAAATAACTGCACCCCCAGAAAGGTTGGTACACTTTTCTAAAGTTCATTTTTCCTCTAATTTCACTCACTTCCAAACTCTCATGCAATGGCAGGTGTCACAAGAGGAAACAGGAACTTTTTTTAATTGGTCCTCTAAGCCTAGCAGGAATTGTCCAAGTGCAGAGAGTTTTTTCCAACAGCATTTTTACATAAAATACTTTCATCATTTAAGAAGGTCTGGAATGTTGTGAGGATCATTATCACATGACGGAGAATGTTAGGCAAAGCTTTTTATCTTGGCTGCTATTAAGTGCCCTTTTATTGCTGTATCAATCAACTAAATGACTTCCAAAGTCTGGTGTAAAATAGCATGTTGGTGGAGCAGGCAAAGCTGACAGTGGGTGGAACTGTAATGTGTTTACATCTTTGGACTTGATGGCTTATGCTGTTGGTGAGGCATTTCCTAATTCTTTCATTATTGTAATGACTGGAACACGAAAACGAAAATGAGTAAGAGGTTGTCTGGTGTGCAGGTGAATCCTTGAAAACTTTGAAAGCCAAAAATAGAGACCATAAAAGCAGTACTAAAAGAACTTTTTATGTTTGAACTCTAGGTATGGGGAAGCAAAAGGAGGAGACAAGAACAACTCTGGAAATAAATGGAGCAAAATGGTGATGATGCAGATGAGGGGGAACCAAAAGGAAGATGGAAGGATGAGTTCCCATGAGGTTTTCATAAATTAGGTAAAAAGAAAAGAAAATCTTGGATTTTGAGTTAAGAACTTCAGACTTCAAATTCAATAAACATAATTATGGTTTTCCATGCCAATAACAAGGCTCAACGCTGTTCCCTTCAAGCAGTTCAGTGCTTCTGTCACAACTGCAAGACAAAGTACAATCAGTTGCTTTTATTAGAAATGGTTGCTTTCTTCCCCAAAAACTGAATGTTCAGCAAAAAGTAACAAAATTCTATTTATTAATATATTCATACACTCCATGAAACATTACAGCACAGGGGAAAAAACAGTAAGTCAGGTGCATTTCTTTAACTAAATGCATCATGCAAAACTCTGAATTTATAAATGCACAATTGTATTGGCTCTGGCTGAGATGCAGCACTTTGAAAGCTTCAAAGCAGCAGCTTGAAACAGATGGGTCACTGGTTATAAAAGTTTGCTACAGATGGAGAATTACTACAAATATTTTACCACTTTACACTTGGATCAAAACTTTGCATAAAACACAAACAATCTTCCCTCTCTGTTCTTGAAACCAGACATTGTTGCAATTATTTTGCAATGTCAGAGAACTTTAATTCTCCAAAGAAATGCCCCGCATATACTAAAAGCACACACCTCTGCTCAAAGCTTCCCTTTCCATGAAGGGAAGAACATCCAGGATCTCCCATTCTCTGCCCACTGCATCACATATTTGCCACCACACTCCTGTGAGCTCAACCCTTCCATACAGCAAGAGTTTGCAGAAGCTCAAACCAGCTGCTGCAGCTCAAGTGACAATAATCTCCTGCTGCTGTAGGACTGGTCCTACAGCCAGTGCTCCTCACTCCAGGGCAGCAGAGAGCAGAGCTGCAGGTGTCTGTGAAGGCTTCACCATCAGTCCCACAGCTGGAACAAGGTCCACCCTGTGGGATAACTTCACCTCACAATGCTGGTGCTCCCCTTAGGACACTGCCATTCTGGAGCTGGATTTCTCCAAATGCTGGTCCCCTGATCTAAAGCTCTGAGAAGGATGATTGGGAGCCCTGAAGCATGCTGCTGCTCCTCACAATGCAGGAAAAGACCTCCTTAGACTATTTTAGAAGCCCCCATTTTTTATCACTTTCCCTCATACATATCAGAGACTGCATGTTGCCTTTCATCAATTGCCTTTTACTAAGCCTACCACCAAGTTTTATCAGTAAATTTTACTGCATATAAAAGTTTTCTGTACTTCACAGTACAGCTATTTCATATCTGATTTTATCTTTGACTAGATGGGTTGTTCAGAAAATTTCAGACAGGACACCTGCTTTACAAATGAATTAACAAATAGCAATAGCTGTGGAAGATCATGGGTAAAAAAAAAATAATGAGACTCAGTGGTTCAGTCGTTTCACTGCTCCTAAAGGCAACTCATTCTCACCAGGCAGTGGTTCAACAGACTGTTCTGAAGTATGAAGGACTAAATGCCTGCCTTTATTTCCTGGGCTTAAATGTCATGAACAGAGACAGAAATGATAGAATATGCTTTCATTATTAAATTTGTGCAAAATTACTGAGCTACAGGTTATATCAAAAGAAACTGATCCCCAGCAGGTACATCCTGCTGTAGCCATCTCCATCCCCTCCTTACATTTGTGATAAAACTATTTTACAAGAGCTTGTAACACTGTAATATTTGTATTAAAACACCTGGAGTACATAGAAGCACACACTACTCTCCTGAAAGGTCAAAAACCACAATTTTCAAAGCCAAATTTTGCTGTCTGTGAGCTCCAAATTATTCCACAACCTGAAAGAGTGCAGCATTTACATCTGAGTAAATTCAGAGGTGTGCTGCTATCAGAGGTGTGCTGTTCTGTCTCCCTCATTCCTCAAATTTAAGAAAAATCAGAACTCCCAGAGGCTGAGAGTAACATGAACCTCCCAAATCCCATGGAACAACAGTGAGCACAAGGAAACCCCAAAACACCCAGTCACCCACCCCCAGCAGGGCACAAGGTGAGATGTGCTCTGACACTACAAAAGCCCCACAAAATATGCATGAAAAAATACTTTTTCACTGTAATATATGAATGTTTAACACTAATGGCAGTACATCAGTAAACATAATTTAAATTGTCAAGCCTTAATAACCTTCATCCTTTAAAAGTGTTCTTCAAAGCCATGTTTGCACAAATTAACCAGGGCAAGGGTACAATGATGCATTGGTGAACTTGCAGTGAGATGAGTAAACACAGTGAGAGAGTCTAAATATGAAAATACTTTCCATAATACTGTTTGAATTACAGGGTAATTAGGTGCTTTTTCAATGTATCTTGTCAAACCTTTGGCTCAGGCTAACATACAGCTGTGGCCTTGTTAAAAGGAATTCATTCACCACAGACTTCAGCTCTGAAGGAGGAAGAGTCTAAAGTTTCAGCTTAATAATTCATCTGCAATTTTTAAATACTGCATATATAATATCAATATTTCAGTACTTTAATCATTGGGAAACTAAACACATGCTTAATTTGAAGTTACAGAAGGAATGATGTGAGGCAGACTGTGGCTGGCACCTCGGATCTACCCTTGGAAAACATTTCATTTGCAGACAGGGCTACCCAGACCTGCTGTGGTGAAATGCTCACAGACTGGATTTGCAGCCTGCCTTCTACTCACAAGCTGCATGAAACAACCTGTGAGACAGTTAAAGACACATTTGTGAGACTGGGCTGTTACAAAATTAGGGGTTTAATGAAATATTCTCAAAGTCACTGCACTTCAGGCATAATTTTTGCTTGGTTTATGAAATAAAGGTAGCGCACATATTCTGAAGTACAAAACTGCACAGCTTTGGGCTCCCCGGTACTGAAATGCTCTGGGTCATAAAAGGCACTTTTGGTAAATGCCAGTGAAGGCTTCCCCAAGATAACAGTTTTAGCACACACTGGGCATCTCCCTCTGCCCAAACAGGGGGGCTTTGAGTATAAAACCGCTAACAGATGGCAATGCTTTACTTTATAAAGTTGATTCCAGTAATTAAAATGTGAATTTTTCCACTTCATTTCTGCTGATGCAAATCCATTAGAAACCTTGATATACAAGAGAAGCCCACTTCTTGTGACAATTTAAGTGTGACTGCTCAAAAATTTGTCACAGACATAACAAGTGGTATCTGGGCTTCATCCAATTTCAATCAAACTTGCTCAAATAAATTCACTTCAACCCACACTGCAGCTCTTCCTTAAACAAAAACATACAAGATTACAGAAAAAAGAGAAAGTTCACATGACACCATTGTATCTTATTCTCCATTAACTGCTCTGAGGGGATAACATCAGTTAGCCAGCACCCACATGAAAGCAAAGTGTCAAACTGGGGCTTTTTAATATATGTGCTTTAAATAGTACCTTCACATTTATGTGTCTAGTCTATGACACACAATACACAAAAAAATAAATTTCTTTATTACAATAGTACTACACATCAGTCACAAATTATCAACCAGAAGTTTCTGACAACTTAGTCCCTTTCAATTATTTATTATTTGGCACGATTTACATTTTTTCTTAGATTGTACTTCTCCTGTCTTGTCAATAGGAATTCATATTTGCCATTCAATTTACATAATGTGTAGGCTCTCCTGAATCATCAAAATAAGCTGAAGTAGTAGGGAAGTGACTTACATGAATATCAACAACTCCTATTTTTCACTCCTAGTGACATCCATACAGAAGCCAAAGCATTGAAAAATAATACCAAAAAGGATAGGGAAAGAAAGGCCAGAGGGCAGGCAGCATGATAGGAAAAACATCTGGCATCAGGTAAAAGAGGGTAAGAAAATGGTAATTAATAGAGGAGAGGGGTTTATTGGAGCACACACACAGGCATATGCTCCCCAGTACTATATCCAGCCAGGGGGCTCCTAAACATGATTTAATTTGGAGCACAGGGCACCTCTGCTGATCAGCAAAGGAATCCTAACCCAGCTCTAAACAGCTGCAAAGAACAGACACTGCAGCCACGGGGCCAGAAAATAAAACTTCATAGTTCAAAAACCAGCCAAAGCACTGGGCAGCAGCTGAAGCAGGTGACTGAGCCCAAAGAGGTGTCCCATGGTCACTAACACCTGGCTAAAATGATACAGGTGATCATCACAGGGAAAGGCAACAAAGTAAAAAGTACTGTATCAACCACCTCTCTGAATGACATGCTGAACCTCATCACTCCTACCCCAATTTTATTATAAGAAATATATTCAGGTAGAGAAAAACAAGTTCAATCTTTCTGGTAGGAAAAAGAAAAGTGTATTTTATGCTTCTCCAAATTTATCAGGAAATAATTTCTTATGCAATGATAAAAGGCACAGTTATGCTGAAGTGTAAAGCAGCACCAGACACAGCACTTCTTCACAGGCAAGGAGAGTGTGTTCCACTTTTCTGCACAACTCATTACTGACAAAATCCCAAGAAAATCTTTATAATGTTCTGTTTCTCATTTCATGAATTTTTACAGCTAATGTGCTTTCAGTCAAGAATAATGTAGTGATTAGAACAGAGCAGGGTAAGAATATCTGGCAATGCAATACCTATAGAATTTAATGAATTTCTCTCCGCCTAGAAGAAATTTATTGATCACCAAATTTTTTCTAGCTTTAGATCAATTTTTACATCATTTAGCATAAAGTTTCTAGAATTAATTCATGAGAAGGTACAGATAACAAGCTTTGAAGGTAACAAGATATTGATTAGTGCGACTTTCTATGCTAATTTTAGGATTTGATCACAGCTAATTTAATTTGACTGGTGCTTTTTTACTTTTAGATATCTACTAAATAACTTGAGGATAAAGATTCCCTTGGAGGTATCACAAAAATAACTTGAGGATGAAGATTCCATTCGACAATAACTCCAGAAGACTCCATAAGAAAATAAAATCAGGAAAACTTCCAGGGTTTTGTACTCACTTGTGCACACACGCTCAGGTATGAATTCACACACCAGCTTGTTTAGTGGCAAAAAATATTACCTGGAGTAATGTGCCAGGACATGAGGCCAGGGAAGTCTCAGCATGAAGCCACCTCTGATTAGGAGTCTCCACTCAAATGATAATTTCAAAAATATCAGCAGTAAAAGATGTATTTTGCTTGGGCAGTGTTTAGCACTATCTCATGTCAAATCACTTTGTGTGTTAAGCACTGTGTGCCAAATTAATGCAATTTCCACACTGAAATAGTTTAAGGCAGGATTTTACTCACTGGAGCTTTCACATTCCTTGGCACTACCTCTGTGTTTCCTGGGACACCACAGCACTGGACAAGCCTCTCAGACAGGGATTTGTTAAAAGCACAACTCCTGATCTCGGGTAACTGTTTGGCAGCCAAATTAAATAAAATCTAGAAACCATCTGTTTTAGAAACTTTAATGATTAATTTTAGGAAGATGTTCTAAAAATGAGATTATTTTTGGCATAGCATTTATTTGTAAGACATATTGCTAGCAATCCAGCATTTTTCATACCAGGCTTATAACTACATTTTCCAGTTATCCATCTGGGCCCTTTTCAATTCAGTGGTTTAATTAAAACTCAATGGTATTATCAATCTGTTGCATTTTTCATTTTGATGGTTATTACATTTACAGTACAGCAGGAGTACAAATTAGAGTAAGAAGATAAATCTCATCTTAAAATTTCATTTCTCTATCTTCAGTAACTTTCATTGTCATAATATTTTCTAGCTCATTCACATTCATAAAACAGTTTTAATGATCTATTTTTTTTATTACAATAAGGGAAAATGGAAAAAAATGTTTTTCAATAGCTTGACACATCTCACAGGGTATCTCTCATCATTCATTCCATCAGTCTGGTCAACAGATGGGCATTACACAGCAAGGTTGGGAAAAGGTCCATGACAGGGTTGATATTAAGTTTTCTTTTCACCTCTTAAACATGTAATTTGGCAGCAAGCAGCCAAGTACATATTTAAGAGACAGAACCAGAGATAGAGATGTAGGGAAAATGTAACAGATTCCTCAAAGAGACTGGGGAAACAAAAATGGCAACATTGCAAGTTGCCAGTAGAATCAATTAATATTTAAGAAGAGCCTAGCTGTGCTACCAAGCTACCTACACAGTCCTGGAGGACTTCAGCTTTAGGATGCAATATCCAGGGCCTTAAGGAGTCTATTTATCATCTTTGCTCTGGCTTTGTGCAGCACTCCCAGTGCATCCTCTGTTTCCTGGGGAGACAATTCCCCTTTTCATTTCCAGCTCCAAGCCTTGCAGCAGAGCTCCTACCATGCCAGTGCTGCTTGCCTGGCTCTGAAAATAGCAGGGCATTTGGAGCAACACAGCTAAAGACTTATTAAACCAAATTTTAGAGCTGGCTTTGGTACTTAGGATTGCTGCTGAGGTAATACAAAAGAGGGAAAAAACCATTTTGGGGTGCCATGTTCAGTGCCACTGAATGCTTCAGGTTTTCAGGGTGAAATATTTCAACTACTGCCTATGGTCTGCAATATGAGAACCTCTAAGAGGAAAGGAAAAAAAAGGAATATTAGCCCTGCATCTAGCTGATAGGCAGCAATCTTAAAACCTTACAAAAATACGAGGCACAATTCAGTTAAAAAGAAAGAACTGTATTGAAAAGGATGATTTATTAGCCCAAAGAATACAGTTAGCAAAACCTCTCTTTCAGCCTTGCTATAGTAGGGTAGCAATGAATTAAATTTCAGGCCTTGCTGCTCTAAGATGGTTGAATGTCAGAAGTACAAATTGTTTCAAGAGTCATTTAGACAGATTCATGGCAGAGTTCATCAAGGCTGTGAAGGTTATTATCCCTCATAATGGTGCAGCTCAGGGCTCCCATCTCCAGCTCAGGGCTTCCTAAAACTCCAAGCTGCCAGAAGTGCAAGGGGACACCAAAAAGTCTCTATATTCTCCTCCTCATTTTTACAGGGGATGACAGGCAGCCAGCATGGGCATTGCTGGGGACAGGGGCAGTCACCGGGGCACTCTGGGCTGGCCCCTCCTGCTGCTCTCTTGGACTCATCTGACAGAAGGGAAAACCAAGGTTTGCTGAAGGTCAGTAAGAAACACACCTTTACTCTCACATAGATCATCTCCAGGCCTTACACCAACAAAGAAACTACTAAGAAGCATTTATGTGATTAATGTTTTCCAGCAATCAAGCTGTCTGCTGGGACACCATTTGTCAGAAGTTGTGCCTGGGTTTGTGGTGTTCATCATTTTGTTTCCGCAGACCTCACACAAAGTCAGTGGAAATTCTTGCTGACTCAAACCTTGGACCAGAGCCAGTGTATCCACAAGAAGTGGTTATACAGCTTAAGGGAGGAAAAATTGTTTAAGTTCTTGGTCAAATGAGATTCCAGCTTGGATACTGATCTTGATTACAGAAGGAGAAAAAAGGAACAACACAGTGAATTCTGACAGGCGTCATGAAATCATGAAGTCCAAAAAACAGCCTGTACCATAACAAGGAATGTCCTCTAAGGCTCAAAGTCTGGCTTTTCCTTTAACTGTCAGCAGAGGATTCCTTTGGCTGAGTCATTATAACAGCACTATTTTAGAAAATAAAGAAAGTTTAGATAACACCACTTTTCAAGAAATACACACAAATAGCAATTTTGCACCTGATCAGTTTTGACACACCTGGCTATCAAAATATTCAGCCTTTAATGAAAAGCCTGTAGTTAGTTGAGAGGAGCTACCAAGAGTATGTCTTCAAGCTGACATTCCCAAGAAGGATTTTTAAAGCACCTTGGCAGTACTGACTGTACCCATCACCCCCAGCCAACACCCACGAGACACTTCTTACTCCACACACACACAAGTGTCACTCACTTCAGCCAACTCATTTACATTTAACTTTGAAAAATGCTAAAAAACCAAAATAGAAATTAATCTTAAATGTACACATAACTGCTCCAGGGTCATGTAGTGGGAGCACTGACTAGTTATTTTTCTGTATGAGGTATTCAGAGGCACAAAAACGGCCTGGCACTCAACTTGTATTAACTTTTGATATGAGTCAGACACCCAATTATCCTTTGTGCTGTTGAAAAATTCACCCTCATCTCTAATTCTTGTATTTGCATAGGAGTTGACATCTATTAAAACATCATTAGGTATGCAGTCAAAACAACATAACACTTCCAAAAATTACTGGTAGTCATGGTTAATTGTCTGTAAAATATTTCTTTAAAAACTCGGTAATTGGATTCCATATTTCAGATATCTCTTCCACAGATTTTGGGGTTGGATATTTACCAGGAGAGCCTCAGCTACTGATACTTGCACCAGAAAGAAGAGAAGGAAACTACAGCACAGTAGTAGCCTATGCTTTGTTAGTAGTTCTGACTTAATTGCAAAATCATAAGTAAAAGAACTGAAGTGCCTACCAACTCAGTATCTATTTAACTGGTGTTAAAAGGGTGATGTCTGTATGCTTGAAACAATTTTGTTCCAAATCAAATAGAACAAAATCTTTACAAGAGATGTAAATGTTCATTCCAAAGTACTTCATGCAAAAGCTAGAATGAGGCACAAGCTTGTTAAAAAGGATCACGGAAATCCAAACATGCAAAACATAAAGTTGTACAAAAATAAAATAAAAAATTAACACAGATTAGCCTTTATAACATACCACAAAAGGTAAAAAAAAAAAGGTAGGCAAGCTGGTTAGAATCAAGGCTAAGAAACAGATGAGGTTTCAAGAATATCAAGAGCTAAAGGAATGCTGCCAACAATATGATTAAGTGCCTCTTGGGTCCTGTAGAGACACCATCAGACAAGCTCACCCCATCCCTCTCGGACGTTGAGTGATCCATTCCCTGCCCTGGATTGAACACTTTGGTTCCACTGTGCCCTGAAGGACACCCAAGTGGCCAGAACACACACAGGTATCAGGTGTTCCTGAGCACTGCCCTGCCTGCAGCCTGTGCTCCATCCCAGGCACACCCAAACATTTCTTCTTGGAAACCCCAGACAGCCCTGCACCAAAAGCTTTTTTAAAATATATCTTATTCCTACTGTCATTTCTGATGTGGCCATGTTTCAAAAAGCCTTGTCAGTGCACAAAGTGCAGCACTGGCAAGACACTGTGAGAGTTTCAGTACCACACTTCCCTCCCATCAGCAACAACTCTGAGCACAGAACTGTGCTGCACCATGAACGGGGAGAATAAAAGGGGAAGAAAAGGTAAATTGGCAACAAATCAATAGCCTGCCAAGAAATGTTCTGTTTCTTTAATAAGCCAGAAATATAAACTGATATCCAGAATAATATTTTGGTTTAAAACTGAGTGAGAGACTGGAGATTTCATCAGCTGAACTAAACAAAATGCCAAAAATTTATCTGAGTGCTCCATCACTCTGAAATTACTGCAGACAAACTGCCTATTCACCCAGAGGAAGCCAGCTATGGACATGAGTAAGTATTTCTTCTTTGTTACAAAGAAAATAGTATTTGGTCTCTTACAGCGAGGTATAATAGAGGAAAAACTGCAAGTGTTTTCTCTTCTATTCTTGAATCCCCTTATAAATGGAAAGGCCACTTAGCAAATAACAGAACTGGATGCAGCTGCAAAGAAAATGGAGATAAGTGGGGAGATGAGCAGCCACAGCTGTATCACATTGCTTAGTACATTAAGTTAAGGTAATCCCAAGACTGGGATTTAAATATCATCTGCAGAAAAAGCAGTTCCAAGAACCACTCCAAGATGCAATTTATCAGAGTTTTGTATGGCAATGGAAGCATCCTAAACTGCCAAAAAAAGGTGCCTGTCCAGCACTGAGGAGGATGACCATAAGCCAGCAGCCAAAGAATTACATGGACCTCAAAAACAAAGAAAGAAATCTGCTTGAAAAGTATTTTAAAAGGCATGATTTTTCTTCTTATAGCAGAGGAGAGAGAGCTGCAGGAGGCAGATAGCACAGGGCACAACATCCACATCATCTGTGGGAGAAGATCCCACCCACAACCAGGAGCTGGGATGGTGATTAGAAACTTTGGGGGTTATAACTTGAAAGGTGTTTATAAAGTTATATTAAACCTCTTGTACTGCAGCTCAGCTGGTGCATTACTGATATTGGCCCTGAACATACAGTTCACTGCTTGCTGGTTAATTACATCCCATTAATAAATCAATGAAGTGCTTTGATCCTGATTTGATTCATGTTGGATTATTTGAGCAACTCCTCAATGCAGCAGGAAGGTGTCACAGCCTTCCCTGCCTGTCTTTCTGACAAATTGAGAAACAATATGCTTCACAAAATTTGTACTCGCAAACATTTTATCGCTAATTCAGCCCCTTGAAGGAAATTACTGATTGGTTTGAAGACTGACCATGGAGAAAAGTATTTTAGAAGGAGCAAAATATCTTTGCATGAGCAAAAATAATGCCATGTTGACTTCAGGTGAGCCTGACCACTCTTCAGACACATAAAAGTCCGCTGTGGTTTTGGGCAGCTGATACATACATAATATTTAATTTAATAAATTAAAAACCATTTCATATCAAATTTATTATTTCTTCCATTAAATTATTTATAAATTTAAATATTATTTCTAATAATATAATAAATTAAAATATTATTTCTTCCATTAATTTCTCTAAGAATAAGCAGAGGCCTGACAAAACTATTAAAAGCACAGATATCCTCTTCTGTCTCAGTCTGTTCTTTGATTTGTTTTCCCTCCAAAGCAGACAGGCAGTCGCAACAGCACAAAGAACACCTGGCAGGTCACAGTGCAGGAGGACGCCTGCTACAACAGCAGCAGTTAGCAACTCCCAATTTGTTATGTTGGATTTTAGTGTTCATTTTCTCCTGTAAATTCCATTTTCCTGCAATTCTGCTAAGCCTAGGTGAACTATATACAATTTACCAGAGTTTAACTCTCTGCTGACTGATTCCCATAAACAGCATTTGTTGTCACAGCTATGAATTCAGAGAAATGGGAAAAACAATCCAAGGGGAAGTATTGTAAAAGAAAAGTGACAATTACATTTCCTTTTATTGATGACCCTGAGCACAGTAACGTGCTGGTAAACATCCTTCTTCCCACTCCATCACAGCCCTCACTTCAGAGTGTCCTACACAACCACTAACCTTCATTTCACCTCTTTTTTTTCTCTCTTTCCCTGATGGATGCAAAGCTGCACAGGGACAGGACAAGTCCACACAAAAGCAGGCAGGAAACAGGGCTTGGCAGTGCAGGGGCAAGAGAGAGAAAAGAGATGGCAGCTCTAGGCCACTCTCACTCTTCCACTTTCTTTAGAAGTATCAAGAAGCTAAGTGATTGCATTAAAAATAGGAAGGATGCCCACCTGCCCTGAGTAGTTGGTTTCCTTCCGAGGAGCCACTAAAGCCTTCTGGGAGAGATCCCTGTCTGGAAACCAGATCCACAGGAGTTTACATGCTTCAGAAGGTGGAGCCCAACCTGAACGGAGAGAAATTCCTGGCAAAAGGTATTTCCTGGAACATAAATGTATTTATTCATTCTATGGCCTTTCTACCTTCTGTTAAATTTATGAGCTTTTATGTTCTGTTATATTTTCAGCATTCAGCTCAAAAAACCTCAGTCACGGCACAGAACGAAGAAATCCCATAAAGTCAAAAAGCATAAAGAAAGATTTAACTGCCTCTTCTTAATTTTTTTTTCAGCTCTGGGATAAATCCTTGATGCAGGCTGAATGTCTCACCTATTCTCCAGAAGGGGTGCACACTTGAAACTGCTGCACAGCTCCTGGGCTCTCACCATAGCCCAGTCCAAACACATTCCAAGACCAGAGCTCAGAGATGCCAGGGATGGTGTCAATCCCCTGGCCACCCCACCAGCATCTTCACAGACAACAAAAACAGGATTTCTCCAGAGCCTCTACACTGCCTGTGCTGCTGCCTCCCATAAATTCCCACATGAGTTCTCTACCCAAGCACATCAGCTCTGTCTGATCCATCTTCAGTAGCTGCAAAATGCTGAGCTCTAATATATGACAGCAAGGGGGTCTAAATCATTCTGCTTTTGAGCTGTCACACACACACACAAAAAGCTTTGGATGAGGCCAGACCAGTCTGCCAAACATAATCTGCCACAAAATCTTCTCAAATTAGGAAGAAAAAAAAAAAAGAAAACAACCTACTTTATTTAGCTTTGGTTGTTCTCCACCTCTCCCAAAACTGTGAGCTATAAATTTCCCCGGAATAGAGCCCATTAACACAATTTCTAACAACCAGTAACATCACAGGTACCAGGCAGCTGTCACCACCACGCCTGTTAAAGTTTTATATTTTCACAGAAAAAAAGCTGGAATAGTACCTGGGGTTTGGTTTTGCATCAGAAGAATACAAGACTGAAACATAATTATTATACTTAGAAAAATTATACAGGAGCTACCCAGAAGATATTTTATCTACAATCCCACCTGGTTTCCAACTGAAAGGAAATCATCCAGCTTTAAGAAAGAGACTCCAGGAAGGGTCACAATAACCTGAACAGGAAAAAACAAAGCTCTGAAAATTAAGCTTTACAAGTTTGTAATCTTCCTCCACGAGACCAAACTTCATCCTTTCTTACTCCCATAATTTTAGTTTAAACAGCTGTGACAGTTACAACAACTCTTTTGCCTACACCTGAAGCTGTGCTCATTTTAAGAACATACATTTCTCTGGGGATTTTATGTATGTAGAATAAACTACCTAGGAATATACATATCACTTGGGTTGGAGGAGAAACCAGAAAACAATGTCAATATTTCATTTTAATATCACAAAGCAAAATTCAGGGAGATTTTCAGAAACTCAATTCCTGCTCTTTGAAAGGAAGAAACTTGGAAAAGGAGCACGAATTTCCAAAACTCCATTCTTATCCTCCTCATCACTAGCACATGGAATCATTTCATTTGGTGGTGTTATATGGGAGATTATGCTACTCTCATTTCTGAACAGAATCACTGAAATACTGATTAGCTCTAAGATTTTAAACTGAAAGCATGTTTTAAACAAGACAGACTATATACAAGAGTAACCCAAAAGACTGGATTTTTTGGGGTTTTCCTTTTTTTTTTTTTTTTACAACCTCTCAGATCTCTTGGTGCTGTGCACAGTCTAGTTCAACTCCTTTCTCACTGACTGAGAATGAGGTTGGGCCAGGAGCATCTCAGGTGTATGGTGCTAATGCAGTGAGGCTTTCACTGCTGTGCAGCAAATAGGAAGCAAGGTTTGAATGTTCCTGACTCTTCTAATGTCACCCAGCAATACAGATAATGGCATGAAATGCACAGTCCTTGAGGTTGGCAGAACAGATGGAGCCTTAACCTTTATGGGAGACTCTGGTTACACAGCTTCTGTGTCTTAAATAATTTATAGGATCTGATCATATGGGAGCTTCAGCTGTGGAAACAGACGATGCTGAAACAAGATCTGATCCAATCTGTTCATTTGCCACTGTTCAAAACCTGGGAAAGGTGAACAGGTCGCCCTGGAGCCCATGGCACTTGCAAGCATGGGATTTCCAGCCCCATACACTTGTTTATTCCTGTTTATTGCTTTCAACACAACCCAGCATCAGTTTGTGGTACACCACATTTGCTCAAGCTAATCAACTTTGATCCAATTCTGCTCTAAAACCAAGCAACTTCTCCTCAAATTACAGTTCAGGTGCACTGCAGGTGAAGATGCAAGTTAGGTCATCACTGCACATTATCAGACAAATATTTAAGCAGAAAAGAGCAGCTTGCTCTTAGGGTAGAATATTCACAAATTGTTCCATGGGATTGAAATGGTAAGCAGGACCTCAATTGTAGATTGAGGAAACTTTAGCCTGAGAGCAGCATTTGTGCTGACCCCCAGGGTAGGCAGTGCTGGCACAGGGACACTCAGGGGGCTGTGGACACGACACAGAGCAGAGCAACCACATAAATGTGAGCATTTGCACTTCCACAGAGCAACAGGGCAGGGAGAAGTGAGGCAGCAGCACAAGCACGTTACCCAGGTCAGAAACACACACAACAGCCCTTTTTAGTACGCCTAATCAAACAGCTGGGGCACTCTGAAAGCTCCCCAAAACCTTTTAGGAGAAGCATATTAAAGCAAACCAGCCCCAGTTCAGATGACTTTAAAATTCCAGGCTAAATTCTGCTTTATAAAAGCTGATTCACAAACAGACCAAATATTGCTGTTCTGGGATGCACAACAAAGAATGGGGCAGATGGTCTGGGGTGGCAGCAGCTTCACTCATCTGATTTAATCCATCACCACAACCCTGTCAGAGCCTCGGTCACGTGTGCTTCACTCAACTCACTTGCTCGGTTCACACACGGCATCCAGAAAAAGCTCACTGAACAAGATGTACAGCTCATATTTACTACTCAACCCTGCCAGCATTCCTGCTTTTTTAAACAAGATTGGAGAAATAAATTTGCTCTTGGCTGCGAGAACCTCGCCAGCTTTTCCATCCTAACTGTGTTTTAATCGCATCAGCCCTTAAACTTTTCAAAAAACAGTATTTAATGAAAACAAACAGATGTACAACTGCCGAACGTCACCCGGAGACTGTTAACATGTGTCATCACCAAGTTTTAATAGCACAACTAAAAAAAAAACAAAGATTGAGAGTTATGACAGGGAAATATGGTTGCTATAGAAGTCCAGCTTCCACAAGACAACACTCCAGCAGAGAGGAGTTCCCACGCACAGCCCGAGCAGGTGCCTGTGCCAGAGCTGGCGTCACCTCAGCCCCCACAGCCCCCTCCTGCCCTCCCACTGCTCACCCTCACAGCTGCTGCAGGCTGCTGATTCAACAGAAAATCCTTCCAAATACGGGGGAAAATACAGCTTCCCTCACATCAGGCTTCAAATCGGCTCCTCCAGCAGCGTGACGTGACCTGAGCCCCTGAGGGGTGGGGATGTGGGTGCAAACCTCTGCCCAGGAGAGGACACAACTCCCTGTGACAGCAGCTCTGTGCTGCAGCCTCCTGTACAAATACACCCGAACAGGTCCCAAGTCACCAGCCAAGGAAGCTTCTCCAGAAGATAATTCCACTTGCAGCACACTCAAAAATACCCCCATACACATTTATGATCCCTATTTCTAAGAATAAAGGTGAATAAAATGGTTTCTCCCTCTGCTTCCCCCAGGAAAGCAAAGCAAAGAGCCCGTCTAAACTTTCTTCCCTTTTCTTAATGAAACTTTTATTGATTTTTCATCCTTGTGAATCATTGCCTTGGAGCAACTTCTTTTAGCCGCAGGTTCTCACATTTAATTTGTATGTAAGCTTAAGGGAAAGTTTATCAACAGAGTCTCCAGAAAGATACTAGAAGGGTTTTATGGAAAAGCTATGAAATTTTACATATGGCATTTACCAGCCTAGTTTTACAAGAACAAAAAAAATAAAAAATAAATCCAGAATAATGCATGACATTAACAATCAGCAGATTCCTGTGACATCCTATGGCACCTCCATGCAGCTGTCAGTGCACAAAGCACAGAGAAGTTAGGCTGAATAAATTTGTTCTGATAAAGAGTAAAAATAAAAATACACCAGTCATGCATTCAGATGTATGGATCTTCCACATGTTAACAGCTACCCAAAGATAAGGAGAACAGAACACGTGTCTGTGTGGCCATAGCATAACAAGACAGCTTCTGGCACTAAAATGTGTATTTGAGTTGGGCATAAGGAAACTGCTAGGATTTAGTGAATAAATAAATGAAAAATCCATCAGCAATGCATTAACAGACAAGACAGCTTTGCCAATACCAAAGACATAAAAAAGAACAAATCTCTGATAATTTATTCTTAAGCTAAAATTTTCCAGCTGCTTCAAGTGCTATTTACATGGGAAAAAAACAACTAAAATGCTACGGACCTTTCAGCTCTCATTCATGCAAAATACATTTATTTTACTGGTCTAGGGAGGGAACAAATTTATGGGCCAACAAGCAGCATCCAGGGTACAGTAATTCAAGTAACTATTTCTCAGGTTTGTGTCTAAGAAAAGGAAGTATCCTTTTGCTTAAAAGTTAATCTTTTGCATTGTGAGTAATATTGTCTAAATGGCAAAGTATTGGCTAGAATTGTTTTCACAAGACCTGAAAACAAGGATCTTTGACAAAGTATCTAGGCTTCTGGGGGAAAAAAAAAAAGTTAATAAGTTGAATCATCTGTCACTTTATCAGTCCAACACTTGTTATCTTTGAGAGGTGAAGCAAAAGGAAAGCTTGATGGAAATCTTTTCCCCATTCTCTCATGCCTTTGCACTGAAGTATCAACTCACTAGCACTGCCCTAATGATGATAACCCAATTGTCCTTAACTACTTCCCAAATTACCTGATTAAGGAAGGGATTCAATAGTGTTTCCCAGGTAGGATCCATTAATACCCACAGGCAGAAATCTGTAACAGCCTGCAGAGCACTGCCCATGCAGCCAGGAGCAAAGCAGAGGAGGGGGGAGAGAGAGAAAACACTGCTGGTCACAGGAATGACCCTGAACAACAAACAGCCCATCAGAGTCCCAGGCTGGATTGTGCCAAGGGAAGAGAAGTCCTTGAACTGCACAGGAACAAGAGCAGGCTGAAGCCAGATGAGATTACTCATGCAGGATGCTTATTCCACTGAAAGAGAAGTGGCAACACCAACACCAGGAGCAAAAAGGGGATTTCATAAAGATAAACAGATTGAAAACAAAATTATGTTTGTTGATCATGACAATTAGGTCTTCTACTCCAAAAAGGTTTAAGAACTGTAAAAAGTTATTGGCATGAGGAAAGGTTAGGAAACTTTTTTACCTGCCACTAAACAGGCCATACCAAAACACTGAGAGTAAAAGAAAGAACATTTATAAAATCCTACATGAAGTAAACATGAAAAGGTTGCTCAGCTGCACGATAACTGAGTAATGTAACCTTTCAAAGCAGCAATGAAAAGCGATTAGACCATCCCTTGGATTGAAAATGATTGATCATGCTGCTGCTATTGGAATTGAAGCTGACTATAATGCCTTTTATGTAATTGCTTTATTGAATGTAGCACAGCTTTATTTGGCAATATAGTCAGAACACTGCGAGTTTGACCAGTTCCTTAGCTCCTGATACACCACAGACACACAGCTGCAATACATTTATCCCAATGACATTGGATTAACTGGCACATACTGAGGTTGCCTCCTGACCTTTCCGTTAAGGTCTACGGGGAATCTTCCGCCTGCAGAATCATCTAGTTGATTTGAGTACCAGCAGCTTTCCATCCTCTGCATCTGTTTGCTGGTTTATTCCATAAACTATATCAAAAAAAACCTTAAATCTGATTTGGGGCCCTGTGTGCTGTAATAATTAAATCATTCTGAAGACTTTGAAAGCTGGCTCATCCATTTAAAAAAAAAAATCAATCAAGGACGAGTAAATCACAGTGAAGAAGAAGAGTAAGTAAAACTTTCTTTTTTATATTGGAGCACATTGAAATATCTATGGGAAAAGCAGTGCGGGTGAGGAGTTGTTTGATTTTAACCTTTGTTTTTATCTAAAAAAAACAGCTTCAAAATTTAAATGTAACTGCATAGAATTACCTTTTCTCACCTGCTTTTCAATTTTCTTGATTTACTATCCCCTGGTATCACTCCCTGCTCTTTGAAGAGAGTCCTGGCAAAGGTCAGCAGTCAATTAACCATCAATAAATACCCAACATGCGAGTGACAATTTCGGGCTGCCTGAGCTCCCATTACTAAACCAAGTAACATGTTAGAAATCTCATAACAAAAGGCATAAAGTACTTTGGAGTGTTCTGAACATAAATATAACGCTACCTTTAAAGCAGTAAGTATGAAAAATATCAAAGGAGGTATGTAATACCAAGTTTTATCATCTATTGCACACGTATATTGATTTAACTGAGACACGCTCACTTATCTACAAAGCAAAAAATTGGGTTTTAAGTACTGTACTTTGCAAGACCCTTAGGGCACAATAACATTACTGTCATCATTTACTCTGACTTCCCTGTCTCTCATTTGATCCACCCCCAGTCTTCTCAAAACATTGCAGCTTTGTTTCTATTTCTGCCACCATGCCAGTGCCCTCGGCTGGGTGGCAACACGTAATTATACATGGCTGACATGAAACACAGGCAAAAATTAAAATAAACATAAACACACACACAGAGGCACTGATAACTAAGCAACATCTTTAACACTCAGACACATGGATAATTTTCTCAGTGCTGTGCAGGCATGGATGTACTTGGGGTTTGGGGAAGGCTGTTTTGCACACTTTCTCATGTTTAAAATTGTTTGGGGACAATCCTAAAAGCAAGATCATCTTGGTATTTCACAGAGGAATGCAGAAGATAGAGGATTGATATTTCCTTAAGAGAAAAGTGGGATCAATAACAGTTAAAAGTTTGGATAAACCCTCATTATCAGATTCCTACAACTTCAAAACGGATCCAAGTGAGCCTCCTGTTAAATGCAGACACAACCTCCAATCTGCAGAATCACAAATTTCACACTAAGAACATTTTAAGTCAGTGATACAGCTATGCAGAGGTTATGAAATATTTAATGCCAATAGAAAAACAGATGTACTGAGTTAGTTTAACTGAAAATACTGAAGTTTAGATAAGTCATTCTAGTGATACACCATATGCATTTAATACACAGAGCTGCAAACAATTCACTGAAATTAATTTTCACTTCTGCTTGAATACAGCATTATTTTATTAATGCAACCAAGAATATTAAGGGAATAACAAAAAAAACCCATGAGTGCTACCTTATGAGCACTATAGTAAATAACAGAACTTCCAGGAAGTTTCTGGTGTTTAATCAATAAAGCCTCCTTTTAATCCTTGTCAGTAAAAACTCTAATTCTGTACTCCATCCAGAGAGCTGCTTCAAAACTCTGCAGCTAATACACATCAAAATTTATTGAATGCATAGAAAATTTAAAGCATATAAATAATTTTTTCTCTATCCAGTGCCTCCACTGTGAAGATCTTCAACAGATAGAAGTGTTTGTTTTGCTTAGAGGCAGATGAGTGATATAAATGTAACTAATGGGTCAAAAGATGTTAAAGATGTCACAAGTACTGAAGTTTTCCCTTCAGCAGCTTCAAACCTGTGAAAGTTATGATTATATATGTCACCATGTAGAGAAATAAAACATGCCTCACATGTAGGTGGATATTATTACACTATTGAAATTTGAAGGTCTTTGGATCTCAGGGGTGACAGAATAAACCCAAAAAGACAGGAAACAGCGAAAAATTTCAGGTGGTAACACAACAAACACCAGATGTCCCCTGGATTGAACCACATTGGTGGCACGCCCAGTCGTGTTTCATATTTCTGTTGACTTATTCAATGGGTCACAAAAGTCCCGATAAAGACTTAAAAAAGTACCTACCTTGCACATTTAATTTTTAAGCATATTGAAACTATAATGCTTTAAATGTCAGAATTTTTCAGAGGCATACAGCATGAACTATTCTTGCAAATGAAGCGTAGGAACACCTTTAAAGCTGCTGTTGACTAAGCCAGGGAACACGAACCCTCCATTACCACTTAATTCTGTACAGGGTATAAACACAGCCCCGAGCTCGCTCGCTCGCAGTCACTTGGGCCGCGCTGGTGACATCAGCCCCTCCCCACAGCTGAAAATCTGACAGCACTGCTTTACAGAGCTATGAAGAGCTTTTAAACAGATCCCGGGAAAATAATCCAACAACCAAGCAGCAAATGTATTGCTTAAGGTAACGGAGGGAGGTTGCCTGGTCCTGCCCTGGGATCAGCTGGGTACCACGGCGCACACGCTCTGCAGCGTGGGCTCCGCGTTGGAGGCGCTGGGCTGGCTCCTCTTTGAACATATGCCCTTTCAAGTGAAATTAATCACTCTCTTTATCACTCCTGCAGCATCTGGAGCCATAATCATTACCCAACTGCTGGGAAAGAAATGAAACCACTAATCGCACAGGGAGCAGGGCTTAGCGTTCAGAGCAGGAAAGTTTTTATTAAGTTCTCATTTGAAAAGTGATTTTTCATGGCTGGCCTTCCAGGACATGCCACACAAAAGCTGGATCTTGTTCAGCAACTGTCTGCAACTCACCCTCAGCACACAGAACCAAAGTGTTTAGAACCACTATAATGAGGGTTTAACATGCTTTTCCAAACTGAGCTCTATAATCCTAAATCACTATTACACGCAAGTACTACACGGAGACACATTCAACCATGAGCTTTAAAAGGTCTCTGCAAGAAGGAACTGCAGAATTCTGCAGAGGCAGAGACCAGACAGCGCCTCTGGAATCACACTCTACTCTTGGACTGGTCTCAGTCCAGGCAAACTGAAGCTCTGACATTCAAAACTCCTGCATTAAGTGGTTATTTCATCATATCTATCCACTGGCTGAGGGTGATTGAATTAAACAATGTCAAGACTATGGAAATAACCTGGATTATCATGAAATATCCCTTCCAACTTCTCCATGTCGTGTTCCCGGCTTTTGCCATGCATATTTTTTGAAACTAAGAAAGAATACAAAGAATTTTCGTTTCTTTTTAGAAAGAAAAGAAAAATGAGTAAAATTATAATGGCAGGACTATTCTCAAAAACAGCAGCAGAAGAAAAAAATATCTAGGGAATAAGGGTATCAGAGGGCAGACCTCCTGAACCTCATGAAGAGTCCCTAGAAAGAGTCAGCAGCATAACTTATATACTCAGAACAACGTGTATTTTAGGGATTTCTAATACAATTTTGTGTTATTTTCACCCACAACTGTGCTCTACACAAGAACTGAATGAGGAAGTGATTACTCTTATATACTGAAGGCGTTCAACTAAGTGGCAGAGTAAAACCCTTAAGATATACTTATTTAAAAAAAACCTGCAGGGTTCTGAACAAGGGCAGCAGAATAATTAAATCTAGTACTCCACTAAAACAGGCTGAAAATGTGATCATCCATTTTTAATGCTCTGCCTATACATAACAACAGAAATCTTTCCAACAGCTGCATTCAATTAAAAAAAAATTAACCCCAAGGAAAAACTACAAAAATATCCCAATCTGTTTTTCTTGCCACTCACTGTGCTTCTTTTGTGACTGAAATATGTACAACAATACAATCCAACAAAGTTAAATGAAAAGTACCACAATTCCAATAATAAGCTATCTTTTTATTTTTTAAAATGAACTATTCAAAAGAAACCACTTTTGCAGATTTTCCCCTGTGACCCCCAGCTCTGTTCCCATAGTAACTATTGAGGGAAGAAAAGGATGAGAAGCCTAACATACTTTTCCCAATACCAACAAAAAAAAAAACAGAAAAAAGCACCTTATTCTCAAAAACCATTATTCTCAAGAAGAGAAGAGGGACATTAAAAGATTAGTGTGAATCTCCTGTGTAATCTAGTTTAAACCATCACCCACTGAACATCTGATGCTGGCTGACAAAGATGTTTGCTAAAGCAGGCAGCCTTACCGTAAAAGACCTGCTAAAATAGTTTTGCAAGCCCAACAATAACAAAATGACCAGGGCACATGCTGCAAAGCTTCCCCCTGAAGGCAGCCAGCCCACAGCCAGGCTCAGCACTCGCCTCTGCCAAGGAACTCCTACTCCAGGCTCATAAAGTGTTAATTCCAGCATTTATTTCAGGGTTCTTTCAGTTCCTCCTCTGCTTGCCTTTTTAGTTGGATAGGCACTCTGTGCTGCCCATACTGCTTGCTGGAGTGCTTCTCTAGGAAAATATAATAAGCCAAGGATTCCTTCTTTAAGCAGTGCCACCAAGAACTTCCCTCTGCTGCCCACAGCTACTCACAGGAAACCAGAGCTAATAAACAAGCCAAGTTTTACAGGCAAGGAAAAACAGCACCAGTTTAAGTATTTCTGTCTCTCTAACCAGCATCCCAAACTCCCCCAGGAGCTATTCCAACATCTCTGATGCTGGCTGGCACTCTCTGTGCCACAGGTCCTTCATCCATGTCCCATACACGGCACTTCCAGCCCAGTGGGACAAGCACAGGACCCAGGTGGGTGTGCCATGGGCTGCCCTGGCATTTATCCAACCCAGCAGCAAACCTCAAGCACCCGGAGGAAAGACCAGGCTGGAAAATGATATTCCAGCATAAGAAAGCTCCTCCAGCTTTTATGGAACTGTTCTGGTGCACATTTATCTTGTTCTGTGCCAGACTATGCAGTATTTCCTGGCTGACCACACAAGTTTGAAACTTGAACATCAACTCTGCAATGTCTCACCCACCTAACCATGACCTGACCAACCCCTGCAAAGGGTCATAAATTAACCAACGGGTGCATCTCCACAATCTCCAAGACAAGCTGGATTCAGCTGTTGAGAAAATAAGACCAGATGCTGATACCAATATCAGAAGTGGAATAAGATGGGTGGAGCAGCAGAACCAAATGTAATAAAATTTTGAGATTCATGGAACAGAAAGGTGGAAATGTGGATAGGAAATTGTAAGGAACAAAGAAGAAAGAAAACCAAATATTTATCAATCTGAAACAGCTGCACTTCTGTCTGAGGAAATGTGAGATTAGCTTTGAGGCCACCCTTAAAGCCTCTCAAATATCAGTGACTAATATCAACCAGCATTTTCAATTTTGCTCCTAACGAAATTTTGCAAAACAACATCCTTTGAATCTTCAAATGTTATTGTTTTTTAATGTTTTGTAGAAATAGAAGCATAATTTACACTGTCTCATAAAATATTATTGGTAAGTAATTATTTTAGACAAATTTAGAACTAAAGTACTTCTTTTTTATTTAAATCACTTTAACGGCTACATAATGAAATTATGCCAACACATTAAAAACAACTACACTGCTTCAAATGAAACTGTTCAATACAAAACATTTTTTTTCAAAAATTGCTCTATTTTAAGCCAGACATTTATAATTCCAATTAAACACAGTAAAACATCAGTAGGCGAAATCTTAATTGAGATTTGATATTATTCTGAGGAGCAGTGCTAAGAAAAGATTTCATTTGACCAACCAGTTCTAAGAAATAAGTTTACTCACAGAGGTCCAGCAGCTTGGTATCCTCAATTCATAAATACATTAGCAGCAATGACCAAAAGAAGAATTACTTAAATTAAAGAGTAGTCTGGCTCAGGAACAGAAGCATAAACTGAACATGAATAAATAAAGGTAAAAATAAGATTTGTCATTTTAGAACAACTTTTCATTATCAGGTTTATGGCAGTGTCCTGGTTATTCTGAGAACAGAACTTAATAAGTTTTTTTTAAAACTACTAACTGCTTCAGCTGTCAATACTACAAGACTGCAATCTATAACCCAGGACCATCACATCTGTTCACTCTTAGCATAATGAAGATATTTTGAATCATAAAAAGTTTGATTAAATCAAGGCTAAATTTCCACTTCAAAGTTTCAGCATTTAAAACTCCATCCACCAAGGCAGTGTAAGAACAAGCCACAATTAGAATGTTTACCACACAATAAGAAGTTTGGAAGCACCAGTCAGATACACCACAAACCTTCCAGATACCACACAAAGATCACTAAAAAGCCATTTGTGCTTCATTCATGAGCTGTTGTCCCATCAAATAAAGAGACCACTTCATTTAGGACAGATAATCACTCTTCATTTTTCCACCTTTTGGAAAACTTCACTTGTTGCAGAGCTATTTTTGAGTCTCCTTTCAGCAAGTTTGAGCTCCACTGTCCTTTGAAGAGCTGGACTCCTTTTAACATTTGGTGTACGTAGGTAAAAGCTTGTCTTTTAAGACATAAGGTCAAAGGCACTTCCAAACTAGCACTTGACCTTCATGAAATTACAATCTTGAGAAAGGGCATTTTATGGCAGTATTATCAGAGAACAGAGAACAAAAGGCCTTTTTCATCATAGCCAGGGCTGGCTCACCCACACTCACGGGTGGTTCAAAGGTTCCTCCACATTAGAAGCTCTTCTCTGAAAAGTTCATTTCGTCCCTTTTCCATTATGGATTGTTTCTGAAGAACGACTAAAGATCAAAACCCATCTGGCTAGCCCTATTTTAAGGATGACTTTCAAATCCAGGTAGTAACTCCAAAATTAAAGTTTTCATATGTTCACCTCAGGCAGGAGTACCTACAGCTCACACACCTGGCTCCCAAAAGCCCACGAACTCCAGACATTTAATGGTTTCTTCCTCAGGTAAAAATCTCTCTGCTGTGATCAGAATCATTACAAACCCATTTCCCAGTCTGATACCTCACTTTCAGTGCTCTTCCACTTATATCAGGGAGCATGTCCCTGCTGGGCTAAATAGCCATCATGATTCATTTTTTCTAGAGCAGGAAAACTCACTGGGACACAACATCTGGGTTTCTAACAATCCCCTTCCTCCCTTCCATAGTAGACAGAGGATTATTTTCAGGATAGACAGCATTTTTACCATGATTTAAGAACCATTTTTCTAAAAATCAGGGCATTTTCATCCTAGAAAAAATATTTTTACAATATTTCCCTCATTAAAAAAAATAAACCCATGTCTTTGCTTTAGCTCTGAGAGCCTTTTATGGGCTATGTCACTCAAATCTTGCATTCTGTTTGTATTTTGGGGGAAACAGCACATACCTGGGCTGTACTTTATGGAGGAGTTGAAGACACCAGCAGAGAAGGGGAGCCAGAAACCTGTCCCTGAGCTACAAAAAAGAGTATCTGGAAAGAGACACTCCAGCACTTTGTAATCCTAATTATCAGCCCCTTCCTGTAAAGTACTCAAAATATTTGCTTGTTTCTTACACTTAATTCTGATTTTGGATCTAAATTTCAGAGATTTTAGAGAGTCACCAAAAAAAAAAAAAAAAAAACCAGAATTGTGACATAGACTAATTTATATGTCAATCTTCTATATTCTATACTGGCATTGCAGAAGTTCCAGAAACTCTTAGGACTACTCCAAACGTTGGAGAAAATTAACATGGTGAAATATTCAAATTGCTAATTGGCAACTGCATTAAATACTACTAATTTACTAGAATTTAGGTCTAATTAAATTTAGCAAGTGCAAGAAAATTATTCTGCTATTTGATGTTGCTGAGTAATTTAGCTGGTATGATTATGGTTTTTATTGTTTTCATGTTTAGTGGCCACTAAATGAGTATCTGATAAGAAATGTCTGGAAACCAGAAAACACAGAGTACAGATATTAATTTGCAACTTCTGGAAGCCAAAAGCTCAAAATAATTGGTTTCAAGACAGGTCACAAATAAGCAACATGCAAGTGATAGCCCTCTGAATCACTGAGAGAAAAGTATGTATAAAATTACCTCCCACTGCCAAGTTTTCATGTTTTAGAATTTCAGGGCCTGGAGTTTTTTTTAGATGCAGTGATTTCAGTACTGTTGTTTTCCCCTAGACCAAGACCACCAAGCCCAGAATGAAAATGTACAAGTCTTCATTAGACAGTGTCAAGGATTTAGCTGAAAAAAAAAGTCTGTATTATAAACTGCAGCAATTATATGATTTTTTTTTTCCTTTTCCCCAGCCCTATCCATATTAAGGATGCCCCCCTGGATTTGTGTGTGCTAGGAAAATTTATTTCAGTACACATAAATTCATTTTCATAAAGTCAGAGCTTTCAGTAGCATAATCTTATTTAATTATAAAGCATGACATTTCAATAAGAACTTGAATTTCTCCCCAGCAGGTAAGTAACTTGCCATGCTTACAACAGACAATTCAAGATTTAAAAACAGAACAGATCATCCCCTTTCCCATTATGGATTGCTCATTTCTCATCAGACTGTTTTATTAAGAAAAAGGACAGCAGCTGCAGGTTTTCTTTCTATTGCAATGAATCTCCTCAGCTTTTATTTTAAAAGTTACTTAATTTCACTGTGCCGTGCTTTTATTAACTTTTTATTATTTTGTATTAGGTACAGAAATCCTCAAACTATAGGATGATTTTCTACATAATCATTATACAAGCCACAGGTCTCAACAGGTCAAGATCTCCATGATCTACATCCCAGAGTTATTTTATTATTAATATCTTACCACAAGGGGTTATGTTAACCCTTCTACCTCTCCAGATCTACCTATTCCATTTAAGTCACCACCCCTCTCTTCCCAAAACACTTCCTTTCAACCTTCTGAGAGACACGCCTTTGTGACTAATCATACCTGAAAAACCTTTTCAGTAAAGGTATGAAAATGCTTACAAAATCAAGCCACATATGCCACCCTGACAGCAGACTGCCATTTACTGCCTGCCCATTGTGTTATTTCTCAGGAAAACTGCAAAAACACAAGATTCAGGATTTAGAAATGCTGATGTTTCACTACTACTGCAGAGGAAGTAGGGGCTTCACAAATTATAGTTTCTCAGCAAAACAAAAAATTTCTGGGAGAACATACTAATCATTTCAACCTGGAACTAAACATTTGGGGCTTAGATGTAACTTTTATTTAACTTTCAACAAAATACTTCAATGGGGAAAAAAAAAAGAGAGGGGGGTAATGTTTACAAGTATGGGAGACAAATCTTTCTTTCTCAGTTGGGACAATGCATTTAGCTGGAACTCACAAGGTATTTTCATTTGGAAAACATATCAGTCAAAGTTGTTTTCTACCTCATGCCATAAGCAGAGAAAGTACATCAAAATACTCTTAGGATTTAAAGTTTTTAAAGTGACTCTCGAGAGATCAGATATTTTTAATCCACTGTGGGAGTCACAAGAACTGACAATTTGCTTGTGCATCTGGAAGAGGAGCCTTAACAACAATCCTATTGTGGGGCTTTCAGAGCATGGTGCCCACACAATCCTGGGCACCAAATTTTCTTAGCTCTAATTACATCTGCCCCAAATGCCTTGGAAGCATTGAAAGCTCCTTATTTTCAGCTGGAATCATCAAGTCAAATTAAAGTTTTATGATTTACAATGCACAGCCCTAATGACTGAAGAGAAGACAGACAGCACTGAAGGCTCTAATTTGTCTTTAAGAAAACAACTCTACCTTTCAAAGCTCCTTCAAAAATCATGTAAATAACAGTGAATTGGAGAAAAGGGAATCATTGTTTATTTCCTCCTCATTTCACATGCTAGACAGTGTAAAGAAAAAGTCTTTAGAAATACAGTATCATGCTGTACTTTACTAGCTCTTCCCCAGATCCCCTTACCAGCAGCCAGGCAAGAAGTTTGTGTTGATCCTATCAGAAAAACAGGAGTTCTCCTAGAAAAATTGCTTCATTATTCCACTAATTCAGTCTATTACCTTCCACAGAAATGTAATTTAAAAATAAATAACCAAAACACCAAAGAACCTCTTGAAAACAAAACAAAAACAAAAAAAAAAAAAAGAGGGAAGTTATTTTTCCATCACCTTTAATCACTCTTTTGCTCAGTCACAAAAGGCCAAATCTCAAAGGGGTCCTGGGCAATGAAACCCCTGGTTCAGTTGGGTATTCTTGATTAAGCACTTTAAGTAAACATTTCCCAAATTAATCAGGCTTTCCATTTCATTGAACGTTCTCTGCTGTTGTGTGTTGTGCTACAAAACAAACATCAGATGCACCACGTTCGGTCCTGTGCAGCTGTAGCACCCCATCTCCCACCCACCCACTCCAGCACCAAGAGTCGTGGTGCTCCCAAAGCACCTTCACAGCTTTCCACCCCCTGTGCACATTCAAGCACTGCATGAATCCAAGCTGACTGAGGGGCAGAAATCATTCACTACACGCACCAATGGAATTACAAACAGATCAACCAACAGCATGGACTTCTGACTCAGCTCATCCTGAGGGATGCTGGTGTGCCCCTTGCATACAAAAATTAAAAGGAAATTATTAAATATTTCAAAGAAAGTAACATTAGGATAATAATGCAGTAAAAATACTCTCAGATGAAAAGCATTAAGGAGTCCAGAATTATGCTCTGAGTGCATAATTGCAACAGACATGTAGATTACTAATGTCAACCACAGATTAACCTTCTATTTTTCAGAATTAAAAAAAAATTAGAACAGAAGACATTATCAGACTTTTAAAACTTATTATTGAACTAAAACAGAATGGAGAAAGGACAATCATGTCATCCTTTAATACAGCAAATATCTAGCAGAGAAGCTAACATATCTTTTTCCTACCTGTTTTCCAGACAAACTGGTGACCTCTCCTGGCTTGCAGATCAGCTGTTTGCAACATTAGGAAAACAAACAAAAGGAAGGGCTTCCCCAGGCTCTGCCATGCCCAATGAGGAGAAACCCAGTTCTGTTGTAGAAGCATAATTCAGATAATTCAGTCTCTTGTATTCTTTGGTCCTAGAATTAAAAAAAAAAAAAAAAAAAAAAAAAAAAGATAAGGCTTGTTAAAATTAAAATGCCACCAAGGCAACAGGCTCAGCCTAAGGGTGACCTGGTGGCCACTGCAGATTTGATGAGGACAAGGTGCTTCTGTTACAGGTACTTCACGTGGAGAGGAAGAAAAGAAACGGAGAAGGGGAAGAGAAGGGAAGGGCCAGCTTGCAGAGGGCCTACAGTCCCATCCTACAAAGCCACTGTAAATGCTTCTAGCAGGCTCTTAGGAAGAAATCTGCCAGTGCCAGTAAATGGCAAGGGACCCAGGGGCAGTGTGGGGTGTGTGCCTTCTTTTCTCTACTAGCTTTAGCAGGAATGTTATCTTGATGCAGGCAGACTAAACCAAAGTGAGAATGGATTCCATGTACAAAATTCAGTTCCAAATCCATGCCCTACATTTAAGATCCAGGTCTGGAAGTGTTTTAGCTCCAAACCCTGTGCAAACATGAGTAACACCAGAAGAGCAGCAGGAAAAGCAGGGAAATGGGGGTTGCTTATTAGCACATGATGGACCAGCTTGAGAGGGAAAATCAGACACCACACAGTCATTTCTGTGGAATTTGGGACACTCATACAAGTCCCTTTGGATCTTTGAGCTCCAGATCAGCAACCAATTACTCCAGAGAGGTCTCTCTGACTAAGGGATTTTAATTAAGCTCCCCAACACTTCAGACAAATACCAGAGGCACATTGTGAATGAGACAGGAGTGGATCAAGTCCTCCTGCTGCAGCAGTTTTACACCACACAATTCATTAAGATAATCACTGAGTGGTGCTGGAAGCAAGGAAGAATGTTCCTCTGGGTCTCCCAAACAAAGCAGGAGACCAACTCCTAAATGCCAGCTGCAGCAAACACCCACATTGTTTATATACTACAGAAAAGCTCCAAACAGCAGAGATTAAGAAACTCTTACAATAAAATAAAATCTTAAAAATTCCTATTCAGTCCTGTAATTCCAATCCTTGTGTCTCTCGTTCCACAAGATGACCAACTAGACATTTAGGCAGACTTTACATGAGTTTCAAGTTATTTTGGATTCATCCATATTCAGGTGGGAACAATTCAGAAATCTCAAAAAACATTCATGGTACTTCCGCATCAAACAAGTTTCTGATATAAATTTACATATTAATTTTTCTGATGCAACAGCTTTTGTATTTATACCATACTTAAATTCTCCACATAGTTCTACTTATTAGTGATTAATCCTACTTTTATAGGTAAAAATGTCACACCTGTACTTGCATAAGGATGGAGATAATACCTGTCTTCAAGATTTGTCTTCAGGGGCATAATCTTGGTGATTTTCATTAAAATTATCAGTTATTAGAAGTTCAGTCCAGAAAATTCTATTACATTCCTAACCTTATGAAAAGCAACATTGTCATAGCACATAATACACAGCATCGTTCTTGATAAGAACCTGAAGATAAATCTGGAAATTGTACACACTGAATATACAGTAGAGCTTTTAATTCCAGGCTGTATTCAAATTACTTTGAAACAGTTTCTATCATGATGAATTCATGCAATTACATTTAATCAGATATTGACTAACTGCAGTGGGAGATACAATGTAATATCTGTTATCTGGTTTAGCCCATTCCTGCATTTCAGGTGAACAGCACCTCATGTACAACCTAACAACCCATCAACCTGACCAAATGCAGTGACGTGGGCAAGGAACCACATTTATGCTTTGCTTATGTCTTCTGGGTTAATTCTATTCAGACTTCACATTTAATTCAGAATGCAACCCACCAAGTCCCTACACCCAGGCTACGTAACACAGACCTCAAGTGGCCTCATAGGAAGCACACAAGCTCAGAAATCTTGAGCATCATTCAGAAGTCCAAGGCAGCAGTGAAGTCCTGGGGTGTGGGGAAGAAGGGCCCTCAGAAACCCTGCAATTCAGCATTTTTTGCCCATCAGGATGGGTGCTCACCTCACACAGAAGAGCTGAGGAGGAGCAACTCGCCCAGTGCCTTCAGCATCGCCGTCACCATCTATGACGGTGGGAAAACAGAGTCACCAGCTTTCTGTCAAGGGAAGGAGAAGGAGTTAGTGACACTGGCTCCAACACCAGCTCTGAATGTTTCACACACGAAAACACAAAACCAGGGAAGAAATTACTCAGATGCTCAGATTTCAGCACTGGAGGGGAGCCACACGCCCAGCCCTGCGCAGACAGCACCCACTGCACTTGCAGGGCAGCTCTCCAGGGCCAGAAAATGCCATAAAACCACCAAAACCTAAACAGGCAGGGGCATGAAATGGGCAAATCCAAGGACACCTCAGATAACAGCTGATAAAGACGCTGAGGTTTTTCATGAAGCACAAGTAGTGCTCAGGAGCTGCTTTCTCAATGCACTGCCTTCATCTCAGCACTCAAAGGGTCAGCAAACAGCAGCACGTCCCTGGGAGTAGCAGCCTCCTGCCCAAAACAAGGGGTTTCATTCTTTGGGCAGGACTACAAAGATAACTGGCTGCTGCTCCCCAGTGAGCAAGAACAGAGATTACATTAAGTCAAAAAACCAGAAATAAATTAGACACCATGACATTGGCTCTAATCTCCTCCACCCCAGCAGAGCTCAATAGATTCCACTGATTTACACCCCAGCAATGCACAATAAAAATTTGTCTGTGCATCTAGGTTTGTGTAACACAGTTTGGAATGGTAGCTGTTCTGTCCTGATACGATAAAAAATTATTGCACAGGCAACATATGCTATCTACAGAAACATGAATAAATTACATTATGAAGGCCACCAACACTTCACATCAAATTTAGTTACATGATATCTCAGCTCCCAAATGTGTCAGCATGGCTAGCTGTAAACTGGCAAACACAGATGAAAAAGGAGAAAAAAAAATTAATTTATATTTAAAAAATTGATTTCATCGAGACTAGTCATTAAATTCATGGAATTGCTTAAATATCATAAAATCATAAAAGGGTTTGGGTTGGAAGGGACTTTAAAGCTCATCTCATTCCAAACCCCTGCCATGGGCAGGGACACCTTCCACTAGCTCAGGTTGCTCCAAATTCCATCCAACCTGGCCTTGGACACTTCCAGGGATGGGGCAGCCACAGCTTCTCTGGGCAACCTGTGCCAGGGCCTCACCACCTTCACATTATTTCCTAAATATATGTGAAATAATATATTTATTCAAGGTGTGTGCTTTAGTCTAAAAAAAAAATCTCGCTCTTCCAAAATTATCTGGATTTAGTCAATATCCTTTATAATCCAGGCTTGGCCAGTTAATAGTTTGCACTAATGGATTCTCTTGAAATTAAACAATGAGGTGTTGTTTCGATATTTGGAGGATTAGTCACAAGCATCCTCGTCACTTTGCTTGGTTGGTATGGAATCTTGTTTAGAAAAACAAGGATATCAGCATTAGCTGTAATGGCTGGGAATATACAGGCAGCCTTGAAAAAGACACGTGCAAGTTTTATAATGATCATAATGATGCATTTACATTTTCTAATCCACTGCTAATTCTCTTAATGACAGAATTAAATAAAACTAGTTTTGAAAAGCAAACTTATTTTAGAAACCCGCATTTCTGCTGAAAGCATGGCATTCCAGGGACAAAATGTTGGAAATAAGTAAACATGTACACAGCTGACAAGTATCTTATTTCTGAAGTGATCAAAATTTAATTTAATTTTCGACCTCAATGGAATATCCAACAGCCAAATTCCAGTCTAATCCTTGCTTAGCTAGAGAGGGGAAAAAGCCTCTGGGAAACTTTTCCCATTTTCTAGCCACTGCTGAGCAGTCAAAGGCAGGTTTGACAGGCACTGTGCTAGTCCAAGACACATCAGAGTCCTCAAAATCATCCAACACTAAAAAATAAAAGACTGATGGTCCAAATTTGACTCTTCACTCCCACATAATGCACTGCTAAAGAAGGAACCAGTTGCTCTTTCTCCAGGTCTCCATGGAACAGCAGTTTCTCCATTTCTATGGTTTAGGCAAGCTCAGCCTGGCTCTGCTCCAACATGGATTTACAACGTATTTAATACTGAATTTAGAAAAAGATCAATTTAAACTGATCCAAACCTGAGACATGATTTCAGCCTTGTCATACATCAGTTCAGTTCCCCCTGACTTCACTGGGAGTTGTGACCTTTCCCATCATGGGTAAATCTGACCTACTTTTTGGTATGAGATGGGAATGCTGACAAGGACACCTGGGTGGCTCTCTCCATTTAAAACACATGATGCAATTAGAATAATCCCAAATACTTTGAATAGCAACAACAAAAAAGAAGAGCCATTACAGATGATATGTGTGGCTATAAATCATTTGGCAGGTGTCTAGCACAAAGATAAGCATCATTAATCATGAATAAATTTTCTTAATACAAATGTAAGCAGTAACTGTGCAACAGTTTGCCTATTACTCACAAACCCATTGCGTGTGATATCCCAAGATAATCTGGATGTTTATATCATACTCTTTATCCTCAGATAAAGTCTGCCTTGCCTGCTCAGAAAGCTGTTATCCAAAAAGGTAATTCTATTCTGTTCTAAAACAGCAGAATGCCTGGCTTGTAGGAGCAAAGGCTGATCACCACAGACAAGAACTGCTGACCATCCCTGGGGGAAAGATTTCCAAAAAAACCACAAATGCTAGTGTTACAGGCATGGAATGTAACAAAAGAGAAGTGTTTGGACAATCACATATGCCAATCTAGGAACAGGCACTCAAACATAAGTACCTATGTGCCCAGTCTTTTATTTAAAGAGGAACATAGTTACACACACTTCCCTAACACATACCTAAAACACACCCTACACATTTCCCCCTTATACATTTGGAGAGAAACAGTCATCTGGTTAAAGCAGAGGCACCCAAAGTTCACTCCACTTCCAACTCTGCCAGAAGCTTCCTGTGTAAAAAGTCACCCAAGGTCACGCTCCGACACTAAAACTCAATTCTGCAAGCACTCCCTGTGATTTCAGCAGAGTGACTTTGCACATATCAGAATGGCAGCTTGATTTTCTATACCTCTACTGCCTCACCTCAAACATTAACTGAGAATATTTGTTCTTCTTCCAGGAGCATTTGAGAAAATCTTGGTTAAAATCATACAGAGCAAATGAATGAGATTTATACACTAGGTTGACAACTGCCTGACAGCACTTTTGTCCTAAGTTGGTCACTTATTGGGAATCCAAACATTAACCTGCACAGTTCTCTGGTAATTTGCTACAATAACTAAGGGTAAATAATGCCTGAAAACTATTTGATGTTCACACATCTTCATAGAGAAGATCATTCCAAACAATGAGCAGACAGTATCAACCAGCCTGCTTTGGGTGGGAGGAATCCTGCACAACCTCCAAATCAGCAAAGCTTGACAGAAATTTCATGGTCCATCTTCAGATATAAACTTTCAACAACCTTCCTCAACAATCTGAGCTAGAAAGCTCAGTAAGTCACCACTATGGTCACGAGTTATATTTGAAAGCTTGGGTATTTCAGAGATGTCTATAGTCAAAACAGTAAGAATCTATTAATTATTTTTCTTTATTCTTCTATTCAATTTCATCCAATTCTTGTTCCAAAGCTATAGAAGACCCAGGAATTTAAAAGCAAACATATGAAATTACTGTACTGCCAATTAATTGCTTCTTAATTTACATCAACCTGTTTGGGGTAAAAAAACACGAATCCTAACTTTTCCTCCTTCAGTCTCTGTACAACCTAAAAATGTAACAAAAGCAGGTTTGAATTTAGAAGCTTAATTATAAACTTAGCTAAGTGGATTATAATGAAAGATGTTCCAGCAAGAGAGCTCAGACTGATGCATTATGACTACATTAAGGAAAACACCAGAGAATAGACTTTCCATCAGTAGAACAACTTTAATTACAACAGTGCTGGAGCAGAACTGTTCTGTTAAACAATGCTGCTCTTACTCCTCCTTCACTCTGAGTACTTCCAATGGACTCCATGGGAACACACTTGACTTTCAAGAATATAAAACGAATGAGGTTTGCAGACTCTTCCCAGGAACCTGGTTCAGGAGATCAGTTAAACACAGCTGAAGCAAGACTTGCTTCATTGGCACACAAACATGGGTGATTTACACTCACTCAGAAGAGCAGGAGACTTCCAAGGCAAGGATTCAGGAGTTTGTGCAAGGCACCATCCTGTCCATGACACAGCCACCCACAGCCCCCAGGCCCACTGAGAGCAGAAGAAATGATGCTCAACAACCAAGAGCTCCCCAACATCTCCCGCTACAAACTGCATTCAGTGTGACCCAAGTGAAATCCAAGCCCTGGACTTCTCAATGGTATTTAAGAGCCACAGACCTTTTGGTGCTTTTGATGTTGTATCACCACTCAAAGTAGGGTAATTTACCTTCACAAATGTTCTTCAGGCCATTATCATACCCCTTGCAGCAGGAACAAGTGCAGAGCAATTAAGATCAAAATGCTCAAGACTGTCAATAGGCTTCTCTCCTGAACACAGGCATTGATTTATTTTTTTTTCCTGAGCAGCAGAACATAGAAAGTGTCCAACAACTTTTAAGTAACCTTTTCAGGCTGCTCGTGTACTTTTATATATTTAATTAAATACCAAAAAAAAAGAGGCTGCAGAAACTCAAATCAAACATCTCATCAACACACCAACAATCACCTTAGAAACTTAAAAAGTCCCATTTTTTGGGGGCATAAATAATTTTGAGGGTTATTTTATCTAGGTTATGTTTACAACCCTTATACATTATGACTGAATGCCTACTGCCAGCCTTCTCAGCCTTCACAGCAGAACACAGCCTGGAAGTTCAGTGATTTCTTCACATTATAGCACATCCTTTCTGTAACAACAAAACTTTATAGCTTTGAGGGACAAAAAAAGGGGTTTTTTGTTTATTTTTCAATGGATGGAGAAAAGTTTGAGTCTATTATCAATACACTGCTCTGCTGTAGCTTTTATCATTGGCAATGGATGAACTGAAGGTCCTTTGAAACTCAGCTGTATCTAAGAATTGCTGTCACAGTTGCACAGATCTTGGATTACTGTTAAATTGCAATTAAACAAAGGCAAAGGGAGCTGGCACTACTTCCAACAGCATTTCAGTAAATGCTATTGCAAGTTTTTGTTCAAAGAGGATTACTCTCACTTCACTGGCAAAGCATTGCATATAATGCACATTCAGCAGTATAATACCATTTGAAAAGTAGTATTTGAAATTATTTTCCTTTAAAAAGGCAAACCTGCAAATCAAACTCAGTCGAGAGCCACATCCCTACTTTAGCAGCAGGACCATTCACACGGAAAACAACAGAAAGGTTCAAAGTCACCAATTACAAGGCTGCAGAGTTTCAAAAAAAGAATAAACAACCTCATAACCTCTGCTGCTGGAACAATGGCAGATTTCCTGAGCATTTCCATTAAAGTGCTTTCAGTTCAGAAATTAAATTGCTTTACTGCAGTGATTTTCTTCTGCATTCTGATATTACTTTATATTATTTGACATTAGAACAGCATCACAGGCTGTAGGTCAGAGGTTTTTTTCTCTCCTCACTGGAATGTGGCCACCACGTAGAGTTTATCAATCTTAAACACAAGGTCAGAATAATACAATCAAGTACCACCAGGCATATGAGCTCAGCAAAGACTTGGGCTCTGCTTAGCAGGGAAGGACCATCTGCTTCCCTGCCACAAGGCCGGTGTAGCTGAAGCTCACCTCCAATTTAAATTGTTATATTCTACACATCAACCAGAGAAACACATGCACACACCCAAAACCCCTCACCAAGGAAACAACTGCAAATAGGCAGAAAATCTTACCATTTTAGCCTGTTAATCAGTTCTGAGGAGAGTATGTGGGGTTCAGTTTTCAACTTCTAACCACTGGTGACTTTGGTTAAAATAGCCAGCCAAACATGCAGAGGCCACCCTCAGTACTTCTTACATGTATAATTTTCATTCTGCCGTAACACACACACAGAATCATTTCTTTTCCACAAGATCTGTACCTCTATTTGTAGGTAGTCATTACTATTTTGCCATTTGCACTACCTAGCTGTGGCCCATACCCAAATGAGCTAGTAAGAAGAGACACACACACATCCACAAGACCCATTTCAAAAAAACTCATTTCCAAAGTGCTGAAATAAACATTTATTCCAATGCATCCTTTGCTGTTTATTTCAGTGCACCAAAGAACAAACTTGTAGGAAAGGAGAAAATAAAGAGCACAAAAAAAATACAGAGTTCATCAAGCCCTGACACTGTACCTCCTCATGGTATCAAACACCATCCATGAAGTCTTGTGATGAAGTCTCCTATAACCAAGGCTTCATCACTGCTACAGAATAAAATCCTGTATAAGACAGGTCCCACAGAGCCAGAACATGTATTTTAAATAATTATACCTGGATTTGTCAAAATTAATCAAAAATATGTTGTGATTCCTTAATACTGATTCATTGATTTTCCTTCTATTTACTTTGCAACATTGATGTTAGTGGGGCAGGCAGACACTGTAACCAAAGGGTTAAGAAAACCATATTGCTTACATTAAAAAAAAATAAGATAAAAATAAAGCCTTAGTGAAGGCTAAAAACACATATCAAAAGGCCCAAATATAAATAATGAAGAACCTCTAAAAATTGCTTCCTGAGCACACACAGAGATGCCAATGTGCACACACTGCACTCTGAATTCAGCTTTTACTGACTGCCACATAGATTCCAACTCACCAAGAGCAACCCAGTGCAGTGGGATAAGGTTGTACTGAAAAGCAGCATGTGCTTTTTAGCTGGAATTCATTTTCAGTGACACACAAGCTGCTCCTTTTACCAAACTTCCTCACACTGCCACATGTGGGATGCATGGGAAAGCCTCCAGACCTCCTTTCCCCTGCCATGGCAGTATCCAGGAATGATGTGCCTCTCCAGAAGATGCACACGGCAGCCAAGTGCCACACCAGCACATCCCATCACCTCCTCCAGAGAAGGAAGAGCACCAGGCATGTGCTCCAGCTCAGCACCTGGCCCTGGGATGTGTGCCCGAAACTCGGGCATTCCCAGGCACTTGGCAAGAGCTGCAGAACCCGGTGTAAAAATGTGGGTTTTCCTATCAAAACCCATTCATAATACCTGCACATTTATTCAAAAGTGAACTTGCTTTCAACCCAGGATTAACTATGCACGACAGCAACAAAAAGCTCCAAATTGTCATCGAGGCAGTTAGAAAGGATGACACTACCCTTCAAAGCAGTTGGAGCAACCAGCTGAGTAAAACCACAGATCTAGCCAGGAATTCTGTGATTCTGTTACCTTTGCCATTCCCATTTCTTTTCCCCTGTTGCTGGCTATAGTCCCTCACTGTATTTTATCACAGAGGAAAGTCTTATCTCTTTAGGGTGAAAAATACATTTGCCCTGAACACGATATAATATGATTCGCACGGGGGGGGGGGGGCCCTGACACTGTTGCAGTATTGATACAAAAAATAAACATAATGATATGAACTGCTAAAAGACCTCGTAGTGACACTATTTAAGCAAGGTCAATTGCCTGTGCAGGTTGTTCTTACTGGAGTTCACGTTACATCACCGGTCCCATCATCCTGACCTTCCCTGCTGTCATCCCCATCACAGTTCAATTAACAGAGGAGTCCTGCAGTGGCTTGATGAGCATCTGCTGCCTCTACCCGGCAGTAATTCAATAAGGGAACACCATAGGAAGAGATAATGAGAAGTCAGACCAGTTGTTCTGTCTCCCTCCAGGAGAGCAGATGAGTTTGGTTTATGGGAAAGAGTGTGACCTATGAAAATTATCAGTTAATTTTATATTTCAGAGCTTCAACATGCAACTTAAAGTGTTGTCTGGTTTCTCTGGTGGTGCTGCCCACAAGGATCCAGAACCACTTTTCCTGGTGAGTCCCTGATTAACAACACTTCCCACACCAAAAGGATTAATCTTTTCGAATTTTCTCTCTGCCATCTCCACCAAATAAATGGTTTCTATTCATGCATTCAGCAGTGGTTGGTCTGAACTAAAAAAATTAAACACCTGAGCAGAGAAAACGGGCCAAAACTACTACTGAAATAATTCAGGCAGAGTGAAATTCACACAAGCATCAAACCTGGATGAAACACTTCCACAAAACAAAAATCTCCTACACTGCAGATGGTGTCAGCCTGGGTCTTCTCTCCCTGCCCCATAGGACACACTGGTCATTGGTTCCCAAATTTTGTTTCTCCCTCCATTTCCTTCTGCACCTTTCCAGCAGACACTTCCCTTAACTTCCACCTATCCTCTGACTCTCTCCTGTTGCCTTAGGAACATCTATTCCATCAGCAAAAACTCAGAGCCACCTACAGTCCTTTCATCTCCTATTCCACCACTGGATGTCCCAGGGACTGTATCTGAAGGATATGGCTCTGTGTGGATTTATTTTTGCCAAGTGATTGCAGTGTCCTTATGAGTTTTGCAGCTTTATTTCAACAATCTTATTCACTGAAATAGGACATTAATTTGATTTCAAATACAATTTTCTATTTTATGTCTCCTTAATATCATTAAGGCACAGATTTACTGAAGATGATAGGCATGAGAGGAGAAAAAAGGAAGATACATTTCCTCCCTGAGTTCTGCAAGGTGATCCGTGAACCACAGTGAATTTCCACAGTTGCCCATTCCCACAGCTCCACATTCACAGCTTCATTTGTCTCAAGATCAGCTTCATTTGAGCCACATCCTTTCCCATCACACAATTATCTGCTCTGCCCCAAAGACTGCTTGCCTGCTCTGACCACTCTTCCCTGTGAGTGCAGTCATCAGGGCAGTTCATTCCTCACTCCCAGGACAAGACAGGTTGGCACATCCCTACTTCAGTCAAACCTTCTGCTCAAAGTAGGACCAGACAGCTGCGAATCTCACAAGATACTCGACATTGTCCCCAAATTCTTGGTTTTGTTTCTGTTCCCACCAGAGAGCTCAGTCTCCCAAGCTCATGCAAACTGAGATCAGCTCTGTTTGAGGCTGTGGCTGCCCTCAATCCCAGTGCCACAATCAGGATTTTTCCCCATCTCAATACATCCTCTTTTCTCCATTCAGCTCTGCCATCTCTTCAGTCACCAGTTTCATCACCTGCTGCACATCTCCTCCCGAGCACCTTGTCCTTAATCCTCAAATCCTTTCTATCCTTCACCCTTAATTCTCTCCCATACTAAACTAGTTGATTTCTTCCAAAAGGCAACAGATATAATTTTATTACATCTACCACCTTTTCTCACCTTGTTTTCTTATCTCTTTTCTCACCCTACAGCATTTTGTTCCTTCTTCTAACTAGCCCTTTATTCACTTGCATTTCACTTCTATTTTCTAATTCCCTGGGAGTCATTTTCATCACTCTCATATATTCTTCTCTATTGTTTTTTGCCTTTTTTTTCCCCCACTTGGAGACGCTTGGAAAGGAAAAACTAGACACACTACATTATATCCAAAAGAGGATACTATAACAATTTTACAGTTACAAATAATCAGCATTTAAGAAATCCTGGAATTAAGGTTGCCTTGCAGGAATGTATTAAGATAGTCAGGTTTCGTGATTATATCTATTTTTACCATATTACTAAAGTCTATATTAAAATACAATTTAAATCTATCTTTGACTTCTTTTGCTTTTATCTATTCATCACACTGGCTTTCAACCCTCTCTTAAAGCCTTACTCATACTTCTCTTTGAAACAGCCAGAAAGCACCTGTAAATCCAATAACTGCAATTACAGGAAATGTTATTTATTTCACTCTTTGCAGCTATGTGCACCGTTTAAAAAAAATCTTTTTTATTTAAATATATTGGGTTAAATAACTCAAAATTTGATAACCACGGTATGGACTAGATTCCATCTAGTTAAAGAAAGAATAGACATGGCCTGTGCAACAAATGCTATAGAAGTTAGCCATGTTCACCGGCTACTTTTGATTTGAAGCTGCATCTCAGCCTTAATAGCAAAGTAAAACAGATATAGAACATATATATATATATATATAACTATATATAGTCAGTCATACAGAGCACACCTGTAAGCTGCAAGCAAGGCATATAAAACACTGTTTCAGGAGAAGGATGGAAAACAACTCCAGTGCCAAGACAGGCCTACAGGGGTATTTTAGGAACCCAGCAGTAGGAGGAACCTGCTGAAATTCCTCAGTCCCAATTATCCATACTTGATTTGCACTTTGTCTACTGAAGTTTGGGATGGTTTCAGCAGAAAGATGTTCAAAGACACATCTGTCATACTAGCCAAGGTAAACTCATCACACTTTTGCAGGTTAATATATTTCCCTGCTCTTTTTTTACACTTTTCCCTATTAGCTGAATTAATAAGTCAATGAATGCATAAAGCCTTCTGTAAAAGCACACCCAGATGGATGTTTACCAGACTTCAGCCTTCCTTTCTATGTGTTTCAGAATTTAAATTAAAATTGAGCCAACCTTCTGGAGAAATCAGTGCTGGCAGAAGCTCTCTCTGTGAGTTCACACTAAGAGAAATTAACAGCTTTTGCAGTGAAAAAGCTGTACTTATACCTGAATAAAATAGTCTTGCTAACCAAAAGTATTTAGGACCTCTTTTACAAATACTCTCAGTATTAAAAGCTGCATCTACTCCCACAGGCTTGAATTCCACATTTATTGAACTATTTTACATTCCTGTAGCATTTTCTTCCTTCAGAAAGATAGGAGTCTGAACTAAATACAGGACTTGATAGCAGCAGTAATCCAATATATCTGATTACATAAACAAATCTAAAATTAAATTAGAACTTAAATGGCAGAAATAAATATACTGCAAGCCCTGAGTATTTCTTTAAAAATTGGCCTACCAGGCAATATTTGGCAGAGGTGGTACAAGTGCTGGGTCATGATTCTATGGATATTATTTTCTTTATGTGGTAAAACTAGCAGGGAACTGGGTTACAACTAGAGTTAAAACTCCACTTACTATGTAATTTTTACTCAGTACCTGAGTCCTTTTTAAAGGACTGCAATTGCTTTGAGTTATACAAAAAGATTGATCTGTAGAAAGTGGAAAATGTTTCCTGTCCTACTTTCAAGAGTGGGATTTTGTCATGCCAGCAAATGTTTTTCATAGAAAGGGGGAAAAAACAGAATTTTTGCCCTGTGGGAAGAATTTCCTCTGAATTACAGGAAAACACATATTTGCAAATATCAATACACTTAAAATCATGGGCTCTGCTTTTCCTCTATTTGTTACTTTTCCTGCTAAACAAATTCAGCAGTGATTTGGATTTGGTGTTAATGAATGCCGAAAGCAATTTGGCTTCCTCTTGCCAAGGACCTCCATAAACTGCAGTTCAGCAAAACAAGACAATCTTCTTATCCTGTGTAAGAGCTCAATTAAATCATCATTTTAACATAATCCTATTTAGTGGCTCTCACATTTTCTGTCCTCATGCTAGTGATGTTAATGGCTTTAAAAAAACAAGGAAAGTGAATATACAGAGATGGAAGGGAAGGACAGAAGAGAGGAAAATGCAGCTTCTATTTCACTGAAGATCATTTCATGGCAGAAAAAAAACAAAACAACAGCAAATCAGAACCAAAGAAGCCCAAACTCAGAAGCATGGAAACAGCCTGCACAGAACATAAAATCCAACAGTTTTCCTAGACCCCAACCCAATCTTTCAAACACAATACAGTGTGAGTTGAGAAAAACTGCTCCAACCAAAGACTACCAAGCAATTTTCCAAAGTTTGCTTGCTTCAATCTGCAATGCTTACTTAAAGGTCAACACCTTGCTAAGGAAATCAATTATGACTACAACAAACATTCAAAAAACCACACAAGAGGGCTCTAGAACACCCCTGAAATGCACACAGCTCTTTATGCAGAAGCGACTAATCTCCCAGAGTACTATGTAAATTGGTTAAGCTTAAGAGTTGCATTTAAAATTATCCTCAATATCCATTACAAAAGAGAGGTACCTACCCACTGATAAATTAGCAATTGTAATAAGGGACTGTAAGGCTAAGGGTAAATTGATTGTTGTTCCTAATTTTCCCTTTATTTTAATCCAAAACTCTCCAAACTGCAAGAAATAAAAGTATAGGCGAGAGGGTGAGCAAAAAGCTTTTGACTGCATATAAAACATCTAAAAATAGTGCTTCAGTATATTTCCATGTGCTGGAAACAGCAGTGAATATCATCTATATAAATCTATTCCTAGCAGAGGTTTTCAGCAGCATCCAAGACTTGAGAATCAATTGTAAATTTGTATTTTAGATTAATCAATAAGAAAAAGCACAAGACATGCTTTAAACAATATGCAGCATTTAGCAGGCAGGCAGAGCTATGCACCATCTCATACAAAATAGATAGAGACATTATTACAAGCCATATATTTTTAATCTTAAGGAATTTTTTTGGGAGGAGCTTAAAAAAACTGCTTTTAGGAAACCACTTGAGGTTTGTTAGTGATGTAAGCCCCTGCCAAGGCTGTGGGTGCAGGATGCACACGGGGGATCTGGCTGGTGCCTGTGGCTCCATGGGCAAGGCTGGAACCCACACACACACAAAAGGGAGGGTTTTCCACAGATCCCCGTGATGTGCCAACACCTCCAGCAGCTGAAGAGCTGCTCTGGAATATCAATGTGTGCCCTACCTTCAGATGAACGAGCTGTCAGCACAAGGGATGAAAAAGGCAGGTTCATAACGACACAGAACGTAGAGGAGCTGCAGATTCCTTTGCCAAGCCCACCCTGAGAGAAGGTCACCTCAGCAAAGCCATGAGGACTCTCCAAGTTCAGATCAATGCTGCCAGGCTCACTGAAGCAGCTGTCACTCTCAACACTCAATAGTCCACAGATCCCACAGGAATAAGTGACAGATGTCACATCTCCCAAAAGTGAAATGATGATAGCATATACTCAGGAACTGATGGCCAGCTCAAAGGTGCTTCTCTTCTCTGCTGGCAAGATTGATGGCTGGTGTATCTACAGGGGAGCAGCACTAAATCCATGAGGGAACATTACAGAGACACTGATAGCCTATCCTACACCAACAAGAAAAAAGGACTTTTTCTCCTCTATTTCTGCATTAGGCCAACTGCTATCAGATATTTGAATGATGACCCTGGGAAATTATTCCATCTCTAACAAAACTTGTACAAGCATCAGAATCAGACTGAGCAAAACCATCTCATTCTGATGCCAGTTTGTCAGATTTTTGAAGTAGTACACCAGGGTCAGGGAGCCACCAAGACCCCTGAACAGGACAGCAGCATTGCTCCAGGCAAGGGAAGGTCTTTGCATCAGAGGCAGCAGGACTCTGACCCTCTGTAAGGTGCATCACTTGAGATGAAACCTCTCAAGGCCTCTCAGGGATGGAAGTGCCAGTAAATAGTCATGTACCAGCTCCAGTGAATCTCCTAAACATCTACCTGCATAGCTTTGTTATCTCTTGGCAGCCTAACACAATCTTGCCGTGCCCTGCACACTCCACCAGCAAACACCGAACCTTAACACAATCTGTGATTTGAGACAGAACAAATGTTTCCATTTTTGTGGTGTTTCAGTGCTCACTTTATGCACCCAAACTGATATACAGACACTGGAACACAGGGAAAACACTGCTCATTTCCTCCCTTCACACATTTGCTGTATTAGGCATCATTGTTTATTAATGCAAAACAACTAGTAGAGAGAAATAACTCCAAAGTCAACTTTCCCTTTTGTCTCGCATAGTATTTCTCATCAGAGAAGAGACAGGAGTTGCTCTCAGAGCTAAAAATAAACATAATATTCTATGAAAACAGGTTAATTAGGAATGAAGTTACAGCAGTGTAATTCTTGCTGCTTTTGTACATATGCACTTCTCTAAGTACCCTCATGCAAGTCTATACCTTAACAGCTCTTCAAACACACCCACCAGAATCTGCTCAGCATCCATGCTTGTTTCTATTCTAATACAGAGAAGTTTCTGTAAATTCAAAATCCATTCAAAGGTTGTCTGCTACGGTTTCATTAACTTCTGAACAAATAGAGAGTTTGTTTTCCCCCAAAATTTGTAATTTTATTTTCTGTAATAAACACTGACAGCGCTTAAGGAGATCACTGTGCACATCCAGTCTCACTTCCTGCATTAAACAGACCAAAGACCCATCCTGAAAATACATGTATCCATGCAAAAACTTCTACTGAAGCTATGATGTGTACTTTAAATATGGATATCACTTTGCTTTGAAAGTGTTAAGAGTTGGGAAATAAGAAATTGTGTATTTATGTAAATCCTCCTTGCAGTTAAGCACCATTTATAGCTATAAATTTGAATTTTAAAGTACCAAATTAACAAACAAACAGGTATGTAAGCAGTGAACCCTGTCTCTTCTGTACATTTCCATTCCAATACAGCAGTATGAGTCTGACTGATGGAAAAAAATGACTAGGGGGGAAAAAATCATTCTAACCTTTTTAGGACTACCCTCAAATGTGACCAGTGATTTCAGGTGCCCCTTACAAGACACAGCAAATGGGCTGGGATTGCAGAAAGCAGGTGATGAGAAGCTCCAGAAGCCAGACTCTTTTACAGGCATCTTGGAGAAATGAAAAAGAAATGTATCCAAAATTATTCACATTACATACACTACTGCAAGTTCTCTTCTGATTGCCTTAGGGGGGTTAAAACAGCAGCCTGTGAAAAATAAGGGTCCATCAGGCTCCTTGTGATTTCCAGACATGCTCAAAAAAAAGGTTATGCTTATATATAATCCTGACATGCCAAGTGTTATTTGGGGATTTAAAAAGACATTGTAACAATCCTAATAAAAGCCATTATATATTGCTATAGGATATGAAAAATAATAAGATAGATTAAAAACGTTTTCAAAGAGCCCAGCTTGTGCAAACACCTAAGCTTTTGTAAAGAAGTGACTCCCTTCTGACAGGATCCAGTTCAAAAAGTCTGCACTAGAGGAGAGGCTGAAGAGGAAGGAGAAAAAACCTACAGAAATTATGTCTAGACAGATCTGGTGCATACACTTCTTAATTAGTGTAATATATATGAATTTTTCATGACAAAAAATTCAACTTCTTTAAAGAAAGAAAATCAGTATGAATTAAAAGCTCTCTCTAAATCTTTCTTTACAAGACTACAAGGAGCATTAGATAAATCCTGTATCAAAGGAATTTATGCCATTTGATATGAAGTATTACAATACTGGACCCGAGTCTGCCATCACTGAACTCAAATGAAATATTTTAGCAACCTAATCCACTTAAAACAAATTCCTTGGTTAAAACTTGTTTCACTTTATTTCCAGAAGGAAAACTGCCTTTCTGGATAAAGCCCTGGAGCACGTAATGTATGCAGATGTGCAGTCATGTACATACAATATACTCATTAATGTACTTACTGAATGTGTTTATCAATAACCCCATTTCCCACAGCCTCTCAGAAACATCACAGCAAGAAAACACATATGCATTGCAGCAAACTGCAAAGATGGGAGGAAAAAATCTATCAGAAATCAAGTTGACACATTTGTTTAGCATGACTCCTCAGTGCTCCAGTGCCTCAAACAGAAAAGTGGCCTCTTGCATCTCAAGTTTGGTTTCTGATGTAACAAAGTATTAAGAGAACTATCAAAATGAAATCTGAAGAGTAGCTACCCATCCTCCTTGCTAAAAGTTATGGTCTCATTTTAGAAGCAATTAACTCAAGTGCAATCCCATCAGAGAGAAAAATGTAAATCTTTATTTCCTTTATGGTTTTACCTAATTAAGAAGGTGTCTCATGGATGTACTGAAGGATTTGTATGGATGCTCCCTAGACGCTTCCCTCCAGTTTCCAACACAACCTCAGCTGGTTCATCAGCTCACCAAACTCCTTCTCACACCCTCATTCTCCACTCAGGTAGCAGCAATAGATGGGATGCCCACCACACGTGGAATGCTCACCACACACAGGATGGTGCTGCCTTCCCACCTGTGGGAGCACTGAGTTTGTGTCTGCTCCAGGCAGACAGCAGCCCCCACTCCACACACAGAAATGTAATTGCCTTTGACACACCTACCACCATGAAATTTGGTTCAGACCACGCAGCAAGAACACAGGCACGCACAGTCCAGGCTAAAAATAAAATTTAATAATACATTACACACAAGCTCATAATCAATTAGCATATATAATTTGGCAACACATTCCATATTATTTGATACAAAATTGATTGTCTGCAACTGGCATGGTACAAGACCTACAATTAAAATTAATCACTCCTAATACAATAGGAAAAATATTTCCTCCATATTCCCCCTACAGTGCACCACTACTTTATTTCTTTTCTTTAAGGACCCAATCTGTAAATTGTGCTACTATATCAGAATCTCCTTTATCTCAGAAGAGGAAGTTTTGTCTCTTTCATGGTGGCAGCATAAAATCTGCAGACATCACCTTGAATGCATCCTAAGAGATGCTCAGAAATCCAACAGAAAATTAAAAGCACCTGAACACATCTTAATGCTTTAGAAGAGCACAGTGTGGGGAGAGGGAGGAAATTATTTTTTAATATAAACCTGATGTTTTACATTAAAATACCCAGTACAAAACTGCAAGACAGGACTACGGCAATGAACCCTGAATGAGCATCCAGGCCAAGCTCCAGAGCCCCAGGGAGCCATAGGGGCACAGATGGTTTGAAGTAACATCCACTTCTGAATCTGCTGGTGCAGGTGAAGCTCAACAGAGAAAAACCAAACCTGGTACTCCTGGGGTGCTGAGGGAGGCAGCAACAACAGCCCTGTCCTTGCACACCTGCAGTTATGGGGTGGATGGTGGAGCTCCCCAAGCTGGCACCTGAATGCCCTGGAGCCTCCTTGCTGAAGGGACTGCAGGGACCCTGCTGCCACCCCAGGGCAGGAGCTCCATGAGTGAGCCAAACCCAACTTTGTCTCTGCCAGCCCCAGCTGGGGTGCCTGAGCACAACCTGCTCTGCAGCAGCTCTCCCACACCAAACGGCTTTCCCTTGCTCCTCACAGCAGTTAAGCAGCACACAGAAAACTGAATCATAAGGGGAGACATCACACACTGCAGTGCTAGGAAATCTTCCTGTCTTTTGAAAGAAACTTACTGCTGAAACCTTAATTTGAGGGAATTGAAAGCCTCATAACAATTTATGTTGGATTAAGGTTCCTGCCCAGTTAAATGCCAATACTGACAGTCCTAGATGAGTTCCCATCTTATGACCAACCATCAGCCACATGCTTACAGGCACACTGTATTTATCTACCTTCCCTCACTGCAGATTACATTCCTCAGGGGATGCAAAATCTCACAACCCAACTAAACCAGCTGAGAACTATGCTCAATCTTCCAAGCACCTCCAGCAGCTGATGGGCACCTTCACTCCTCTCAAAGTTTATCAACACATCAGTTTCTTCAACTTGTGGATGACATGCGTAAGAAAAATTAGCATCTCTCTGAAGTCATTCTTGAGTTGGCCAGCTAAGCCACTGGCCATCTTCCCATCAGCCAGTCCAAACAATTGCTGGAAGACCACTGGCTCACATCAGCTGGAGCAGGCATCCTTCAGCCTCATCCATTCTCCCAAGTTCATAGAAAAGTTCTTCTAACTTTTGGGAGTCCATAACCTTGGTGTGAGATGCCATTCTCTGTGAAGGAAGAGTCCCCCTGCTCCCTGAACAATGAGCCATCCCTTGCAGCAGGATCTGCCCATCACCACTCCATCAGCAGCATCAGGCAGGGAACAAAATGTCAGGCTGACACTAGTAAAGGTTTCACGCTTAATGGTCACATTTGAAACGTGTCACAAAGGAAAAATATCAAAGTGTACCTGAAATTTTAGTCCGTCTTCAGCTGCAGATTCCTTTCACAGCATCTTTGAGCTACCAGCAGCGAAGATGAACTCAGCAGCACTTCTGCCCTGCAGTGTTCCATTACCAAACCAATCCCTTCCCACCACTGTCCTGTCATGCACCACGTCTGAGCTGGAGACCAGGACATAGTGTTGGGGCTGGGCACCTGATGCTTCTTTCCTGGGGATGGAGCTGCTGTTCTGGCTTTTATCTCCACTGCCTCTCTCCCATCAAAGCAAGGCTCTTCACCCTCACCTGAGCCTGCTGCCCAGACAGCTGTGATTAGGAATACCTCCCATCCCCTGTCTGCAGAGCTGCATTACACAAATGCAAATGTTATTCAAGAACAGCCTCTTCTCATGCACTCTCACAAACATAGGTATCTCTCCTTTCCCTTCTAGCCTTCTTCATTTCCATTTTACTTTTAATTTGCATACTTCTTCCAGCCTGGTTTTAGCTCATTTACCTCACTACAAATGATTTATAAAGTTTAACAGTAATCATGTATCATTGTCGACATACATATGTTTGACTAGACTCACAGCATAGTGCTTGTTTTAGCTACTCAAAAATTATTTGCTATATAACACAGATGATTCACTTGATATCAGTGTTTCTGATAATGTATTGTCTGCACTGAGAGCAAGGAACCATAAGACAAACCTGAAGAAAGATCTGGCCACCTTCAGTGATAATTCACTGCTTCTCCTTCTTGCAGAAGCACTGATGTATTTTGTGTCCAATCTCTGACACCTTTTAGGGGCTCTGTCTGAGAAAGCCCTTTTGGGCAGAACCTGTCCTCAAGAATTATCACCATGTCCTCCTTTCTGTAACTAAACAATACAGACCATCTAAATAGGCACACCCACACTATGACACAAGTTTGCCAACAACTATCAGCTAGTCCTTCAGCAGACTCAGGCTGCTCCTGGGATAAAATTCCACTCCTGAAAATCAGCCTCACTGGAGAACATATCTATTTGTCTGAGTTGTGTTAAATCCTGAAGCCTTAACATTTCTCATTTCAAGTTATCAGAGCTCTGGAAAACCCATGAAACATCAAGAGCCATCACCTGTGCTCCTGCAATTCACATGTGTTATCACCTATCACACCACAGCATGGAGCAGCCTTCTCCTGTGACCTTGAAGTTACCTCTTCCTCCTGAGAGACAAAGAGCATCATTTTAATGAAGTGGTGGCAACTTCTGGAACCCCAAATCATATTGATTTTTTCATGTCTGTCTTCATACATCTGTAATCCCCAATGACTCCAACATCAGTATCAGACAGCACAAGCATTCATCTTTCAGTTTGCTGTCGAGTGAAACGCCAGCAGCTGACAGCCCTGGCTCCGTGGGCATCTATCTGCAGTGTAACACTGCTAAATGGAATCTGATTCTGAAGCTGTCTCAGTTGGCATTTTTTTATTTCAACACCTTCTTCATTACTTTATTGGCTTAAAAATAATGGTGACTGCCAACGACATGTCCGAACTCACACTTCTCTGCAAAGTCCTTAAGTTCGTCTCTAAAACCGTGTCATACTGCTGGATGTTCTTGAGTTGGTTCCACCTGGGGATCAGCAGCATTTTTGTCCCGTGTTTAGCTACAGTATAACCCAAGCTGCCTGGAGGAAATAGGAGCAATACCACAGACTGTACAAAACTTTCCCAGCCTTTTCATTTGCTCATCAGCACCTGTAGTATCATTACCAGAGCCCTTGGCAGTACTGGATCTGTTTTTCCCACATCTGCAAAAGCACCAACAACCTCTGCAGTCACTGAGCATCTGAGGCAGCACAGATGAGCATCTGAGGCAGCACAGAATGTTTAAGGCTTTTCCTCCTGTTGTTGTGGGCCCTTTAATGACAATCCTGACACATGATACTTCTGTGCTCTCCTATTTTTGGCTGTCTCTTTTTAAAGTACAGGCCTACCAGCCACCATTCCTTTCCCTGTCATGGCTCATATTTACTTTCTCCAAACTTCCTAATCTAACAAAAAAAAAAAAAAAAAAAAAAAAAAAAGGAACACAGAAAAAACAAAAAACAGCCACACCAAAAAAAAAAAAAAAAAACACCAAACCTTTCTTTAAAACAAACTGAAGGACTGAAGAACCAAAGAACCAGCTGCTTACACAGCCATGGACAGGAGCAGTTCGCACACCACACACCAGAGCTTGGGAAGCACTTTTCAAGGAGAATCCATCTGCAGTAACTAACTCACTTAGAGCTCTAAAGCAGCCTTTTCCTTCACAGGAATGTAGGGAAGTGTTTGTTACATGGAGTCTGAAATTCAGCCTGATGGGCTTACTGCCAGTTTTTGTACAACATGTGCATAACACACCACTGGTGGCCACCGTGCAGTTTTAGGTGTCAATCATCCCTGATTTATAAGATAAGATGTGGCTCTAATACCCAGTTCCTCAGCCCAAGCACACACAGCACCTCTGGCCCAGGATGGAGAGAAGGAGGACCAGGAGGAAGGACATACCTTTCTCATCTCTTACTCAGCCCACAGCTCAAGACTTTCTCTTCAGCAAAATCAATTCTTTTTACACAGGTTTGACAGCAGCAGCCTGAAGGCAAGGAATCCATAATCCACCATGCCCAGATCCGTGTTTCAGTGCCCAGCCAACACACAGATCCACCCATCACCTGGGCTTCCCAGAGCTGCCACTAGTGCTGGGATGCTGCTCCACAATTTCAAGGAGCTCACGTAAAAATTGATTCAGCAGAAGCACAGATATCTGTGTTTGTGCTGTCTATAAAAGATAAGCTGAATGATTTCTGATGACCATCTCTTAGGAATGGCTATTTAACATTCCCACTTCGACTGTAATTTCCATCCATTATTTACCAGACCCTGAGCTGTATTTGCCAATGGTTAGAAACATTATTTAAATTACAATACCGTGTCAACAACCACTACATTGCAATGTGGCATTTTGTAACACGCAGATTTGATAGGAGAAGACAAATTCAAGCTTAAAAACTATTTTGTACTGAGATACAGCATAAAGCATCTCGCTCAGGGAGTAGAGACTGACAAGTAGGTGTCTGAACAACCATTTTGAAAAGGATAAGAAACTAACTAAAATCCAACCAGCACAGCGAAAAATACAATTCAAAAAAAGGCACATCCTTCCCTTTTCTTTTTCTCATTTGTTGGCTCTCATCTAATACTCCTCAAAATCCCATTTGGAAAGGTTTAAAACCTGCCTCATTGCTTTTTTGTCTCAGTATATGTATTAGAGCTTGCTTGGTTTCTTCTTCTACTCTTCTCTTTCTTCCTAATTTCTTTGTAAAATGTTAGCAAACCTTCCAGGGAGTAGAATAACTGTCAGAACTGGAGTGTAATCTGGCATATTCCTACCTATTAGGATTAAACTATGTTTGACCCCCACGAGGTGGGCTCTATGTGGTTAAAATTAATGAGTCAATTATTTCTAGCCAAGGTAAAAGGCCCCCAATTGTTTCACTATTTCAGTATTAACCATCACGCTCCTTCAGCAGCATTTGACACCCATAAAATAATTGTGAGCCATTTTTCAGTAAGACTCCATGAACATTAGCCTTACTCCAAAAAAAATACAAAAAAATCCCTGAGATGAAAAGGAAATGGGATAAGTTAGAGCCATTGGCCTTAAAGCTTTTCATTTGACGAAGTTATGTTCCACAAGATATTGTGCAGTACAGCACCATCAATTGCTGCTGTTCCCCCAGGGATCTGTGCTTACAGCTCCAAACATCAGCACGTTAAGGCACAGACAGTCCCCACAGGGAAGAGAAACCCACACACACAGGCAGACTTCTACACAAGGAGCTCTTCCAAAGTTTGCAGGTCTCTATTCCAACAGACTTCTCCCAGCACAGCTCAGTACTTGTTACTGTTGAATTCAGTCATGGCTATTTTAGTGCAGCTCACAGAAGCACAGTGAGGGACCAGGTGATGCTCTGCTCCACCACTCTTGAGCAAAGCCTAACAATTGGCTCAGGAGCTGTGTTCGTGCTGTGACACCTATGCTCAGCAGAACAGGGAATGCAGAACTCCTGACAGAGCCTGGCTGGAGGAATTCAGCCATTTGCTTAAGGTCAAATCACAGGTTTTTTTAAGCTTTTCGAAGCAGGGGCAATGGCAAGTTCCTCTGAGTAATGTGTGTCTAGGAAACTTCATGTGAAACCTCTATCTATGCAGTAGAGGGTGTACACCACATAAAAACCACTGTCTTCCTTAGGAGCTGTTTAAGGGACAGGATTTCTGGTCTACAAAGACACCTGAAAGAATGTGGAGATGCACATCTTTGGAATCTCCACATCCTAAAAACCCAGAGTGTAATGTCACTTTAAGAGCTGGTCCAGACTTATATTGAAAAAATCTTTAAAGTTCTCAATATATAAGCTTATGTAAGATGGACTTTAAAGCAGCAGCTTTTATAATATGCACTTCAGTTCACCAGAGGTAATCAGTAGACATTTTTAACGAAGTTCATTATAAACCCTTTTAAACATGAACTACATTTGAACTTCCATATCTTATATGGCAATGATTCGTTTCAGTTACTCTCTTAATCCAAATAAAGAAAATGGATCAGCCATAAAGCCCTCCAAACCAGGTAATCAGAGTAAATGCTTTAAATTGAGGCAGAGCTGAAGTCAGACTTTAGGCTTTGGTCTGATTTGAGGAAGTTAGTTTTGCTGCTTTGCTCAATTTTAGCTGAAAGTGTAAAACACAGAAGCATGGCTTGCTCTAGTTCTGGTCCCCAGCCCTAGAGCTGGTTGTCTGAGCTTCACTGATGGACATCACCAGCCCAGGAGAAGGACTGCCACACCTTGGGAGCCTCCAGAAGAATGGGTTGTTCCACCTCCCTAGCCATGCCTGCACTCACCTTCTGCTCAGTTCACCAACAACAGCACTCATGGGAGCTGCTGCACACCTGTCATGAGACCCACAGCAGAGGCAAAGGAGCAGCTCCCAGGATGTGTCAGGCACACTGGTACAGCATCCCCCAGCTGCTGCACAGGGGCTCCCCAGGCCCTTTTTTATTTTTATGGCAAGTGAAAAGCATCTCAGTGCCCCAGGAACCTCTGCCACGTTCACTGGAGCACAAGGGTGATAAAAATGGCAGAGCTGCTCTTGGGCAAAAACATTCAGAGAAGCCACACACTGCTAATGGGCACTGCTGTGTGGGAGAGGGAGTACAGCTCAAATTCAATAAACCACCACCCACAACCCTCTGCCCTGATTTGGGGAGGAGAGGCCTCAGTGCCCTATAAATCAGCAATCAGAGCAAATGTCACCTGTCCCAACTATAGAACTGCTGCATTCTGGAAAGGTTTTGCTTCATCTTCAACAACAGCAGGATCAATCCTATCAGATGTGAACTTCCTGGAAGAGTGGTAGCCGCAAGGTGACACTCCCTAACTAAACTTGCACTAAGCACTTTGCAGTAATCATACTCTAAAAGTAAATAAAACTGCTTTTAAAAGTTAACAACTTTTTCTTTTTGCATGAGCCGTCTTCAGAAACACTACGATTAATAAAAGCCAATCAGACAGCTATTGCAAGAAAAAATTATGTGGAGTTTAGTTATCACATTTCCTTGGGGAAAGAGTTAGAGATTTTAATATGACTTTATCTCTTAGCATTGAATTCAAGATCCAATCAAACAAAATAAAATGCAAGCTCCCTATTACTTCCACATAGCCTTTAGTTTTAAAAAAACAATATTTAAAATTTAACAGAATATAAAACTAGCCAAGCTGGAAACACACACATCTTGCCAGGGCTCTAACAAGGGGTGGTTTCCTTCATTAAGCACAGTAATAACAAACTTGTGAAGTCTCTATGCCCCCCACTAAGTATGTGGCAAGTTAATGAGACTGCTGAGGGTCCAGCCTGTGGCCACAGCAGAGCCTCTGCGTGTGAGATGTGGCTGATGCCACGTGGCACCTTATCCCTGACTGCAGAAACATCCATCAGGAAAACAGAAGGGAAGACGGACAAAAACTTCCCACAGCCACCTTTAGCTATCAGGAACAAGGTAGAAGACATAACATTAAAGTTAATAATCAATTCTGCAGAATTTATACTTAATCAGTCAGCAAGTGATTGCATTTAGTGCAACGGGGAAACCAAAAACTGTCTGTAAAATATTTTGTCAACGACAAGAAAGAGTCTTTAGGAAAACTTCCTAAATCTTATCTCCTTGCTTAGACTAACCAAATAAATGCATTTATACGTTCTTTTGGATCAATGGCAGAGGAGGAAGGGGAAACAACCAGCACAATGTGAAAGAGCGAGCAGAGGTGGGGTGGCATGGATTGTGCAGGGGCAGCAGCTTCACAGTCTATGGTCCTGAGCTCTTGGTAGTCACCCCAAGATCAACCAAAAACTGCAATTAAAATTCCTGTGTCAATGAAAACTTAGATTTATTTGCATCTATTCAAACCTGTTATCTGCAAAATCTACTGCAAGTGTTTAACTTACTGCCCTGTTTATAACATGGCTTAATTAGGCCCCAAGGGTGACTTTTAATCTAATTTACACCAAATAGATCCTAAATCACCAGCACTCACACAGATATACTCCAGAGTAAACAAGGTAAGAAGTCACACAAAATGCCTAACACAAACATTTTTGTTTCCTGGGTTTGTAATAGCCAAAATCTTCTATAAACTCCTCTCAAGTGAAGTTTTAAATCGTTTTTTCTCCACAGACTCAATTCACCACTTTGCAGTGCAGTCTACAACCTGCTGCTTTAACCTACAAAAACTGCAGGTACAGGGCACTGCTGCTCTACAATCACAGAACTACTGACAAGATGGAAAAATTAATCCACGCAGAGTGCCACGCTGCTGCTGACAGACTGCTAATGGTTTAGCTGACTTAGGTTAAAGTTTGTGTGGCTGTTTCTGTGGCCAAGCACAGGTGAAGCAGCGCTGTCCCCCAGGTCACCTCCGACACAGCCACTGCTCAGGTGCACAGGGCAGGGCTTCCTCCTGGTCAGGGTCCATTAAAGAAATTAGTTCTTGCCTGATCTGAGCTCACTTTAGGAATGATTCCCAGCTCCAAGTGGGATCAGAGCCCTGCCTTCTTTCTGTTTGCATTTTGCTTGGGGCAGATAAACACTGCTGCAGGGGACACACAGGGACCTCAAAACCTCCCTTCATCCCTGCTCCAAAGCCACAGACTCCTCCAGTCCTGCTGCCAGCAGCGCTGCCCATCGCCTGGAAAGGCAGGACAAGGTGTCTGACACGCTCTCTTCCTGTGCCCCAGAGGAAGGCATTATCTGCCCAATAAACCTGGTTATCTGTTGAACAGACAAGCCAGAGTCCTGCGAGCCTCCTCAAAATCAGGTTGGGCACGTCCCGGCAATTGTATTACACGGCGCTGCCCGATTCATCTTTTTATTCAAAACCACTCTTTACAGAAGACAAATGAAAAGCTGAAACAACAGAATCCCTCATTGCTCCCAGCATTCTTCATTGCTAGCAAAACTGTTCCGGTAACAGTGGAAGACAAATGAGATTATTTCAAGGCTGCAGGCATAAATTATGAATATAAATGCTATGGAATAGGTTCCTTCCCACTGCCCCTTCTCACATGCGGTCAGGGAAGCAAAATGTGTGCAGGGAGATGAACAGGATAAAGCCAAACAGCATTTTAAGTCTTGCCCTCAGCAACTAACACTTGATGCATATATATGTGTGTGTGTGTATTTCTTTATTATTTTATTTATTTTTAAGATTGTGCCTGGGCAAAACCCCTGCTTTCAAATTTTTTCTCATTTCTCAACACCTGGGCAATTAAAATTAAAGCAGAGGTTCACTTTACACCACCATAGCCCTGGAGTCCCTCATTTTTTAAAAAGTTTGCTCTGTAAAGCCTGAAACACACAGTGCTCTGGGGTTTTTTCCCCATTATCATTTTTCAAAGCTTGGCTCTGGGTTTGGTTTGGAGGGGTTTATTTGTCTTTAATTTCTATGCTAAAGTGCTGAGAGGTACAATAAGAATAGGTGCACACTGTTAATATTGCGACTTCTCTGTGGATTTATTTGAAAAACAGTAGAAAGACTAAAATGAGTAAAGACTGTAGTTTTCCTCTTCATTAAACTTCTCCTCATCCATGCATAAACACCTAATTCTCCACTGAGCTTCCCAGAGTATTAAAGTCATTTGAGAAAAAACGCAGACAGCATCTTACTTACACTTTGTTGTACAAAAACTCAGTTACAGCTCTGCAGCAGGACAGCAGCAGCAACAGGCACCCTGCTTGGAAAGGAAGGTTATCCAGTTGACAACCAGGCTGGAAGTGTTCCAGAAGGGACGACAAGACAGCAGACGACCTTCTTCCAAGAAATCCAATCCCAGACTCCTAGCTGGGTTTGGGCTGGAAGGGACCTTAAAGCTCATCTTGTTCCAACCTCCTGTCATGGACAGGGCCACCCTTCTTTAGACCAGGTTGCTCCAAGCCTCATCCAACCTAGTTTTAAACATTTCCAGGGGTGGGGCAGACACAGCTTCTCTGAGCAGCCTCTTCAGGTGACCCTGGTCCTGTCACTCCAGGTCCTTGTCCCAAGTCCCTCTCCAGCTCTTTTGGAGCCTCTCTAGGCATTGGAAGGTGCTTTAAGGTCTCCCTGGAGCCTTTTCTTCCCCAGGCTGAACAGTCCCAGCTCTTCCAGCCTGTCCATAGCAGAGGTGCCCAAGGACTCAGAGCATCTCCGTGTTCTCCTCTTGACTTGCTCCTTGTCCTTGGACCTGCTCCATAACCCTTGCACTCCCTCCAGGAAAAAGCAGCAGGGCAAGGAAGTCAATGAACCTCTGTTGGAACAGCACACCCAGCCCTTCTGTAGGGCAGCTTCTGAATACTGAGCACACAGGGGAAGCTGGAGGAGACACAGAACACTCCAGGGAGTACAAGGACACTGAGCCAAGGCACGGGGACAGAAATGTGCACACAGCGCTGAGGCTCTCCAGAGCTCACTCATGAACCCATCCTAGGGGATGTCCTACTGCATCCTAGGGGATGTCCTCCAAAAATAAATTGTTTTGTGATTGCCAGTGCTAAAGTATAAGCTTCAGTTTATTTTTTTAAACTTCTACGGACCTGCTGTCAAGCTTTCCTCTCTTACAGCTGAACAGCAAGACCCTAGCAATTATGAAGTTGTTTTAAAGTTGTAGCTCGCTTTGGAATGCACACGTTACTTTGATTCTGACAACCATGGTAATCACAACTTTCTGCACTTAAAATGTATCCCTGGATTTAACATTGTATCTAGAAAAATAAAGCAATAGCTTAGAATTAGGTTTAATCCATCAACCCTTTAGTTCAAGGCTGGCTGAACAAAATAATGAACATGTGGTTATGGAAAAAACAATGCACTGAATGATTATGGATTGAAACCTGAAAAAAGCAGTACTTTCAATAAAATATTACTTCTTAAAATCTATGAGTTGCATTGATTATACAATCTCACAGCATTTTTTTCCCTACTTAAATATTAAAAATCACATTAAAAAGTTGAGGCATTAGTTATGGATGTTGATTGCTTTGTTCTAAAGTCAGCAACAGTTGCTCTGCGAAGCTTCTTCAGCCTCAGGAAACATTCACCCATTTGACTTTCACCACACCATTTGCACAGAAAATAACAACTGCCACAGAAACAACTCTACAAAAATAAATTTCAAGAAATATTACATTTGAGAATTCTGCCTTTTATGTGACAGCTGGAGCACAGCAATGTTTTGAATGGAAGCAGCAGTCCATGCCTTTATCCAAATATTCTGCTCATGGATCCCAGCCTTTACTCAGGTAAAAGATTCCTGTGATTATGTTAAGCATGGACTATCACTAAGATAAACCAATAAAAGCCAATTAATGCCACAACATACCACATGTGGTTTATATACAACATTTCTTTGGTGGCTACACACAAAAGTGAGCTGTTAGTTCTAGCAATTAGCAGTTTTCATGCTTTGTTAAGGTAATGGCGCTAACCCAGAGAGAGAAAGGTAATTCATGAAGGAAGATCCCACCATGGCCATTAGCAACCCAGCCAACAAACTGCTGCTCTCCTAAAAAACCCACCACAGCAGTGCACAATCCAGAGACATCTTCTCAGGTAAAATTTAAATATAAGCCAACATATTTAAGATAATGCAGCCATCTCCACCATCCCACACCACCTGCAGCTTCCAGTAAACACACGAAATACTCAAGCTTTGCTGTTATAGTTCATGACATTACCCAGTACCTCACTAAAATCACACATCGGTAACTCTGAGCAGGCATTTAATAATTTCAGTGCAGGTTCTGTCACCAAAGTTTTGCTGTTGTTTCAGACCAAAAGTTAAAAGCAGTGAAAATCCAACAGTCTCCCACTCACACTGCAATCTGTATTTAAATCATGGGAGATGAACTTAGAATCACAAAATGTTTTGGGTTCAAAGGAACCTTAGAGACCATCTCGTTCAAAATTCCCTGCCATCAGCTGGGATACCTTCAACGAGACCAAGTTGCTCCAAGCCCCATCCAGCCTGGCCTTGAACACTTCCAGGACATCCACAGCTTCTCTAGGAAGCCTGTGCCAGGCCTCACCACCCTCACAAGAAAGGATTTCTTCCCAATATCCCATCTAACCCTGCCCTGTCAGTGTGAAGCCGTTCCCCCTTGTCCTACCACTGCATGCCCTTGCCCAAAGTCCCTCTCCAGCTCTCTTGGAGCCCCTTCAGGTACTGGAAAGAGCTCCAAAGTCTTTAAGAGCCTGAGGATCAGTCATTAACCTTCTTCCCAACAGTTCAGCACTGGCTCAGCTCAGCTACCATATGAGATGTTAACAGTCATGGTATCTTTGCTAAAGGTTAATCACATCAATTCCTTTTTTCTGAAGCAGAGATAAAGATCTATTGGACTGTTCATTGCTCCTCTCTCAAAACAGAGGGGAGATTGCTGAGAAAAATCTTCAGTTAATCACCTGGAGGAATAAAAAAAAGCAGGGAATTTTACATTATTAATGAAAATCCAGGCAATTAGATAAGTAATAGCTTCCTCCCATTGCATAATACAGTTAAAGTTGCTTATAAGGCTTCCCGACAGACCACATTTCAAGCCAAATTAAAGCAGCTTTCCCAGTTATAAGTCTTGTCTTATGCACTCAGGAGCTGCAGGTTTCATCCATGACTGTCATTAAAACTGAACTGGAGTGGTTTATTTCATCTGTAACTTTTTAATATTCTGGTGGATTATAAAGGTTATCCTTCTCACATATATTTTACATCAAAAACATAAGAGATGCACCTCACCACAGCTTCTTATTCAAAATACTCAACTGAATCCCCGAATATTAATCCAAGTCCTAGATCTAACGAAGCCAAGATGAGTTGATCTGAATGCAGGCATCCCTCATCCTAAGTAAATCTAAATCTCCACCCCCATCCTACCACTACAGTCTCTCTGGTGAAATACTAGGAATTCCACTGGGAACATGAAAAAATTATTGAAGAACTTCAATCAAGACCAGAATATTTCATTAAGGCGTCTCAGTTCCAATTAGAGTTTTCAGATAAAAAAGTATTTTGCATAAGGATGTTGGAAAAAGTTTTAGACATTCAAAAGATGGAATGTGTCCCTGTGGGTGCACATATGCAATGCAGAAACTGGGAGGAAGGATTCATCTGTTGTCAAGTCAGAGGAAGAACTGGAACTCACTTTGCAATATAAACAATCTTCACAAAGTGAAAGATCTCTTAACATAGTATTATGAAAATAAATATGAATCTTGGGTAGACTTTCCCACTCAGACTTCAGTTTCCCATACAAGGAATGAGCACAAGTCTCAGTTTGCTGTGTTAAACAATTGTTCTTCTCTCTGGCACACAAAAGTGTTCAATGAATATTTCTGGGTCTGTGCTATGCACCCCAGACAGTCTTGTTCACTGTATGTGACAAAACTTAGATAATTTAAAAAACAATTAGATAATTTAAAAAACTTAGATAATTTAAAAAACAATTATCACATACACACACACTGATAATATTCAGAGGGAATATGTGATACCTGGTTAAAAAAAAAAAAGGACTAAAAAGAGCGTGCAAATCTTGTACATGAAGTGGCCTCAAAGTCACTGGTCTTTAACAAATAACATTTTATGTAGCTCTCATTAATACTCTGCTCAGAAATGACCAACAAACAGAATAATGAAACTACTAAATGTCAGGATGTGACATACTGGCAGAATTTACAGCATGCTAGCACACTTGCACAGTTATGTTCATTTTTAGTAAGTCTTGCTACTTTTTACAATAATTCACACTTATTAAAAAATGTAGCTTCATGACATCCCAATGAAATCTGGAATTCTTTTCAGGTTTCATTAATTCAACCACAACATTTATTACCATAGCAATTAACAACAGCACCACTTTTGGAAAAAACCTAGCTAATGTATTCAAGGAACATAACAAAGGAAGAACTGTCTGCATCACTGAGCTCAGTCCCACAGCCAGAGAGAGGTGTGGGGGAAGTCTGACCTACAGTTAAACCATAAAGCATCTCTGCATGTCTCCTCAAACACTACCAGCAACTGCAAGCACCCAGTAACAAACCAAGCCCAGAGTAAAGCACAGTAGTCAGGGCAGCAGAGTGAAACAGAAGCACACAACAGATCATGGGCATCATCATCCATTGGGTCAAACACCCAAATGATCCAGGAACGTGCATGACCCCACGTGCTACAGAAGAAAACCAAAAATCTCATCTTTCTTTGCTCAAGATGAACATGCTTTCCATTCCTCAAGCCTCATGATCCAATTAACCCAAGCCCAGAGACACCAGCACACATCTGCTGTGACCTAAATCTAACACACTGTAGACAACATAACCAAACCCCACATCAAACCATCACGTCACCTCTCATGTCTGGAATGACACACGCACACCGAGTTCCCAACACATACATTCCTCAAAGCATCTTCAGAACAACTGCTAAGGCTCATAATAAAGTTTTTGCCCCAGCCCAAAACAGGAGGTTGGACCCAGGAGGTCTATAGGGTCCCTTCCAACCCAAAACCTTCTATGACTACTGGGACACAGAACTTAAGCTTGCAAACACAACCCCAAACTCCAGGGCGCTGGACCAACCAAAACCATGATGCAGCCTCACAACACATGTACATTTTGATTTTCCTGAGGCCTTATGACCCATGACAATTTCACATGGGTACTCCATTTCCATGTCTAAAGCTCTGCCTTGGCATCTTTTATAGTGCAGTCACCTGTTCTGAACTGGAACTACGGAGTGTTCAAAACAGACCCGAGTGCTCTGGCTGATACATCCCTTTTACTTTTACACCTTCTCCTCAACAGACCAGGACTACTTCACACATCATGAAAGAACATCTTCACTTCTGGTAGCTGTCTGCTTCAAAGCTGCTGTAAAACTGACAAAGATTCTATCAACCTGAACCATTTCCATTTGCATGGGTTTAATACCAATTTTCATACAGACATAGCACACAGAAGGAGCATTTCCCGCTTTCCTCTGCCTTACAGACTTCTCAAACTTCCAGGACTCCTTCAGAAAACAGAAGTCAGAAACAGGTCCTCAGTGCACTTATATGTAAAATGGCTCAGAAGAGCCTGGTGTAGCCACATTATCAAGGGCCCTTTTTCCTGGATCAGCAGTGGTGGGAAACACACTAAAAGTATTTTTATTTAAGTCTCTTCCTTCCTTCCAATTCATTTAGCAACAGGTCACTTGACTGCCCAAAAACAGTCTTTAAGTGCAAATGCAGGGTTTTATCATTTCTCCACCACTCCACTGCAGTACAGCAGGCCAATTAAATATTTAATACAAAAGTCCTCAATATTTAATTAGGGACAAATAGCACTCTTTAGCACTTTCCCTGAATTTGAAAACAACCTTTCCCATTCTACCTCCACATGAACATTTAATATGGCAAAGATGTATTTAAAGTTATTAGAAGTCTGTTGATAACAGTATTACAATGAATTAACATCTTGTCAGACTGCTGCACATTACAGTTTTACTACATTATCCAAAAATGTATTAAAATAATACTTCTGCTGGTCTCAATCAAGTAACAAGGAAAATACACTTGGCTATTCAGGAAAATATAGAGGAACTTTGAAACAAAACGTTAAAGATGTCATTTATTCTCTCATAGCATGTTTATAGTGAAAGGTATTATTGAAAATACTTCAAATACTTATTAAATAACTAAATCTGTCATAGCACATTCATAGTGAAAGGTATCATTTAAAAGACTTTAAATACCTATTTAATAACCAAAACCTCATATAAACTTTTTCATATGTCATGTCTAGTCTTACTTGGAGATTCTTTCTTATTTTGATGACATGCCCAGTGCTGTAACAGCAGGAGGCAATTCCACATTAAGAATTATAGCTTCCACCACAAAAAGCTTCAACAACATAGATTGGACCTGCTAGTGCCAGAATTCTTTGCTATTGGGCAAAAAAACTTCCAATAATGTTGATTATGCAACGAACACAAGCAGCCAGCAATCCAAGGTATTCCCATCCAGAATCAGAGGATGAAGGAGCCATGCCAGGGCTGCTTCACCACCCAGAAAAGAATTTCCAAGGATGAATACCTGAACCTTCACTATCTTCTATAAAATCAAATTCAAAAGAGCTTCTGGAGGCAACTTTTTAATTCTAAAATTATAATCCTACACACTGGAAAACACAAGTAATTAGTAAATTATCTAGTACTAGTTGCAAATCAGTTATCTATTTTTCCCACACACATTTTAATTTACATAGCTCTAAACGAAAAAAGATGAAAAAGGGCACTCTCTAACTCTAAGAAACCCTGGGGGTTTCAAAATAAAGGCAAAAAAAGCTCCCAAACCACTCAGTTTTTGCTGTTTCTCTGTGTTGGACATGTCCACTTGTGATACTTCACCCACCAGGCTGCCAGGACAGCCCACAAGTGAAATGACAGCCAGGACACACCTGCAACTTGAACTACCAGGAACTGCCAACAACTCTGAAGACATCTTTTCAGCTCAAGAATCAATTATCTTCTATGAATTCAACCTTCACAACATCAAAGACAACATTAATTTTAACATGAAATACATGTCAAATAACATTAGTGCATCCATTATCATCACCATCGTGGAGCAGTGTATTATCCTCACTCAATGTCAGGCTGTTTGGGGGGAAGGATCCCTGTCAAAGGTTACCAGGATGGAGCTGTGACAGAATAATGAGGGAATTGATTAAGAAACACTTGACGGTAGCCCTGCTTGCTAGCAGCCCTTTGAGGTGGCTTCTCCTCAGAACAAACCCTTGGGAAGCCAAAAAACAAGCAGGTTTGGTAGTAGCACTTTGTAGGCAGAAGAACCAGGGCAGGAGGAGTTTCTCTCCAAAGCCCCAGGAGATGGATGTGCCCTCAAATGCATCTCCTGCACATGTCCAGCACTGCCTCCAGCACAGTGGTCACCTAAGACATCTCTGCTGGGAGTCCCACCTCCCTCAAGCTCAACTGCTCCTCTTGGCTCTGCTATCTGTATTTTTCTTTTCACCCTCCTACTTACTATATTATTCCAAACAGGAACAATCTTGAAAAAAAGTCTGTAAAAACAAACAGCTTAAATATGAGGTGATGGGATATGGGACAAGATTTCCCAGGTCAAAGCAGACATCTATGAGACCTTTGGGTTGTTTATTTTCAGGGATTTTTTTTGGTTTGGGATTTGTTAGCAGGAATTGCTTGTTTGTGTTTTTGTTTTCATCTGGTTTTGATTACATGTATGAAAGTAGAAAACATACTGATGCCTTAATGCCTTTGAACAGAAATTGCCTTATAAGCCAACATGTTGTTCATACTATAAATTATTAACCTCTTCTTCCCCTTTCTACTGTAAACACGGTGAAATTACAGAAAGAAAAGCTTTGATTTTATTAAGTATTAACATTTACACAGGGATTTCTGCCACCTGCCTTACTGGAGTTGAAGACCAATCTTCCACACTGCTGAGTAGCTCCCATTTTCTTCCATATAATCAAAAACCATTCTTTAATCTCCAAAGTCCTATCACACAACCATTTACTTCTTCTATTAAAGAAGGTGAGGCCGAACAAATATTCCCAACACTTGGTGGAGAGGTTTGCAATAATCCTGAGCTCCCCACGGGATCTATTCTAGGAGTAGCTCACTAAAACACTGCTCTCCCACACCGACAAATCTCTCACAGAAGATGCTCCAATTCTCAAGTTCAAAGTCACATGGGGCTTTTAAATTCCGTTTACTACCTCAAAAGATTTCTCTGAACAATTTTATAACCTGCTTCAAGATCTGCAATGGCATTTAGCCCATTCTGGACTTTTAGAGCAATTTTCCACTTGTTTTTAAACAGCCTAACATTACCTGTACCTACAACACAGCATGTGATGCTTATTGCCATGTAATTGTACGTGCAATTGCTTCTGCAGAGCTGAAGTTTCTTTCCTGTAAATACCTTATACATTATTTAATAGTATATATTGATACCAAAGTACCTATATATAGTATCCTTATAAATATATTATTAACTCCCTGCTTTACAAGGGCTGGCTTCAGTTCATTCTCATCTCTACAGCTGCTGCCACTCAAGTACTGTCCTGGTCAAAATTTAGAGTAGCAAGAAGGAACCAGGAAGGAGAAGGTGAGGTGGAAACATGAGCAGACAAATTCCTGAGTCAGGCAACCAACTCCCTTATGGATGTCATTAAGTCTCTGTGGAAGAGTAAGTACTTAGACATGAAAATTTTTGCATCCAATACAATAGTAAAGCAGGGCAAATGATGACAAATTAAACTAAACACAGTAACAATTCCTATCTATTAAACAGATTATGCAAATTCTGTTGTATTTCGTGTTATCGCACCTCATTTATTTTAGTTACTTCAAATATTCATGTTTTAACAGAATAATTACTTGGAAACTCTGGCATAAATACACAGAAGGAACAGAAGGAATCTTTTTGGACTAATGTGCAGCTTTGGCACAGTCTCTGCTTGTGCTCTTGCAGGAGGCTGAGGATGTGGCTGTGTGTGCAGTGTCAGCCTGGCCCAGGGAGCACAGCTCCTCCAGGGAGCCCTGATTCATCAATCCAGCTGCCTGTGACACCAGCAGCAATCCCAGCACACAACAGCAGCCATCACTCCCCAGCAAACACCCAATATTGAGACATAAAAGAGCTAAATAAGTTAGAGATGCTCTGTTGAACACTGAGGGCAGTCTGCCTTGCAGGATCCTGTTCGCTGCCCACAGCATCCCTCACTGCTCTGGAATTGTTCCAAGTATATTCCACAGATCAGACAGAATAGTTCACTTTTTTTTTTTTCCTAACCAGAAAACCAGAAGTATTTCCTCATTGTTATTTCAAGAGAACAGAATTTTAGAGTCATCCTGAAAAACAAAAAAATACCACGTACTGTCAGAAAATGTATTTCTTAGACTTCCTTACTTGCCCTCACTGAGATGATGGCTGTATTTTTGGAAATGGAACTACTACTGAAAAAATACCCACCTTCCAAGGCTAGTCAAATGAAACACCTTTGTAATGTAAAAAACACTTCTCTCATAGCAACAATAACTTCAGACCAACCTAACTGGGGCAATTTCAAAGTAGGAGAACACCACAGCGGAAGACCCACAGACGGCAAGAGGGGAAATAGGAGGATGAAAGTCTTTTCCTATTTTCTTTTGATTTGCTATAGGTTATCCTTGTAGTTTCAACTGCCTCAGGAAAACAGGTTTCATTTGTTATTACTTATAAAGCATATTAAATTTTAAAACAATTACAGAAATCTGAACTTTTTAAAACGTAACAAAGTGGATGTTTTTCAAGGGATTTTTCTTTTTTTATTAATGAAATGTTTAATATGTTCACACCAGCAGTGCTTTCCCATGTTCTGAGATTATGGAAAGGTTACAGAACATACACATGAGATATCTTTGAAACCCAGAGAGGCACAAGTATATACACACAACTCTTCCCTCCACAGCAATACCAAAATTTGAGAGTAAGTCCTTATCCAGTATGAAGCACAGAAATCAAAACTGCACATCAGAGAATGTGGTCCCTCCCAAGTACTTTTAATACTATCATGCAGAGTTCAGTCCCATCACGATGCACTTGCTATCCACTACTCATTACTGCAAAGGACTGGGGTTTTCCAATATTTGGGCTGTGGTGTAAACAGGGACTTTAAAAGAAGATAAAAATTCAAAAGAAAATAAAAATTCAATTTAGTCTTACTTTCAATTATTCTGCAAAGTGTTAAAGGCCTTTGCAAACATAGCTTTTTGTTTCTTAAAGCTCCATTAGCACAAATGTCTCCATCTGAGGCACACGCCAGGGTAAATGGATTTTCTCTTCCAGTAGTTCCAGGTACTAGGGAGGCCACGCAACTCTGAACACTCCAACTCCAGGGCCTTAAAGAACTCAAGTTAACACAGAGGGAGGAAAAAGATAAAGACTGAAGCACAGCAAGTACTTCTACATTAAATCATAAAATTATTTGCCTATGCCCACATTGTGAATCAGCAACAAAGCAGTCCTGGCTCCAGAACCCACAAGCTCCCAGCCATGTGCCCAACCCTACATTAATGTTAGGCCACATTAACTCAGTTTTAAACCAGAAACAACTGCCTTCGAGTGCTGCAAAACTAAATCAATCACTGATTGACTAGTGAGAAGGTCCTGATTTATAGTGTGACTGAACTGACCTGAAGTAAGTGACAGCTCTGACTAAAAGAGAGGATCAGTGAAGCCAGAGATTAAGCTCTGTTTCAATAGAAATAGCCTACCAAGATACCTTCCACAAATGAGAAGATGTTTCAAAAACTCAGGCTGTGATTCTGTGAATTGCTTAAGAAAAGGATGATATGAAAATCTGGAATATCAAAATAATTTTACTAAAAGTTGGAAGCAAACTCTACTCTTGCTTTTCATTTTTGCTTAAATTCTTTCAAGGCATGTATTTCCAGACAGTGCTTCTATACAGGGGGAAATTTATTTAAGCTAAGGACAGGACCTCTAGCTTTTGCAATCCCATTTAGGTCAACAAGAAACCTCATACTGACTTCAGTGGGTTTCAACATTGTCTCATTTTGCATTTCATCTTTTGGATGTGTCCATGAAAAGAAGTGATGAGTGGAAAAAAATGGCACAGAGAATGAGGAGAGAGCAGAAAAGCTGTCAGTTCACTGAAAGGTCTCCACTTGTGGTTATATTTCACACACATTTTTCTTACAGAAACTAAACTTTATTACCATAATTTTTCATTAGAATAAGGATATCCATGTTTTATGGCTTCTTAGAGGTTTTATGGACTGGGTCAGTCACACTACATCAGGTACCTGTCATTGTGACATGGGCTCAATCAAGGACCAGTAATTAGCAATGAGTATTTTAAGTATTTGTGTTTGGAATCACAGTTTCCAGAAAGATTTAGTAGAGGAGACCCCTAATACAGAGACAGTCAAGTCACCAAAGGGATGTAGGAGAAGGGTTCTATCCTTCTTTGAGGCAAGGAGTAATTAAGTAATCACTTAAATATAGGAAATGACACTTGGATCTGCAATGGATTATAGAATTGCCGGGGTTGGAAGAGCCCTTTAAGATCATCCAGTCCAACTACCAGCCCAGCACTGCCACTGTACCCCTAAACCTCATCATCCAGCTCCACCTGAACACCTCCACAGACGGTCACTCCACCACCTCCCTGGGCAGCCCCTTCCAATGCCTGACCACCCTAACAGTGGAAAAGCTTTGTTCTTATACCGAATCTGAATTTCCCCTATCTCAGATTAAGGCCATTTCCTCAAGCCCTCTGACCTGCATAAATAAAAAGAAAATGCACTATCTATTTTAGTTCACTGGTCACGCTAACCCCTGAGTAAGAAAAATAAACTCGATTATAGTTAAAAGGTTACATTTGTCTGCATCTTTCATCAGACTGGCCATAAACACCAGCATACTCATGAATATTCTCCAGTTAACACCATGGGAAGCATCAAGAATGCAAGAAGAACACTTGACCCCCATCACATCAAGAGAGGCGCCAACACATCACACTGACAAACCTTCCCATTTTAACCTTTGCAAATGAACGAGGAAGTAAAGATTTTCTCTCATTTCTCCATCCAGGATTTTACTATTTCAGATCTTGTACATAAATGACTGTTTGCATTTTGCCATTTGAACTAAGCATGATCTCTGGTTCATGTATTTCTCTATCAGCACAGCAAATCTATTAAGTGAGGACAGCCAAGACCTGGCAGTGGATGCCCTTGCTCAGACCCAAGTTTTCCAAGAGTGTGCAAAGGCTAAACATATTCCCCTGCTGGTGCTGCCAAGGTTGGGGGATTCCACCCAACTTAAGGATCAAGATGAATAAAATAATGTTGGTAACCAGAAATGCTCTCAATTATAGAAAACAAAATACTGAAAAGCATATTTGACTCTTGAGCATCTCCAGGGAATTTATTTACAGCATCTTCTCAAAATGAAACATCAACAGTGGAGCCCTGAAAAGCAAACATTTTTTTTCCCAGTCTCTTTAGACATTCCATGTATTTCTCTCACCCTATCTTCCTATTGGAACCCCCATTTCACTAAGTGAATCAAAGCCACCATCATCCCTTATTCAAGTATCTTCACAAACTGCTTGCTCTCACAGCATCTATCAAGTGTAATGTTAATGATTATGGGGAGATCGAGTTTATCTTTTGGTCTTCAAGCAGGTAGTTCATCATTCAAACTTTGAACTATTGGACTATAGCTAAATGTTATCTAAAGTCCATAGTTCTCTAATTTACTCCCTTTTCTCTCTCTTCTTTCCCACTGCATCATTTTCTCTTAGAAAAATGTAAATGCTTACAGATTAGACTTCTCTACTTAAAACTGAAGGCAGTATGTTATACTCTGGGCACTGCTCAAAGACATAGCAAATATTCCCAAAAAAAAAAATAGGAAGCACGTTGAAAATTGTTTCGAATTTACATTTTTGGGCCTGGATCATTTCACTTCTCCTACAGAGTGGTTGTAGTAAGCCAGAAACCACTGATAGTGCAATTTTCCCCCAATGCAGTCCAGCAGTGTATCTAAAGTCCAGGTTTCCTAACAGCTTTTTGTGATTAAGACATTTTGGGATGTGAGCTATGTCTGCTGGTTAGGACTCACCTTCCACAGGGATAAACAATGGAAGATATTAGACTCCATATATCTTAAGCTGCCTCACACAAGCTATGTTTTCTCAGTCACAACTTTCTAGAGCTTTTTGAGCATGCGTTCCCCCATGCCAAACCCTGTGGAAAAATGTAACGTAGCCCATTGCTGTATGTCAGATCAGAATCTGTGCTTTTCCTAGTACTGAAGGAAACACTGAAGGACTTTACACATCACTCATTATAACACAGACTTTCTGCTCTTCTCTTCACTTCTCTTTTCCAAACTGCCCTTATCCCAGACTCTCAGCTGCAGCAATTCCCAAAGCTTCCCAAACCCCTGCAGGCCCACACAGGCTCCATGCAGGAGTTCAAACTCAGCTCCCAGCCTTTCAAGCACCAGACACCAATCTGCTCTGTTGTTCAGCAATCTGTGTTTCCCTCAAGGCTGAATGCAGGAAGAAAAGCTACATCCATAATCCTTGCCTGCAGAAGCAGATGCCTCAGCACCTCAAAGCACAGAGGATTACATCAAGTGCACGACTCTCCGCTGAAGAGCAAATGTACAGACAACTCAAAATATTCTGCTACAGGTTTTAGGGAGATCAAGAGCAACTGGGAAGATGGGAAGGAACCAAAAATCCCTAATATCTTCTTTTCCATTCTGGTAACTGGCTTGCTTTTTTTTTTTTTTTTTTTTTGTGAACCTGCTTTCTTAGTACTGCTCTACAACTGATGAATGAGAATCTACCAAAATCTTTCATAAAACCATGCAAAGCATAAAAAACATTGCATACAAATGCAAAAAGCCTCTTACAAATAAAACCAATTATAACTTCCTCCATTACAGCATAGTCATTCAAAACTCAACTATAATTAACCTTCATTTCATGCAAGAAAATTCGACTTGGAGAAGTCTAAATACCTCTTTCTATGCTGATGGCCCAAAATCAAGAATTTACAATGTAATCAGAAATTAGTATTTGTCATCTCTGTAGAATAAGCATTTTATAAACATTTATAAGATAACGACTGGAGATTCTGTAGTTTCTAGTTCCTCAGAAAGTTTCATGTCTTTGAAGAACATAAGTCAGGTTTCACTCATTATTCTAAATCACCAGTTAGAAAGTAAACTGAAGTCTATCTTTTAATGTTCCTTTTCTTGATCTCAGAGGGGCTTATAAACGTGGCTTTACTAGAAGAATTTTGGGTTTAATCTCACATCAGATAAAACTTTTCTCTATTTATCTCTGTAAAATTTTGAGGAATAAAGGCAAAAAGAGCATGGTCAAATCAAAAATAATGCTGTCACAGCAAAAATTAAAATTCTTCATGAGCTGCAAAGACCTATTACAGCTCTTGGTGCTTAAACCCAGAAGGATTTTTTCATTTATTAACACCCTGTCCTTGTTCAACAGCATACTAATGAAGTTAATCTAAAGGCTAAATTTCAATTATGAATCACAGACCCGCATCTCTGCTCCCTGATTGCTCAGATAATCTGAATTAAGCCTACTCCTCTCCAAAGCACAATGGCTGACTGCAGATAAAAGTTCCCAAACACCAAAAATATTCAGTCCAGAAGGTAAAAATCTGACAAACACCAGTTTTCACATCCATTTGATAACTCTCTGGCAAAGTAATGATTTCTAGTAACTTGACAGACTGCTCGCTCACTTAAAATATGCTGCACAGGTTTGAACAATAAAAGAAACTGCAAATGCTTAAATCTCCCAGGCTTACAGCCAAGACTAAGTCTTCAGCCAGAGTAAAAAAGGGTTTCCATTTGCTAAAATAATTTAGGAGAAAATGTTTTCCTCTTGAGTACCTACAATGTATTTGTCCTGGAACAAAACCTGAGAGAGCCACCACGGAAAACCAAGATCAGGGAGAGGCTGTGCAGCTCTTGGCTATTAATATGCACGACTACAGACCGAAATGTGGTGCTTCATGACGTGCCAACGCAGCTCAAATAAGGAGCTGAAGCTGCAGAACTGGAAAAAAAACAAAATATGAGTAATAACGACGACCTGGATCATTTCCTTCCAATTGCTTCTGCAAACAGAAGAGTGATGAAGCTCACAAGAACACCAAACCGTGCCGCTCCCCCATCCAAAAGACTGATAGGGAGGAAACACTGCATCTGCTTTTTAACAAGACAATAAAAGAAGCTGAAGAGCCAGCCTTTCATTTTTAGCTGAGAGAATGGAGCACTGAAGGACTGTTCACTTGTGGTGGGAGTCAAAAGAGCAAGAGGGAAGCAGAACAGGGAAAAGCCCTGAGCCCCAACTTAGGGCAAACCTGGGCCTCAGAAACCAGAGCCTTCCAAATGATCTCTTGGAAGTGTTTTCACCAAAAAGTGTGTGATTTCCAGACAATACAGCAACTCTACAGTCAACTCCTCCACTTCTCATGGGGAGGGAAACCTAGAAAAAGTAAATACAGCATAACCAATCTGACCCTCTCTAGGAGTAAAAACTTCAGAGATTTTCTTTCAAACCTAGGATAACACAGTGATAAATTCCTGCTTGACACACACTTATCAGTTCCTTCCCATACTCCAAGAGTCAAGCTCCCAGACAGAGACAAGAGTGCCCAGACTTGCTGCCATTCCACAGCGTTAAAACACAGCTCAGCTACAGTCATCTAATTTTTCACTGAGTAGTAAAGACTTTTTTTCCTCTTTCAAGTTAGATGGTGTCAAACATTCACACCCACACCTTCACAGCAGCCACTGCACTGCTGAAGGTTTCTACTGTCCTAAACACAAATATCAATCTCTTCAATCCTCAGGACATAAGCACAAAGTTAATATTCCACCTCCATCCTTAGCCTACTGGTAACCCTCTCCACTTTATCCTTTATCTTTATTCTCCCAATACATGTCACCCAGTGGGAAGTTGCCAGTGCCCAGACCCTGAGACCATGAAAATAAATTCTTAAAATTTAAAAAAAAAACTTTGATTTTTTTTTTCCCCAGATTATCATGATATTCACAATGTTATCTGTTTTGGCAATATTGACTCCTAAAACACTGATACATACCTGGAAAATCATTTGGCAATTACATCCTTCCTAAGCCTAAAATCTTGCCATTTTCAAATACCAAATAGGCACTTTGCTTTAGTGTTTGGCTGGATCCTGTGCAAGTTCTCCTCCGTGCCTTAGTCCTTAAATGAGCTGTTTCTCAGCAACACACTCAGAGTTGTCAGCCTGAGCAGTAGGCATGGATGTATATGCTTAACAATATGCTTGGTGGACATTGTCATTCATGGTTCTCACCGAAATACATCTTAATTGAGCAGCAGCATTACACCACAAATGAGCCAGAAAAAAAGGCCAACAATAACGACAGACCACTAGAAATAATCTGTTGCCTTCTGGGTAAACTGCTCAATGCTAAAACTTATTATCTGTAAAAGCACCTTTTGAATCACTTTTGTTTTGCCCTGTGGAATACCTTAATGTTTCCACTAGTAATAAAATTTCTGGCTTGCAATACCGCCCTGGTCTATCAGACCGCGAGAGAAGGGAAGGGAAACAATGAAAACAGGGAAACACAGAAGCGCTGTTATTATTAAACCTTTAAGTTACAGAGTTAATTCCAGCTAAACGCTTTTATCTGCTGCACTGCTTATATGAAGTGGATGTTTTTTTCTAGAAGGAAATCTAATTTTAGAACCCCGGCATCAAACAACTCCGTGGCCATCCATATCTGCACTGACTCCACTTCTGCTACAAGTAATCTGTTAAGCAGCACATCCCCAGCTGGGGACTGTAATTAGGGTGCAAACTGCCATACAATCCCCTTGCCAGATTGATGAAGGAGACCTCTTACAAGGTGATCCAGAAGGCAGTGTTGAGATCATTAATCATTCATCCGTCGAGGAGAATACAAAAAGCTCTGCCACCAAGAGCATTACACTGCAAAAGTATCTTGACAGAACTAACTCCTAAAAAAAAAATAGTGAACTTTTAATTAAAAGGTCAGGCATTAGTTACTGTATTATTTTTTGAAGTTTTAGATAAGTTCATTTCAAAAAAACCTTTATTCATATGTCAGGAGGAATTTGACACTCCTCCTTTGCTACTACTTTTACAAGCTTGATAATGATCAGCTCAGAGGGTTTTTAGCTCTGCAAGCAGCATCCCCAGATAGTAAACAAATGTAACAGTAATCTACAGTGCAAGCTTAAATACCCTGCCAGGCTGCCAATATTTCAACCTGCAACCATTTGTTTTCAGGGATTTGAATCCACAGAAAATGCAAGCATTTTCAACAATGCATAACTACAAACATTGTTAGCACAAAAATCCAGTCTACAGGGAGAGCACCAGATCTTGAGCACCTGCCTGACGAGGTCTGCACTGCCCATCCTAAGCACATAAGTCTTGGCTCTGCCAAACATCAACTGAACTTTTTTTAAATACACTTACTATAATTAAATACTTCAAGTATTTAAAGTTGAGTTTAAGCTTAAGTGCTTCCCTTCTTCATTGTAGTTTGATCCAACAGGCAAGCTCACACCATCCTTAGAGAAATCACGAAACTACAGAGAGAAAAATGCAAAAATCAAGAACACTGAGGTAATCTAGAGTGTATTGAAAGAGCTGGAAGTATTGGATACAACTTTTTAACCATCTTCTGTATGCAACCTTATGTTTTCCTTACCACACTCCACCCCAGACCCTCAGCATCACAAGTTTCTTAGCTTCACACACATTTCACCTGAGCCCAGCCTCAGGAGAAAGGGAAGGAAGGAGGTGAACTCCTTTCCCTCCCTTCCCTTGAACTACCTGGGATTTAACAGAATTGCCTAGGAGACTTCTGCTGTTTCAGAAGCAATCAAAATCTATCCTATACAACCATCTACCAGACTAACAGAAAATACATTTTCCTGTAGAATGTGTGATAGGAAGGAAACTTAATCCAAACACATCATTGCATAGTCCAACAGGATTTGCTTACAAAATCGAAAATCTATCCCAGTGAAGGCAAGCTCCTAAAAGTTAAACAAAAAAAACAGTCAGCAGGCAAGTACTTTCTCTTATTTTAACTGAAAAAGCCAAATCTAAATCTTTTTCAACAATCAAGAGAAGAAAAAGAAATCTGCCACCCGTGGCTATGAAGTTAAACAAATGTAAATACTTCAAAAGCATTCTTGTTTGAAAATTAAGATAATTTCCCCTCAACTCTCCTCGCTCCCTAGAGAAAAGAGGGTTTTTCCTAAAGGATGCAGCAAGGGATGCAAAGAAAATGAGTAAGAAAAACCCAACATTAATAGCATCAAGTGCTTTTACAACAAGGACTCCTTTGCAAATCTAACTGCAGATAAAACAAAGCTTTTTATTTGTTTCTTCAGCACTGAGAAGTTCTGATTTCCAAACCCTTCCTTGCATGAAAAAGCATGTAAGTAATCTTTTGAATATATGAGTGAGAGAAGGAAAGCAGAAATAGCCTCATTATCATTATACAGAATCTTACAGGCAGCTGTGGAAACCGGCTCCTTAAAAATTATCACCATGTTAAAAATGCATAATCCATTTCAACAACAAGTTGTATCATATATCACTGATTCCCTCAATATTAACATTTTTTTGACATAGCCTGAACTATTGATAAGAGGTCAGCAACAGTAGGAGTATGCATAGGATAATTCATTTTTACTGAGGCACTCCATATTTCTTAATTAGAGTCAGTAACACTAAAACCACCTAAGAGAAGGGAGCACAACTTGCAAAGACTGCTTCAAACCTGAAGATTGCAAATGTGGGAAATCAAGTGTGGCATCATTTGCTGACAGGCTGTGATAACAATCTCAACAAAGAGTTAAAAGCTTCAAAAAAATAAGGAATTAAGTTCACTGCACTGGATGGGCCAAGGCAATCCTGCTGGTAATATTTCTTGCACTTTGATCCTGCTCAATGGAATAAAAAATATTAACACACAACTGAAGCAACACTGGAATACTTCAGAAGCTACACCCAAGTAATCTTCATCTTATTTTGTATGTTCATCTTATTTTGGAGTAACAAATGAAAAAACCTCCCCCCCTCCCGTTTTTGAGTCTTGCTGTATCATCCTTGATTGACATGAATATTGCTCTCCTCCTTAGGCAAGCCCTGAAAGTCTCTGATCCTTTATATCCTTTAAAGGGAGCAATTAATGCTGCTATTCAGAGTTTCTGACCTTTAACTCTCAGTCCCAGTAGTGTTATTCGGATTTTTCTTTTCAAGCTTAGCAGAAAATAGTAACTATTTGTATCTTCCCAAAGGCAGACAGGCATTAATCCCAACCTCAAATTGGAGTTCATTTTAGAAAAGTAATTTCCAAATTTTTCACTTCCAAATGTGCTCCTCTGCAGGATCAGATGCTTCCCAGACTCTGCCCTTCTAAGCTACTGCAGTTAGGCTCTGCCTTCCAGAGGTATTTTGGTGAAACACTTTGAAAATGCTTCCATAGAAGTTCTGCATCCCATACTGCATTCCACCTCATCATCTCCTGCAGGAGGATGCCTATTGCTATGATTATTTTCAGTGAAGCCACAGTGCCAATTCCATTTTCTTTATTCCTGCTAACATCACTCCCCACTCAACTTTCCTGCCTCACATTTTTCCCCACAGCTTCTTACTCAGCTGCCCTGTTTCTTCTTTCAGAAGAGCATCCCAGAATCAAAATAATGTATCCACTATTCACTGTTTTCATCTAATCTGTATTTTAAGCTGGCAAACACAGAGGCTGATTTGATGCCCTGAAAAACCAAGAGAGCATGTCATGTTCAAAACTGCCCCACGAAGCATCTAGCATTTTCTTTTCAACAAGTAATTAAAATATGGTCCTTTACAAGGTTGCAAACACCTCACACACATATCCCAAAAGAAATCAATAAATATATATATATACATATATATATATATATATCCTGTCCATCCCAATCCCTCTCTCAAATTAAAAAAAAAAAGAAATCTGATCATTCTAGTCCATCAATACCTTTTAAACCTTCCCTGATAAGAAAGTCGTTACAGCTCATCTGGAAGACTGACAAGCTGATATTTCTCTAGACCCAGAGAAAGGGTATTCCACAGCCAAGATTCTCCCAAATAGCCAGGGAAAAAAAGTTATACCTATTTAAACAGAGAGCAAGACAGGCTCAGCTAGAGCTGCACAGGGAAGGGGCAATCAACTTGACAGTAAATGTAATTAGTGTTATAATTCCTGCCAAAATTAGACATGATAGAAGCAGATATAACAAACGAATTTGACATGATATATTACCATTGATGTTCCTAAATATATAGAGGCTTTTTGAAGGATGGGAATAGGGTTTTACAGATTTTAACGGAAAAAACAAATCCTGACAAGCCTCCATCATGTCTGTCTCCATCCTGCTGCTCGTTAAACCTCTCCTTTCTGGCTCCTATTTCCCTCACAGTCAAAGTGGCACAAAACATCCTTTTTTTGCTGCAGATAAGTGAAATCTAAGTTGCATCATGTCTCCTTTTCAGGTCTTTTCTTCCCTCCCTGCCAATCAGAGGCTTCAAGCCACTTGCTTTCTGAACACATTTACAGTCCAAATCCATTCCTAAACACCAGCTCACTTGCTTGCCTCACTTGTTTCCACTAGCACTCCCCAAAACTCCTTGGATGGCAAGCTCCATTCCAAGCTGCCATCTTCTCTTGGTTGTCACTCACACATCCCTTTTCCCTGGTCCCAATACCAAATTTCAACACAATCATAGAAACATGGAATGGTTTGGGTCGGAAGGGACCTTAAGATCATCCCACTCCAACTCCCTGACATGGGCAGGGAACCCTCCCACTTGATCAGGCTGCTCAGAGTCCCATCCAACCTGGGCATAAAACTTATTTACACCAGATACTGAAGAAGAATCATTCCCAGTTCTGCCCCAAAGAAGCAACTGGAAGGCAGAAATCCTCATTGCTCAGAGCTGGGCATGATGTGGCTTCTCTATTAATGAAAAAAAAAAATTACAAAAAAGAAATGCCACACATCCCACACCTCCCTTCCCAAAAGAAAAAAGAACTGAACTAGAACTGAATGCTTATTTTGTGTTTGCCTCTGCTAGAAATCAACACTAAAGCTTTCATTTAGTCAGCCAAGTTTTATTACAGAAAATTATGGCTTTGTTTCAGGGAAAATTAACCTTTTGCTTATTTTGTTGCAATTTCCATTTTGCATCAAAGTTTTACTTAAAAATACATTGCAATGTCTAAATTTTCCAAGTTCCCAAATCATCTGACTTCTGAGACAGCGACCTCTCAATGTGCTCTCCAGCTGGAACCTCTGGGCTGCTTCATTTCCTGCACACCTGAATTTGCCACCAAGTACTCAGGATGGAAAAAAATCTAGGCCAGGCAGGGGTATTTATGACTTTTTTTTTATGATTGAAAGTTTAAAAATTACTTTACTCCTAGAAATAAGTCTTTAACTGGACTTGTCTTTCCTACTGCAGCAAACACTGAGCATATTACTGTTCATCTCCTGACAAATTACTCTCTGGGAGAATACAAGTCATGTGTGCTGAGCTTCACAAAGGCTCTGGAAAAGAGTTCTGTTTCAATCCCCTAGAGACAAAAAGCCAGCCACAAAACAGACTCCATCCCAGTGGAGAGCCTCCCTCGCTCATAAACGCCAGTTTTAATCCCATTCATTAACGGCGGGATTGCGCTCACCGTTACTCTGCCACATCCTCAGGCTGCTCTTCCATCCATTACAGCTGATGTATTCTCCGTTTTATTAACAGTAATTTAATTCAATATATATTCCTACACAGGACAGGTGATCTTTTTGACTATTTCAAAACCTTTCACAAGGCGGAACACAGATAAATTTTTAAATAGCCGAACAAGACACACATGGATTAAAAAAAAAAGAAGCGCAAGAAGAAATCCTACTGCGTGTTTCTGTTAGGATGACTTTGTAAAATAAAGTTTGCCGTGACTGTCAAGCCTCCCATCTCCTAAGTTTTCTTCCCTGAATAAATACCACACACTAAAAATTGATGCTCCATAAACTGCACCATTGCTGGAGAAAATGGCAATCACAGAGACTGCTGCTTCCTCCTCTACCAAAGGTGTATATCGTGTTTACTACAGATACCTGAAATCAATTACCGAATCATAAATATTTGCAGCCTACAGCTCTCAGAAGTGTTTCAGAAGGCATATGTTAATGCCCAGGAGTCATTTCCCCCACACCGCAGTGCCCTCAGGCTCTCTGCTATCTGCTGACATCAATTTTGCAATGAAAACCCAGCAATTCAGTTAAAATAGGTACTTAAGCAAAGATAAAAACATCTATCTAAAGACTCAGTACCACTGTCCTGTTATACATGGACCAAAATTTACCTTTTTATATATACATATATATACATATTTATACATCCCACAATGTGCTGTGGCAACTTATCCTCTCCACAAATCCCTGTTGAACACACAGCAGACAGAATTCCACACTGCTGTCACCATGTGCTGAAACAATGCCAACGTGAATTACAGGTTATTGTGGGAGATGGATCAGAAACAGCCACAATTATACCTAACGAGTGAAGAGATTGTTTCATTTATCTTTCTTTTGGAAGGCTATGCCAGTCTGACACAGCCAAATGGCACATTGTGTCTTTCTGTCCATTCCTGGCAGCCTCAAGACACATAAGGAATCCCCTCTTGCTCCTAACAAGGCTGGGATCAAAAGTTTGCCACATTAAGTTATCCTACCTTCAACCTTTCAAAAAAAACCCACTATTCCCTACCAGAATATCCCTGTCCTGCACAAACATTTTCTGTTTAAGCAACTGAGTCAGGAGAGTGACTATTTCTCTACTTTCTCATCGTTTTTAAGTTCCTTCAAATCTTCATTCCACCTGTAAAACCCTTTTCCCTCTCTCTCCTGCTTCATTCTACCCTTTCAGGTCTCAATGAGACACCTCCCTGCACTGTAAATGGGTTTGCACATTCTGCCCTTACCAACAGAGTCTGCACAACCCAGGGACACCAGAGCCACCACAGGGGTCAGACAGCAGCTCACTCATCCTGTGTGGGATTCCTTCCCCACCTGCCTGGGACATGCATGGACACCACAAATCACACACATTCTGGCCCTACATCACTAACACAGCTTTTTGTTTGCCTTTTGGTGGCCCTTGATCTTCTTTCCTTACCCATTCCATGCACCTTCTCAAAACAGCTGCCTGCTCTGAGAGAGCAGGTGGTGTAGAAAAAAAAAAAACCCCTTTTAAAATAGTTACCTTATTTTCAGATGCAAATATGACAATTAGCTAGATGGGACTGAAAAAAAACCTAAGATGCTTTAAAAAAAAAAAAATTGCAGAAGATTTTGTCTCAATCAGAACAAAAGCTTAACAAATAAAAATCACAATAGAAAAGAAGCGCAACTAAAAGCATTCCCAACAAAAATGATGCAGCATGTCCTTAATACTCAAGTGTTTTAACTAAATACAGCAGAAGTACAAAAGAATGCCTGAAGATGACTCAATAAGGAAGCATTCAAAGCAGAAAGAGCATTACCAGCATGTTCTTGATAAGCTTTCCAGTCCAAAGCACAGTATTTTTTTGCTCTCTTGTTCCAAACCAGACTGCAGACAGTGGGCACTTGTGCTTAGACACAAAAGTAAGGTAGGACAGGTCACCAGTGACTCAGAGGCTGGGTCTCTGCAGCCTCACAGAGCAAGCAGAGAAACCTGCCTTCCCTGAGAGTTCCTAGTTCTAAATGACCCACACGGCTCTCATCCTCTGGCACACACTCATGGATTTTCTTTTTTTCTTCAAATAAACACTACTTATTTTGCCTGTGGTGCTTTATCTGTTTCCCCTCCCATAGCACTCACTTCACCACCCTAGAAGCAGCTTTGGATGAGATGGGATGCCCAGCTTCCAGAAGGAGCCCGGCGGAGTTCAGCATCCCTCAACTCCATCCTAGTGTCACCTGGCAATCACACCCCCATTTCACACCCCATTTCACACTTCCTTTCCATTACATGATACTGGGGCAAATAACAGAAAAGTAGAATGCAATCTCATTTTAAAAAATCAATATTCTCAAAGTTCAGGTAAAGAACTGAAGCGATGTGTGGGCAAAAACTCAACAGTGTGGGAGGACTCAGTGCACACAGAGAAACACACCACAACTGCACAGAGCTTGGCCATGAAGTCTGATGCCATTGTATCATAAAACTCAGTTATAACAAAGCATGACAGCCCATCCACAGCTTCTCAGCTTCTCTGGTTTAGAGAAAAAACACACAAGCTCTCACCCCTAGGCAGCCCCAGCAGGACTCCCCATCCTCAGCCGCACCCAGCAGCACCGGAGCCTGTGAACTGCTGCCAGAACCAGACAAATTTTCATTCTCTATTACCTTAACAAGCCACAGAGCAGCTCTGTCTTGTGGAAACAATGCTTTCATCTCACCATACTGGAACAAGCCCCCCGAAATTCAATAAAGTTCCTGAAAACTGACAAGGCAATCACACCGTTTTGGAACACACTTTGAGCCAGTCCATCGGGTCAGTTTCCCTCACCCACAAAATGCCTGGGGAAGTTCCCCAAACCAGCTCTGTGTCAGGTGGCTCAAGCAGACAGGTCTCTGCTTTCCCCCATCCACAGCACTGAGCACAACCCATTAAAGCCCAGCATACACCTCTAATAGGGAATAAAAAACTTACCTCCCTGAACAACAGCCTGGGGGCATTTCCAGCACCTCTTTAATCTGCAACAGCATCCCTGCTGCTCAGCTTTCATAATCCACTGCAGTTCAGGTACAGGGGTGCCAGCAGCGGTGCAGGGCAGGGAAGCAAAGCACACACAGGTACTTGGGGTGTCAGTGAAGCACTGTCAACTCATGGTAATTTATTTTTCTTATCCCCACTCTTTGCTTACAGCCTACAAAGCCAGACAAGCTTAGTTGCCTTGGACACCTGGATGAAACCATTCACATCACAGCACATCTTCCACCACACCCCCGCGCTCACCTACCAACAGAGAGGCAAAAGCTTCTGAAGTACAACCACCACCTGGGTTTTCCACTGCCCAAAACCACTCTTACATGGCTACCTTTGTGCTATTATTCAGCACTGAGCTTGGCACAGGGTACCTGCAGCATCTGGTACGTTTCTCCCACCCCAGCTCAGACTCCTCATGTGCTCTCCTCTGCTCCCAGCCCCTGGGGCAGTTGCTGCTGTGCCCAAACACTAAAGAAGAAAGTGTCTAAACAGGCACAAGAGCTCAGCTCATCTGAGGGCATGTAAGACACCAAATACTGGTTAGGTTAAAAAAAACATCTATTAAGGAGCAAGGAGACACATGGGAATCCCCATTTCTCACTCAGAAACCCCCCAAAGTTCTGTGCCACTGAAGGCAGCAGCCCGAGTGCCTCCACCAGCGCAGCACGTCAGCAAACACGCGGCGTGCGATCTTATCGGTGAGGCTTTCTAGTGAACAGACATCCCTAGAAAGCAGTCACTACAAATACCGTTTTCCTGAATATCATTACTGATCCAGAAGTAATGAAATAGCAGATAATATGGCCCCAGGGTACAAATCAACCACCTACCCTAATGCATACAGATGGAGCTTAACAGCTCTTTTGGTCTTCCATTACCAGAGTGAAATGGGATCTTTGAAACACCATTGAGGCAAAGCAGAAGAGAAAGTTTACTAATGAATGATGTTTACTTCTAAATCTTCAGAAAACGCTTTTCAATGCTATGATCTAAAAAAAAATTCCTCCGTTTTCATGTATGAAGACGACTAGACGCAGCTTCCCCTCAGAGAACCAAGATAAAGAAGCAGAGTGTACAATCTCCTGCTCTTCCCTTGTGTTGCAGAAAAGACTGCTGAGAACAGTGTCTCGATAATTTCTGTAATAATTAACAATGAAAACTTTATCCAGTCCCACCAAAGCAAGCAGTGAAACCATCACAACTCACAGCAGGGTCATGCTCTCCTTGCTGATGCTCGCAGCAGTAAAAGCAGCAACTTCCACAATGCTCTAAAACCAGCTCGGCACTATGTAAGGTACAGGCAGACACAGCATCCCCCTGCTTCCATCCTCAGGGAAATTCAGCACTTAACACCTCGAGCCTGCCCCCTCAAAGACACAAAGTTGTGCATTCTGAGCTGGTCTCAGCCCCATGGACCAGCCAAGAACTGCGGAGCCCGCACACCTCACACACCCCGACACAGCCCTACCTGCCTTCCTTGGGAAGCATCCCTGGACTCCAGCACCTCACTTTAATGCCATCTCTTTCACCTCTGACATGCCATTATCTAAATTCCACGGGAATCTTTTCAGAAGCTAACGAGCTCACTACTTCTTTCAGTTTCCTTAAAGTTTGAAGATTTCACCGAGCAAGTTGAGCAGGCATGCAAGGCACCTGTGTGATACAAGGCACAAACAGCAGCTCTCTGCCATCACATCCTCTCACAGGTACTTTCAGTGGAACCCAGTTCTAACAGGTAGATTATGCCACTCACCTGCACACACAACAGGCATTCCCTGTATGACTTGTTCCAAAAATTACATCCTCAGGCAATCAATTCTTTAAGTTGATTTTCTGTTTTCATTAGAGGAAGTCACCAATATATTTCAATTATACAAAAAAACTGGAGGCAGCGGTCAGCAAGTACTTTTTTATGACCCTCATCTATTCTTTTAAAAGCCTTCTACAGAAACGCTCAGGCAGGCACAGGAGTGGGAGGGAGAGGAGGAGGAGGAAAGGAACAGCATTACAGAGTCCTCATCAGATCTTCACATAAATAAAGTCCCAACTCTATACGGTTTGACCTTGAATGAACAATAATACACAAAATAAATACAAGGACGAGCACAAATTAAGAACGAACGTTCAAAGTAATGAATGGTTAATGAAGGAGCGTATAAGCGTGCCTTGTTTAAAAACACTGATTGAAGAACCGACGGAGGGAAAAAGACAACCCAAACACATTGCGATGCTGTGACGGGGGGTGGGTGGGCAGGTGAAAAAGTAGGGGTTTAGAAGCCAACCTGCGCGACAGAGAGCCCAGAGCCAGCCGCGATCGCCCTGCCCGCGGCAGCTGCGCTACTTTCAGCGCTGCTCGGCGGAGCGGAGTTGCGGCGCTGCCCGCACCGAGCCCGCCGGTGGCCGCGGCCGGCGCTGCCCGTCCCCGTGCGAACTTCACCCGCCTCCCGGGGGTGCCTGCCCCGCCCGCTCCTCCCGCGGCGCCAGGAGCCGGACCAGCGCGGGGGATGCGACCAGCAGCGAGACGGGAGATCCCGGCCGGAGCGCTCCCAAAACCGCGGCAACTTCTCCCGCGCGGCGCGACCCGGCGGGTGCGTCCGTCCGTCCGTCCATCCACGCACCCGCACCCCCGCCCGCGGAGCCGAGCCCCCGGACCCACCCTCTCCCCCGGCAGCGGGGCGGCCGCACCTCCTCGCATCCCGGAGCGCGGCATGGAGCCCGGCGCGGCGCGCTGCGGCGGGAGGTCTGCGGAGCCGGCGCCGCGGGCGAGCGGGGCGGGACGGGCGCGCAGTCCCCGCTCGGCCCCGCGGCGCGGAGGGGCCGCGGGCGGAGCGAAGATGGAGGAGGCGCGGCCCTGCCCCCGCCCGGCCCCGCGCGGGAGCGGCGCGCGCGGCGCCCTCTGCCGGGCGGCGCCGGGACAGGGCCGAGGCTCAGGGCCGGGGGCTGAGGGGAGCCGGGAAGTTGCTCCAGCTCGGAGCGCAGGGACCGAGGGTTTGCGCCGGCTTTGTTAAACATGCGCTAGCGCTACAGAACTAGTCAAAGCTCAGTTTTAGTTGTATGTTTACCCCGCACCGAATTCCCAACAGCGCGTTGTCGCCGACCTCCTCACGCTGCTCGCCGTGCAGTGTCCGCAGTGCCTCCATAACAACCCCAGGTAATCACAGAATTGCTGAAGCCATGGGGTTGGAAAAGCCCTCTGAGATCATAGAGTCCAACCTGTGATCGATCACCACCTTGTTAACCAGATCATGGCACGGAGTGCCACATCCAGGCTTTCCTCAAACACCTCCAGGGATGGTGACACCATCTCCTCTCCAGACAACCCATTCCAATGTCTAACCACCCTTCCTGTGAAAAAATTCCTCCAAATATCCAACCTAAAGGTCCTCTGGCCCAGCTTAAAACCACATTCTCCCATCTTACCACTTGTTACCCATGAGCAGAGCCAAATCAATACCTGGCTGCACCAGGTGGGATTTGTAGAGACTGAGAAGGTCCCCCCTGAGCCTCCTTTTCTCCAGGCTGAGCCCTCCCAGCTCCCTCAGCTGCTCCTCATCAGACCTGTGCTGCAGAGCCTTTCCCTTCCCTGGACATGCTCCAGCCCCTCAATGTCCATCCTGAGATGAAGGGCCACTGAATCACCATCTTTGCCCAAGGAACACTGGTCCCATTTAGTTTCAAATTCATCTAAGTCATATTTTTGAAGGAAGTAATTAGTGCAAGAGATCACCAAACTGGCAGAAGTCCTCGATTAAGGAAAGAACAATTATTGATTGCAGGGAGGATACTGAATCCATCACTTTTTAAATACATGAAGTGAATGCTCTCAGTTTACTTTATCTGCACTATTTAAAAATTCAAATAGGCATTAATCTACAGAAGCTTTTTCTTTATTATTTTTTGAGACACAGTCATTAAGTTTAGGCGTTATTCAGGGAAAATGAATGCATATATACAAATCAGACAGTAAGAGGTGACTGTATGCACAACGGAATTTCTTCAGTATCTATTCCTGCTTTTCACAGAGTTCTTCTTTCTGTTAAAGAACAGAACATCCCTTGTGTGTTAGAGAACCCAAGGGATAACCTACTCAGGTTTTGAACATGTCAAGGTTCACTTGGACATTTTCCATTTAACAAGAATAACATATATAGTATTTTAATGGACATGGTTGCATCATCTATGATCCTCCGTTTATTTTCTGTTTACAGAAATATCAAATCTTCATGCAAGGATTGTTCACGTCATTCACAAACTCAAAATGAAACCAGAACCTCATTGTAGTAGATGCTGTTTAAAAAAATCAGTGTTTCTACTTTCAGAGAGTTCAACCTTACAAAGATGGGAGACAGAAGAGTAGAAATGAAGGCAGAGAGATGGATGATACATATCATAAGATATGAAATCCTGATCAGAGATTGAAACACAAACTTCCTGGCTCCAGGTTCAGCCTATCCCATTGTTCTCATGAATTATAAAATCCTGGGCATTTGCTAGGGAAGGAGACTTCACCAGAGATTGCGCACAGCTGGCCAGGAGTGTTCAAAAGAAGTTTTGTGAGAAGATTTGTATTTGTCAAAGTGGAAGCACTTGTCCAAAGATGATTGGTTTTAAGAAGATTTTTTTCTTGGCTCTTTCCCAGGTCAGAGAGCCCTACCTCTACCCTCTGTCAGTGAGTGGCAGAGGGCACCCACCAGGGCTGCACCAGCCCCAGCTTCGCTGCTCTCTTTTTTCCATTGAAAAAATTTTAAAGGTCTCATTTTTGCCTGATACAGAATGGGAGACACCTCTTGAAATGTCAGGAGTTTTTTTGCAAGTGACACTTCCTTTTTCCTGACTGGCTCTGGACTACAGGCAGTTATACTCTCTTTGCCTCCTCACAGCCCTTGTGGTGTTGTCTGCTGAAAATAGCCCCGTTTTGCCCCTCATGCTTAATCTGGAGTTGAAGCCTGTGTGGAACTGCAGTGCTGCAATTCTTAGCTTAATTTGCCAATGCAGAGTTTGCAATAATGCAGCTAATCCAGCATCTGGATATGGGAGCCTGAACTCCTCCCTGCAGCCCCAAGAGTTGCACTAATGAAAAGAAGAGGCAGCACAAGAGGGCAAGAGAGTCCTTGCAGTTCTCCAGCCAGCTGAGTGCCAGCTCCCTTCATCACACACATTTTGGCTTTGATTTTCCTCAGGCATTCCTCTTTCCTCAAAATGTTCGAGGATGACTGTATATACCTAAAAGATACGTAGGAAATGAATACAGAGTGGATATGCAGGAAATACATTAAATAAACCTGCTTTTTTTCAATTTGAATAGAAAGGCTGAAGGGTGAGACCAAGAAGCAGCAAAAGGAAAATAAAAGCACAAAAATAGTGGAAGAAGCTTGGGACTTGGAGTAACCTGTTAGGTTGGGTTTTAGCCCAGATCACTCATTGTTTCTTCGTGTTTCTGCTACTTGTGATCCTCTTGTTACGTGGATCTCTCTTGCTTGGTGGGGCTCAAAGAAAGAAAAGTGGTAGCCGAGTGCTGTGAGGCCTGGAAGGTTTAAGCCAGCTCTTGCTTATGGATGACTGGCCCAGGCTAAGAAGGGAATAACAAAGCCTCTTGAATGACAGCTTGGATCAAGTTCATAATGACCTGGTTTGTACAGGCCAGGTGTTATGTAGATTGGAGCTTGTTATTGTGAAAAATTTTGGCAAGGTTTGCGATGCAACAGCCAGTTCCAGCAGAGCTGGGCAGAGAGCCACAGACTACAGGCAGGTCCATCTTCAGCAGGATGGGCAAAGCAGCCACCTCCTCCTGTACTCGGTACCGTGGGGACCTGAACCAACCTGCCTGCACAGCATCTGGAATACAGCTTAGGCAGGAACAGAGAGCAGTTTCAAAACATGACATTCCAGGCTTAAAAACAAAGAGGTAATCTTGCGTAAAAACACGGCGCCAAGTTTTTGTCTGTTTCTCAGGGAGCAAAGATTCAGAGCAAAACGGTACAAGCCACCCACTACAGCCTTAATGGACAGTGAGCAAACTGTTACAGAGTCCCTATCAATGTATTCTGCATTTGTTAGGAAGCCTTTCTTAATACTTTCATAATTCACTTTTTATGTTATCTAAAAGTAGTTACTAGAGTAATGTGGATGAAGAGCTGTTGAAATTAGGGTGCACCTATGATTTGTTCTCTGTCTTTATCATTAATATGCACACTATGATTTGTTACTGAAGCTAGTTGGACTTCAATTTTATTCTTTCTGTAGATGGCCATTTTTTTTCAAAAGAGGAAGATTAAAAAAAAAAAGCTCAGGGGAAGTGTCTTGGGTGCAATTTTTGCAATAATAATTAATGTGGAACTCAGGAAATAGGGACTCTTTTCATCAATACTCAGCATTTATTCATGTGCCCCAAGTTAATAGAACGGACTGTACAAATCAGTTAGATGAATAGATCAGGTTTCTGTTTTTCTGATAGTGAAGACTTTGCAAGTGTGGTCACAGTGATGTTTTTACACTGTACCACAAAAGCCAGTACAACTCAGGAGAAGAAATCTGAACTAGGTGAGCTTTACCAGGATGTTCATAACTTAACCAAATAAATGACACCTTTTTCCATATGGAATGTTGTATCAGTTTTCATATTGCACCATGGAAAAGCAGCAGAAAGCCAAGCAGATAATGAAAGGCTGACACAATGGATTTGCAGCCCAAAGGCACAGCTTTAGGTAAGTGGTTACATGCAGGCTAGGGACAAAGTAGGAGTGGTTAGTTGGGCTTTAATGCCCCATGGAAAAGTGGGTTATGGGAAGTTTTGTACATCTCCCACTGTTCCAGAACTTACACTGAGGTTTAGAAGTTATTTTTAATAGTCTATTACAAGCTGGGATCATGAGAAACTGAAAAAAAAAGAAATTATCCTCTCATCCTTAGGGGCAGTGCCTCAGAAATCGATGCTAATGAACAGACTGCAGCACAGGGAAGCTTGCATTTCCCCTGCTGCACCAATTTTGTGCATTCACAAGGGACACTGCAAGTGCCATCATGTGTAATTAGAATCAGGGAAGGGGAAAAAAAGGATATCATTCATTCACACTTCTCATGGTGTCATTTCTTTGTGGCAGATTTAACAGAGATTAAACAGGCATTCAGTTTAATACTACTCCTATTAAGGACCAAGCATAATTTATTTTTAATTATGGAGTTATCAAGACACCAGCATAATTGATGGCAGCCCTGTTGTGATCATATCCTTAGATGATGACTTCTTTAGCAACAGAAGAAATTCATTCAGGCAGGGTATCTATCTTTACCAACATTCTAGTTAGAGCACACCTCTGTGAATAGATCCAGCCAGTGTTAATGCTGCATCCCAACCCACCACCCATTAGTGAGTACAATACCCAAATCCCAGTGTGCATCCCTGCCTGAACCTGAAATAACTTCTGAGCCAGGGTCTGAAATCAATCCTCCCTGTGGCACAGACCTGCAGGGGCTGATCAGCACAACAGCCCCTCTTCCCCACAACCCATCTGTCCCTTCCTATTCTTCTCCACCCAACTGTCCCACAAAGGGTGGCAAGTGTTTCTCAAGGGACACAAAGCTCCTTTTCACATGACCTTACTGCACACCTTAGTTCAAGGCACAGGTAGTAGAGGGTGTAAATTGGAATAATTTGTCTTGTTCAAATATCAAGATCATGTTGAGTGTTATTTTTGAGAATGCAGGATCAGACCTTTTGGTGCCAGTGATGGGTTGAAGACGGAGGATCACTTACTAAATAAATAATCACTACAAATTAAAGCACAGAGCAGAACTCCTACAAAAGACCAATTATCTTGCTGGCTAGAGCCCCCAGAGCTTAAAACCGTGATACCCTTGTTAATGTCTGAGGAAACACGACAGTTGCATTTGTGAGTAAGAGAAAGTCCTTTTTAAGTACTGTGGTGTGCAGGTTAAAGAAAAACATGAGTAGGGTGCAGCATGAAGCAATGCATCTGCCACCTATTCACCAGCCATGGCAGGGCAAGAAAAGCTGTGATGGAGGCTCTTCACAAGCTATTAACCTTTCCTGATTGGAGTCTTGCTTTACAGAAAGAGCAGCAAGCACCTACTCAAAGAAGGGTCTCCCTGCAAATAGTAACTGGCAATAATTTAGCAGCTGGGAACCTGTCAAGTGTAAAGGTTTTTTTGTCCCAAAATGCTGCTTATTTAGTAGGAAAAGTGATAACAAGAGATAAAGAAGCTCATGCTAGTGACTAGCAATTAGATTTGAAATCTATTGATGACTATGGAGCAGAACACTAAAATTAAAGATATTTTCTAATCATTATGGTTTTGCTTTGGGGTTTTTTTCTCTTCTCTATTAGTGCCTCTGTTCCACTGCTTTAATTAAGTGTTGAGTACAAGGTAGGGGATTTGCTCTACACAATCAATAATGGCATTCTGATGCTGATTTTAAATTGACTTGCTATTTTTAACATGCTGCTTAGTTATTGCCTATCATCCTTAGTCATGCCTTGGGCTCTGCAGATACACGCCAGCCCAGGAGGTTCCCAAGAAGGACTTTGTCTCAAGGAGGTTGGATCCTCTCGCATTCTTCCGGGGATCCACTGAAGAGAGGAATGGTCCCTCCAAACATGCCAGTGGTGGTAAGCACTTTTTGCATGTCTGCAGAAATTTGGTTTGGCTCAGCCACTCTCATAATGAACAGCTTTCACTTCCTATCATACTTCACTGGCTTTGGCTGCTTTTATCTCGTGAATGTTTTACAAAGCCAGTACACATAAGTACTTCTAACACTACAAAAAAATCTGCCCTGATAATCCTACAGATTCATGGTATTAGAATGGCCTGGGTTGAAAAGCCACTTACAGATCACCTCATTCCAACCCCTGCCATGGACAGCAATACCTTCCACTAAAGCAGGTTGCTCAGAGCTCCATCCAGCCTGGCCTAAATATTTACCTTGATGCAATTTATTATTTCAATTGACTGCTGTTAAATTCCCTGTCAAGCATGAAAAAACCCCATGAAATAGGAAAATGTTCACTCTATAAATGGCAGCAAGTTTTAAGACAAAAAAATTAAAATTACAGAACAGAAATGGGATGAAAGAACAAAGAGAAATTCAACCAACAGATTAACATTCAGCCACATTTTTCAGAAGGTTTCTCTGATTTCTGTTGTACTAGAAAGCAGTCATCACTTTTTGCCTAAAGAACCAAAGATGAGAGGGATGTTCAACTCAGCTAAGAGCCTTCCCTTCTCACCAGGTCCCTTTCCTTCTCCAGGGGCTACCTGTTTAATGACTAAACATCACAGCACTCTCCAGAATTTGTATGCACCTTGTGTACCTTTGAAAAGCACTTAGAATGCCTGAGCATAAGTCCTCTCTGTCTATACATGCAAACACAATAAATGCATTATACACAATTTTCCATCACCCTATCAAGCTTTTCATAACTTTCTGGAATTCCACTTTTTTGCAATTTTAATAGAAAATAACATACTACATTTAACCAGTTTGCAGCAGTAAGGATTCAATTCAATAGTAAAAATTCAATTCAAACATCATTCATATCTATGTAAGTGGGATATATGTACAACAGAGCTCACCTAAAGTTCAAGAACAGCCACAAAACATTAGAAACTATTTTTGCTACATTTTTTAAGGAAGGTTTGAAAAATCATCCCCTACATTTTTCTTCCTCTGTATTTAAGGGTGGTAATGAATTTGTCTGACACTTCCAGGGAAGCCAGGGGTTTAGGTTCATTTCTCCTGAAGGCTTGCTTACTGTGCACATCATTTCCCACCCAGAAAAACACTGCAGCCTCCTAACAGCATTTGGGACTTAGTTCAGTGTATTTTTTCCTCTTTTTTTCCATGACAAGCCATCTCCCACAAAGCCATCCTATGCAGCACATCCAGGAGGAGCAACAGGATGAGGAATAATGGACTCAAAACCTTCTAAAGGCAAAGATCACGAAGTGTTGAATGCCCTAATATTACCGACTGATTAAGGCAACAGTTACTAACTTCATTAATAGTTTTCCTACCTCTGAAATCCTCACCTAGTTTTTCTTTCTCTCCTTTGCAGTTATTCCTTTTCCACTTAGGATGCCTATAGAAGTTGAAACAGTTCACTTGACCCATGGTCTTACTAACTGCTAGGTTTCATTTTTGAATGACATTTCTGTAATTATTATTTTTTAACAAAAACTATTTTAAAAGACATTTTGTAGTCCTGGAACCTACATAGATATGCTGAAATATCCCTTCTTTCACTGTATCCTTGGTTTTCAGCACCATATCAGACGAATTTACTGCACAATATAGGCTTTTTTGTCAGATGCCACGAAACAATACAACTATTTTAGGCAAAATCTCATTGCATCCTAAGGATATAACTAACTGCTAGTGGAAGTCTCTGAACTTTATATTAGCCTGTGTTGAAGCACTGCAGGATTACTTATAATTAACTGTCATCATGTCATTTTTCTCCAAATGACTCAGATTAAAAATAAAAAAAGGGGGGGGGGGGGGGGGGGATGGGAATCCTCTAGCAGCAACCATGATTAAAATGTCTCTCTTTGTATCCCATCCCAAACTTCATTTTTAACTCACAGGGGTCACAAGCTCTTCTCCACATACATCTCAGTTTTCACATAGATATCTGGGCCTTGTCTACAACACAAAAATAAGCATTTTAACAGAAGCTGGAGAGTCAGCTGTTCAGAAGTTATAAGCAGCTTAAGACAAATATTTGATATTAAGTAAGTGCTTCCTTTCTAAACCATTTACACCCCCTGGTGTAATAGTTTGATGGGTACCTCTTGCTGATTTATTCATTTATATTGCTCACAGGAGCCTGTTAGAGCCTGTAGGCACACATTCAAAAATAATTTAAAAGGACATGAATTCATCAGTGAGACGATGACAACTAATGGTAGCTCACCAGTTGCAATCTGTGCTAACTAAAAATAATATTAAACTACCTACAATTTGGGGTTTTCCTAGTCTAGCATAGGTCTCTAAGCTCTGCAGCAAGCAGCATCCTGGGAGTCAACAGAACCCCTCTGATGGGTGATAGCTTTCACCTAATGTATCACCCATGACATGATAATTTTCAGAATACACATGTTAACAGCAGTTACTATAAAGGTATACTTAAATGAAATTATTATGAGCAATCACTAACTGTGGATGTTGGTTGTCACTTTTTTGTGGGTCACCACAAATCCCCAGTATTTACAGTTCCTGTGTGAACAGATTTTATTTATTTGGGGTAGAAATGGATGACATTGCAAATATGAATGCAATATTAAAATAAGTCATATTTTATAGCAGAGTTATCTACTTTCAGTTAAAAATCATGCTCTAATGTTCATAATTCAATTATTCTGGGGGATTAGGAGAGGAATGATCACATAGGAGGGCAGGGCACTCGTGCACTCCCTGAATAACATCTCCACTGCCACCAGCAAAGACAGAATAGGAGACAGAATATCCCTGGTCGGATCCAGTAAGACATCTCTTGTGCTAAGGACCAGAAAAATACTAACACAAAAAATACAATACTACCCCAAGTGAAAAAGATTTAGACTTCTCTCAAAGTTACAAACTAAGGGAGATTTCCCCCCTCCTTGTGTTTCATGTAACTCTGAGCTGTTACTGGTAACTGAAGTGCTCTGTGTAAGGTGTGAGGATTTCACTGCCTTGTAGGAGGAAGCTCCTACCAGAGCCAAGGTTTCATTTTGCAGTGTGGGCAGGTAAGCCACACCATACATGAGCAACTTCATTTCTTTGGGATCACCTCTGGGACATGGCTTAATTCCCTCTCCTGTTTATGCAGCACAAGCCTTTCCTCACCAGTCCAAATGGCAAAACATTCCCTTTTTGCAGTCTCTCTGCAACCTTCTTAAACTCATTAATACAAAAATTTACAAAGTAAAAAGATTATTTAAACAACATTTAATGAGAGATGCAATACCAAAATATTTGAAGTGGATGTAAAGAAGTGTGGAAATGATACATTTGCTCAGCTTTTGGGCTGTACTTGTGCATTTACCTTTACTGAGCAGATGAGGTAATACTCCTCACTGACTGGTGATCTCCTGCTCTGAAGTTAAATGACATTTGTAACACACACACTAAGGTAGCCTCTGAACAAAGACCCACCAAAGTATAGCTGTATCCCTTGGTAAAAACACCTGAAGGGGTGAACCAGTGCTACTGGTGCCAGTGTGCTTTATATGAGATACATAAACTCATGTAAATCTTCATGTGCTTCCAGGATAAGGAAAGGCATAGCACAGCTCTAATGCCACATCCCTGGCTGAATTGATAGGGCAAGGGGAATGGAACTAAACTGACAGAGGACAGGATTAGATCAGAGATTAGGAAGAAATTCTTCCCTGTGAAGGTGCTGAGGCCCTGGCACAGGCTGCCCAGAGAAGCTGTGGCTGCCCCATCCCTGGAAGTGTCCAAGGCCAGGTTGGACAGGGCTTGGAGCAACCTGGGACAGTGAAAGGTGTCCCTGCCCATGGCAGGGGGTTGGAATGAGAAAGTCTTTAAACTGCCTTCCAACCCAAAACATTCTGTTATTCTACAGTTATCAGCAGTGGATCTGACTCTATCATATTAAAGGAGGAACGTCTAGACCCTGCCTTTCATGAGCAAATCAAAGCTGTAAAAAGCTTCATCTATTAATAAAGCAAGAACAGGGTCAATGCTATCATTCATTCAAACATGAATGACAGAAACTTAACTATATATTTAAATCTCAGTAGCAACTGATGAGGAATTTCATACCTGGAATAAAATAATTGCTTATAAAAGTCCCCAAAGGAAATCAGACAAGGTGGGTTGTTCCCAGCTGCTCTAGAGAAGTAATGGTTTTCTTTACCATGTCAGACATTTTGTAAAGACTTCATTCCTCCATGACTCCCTGAAACTTATTCCTAGTCTTCAGAAATCCTTCAAAACCAACTTTCTCTTTTCTGAGGTGTTGATTCAGTTAAAAAATATTTGTTCCTTGATAAATACTTTTCCCATCTAACACTTGAGGCTGCCGGCAGCTGCAGGAAGCCCCAAATTGGTTTTATACCTTCAAACACTTCCAACTGCCAGACAAAATTTGGAGCAACCTTCACCATTCTGTGTTTCCTATGGTCCTCTCTGAAGCCCTGTAGCCAGCAATGGGGTCTGATTGGCTTCACCTTGGCAAGGGAGTAAGACAGTGATAACAACTGCAGTTTGAAAGAGGTGATGCACAACAAGGCACCAACTTCTTTCACTTCACACCATTTTTGGCTATAATACAACACTGCTGAAGGAATTAAAAACATTTTTCTTTTTAGTTTTGTATCTAGAACTACATGAGCCCAAATGAAAATAAATCAGAGGAAACTCAGTGCTCCCCCAACTCCTACAAAGGACACCTTGGCTTAAATGGACTGAAGTTTTAGAGAAAATCTGAGACAGATTTCATTCCTTCAGTTTCAAGAGCAAACACAATGAGGAGAAAGGGAATGGGAAGAGAAAGTCACAAGCTATTTAGTTTACCTGAATCCAGACGCTAATATTTTCATGTGGAGATGACCAAAAGAGAAATTTTTTTCTGAGCCATTAAAAGTTACTCTAAATTCATTCATGCTCCTCTTAGCAGGCAGATCAAGTTCATATAATTGCAAGCAAGTGCCCATAATTTGATTGATGTCTTCTCATCCATGTAGAAATCTGAAAAGGATCCTTGTAAATGATTAAATATTTGATTCCTGGCAGCAAAATGAATGAAAAAAAAAAAACTCTACATGGCTTTCTAAATGGCAGACACACTGGGCTAGGGCCTGAGGTGGCTGGATTCCAGTTCCTCTACTGAGAAAAGCAGAACAAAGGTAGTTTTAAAATTTCATTTGTGCTCACAACCATAGTGGCAGTGAAAAGGCATTTTGACCCTCAGCACAGTAAATTATTTCCAGATCTGACAAGCTCCAGAGAACATTTCCCAGCCTGGGATCACTGCAGCACAGGCTGCAGCAGCTACTGCAGAGGCCAGGACCTGTGTACAGCCAGTGATGAATGCCCTGGGTACTGAGGGAGGCAAAATGGGACCTTAATAAGGGGCAGGGACTCATCTCTAGGTTTAGAAAAAAGGATTTCAGTATTATATTCATAGAGAAATCTAAATTCTTAACCACAGCAATGATCAAAGAGGGGCCATTTGTTCATTTTGAGGGGTTAGTTGCACCCATGAATTTGAAAGAGGACGGTGGTTATTTAACCAGAGTCTTTTTAAAAGAAAATCGAGAAAAGGCAGAAAAAATGAAGACTAATGAGACAACTTCAGAAGACCACTTTTTCTATAAATGATTTATTAGAAAAGAAATAACCTGGAAACCAGGATTCACAATCTCCCAACCAATCATCCATTTCATGTAAAGTTGCTGTCTTAACCTGCCAAAAGAAATCAAGTGTAAAAAAGTAATGAAAGAAATGGCACATTCCTTTTGGACTTAAAGATAGTGTTTAGCTTTAAAAGTATAATCTAAAAATAAACCCTGCTGCTCACCAGTCTCATTGTATACTCAGATTCATTCTTCTTCATTTAATAGGAAATTGATCTAATATCCATTTGGCATCCAGCAAATCTTTTAGTCAGTGGAAATACACAATTTTAATAATTGTTAGAAGTGGATTTTTGCAATAAGGCACTAAAAAAACATCTGGCAATTAACTACCGTGCACAACCCATGTCTTCTTAGATTTGCCTTATTTCCACATCGTCAGCATTGCCTATGTCAAACTTCCTCAGTGTGAGGCAAAACAATTGTTAAAATCAAACTATGAAATAACACATACTTACAGGAACAGGCAATGACAACCGCTGTGCCAAAAGATGACACAATTAATGCTCTAATTATAGCATATTTATAAACCTTGTACTAAATCTCATTTTCTTATGCGAGTGATACCTTTGAAGTTAATGTGACTCAATTATCTTCTCTGTGAGGAGTGGTTGCATAAGGTTTCCAGCTGCAGCATACCTGGAAGGTGAAGAGTCACCATCCTCTCAAGGGGTAAATGTCAGACATTTATTGGTCTGAATATCAATAATTCTGAGAACTCTTCCTTGGGCTGTATTGCACAGCATCCCAGGGCTTCCCTGCAATGCGTAACAGCGGCTACAGATTCAACACAGCCTTAATATTCACCAACCTTCCTTCCCTCCATGAAAATGTATTGATGCCTCCGCTTTTCCCAGAGTTTAAAGTTGAACTGCCAAGCATTTAAGGGCCTAATCACAAGGAAGATTGCTCAGTTGAGTTGTATCATACCAAAATTTAAATAATAGAAAATATACGCTGTAAGAAATTTGTAGGTTGAAGGGGAAAAAAAAACCTCCACGTTTTGACAGTGATGTTATTACTGTGCCGAAGGTAGTAGCTCAGACCTGAGCACTGATCCTCAGAGAGCTAACTCTCCTGTTGGCATTCACTTCATAAATAATCCTGCAGAACAACCAGGCACATCTTGTCTCATAATAACAAAGATGATCCTTCATTTAGATTTCTCCAGGCAGGAAAGAAAGGAGAGAGGAAACCTCATTTATATCAGGTAGCTTCTCTGCTGCTCCCAAGTCAGGCATGCATTGCTCATTTAAACGTGTAGGAGTGCAAACAGGAGGAAGGGCTAAAAACAAAGGGTGCACCTGGCTGCCTGGGAATGTCTCCACATAAACCTAAATCTGTGCTGGGCTGTCTGCATCCTGTCATCCAGGTAAAAGGAATAAAATAAAATAAAAAAAAAATCACCTTCTGCTCTTCAGACTGTTCTGGAAATTGTTGTGGGTCATATGAAAGAGCCTGACTTCTCAGCTCCTTGACAGAGTGCAAATTCAGCTGCTGTCTTCTGCAGGGGAGATAATGCCACAGCAGGACATTCTTGAAACACGTCTTCTTTTTGCTCCTATATATGTCACGATCTCACAGATTCTTCTTCTGCAAAGCACTAGCTCACAAAGACAGGCTACTTAGCCCAAAAAAAAACAGGAAGGAACTCTTCCTCAAAATACAGTGATCAATAATAGCTAATCATTACTCAAGGGCCATCATCCCAAAAGTAGATTCGCATTTAGTAAAAGGTTAACTGGAAAATATAGAGCTTGCTGTCACCCAAAAACTCCTCACCCAGTTTGTTACATTTCAGACTGTACCTCGACAGTCCACAAATCAAGTGAAGGCCAAGAAGATGGAAAATCCCTCTGACCTAATTGCAGGCTTCAGCAGTGGCAAGAGCTCGACAGTCACATCGCAATAAAACAAAAGCTGGCCACAAATGGACTTTCCCAGCTTGGCACTTGTCTTAGGATCACACCCAAGAGAAAACACTATTTATTTCTGTTCATTTTCTTACAGTTTCTAGTTTTGCACTTGACTTGCAGGTAAAGTCACGTTGGGGGTGATAACATTTTTCTCTGAAGTACCTCTCTTGTAAAGTGAGCTTTACAAGTGAGTGCAGATATTAAATATTTGTCTACAGGAAAGAAAGGCTTTCACAAGTAAACCTAACTTACAGTATAATCTTCATCCAATAAAGCTGTATTAGATCAAACAGTACTTGATGTTCTGGCAGCAAACTGATTTGGGTATCACAGCTAGCAATAAACTGAAGAAATTTTTGCATAGGATTAAATAATGTACAAATAATGTCTGTACCTACTTAAAAGATTGAGTTTAAATGCTGTTTAAACTAAAAACAAATTGCTGAGACATGTTTAAGTGCTCCAGCCAGATGAATCACAGTATGCCCAGAACTCCCACTAAATCTATTTTATCCAAAGAGCTGCATGGATAAAACTGACAGAAAAATATGCTGCTAAAACTGATCACATCAGTTGTTTCCCAACACTGATCACTCCTCCTTGCTGCATCCTAAACACATATCTTGGATCACTAAATTCCTTTCAAATACTTGCCTGCAAGTACCTGTGCTACTTAAGAACTGAATTCAAGTTAGTTTTAAACGAATTTAAATGATAATTCAATAAGTGATTTTGTCAGATTCTGTAAAGTCCCTGTGGAATTCATCTGGAATGCTAAAGGCTTGAATCCCTGGGTCCAAGGTGGGTTTTGTTGTCAAAACTTCAGCCACCTGGCAGAGTGGGCAGCAGCTGGTGGGCATCAGCCTCACCTGGGTGATCACCTGGGTGCCCCAGACCAAGAGCTTCACCTGGGGAGTGCCCTTGGCCACCTCCAGCAAACTGCCCCTGGCAGGGGCTGAAATGCCATGCCAGGAAGGGAAACCACAAATCCCTCCAATTCACAACATTTATTTTACAAAACAAAATTATTTATTCTACCTTGCAGCTAAATTAAGGGAAGAGTGACTGGGATAGGAATATATAATGATGAAAATAAGGGCTTTTGCTTATGGTCTAGATTCTGTTGTGGTATTGGGTTAATGAAGAGAATCTGAGTTCCTGCACCAGGGCACAGCATAACCCCAACTGCAATTAATGGTACTGGGTTTTACACCTTCAAGGGTAGGCATAAAATAATAAAGAGTGTGGGGCTTGCCCACTGATTGCAGCAGAAAACTTTCAAGGTGCAAGGGGGATCATTAGTACTTGCAGTGCACGTGCACAAAGGAAGAGAATTAACCTTGCCCACACAGCCTTACCTTTGTCATCACTGGAACTTAGAACAGCTCATTTGTCATTCATCTAAGTGTTCTTTCATCACAATTTTCTAGCAGAGAATTTTATAATTATTTCCAATTACTGTCTATAATATATGCAACTTTCTGCTCTGCAGTTACATTTTACCACTGAACTTTAAAGCAAACATGTTAATTTAAAATCTACTCTGCCAACTGTATGACACATCTACTCCGAGATAGCTGTCGAAATAAAATCAAGCATAAATATTTACCTCATTATTAACAATAGAAAGATTGTAGTTAGGTAGGCATAATAAAAATTATCTTGAATCCTGTCAATGTCTGTCTGCTTCAAAAGAACTCAGTCTTACAACAATTTTCGAGCTGCATGGAAAAGTGTATGGAGCTGAACTTTATACAGAATAGCTCCCCTTTTCTGCATAACACTGCAACAGCTCCTCCAGCTTTGTAGCAACCAGTGAAAGTCATTAAAGAAGCACTTTCTCGCCAAACGTGTTTATTTGCCATTGGGCAGCCAAAAACGTTAGGGCTGCAATGGACCTGTTTACTCAAGCTGTGCTGTGTGTTGTAATTATGATCATCAGCCCAAAGGACTGCTAAATTAGCAGAGCCAATTCGATCGATAAGATCAGGGGTACAAAGAGACTCAGGAAGGAAAGGATCTGCAAAGAAAACTATTTAGTATGACACAGCCACCCTCTGCCTCCCGACTCTGTTGACTCAGCAGTTGTAATGGACGTGTCTGATTGAGCATCTGGGGCACACCTACCACACAGCAATGGGCAGCAGGACACGGCCGAGCTCTTGTTCAACAGCCACAGCACTCCTGGTGAGGTTGAAAGTATCTCCCACTCTGTTTTTCATGGCCTTGAATAGCTAAGGCATTCGTAGAGGAGTTCAGAAAGGGGAGAGAGGTCATCATTTGTACAAAAAAAGGGCAGAAAAGTCTCCCAAGCCATGTTTAAACATGGTAACTAAAACCTTGTATATTTTGGTCTTAGGGAATGTGTTGGAATATACTCCTCTTTGTAATGAAAAGGAAAAAAAAGGGAAACATCAAACTAGGATTAGACTGAAAATTTCTTGTCCAAAAGAAAGCAAGGGAGAGAGCATCTGCTTTGCTCTTTATTTCTGTGGTGCTGGTGTGCTTCTCCTAATAGCCACCCTGTAATGGTAAGTAGAGAGGGGAGCATGTTTCCAAGAAAAGGGCACCAGGGTTTCTCACCTCAATATACACTCATTAACTCTGATTCCAGCTCTCCAGGAAATAAAAGACCAGGCTGTAGTTAAAGAGATTTCTCTGCCAAAGGTCAATGAAAAGTTAGTTCCAATGAAATAGTGCAAAACCCCTGTATCAGTCTGCAGTTCTCTCAGCTTTGTATGATGGGCTGAAATGTCTGGGGTTGCAGGGACGTGGTCTAGATACTTTTCACAGCACAGCCACTAAAATTAAGTCAATATCTGCCATTAAATTATACTAAAGATATAACACAGGATGGAACTGTTAAGCTTTACCCAAGTAGTAGAAATCAGTGGCTCATGTGCACGTCTTACAGTGTCGTATTCAGTGCCTTCATGCTATTTTGCTTTTTATTCTATACTTGATTAAAAAACACTTGTAAACACAGGATACAAGAAAAATGCTCTGGTGTAACACAGAATGAAATCAGTCAGAGGCTTCTAAATTTTTGCAACTTATTCATTTTTTATTAAATGTGTTTTTAAATCTATTGGGGAATCATGCGCGATTAACTACAGTGATTGAAATCACCATTTACAGAATGATATCAATAAATTAGTCCCTCTTAAAAGTCCACTAAAATCATAAAATCTTTCAGGTGCCATTTCAGCTCCCATTAGGAAAGGGCTGGAGGCTCACATCTAGATAATGCTGACCTTCAGTTGTGACTGGGTTTATCTGGATTAGCATCGTTATTTGCTGGAACTTTAAAAAAAACAAAGGGCTAATCAATACAAGGTCAAAATAAAAGTGTCACAGATGGCTCTGGACATTCCAAAAAGGTGACATCTGTCACCAAGAGTTACTGCAGGAACTGGCACGATGCTGCAGCTGCTGTTGCTGAGGCCATTTCTGTGGGGAGCTTCTGCAGGCAACATCCACAAGCCATTTCTCAGGCATATCTCATGCCCAGTAGTGGCTTACGTGCACCTACAGGTCTGATGGATCAACAGAGTGAAAAATATACAAAAAAAAAAAAAAAAAACCCAAGCCCACAGAGCTCAGCCTTTTCAGCACACAAGGATCAGACCAGGCTGTGGACACCAAGAATCTTTCACACCACCTAGAAACATGTTCCCAAAGAAAGCCTTGAGGTGCAACAGCATTCAGACTTGAAATCCAAACTCACCCTGGGACATTCTCAAGAGGACATCCAAGACATTCAGAAAATATTACATTTTATGTTACAAATGCTGCAAAGCCACATCTGTTTATTGCAGAACCATTATGTAGATAAGGATTCAGGATGAACTTGACTGCCTTGGGGAAGGTCGACCTCAGATTTCATTCGTTCTTTGCATTCTGCAGGGGAGGTTGTAGGCCAATAAAAACCCATCAGGTATTTGTTTAAGGAACAAAGGAAACTGGCACGTTAGTCTACTCTCTGCTCCACCTTCTCTCTCTGGGTATTTAGTAGCTAATGGAAGATTTACTAACCTACTTTGCACACTAAATTTATTTGGAGATAAGTTTCTATGAGTTTCTGCTCTCAGAAAATGTTTCATAAAGCTTCTGCTATTCATTTTTGTCATGGGGCAAGTAGGGAAGAATATGCTAATCACAGACCCTGGAACTACAGCTTCTATAATTGGCAGCTCAGTATTCTCTCGTAGCCTTAATTTATGCATACTATTAAAAGGTTAAAGTTGGTCACAGGTCTCCTGTGACTGTCATCTGTGAAATAATGCTGTTGGAAATGCAGTTTGGGTTCTACCTCATTCCCGCCTGCAAATAAAACCACGCATATTCTGCACATCTTTCCCCTGAACACTGACACCTCCAGCGACATAAAATCCAGCAAGCGATGTGACAGCTGCCAAGGTCAATAAGAGTTATACTGAACTGCTGAGTAAGTGCTGGCCACACAAATCAAAGCTGTATAAGGGCAGCTGAACATACACAATCTGCAACTTATTCCAACTACTTTTGGACTGAGACATTTTAATCATTTTTCTCTTCCACCAAATGTTATATAATGAAATGTGATAAAGTCAAGGGTATTTTGTGAAATCTTTGCTTTGTGTCCTTTGTGTCAAATTACTGATAGCAAAGGGTGTTGAAAAATACATTTCACATTTTTGAGAAGCGTAACACTTAAGGCCAATTGTAGGAGGGCAGAAATATGAATTGTAAAGTAAAAATAAAATAGCAGGAAATTTTAAAGACACATTGGGCAATACTATCTAGTTGTGACCTAGATTAGACTGTTTAGATGAATTCCTAAATAAAGAAGTCTATGTTGGACATTTTCAGGGATACTTTAAGCCTTCTGCCTTTTCTACACATATCAAAAAGATTTCAGTATTCCCTTGCAGCTGCGCATTGATATTTAATTATCAAAACACTTTCATTTCCCAAGATGTTGCCAATTGATTGGTAGAGATAATAGGGTATTTCTGGCAGATCCAAGGGATGGATTGGGTTTTATATCTGAACTCTTCACTCAAAGTCATAGACACAGAAACTGTTGCAACACTTGTAATTTCGTTGCAGTAATGAAATATTGAGATTTTAGAACAATTGCATGGAAAAATCATTCTGAACTTTGTGCCTTCAGTAAGGCCTTGTGTGCCAAACTGTCCCCGTTAGCACGAATTTACAGCTGAGTGAAAAGCCCTGGAAATAGAAACTGTTAATGGAAGAGCTGCTGCAGCTCTAACTGGATTGCTGTGACCAGTAACACTCCAGTAATTACAGTGAAGGAAGTGTTAAAAGGGAATGAAGACAGAAACCTCTCCATCATCTGTCACACTCCTGCTTACTCCTGGATTTTTCACTGCGAAGGAGAGCTACTGGCAGAAAGGCTCGGCAAGGGCTTCTGTCTTCCTTTATTCTATTTTTAAGGTTGCTAATTGATCCTCTGAGGGAAGGTTTATTCCTTTTAACGCAATCCCTCCATTAATGAGGAGACTGTACAAGAGAGCCTGGGGGGTGGGGGTGTGGGAGCCATGCAACCTTTCATGCTGGTCTTCTCCGCGATGACTCACTAGGAAGGGAATTTTGAGAACCTTCCTCACACATCAAGAAATTGTCCCCATCCCTGCTAATAGTGTGGGGGTTGTTACTGGGTTTGTTTTGCCTGAAAGGAGCAGGGCTGACCTGGATTTTCCAGGCGTGGGTATGATGATAAGTCAAGGAATAAAGGGACGGAGAAATGAAGAGAGCAGATTGTGTTGGAATAGTCATTATCTTGACTGACACATTCATCCATGTTACAGAAACACAGGTAGTGGCTGCTCTGCTCTGCAGTGGGACATCTTGCTTCAGATAAGCAAAATAAATTCCAGGAGAAGCTTCCCTTTTGAGATATTGCCTCTGCAGTAGCATAAAAATAACTTTTCAACTGCTAACTTTCTCTTGTAATACAGAATAGCACAAGAAAAAGAAGTGATGAGGCTGCTGGCAGTCAACACCAGTCCCATCACTGCAGAGGGACTGACAGCCTGTCCTGGGCTGACTAATGGGTTAATTTTATTGAAGCACTACCCGAAGCATGGTTTTATCAAGTATTTCACCATTTAAATATCAAGGCAGTTTGCCAAGCAAAATGGCCCATGGTTAATAGAGAAGTGTTTCAGTTTGTTCATTCCCTGAGCAAAGCAGAGTTTAATTTAGGTCTTAGGCACTATCAAGGAACATTGCCATTCTTCTTACTCAAGGGTGCTGTACTTACACCTACAAATACCACCATCTTGTGAAATGGAAAGAAGCTTTTCCCCCTTTTCATCCATGACTCTTTCCCACTTATCTGCTCTTTCTGCCAGTTCTAACAGAGCCCATGGAAAGATTTCTACTTCGTTCCCTTTTGATATCAGAGCTTCCATCTGAGCTGAGTAAGGGCTTCAGTTTTTAAGCTGTGTTCTGATAAGAATGTCATGTAGGATTTTCTATCATGGCTTATTAGGATATCTGAATAGCTTCCTGTGACTCAAAGCATGCACAGTGTCAGGAAGACACAATATAGCAAGTTGTCACTGGGATCCAAGGAACTGCCCTCCATATTTAACAGGGAAAAAAGCTGGTTTCAAGTACTAAACTTAAGTAGTCTTAAGTCTACTCAGAGACTTAAACCAAAGAGTCTTTGGTTTTATTTTGATCATTTTGATACATTTGAGGAAAACCCTAATAAATTCTTATTACAAGGATCACTCAAAATTAAGAAAAATTCTCCAATCTTTATAAATCCTACTAATTCTCTTTTTTAACATAAGCTAAAGCATTAAATACCTATTTTGGCACTAATTATACATAAATTTCTGATAAGTACAATCATTAAATTATTCTTTTCACTTAAAATAATTCACTTTTTGCTCAGCATAAGGCTCACTTTCAAATGATGTTTTCATGAGATGCATTAAGCTAATTCTAGAGTCCAAAGTGAAATATTAAAGGCTTTGGATTTTCTGTCATTCTCTTCAAATATTGTGCAAAGTCCAAAACCAAAATAAGACTCATGTATAAGCAAATCCAGAAAAAAATTGAAAAGACTACTAGAATACTACAGTGTGTGCCTAAATGCAGAAGTTTCCAATTCAGAGCCCCAGGAGTAAGCAGAACAACCACAGAGGGCTGAATTGTATGGAAGTTGTATGTATGTATTGCCCTTCCTCCTCCAAATGCAGAAGGGCATTTGTGTCACTCTGTCTCAAACTATTTTGCATTTACACAGAGGACTCCTGCTATCAAAATTAGGCCCAGAAAAGAAAAAGTCCCAGGGCACTAAAACAATTAGTGGGGTTAAGGCCACATCTCTCAGCCAACAAGTGGCTCCACATCAAATTCTTTCCCAATCCCAATCCACCCTGTCAGTGGCCAGAGGTTGCTCCAAATGAGCACAGCTGTCCCATGGCTCCACCTTTCTCAATCAATACCTGGTTAGAAATCAGGATCACGTTCACATCAGTTTTGAGATGCCACAGCCACACTGGGATGCTGAATCACACCTCTGGGGTGGAGTGGAGCCAGTTCAGCAGTGCCACTCGACTCAGTGTCTTTCTCACCTCCCCAAAGGGGGCTCAAGTGATCAGTTCTCACAGACTTAACCCGTTTCACCTTCTGCAATTATATTGGCAACTGCCTCAACAGAAGCAAGGGCTCTTTGGCAAGATCAAGTGCCCTGCATTTCTAGATGTGCTACAAGCATTTTGGCACCTATGAGAGCAGGAGTTATTGAATCACACCTCTCGAATCTGTTATCAGGAGATTCAGCCAGTGCAGAGCTGGGTGTGCTGGCTGAAATGCTCAGCAGGCTAAGCTGGTGCAATTCTACTGATGGCAATGGAATTGCACAGTCCATAGATATAAAGACATTACCATATTAATATTTTTCTAGACACCCCCAATGAGCATCATCTGTCTTTATTTTTCTTTCACGGGCTTCAGTACAGCTTTGTTTGAAAAGAGATTTTATCCCTGGATTTCCTCTGAGAGCTCCAGGGGTACCTTAGTGTTTAACTGCTGCAGATCTGCATTTAAGAAGCAGATTCTAGACACACACAGTAGTAATCATGTGTCTTTGCACCGGATCTTTTTTAACTTTCTCTGTGATTTTTTACAATTGTTTTAACAAAAATTCAGTGATTTGCCTAGTGTAGATCCAAAAGAGCTTGTTCTTGACCCTTTTGATGCAGTTCTCTGGGATTTTGTGGATAAACGACCTTGCAGAGTACACACACTGTTGTACTTGCAGCACGAGCCAGACAAGAGTTATTGGCCAGGGGGCTGGGGGCTGCCTGAGGCTATGTGAGCATTTCAGGGTTTAGGTTTTGCCTGGTATATTCAGGCACACATAAGAAAATAGAGCTTTTATTTTAAAAATCAATAAAATGACTGATCTTAAGTCAGAAAACAGTTTTGTTTTACTTTCGCCATCATTGGTTTTTTATTGCATCTCACATTTGGTTTTTTCCTTGTCTTTTTGCTGCCAGCAAATCAGTCTCGACTTGTGTTTAGACCCAGCTTCCTACAGTACCTTATTTTTCTGAGGTGGTTCCTACCCCTCTGTTGCTGGTTTTGAATCCTTCTCACCCAGGTTTTCCTACCACTTTCTCCACCAGGCTGTTACAGTTAACTCTAATAATACATAGGGAATGGTACAGTGAACAATTACAGCATTCAGAGACAAATACTTGGGGTTTTTTCACTCTGAGCTACGTGGACAAATTAAACAGGAAACCAAATGAAACAATGAAAGACAAGTTAGTTCATGTGCTTCTAATCAATTATAATTATGCCAGGTCTGGACATACCAAGACTGTTCAAAATGAATCTAAGTTTCTACTCTTCCTCCCTGCTCTCAACTGTTCATTCACATTTCTGAGTCAATCTGCCACCAGACTGTGATGCCATCCCTCTGTGGTGCCACACTGCAGACCATTAAAATTACCCAAGCTAAAAACTACCCCACCCAGATAATTTCATTGCTCTAATTTGTGCTGCCACTTGAACAATTGCAGGAACAGCCACGGCACAGGTGGGAATTCACCAACCGAGACGAAGGGAGGCAGCTGGGTGCTCCTTAAGCTGGTGTAGCTGTTACACATCTCATGTTGCAAATCTAGTGTAAATAATTGTGTTCTTGCTCATCTGGCCTCTTTTGCTGTGACTCATTAGTAAATCTTTCTAAATAGCTTAGTAGGACGGGCAGCAGCTTTTCTACCTTTCTTCATATTCCTCCCAAATATTATTTCATAAATGACCTTGTGACTTCCAAAAAGAAAGAAAAAAAGAAACAAAAATGATTCCTGACCTCTGATATCTTGCAAAAATGGTGAGTCTGACAATTTGTTACACTCCTGTGTTGTTAATACCAATAAATGTTAAAGATACAAAGATCGGTTCCTGTATAAATCCTGGTTCAAGGATGACGGGCAGGCAGCTAGAAAACATTTCTTCATGTCTTTTTCCCCTAATGTAAAACTCTCACTAGAAAAATGATAAGGATAAATGGCACCTATCCAAGTGATTCCATTACAGGAGCTGGTTTGTCTTCGACAGATGATTCACTATTTATAGTGTCTTTAGTGCTGCCTCACAGTGTACTCTCACAGTCAATCTCAAAGACGTTGTTTAGGCAGGGTAATGCACCGGCCTTCTCTGAAAGACAGAAACTTCTGCAGACAAAGAAAAGAACATCTTTGGGGATAAATTTCTCTACCTACAGCTATTCAAAACCTACACAGAGCTTGAGTATAGCAGAAGAAGAAAACCAGGGTATAAGTCCAGAACAACCCTTCTGACTTTGGGGAGCTTCATGATGCTCCAAGGTGTAAGAGCAGCCCTGAACAAGGCTGTCATTTCCTTCTGGAAACATTTAGACCCTCTCAGCTGGAGCCAAAAACCCAAAAAACCCAGCTCCAACTTCTCCCAGAGTGCAGGGCTCCAGCTGAAGCTGACAGACATCAACCAGCACGGTGAGAAAATGCAACTTGTGTGTCATAACAGGCACTTACACCACAGACACTTCCAGACTGCAGCATTTAGGAGCCTTATTCAAGCTCCTGGCCTGAGGGAAAGCTGTACAAACCTCCACAAATACTGAAAAATACCTGTATTTAAGACACCAGTTAGCATAGAGGATGCAGCCAGGGTGATTTTAAGGCCAGCAGCATCGGGAAGCAGGTGTGTAATTGCAGCTCAGGTGAGTTTACAGCATTGCAGGGTAAGCTCTCATGGCATTATCATAGCCTGGCTATGCACCAAGAGCTGAAAAGCAGCTGTAGAATCTATTCCGCTGATATATGGGTGTACAACCAGTATTTTAGTTGCCCAATGCCAAATTGCCCTTTTCACAGTAAAACCCAAAAATGACTGTTTCTTCTTCCCCATTACAAAGCAAAATACCTGTTTAATATTGCAAATACTCACTCTCAAGAAATGTCTCTGGCCCCTACAACAAGGTGTTCAGTGCCTTTTATTCCCTAAACATTGTTATTAGACTGCATAAACTGTAAACATGGAAACAATGACATACTTTTAGAGCAGTTTGGATAATAAAAAAATGAAGTGTTCCTTTCTGAAAAATATCACAATGGGAGTTTTCAACATCAAAGCATTTGTCAAGAATATACACAGAACTATCACAGAACACTGAAGCAATTTTTTTTTCTTGTTTAACATTTCCAATTCACTGTCATCAGCCACTACAAATAGAGGTTACAATGCTTTGCTTTCCCTTGTTGTTTTGGGTTTTTTTAAAGCCTTCACACAGTGATACACTCTTTAAATAACTGAGATAAACCATCATAAAGAAACATCTAAATTACCTTTGTGGCCTCCTTCTCCAGAAAATACAAAAGCATTTTAAAAATTTATTATTCAGAACACTTCAGACCATGAGTAAACCCATTTTATGCTTAACTATGTAATGTAAATACATTTAAAATCTACATAGCTGATGTCTGCTGGTTAAACGTGTTGCGCTTTTTGGACTGGGGGTTTTTCTTGCAGCACATTGACAGAAACTTTGAGAAAAAACATAAACTGAAATCTACATCACAGGTGAGAAAAAACATGAGTTAGATTGACACCTGCAAATCCTGAAAACACTGGGTTTTAGCAGTTATTATCAAAGGGCAGTTGGAATTCCTGAGGGGATGCTGACATATTTTCCAGCAATAAGTGCAAAATCTTCTCTTGTTGATTCTTGCCCTGCACAACCTCAGTTAATAGATCTGGTGGGCTCATACATGCGCTTCTCATCCTGCCTTTGCTTCCATAGATATCTCTGCAATAAACCATTTTCTGGGGAGTGATTCACTGCAAAGACAGCTTTCACCTCATTTCTTTCTACTCCTTCCTCGAGGTAAACAGGAGTCTTGACCGTGTTTTCACTTGAGCTCCTTCCAAATAACATCAGAGCCCCAAGGATGGGGCTGGCTGTGCATGTGGGAGCTGGTGGAATGGGCCAACACCCGACTGAGGTGGGCAGTGCCAGACATTGGGACTGCAGTGCCACTCTGCAGCAGTTCATGAAACCTTTCTGTCCTATCGAGGGGCCCCAAACAGAAGCTTTCCCTTGACTCCCCCCTTTTTTTTTTCCTCCTTTTAATCTTATCATGACGTCTGCCTCCAAGTCTATAAAACATGTCAGCAAACTTTTACCAAAAAACAGAGCAGAAGGCTCCCACATTTTCTTCTCATTCTACATGAAGGAGGGGATTTGACTTTTGCTTTTCCAGGATGACCCCCTCAGCTGCATTCCTCCCAGAGCATCAGGACCAGCCCATTTCTATGCAAGTCCCCTTAAGGAACGAGTGTTAGCTTGCCCGTGACAAAACCAAATGTTTCCCACCAAGCAGCAGCATTTAGTCCTGGTGAAAAGACAGTGAAATATCGAAAATCAAATCTGCTTGTAGCAAGGCAAGGCTCCAAGGATTTTTAACTAAGCCCAGTTGCTCTGAGCTTTATGGCATTGTATCCTTCACAGCTTTCCCCAAGTGCTGCCTCTTCCCCTGTGCTCTGGGCTGTATTTTGGTCAATGATGTGTGAAAATGCAGATGCAGTTCACTACAACGATTAGTCAGGGTTTCCATTGGTGTCATTGACAGAAGAATTTGGATAATATCAGCCTGGTCCACAAAGTAATAAAACACAAAATTGAATGAACCAGATGTATTGGCCATCGATCATTCATCCATCATTTGTTTGACGTGAAGATATTTCACTGACTGAAATGTTTTAATGTAAAGAAAAAAGTCCACATTTCAGAACAAGAGCTTTATAATTGGCAATGAATCCTCAAGTGAATTTTATAGATCAGTTAATGTCTAGATGAGTTAAGGGTGAAAGGTAAACTTGACATTAAATGCATAGTTAGGAGTGCCAGAGGATTCATTATTGTTGCTAAAGGGATCCTGGGAAACTACATTACTTCTTTTTCTATTTGGAAAAACAAAAGGTTTGTAAGAACATTTGTCATCACTGGAGTCCAAGGAAAATAATGCAAACTTTATGCAGCTGACACTCAGACCATTAAAATAAGCTATCCAGAGAGAAAACTTGAAGATTTAGCTCAAATTATTTCAGCCAATTTACAGTTTTGAACTTTGTTGACCATATTCCACACCAGCTCCCTACGCAAGACTTGGCTTTCTTATATCCTTGATAAAAAGCTACTATTAAAGTAAGAGTCTTTTAGTCTTAGAATGTTTCCTTTTTCCAGAACACACAACTGATATTCTGGCTTTAGCTACTTGGCACCCTCCCTTAATCTTAGCAGAAGATGCCAAGCAAGGCAAACTACACAAAGCAGGAAATCACAAGTCTCATAAACCATATCTTGTACCAAGCAAATTCCCCTGACCTCCGTGCACACCAGCAGCTAACAGGAGCTGTATCCATTTGCACTCAGACATCTTTCCTGCTTTCAGTTCCAGAGGAAAGTCACTCACAGCATCATTTCCCACAGTATTATTGCAATAACAGGAGGCAACATGCAACAATTCAGGCTGTCCTTCACATCAGAACTGAAATTTCAGGGGGATTTATTTGCTCCTCAGACTTTGAGACTTTGCATTGCACTGTTTCAAGTCTTCCATGTGACTTCCACTGCTAGAATTCTCCTGCTAAGCATTGCCTTCATAGTAGCAGTGTCACATTGGAAAAGCTGATCCAGAAGACCACAATTAGTATGTAAGTCCTACCAATGCAACTAAAACTAATTAGGTAATAAAGGATGAGTGACAGAATCAATATATTCATAGACTGGGGAGAAATTCTGAGGCAAAGCAAAAAGAAGATGTTAAGTGAAAGGAACAGCAATTTTAAGACTGATAGGAAATACAGAATGCACAAAAATACTTTACAACAACTGAAGAACCTCACTGTCAGAGCATTAAGTGGAATATGACATACCTGTCTATGAAACATAAGATATGTAATAGTTATAAAGATTACAGGTAATTTTCAGTATCAAGATGCAAGCCACACCTTTCTGGTGCATATTTAATTATACCTTCGACCTAAGAGATTGTGCTCATATGAATAAGATACTTAGTATGGTACCAATATCAGAAATTAATAAAAACGTGACATTAAGAAAATGAAATATAACCCCATTATAATATAGAGCAACATCAATACCTGATTCAAAAGCATATGAGAGATGATCTATAGCCTACAGAACTGAACAGTCACTGTTAGAACTTCGTATTGAGAAACTTATTATAATGTTTCCACATGCTCATGGAAATTTTAATAAGGCAGTTACAGCACAATAGGAGGATTTGGGAAACAGAAAGAAGCTGGTCAGCTTATAAAATCAAAACTCTGCTATAGAGTGGAAAGGGGAAAGGTCATTTATGGATTGATTGTTGGGAGAACAGACAGTCAGGTGCACCTTTGCCATCAAACTCTCTACTGATGGCTCTCATTTTCTTTTCCCCCTAAAAAGAACACCTCTATATTTGGCTCAAAGATGGATCAAATGAGCAAAAACTCCAGAGGGAGGAGCACTGCATAGGTCTGGGATAAATATTAAATAAGTCAGGGCAGCTAGGGCTGTTAATTGCCTTGCTGTTCTGGACTGATGGGTTTTCCTGGGCATCAATCCTCCCTGAGTTGTGAAGAGTGACAAGTGGTTTGTGGGTGCTTGAGTTGATAGAGCAGTGCCACTGTTTTCTGTAACCACAGGTCCAGCTCTCCTGTGACACAGATGAGGATCTGGGAACAGAAGGAGGTGCTTGGCAGAGAGAAGCTCAGTTCCTGCTTTCTAAAATGGCAAGAGACAGCACTATTTTGTTTTCAGCAAGTAGCCAGCAAAGATACTTCTCAATGACTATGGATCAGCTCCCTGAGCAGTGCCTCCAGGAGATCCTCCTCCCTCTCCTGCTCTCAAACCCAAGAGTGCCCTTTACAAGCATTTGATTGCACCTTTGCAGCCACTATTTGCCAATTCTTGCTTTTTCTGCTCATCACCACCGCTCCACCATTCCTTGCACAGCACTTTCCCTCTCCTTCTGCAGGCTGAAGCTCCTTCAGGAGAAATATTTCTAATTAGGCACTTAGGGAAGGTAAAAGCCATCCTTTGCTAACCTCTCTGAGGCCAGTGCCACAAGGTGCTGCCAGCCTGCTCATAGGCCCAGCCAGCCCACAGCTTCCAGGGGAATGAGTCCAGCCCCAAGCTGTGCTTGCTCCATTGCTCTCTTTGCTGCCAGGCTGCTTCCACCCAAGAACAGAGATGTTTAAGGTATTTTCCTCCCGCTCTGCTTGTTGTTAATAAGCTGTGCAGCAATCCCTGCTTCACTGATCAACATAAACCATCATTTATGAAGCAGCTTCAGAACCTTCTAAAAAGGATGAAACAACTGTGCCTGACCTTTCCCTACGGACACCACCAGCAGCATGACCAGTGTTGCATTGGCTGTTCCCTTATCAGCATAATAAACATAAACTTAGTTGTAACTTGTGTCCAAAAGACCTCCCCCTCTGCAGCATTTCCCTGTACGTCCCCTGAGTGAAAGCCAGAACAGTGCATGCCATCTTGATTCAGTTACATGAAGTTACGGCAAAATTAAGTATGCCTATTACAAAAATAATGTTAAGAATTAGAATTAATACATTCAATTATTGTTCTTCCCTTAATTTAAAGTGAGAGGCTTCATGACTTCCAAGACGTGGCAGGTTTTCAAAGGAGACCTGTGAGCCTTGATATGCAAACGGCTCCTGAGCTGAGACTTTTTGCCAAAAGGCAAACTCAGAAGAGCAATAAATGGAACAAATCTCGACTGTCTTTGGAGATTAGCCAAGTATTCATAAATGGCACATCTTGCAAAGACAGGCAAGTGAAGCATCAATAAACCAGTAAACCAATAAACAGTGAAATCTCTCTGTTGTATTCATTATATATTCACAGCTCTTTCTAAACTTAGATAAGAACCAATAATAATCCATTTGATACCCTGAATCTGAGGCCTGGCAGAAAAAACATCACCAAACATACAAACAAATTTGTTTCTGTTCTTGTTGTATAAAGTTTTCCCTCTAACATGATTTGAAAATCAAATCATTCCTGCTGTTTCTTTCTTTTTGAAGGGTTTGAATTTTTCTTAAATGATCCAGCTCCCAGTTTCAAATCTTATCTGTATCCCTGAGGTGTGCTTGGAGACACTGCACAAAGAAAAACATTGTTAAAACAACTGGAGAAACACCCAGTTAGCACTAGCTAAGAATCTAAATGTCAACCCAAATGGAAAAGCTCAGTGGAAATAAACCCCACAAGTTTAAGGTACACAGGCACTGTAATCAAATGTGTGACAGAGGCAGGGCAGGCGTCCTTGTCAGGACACCGAGCCTGCAGCAGCGCCTTGCAGGGACAAGGAGAGGGCCCAGGCAGCTCTCAGCACAGCAAAAATGCAGTGTGAGCACAAGGATCTAGATAAACATGTCAGGCCAAGTTAGTCACACAGTCTGTGGCACAAAATAAGTCTTTAATGTGTGTGATTACGTCTGTCCCTAGTGACTGGATTAGAGACTGATGTCTCGCCCTAGAAGCCTGAGATTCTGGGTCCATTTCCCACCACAGCATCAGACACATCCCATTTACAACTCCAGATGCTCTCAAGAGACTCCAAAACTGCATTTGTGACTCTCTGCTTTCAGTCACAGAGAAAAGCTTGGCTTGCAGTCACCCTCCTTGAAGAAGGAGGCTTTGTCACACGAGCCACGGGCTTGGCAGCCTAAAACAGTGGATTCAGTCCTGTTCACACAAAACACACACTCCAAGGGAGATTTAGTTCATGAAGAAGCTGTGACAAGTTGGCAAGTGCCACCAAGAGCTGCAGCTGTGGCACCTCGCTGGTGGCTGGTGTCCCATCCCTGGTGTGGAGAATGTGGATCTGTCCCTGCTGCTGCAGCACAGACACGCAGCCGAGCTCTGCCTGAGCTCATCCCAGCCCCTGCCCAGAGCACAGTGCCCCTTGTCCCGGGAAACTGCCACTGCCAGAGGCTGGCCAGGTGTGCAGGCAAGGGTGAAGGGTACACCAGGAGCACTCTGACCCCAAACAGGGGAGGAGGTCCCCAAATTCAGACAGATGATTGCAGACTTGAGAGATCACAACACAGTGAGGTGTCTGGGAGCAGTAGGAAGAGTTTGAAGAGCAGGGATGTGATGTGTGGCATCACCAGGAACCAGGACAGACAGTGCCCACTGTGCTGTTCACATTCCTTGTTACCAGCGAAGGACTAGAAAGTTTAGAGGTTTGTTTTTTTTTTTATTAATATCCAATTTCAGTTTGAGCAGGTAAATATAGAGAGATTCATTAATATTTGAGATTAAAATCTTTATCCAGACTATTTTCATTACTTTTAAATATTTCACAGCCAGTACATGATGAAAAATCTGACTTTTCTTCACTATTCACATACCAAAAGCAATGCCCAGTTTAAGCTCCATGGTTACACAATTTAAAAACGTGGAACTGAGAACATACATTGAGATTTTTCATTTTCCCTTGCACAACACCCAATAAAATCTTAAGCCCTGCAACAAAAAATTACTACTATTGCTCCCACCACAGCAACCTCACAAATCACCCTTTAATTCTGGTGAAATGGGACAAGATCAGTTCAGAGCTGAAGTCTCCCAACAGTATTTCATCTAATAATGGCTATCAGAAACCTGATGCATTTCAACTCTGGAAAAATCTCACTTCAGCTATCAAAACTCCTACCAAGAAATATATTTTTGTTTCCTTTTAGCAGCAGTTTCAGATGGATTGATCAGCTATACTCCAAAAATTTTCACCTTACTAGCTCTAATGACTTCTTTGGATAAGTTATCAGAACTTTTTCCAGTTGTTACCCAGAGCTCTTCTCTGCAGACACTCTGTGGCACGAGGCTGGTGCTCAATAACAATTTGCAGAATATTTCATTCGAGTTAGTGGCTGGATTGCACTTTATATGCTTGAGCAGCACTTTGCAATGCATGTTCTGTCATTTTGGTTTACTCTGAATATTACTTTTTATTTCTACAGTGGTGTCTCTCTGAGCCTTGCAAGTGACAGAAGTTAACATATTTTACATCTTGCCTCTGCTTTGATCTCCAGGATTTTATAGCCCATGTGAAAGCTGTGCTGGCTACTGTCACTGGCAGAAGTCCCATGGGCAACTCAGTGCCAGAGCCATCTGAACCCCGTGCTCTGCTCTCACCTTTGAATTCTCCTGGAAAGTGCATGGACAAACTTGACTCCTGCATGAACTTTCTCTGTATTTAAACCTGACAGCTGCATTATTTCTTTCTTTTAGAAACCAATATTCTTGTGGACATTGTCCACATTAATACAAAATGCTTCAAAGCATTTGCAAAATATAATGTTTAAATGGTATTTAATGCAGCCATTATTGTCCCCAATGCTGTGAACACCTGAGGTCATTCCAATCCATTGCATAAGAGCTCCAATTCTGTTGGGTGGAAATGTGTAAAAAATATAAATGCATAGATTTCATATGAAAAAGGAAGCTAAATGTAGTACAACCATGCCAACAAACTTAATGCTGGGGGCATAATATCATGCTCAAAGATTCAAGTTCAACATCACCGACTGCTTCTAGAGCTACAGTGCTGCTGCATGTTTTAAATTTTAATTCAGAAAACATGGGGAAAGATTCAATTTTCTTTCCTGGTATAGTCATATTGATATAAAAGCTTTGCTTCTGTATTATGATCACTATTAAGAGTCTACAAATTGTATTGCAGATTTCCAACACCACAGACTATTTGAGAAACTCTCCAGGTTTAAGGTGAGAAGTGAAAGTTATTTTTCAGTACAAGTTCTCCTGAAAGCACACAGGGGAAAAAAATCCCAGCCTATTAATGCAGCAGCTCCAGCAATTCAGACTGTAGCACTTGGCAATCTGAATTCAACATGAAGCACCTATTCAACCAGGCTCCACTGTGCTCCCATCCACTGCCCAAAGATGCCTAAACACAATTATGTGACAAATCAGAGGGTGTCAGAATGTCACTGCATAGGAAGACTCAGAAGTTTCTTTTAAAAAAAAAATCTTCCCTCAATTTCAGTGTATTTTGAGGAAGACAAAGACAACTGCTCACACAGTAAGGAAAAACAGATAGATCAGTGTCTTAAGGTAAGACTGTTCATTTCATGCTTTATTAGCACAATCCTATTATATATATTTTCCCCCTTCATTTTAATTAAAAGAACTGCAATATAATGGGGCCATCCTGAAGGCCTCAGCTAAAAGCTGTACCTTCTATTATAAACTCTATTTTTAGTGGGATACAATCTTGGCTAGGGAAGTAAAAAACAGTTTAGACTGAAAACTGTCAGGTTTATCTTGAACAGCAAAGAGGTTGAAGACAATCTGGCAGTGTTGAGTTACAGGTCACTGACATTGCATTAATTTGAAATGTTCTAAACCCCTCCCACCAAACTCATATCTGAACACTGCAATACTTCATTTTATCATACCAAGGGATGCACAGCTTGTACACAGCCTGAAAGATTCACCTTTTGCATCTTGGTGTATTTGTAGTGCTTATTTGTGTGCACATGTCCCCCTCAACAGACACTTCTCAAGGGGCAGTCACGAGCGAGAGCTCAGGGTAGCTCCCTGTCTGCCAGCCCAAGGAGAGGCTTCCCCAAAGCCAAAGGAAAGAGGTCACCCAGCCCAGAAAATGAGAAACTGCTGTCCTTTGGGCATTAGCAGCCCTGGGCTGGGGTGTGGAGCGCCCAGCTGAATCCAAGAGACCCCTCCAAGCAGCTCTGCTCTACCTCAGCTGTGCCTCCTCTCACTCCCTTCAGTTGGTCATCCTGCCCTGGAGATAATCCTTGACAAATTTTTTCCTCTCCACATCTTTAAGGACTTGAATATCTAAACTAGACTTCCCAGTTAATGAAACCCTCATTTGAATTAAAATCATAGAGTGAGGTTTTTGGGGAATCGAGGGCTATTGCACCCACCTAACAAGACAAGGTGCTTAAACACACATAGGACTGAGCTAGAGGGTGACCAGTGTGTCACAACAGCACTGCAGGGTGAACAGCCCCTGCATCTGGGCAGAAGGCAGCTGGTGTCTCCTACTCTGAGCCTGGAACCAGAGCTCTTGGCATCACCACCCTGTCTGATGCTCAAGACAGGATTGTATCCCACTCTCCCCAGACACCCACACACCATTTAAGAAGTCCATAATACCTCCTCATCACTGCAGCAATCGACCTCAGAGCTCCATCTGTATTAAAGCACTATGATTTCCATCCCAACTCTTTGGGAGTGATGAGAAACTAAAACAAGAAACATTTATTTAACAGCAAACGCCTTAACTCCAGTCATATTCCTCTTCAGAAAAAAACAACCATATGGATGGTACAAATGTTCCCAAAAAGTTATGAGCCTCATCCACTGACTTTCTCTGAATAAAAATAAGGGTCTGCATCAGAAGGGCAGACTTCAACACTCAGCAAAGCAAAACTTGTTTTGCAAGAACCCAATATTTAGTTTATATGAAGTCCACATTGAGCTAAGAGAGGCAATTAGGATGGATTGGATCAGTGCTGCCTCAGGAAAGTGTGGCAAGATTCTGAATTGGAAACAAGCACATTATTAGATGAGCAGCTCCTTCTCTCTGCCTCATCACAGGCTGTTATATAGATAAAGTTGCATTTTCTGGAGTGTATAATGCAAAACAAAATTAAATAGGTTTTCCTCTTTTCTGTAGGGCTATGCTTCATAAGGGCAAAGACAGCCCTGGACTCCCTAGACAGCAGAGGAGAAGTGAGATTGTATCTCTAGCCTGTAATCTGTTTTGCTGATTTTGGAGCTATAGGAGATGGGAAGAGAGGTCTAAAGGAGCTTGTTTCATTTTCCAAAACAACTTATGGGCAAGATGATATTAAAGCTCTTTTAAGGCTTCAACCTTCACTTATCAAAGAAGTATGGAATTTTTTTTTTTGTCATTGACTTCAACAGCAGAGGATCATGCCTTAAATGCAGTTTTTTGTGGGAGTCAGATGATTTGAAGAGCAGTTTGCCCTCCCTTTGCCACTAATTTCACCATATTAAACACTTCCTTTTAACTGTAACACTCCCCTTTAGCGTTTACATCTACATCCCACATTTATTCAACATTCATGTTTAACTTTACATTAAAAAGTCACCTCCCTTATGACACTGTGTGTGTATGACCATAAAATGTCAACCCCTTGAAAATTCTTGTTGAGCGCAGGGAAAAAAGGGGAAAATTACTTCAAGCAACATGAGGAACTGGTGTGGCTGCTGTGGGATAACCAGTCCAGGGTTCCCTTTTTCCAGCTCTGCATGCTCACAAATCACTGTCTGCACACCCATGGGATGTGAGGGCTGCCAAGTGCAGGCAAAGCAGAGCCTGAACTGGTGGAATCTTCTGCAAAGCCTCACTGGTTGGCTTTCCAGCCTGCTGAGGGCACTGAGCAAGGCAGGGCATCCCCAGGCAGGATGGTGACACAGCCAAGATACTGAAAAGCTACAGCACTGCAGCAGGTCCATCAATATCCCATTGCTCACACACAAGCCATTTGCCATTTACAGGGCTTTGTTATCTCCCCATCAATGGATCAATGGAATTACAAGCTTATTATGCACAGTCAGGCTTGGATTATAGCACATATTAAGACAACATATGAGGTTTTTTAATACTGAAACAATGTTTTGCTTGTTTAATTTTTAAACACCTTCTACTACCAGAGCATAAATCCTATTATCAGCTTTTGAAGTTATTACCTCAAGGTCATCTTCAACAGTATTTACCATTATGCTACCAATTTCAAGAAACTGTCTTTAGAAGGGTTTTCTATATTTACCAGTTGCGAGTTTGGACTCTAAATCAGTCAAGTTACCTGATTTTGATGCAAACTGGGGGAAAAAGTATGAATTAATTTCAGTAGAGACGAAAATGACTCACCAGTATCTCTATTCAGAGAAGCACTGCAATCTATTGTGGTGGTATTGGCAGCAGAACAAGACACATTACACTTGCAATGCATCAGAGGAAGGAAAGGAAGTAGGCTTGTCCATGAGGGATGGAAAAGCCAAGTTAAGTTGTCAGAGTACTCCTCCATCCCACAAGAGGCTCAGGGTGACAGCAACACTTTTGTTTATTGTTCAATCAGCTTTCTACAGTGCCCAGTCCTGTACAACAGCAGAAGGACAAAGAAGGTGGTCAGTAAAAATGAAAATTAAAGTGGCCGCAGCAGATTTGATCCAGAGCTTCATGAAATGCAGGGGGAATGCGTCAGATGTTCAGCATCTTCCCTGGTGGCTTCAGACTGGTTTGTTCTGGTGCCTGCTAATCAATATTCAACAAACCAGAGGTGGCCTTTCTCCGAGAGGCTAATGAGTGCTTATGACCCCTATCTGGTGTTTACCAGATTGTAAATGCTGGCACTCAAAAGCTCAAGTGAGGACAGCAGGGCAAAAGAATAATTTGGTTTAAACCAGTCACAAGCTGCATTTCTCTCAGTAAAGTTATGATAGCTATTTGTCATGCAGCTCTGCCTTATGTAAGCAGAACAAAAATTAAAGGATTGTGATATTTTTAATATTACATTTATGAAGATGATTACCCAGCTGCTGTTTAATTTCCATCTGTGTTCTGCTGCATTTATACCATTAGTGCCACACTGTGGTTAGACAGACAGACTCATATTTTGGAGAAAAGAGTGTGGCTGACAATTAGCATATAACTGTGTGGAGCAGCAACAAATGAGCTTTTCTGTACACTGTTACCTATAAATTATGACTGCTTGCTTTTTCATAGCTTTTCAAAATCAAGCAAGAGACACAAGGACTCGTGCAAGCTCCAGCAGTTCTCTGCTGCATTCAAAGAAGTTGCCTCCATAATAAATTTGCAAAGCTTCAGTTTAAATAGACTATTAAAGTCCCTCCCAGCAGGGAGTACATAATTTTTATACTAAAAAGAAAATTGCAATACATCTAATATCTATTTACTTCCTTTTTTTCCCCCTTAAACCTTATTTTTACATAATTCTACATTCATGCTCATAGACCGGTTCTTCATCTATCTGTTACTCTATCCCAATAATACACTCCTGCTTTCCACATGGTAAATTAAATTCTGTTTTCCAGCCAGTTACAAAACAGGGGTTTGCAGGATGCTCTCAATGTGCTTTAGACAGGACAAGGAACCTCAAGGCCCTCTTGAACAGCTGCCTGGCATCCTGGGTCCTGAGCAGGGCAGCGATTCCACTTTCTCAGAGTCACCCGGGATTCCCAGTGCCTTTAGCTACCCAAAGGGACCTCATCTGTGGAGCAGAGCTCACAGAACCAGTATTTGCATCCTCTTGGGACATTTCCATGTGACTGTGGGAGGCCCCTCACCCCAGGTCATCCCCTTTCCTCATCAGGCAAGAGCAGCTCCATTCCCACTGCTCGTGTTCTTGCTCACCTGCCTCTCAGATGGACTCTGATAGCTCCTACTATCTCCTCAGGCAAACACTAAAAGTTTTATACCTCTTATCATCCTGGATATCGATTTGGAGAGGCTGCAGCTGATTCAGGCTGTTTTGACCCAGGCAGGAGGTACTTCCCACTTGACACACCTTTTTACCATTGCCTCACTCCCTGTGAAAATCTCACTACAGCCTTTGATTTCACCCAGCTTCTGCTGCAGGGCAATGTGATACAGGCAGCCACAAAGCAAAGAACATTTTGGGGGTTCTGAGGGGTTTTTTTGTTTTGTTTTTTTAATGCCACACAATAGTAATTATTTTTGACAGGAGGCTAGACAAAGCTCTTTCTTGAAGAGAAAAAGAAATCAGCACCTCTGCTGATACTCTTTTCCTTTACAAATAAGTACACCACACTGATTTCTATAGAATGAGTCTCAGCTGTTTTCAAATTGTCACTTAACCTCTACCTCTTCAGCCTGAAAACAAGCAGCTCCTTTTCTCCCACATATGACACCTTTGATTGGGAATTTTCCTCTTCATAGCTGGTCCTTCACACTTAGAAGAGATATAAATAGTAAAAAAAAAAAAAAAAAAAAAAAAAAAAAAAAAAAAAGGTACAAACCCCTTATTTTCTGAAAAGCAGAAGAGAGTTGAGATTTTGTTTGGTCTTTCTTTATTTTTCTTCTCTGTATTTTATTTCTTGATGTCTGTTTCATGATTTCTTCTCTCACAAAAGGAAAACCACTTGCTTCTCTTCCTGGGCATTAACTTTCAGAGATGCTGACCTTTCAGATTTGGTATTGATTACAGCATTCATTTGGGGTATTCCTTAGATGGAAATATCAGGCCTATTACCTGCATGCATAGGTTCTAAAAGTACATTGCTCCAAGCACAGACATTGTGCTGTCTCAGGCAACTCTCCATAAATCTCTTAAAGCACTAAAACTCAAGGACTTGAGCTCATCAAGAAACAGTTATCTTTACACATACATCAAGCCAGCTTTCCACATGTGACAAATGTGCAATTATTTACACATCTAATAGAGACCTGCATTCTGTCTCAGCTCATTGTGGCAAATTCCTTACAGTAAATTCAGAGTAACTGCACTGCTTTCAAAGACTTGGGCAAAGCCTGTGTGGCCAAACATCACTAATGAGAGCAGGACTGCTGGCTTGGTCCCCTCCTGCTTGGATGCTCTGCATTCCTCCTCTTATAGACAATCAGAGCAATACAGATGAAAGAGTATTTATTTATTTGGCCACTAGTCAAAAAAGGTGCAGAGTCATACAATGAGAGAAGGGAAGAGAAACCGTAGGGATTACCATGAACCTCACTTGCATTTTTACCTTTGAAAGTCTCCTCTTCATTAATTAAAGAGTGTATTACCCTAAACCAAAAATCAACTATTCTCATGAGGTTCAAATGCACAGTATCTTCTTCCTTCCTAAGAAATACAATTTTGACTGAGATAACTTCCTTCTTCTCAAAGCCAGAGAAAGAAAATGTAGTAGCAAATCTGTCTTAGAAGTAATAACTTACCCATTATATTGGAACAGTATTTAAGTGACAACAAGGCAATCAACAAAAGAGCAACATTATTTGTTCAGTCAATTTCTTTTAAAGTGATAAAACAATTCAAAGCCCAGGCCATTACAATGCTGATAAAAGAAGAGAGGCAGAAATCTGGGGAAAAAGAAGCATGGCAATATAAAATATTCAGAGTACTTACATATAATATAGTTTCAGAGATAGTGGACACAAAATAGGGAAACAATTGCAGTGTTTGAAAACTAAAGCAGGGTAAATCAATGATTGCTAGTCATCAGACATGCCTCACACACATCATTTATTCAATCAGAATCCTTACTTCATCCTCCTTGACAGAAACAATAAAAACTCCTCTGTGTAGTTAAGGCTCAATCTGTATATCTGAGGAAGACAGGAATCAGATAAATTCATTCCAAGGCAGAATTTTTTCTTCTAATTTTCCTCTTCGGTAGTAGTTTTCCAGCCCTCCAGTGTCCTACCATGTGCTTGTGAACCAGTTATTGCAGAAGAACTCACATGGAAATAGTGGTGATAATAGCAGTCAGGTTCAGCAGCCAATTGAAAACAAAAAAGCCTTTGGTATTGATGACCCTGGAGGTCATCACCTAGCTGTGAGGGAAAAGTGGGAGTTATTGGTACCAGAGATATCCAAAAACATTACTAAAATACAAGGAAAAGCTGTTTGACAATACATTTTTTTATATATTTTTGTCATGCTTATCAGCATGGTGTGCAAAAACCCTTGTCATGGGAGATAATCCCATTCTGCTAAACCCCTTGTAAACAAATGATAAAAAGATGGATTCAGCCCCAAAGTCAAAGAGGACCTAACATGGAGGAAGCCAGAAAAGCAATAGAACAAGACAGGCTCCATCAGGAATGAATTATGAGGAGCAATGTGAGGGATGGCAACAGAGACATTTCCAAGACGTGTCTTCAGACTTGGGAAGGCATTTTGAGAGAAAACCTTGTGTTTGTAAATGCAACAAAGCCAGGCTGGTGCTGTGGGATGAACTGTCAGTCCTCAGAGATGATCCATTGTGACCAAGGGGACAGGAAAAGAGTTGGCATTTGGCACGGCTACAATTGTCAAGGTCAGAGAAAATTATCTGCAGTAGCCAAGGCATAAGTAATTAAAGTCCAGACAAGATTATAAGGGACTGCTCTGTCCCACAGTCACTGGTGACAGTGCCCTTCCTCTCTTCTCTGCCCAGCCCTCCCATCTTCCTCTCTTGTGCCATCCCTTCCACCTCTTGCCCTGTCTTCCTTTGTTCTAAATTAAACCCAAGCTAAAAACAACAGATGAAGCTGCTTCTGCCACAACTGACATCACACAGTAAGGATCATATTAGCTAATGCATTAAATAGACACTGAAAACCAGGGAAAGGGATAAATTATACCCTTGTCTGTTTGTTCAGCTGCTCTGCCCTGTCAGTTGTGGTGTTTGTTTGTTAAACTGTCCTTGCTAAGAACGATATCCTGAGAGCTCTGGTGCTGACAGTGCCAAGGCAAAGGATTGCTAGCCCCTTGCTAAGGGTGTGCTCCCCCTTCCCTCCAAAAGGGTCTGTAACCACCACCTCCTAGGACCCTCTTCTGATCTTTGTGTTTCAGGAGGAAATTCTGTACTCATGGAATTGATGTATTGATCTGGAGCCAGCAAGGAATGAAGATGGTTAAAAACTAGAACCACGTGTAGAATTTTGTGAAATTTGGAAATACATTGTCAGGCAATACATCCAGAAATCTATCCCAAAGCTCTAAAAAAAGGGAAATGATACTTCAGTTTTACCTATCATTAACCAGGAAAGCATCTTTTGCCATTTTTTCCATCTTGAGGATAATTTGGGGAACAATAAGTCTTTGAACTGGTATTTCAAAGGAAGATCAGGCCCTTCTGCAACTTCTTATTCCAAGCGATTGATGTGTTCATGGCAAGTATTCTTGTTCATAGATCAAAAGTGACAAGCACCAACCCATACTCTCACATAAAATCACCTGTAAAGCATTCCAACTAAATATCTACCAAGTCCTAAAGACATTCCTTGATATGGTGCCCCTCTTTCCCACTTGTACTGGCTGACTTCTTGAGTTCTGACAAGCCCACTAAGACAGATGTGAGAAAAAGTGGCAGAAAATAGAGAAGAAAGAGGAAAAAACTTAGACATTAATTTTCAGAAATATCATTAGAGATTCTCAGGGATTTAGAACATTTATTTTTTTAATACTCAATGCAGAGGCAACTGCAGCCATGCAAGACTAGAGCCACATAAGCAAGAATTAATTTAACAAAGAATATTGGCCATTCTGCTTAACTCATGGAGTTTATTCTTTTTGCTGGATCTAGCTGCAAAGTACACTTATTCAAGGAAACTTGCCAGGATACACTAAGTTTAGGGATTATACTAAGGATTAGGCTCATAAGCATTACACAGCACTCTTTACAATGGTCCTTGGATATTCAAATTTTTCATAGATCACTTGCAAAAGGCAACCTGAGGTGAAGGATTCTCATACTAGAAGCATTGCAAATACAAATCCAGAAACTCATCCAAACTTGCTTTTTCTCCCAGAATAGCAGGCATGTCCTGGGGTACAAAACATCTGAAAGCATTTGGCCTCAGCTATTGGATGAAGGCACAAATAATGGGACTTCGGGGAATGAGTGACAACCACCGACCCTGCATTCTGAGAGCTTCTGTTGTTGCAACACAGTTCCTCCCTTTCTAAAGGCACAGCCTCCATAAATCATCACTCTTCTAGACTTCAAAGCCACTGAAATATCCCTATCAATACATCACTCAAGTCAGACATCAGCTTTCACATGCTACATGATCAGTAATAGTCAGGGTTAGCAGTCAGAGAGCAAACAAGTGTTGATAGGTCCAGTCAATTATTATTGTCTGACATTATCTCCAGGAGATCTCTTCCTTGTGTTTCTGGAGATAATATAGAGTTGTGCTTCAATCCATGACCCTCAGATGTCATAAATTTCAAGGGTCTGCACCAGGACATTCACTCACTTCAGACACTTAAAACTACAAAGCTTCAAGGATGCAGAACTAACATTAAAGTCATCCAAAATAACATCTGCATCTGTACCACCCACACGTGGAGGCAAACAGCTTGAGCTGCTGTCTCCAGCTGGGCTAAGTGACCTTAGCTTGAATCTTCCTGCATTGAAACTAATGACCCAGAACATCCACTGCAACTATTAAAGCAAATAAACAAACACCCTGATGGCATCTGAATCTTCTCTTTCTCTCTGCCTGATATCTCTACAGATCATCTTGATACCAGTCATGAAAAGCAGTTGCCAGATCTGTGAGAGCTCTTGAAATACAGAGCAATGGGCCAAAGGCCACCTGGGTTCCAGGAGATCCACACCAAACTGGAAAGAGTCACATACATGGAGCCAGTCCAGCCAAATTGGGTAGATTTTGCCCTTGGATGAAGAAAATGCATTACATTTCAGATGGTTTAAGCAAGAAAATAGGTAACAAACTAGTAACTCTTACCCTGACAAGAGAGGTGAGGAGGCTCTGAAATGTCACAGTTGAGGTGAAAAGCTAAGTTCTCTTATAGAAAAGTGTTCTTTAGATCCTTTAGAAGCACTCTCAGTTCCATTTGAGTTTCAGTTGCATTTCAAAATCTTCCTGATTAAACACACTTAGAGAATGGGAAGATATTCATTTTTCCAACCAAGTCTTAGTCTTGCAGAGTCAGACCAGAAAAAAAGAAGCCTGCTTTGACTTGATTACCAGTCCCCCTCCTCCCTCCCAGACTTTTCTGTGGTGGCTATAGTGACAAAATAGTCCCAAAATGTCTGCTTTCATTTAGAAAGAAGTTTCCAGCCCCTTTGATCACAAAGCAAACCTTTGAAATGTGAAATGAGTTTAAAGCAATGCATCAATGTGTGCTCAAGTCTTTAGGCACCTGTAATAACAGTAGTTGGACGTGTGAACTGTCCTATTGGAATCAGCAGAGTGCAAATTCTAAAGTCAAGTTAAATAGAGGACACATGGTCCAGTGATTAGATCACTATTTTGGCATTTGTGATGCTCAGGTTTAGTTTTCTGCTGAACCACACAGAGAATGGGAATTTGGACAAGTTGTTTGGCAGAAGGTTTAAACCACACGTTCTTCCCAACAGGGACCTGGGGGTTGGTTGGTGCCAGAATGGCAGGGCTCTGCCTCTTGCTCTCCCTTGCCATCTATGGCTGGATTTGCATGGAATCCCAGATTTTGGCCACAAGACTGTAAATCCATTCAAAATATTTGCAAAGTACCAGATTGTACTCTTTGAACAGAACAGGGTCTCAGAGTTCATTAATTCCATGAATCATGAGAGAATGCAACATTGCAATTCTAATGAAAATATACAACAAATGAAAATCAGGACAGCAACAGAGCTGAGCAGTGAAAGGAAAATACACTCATCCTGTAACTACAGCCCTGTGACTGGGCTCTGTCCTTTATGACATCTTAAAAATGGAATTTCATGGTGTTAAACATTTCATTTTTCTGACAGCAGATGAAATAATAAGATAACAGAGTACTACTGCCAAAAACTAGTGGGGAAATGCCTAGCACTGCTAAAAACCCCAGAGGATGATAGAGAAGGGTGTTTATATATGTATATAAAATTAATACAGTTGTATGTATCATTTACCAATGAAGTGTGGGTGTATCCGGGTCAGCAACCCTACAGAAACAAACACAGCAGAATTTACTATTTTCTCTCACCACAGTTATGACAGATTCAGAGCACCAATGATATTTTGACATATTGCTCACTGAAATAGCTCTGGCTGCAATTTATACCTTTTATTTTATCAAAACCCTTGCCATGTTAAAGCCCAGCAAACCCACAGCTTTATGAATGCACATCGGACTGTGGACTTCAAGAAAACTGTGAGGAGGAACAGTCTGCACCTAGGTATGCTATTGAGAAATTTGGCCCTAACAGCATTTATTCTGGCCAAACCAAGTCATATCTATGTGGAGCATCCATAATACAAAAATATATAAAATGGTACCTCTAAAAACCACCAAAGGGATCATATCTAGAGCAGAATAAAAATGGTGTACGAAAATAAAATATTCCCTCCCATTCTTCAGCCCACTGATGCAGGAAAGAAGGGAATTTTTCCCTTCAAGCCAGCCTTTCTTAGACAGTGAGGCCATCCTATTTTCTGCCAAGCTTCAGGTAGCTTTACAAGGATAAGGTCATTTCTTTTAAGATGTACCATTAGCTTCCTTACTGCTGGAGAAAATTAAAAAGGAAAATTGCCTGTCACACCCAGAGAGCTAAGCTGATGATGAAGGCTGAAGTCTGCTCAGATTTTCATTCCTGGGCTTAGACTTTAAGGTTACCTTATTTATTTATTTTCATGCACTTTGAGTGCTGTTTAAAATACAAAACCTGCCAAGTATTTGCTTTCTTGCAAAGATGATAAATTGGGCTAGTTTTCCAATGTGCTGCATATACACAACCCCAACTTTTAGGTGATCTGGAAGGGTCTCAGGTAATTTTATCTTTTTGATGGCATGTAATCTTCAGTGCTGAAATGAGACACATTTTGTCTCTGTTTTTCCCTTACCATCTAACTCATGGCTGGGCTGATGATGCCGGGATTGATGTGCTTAGGAAGAGATACCTGCTATTTTTATTGCTTATATGTTATCTTTTAGTTTTACTATTATTTTTCTGCACACTGTTTGGAGAGCAGTAGACCTCTCCCACTGCATCTCTTTCCAAGTGTCAGATTACTCATCCAAGCAATGACCTTACTTTTCTGGAAGCCTAAAGATGTGTTTGTTAAAGCAGACAATTGGACACACTGAGACAGCCTGCCAGGCATGGTAACTTTGTCCATATAAAAGGTGATGGCTACAGATTCTGATGGATTCTGAAAATCCTTTTTCTGGGACAGATGATGCCTGCCTCCTTCAGCATAGCTTCTTTCTTGCTGATATGTCTCAGGGAAACTTTAAACCTTCAAGATACACAGAAAAGGGATATGTTAAAGTAACCATGATAGATTATATTGAAATATCACATGGTGTCAAAATTAAGCATCCTATTCCTCCCCAGTTCTTACCTTGCTAGGTGAGGGCCAGCACATAGAAATATTCTTCCTTCTTCAAGAGATTACACAAAGCCCTTTGACTGCAGCAGGATTTTCTCTCTAGGCATTGGTTGGCCCTTTCTTCCCTCTCTGTGGGATGGAAGAACATCCAGCACATCACCACATTTAAACAGTGATGGTAATGCCTCAGCTAACACCTCAGAGAGCCAGCAGTCATCACATTGTGTGGTTCAAGTTGGCAAACGCACTACAAAATAATTGCATGGAGAAAAAAAAAGATAATTTCCTTGACCTTAGACACCTTTCACTGCTGCCTTCCCTACAGCACTTCCTTTGAGCTCCACGGCCTCGGCCAGCACTCCGCTCCCATCAGCTTTGCAATCCATCTCCAAGGCACTGCCACTCCACCCTGGAGCACACCCAGGAGCACACCCAGGAGCACAGCCTGGAGCACTCCCATGGCCTGATCCCACTCCCCCCAGACCTGCTGCTCTTTGGCATCACAGAAAGGAGCCACATTTTAACATTGGGCCTGACTTACAACAGCCACAGCCATCCACCAGCTCTTATCCTAGGATTTCAGTAACTGTCTGAGCAAAGGCAGTCAGTGAATGATAATTTCAGGATTACCAAAGCAAGGACAGAAGAAGCTTGTATTATGTTTCCCTGTGACCAAGTAAAGTGTCATTACCTTATACATACCAAGGTTCTTGGGGACCAAATCATCTTCCAGGAAAGCACTTACAGAAATAAACCCCATCCTGTGGCCAGTCTGACACATACAGAGATACTCTGTAAGATTTTAATAAAGTGACAGCTCAATGCAAAAGCTCAAGCTCCAAAAAGAAAAGAAGAAATCCTGGTATATGCAGCAAACTGTGCACTTGAAACCAAGAAGATGCCAGGAAGTGAATGCTTTACATATTTAGGCTGTTTCCTCTCCTCCTCCTACCATTCAATGCATCTTTTTTACAAACAGTTATGGGCAAAAAATGCATTTTTCTTTAGATCATTGCATGTACACAGCTTTAATTTACAGACCAAAACAATCAACAATATGGAAGCAGTATTTACCAACAAATGCAGGTTTTATTCATATATGCAGAATACTGCTATGCATAAAACATGATGTGAAACATAGCTTTATGTATTTTTACTGGGCAAACTTAAACTTTGATTTACATCCATTTCACTAAAACTTTATTGCTTCCTCGTCAGATAGGACAGAATCCTTTCTGTATCTTAGATGGTAAATATAGTTAATGTGCTGAGGCTGCAATGGATCAGCAGTGAAGCTGTTTAATAGTGACATAAATTATTTCAGTGACTTTTCCTGCAAGTGAGAGATGACTCCATGTGCTATAAACTAATACCAAAGGAATGATGCTCTTTCATGCTAGCAAAGTGCCTTGGCTATATTGTTTTTGTATCCTGTTGGGGATGCTACAAATGCAGCATGTATTACAACTATATGCACCTAGGCCATTTTTCTTTGCTGTTTTTAATGCTCTTCTGCACTGAAAATTGAGCTTCAGTGTCTGAAGGAAGGCAAAGCCAATTACTTTCTTGGAAACCTCTCTTCAAAGTCTGCAAATCCCGACAGATTTTTAAAAACCTTTCCATTAGCTTAAAAATATATTCTAAAATAATGATGCCTGTAGAAACTAAGAAGCATGAATGGAGCTGGATGGCTTTGGAGACTCACGTGTACATCCCACCCTTCCCGACACCACAGGGGCTGCTCAGCAATGCTCCATCTCCTTTAGCCTCCAGAGACAGTGGTATCCTTCCCAGAGCATTCTGTTCAACCTGCAGTTCAAGTGCACTTCTGCTAGGAAAACAGTTTCTATTTGTCCTCTAATTGGTCACTTATAAAAGACCTTTCATGTGCATTGTGGTTCCTCAAACAGAAATCACGAGGAGCGGAGCAGGTGTTCCTTACAAAGCCACAGAAAATGTGCCATTGAACAGCTGATGCAGAAGGGAGCAGTTTTCACCTATTCAGTGCAGCTCTACTGTCTGTTCACTTTTGTTCTTGCCTCCACAGGAATTCTCCTTCCCCTTTTGTACATTTTCTTACAAACTTCATTGTAGTTTCGCTCTTTCTGTGCTTCCCACCAAGGTAGCTCTGGCAGTCCCACAGAACATCCCCTTGCTGTTAGGTTTTATCCCTGTACCAAAGGGATCTCGTGCAGAACATCAGGACCTCCTTTCCTACACTTCCTCCCTTCCCCAAGCACTCTTCCAACTGTGTTTCTCCCTCCTCTCCATCTCTTTGCATGAACCTGAACTGAGTTCCTTCTTTTACATTGTTTTTTATTTCTCTGCAAACCAGCACTAACCTCTTTTTCTCTATACCTGCAAATGCCTCCAAATGCCTCAAATTACATCTATAACTATATAGATATCTATATCTATATAGCAGTTATATCTATAACTGCTTCTTCAGTTTCCTTCTCCATCGCCAACTTTTTGATCCAGTTCCATCAGTCTCAGCCCCACAGATCCAAGGCAGAAGCTCCACAGCCAAGTTGTTCTTCCCTAGAGCCCCCTTCCCTCCCCATGCCTGTAAGCCACACTCTCTCTTAGACTCTTGGGTCCTCACATTTTCTCCCCTATTTCCTGTTAAACTTATTAATTCTCACCTCTGCATCTGCCATCTCTGAGTGAAGCCACTGTGCGACCACCTCCTGTCTGTTTTACACCCAGAGCTCTCAGGACTTTCCCACTCTTTTTGAGTGGAAAACAACACATTTTTGACAAACTTTTTGAGCACAAAAAGATTGTTTAAAATATTTCTGAAGTGCCAGAGAAAAAGCCTTCTTGAACACATTTACTTGTTCTCAGCTCTGTAAAAGAGGAACAAACTGGGCATTTTCACTGGGACAGGGAAGTGGCATGCAGAGCCCCTCTCCTGCCCTGGAATTTCTGCCTCTGCCTCCATTCCCTCAGGGCCATCCCCCCTGGCAGCAACAGGCACAGCACTGTCCCACTCTCCCAGCATTATTCAGCACCTCCACAGAAAACTCAGCCCTTCCCAGGGCTTCATTCACTTTCCTCACTCCAGCAAGACAATGCAAGAAATATTTCAGCTTTTTTTTTTTTTTTTTTCAAAATTTGGCCAGCAAATACAGACAATCTGCACCACTCCTCCACCAACCCCTGTGGAACATTTCTTCTGCGGGAGGAAGGGGACTGGGGGAGTCCCTTATGGCTGCCTTCTCCTTGGATTCAGAGCCCATAAAGGCACCAGTGTTACAGTTATTTCCCCATTGTTCATCCTGCTTTCCAACTACACGACATACAAATGGGCAGGCACTGAACAAAATGCACAAGACTGGCAGTATAACAACTGAAATATAATCATAAAGAACCCGAATTACATAAAATTTAGACCTGGTGATAAATGTATTGCACTTTGGAGTATTTCTTCCAAAGTTTTCCCAGGAAAGTCTTCAGTTATGTCTTAAAGACTAAACTGGCTCTCTCAGGAGGAGATTCTGTAAGTTATCAGTCTTTTCTGTAGTGGCTAAAGACTACTTTAAGACACAACAGAGAGTACTTAATCCGAGAGACCTCGATCACTTTAAACATTATTTTATTGAAACCTATGATGAAAACTCAAGTCATCTGCATGGAAACATCCAGGCTGGTCTCAGGACAGCCCTCCATATTGTGGCTGAAGCAGGAACAGCTCTTAAGGGAATGTTCAAAATGTACCACAATATAAACCTCACCAGGAAATTCTTGTTTTCCCTGTAGTTCTGAAGGATCTCTGGCATGCTGAATTCCATTACTGACTGCAAGTTTTAAGTTTTCCAGTTTCTTCAATGCAAAATTAAGATATTCTTCGTCATGTGGTTCAAGTCTTCCCTAGATTTTAAACAAACTCAGGGAGCAAATCCTGCATTTCAAAACTGAAAACTGCATCTGTGTTTCTTGTCCCAGTGCCTCAGTCACCTCCAGAAGTGCCTGCAGTAGCCCCACTTTCAGCAACCTGCACCTTACTGCCAGAGTTTGGAGTACAATAACCCTAAGGCTGTGCTTGCAATTTTTGACAATTAGCTCCTGTCCTCCTTTCTTTAACCCATGGATTGTCCCATTCCTCCAGGAAACCCAGCACATGCCCCAGAAAACACTCCAATACAGAGTACTTTCATTGCAAAGATTATTGCTGTGGTTTCCTATTCTCTTGAATCACTCAAAGGTTTCCAGAGAAATCAGTGGAATTGCATCTGACTGAAATTCCTATAACTGAGACTGAAATTGTCCATGTGTTTCCAGCATTTTTAGGAAGAGAACACTCAGTTTAGGAGGCTGATGTGCTTTGTACCCCCAGGCTGAAACAACAGCTCAAGAAAGTTTTCCTTCCTCCACCCTCTCCTCTCTTATTACACACAGGTTTCCAGTCCTATCACTTCCCATAAAAAAGCAATGTCAAGGTGGAGGAGGCAGCTGGAAACTTCACTTTAAACAGTAACAATATTTTTGTGATTATTTTATAACATATTTTTCTGATGTTTATTTCTCCTGGAATGGTCTGGAAATGCAGTTATTTCACAGTGACTTATTACTGTCATTATTACATATGATAACCTCAGAGAATAAACTGACATATTTCAAAATCCACAGAAAATGACAATAAACATCTCTGGGATTTCAGGCTGGCTTTTGCCTTAATAGGAAGGACTTTTTCATCCTGGAAGCCTTTGCTTAGCCAAGTGAGTAGGAGCAGAGCTGGATGTCCAGGAGAATTAAACCATTTGTCCATGATTACAGTACCCCACTGACCTAGAACAACTGGTAAGTGCAGAAGAATTCATTCATATGTTCCTTTCATATTTTCTGGAAAGATAAATCCAAGGAATTTCTTAGCAATGAAAAATTGTCCAAAAAAATGCCAATGCATGTAAGGGAGGCTGAAGTTGACAGTTCAAATTATTGATGAATTCCAAATGATTACTTGGGTTTAGACTCACAAAAATTTTGGTTTTCAACTCTTGCACCTGATTATTCTTTTCTTCTCTTTTTGCTTGAGCACACATTCAGAGAATCCACATTTGTAAAAGCAGAGGAGAAGCACAGGAACAGACACATGAGCTTTTCTTTCATGTACAAACAAGCTGTAAGTACAGGTAAAACTGAGAGATCAGCCAGTCAGGGGTCTGGAGTTCATCTTGTCTCTTGTTTCCCCTGTGACTTTTTCATTCTTGATGATCAAGAAAATCAATAAGGTTATGTCCAGTGATGTCTGGTGCTTGTCTATCAACTCTCTGTGCATGACAAGTGATCGATTTCCATGATACCACAGAAAAAAACAGACTGCCATCATCCTCCAACCCAGGCTCTGTACTTGAACTCGACTGAGGTAATCAGTCTGCAATCAAATGCTTCCTGTGTCTTTCAGACTTTAAAACCACTTTCAGTGATGTCATGAGTGTACCCCCCCAGAATGGAAGAGCACCATCTTTCCCATTCTTTCAGCTCCCAGTTGGTCTATCAGTTTTGAAACCTTTTCACTCATTTTTGACTGAGCTCCATTTGAAGTGGGAATTCATTGCTTCCTCCAGTGCCCTGACTTATGGTGCCTTCAGACCATGATCAGACAGCAGAGAGGGACCTGCCAGCTCTTCAATCTTGCCCTGTTTCACTCAAGAGCTGTACCTTTCTTACCTGTTTGCAGTGGGAACAGGAAAAAATTGATAAAAAAGACAGCTATCTTTGTTACAACTAGGAATGCAACCACATTTTTTTCAGCATCCACATTAGAATTACCATTAGTATTGCAGAAGTGAGTTAACCTGTTTTCATTATCTTCTCAGTATCAAGTGTTTGGTAAGAAAAAGCTGCAATTTGCTAAGAAGTTTGCTTCCCCTACAAAAGGAAATTCAAACATGTCATGAGCTCTCCATTAATGAGTCCTATACTGTATCACAGGATAGAATACTCTGATTCAAACAACAAAAACCACATCTTTCTACTTAATTAATCTAAAACCATCTCACAAATTAATCTAAACTAATGAGGAGAAAAAGAGAGTTAAATACTATTATCTTGGATAAAACAGGCTGAGGTTTTTGGCTGCTATGTTTTCAGTCGAATCATTTTTCCCTTTTATTCACATTTGCACCACACTTTCAAAGAACTTTACCTACAGCCAGCTCAGAGTAGTCTTACTGCAGTTGTATCATCCATCCATTCAGAAACCATCTGCCCCAGCAACACTTCATCAGCAAACCTCTCTATGTTGTGCATGTTCAGCTTCAAAGTGGCATCACTGATTTTTTTAGTAATAATCTTTTTCCTTGTGATTTCTCTACCCTTAGATTTGATTATTCATTTTTGTGTTGCTTTAAAAAGTCCAGAAGATCACACACACACACACACACACACATGAAATAGGGGTCTCATTCCTTTCTGCATTGCAGTCCTGTCAGTCTTTCATATCTGTGCAAAGTAAGTGCAGCATAAACAAAGTGCCAGGTCTGATTTGACATCAGCTGTGCAATGCATAAATAAGGTGCAAAGCAGGGAATGACTGACCACAGAAACTTTATAGCAGCTTGCTGGGTAGGCACAGAAGTATGGAAATTCTGGGTGCCAATAACTTCATGTAAATAGGTTCTGTAGGAATACAAGGCTGTATTTCCTACAGGTACACAATATTTCTGGTATATATGTCACAGCTTCCTTAATACATTATCTCTCTGAACATATGAAATTGATGGGTTTTGCACTATCTGTACCTAGAAGATATATTGGACGAAAGATGTCCCTAAGTCTGATATAAAAAATAAAAGTATTGAAAAAAAAGCAATTTTTTAAAAATCCAATCACAACTGATTTCTAGCAGAAATAGTAAAGGAATATCTCAACATGTTTGCTCTTGAAAATATTCTTACTGGAGAGGTTGACTGTGTTAACCTGAAGTTAACATCCTGGCACACCTTAGGGCAACCCCTGTGGTGACAGTTAGACTCTCAAATTCTGTCCGTATCAGCATTTCATCTATTCACACACTCTGTGTCTAAAGAAGTATTTTCTTTTATTGTTCTTATTTTACTTTCCTATACTTCTTTTTTTTTCTGGAATAAAAGACAAACATCCTAAGGAAGCAACGTGTTCCAGCAGGACCAGCACAGCAGCAAGGAGATGAAGGTTCAGGTTTTAAGTCTGAGCCTGACTTGCTGTACAGTCTGGTTACTTACCTCCAGTTTATCAACTTAACACTACCTGAATCAGTAGAATTCTCTCTGATTTTTACAACTTCTCAGCATTCCTGTAAAATACCAGATAGGATCAGGTGGACTTTTCCTGTTCCTTAACAGATATGCCTTGACTAAAACCTCCTCACCTGCAGAAATCTGTGCCACCCACTGAATCACTAGAAAAGTTAAAACAGATACAAACTGATGGTTAAAATTAAAAGAAAAAAAAATTAAAACCTAAAGTCTTTGTGCTCCCCTCCCTAGCACTGAAGAGCTCTGACAATCTCACTGGATGGCTGTGGGTGACAGCCACTGCCTGAATGGGCACTGCCGCTCCCCTTTGCCCGGTACTTCAGTATTTCAGGGTTTAAGTACTGCTGGGGTTGAGTGCTGAGGGTCAGATAATGCTACTCAAAGGATTTTGGAGAGAAGCAGGAGAAAGGCCCTCAGCAGCTTTAGCTGTGTAACTCAGGATTATAACACGTCTGACTCCCTGGAGAGACACCAGTGGGATTTAACCTCCTCTGGAACAATAACAGAAATGACAGTTCAGGGATTGCCCCCCTTCACATACAGGGAAGGTAACAGGGTGAGGAAAGTAGTGCCAATGAAAATATGAGTATTAAAGGGTACATAAAACTTTCCTGAGTGTAACTTTCATTAGAATATGAGTGCTGAAATAGTTAGCAGAGCTCAGAGAAATAAAAAGAGTGGGAATTTTTCTGGGTCCAGAAAGAAAACCTTGACTGAACATTTTTTTGCTCTTAAATAGCTTAAAATATTTAACATTATTTTCAGTAAGAAATGCTGTAGGATCTGCTAAGGAAACATCTTCTGTTAGTTTCAGCTGTGTAATGGACTTGCTCTGAAATTAGCATACTAAATTCTACCTGGACTTGCATCTTAATAGAGTTCACTGAGAAAATGTGTGAATAAGAAGTTTCCATCCATCATCTCACTGACATGGATGCTAAAGTCACTTTTAATCTCTGCATAATAAATGGGATTAAGTTTTCCCTACCTATGGCTTTATTATGCCAGTTTACAAGAGCCCAATAGACAAAGTCTCCTGACTGACAATCTACCTTTTTGCACTGCTTTGGCTGGAGTAGGAGGTTTATTCCCTTGTGCAAGCACCTTTCCCTCCCCCATGGGTCACACAAACACTCTACACTGCAGAGGTTCTCTCTGCTGGGGTTTGTGGGCTACCAACACCAGCAAAGCTTTTGATTTCTGAGAAATAGTAAAAGGGTAAATGATACTGAAAGAGAGAGCAGGTTAAACACACAGTTAGAGAGAAGTGAAAAGCACAAGAAAAAGGAGGGAGGAGAGTGGTTTTAGAGAGAGCTGAATAAAGGTTCTTTCTCCCTGAACCTTGTTGAACTCCTGGTTTGACTGCAGGCTTTCTTTAGTATCTGCATTTCCTCACAGTTCCTCATCTGTATAGAATGGGAAATATCTCCTTACTTTGTTTTACATACTGTGACCATGAGAGGCAATCACATGTAATAACTACCAAAACATACTGTGAGCAGCAAGTGCTAAAATCTTTCTTTGAAGGTTTGGTTTGGAGCTTCTCAGCACTATGATTTTTTTTTGGTCTTCTGTCCTTCTACCTCAGGTTGTTCCCCCACTAAATCTGTACAATGAAAATGCCATTAGGTGAACATCACAAATTTGCACTAGAACTAAAGGGAGGGAAGAGCACCCACTGGATGAGGCCAGTAAAAAACTACTTGGGACAGGTCTAGATCAAGGCCAAACTAAGGAAATGCCACAATTAGTACCCACCCCCTTCATTGTATCAGCCTGCAGCCCTGCTCCCAAAGCTGCTGTTCCCAAGATGCAGCAGCAGCTCAGCCCTTGCTGGCCAGCAGGTACCTTGTGTGCTTTCACCATGTGCTCAAAGGCACAGGGTAAAACACACATGCTGGTATTATGTACCCAGCCTCAAAGCAAAGATGGCTGCAACTGGTGATTTCTAAGAGAACACGGGTAAAACCAGACCATTAAACCAGTTTAATAACATCAGGCAGAGGAAGAAATGAGGCCAGAGCCAGTACAGCTGCTTCATTTTGGTGAAGCTAAGATTCTGACACCAACCACCACAACAGATGCCAGCACATGAACTTCCAAAAATATTATATTAAAACTCCAAGAATAGCATTTCCACTCCAACTCTCCAAAACAGTGCTGACATTCAAAGGGGCATAAAAGCAAACCCTGTTTCATTCCTCAGAGAAATATCAAGAAAGGGCCCAAAGAATATTTGTATTTATTCTTCTGTGTATGTGGGGTAGCATTTAGGGGAGGTTTCCCTTTTTCCTAAAAGATCAAATTGAATCTGAATCACATACAATCAGATTTTCAGAATCCCCAGAATAATTAGCAAAAGAAATCCCTCCCAATAGGCTATGCGCTTTTGCCCATGTAAAATTGTCCATATAAAGTCTCAGGTAAATCTAAGTTAAAAGTGTGGAGTATATTTACACTTATGTACAAGAACAGCATTTTATTAATAGACTGTGGAGGGAAAAAAAAACCAAACCAACAACCAAAGTTAAAACTGTGAATCTAAATTTATGTTAGGTCACCAAAGACAGACAAAAAATTTGAACATATTTCCATGTTTCTTCTCCATTGGGAAAGGTAATTTAAGCCATGTGCATAACAGCAGTGACATTTCAGTACTTTAAATTTGTTCTCCACAAGTCCAGTCTTGCTGTTTGATGTCTGTAATAAGAAAAAATTCAATACCAACATATAATTTACTTTTTCTTTCTTTTTTCACCAGTGATTTACTGCTCAAATTCCCAAACAAACATAAAATGTGAAAGCAAGGAGAAAGAGATACATGTGATACATACTGTCCTCATCTGTGCAACCTCCTACAACACCATCAAGACAGAGCTGGTATTTTGAAGATGAATAAAGTCTCACTGTATTCACTTTATTGAACAGACATCAGCCTCAAAGCTCAGACCCTGAAAGATTCTCCTAAACCACAGGAGTGCTGGACACTGCTCTCCTGATGTACTTATGGTCAGAAGAAAGAGATTTTGTAAAGGTTCTTCATTCCTACCTCTCTTCTCTTTTTATTTTTTTTTTAATAGGAAAGGTGATGATTCTTACTTAGCTCAGTAAAACATTCTGAGATCAATAGATGAAAAGGTTGATCCATGCATTTAGAAATATTCCTGAGTGCTTTGCAGCAGATAGTAGTGTGCCTGAAAGCATGCCAAATGCCCTGTTTCTTATTCCACAGTTTAGAATGAGCCAAGTGAATGCTGCAGGATCATGATTAAACTTTTAAATGTCACATCTACTAAACAGCAATATCAGTCAGATATTGAGACAGTGTTATATGAACTTAGCTCACATCAGTGAATGAATTATACAACTCTTTGCCCATAATTTGTTTCAATAGGATACGTACACCTCACAGCTATAGTCAATCACTGTGTTCCTCACTTAATGAGTGTGAAAAATAAACAGTCTTTATTCAGCTCCACCTGAGGAATAAAGAAGACATATTTTACACACTGAACAGCACAAGGTATTATCTGTATACTCATCAGCTCCTTGGAATGTCAGGTGTATACAAATCAATAACAATGATGGCAGACAAGCTCAGCCTGTTTGCACATTCCCGAAGGACCCAGTTTGTGAAGATCTGCAGCCCACGGGAAGGACACACGTGTCAGAAGTTCATGGAGAACTTCTCCCATGGGAGAGACCCCACACTGGAGCAGGGAAGAGTGTGAGGAATCCCCTCCTGAGGAAGGAGTGGCAGAGAAAATGAGCGATGAACTGGCCCCAGCCCCATTCCCCAGCCCCCTGCATGGCTGGTGGGGGAAGAAGGTGGAGGAAATCATGAGTGAAGGGGAGCCATGAAGCAGGGAGGAGTGAGAAAAAGATGTTTATAAGATTTGGTTTTATTTCTCCTTATCCAGCTGTGATTTGATTGGCGATAAATTAAACTAATTTCCCCGAGCCTGTTTTCCCTGTGACAGTAACTGAATGATCTCTCCCCATGAACCTTTCATTAAGTCCCTCCCCCTGCCCAGCTGAGGAGGGCAGTGACAGAGTGGCTTCGGTGGGCACCTGGTGCCCAGCCAGTGTCAGCTCAGCCACAGCACCACGGGAGCTGTGTCCTACAGACTCTACACAAGGTCAAGAAATGATGAACTGCTAATTATGAGACTGAAACGAGCGATCCAAGACTTTTGTTATATCCTAACTCCGTATTGAGGTGTTTGGGTTTTTGTTTTGTTTTGTTTTTTTTACTTCATTATAAATTTGTTTATCTAAGTTAAGGCCTTTCTTAATATATAGTACATGTGTACAGATTTGGACAGACAAAACCATAGGATATAGTTCATGACCCCCATCAGCAGTACCACAGCATCTGTAAATATCAAAAATCAATCAAAAGAGAGGTTGGCTGGTGTGATGTGCTCAGTCGCAGATCAGAGCCTTTGTCTGATCTCTGGAAACAACAACAAAAATCTGTCTTAGTGCAAGGGAAAAATACACTGTTTGACTTCCTACCATTATGCATGGCACAGTATATTCTCACTTCCACTGCAGAGAAGGATATGTTTCTACAACTGTGCTCACTGACACTCAAGAGTAGTTGAGGCCAAATAATCAGAAAGAATTCAGATCCAAATTTCCCTAAATTGATTCAGCTGTGTTGCAGCCCAGCTCTGCCTTTCTCTAGCCCCACTGCTCATCCTCAGGCAGAGCTGGCCAGCAAAAAGCCTTTTACCAGGAAAAGTCAACTTTGCTCACCCCACTCCAGCCTCCCTCCACATTGCCTACTTTTCTGCCTCGCCAATGACAAATGAAGGAACATCCCACAGATAAATCACATATAACAAAGGCTGGTTCTCCTTACTGAAAGGCTGTACTCTAAACACCTGCTGACACTTTAAAGAAATGAAATTCCCTTTCAAATGGGAAAAGAAAAAAAAGAAAAAAGAAAAAAAAAAAAATAGGTACCTCAATGCTTTAAGCAACTTTTCCAAAGACCTAAATGTTGAATCAGAAAGTGATGAGACACACCAGGAAAGTCCTAGCCAGTTGAAACAGTACATACCCCCTTCTGAACAGCCTTCAAGGAGCAAAAATAAAATGTATTAGTTTTGTCTGAAAACACAGCAAGTTGTTTTCCTTCTTTTAAGTCCATTTGATGACAGTAACGAAACTCCACAGGAGGCTTCTGAGACCTTCCTTGGGCAAATTCTAGAAGTCAGTGTATTCAGAGCTACTGCACAATAGGAACAGGAAAGATCGCTCTTGACATCTTCAAGAAGTCAAATTCAGATTTTGATTTGAGGCATGTGCATTTACATGCCAGGAAAAATTTCTATTTCTCCACATAAGATTAGCAGCAAGGAAAGCCTTAGAAGTTCAGACAAAAAACCTGCCTGACCTTGAGGTGTAGAGGTCATTCAAACCCTGCTGGACTGCAAAGCTTTCATCTTATGACAGGGAGGGCTACAAATGAAGACTGTGCCAAAAATCTGCTCTCAGCCACTATAAGGCTTGAGCAATTCCTTTTACATTTCAGTGTAAAAACAACATTTGGAGCAGTGACCTTCAGCCTTCCTCGCCAGGCACACATCACACCCCCTACATGAAGGTGCCTCTGAGGAGCACCATTAGCACTGCAGGGAGCAGAGATCCCAGAGCTCCCTCGGGTTTCACCATCTTCCCTTCCCTCCTGCTGCTCTCTAATTGTGCTTTTAAAGGAAGGACACCAGCAGCCAGGATGTCTCTCATTACAGGCATAAATTCCTTCCAACTGCTGCTAGCTCTGTGTGTCCCTCCTTTTTTAAAGCATCACATGAAGGGTTAAAATGCACAGACCTAACTAATAATTGGAGCTCTATGACTGAATTTCTGGGCTTGTTCCTAAGCAGTAATTTTTTGTCTGACTGACAAGGTCCTTCTCTCTCTGAGTAGCAGGGTCACAGAAGCCATCAGTCAATTACCATTTCCCAGTCCAATGACTGCCTTTTCACCTCTCTGACTAGAAGGACTTAGCAGTGTTATTCACACTTCCCCAGTGCAAAGCTCTTCATGATCTTCCTGGATAAGAGATATTCTTCAAATAAAAGTGGGAATCCTCCTGATGTGCTGCTCGCTTTTCCCACACACTTGCACTGCTCCACCACAGCACAAGTGGAGTTACAAAGTCACCAAATGTCTGATTATTCTTATTTCTTCCTCAGCTGCTTTTATTTCCCTCTTCTGCAGTAGTGTCAGAGACTTCAAGGTAAGTAGGGGAAAAAAACATGTAGCAGAATATGCATTCTTGGCTCCATTTTCCTTACTGGAACTACGTTAGGGATTAATTTAGGCATAAACTCTCTTCATTAGTTCTACAGTAAGTAGAGATGCTAAGCAACATTTGTCTAAAGATACTCAATATACAAACCAAAGTTCATCAAAGATTATGTTACATCTGTAAAGAGTGGACCTAGAAATGAAATAGTTGCATGAAGCCAGAGCCCTTTACCAAACCAAAGGGAGATAAAGGTAAGAGCTGAGTTACAAGTCATGGGTAATGAATTATAGTCTTTATTCTAATGCTGTTCACTTTAGTAACCGGGCACTTACAGCACTTAGGAAAGTAAGCTTACTGCAACTTTTCCAAACCTACATCTTGAAAGCTTAATCACCAGGTCAGCTAACAAAATCCTCACTCCCAGTAAGGCTTCTTGTATAGTGGAAGACAATGGAGAGAAGAGAGATAATTATTTAGTTGCAGACTATAATGGTGGCAAGTTTTGGATTTAGCAGATCCAAATTGCTTGCAAAGCCTGACATTTCTCCTAGGTATCATAAAAGGAAAATGTTTGTGACTTGTTCATTTGAGAAGGTAACTCTTGTTTTGCATAATCATCTTCCTCTTTGTTGCTTCCACATTGTTCTGGCACCACTGACCCGAGAAGTAGCCAATATTTTAAACTGCTCTCTGCATATGGTTTCAATGATGTGGAATGGCTATTTAATTTACATAAAGGTCAAAAGCAGAGGTGAGCAAAGTGCTGCAAACACAGAGCTGGCTGGGCTCTCTGTTTCTATTTTCTTTGAAAGGCTAGATTCTCTCCAGGTAGAAGCAGTATTGAGCACTTAATTGCTCTATGTGGAATCAACAATTTCTTCAGCAATAATAGACTCAGATTAAACACAATTGCAAATCTATTCTATCATCATAACAATTACTCAAGCACTGCTTTTGGCTCTGTTCACAGTGTAACTGGAGTGGTCAGTTGAGGCTCAGGCTTGCAAACCAGCAGTTGCATTCAAACTCTGAATTCAGGTTGTCTGTAAGAGGGCTGGGAAGCCGTGTGACTAACATGACTAACTCTAATGCTGAAGGCAGCAGAGGCTGTAGAGAAAGTGAGCAGATTGTAGAAGTTTTCACTGCAGATTTTTAACATCCTTGAGGCTGCTCTGAAACCAACCCCATGAGCTGTGTGACTGTCAGGAGCTGCCAAGAGAAGGGTTTTGCCACTTCTTGAGTATACAGCACCTTTCTCATCGAGAAAGTAACTACAGACTGGTAACATTTACTGCCTTGAAGGCAATGAGTCTTCACTGCAAGCAATTTCCTAAGCATGTGTCACTGACCTCATTCTCGAAGCTTTTATTTTTACAGGTCATCATAACCTAGTTCCTTTTCTTCTCTTCATAAAGGAACGTGTGTATATAAAGATGCCACTTAGGTCACTCCCAAATTGTATTAGACACTCTGTCAACAGCATGTGACACTGTCTCATGACACAGAGACACAGAGGGAGGTGGGGGCAGGACCTGCCCAAGCCTGCAAGTGCCAGGTGTAAAAAGTGAGAAGCTCTCCAGCACTGACACAGAAGTACCTGTGCCGAGGTGCACTCTAGTAGGTGAGCAGTGCTGTCAAAGTCAGCAGCTAATCAAACCACATGGTGTGGAAGGGTCACACAGCCCATGACCAGACCAATGAATGCCTGATTTGTCACATTACCATTAAATATATTGCTTTTCCACCTTTTAGTATCAGTTTTCTCCCCAGCACCTTCACAAGAGCAGAATGAAAGAGGATGGAGAGTTCCTTGCTGTAGCTAAGTAGGAGGGTGAGATTATCCCTAAATGAAGCCACAAAGCTGCTTCTAATTTCTGCCCAATGTTAGCCAACCCGCACATAAACACATCAGTGAGGTGTGACTCCCTCCACATCAGTAGGAAACTCATCCTTAAGCAGGAGAAGTAGATTAGCAGGGAACTTTGCTATTCCTCTTCTTGTAAGCCTTGAGAGTTTATGCACAAAGCAGGTGACCTATTCCTCATCACAGACATGCAAATGCCAGACATCAAAGAACCCTTCTAAATGAATTCTCAGCATAATTAATTTTCACCAGAAACTGGTTTAACCTTTTAATCCGTCTGAGCTAATAGATAGTAAATGGCCTTCATTATTGCAACATCAGAACAGCTCCCAGTTTTTTCAGATGAAGGCCTGTCACCACATCTTGTGAGGTATGGAAGTACTAACCACCCTCCTGCACCGGGGTAAAGCACCAGGCAAATGCCAACTAAATAAACTTTTCAATTTTATGTATGAAGCCATGCCTGATAAGGCCACCATTTCTCCTCTCCAAACAGTTTCTTCCACAGAAATAAGTTTTGGAAGTTTAAACTGTCATCTCACATCGCATACTTTTCCACCACCCACACAGGAAAGATGCTCACTCTGGCTGCAGGGAGCTGAGAAAAGGCAGAAAGGGCCATTTGCCCCTCAGAGAGATCTCCCAGTTCATACAGTGCCAAGTGTCAATAGCAGTCTGGCAGCATCCTCACAGCTCAAAGTGGGCTTGAACCACAGGTCTAAAAAAACTGAATTCCCTATGGCACGATGAGTCAGCGTGCAGAATTCGAAACAGAATTCAAATTCAAGTTTGCAAGTTTGATAGCTGATATAATGAAGCAAACCAGTGCCTCTGACCTGAATTTCTTGAGAGCTACAGTCCAACCCTCCCTGCTGAGCTGGGTAGCTCAGGTACAGCACAGATGTTGCAGGGAGTCATCGATTCCCTTTGTCAGAAGCAGGCAAAAAGCACTCAGCAGTAATCTGTTCTCTATATCTTTTACCTTCAACAACAGAAAAAATCACTGGAGTAATTCAAAGTTAGGAGAAGTTGTAAAGGGTCAAATGAAAATGTATCACACCTCTAATTTCTTTAGTGAATCACAATGCATAAGGGGATTTCTGTTGTCTTCCAAGTCTGACAGCAAAGATTGGATTTATGCAAATTATAAGGTTAAAATAATTAGAGATAGGTCAAAGGTATAAATCAAACAACCAGAGCTGACATGTCTAAAATTCTGCATGCTAAACAATCAAGGTGTTTAAAGCCAAAACATTTATTGGTGCTCATTTACATAGAAAAAATATTAAGGAAGGATTTGCTAAACTATCTGGTTGTTGAGCATGTACAAACATTTTTTGTCTGTATATTTTACGGGTCTCACAAGGGAAGACAAAGTCTTGCTCTCATCTGTATTTCTGCAGCAGAATTAACGTTTATGAAGTAGCAGGAGAATATTTCAATCCCCTTCCCTACCTCTAAATTAAACACAATGAACAGAAAACCACCCAAGAAATGGATTATCACAGGTCTGTGAAATAGGTGGCTCAGCCATAATCCAGCAATGCAGGCAAAAAAAATGGAGGAAAGGATGGGGAAAACAAAGTCCCAATTCAAACAAATAAATAAAAAATTACAACTCTATTTTTTCAACAATTACTAGTGGTGTTCCCTTTCTGTGGCAAGGTTACTGTTGCCTGAAAGGAATAAGGAAAAAATGCAAACAAACAACAACAAAAAAAAAAAAAACTCCCACAAAATTTTGTCTTGAAAACTAAAATACTTTTGTCTGAAATGTCCCGTTCACTGGACTGCCCCACCCAGGAGCTCTTCAGAATGTCTGGATCAGTCCTGCATCAACCCAGGGATTCCAGTACATATTTGTCAGGTTTGGACTTGGATATTTCATGAAAGAAAAAAGCTATTTTGTGGGTAGCTGTAGTGAAAAATCATTTGCTGTGGAGTGAATTTACTTATGTACCTTATTTAGCTATGATACCTTATTCATGTCTGGGTCTCTTGTTTTTTTCCATTATTGTTTTAGCAATGTCCTATGAATAGATGGAGATAGAGTGGAAATAAGAAGAGAAACAGATTCTAGCTCTGCATTTGTTATCTGAAATTATGCACATCATGGCCAATATGAGCTAATTAATATCCCTTTTGGTTAGCTTACCAGCAGAGTAGTGTAAAGCGGAGGTTCACATAACATTAAATATTCCACGGAAGAAAACAGACCCCTGCATGTTTCATGGTGAAATAAATTACCAAATACAACTGTACATTGACTTTTGATAGGTAACATAGTAAATAAATAAATAGATAAATGCATCTTTTAGAAGAGAAGTTTTTGTCCCTGCGCTTAAGAAGTGAAGAGGGGAGGGAAAATAGAACCTGAGTTTATTTTAATGGCTTTTCCCCCATGTTCTGCTTGAAGTATCAGTGACTGATAAAGGCCTACATTGCCTAGCAAAGAAATAGTGCCTTTTTCTAAACACTGAATGAAGTGGCACTCATGAGGCTTGCTCTCTTCCTTCTCACAGTATGGCAGAGCAGTTTTGCTCATACCTGATCCATTTTGTTTCCTCAGTTCCATTTCTTTTTTTCCCCATTCATCTCCGTCCTCTCCTTCTACTTAAAAACTCATTTATTGTGCTCTATCGTTCATTAAAATGCTCCTTGCTGTAAAACCCCTTTAAAATACATTCTACATATTTACCACTCCTTTAAGTCATTTCAAGTCCCTTTTTGTCTTTCAGTTTTGAAGTGACCTCAGATGACTTTCCCTATGACTGAAGTCCATTTAACACAATATGCACACGCAGCAATTTAGGGAAATTACAGAAAAATTCTGGCAATGACTCCCTATCAGGGAGTGCTTGTGCTGGAGCAGTGTGAAAGCAATCTGTGGGTATTACAGATATCCTTTTCTTTCAGTTCCCTGACATTGGAAGCGTTTGTTTGGAATTGAGCTGGGCAAATTGTTCGCAATTATGTGCTTGTTTAATGTAATCTCTTTTTGTTTGAAATATTTGGGAACAGTTTGCAACCATCTCATTAATTATTTGAAATAATTTGATAAATAATTTCATGATCCACCCACGTGCACAAGACAAGCTTTGTAAACACAAGCTTACAATATTCTGCTTGGAATAAAAAATGCTAAGCACATTTCTGTCTTTTGGGGGCATTATTTTATAATTATATTCGTTATTCTAAGGCAGCAATGGGCCACTTAGAGAAAAAAAATGAAAAATGTACAAATTATTTCAGTTCAGAAATTCTTAATTTATATTTAGTATAAAAAATAAGTATTTAATTTGGATATTAAAAGTTTATATAATTAAATTTAATTGCTGCCTGAAAGAATTACATGTGTAGTTGACGAGATGTAGGTACATGTGTTTATAAAAACCACTTTTCCTTTTTTCAGCTAAAGAAAGGCAGTTGAGGAGAAATATCTTATAAGATACTTCAGGGATGCCATTCTTAAAATATTAACAGTACTTTATTTACTACAGCACCATCCTTAGCAGCCCTATAATAAAAGCTCTGTCTGTGTTTCCATTCTTTATCCTGACTTCAAAAATTTTATGTACAGCACTCCTAACACTGCAGTGTGGTTTAAAATTCAGCTTGAAAATGAAACGCAAGAGAGAGGAAAGTTGCTCATTTTGTTTGTTTGTTTGTTTTACTCTTTAGGTACTAAAGGACAGCTATTCAGAAGGAATTTACACCCGTGTAGGGACACTCCCTCCCGGAGACCATTTTTGTATTCTTCAATGAGCAGTTGCTCACTGATCTTGAAAGCCTAAATTTTAGGCGTTTGCCTCCAAAGGCAGAAGCCAGATCAATCCCTCCAAATTAGTAAATTTTTTTTTAATTTTTAAGGGAGCACTTTGAGTCATTGGAGATTTTCAGAACTAGACAGAACAAAATCCTGAGCAATGCCTGCTCTGATGTAGTTGGTTCTGTGTGGGGGAGGACTCTGAACAACATGGCCCTCAAAGGTCCCTTCCAAACTGTGTTTTTCTGTGTTGCAAGTTCACAAACTCCATGGGAAGAGGTTGCATTTGGAAAGGCCTGAAATTTTCATTTCTATCTCAAGCTACTGCTTTTTTATATTTTGATCTTTCTAAATGCAGTTAGCCAGTATCTCTTTAATGAGAGAACTTAGCTGCCATTTTTCTCCTGCAAAGGGTAATTTTAGTGGCAAGGTTTATGGTAGTCCTATAATAAACTCCTATTAAAGCCTTTTTTTTGTTAGTTTGCTTGCTTTTGGTTGGAGTTTTTTTTAACCTAAATAGACTGTAAAATACAACTTTGCACAAGAATAAAAGCTTTGAGTAGTTTGATGGAAAGAATTAATAACTGTTATTTCCTAAATGGAGACATTTGATTTGGAATGCTTGTAAAACACTTTGCTTTTCTACAGCGCCTAAAATCCAAGATTCTGAAAGTCTTTGCTGACATTTCTTTCTCTCTTCAAATACTTCTGTAAGAAGGGTGAGAAGGGAGGTTAAGAGAGACTCAAAATACACTAGTGAGAGACTCCATGACATTTCCAGCCTCCTATTCTTCTGCTGCAGCCACTTGAATTATTCCCACACTCCAGTTCAGCACCTGCACTGGTATGATAAACCTTGGGAGCTCCTGTAGTCAATCAAGTTAATGACATGCACTTTAACTAAGCCACCAAGGCTATGAAGGAGCAGTTAGTCTACAGATGCAACAATTCAGGCAGGTTTATAAGGTCCCTAAATGTATATTTACAAGATAAACAGTAATAGACTCAACACACAGCACACAGAGAAAGCAACCAGCCATTCCAGAGACTTAGTGCAACTCCAGCTGACAGCACCAGTTGCAGATGGGCCATTTTTGCCATTATGGGCCATTTTTGCCATTAAGCCAACCTTGATGCCAGGTCTGTGCCAGTAAATCTGATCACTCTGAATGCTGTTCTGCATTAGCATTGCACCTGAGCCAACTGTTTCCCAGGCAGATCAGATCAGATCACATCAGATCAATTCAGATCACATCACATCACTCCTCATGTCAATCTGCACTATCACGGCTTGCCCAGCTCTGCTCAGGGTGAAGATAAAACCCAGGGCACACATGTTAATAGATAAGATAAGGTGAAACAGCAGCACAGGAACCCCCACTGTCATTGTTCCAAAAGCCAGTCCTCCTGCAAAGCAGGACTGTTTATTTAATCTCCTGGCAGTGTCTTAGTGAGATGTGAGCCTGAGTTCCTCAACTTCACTTCAAGCTGCCACTACATGCTGGATCCTCTGCCAAGCTAATCCTAAGGACTTTTCTGTGCCTGTAGATGGACTCTGGAGGGAATTAACTAAGTCTAGAGCCAACATGATAGATAGCATTTTTTCACTTTGGTTTCAATAAGGTCTTTAATTGGAAGAGCTACTGGAATATACTTGAGCCTCAAGGAGTTTTCATACCACAACACAAATTTTAAAACACCCAAACCAACCTGGAATTACAAATGGGAATTTCATCTCAAGCTTCTCTATTTTCTTTCTTCCTTGACTTATTACTGTGCATTTATCCTCCTAACAGCCTCAGATATTTCACACATTGAGGATCTTGTACATCCAAACTCCATTTGCAGCTCTCTCTTGCACAAGGGTTCACTTTTTATACATTTATTCCTTCTTTCTTCTGTACTTGAAAGCCACCTCAACACTCCAAAGAGCTCACTGCAGAGCTAGACAGTCTCTCTGTAGAGATTCTCTAGGTGACACATAGTCATGTCAGCATGTATTGCTGTTAGTACCAGCACTAAATTATTCAAGGCCCACATAAAAGTCTCTTTGGACATCAAGACACGTTAAAAAATGATGTTAAAAAATATCCTAGAGGGCAAAAATTATGTTTTTCATCTGCATAAATGATCCTCTGAAGCAGAATGCTTATACTGCACCTGAAATCCTCAAGGTAAAAATTAAGGGTAAATGTGGTTTCTGGGATACCAACCTGTCTTCTCAGGTCAAAAATGGCAAGTATAGAAATAAAACCAAAAATAAGGATCCTCCCCTTGCTAACAGACAGCAGAAGAGTGACTATTGAGTCACAACAGTCTTAAAGCAAAAAGAAACTATGAAAATGTGCAGAGGACTTTCTCTTCTTTTCTTTAGAATAGCAACAAGCTCACCATTCTGCCGGACAAACTACACCCAGCCTAATGATTCAAAGACTAATTAGAACATTTACTTTACAGCCCATTTGCTGCAGCAACAATGAAGCATTATGTAGATACACTTCTTCCTGCAGGGGCCAGGAAGGACATACTGTTGACAGAATTTTAAATGAAAGGGAAAATGACATTTCCATTAAACCCTCTCATAAGCAGATCAGCTTGCATTCATTCCTGTAAAGGCTCAGTAGTCCAGCCCTGATCAGCAAAATACTGAGCCCCTAAAGATTAAGAGTAAGCGATCTCAGCATTTTCAGCTTTTACAGTGCTCACATCTCTAAGTTAAGCACATAGTTAAATGATTTCAGAACAGAGCCTTGTACCCCATCTATGACTCCAGCAGTTTGAATGGTATCCATTAGCTGTGTATTCAGAGAAGAAAGGAAAAAGAAGCTAATTGCACTGCAATTTATGTTCCTTCTTTTCTCTTGCATTGTAGACAGAATGTCTGATCATTTCTCATTACCTGTAAAAGGGGGATAACTTGAAAGTTTAAGCTGTCCAACATAAACCTGTCAGTTCCTGTAATAGCTAAATTTTGTAAATGCTGCTGTTACACACAGGCTCACTCTGAAATTCAGAAGATGCTGGAATAAGTACATTTTAATACTGCTTTTTAAACTAAATAATTAGCCTTCATAGTCCTTTCTTTCTTTGACCACTGCATCACTAAAAGATTTACTGCACTAGAGGAGAGGTCTGGCACAAAAAACCAGACCCTGCTTCTCTATCTGTCATTGCCTAATGACTGCTTTTATTTATCTTTGGATGAGCTACACTCATTAAACTTCTTAGATGTTCTCTTCTTCAGCATTGCCATTAGTGTGTGGAATAAGCACAGGGTACTGGCTGTAATTTTTTTCCACATTTGGTTGGTCTAATGGCCCCCTCAAGACTTGTGTTGCCACAGCTGAGGAGGTACCATGGAAGGGGATGAGGAGCTGGAGGGGAAAAGTCAACATTTCCTTAAATCAGAGCTGCTGCTGCTGCAAAGACAGTAAAGGATATCTTAGTGCTATGGTGTAGAAAACAGGCAGGCTGCAAACAAGAATAATTTTTATGGGCCAGACCTTGCCGGTTTTACTCATGTTGGAAGTCCTGGCATCATTAAATGTAACTGTATGTGTGAATTAAGAAAGTAGTGTTTGAATTTTTATTTATGTGGTCTCCTGTGCAATAACCCTGGATGGAAATGCATTTGTTAAGTTTTAAATGCGCTCCAGGTTTTATCATTACAAGAGTGGCACTGCCTTCACACTGCTTTTCTGCAAAATAAATATACTGTCTGCCATAAACACACTGTCTTTTCATCTGAACTCCTCATTACTACATCTTCAGATTTTTTTAATCTGCAATGCAAATAGACAGGTTGGTGGTCATCACACACTGTGTCCCTATATCTTCTTGAGTTTCATTTAAAACAGATACAATTCTGTCTTTTGAATACATTGGGGTTTGATGTTCTAAATAGACTTTTAGTGTAGATGCTTATTCTGATTCCATTATTTTCCCTTTCACCCTAAATAAAGTTTTCCCAGATCACTGTTGCTACTGCAGAGAAATAGATTTTCTATTTTTCCTTGAAAGAAATGTGAAAAAGGAAAATGCTGATGGCACAAGAAGCAATTTGAATCCCATGATAGAAAACATAGCCTTAGCAGACAATGCACAGTAATAAATAATGGTATAGGAACACTGGGTTTTTTTGTTATCAGAAGGGAAATGCAAGGCACACATTTTTAAACAAATAAATGTTTCCTTTTGCCCTTTTTTTGGTACTAAGAGAAAGGTGCTAGAAAGCAAGACAGTAGACCTGAAAAATAACATGCCCTGTCTATCATTCAGCCAGTACAGAATTGGTTTTGTTTTTTAATAATGTGCATTGGTTCCACAGTTGTACAGACCACGAATAAAGGACGGGCGACAGATAGAGGTCAGGCACGATTACAACCAGTCATTTTCCTCAAGGTGTCTTGGTACCCTTCGCTGTTATTTCCATTGTCATTATCCTGTGGGTGGAATAGCAAAGGGAAAGCTGTACATCTCACTTCAGTGAATGTGTTGGGCTGTTTGTTTTAGGCTTTGCCACAAGTAAATCAGATTTAGTAGGAGTGATTCACCAGGTAGATATTCTTCCTTAACTATAATAACACAATACAAGACTGTGGAGTTTCAGGGATGACAAAGCATACATTAAGTGCTATCCAAGAGGACAGTTCGTGTCCTGTGTGACTACCAGAGCTTATTACATTGCTCTTGATGTAACAGGGTGAATTTAAAACTTTGTGAAGTGCTGCCTTGTGACTGGCAAACTACTTCTGACATGAAGCTGAAAGCTGCTGCTGTTTGATGGCTCTTCAGTGACCTTTCAGAGGAGAAAGGATGGCCTCAGTCCAAGTTATAGCACACAGACATCCATATCACTACCAGGAGCAGCTTCCACTCTGAGGGAGAATGAGTTCAATCACTCTTGTGGGCAGGGATTCCCCAATCAGACCCCATCTTTCAGAATTGCTAATCACAGCTCTCATTCTTTTCCTTGGTATTACAGCTCGGAGCGTGAGCTCCACAGCTAATGCTGATTAGATGCACAGATGATGATGATGATGATGCACAGATCACTGGGCAATACCATTTTTCTCATCTAACTTCTTATGCAAATGATCATAGAGAAAAATCAGCTATTATTGCTTATGAGTATTATTGCCACCAAAGTTCAACAGAAAGTGAACACAAACAAACAGATTCATCTCAAAGAGACTCACGATGTGCCATAATCAGGTCTTTTGAAAAGGTCCACATTACCTCATTCAGAGTTGATTTGTAAGTCACACCATTTCAATGTCACAAACAGCCCAGTTAAATGTCAATAGAGAGGAATATTAAAAGAAGTTTATGCTTGTGGAACAGAGAGCAGATAACTTCTTTGGCTGTCAGGGACTGCCATATGTGAAATTACCTTTGTGGGCCAGAATGCAGCCACTAAATCTCTACCCACAAAACTCACAGAAAAGAAGGAACATCCTCCCATCCCTGGCCAGTCAATTAACAGAAATGTTTGTCTTGGACTGTAAGAAAATTTCCTGCTTCTTTTTAATTCCTCTGTGAGTTTTGCAGACATTTTCCTTTTCCCAGAGTTAGCTGGCACGCACTGTGCTCTTCAATTGTCACCTGCCCCAGGTGGGGGCTACATTTCCACAGTACATTAGGTAGGGACTGCAAAGCATCTCTGCTCTGTATAGTACAAGTTATTATTCCCATTATTATTTTTAATGCACAGTTAACTGTAGAACATGGGAATATGCTGACAGCTCATGTCTAATCACCCCTGTTGCAGCAAAATATGCTTCGTTTTCAAGCAGTATACACACCAGCTCTTTTGTTTCTAATTATCACCAACTATTTGCTGCATCAGAAAGAGAAAGAAATAAGCCATCTAAACCAAAATTGTTATAACCAGTGGAAATCAGCTCTCTTACAGCTGACTTTATTTATCTGAACATGAACAGGAAGGAATGTACAGGAGTGATGCACCAGGAGAAGAGCTTACAATGTGTCTTTTTAATGGAGTCAATATCCAGTGTATATAGACTGGAAAATATGCAAAGGCACACAATGCAGGAAACTGTGAACAGTCTGCTTGGAAAGCACAGGCCAGCAGTGACCACTAGGTCATCTTATTAAAGATGAAAAATGGCTTGGCTTTGAAACAAAAGCCAGTTACCTCCTATTTAATATCTTGATGTGGCTGCAGGAGCATAGAGGCAAAATACAAAAGCTAAAGCACAACTATAAATACACAAGAAAACAGCAACATGAGAATACTTCCTAAATACATTAGCAATAAATAGAAAGAGAGTCTGGGGAAAGAAATCAAGTAACAGAAATGTTTTGTGCTGGTTTTATTCAAACCTGGACCCATTTCTGATTTACCTTTGAAGTCAGAGGGGCAGGCAAGTGTCTAACAGCAGAAAAAGACAACCTATAAAATAGCAAGCTCCCTAAAAGTCAGCCTGACTTGTTTCTAGGACAGGTTAATAGGCTTCTGAGCTGAGGATTAGTTTTAGATTAACCTCAGAAAAGCTTTTTACACAATCTCTTGTGATATTGTCAAAAATGAGCTAAGCTGGCACAATCTCGATGAAGTTATTGTACAAGTACTAAAAAATGTCTGTAAAATTGTTGGTTAACTGCCAAAAGGAAATGATGTGTTGAGCAAAGCTCCTGCAAGAGCCTAAGCTGAGCTCAGTGCTATTCAGCATTTTTATGAATGACTTCAATGATGGAATAAAACACACAGTAATTAAATTCACAGATAATATCAATCTGGCAGAATGCATAGGGACTCTTGAGGACAGGATGAAAATTCAAAACTTATCTAAACAAAATGAAGATACAAATAAGATACAATTCAGGCAAAACAAGTGCAATATACTGTACTTACGTAGAAATCATCAGTCGTGCACATACAACATGTGGAATACCTAATAACACAATTAATTCAGAAAAAAAAAAGATGTGGAGGATAAACAATTACCAGCAGAACATGAGTCAGTATTTTTGCTAATAAAATTACCTTCCTACAAGGGTATGTGATGAAGATGTCACACCTAGGACATTTGAAGGAGCCCTCAGCAGGTCACAGCCTGAGGCTGGAGCACTGCAGGGAGTTTAATTCACCAAACTTCCAGGAAGAAACAAGTCAGCTGGACAGCTGAGAGCAGCAGGAACAATCAAAGGTTTGAAAACACCTTCTGAGAGGAGAGGTTGAGAGAATTGCATTTGTTTAACTCAGCCAAGACTCAAGGAGACACAACAACAGTCATCAAATAACAGAGAAGTTTTGCAAGAGGTTGCCCCAACTGCCCACTCTGCTAATATGTTTAAATTGCAGACTGGAGTATTAAAGGATAAATTAGACAAACTTAGTCAGGAATTACTTCAGAGGGCCGAAGGATCTCTCAGAATCTTCCAATCCTTCCTGCTGCCCTTCTCTTACCAATGTTATTTTTCAAACCTCCTGTTAAAGAATGCTTGCTCTGCCCATGAAAATCCAAGAAAAATAACAAAAAATACTACTCTGATTATTTGTTTTAAAATTTCAATCAAAGGGTAAATTTCACAGAGTTATTTTAGGTGAACTTCAGAAAATGAGTCACCCTAAAGTTACCAAAAATCAGCAGTCATTTTTAGGCCAAATAATGGTACACAGGCCTAAAAAGGGAAATTAATGCAATTGCTGCAGTTATGCAATTGGAGCAGTGCCATATTTGAGAGACTGAATGACAGGTTCCAGATATTCTGATCATTTTACCATCATCTATCTGCCCATTTTAAAAGTTTACACAAAATATCAAAGGTACATTATGGAGGAAACTTAGACTAGAGCTTGTCCAGATAAAGTATTCACTAAACAGATGGTGGTGATAATGAAGCTTTGCAGGGTGAAAGGTAATTAACCTGCTTAAGTGCTCATGACAGGATCCTTGATACAACATCTAAGGCCCTGAAGGCAGAAAGGCAGAAATGAGCAGTAGTTTGAATTCTAAGGTGTGGGATGCCAAAAAACTGGGCAACATCAGGGGCGGCTTGCTCACCTGTACAGAAAGTACACAAGAATACTTGGGACTCAGGCAGTCACTCAGAGCTGGACAAGGTACAGTTTTAGGTCTGGTCCTGAAAAACGGGAACAGAAACCATTCCTGAAGTGGCCAGCTGTGGCTCTGTGGTGACCAGCTGTACCTTGGGGTACCAAGGCCCTGGAGCCCAGAATGGCCACACACCTCTAAGGAACAGCCAGCTCTGAACATCTCAGGTCATCTTTCTCTCAGCAAAGTGTCAAGAAAGAAAATATTTGGATGGTTCAGTTAGCAGAGTGTTCAGTTTGCTCTGCTCATTATTTTGAGTCTGCTGCCTTTTAACTACACTTTGGTAAAGTTAATTGAAGCATCCTTTTCACTTCATTTTACACAGACAAAAGAGAGCTCACCTCACTATCATTCATCTATTACGTTTTCCCATATTAATTTCCCCTTAGCACTGTCTTCAAATATCCTGACATTTACTTCTCTGGCAATTGTTTTGATATTTTTTTCATCATTTCAGTTGCTCTCTTTGGGACCTTTTCTATTATTTCATGTGCTCTTTGAGATAGAATGCTGAGATTGAGCACTTTAATACAGGCAAAGGTGTACTATAAATTCTTGTAATGATACTTGTTTTGTCTTAATACAATCTAACATCTCAATTTCTTTCTAGACTGCTCTGAACTGCAGCCTTCTCAATGCTGTTCCCTGCAATGACCAACTATTTTTCTCGGAGTTGTTACAGCTAATTTAGAATCTATCAGGCAGTATGATTAGTTCCAATTGTCCCTTCAGCATCAGTTACCATCAGCTGTCTACCCTGAAGCTCACCTGTCATTTATTGCTGAGTGCTCGATCACCGTTTGATCCTTCTGCATTCCTCGTATCTCTCAGAGTTAACAAGGCCCATGTAATTTCACCTTGTCAGCAACAACAAAAAAAAAAAAAAAAAAAAAAGAGTACTATTTATTGCCTTTCCAGACAGTTTTCACAAGTTCCAGTATGGATCTTTACATTGCTCAACTATTAATCTTCTTCTCAAGTCCTTATTTCTCACCTTCTTAGAGCTCCCTAATCCACAAGAGAACTTCCTTCTTGTACTGAGATAATTTTTTGAGTGACTTTATCCACGTAAACTGTATTTACTATTGTAGCTACAAGATTTCCTGTCCTCAAGTAATGAAAGAATTCTAATAGACTGCAAAGATAATGTTTTCTGTAACAGGAACTATTTTGATTCATTCTTTGATAACAGCTTTATCGAAATGATTCATAAAACCCCATACCAGCATGATCTCTACATTTCTTGCAGGAACTACTCAGAAATCTAAGACTCACTCTCTCAAACCATTTGTACTCCCTACATCTTCCACTCTTCCCTTTATCTATTTGCTTTATCTTTATGTTTGCCTTTCACTTAGATTTTCAACTATTTGAGGATAGCTTTTACTCTTTTTTATGTTTGGACAGTGTAGAGCACAGTGAGACTGGAGCACATACATACAAGAAGTACCTTGCAAAGACAACAGTGACATATTGCATGGAAAATGTTTCAAATAAAGTGATTTACTGCTTATCACATGCAAACAGACATTTCTATATCTTCTGCTCCAGGTACTTCTCTGCTCAGTCCTGATCCTAATAAAAATAATTCTTTGCTTTCCCAGAGGTTTTCTTACATCAACACTGCACCAATCCAAAATAATGCCACTCTAAGATTAATTCTACTGGATGTACAAGAAATGAATCTGGAGACCTCTGTCTATGCAGTCACCATCCTTAGACTTCAGATGGTATCAGTTCAGACAATGATTTTTCTTATCTCCACTTTGGAGTAAGTTTTCTCCTTTCCCAGAGAAGCAGTTCAGTATAAAAAGTTAGGAAATTCCATCACCTTGGTACAAGCCTTTCTACTGTCAATAAAATAAACTGCTTGTTTGCAGAAGTAAATTATGCTTTCGTTATTTTTTCCAAATAAAATGTTATTTACACACTATTTAGTGGCAAATAACCAACTGGGGCAGAAGGTGACAATCCCCTGGGTGACTGTGCTATAGCAGGAGGAAGAGCAAAGATGAATGCAGCAGAGCAGATGCCCAGGATGCATGTGGAAGATGACAGACAAATGAGTCACACCCAAGGATCCCATGTCCATTTCCACAAATGGATTTGTCAAAGGCAGGAGTGTGAGGCTGAACACCAGCAAGTTGAGACATCTCATAGGAAAAGAGGATGGAGGTCAGCTTGTTGACAGAGGAGAGATTCCAGAAGAGTTCCCAAAGAAGCTGCATCTTCCCCAGATTCAGGGAATGGTGTGACTAAAGGAAAACCTTAAAGCAAGCTATGTGTGTCTAGGCTCCTGCAAGGAGCTTTCACTGGAGTGAACACTACACTTCAAAGAAACTATACAGTCATTGCTCTTGGAGAAAGCAGAGCTGCAAGGTCTGAGATTACGACATATTTACCTGGGTAAATGTGTCCTTCTCTCAGGAGGGAAGGAGAGAAAACTGTATGTTCCTTCCTCAAGAGGAATGGTAGGAAGAAGCTACCTCAGAGAATGGCAGATTAGAGATAGGGTTCATCAACCTGGTGACCATCTCACAAGCAGGCACAGTAATTTTGGCAGTACCTGCCTTCCTGGGCAAGTGCAGATCTGACCCCTCTGAGCCCTCTTACCAGACCCCATTTGCCCACCACTCACGCAGCTTCTTGTTTATGTCACTGTCAGACTCACCAACACTGCAGCAGGAAACCTAAACATCCCCTCTGCCTTAACAAGAGGCCCCAGCTCACTCTGGTTGAACCACACAGATCAGGCCTGGGAAGGGCTAAACACTGAGCAGACCAAGCCAGCAGCTATCCAAGCTTTCCTTTCCTTAAACAATCTATGGATTAATTGACAATGTCCAGAAGTATTCTCATCTCTGTGTAAAGTCTACACTGGAACCAGGAACAGCAAATATTCAAATATTTTTTTTTTTTTTTGCTAGTATAGACAGAGCTTTAGATTCTATTCTATGGCGCTACCAAAAAAAAAAAAATCCACAGTCAGAGCTGGCAGTCAGCTTCCCTCCTGGGGAACTGGAAGCTGGTAGTGCAGCTGACTGTTATCATGTCAGGAGCAGACAAGGAACTCTGCTCAGCAGTGACAGTGATGAAATCTATTGTTCAGTCCACAGCCAAGATGAATCACACTCCTTTTCATTTCTTAGTGTCTGCAGACCTTTTAAATTTTATACATTAGGGTATTGTGGGAGAAAAAAAGAAAATAACACTGAAAAAGAAATTAAGCAAGTCCTAATGAGATGAGTCCATCTCAGGATAGTGGGAGTTTGCACATTCAGCATAGTCTTAAACTCTAAAGCACCCTTACCAACAGGCTTGTTCAAAACATGGGAATAAATGGGTACAAATAAAGGGAGACATTGGGATTGTTGGTGATCAGTTCTACCAAAGATCCCTAAAAGACTTGAGCACAATGGTTTCTTGTAACAATATCAGTATTAAATGAAATAAAGAAAAGCAACCCAAACAAGCAAAGATTAAAGTAAACACCATTACATCCATTGATATATGACTGATTGACAGATTATTTATCATCATACCATAAACACTAGAATCTGGGTGTGAAAATGACCCTGAGAGGCTGTGTAACCACACCAATTCCTATCCAATACCAATGTGTAACACTTAACATCCACAGGTGTAGAAAAACTTAACCACTATTTATGGAAACACATTTCCACAAAATATTTCATACACTTTTCAGAATATCTTGTATTCCAGTATCTGATGAAACATCATACTATTGTCCTACACATAAAGCTAATGGGAAGTTGGCAATAATGGTTTCACAAGGTGAATGTTAAGATGTTTCCACTAAGAAAAGCTTACAGTTCATAATTCACGTAAAATCAAAAAGCTCTCTGAAATAATTCCAACACAATCTTCATTTTAATGCAGGATAAGTGTATGCCAGCTCTTCTCTTACCTGTATTGTTTATTTCACAAAAGAGTAAGTTGAAAGACACCTAGAAATCCTCACAACATGCCAGAGCCAGAACTGACGTGGCATTTTCTTTCTAAACTTCTGTTCTCAGAAATAGCAGCTTTGAACTTCACCTTCTGGGGATAATGGCTCTTACTTATTCCCAACATAGAGAAAAAGGACTTTTTTTTTTTTGAGAAATTTTAAGGAAAGCCATGACCATATGTTTGTCTTAGCACACATAAAATGCTTAACATGCAGTTGACAATGGGCTGCCAATGTCCATCAGATCAAGAATGGAAGCTCACACACCTGCCCTCGCTCTCTCTTGTGTACCCATACCCATGGCAGCAAGGGAGCCACAAATGCAGCTCACAGTCCCTCCTTAAGACAAGATCCTGGGCTTTCAAGCCAATGATATAACCTTGAAATCATGTACACACTGTGTATTATAAATAAATTTGAGCTGGAACTCAGGCTGCAGCCTGCACTTGATACACAGCATGCACATTCTTTGTCTCAGCTGGACAGAGGAAGATCAAACAGGATCTTACATTAAAGAGACACCCACTGCTCACCTTAGTGCTTATTGATTTCTATAGAAACAATATTCACCTGTTATGCAGAGCTTCACTGGTAGATTTAAAAACATTTTACAAAGGAATTCAATAATATTTTCACCATATTACAGCTGTGAAATTTGAAGTAAAGGGAGGTAAAGTGCTTTGTCAAGAGTCTCCAAAAAAAAACCCAAGGGACTGAAGGAGAGTGACATGAAGTCCAGCACAAGGACTGTGTTAAGAGCAGGGCAGGACACCACAAATGGATGCTATGGAAAAGAGGTGCTAACAGAACACAAGAAAAAGCAAAGAAAGGAGAAAGATTAATGTAGAGACCAGGATCATACAAAAGAGGAATCTTGACAGGGAGATCTGGAGCAGCGCAGTAGATAGGAGCAGATGCTAAAGGAATTATCAGAGCCAGTTCAAAGCAGAGACAAGTAGGGTGTGAGAAAGAAAAATATAGAATGGAGCTCTTTGGTATGGACCATAAAGGGTCTTGTAAGGCAGAAAAGAAAAGGCTGTAGCAGTCCAGATAAAACCAATGATACATGTTGACAAGAGAGGGTTGAAGCTGTGCTCAGGTGATTTCTGACCTGAGCAACTTGAGGTTGAGGGTTTTTTAAACTTCAAGCTGCAATCCACACTGCATCTTCCCTAAGTCTGAAACAAAGGAGTGTATTTGCTTTTCATGTTTCTCCTCTGCTCTACTTGGATTTTTTTCCAAGTCAGTTTTCTTTTTTCTGCTGATTTATTCTCTCTCCCATCACATTTTTTTCCCCTATGCTGATCTTTACTATCAGTTCCCAGATTTTGTGAGAGTACCTTCCCCCTGGATAGTACAGGGCTTTGTATTTAAATTGACTTAAGCTTCAGTTTTGCTGTAAGAAATTTCTCTTCTCTTCTGCATTGCCACGACCAACACTGCTGCCCTTTACCTCAATCAACATGATAATGGCATTTGTACTGCTATGCTATCCAGCCCTGATGTCAGAATATTTTGTGGAGAAAAACAGAGTGACAGAGAATTCATCCATTTCAGATGCAAAAACACCAGGAAATTTTCTGTCAGTCTCTCACTGAACATGCCTGTGCATTTCATATACCAATCTCTATCAGTTTGGAAAGAAGCACAGTATGAGAGTAATGCCCTTGCACAGAAGGAGTTTTATTCATATTTGGACATTTCATCATGGCTGGAAAGCAATATGCAGTTGTAAGATCCTGTAATTGCAGCTGCAGTGGTGGAATGCAGTAAATTACCTATTTAAGCTTGTGTGTTTGCATGTATGTGGTATATCCCCTCCATCAGTACAAAACCACAGGAATTTTACACCTTAACACTTGTACAAATCCAAGTCCAAAACTCTGAATCATCTATGATTCAGAATTATCAAAGTCCTGTTTCTCTTGCTTGAAGCTACAAATACGAGCTGATTTTATCACAGTTGCCTAGAGAGGATATGAAATCCAACTTCACCATTTTGTCCTCCTCTCTCCTGTCCATGTGCAGATAACCCAAAGTCTCTTCATTGATGGCACTAAGGACATTTCATGGCACAGTTCATGAGTTGACTTTTACAGGCTCTACTGTGTCTGGGTTTCTCAGTATGTGACACTGAGTCTCTTCTTAAAAGCTTAAGGTTCTTTTGGAAACAGCTCTTCTAAGCCACAGATCTCTTGGTTTTCTCCCATGCACACTTTAGGAATAAGAAGCCAAAACTAGTAAAATGCTGAATTTGTTTTCATAGTATTTAATATTTCTGACCTATCCCATTTTTGGAGCTCAGCCTGACTGGAATTTAGGAATAAAAGTTATGTATTGCTAGTGCATATAAAATACTGTGTATTTTTGAGAATATGCTGCTTTTTCTGGTGTTCAAGCATTATTGATATTTTTCTGATTAATATCTTCTGAGACCTTCTCCATTTCCCTTAAACTGTCTTGGATCTTGCTCAAGTATAAGCAATTCATCTCATTACTTCCTTTTTGGTGTCAGGGAGTACTTCTTTCTAATGAGCATCCACATATGCTACATTTATTAATTTGTTTTGGTCACAAGTGAATGAATGCAATTGTAAATGGATACTGATAGCCCTCTGCAACACAATCTTACAAGCAACTTTTCTTGAGGAAAAAAAACATTAAAGGAAAATATTTACTACAAAACTGGAGCTCCAAAAGTTTCATCTTTTGAATGAAAGAATCACTGAGAATTAAAATATGTCTGTCACCAGGCACAAGGATAGTTGAACAATATATTTTTGCACATAATTCCTTAAGTGCTTGAAGAACCGTGGTTCCCCATGTCAGGTTAACTGTTTCACTAGTGAAATCTCAAAGCCTTTCTGCACCATATTTTTTTAATTACATCAATGTGGCTGAATAATTAAACAGGAATACAAAATAGTAAATTCCTACATCTAAGTATTTTGATTTCTGAAGAATCACAACATGAAAATCAGATCTTTTTCAATTTGACTGTTGAAATGGTCCATTGGGATTTTTTGTTTGTCTTCAAAGTCCTTGAGCTGCTTTCAAACGAAGCATTGTGGATCAAATAAAAAGATAAAGACTTAGACAAATGTTTTCGCAATGCCTGGATCTTCTGAGCTCCCCAGATATAAAAGGAGATTAAACATAACACAGCACAATTTGAACTTAAATAATTATATCAAATCTTTGACTCATCATGTGGGGAAATACCAATAATTCAGGCAAGTTCATGTGACAAAATCAAGAACCTTCTTAAAACTCAAATGAAGAAAATAATATCAAGCCATTGCAAAAAAAAAAAAAAAAAATTGTCACTTGCAATTTTTTATATCAAGTCCTCAAAATGGGCACCCAGACAATACCTATACCTGAGGGTAATGAGCAGGAACGAACAGCACAACTTCCAAAATACTGTTTTGCCTTTACAGCTGTTCATGTATTCCATTCTCACCAGCACCACACATTTCTGACATACACATAAATAACCATTAAAGAAGCCTAATGAATGGTGCAGCATGGACTGTTTTCTTTTGTGCATGTTTCGCAACCAGCTCACCAAAGGCACATCAGAAATTAGGCTTTGCTCATATAATGATTTATTTAAAGAGCGAGGTAGGAAAGATTGCCAGCTACATCTGCTCATTAAGAGGCTGAAACACCCTCTGTTGGTTATCAATGCCTTTTCTCTCAAGAAATCCCAGGAGGTAATTCCTAGTGTGTTTGTTTTCTACTTCATGTGTGTCTCTCTCCCCATTGTAAAACCACTGTGCGATGTGCATGGATGTTTGCTGTACATTAATACCAGCATTCCCAGACTGAAGGAATTAGTGAATCTCAAAATAAAGCACACAAGAATGTATCTCTTCAGTTGTACCATTCTAAAAATAGGAAGGATCATAGCTTGTAAATGAAGGCTTGCCTCCTAAGGGCTGTGAGGATCAGGAAAAGAGCTTTTTTAATTATCAAAAACAATATTTTTAATGAAGGAGGTTATATGCAGGTCTAAAAACACATCTGCACAGAGGACTTGCAGTAAGGATATGTCTCACTGAGTCTGCAGTGCATAACAAAGCATAGGGAGAACGATTCACATTGTAATGCTGTGCCAACCCAAGGCATCCAAAAATCACTCTCTCATTGAATCAGCTCAGCTGATACATTTGAAACAACTCACATTCTAAACCAACCCATACTTTTTAAAAAGGAATTTTTTTCAGTTAACCTCTTTCTTTAGGTTTCCTCTCTAGATATTAAGAACCTGTATTTACAGTCAAATAACTATGTATGTGACATTTTAAAAGAAATAGAAAAGGTCTTTGGAATAATGCTTATGTTTTTTACTTAGGAAATTGAAGATACAGGCTGAAAACACAAATTTATTGTGAAATTTCTTCTTTATATAAATCACAGAAAAGTAAAAGGAAGACATTCATTCAGCTGTATTATTAATACTTACCTCTAAGCCTAAAAGAACTCACATTATGTCTGTCAAATTCCTGAAAATCATTCTTTTTCAAGTCTTCAAATATCATGCGACAGATTTAAATCCATTAAAGGAAGATTTCACTTCGGATCCATAGCATTATATTCAAGTCATCCAGGGATATTTGAGAATTTAAGTCTGTAGTACCTTCACAACTGATTACTTTAATGGCATTTAGGATAATACACACCAACTGTTTGGAATTACCTGTCTACATCAGTGTCACATCAAACTAGTCTTTCTGCCTACATCGAGATTTTGTGGCTCTATATGGGAATCACTGTGTTATTCCTGTCATTCACACTTTTAGTGCTGTGCTGTTATTCACCGCTTAAGCTAATGAATATATAATAGCTATTTTCCCTATTTTTGTCAAATTTAACTTTACTTCAGTTGGTCTTTTGCTGTTTTTTCAGCTCCACTGGGAGGAGAAGGGATTTACAGGTAGGTATGTTTTCTGAATTTAAACTTAGCAGTAAGTATCTCTCTTCCTAAGCGAAGGAGTGTATTAAGCCAACCCCAGCACTGCATGCAAGCAAAAGCAGAGGCTGCTTGACTTCTCTCTTCATCCCAGCCCAAGCCTGTTTGATGGCTGCAAAGGAAATATGCCAGTCCAAAGGATCAGAGAGACACTCAGGAGCCAGAATCCCACAAATGCTGACTGTGTGGCAGATCCTCACATTTTATTTATTCACCCAGCTGTAAATTCCCTCTCCTGTGTACAGATGCTAGATACTCACCTGAGGAGGCTGGGAAGGAGCACAGCCTGTGTCTTCCTCCCAGCTTTCCAAATCCCAACACATGTGCAGATCCTGACCCTCTTCAGTCCAGCAAGAGGGAGCCTGATGGGGCTCCCTGTGGATTTGCTGTCATGGCCTGTTGGACACAGCACCAGTATGGAAATCTAGGAGACAGGAGGGAGAAGTGTCACACAGGGGCAGCACTAAGGGTGACACACCCCAGCAGCTCCAGGCTTTGTGGTGTGCCATATTCCCATATTGTACATGTAGGAACTCCCTGTCCACAGTATGGCTTTTTCCAAAGGTTTCTCAGGAGAACTAGAGACATCTAAGGTAGAGATGTCTGTATCTTCCAGGCAAATTCAGCAATCAAACATCTGGTAAATCTGCAACCCTTCAACAGAATATAAGAACTGGAAAAAATCTTCAAACTGGATAGACCCAATGAGAATTAGCCAAAACCAGCACCAGAGAGGGAACAGATGACAAGAAGAGATCCTTGCCCTGCAGTCTGTCAGAGAGCACCTCCTGTTCTGTTCATCAAAAGGCCTGCTGCTGCTGCAGCTTATACAGCTTTGCCTTTATCCAAGATTAATAATGCAATTTTGTGTTACATCCAGATTCTGTGATTAGAGTGAATATTTTCAGATGCTACTTGGACTTTGCTTCCACGAGTTCAGCTCCAAGCATCACCTTGACTTCTATGGCTGCAACTAGGAGCTACTGGGGCTACAAGGGATCACGTGGGAGAACCCCAGCTTGAGACTGTAGCTTTTGATTCTGCTTGGCCATGTCCAGCCTTTCAGTTTTAAAATGTATTGCAAGGGTGTTTATGACACGACAGTTTGTCATCCAGGAGTTTCCAGACCTCCTCCTGCCTTTCCATCTGGCTTTTGGGTTGGTTTGTAGAATATCAGGAGTGCAGTCCCTTTGCCAAGTCCCTGCAGCTGTGAGCATAGGAAGTTCCTGTGCTGTTACAGGGTCACTGGTGGTGACACTGAGCTATTTTGATATTGAAATTTTTTAATTCATCTTGTTTACTGAACATCTTATGACTCTTACTATTAAAACTCCACAGAACACCTGCAACCACAAAAAGACTTGCAGCATAAGAAGCAACCACAAACTTCACTTACATACTCCATCTAGTTAACAAGGCTTTGTATGGAATCTAATGACAGATAACAGGAAAAAATCTTTTACCTGTGCTTGGAACAGAAAATAATTTAAACTACTGGGAAATTTACCTTTTTAGATGTCATGGAAAATGTATGAGGTGTTATAGTTAAGATGGCTACTGATAAATTATAGAAGAACTTAGGAAAACATAACAACAAAAGTTGAGGGATTTTGCATGCAAATTGATATCTGGGATAGAAGTCCTAAGTTGGATCCCAAATAGGAAAATAGTATAAATAGAAGTATATCCTTCTTCTGTATACCCTAGGCCTCACAAGGCTTGTAACATTTATGGCCAAAGTCTTGTGAGAAGACCATGTTAGAATCACACTTTATTCATGTTAGCCCACAGCCTTTAAGTTCATCTTCAAATCTTACTGCTCTGCTCCTCAGCTTAATCCAGATCTAAATTTGCACAAAATATATTAAGGGATAGGCTGTTCTATCTCTGTTGAATATTGTATCCTTGAATACATTATAGGTTTTTATTTTAGCTTTCCAATTACACCATGAAAGCATGCACATTTGGTAAATGCTCATTTTTTAAATCTGAATTCTCTACAAAGTCTTACTCAATAGAGTAAGGATCAGACAAAAACACACATAAGGGGTGTCATAAAGCATTTCCATAGAAAGTCATCCTTTGACACCTTCCTGAATGGTAATGAAGCCAACTTCCTTTGCTGTTTTCAATGGAGTACTCACATGTTCTCCTAAAGCAATTCACAGGTGGATGATTTGATCAGCTGCTGTTTTCATGCAGTACAAAAAGATTTCCCTGCTCTCTCAGCTCTGTGGTATAGCATGAACTGCAGAAGTGGCACCTCTGCCACCTCTGACCTGCACCAGCATCCTCTGCACCAGAGGAATTTTGAAACCCACACATGGAGGTGACACCACTGGCTGATTGCAAAGCCTGAGACTGCTTTTTTTTTTTTTTCCTCTGGTGGTGGTCAGACCAAGAAATGCTTCAAACTCCAAAATCTAAATAATAGTTTTCCCTACTACAAGGTAATAATATTTTCTTAAAATAGATGTTTGCTCCTCTGAAGTGGTTTTTTTTTTTTATCTGCCTCTGCCTATTTTGTGAAATTCTCTCTTACATCTATAAATTACAGCTACACAGACATAGGATAACAGCTCAAAGGCAATAGAGTGTCAGGGAATAAACATGCTTTTAGATGCTTTCATGGGGTATTTGCTTTGACATTTCCATGTAATTTAGGGTTAATATATCTGCCATTACAGCCAAACGTGTAATGCCAAACACTGGGGAGTGGTGAGTTTTTCTTTCACTCTTCCTTTCAGCTTTAGCATCACCCCTGGTTTTCTGTCGCAGCCTTTGAGTGGCAGCGCTCCTGTCCTCACTTGTGCGCACGGGGGGACGCAGGCGCTGCCTGCAGATCCTGTTCCTGCAGACAGCACAGTGACACAGCCCTGCCCGTGTCAGGAAAATCCACAAACGCCAGAGGTTTATGCCCAAAAAGGAGACAGAGGAGTCCTGCAGCTGTATTCGAATAAAGGGAGAGGGTGCACACGCTCACGGGCTTTCGGAGGGCTCAGCCTCCCTTTAATCCCTAACTCCAGCCGCCTGTTGCCCCCTTCCTTTGCCAAGTGGCCGAGGTACGAGGAAGGAAGGGCCTCCCTGAACCACTTTGCACACCTTCCCCCCTTGAACCTACTGCTGTGCCCCAGAGTTCAGAAGTTCGGGCTTGTGCAGCCCCATGTCTCTCTCAGGAGCCGAGCTGCCCGGGCTCTGTGAGGAACCTGCGGCCCAGAGTCAGCAGGGACACGAAGACCCATTTCAAAGACATAACACCCATACCTTCACCCATCAAATTGTTTGTAAACAATTAGCTTTCCTCTCACCCGCAATTCCCTGCTCCTCGGAGGAAAATGGAAGGGGTAAAGCTTTGCATTTTCCCAGGACTGATTGATACCTGCGAGCCCTCTCTGGCTGTATGAGCACTTTTTAATGTCCCCGTGCTGGCCGCGCCTTTGTCTGCAAAACCACGGGCAGACTTCAAGGTTTGGAACAAGCATTTCCATGGAAGCGTTTTCCGTGGAGCCGTTCACCTCTGGAGACCGGGCTGATTTTTAAACCCCGCCGGTTCGGGGGTTTGGATACCCCAGGCTGCCCTCCGGCGGCGGCCGCCGCGCCGCGCCCGCTCCCGCTCTGCCAGAGCCGCTTGCCGGCCTCGCTTGCCCCGCTGCTCCCGGAGCAAAGCGGCCGAGCTGGGCTGTTCGGGGGCACCGCCAGCTCAGGGATCCCGAAAACCTCAGGAGAGCTGGACAGGCTCCCAAAGCCTCCTGCCTGAGCTCCACAGACACAGGATAACAACTCCCCGCGCTCTGGAGAGGGGAACGAGAGACAGGAGAACGCGTTCTTTGTCATCTCTTATCAGTAGTTTTGAAATAAAAATCTAAACGACAGCGAGCTGCCCCAAACACTTGGCGTTCCTGCCAGTGGTTGGTGCTCCGTGTCCCTGGGAGCTGTGTCCGTGGGGACAGCATCTTCCTGGTGTTCTGTGTCCCTGTGAATGAGCCGCCTGTGGGCATGGTGCGTTCAGCTGATGCTCTCAACCCGCATGTGATTCTTCAGGGACCAATTCTAGGCTGCTGGGTCAGTGTTAGGAAGGAAGCAATAATTGCATTTGGTTTCTACACACTCTGAAAAAAACCTGCTTCCTTTAGTTATTACAGCAAGATGAATGGAAAATGCTTCTCGTTTATTTTCAGAGGAGATGGTTACTATCACCCTCAAGTCAATTGCTATTATCAGTGTTCAGAGAGGAAAAGGAAGTGCTGCATTCAGAGTGCAATGGTCTCACCTGCTCCCGTTTGATTTTGAATGCCTCTCAAAAACAGGGGACATTTAGTAATTTGTCACTGTGTATTCTAGGAGCTGAATCAGCTCCAGTGCAGAAAGGCTGCACCTGGGGCCAGTGGGATGCAGCAGGTTTGTTCAACCTGCTCAGATCACAGGCATGAGAGTGGAGTCGCCTGGAACCAAGGATCGCTCCCTTGCAGTGATGATCTGAATTTCTGTGTGAATTCAAACGCTGGCAGTGGTGGGGAAAGCAGCAGTGTCACAGCTCTGGCTGCTGACAGGATACAGAGGCAGCCAAAGCCAGCACTGAAAGTCATTGATCTGTCAATAGGTATGAGGCCAACTTCTCCTGCTTTCTGTGTTTGGTAAAGCTCTTACTTAGCCTCAAACTCAGAATTTTAGAGTTATTTTCCAACACAGTTACATGGAAGGACACCTCTAACTAAGAGGACAGTGGCCAGAGGAGATGCAAATTGCTACATGACTAGTTAGTAAACTCTGCAAAAGGCTGCTGTTCTACAGAAGAGGACCTAATGCCACATGTACTCTACAGATTGTGGGGCAGAGATATTTTATAAGAATACACTGGAGGTTGTTTCAATTCCTGTGATCCCAAAACATCACTGATAGCTGCACTTGGCTATCTTATATTTTGTCACTGAAAACTGTCAAATGCCAGGCCAGGTCTTCCTAAGATCAACATTAAAAAGGGAAAATACCCTTGATATCCAAAGCAGGAAGGATCAGTCAGCTTGCAATGGACACTAATGGTATGAGGAAGCACTTTATTCAATTATACCATGTTTATACTAAGTATGAGAGAAAGGGTGCCCTGCTGCTAGGGTTAAAAAGCATCTCACAAAAACAGTGTGAATGGGAATATGGCACTGACATCAAGGAGGTTCATGTACAGGTCACCCTTATGCAGCACCACAAACCTGGGTGTACATGGTACGAGCCCTACCATAAGCAACTGACACAGAGGTTTGACACACATCATCAGATGTTTAACAATTAGCTTATTAGATCAGATTTAATCTAACAAGGAATCTGGTTAAGGGTTAAATCTCTGCAGTTAAAACCTTCTCTTGCTGAAGATTTTTTCTTAATAAAGAGCTTGTAGCTGAATGGTAAATAAGATTTAGACCTGTTAGAAGATTAAGTGTTCTGCTCTGTTCCTAAGCTTAATCTTAAGGCAATTAATAGTTCTCAAGGTCTGAACAGTAGGGATATGCATGAATTTTCTTAATTCCACCAGCTGAAAGTGAGTTGAATGACTTCTGCCTTACATTGTCATACAAACACTGGCATGGCTTGCAGTGATGTAAATCAGCAGCAGTACAAGATTATCCACCAGTGATCCATAGAAAGAGTAATACATCATAATATATTACAACAGATTAAAAATAAAAGAAAATCCTCTTAAAAATCATAGTAAGAATAGGGACTGTTTAGATGTTTTTTCCCTTTAACTTACCCTTCTATTTAACTTTCCTGCTCAAATGGATGAAGTTAATGAAGCAGTTTATAAAAAAATAAAATAGTTGTAATTTAATCCAGCGTATTTAATCCACATCTGCATTTTATTGTGCTTATTGTGAGTGGGGTGTGTGGTGTGACAGGGACATATTTCCATCCTGGAGCATGGAAGATCATGGGCACAGCCTTGGTTTTCCCAGGTCAGGATCCTGACATATTTTTCCTGACTTCCCACTCCCACTGTTTCCAAATGAGCACTGCAATCCCCTATTTTCCTTTTTAACTGTACATATTCATTTTGTCAGAGTACAAGCCAGCAGCATTTCTGGGTGATCAGCTGGGATCATGTTTGGACCAAGAGGGAATTGTGGATTGATGTTGTGGCAAGCAGTCCCCAGCCGAATGACCCTATGCAGTGCCTGTTTTTGGAGTCAGCTTTAACAGTATCAAGTGTTAATTTGGTGCTCCTGGTGCCTGACAATGACACACTCCATGGACCAGCAGTGGGTCACAGAGCAGAGCTGAGCATGGCTTAGGAGGTTCTGGATCACATGGTGGTCACAGATGCTTTTGTCTCTCAAACAGTGACCCATAAAGCAACAGCAAATACAGAAAGTGATCATTATGAAACAGCCTAATTAGGTTTGCCATCTACTCGCTTACAGTGTTATGAATCACTTTATCAACAGGGATTATATCTTTATTTGCAGTTCCCACTTTGTGCAGTAATTAGATCTAAAAGCCCTGTGCAGTCTGTTCACCTCAGCAAAGGTGAGTTACAATGGCAGAACTGAAATCCTCGAGTTCTGCCTCTCAGAGAGCACATCCCCTCTGGTGAGACAGTGTCCTCAACCTACACCCTTTCAAGACCCACAGGCAGCAAATTACATGCAGCCAAATTAATGATTCTTCTTAGCAATGTTTCAGCTTTTTTTTTTTTCCTTTTAATAATAAACCATTATTTAATGCCTAATAATTTTAAATAACTGAAGTAAAATCATTAGTGTTGGCAAAGACAGAAATTCCTCCTGACGTGGGTGCTAGTCACTCTTCACTGAAAGGCCTGCCAGCAGCCCCCCCCCAATAAAGTTATATTGATATCGTTCCTCCCTCCCACCTATTTTTTTGGGGGATTATTTTGGTGTCATTTCATTATTTCTGCTGCACCCCTGATTTGGGGGAAAAAACCCTTGCACCCCCTCCCCATTTTGGGGTGGTCCTCTGTGTCCCCACCTTGTGTGAGCAGGGCAGGGACCCCCACACACACCCTGATGCCCCCAAAAAGGCCACCCTGACCCCCCAGACCCAAAAACCCCCAAAGACCACCCATAACCCACCCTACACCCCATAACCCCCCCCCCCAAACGAGTCATTCTGCTATTGTCTCTGTGTGACTAAACAAGGGGACTGGTTCTTTAGTTAAATGATATTTAAATATAAAACACTTACAGTTTCTTGTTAACTGTGAGGACATTTTCATTGCTCTTCAGAACACTTCTGCCTTCAGGGGCACAGATTTACCTGATTAATTGTTCACAAATAAAGGAAAAAAAAAGTATCCATCAGATTTTCTCCTCAGTAACATGCTAGTGAATACCACTCATTTGTAGCTTACAGTTGTGCCCCATATTCTCAGAGGTTTCTGATTAAATCCTCATTAATTTTTGCATCATAGAGAAGGAGCTTTAAAATTTCAAGTGGGTGTCAAGTTACATTAGGACTTGTGTACTCATTCTGCTTGAATCATTATTCATGCACAAACAGTGTAAGAAGTATAAGAGTGTCCTTTTTTAAAAAATGAGGATGCTGCAGCTCTCATGTACAACTCCATGGCGTGTGGACTTTCATGTGTATTTTACAAAAAATAAAATTGTTATCATGGTGTGAGTTTGGTGTGTATTTTGGTGTGCATTCTACACCCCATGGTGCAAGTTACTTAAGAAAAACACATCAGTATCATGCCAAGGCAGGTTTCTCTGTTCATCAAATGACTGCTCTGCATATCAGTCAGTCTATCAGAAATTGTTTGTCTGCTTTAAGAACTCTGAACACATTTTTTCCTGTTTTCTCCTGGGCAAAGTTCTGTGCTATGTCTGGAAGTAAATTTTGTTATAAAAGATGCTTTTACTAGTCCAGGAACACAGACAACGTGTACACACTTAGATTTCTATGATTTTTTTAATAGTGCCATTAATAAACTTCATTGACTTTGTGTTCTATTTTGCTCTTTAGCTCAGGTTTTTGTTTTCTTCTGCCTTGTGCAATTTGTACTGGTATTCCACAGGAAGATTGACAACTTTCTGTAACTTGCTGAAAAGGGTAGGAGGTAGCATCCTTCCTTTCCAAATGCCCACCAACAATGCTGTCATCTCAAATTTTAGGCCATGTGAGCCATAACCAAAGAATCAAGAGGACAGATGCATAATGATATGAAATCTTTACTCACCTGCATAAAAATTGAACCATTTAAACAGTTTCACTGCCACAGAATAGTGTAGCTGGAAGCACTTTTTCTCCTCAATTTCCTGATGAAGCACAAGAGCAAGCTTGCAGTGACAGTAGAAATACAGCCTACACACACCCTGGCAAATAAAACTATTCTTATATTAAACCATTCTTATGTTAACTATTCTATTCAAATAAAACTATGTCCTTAAAAGCAGTGTAAAACCAGAGTGACTGCCAATTCACTTTGGAACCTGACAATGCTGCTCACCTATGGCAGAAATGTAACTGTCTCTACAGTACTTGAATTTTATGCTAGAGTTTGTTTCCCTAGGACAGCTTGGTAAGTTGATTGTGTCATGAAATTCTTAAAACTTGTAACATAACAATCTCTCTGCAACACAAAAACATATAATCAAATGATTTGAAGGTTTAGATATTTCTACCTGCCAGAATAATGTGACTGGTCAGTATTATTCCCATTATTTGCACATTTTCTTTAATCTGACCCATACCCATGCTTCCTTTCTTTTATTGAGTATGCTAAAACCAAAAAAGGCTGTGTATGAATTTTTCAAATCAATATTTACCTTTTTTTCTCAAGCTATAAAAAATGTAACCTATTTCTGTTTCAAAGTTATGACCAGGCAAGCTGATGTTCTGCTGGATGCTCTCAAAGCTTTTCAGTGCAGTAAATATTGTTGATATGATTTCACCGACGTATGAATCAGAATAATATAGATAGTTCATAGCCAATTGTTTGAGATACCTTTATGTGGGAGCATCTAAGAGGAGTGGGAAATAAAACAAAAGCTTGTAAAACTTGCTGCCAGCATCTAGATTAGTGAAGAAAGGGGTGATTGAAAACATCCCAGTTTTATGGTGGAAAAGGATTGTTATCTTACACAAGGTCAAATATGTAGAAGAAAAGAATCATCCCTTATTTGAATAAAGTATAAATATTAATTAGCTTTAACATAAGAGCCTGGAAATAAAATAATTTCTAAAAATATGTGATTATGTATTAAATATTCACCCAAGGATCAGAATAATAAGGTGACCAAGAGACAGTCTAGTATATAAACTGGAACAAACAAAGAATTACAAGCAGCCTCCTTGCAGTGTAATCGATCAAAGACAGTTGCACTTAGAGTTGTGTGTGTGAATGTGTGCTGACAGGGTCCTTTACTAGCACAAACACAGAGAATGAAATGGCCATTTCCCAGTAAACTGCCATCTCTGCTGCTGATGGCTGCCTTCTGCAAGGCGAGTTGGCTCATTCACTCTCTCACTGTCAGCCTCCAAGCTTCGGGTCCTGGGGAAGGCAGCATTTCCTTGGTCTTCACCGACACTCTGAACGTGCACATGGCTGCTGTCCCCTCCAGGGAGCTACTTTTGTCCTCCAAACCTTAGAGCAGCCAACTGTTCACAAGGGGCACCCTCTGATTGCCTGTGGCTGACAAAGACAAGAGGAAGAATCAAAAGCAAAGCTTTTCTTTTCTTTTTTTGAAGAAGTGAAGACAAGAATAACTTACTACCACCCTGATTAAACAAATTAATGTATTTTTAAAGTAAGGCATGGGGTGTCCCTACGTGGGTCCAGGACACACAAAAACTCTCCTTATACAAAATTGGAAAGTATGAGGAGAAATAACTGTGTTATTCACAAATGCATTAATTGCAATGAAGAGAGTAGAGTGGGAATGAAAACTACAGCTCACTTGGCAGGGTGTAAGTGAGCAGAAACAATGCCCTGAGAGGTCACGTAATCAGCATGGCAGGTGGTTGTACTGCTGTCCTACAGGCCATGGAAAACATCCATCAGAATTGACATGCAGCACATGAATATCAGTGGATATCAAATAAAGCCATGAAACATTTTTTTCCTTTTATTTCCTGCAGCCCTTCTAGTTCAGCCACACCAGCTTATCTATTTTTACTCACAGAAGGGAATCTCATTTCTGTCCTAGCATTGTAGGTGCCTCAGAATTCTCACATAATGCAGACGTAGCTATTCTACCTCCAAAATGCTTCTCTGACCTAAACAGTGTTCTAAAAAAAAACCATCCAAGGTTCTGATATATACAGCGAAGAGTGACATTGTCCATAGCTGCTGGCAACACTGCAGGAGACTTTCACTTTGGAAGGAAAGCTGAAATGTAGGCATTCCAAAGTTAAACAGCAGTTTCAGGCTGTCCTGGTAGGCGATGGAGGTAGCGCCTTGTTTTTCTCACACCACTGCTGAAATGTGGTGTCCATACTGGCCATGCAAATATACACAAGACCAGCAATGGAGAAATGGTTTCCTGACCTTTCTAATAACAAGTGTGAATTTGGAAGGCCTTCACATTCTTTATTCCTTCACATTCTTTAAACTGCTGCACTGTTGGTGAAGTGGAAAGGGAGGGAAAAGGATTTTCAATGTAGCCCCACTACACCTTTCACATACAGATTACAGCTGCTAAGAACAGACAGACCATTTCTTCCAAGCTTTATAAAACGTGTCCTTAGGCAGTAGTTTCAAAACCACTTACTCTGAATTTTAAGTCTCATGAAAGTGCTTCATTTTCTCCATGAATATTTGATCCTCACCCAGACAAAGCAAGAAAATTGAAAGTTTTGCAGTCTTTATTTCTTCCCCACTCACTTAACAAGGAATTTGGTAAAGATGATGTTAAGAGAAACTGAATCGACCAATTAGCAAAACTATTTATCTCGTTCTTCTGCTGAAGAAGGAACATGGGAGACTTGAGAATATTTAAAGAGCAGTAGAGAATGCAAACCATCAGGGTGTTTCATAGACTGCAGCCACTTTTCACACAGAGAACGAGGATTAAAAAATCTCCTTTAATTATTTCATCTCCCACTGTTGCTGTCACCTACTATAAACAACTGAGCAAAGAAAGATGAACTAGGAAAAGTAAACTAAAGCTTAATTAAGAAGGTATTTTCCTTTCTTTCCTATTCAGGCCCATGCATGTATCATGTCCCTAGGATACAGCAGATGTGTCATTTCCTTACTCTGCTAATTAGAGGTACCATATTCCCTGAACAGAGTGTTGGAGGTATATTTTCAACCATTTATTTTAAAACAGAGTGACAGTCATGTCTCTAACTTGTAAGTATTTGTGTAAGCGCAGCCTATTTACTCACCACCACTTAAATCAAATTGGCATTTCACACCTTTTCAAAACTAGAACTGTTCCAAAAGAGGTCAACACTGAAAGCCTTGGATATGACACCAGGAAAGTTGTTGTAGGTGGAGCTGAGACAGGAACATTTTTTAGGCTATCACTGAAAGCCTGTGCCCTAATTATTATGCCTGAATCCAACTGAAACAGTGGAGTGACTGCTTAGCAGGCAGAAAATTAACGAGAATATCTGTAAATGATCAAAGGACTAACCAAAATCTACCCAACATTTTTGCGGCATGTTCTGAGCCTGTACAGACCAGGAAGTACCTAACTTGAGTATTTAAAGACGCCTATCACCAACTGAATAAATAGTGCTGCCAGTACGTGGAATTTTCTACATGTTTATGCATGGATAAATAACCAATTTAAAGTTGCATTATAGAAGATAATAACCAGGAGGAGAATGCATAATACAATGTAGGAGCTGGCATGCAAAGGGAATGCACAGCTTCCCTCCTTCGGGAAGCTCAGCATGTGCCATTTAATCAGCTCAGTGTCTTATGTTTTTCTGTCATCCTGCTCTCCCAAGGAAACTGCCATGGCAAATGGATTCTGAGGAAAAGTGTGGTGGCTTTATAAGGACTTGGAGAAGGCAATGGGTGCCCCTGGGTGAGCAGGAATACCATGAGTGGGTTGATTCAAGTTCCCCTAGCTCCACAGGGAGAAATGTGCCTGAGGTTCTGATTAAATCCACATTATTTTCAGCATTATAGAAAAGGTACTTAAACATTTTGGGTGGCTGTTAAGTTTCTTTCATCTGATGACCCTGTGGTATCTGGTACCATCCTGTGCCCACACTCCCAAGGGGTCTGGTCCCATCACCCGCCTGTTCTTTTTTCACTTTGTATTTTATTGTAGGGTCATGGATAATTGACTCTCACTAAGGACAACTTGTCGTTACTACCTATTAATTACAGAAGCACTGTAACCTTTAGTGCTACATGTGCGGGGTCTCTCCTCAACATCAACAGCTACATAACAGGGGTCTACATGCTCAGGTGTCTGAACAGCAGTGTAATGCTTTTGGCAGCTTAAAGATAAGCCAACCTCCCCATCCTTTATAGGAAGGACAAACTCAAAGCCTCTCAAAAATTTCCAGTAACCTTGCTGGATACATTAAATGGAAAATGTCTGTAAATGTGTTGAATATTAGAGCTGAGCATCACCCTTCACATAACAAAGCTATTCAGGGAGGGCATTTCCATCTCAGAGAAGTGCCTAATATCTTGCAACATATAATTTGCATAACCAAGAGATGGCAGCACTCCATCAACGGTTTGCCTGAAGCAGTCCTTTGGAAATGATAATGCATCTGTAAGCACCATACCTGTGTGTGTGAACAGCACTGGGAGACTAAAAACAATGGAATAACCGTGGAGCTGGAGCGAGACCTGTGATTATTATTCTATTGCTTTACAAAGGTCAAGTAAAGATGAAATTCATTTACCAGGAACTTGAATTATTCTTTACCCACCTTTTACTACGACATAGCAAGTATTTGTTTTCATTTGATTGTCTCATAGATGTATATTCTCAAAGCATATTTCATGAGATAAAAAAATGGCCTTTCACAAAAAGTTAAAAAGCACATATATGTCACATATACTTTCATTTAAAGCACTTTCTCAGAAGCTGAATAAGTTCTTCATAATAATCTTAAGGATCAAGGCACGTGTAAAAATTTAATATTTAATTTTTATATATATATATATATATATATATATATACACAGAGGTGATTTTTTCCTGCAGAGTGATGCTGGACACAAATTGGAGGAGTTTGGGATTTCCCAAAGACTTCCACTATCCCATATCACCAGGCTCACATGCACTTGAGGGGTTTGGTAGCAGTGATAATGAACCTCTTTCACCACATCCAGTCCAATTTCTTTTGGATTCTGTGAACAGGGTATGGACTCCAGGAACAGCCTTTGAACAGCACTACAAGGAAAATGAGCAGCACAATTCCATGGACACTATGAGGTGACGAGGAAACTGGGTAAAAGGCTGATAGCAATGAGCTGGACTAAAAAGGAAATTGTTGAACTGAGCTGTTGCTGTTGGATGAGTTTTGAGAGCAGCATTATTTAAATTAATGAGATTCACAGCTGACTAATGTTAACACTGCTTTCCACCTCTGTTGCTTATTGCTGAAAACAATTTTCCAAGAAAAAGGCCAGGTTCAAACAACACTGATTATATTTCAGAAAAACACATCACAAATAAGTTGCATAATATCACTAATGGTCTTACAGTTTTTTGCATGTAAATGTTATTCTTGCTTTAAAATAGCTGATTAGATTTTCTCTTTTTACAACCTTTTTTACCTTAGTCTAAGTCCATTGGTGGTACATTTAATTTAACCCAATACACAAGGAGAATCTATTTGTTTCCTTAAAAAAAAAAAAAACAAACATAATTTTTTGTGGCTTTCGTTCTTTTTTGTGGTTTTTATTTTTCAGTGTGACCTTGTTCTTCTGTGACATCTCCAACTCTACAGAAAACATTCACCACTGTTGGATTAATTCCTGATATTCCTAGTTGTACAAAATATTATCTTTCTTAGAAAACCAGCAAATGGGTTCGGTTTTATTCACTAGCCTAATGGGAGTGGGAGTATCATAGCAGAAATAGTATCACTCAAAAACAATTCAGCATTTCATCAGATGATACCAACTGTAGGCCATAACTAGAAACTGGAATATATTTTTATTCTGCATTAGTGTGTACATTCTAAATTACCACAATCAGACTAGATGAGACCGAAGCTATCATGAGAACAAGTCTAATTGTTCATCTCTTCTTGTTTTTGTCTACAGCAGAGGGCTGCAGCATCAGCTTTCTCCTCTTTCTCACACAAATTAATCCTGCTGTCTGTAATGAGCTCCAGTGTCACGGGAAGGAGATCCAGGTCACTGTACATAGCACCTGGATCAAATCACTCCATGAAACTGAGCAAGTTCTCCCAAAAACAGATTGGAAGCTAAGTATTTCTATCTATGGGCCTGGAGTCCCCATTCATTATTAGTTCAATACATTTTCAGAGGGTGGAAAAAGAAACCTTAAGAACACATATCCCAGGAATTTAAAACAGCATGTTTCTTGGATTATGATTAGCTCAATAGAAATCCTGTCTTATATAAATATACTTTAAAAGATCGTGCAAAATTAAATATAATTCCTGGAGGTAAAAATAATTTTCTTGTTTTAATCCTCTCTCCTATCTATTCTTCTAGAGCTCCTCTTCCCCCCCATTCTATGATGTGGTTGTGTCAGAATCAATGATCTCCTTACAGATAAAAGGACAATTTTTCTACTCAGCATTGAGTAGATTTACACTGCTTTCAGTTGTATTTAGTATTCTTTTTAAGTCGTTGGTTGTTTTTTTATGTGGACAGAAAACTTCTGATAACTGCTTTGAAGATAATTCCCATATCAAGTGGAAAACAAAAAGATTACTAAAGGCGAAAACTTTTAAAGTTCTGACTTAGGGAAGATGGGAGAGCTCACTTTTTCCAACACAAGGACCTCCAGGCTGTTCAGAAACACTGATATTTAACTCATTTCCTTTCTCGAGTTTCAGACTTCTCGGCCTCTACCTTTGCTTGGGATTCCTTGGCATTCCTTGACCTGGTTCACACCCCCAGACTGGTGGTCAGCCAAACACAGATCGTGGTTTTATTTCCTTTCCTCATTTCTGTGACAAAGGCTTCATTTCAAGTTACCCACTCCCGATGCACCCGTTTGTAACATGTTCCTATGTGTTCCAAATGCACTTTTACCTACCCTTCTAGGGAACGGACCTCCCGAGTTTTTATAAAAAAGTGAAATTTAACCCTTTTGCAAAATGAATGGTTGGCACCTTTTAAGTTGTATTCCTACAGTTTTATTCAAAAGAGCAAAATCTCTCCATTTAAAAATGCTTAAGGGCGATGGGCAGGACCACAGCAGAATTTACATACAAACTTTGTGAACTTTGATGCAAATTTCTGGCTGAACCCTCCAAGGTGCTCGCGTCACAAGATCATTATCTGTGATGACTTAGGCTACTTCAATGCATATCACGCTTTGATATCTCTGAAGTCCCTTCTGGTTTACCACAATTAAAAGACCACCCTTAGTTTCGGGGCATTATTTGATGAAATTTAAGACCAGTTTGTACTCAAATCAGTAGGAATATACACACGTGTTTACTACTGAGCACATCTGTCAGCTGAAGAACTCAGTGAAAGTTCTTAGGAAGGACCTAAGAAAGATGTTTTGATCGTGTTTCATGTAGAAAAACGTTTGCATGATCCTTATCCGGTCTAAGGTAACCGTTTGCTGAAAGATTTAAGTACAAATTCCAAAATGTGAAGCAATTCGCCATGAAGCAGAAATAGAGAATGTGTCTCGAGTAAAACTGTGTATCTTAAATGAATGCAAGCTGCTAATTAACATAAGATTGGAATTTTAAGACCAATGGTTTGGTGACAGAATTGGGGGGGGGCGGAACTCAGCTGTGGTAGCCTTACCCATATCAAAACTAAGCAGGTGGAAATTTCGGCATGCTGAAAAGTCACTTTTGTCAAATTGTATTGAACATAAAGCTTTTATAGCGGTAGAAATCCCGGTGCTGTGCTAGGGTGGAGAGCCACGGTTCATTCAGCTCCCAGCGTAAGGCAGATTAGAAAGGCGTCCGACTGCAGAGCCTTGAGAAGTTTCTCCGATCACCTGCAAAGCGCTCCTCAGTCCCGTGAAGATAACCCCGTTTAGAATTCATGTCTCTGCTTTAACACCACCGATCTCAGCTCTTTTCTCTTACTTCGAATACAATCGCCTAGGAATTGTTCATTTGCACTCCTATCTCCCAGCTCAGTTTGCACTCCCATTCACCAGTCAAACCCTGCATTCGTTCAGCGGCGGTGCAGTTTCCCCTGCCCGGCAGACGCCTCTGCGGGGCGAGTCCTGCCAGCGCAAAATGCGATTATTAAAGCGATGCACGCTCCCTGCTTTCTTCCTTTCCTTCTTCCCCACGCCCAAACCGAAGGCAGAGTTTCGCTATCTCTGCAGGAAGCCGCTGCCCACACGCCCTGGCAGCGCACGCTGGCCCTGTGCCGGAGCCCCGGGTCTGTCGCTGCCGGGGGCTCCTGCAGCCCCGCTGGCGATGAACCCGCGGGTCCCGCTCCCCGGCGAGCGCCAGGGCTCCTCCCTGCCCGATGGAAAGGTTCATTTCACAGATAAACCCAACAGCCCGCTCTGCCCCGGCTAATGACTCACATCTTCCGAAACGCTCCGTTGAAGTTTGTTTACAGCGCTGGCGCTTGCTACATCAGGGCAAGGAGGGCTCTGTGTTTCCTTTTTTAACTTTTTTTTTTTTAAAAGCAAACACAACTGACAAAACTGTCAGCTCTTTTTATTGTTTTCAAGTTGTATAAACAGAATTAGGCTGCAGGGAGTCTATTAATAAAGTCCCACGTTACAAAACCATTCACAATCTTCAAGGCAGGTTTTAATCTCCCAGGAAAAATCAATTTTATTTAGAATAAACTAGTAAAGAATGGAGATTACTCCAGGGAATTAGTCTTTAAAGTATGATGGAGAAATATAGATTTTCTTCTCTATAGGAATATGATGTTGCAATGCATATAAAATGTGTCATAACAATTACATAAAGGCTTCTTTTAAATTTCCAGGCTCATTAGCCCTATAGCTTTCTAGAAACAAGTACTTCTGGGGAGAGGGAAAAAAAAGAAGAGAGGGGAAAAAGGTGTATAATTATAGAGACAAAAGAGACAAATGCCTAGCAAAAAGAAAAAAAAAAAAAAAGCTTAGAGTCTTCAATAAGTTCCACTGTGTTAATGAACCACTCTGCCAAGTCCCAGGAGGTCAAAACATATTATGTGTGACTCCAGTGCAGGAGAAGTAACCTTGTGCCCTTGCTTTCCATTTCTATGGCATCTCCAAACTGTCACAAAGGGATCAATGCAGAGGGTGAAGCTATATTAATACAAGTTCAGTGGCCACCTGGAATACAGCTGCCAAGACCTCTGCTCACAGACGGTGACACTTTGTCTTGGAGGCCGAATGTGGATAAATAACCCAAATATCACAAATTCTTGGATATTAGGCTCTTGGTTATCAGGCTCTTGGTTATACCTGTGCTGCTCTGCAGCTGAGCCTCTCTTCATCAGCTACGGCAGAGACAATGAAGCTGGTTTTACTGAACACAGAATCTGAAGCATTTCCACTCCGATAGAAACACTGCTGGGTTTTTTAACACTTATAGCTTGGAGAAGTCAGAATGACTTCAAGTCCTGACACTCTCCATTCACTTGTTAACAGGGTCAGGATTTCACTTTTACCTCAGGTTTTTATTTCTCTTAGCCACATAAGCGAGACCTGAACTCTGTGCTTATTATTCCCACAGCAAAAATTTAAAGACTCTTTTGTGTCACTGAGAAACAAACAGCATAAGGCTTGTACCACAGGCAAAACCACTTCTCAGATCTTTACACTCTTTAACTGTTTATGCCCCAAGATCTTAATCAAGTATCTGTTAACAATTAATTAGGGAAAACTCTAATTTGTATTTTGCAGAAACTACAGAGCCACAAGTGCAGTGACAGCTGTGTGCTTAGAAGGAAGGTTTTAGTGGCTGGTGGAGTTCACGTACACTTTGAAAGACATTTAACTTGCTTTTTTTCCCACAAAGAAGCAATCTAAAATCCCAAGCCTGAATACTCCATGACTCTCAGAAATTGCTTTTTAGCAGTCACAGCCACTTTAGACAGAAGGCGATCTTGTATTTGAGCAAGGAGAAAAGCTCTGATCCGGAGCTCAGCTGAATTTTGTAACTTTCTTGTCTTTATTAAATTCTGTTATATTCATGAATATTTAACAGTTAAGATATTGTTATTACTGCACAAACATTCTTCCAGCCTACAAATTGTTATATTCTGCCTCTGTTTATACTTTAATTTGATTTTGCTCCAAAGCAAGTATTGCCTTTTTTTTTTTTGCAGAGAATTCAGTTTTCTAGTGGAAATAACCTCTCCTCCATCCGTGGAAAATATTTGTTGGCCTTACTGATGGCAAAACGTTTTGCATTAAGGTTACATTAATTAATAACTCAGCTAATTTTGGTGTATATGGCCTGCACTAGAATAAAACCAAGCTGACACAGAGATGGCTTGTGTGGTCTGAGACCCAGCTGAGGTGAGTTTGCAAGGAAGGGTTTGATCTGCTGTAACTATCACCGAGGGGGGAGAAAAGCTGGCAGAGCTTTCATCAAAGATGCTGCGGCGTTGTGCCCGTGGGTCTGGCTGCAAAGCCAGCAGTATGGCAGCAGTTGTCGCTTCTCCCGTACACCCACTCTGCCGAGGGAAGGTGGCAGCTCTGCGGCAGCTCTGCTCTAACCACGCGTCAGGGGCTCTGCTTACATTGTCGCCTGCAGCGTTGCAGCACCGGCTGCCTTCCGTCCTCCTCCTTCATCCCAACTCCCCTATTCTTTGTTGTAGGAAATAACAACTCAGACAACGGCAATGTCTCTTTTCCTTATTGGTAAACACTCGCTGGGCACATCTGCAGTGATGATGATAAGGCAGAGGTCTGCTCTCAAATGGGAAAAACAGAATGTCAGTTTACATAATGGTCAGAAAAGAAAAAGAACCAACACACTCGAGCAGCAAGCCTGTTTCTATCTTGCTTCATTGTCTTAACAGGATTCTTATTGTGTTTATATTTAGAGACATGGGAAACTGTGCTAGCCATGCTCCCCATTGTTACTTAACCTCAAACAACCTATATAACACGCTGTCCATTAAGGAACCTGAATGTAGACTCTGATCAAGGTGGCTAAACAAGATATAGGAAAATAAAGCTCAGTGCTTCCTCCTTGTTTGGGAAAAAACAAACAGGAAAGCTCCCTCTTACACTCACCTCAACAGAAAAGAGGGAGGGAGAGTTTGTTTTCACAGGCTCACAGAAGATTTGAGCTCTCTGTTGTGCACCTGTTTGGTTTTTCACCATTCACGCTCCCAATAAATGCATAGAAACACTTCAGCAACTTATTTCCCAACTGGGAAACTTTTTCTTTTCTTTACTTTTTAGGAATAGTGTTTATTAGAAATCCATGTGGAAACCTGAAATAACTAAGACGGCAAAGACTGTGACTGGTTAATCATCAGAAAGTTGCTTTTGATAACCTGTTAGTGCTTAGGGAGGCTGGCCTGAATGCTGAATAACAAATGAAACATTACCAAAAACTCAAAGACACATAACCAATATTAAATTGAATGCAATGTTCCTGATGACAACTAAGACTTGATTGCTAAGAGTTATTGATAGTTAATGATAGTTAATGATCCAACTCAGAGACACCAATGTTGAAGAGAACTAGAAGTGGCAACTGAGTTTGAAATTCTGAATGGAAAACCATTTCACACATAAAAAATATTTACAATGACTGCTGGTTTAAAATTTTAATTATGTGCTGTTTAAGCACATTTCAGTCTTACTTTTTCTTCAGAAGCCACAATATGTGGGCCTTTCAAATCAGCCAAGAATGACAATCCTACAAAATCATCCAAGATGACATTTTACAAAATCAGCCAAGGATGACAATCATAAATCCTTTAAAACTTTAGATTAACAATTTTATAGAGAGAGCTTTCACCTCTTTCTGTGATGTTCTGTCTTGTCCTAATCATAGCATCTGAGATTCTTCCATAAATATTGGGGTTTCTTTTACAGAAACATTCCAACTTTGGATATTTAATTTAACATAAAATCTTAGCAGTCTCTGGCATATATCAGAGAGACAAGTTGCCCCCAGAAAGAATTCAATTCTTCTTTTTTTTTCCAATGATTTGGCCCTGGTGCATGTCAGGCTGTGAAGATGCTCCATCAGGTGTGCCTGACTAGATAAGAGCCTGAAGGCAAGGTTGCTCAGCTCTGTCCCTTAGTAAATATATTTCCTTGGTGATCTTACTGTCCTTGGTGACTTTCTTTGGTGATTCTTACTATCTTGTAACCCCGTCATCAAATATGAGATGGATGTAAAGAGAATGTAAAGGCTGTGGTTCTTTCTTCTACTTTCACCTTCTAATACTGCTGGAATGTTGTGCAAAGATTAAAAGGAAAAGCAGGAAAGGAAAGCAGGAGACATGCAGAAGGAGCATCAGTCTCCAGGAGGAGCTCAGGGAACAAGAGATCCTTCATAGCACCCTCCTACAACACATGCAAGGAGAGAACTCTTTCCTGTCCCAGTTTTGTTTCTCTACTGCTAGGTTTCACACGTGTACCATACCCAGTACATCCTGGATTTAGTGCTAGAGATGAAAACAAACTGATCTCTGGGTGCGAGGTCAAAGATCGGCCTCACTGGGAATGGCTGCAGTAGGATTTCCATTAGATTTCAGAATGAGAAACCCCTTTACCGTGCTTTCATTTAATGGTCCTCACTGCCTTCTCCTCCCCCCTTAGTCTCCCTTTCTTTCAGGTGGTGGCACTGCTGCACCATTTGTGGTGCTCAGCACAGCTTCCTCTGCCAGATTTCTGAGTATCTTAACAAGTAATTAGAGCAATTTTCACTAGCTCATGCTGTCGGCTCTCCAGCTCCTGCATGATCCAAATGGCTCTCAGGGGATGTTACATTATGGTTGGTTTGTTATTGTTTGTTCCAGGCCAGTGCCACTAGACAAAAGCGTTATAAAACTGGTGAGTGGTATTAATCACAATTTCTTAGATGTCTATGTCTGCAATGTCCTTATTCTCACTTTCCCATTTTTTTGCTTAGCTCTCATTTTATTCTGAAAGAACAATTAGGATGTGATGTACAGAGTCCTGTGCCACAGAGAAGCTCAGCAATAGGCTCAAATATTTATAAGGTTAGATAAAAAAAGTAGGAGAAAAACAAGCATTGCATTTCAGCAACTCCACCTCTTTTTTAGGAATGACTGGATTAGTACCTGAGAGCTTCCTTGCAAACAGCCAGAATCCCACCAGCTTTGAGGATTTCAAACCCCTAAATTCAACAGAAGCTTAACGACTTACTCATTGTGTGTCTCCATATCTAACTTGACTTCAGCATACAATGCAGAATGTCCCCTGCTGTGCAGCCCCAAAACAAGTCCCTTTGAAAATAGTATTTATTTCAGTTCAGTTAATCCTTATCATTTCAAAACTCTAATGGCTTTGAAATTCACAGAGATGTAACCCTATTCCTGTGGTAAGAGATTCAGTCATGTAAGAGAAGGAAATAAACAGAGTAAATATAACTAATTTATTCAGTTTCTGATCTTATTGATTCCGGGTCTGGCGGGCTTTTAAACCCCTTAATTAAGGCAATAATAAGTAATAATAGGTAATAATAACTTTGGCCTGTCTCCCTCCTGGGTCTTTTCAGCACAATGAGGTAGCTCTTGAGTGTTATAAGAAAGAAACCTTCCAATTGAAAACCCATCAGCACAACTGAGGATTCTCTAAAAATATGGAAGAGAAAGAAAAGACAACCACTTTGATGGGGTGGATAAAGGACAACTGGACAGCTGTTAAACATGTTTTGCAAAGAGGAATATGATCTTGGTAGATCATTGACTGAGGCAGCAATAATAACAACAAGCCTGGTTTACATGGTACTTTACACCTTCAAAGTGCTGTGCAAACAATAACTAATTGATCTAGTCAAAAAAGAACTGCTTCCAGGGTAATATCAAGTATGTAGTCACAGGAGAACACGTTATTAACTCAAGGAAGCAATTTATTTCAAAATCTATTACCATAAATTATACCAGTCTCTTTTCCCTTCTTTTTTAAGTTATTCCCTCCGCAGTCTGATTACTGCCTGGATTAATTTGCTCAGGATTTCTGGAAATTCAGTAAGTGCAAACTTAATAGGAGACTGATAGAAATGTCAGAGGTAATTGATGCTTTAATGGGCATGAAATCTGGAAAAGTACCCAGTCAGAATAGATCCACAAAGGCCTTTTTTAAAGCATGAGAGTAAAGGCTCATCATACTGGATTCACTTCTTTAGACAAGTTTAGTAAATTATGTACTGTGAGCACTCTCACATACTCATACATGTGCCTCTCACAGGGGCACACAAGGTGTATCAGATCAATATAGCATTTTCCCATTAACTCCAGATATTGTATTATTTCCTACCTCTTTTTTATCGACATTTTAAAATTATGACATTTTCAACTGAATGGCTGCATACAAGAGATTTTTTTTAATAATAAAAATAAGTAGGTTGTATCATGCCACACCAGGATAAAAGTATTATAGAACTTGCAGCCATTCTATTTCTTTATTTTTTCCTGCTAGTACTGATACAAAAGTTGCTGCTCCCATTCTTGGTTTGCCTGTTCCTTTAAACAAGGCCTGATCTGATCTCTGAATCAAGTAAATCCTATTAGTCCGTTTCAGCCATGAATACAAAGGAAACATTCTATAATCTGCCCACAAGAATCTAATCCACGTCTGTTTCTTAATGCAATACACACACAATAATGCATATATTGTGTGTTATCAGGAGCCAGAAATGTCTTCATCTGTGCATGCTGCTAGGTGCAAACACCGTGTTTATCACTGCAGTGTTTGAAAGCCTTTTCTTTTCTTTACAGGAGAAATAAGCTGGAAAAACACCAGCAAGTCTCAGTGTGCCCCAACAGGCTGTGACACTCTTGCCTCAAAGCCTCTGCCATACATTCGAATTCAGTTCCCACTCCTTTCCCTTTCTGTCCTACCCTGGAATTCTGGCTGCTGCACTTGCGCTGCCCAGCCCCACACTAGCTCTTGAAGTAGCCAATAAGTAAAAACCATTGTAATGCTGTCTGGCTTGTAAATGAGAAGAACAATAAGGAGAGTCTGAGTCTGACAGCCAGCAGTCCACGGTGATTACAAAGAAAAGGGACCCCATTTTTTACTCGCTTTTTGTTATTGTTATTAAGGTCAGTGTCATCCATCAAGATGCGGAGTTATTTCTGACACAGTTTCAAAGGTCAATTGGTCATGTGCAACGACAAAATAGATTCATGGAATAATGTACCCAAAAACTCGGGAATGTGCCTTTCCACTTTCTATTGTCATGTCCCTACTCATATTTCAGTGCCAAAAATCAACAAAGAGAGACATTTGAAAATACCAGTTGAGCAAACAACAAGAAGAAACTGCAAGTAACTCGTTGATGTATAGTTTGAAAGCCATGGAATTTCTCCTTCTAAGCTACCATTCTCTTAATTCCAAATATCCAGTCAGTTTTTAGCCAGGAGAAATATTTCATTGGCCTCCCCATTCTACAAAGCAACAGATTTCTTTTAAAGGCTCCATTTAAAGTTTAATAGGAAAACTCTAACATCTCATGCTACAATTCACTTGGCTGGCACACTACCATCTTTGTCCTTCCTTCCAGGAGGAATCTTTTCCTGAGTTTTAACTCATGGGAAGTTTTGGGAAAAGTTTGCTGAGGTGTCATCACCATACCTGCCACATTTCTACAGGAAGAACTGATGGAAATGGTAATAAATGGGTGAAGGCTGAATCCAACAACCAGCAGGACACTGAATGAGACAATCCACTTTTACCCCACTTTACACTTTTACTTCTACTGTTCACTAGCTGCACAAATACAAAGCTGGAATACCTTCTGCCACACTCATCCATCTCTCCTTGATAGGGGAGCAGGAGTATCAGTGCTTCCTGTGTTCTAGAGCCAAGCAGAGCAGGATTCTCTACAAAAAGAGACAAGAGGCCCTTGAACTCCTGTACTCCACTCCTTTATGACAAATAGACTCACTGGTTTTTTGTTTCTCTGTGAATAACTTCTTTAACAAGGACTTCTTTTCCTAGTGAGTTACAAAGTGAATGTAAACAGTCTGATTCTCTTCTGAACTGATCTATCTATGAAACATGTTATATGGGCTCTCAGCATCCAGGCTCACACTGCACTTCTGAAAAGTGACAAAGCAGTGTTATCTTTGTGCATTTATAGAGAGAATTGAGCATGTAACCAGGCATGGGTCAGTACCTTCAGCATCTCCAGTGCAGACCAGCTTGTTGCATTTTGTAACAGCTTATTTGCTGGCCACCAATATAAAGTGAGTGGTCGTGGCACTCATAATCACTGCTGATCAGTTAATTGCAGTGTAGTACCACCATTGGGGTATGGAAATTATATGGTAAATAATTACCAAGTAAACAGCTGCTTCTGTTTCATTCAGTTTCACAGCTTGGCAAAATTTGTCATGGTAGTTCATAAATTAAAGGGATCCCACAAGTGGTAAAAAGTATTTAGTATTAAAAACTTCCTTGAGTTTCTGCTCACTTCAGATGTCTGCAATATAAAAACTAGAAAGAACGTTTTGGAGGATGCATTATACCATTCAATTTGGAGTGCAACAACCAAAGAAGAAGTAAGTTTATATGGACGGATATACTTGAAAGTCGATCTGTGAGGCACGAGACACTAGTAATTTCTCCATTACTGCTAAAGTTCGTGGTTCATAGCCACCATGTGTCTTTACCCAGCCCTGGTTTTCTAAACAAAAATAAATATAAAAGTAATACTTTTAATTGATTAGTCAGACACTTTCAGTTTAACAGGAATCAGCCTGTTTAGTTCCATTTCAGACATACTGAAAGGCATCAGGTATTGACAAAACAGCTCCCGAAAGTAAAAAACATTCATTATTTAACTGTAGGATCAAATCAGTCATTAAAAAATGAGACTGTGAAGAGCTGGAGACATTTCTGGATTTTCTTTGTCAAAGGCTCACTCTGTCAGCCAGTGGGATGGGCAGACCTTGCTCTTTCAAACAATCCACACTCCAGCCTATCTCCCCCAAAAACTCAGTGATCTCTCTACTGAGGGAGAGCCTCATTTATCTGCCCAGTTACAACGGGGCTACTCCTCTGTATTCTCAGGGTTTGCCCTTCCTAGATAAAACCAGCACTGTAAACTCAGCAGGAGATTAAGACAAAGTTCTCAAAACCAATGGCTCAACCATTGTCCCTCGACAGCTCTCAAGTGTGGGATCGAGATAAGGCACCTCTCAGAAATAATTTCTTTTTTCCTGCTTCTTCCTCTCCACTGCCTTTTAGACAAACATACTGGGTTAAGGCATCTAATGGCAAATTAACACAGAAGTTAAAACAATGGCCAAAATTACTGTAAAATGGTTTCAAATTCTGTCATCTATTGTCAGAGCTTTGGTAGTGATCACATATTAAAGGTACAAAATTTTAAAATGGGCTTTCCAGTGATTCTTTTAACTCCTGTTACATTGTAGTTTCTTCTATGAAAGATATTTAAAATTATTAGATTATTATTTTGCCTCTTTGCAGAGGCAAATAACCTGGTACTAAGACACATTGAGAAACTGAGTTGCACAATTCCTTTAACTCTGTGTATTTTCCACTGGTAAATACAAAGATCTTCAGTGAAAGGATTTTCTTTTGTAAAATGCTGGGATTTGCGGGCACTAATAGGTCTTAATGGCCCCGTTCTGCCCCACCTGGGACTGCCCTCCCTTGCCCCTGGGGTCTGGCCCCAGGGCTCCATTTAATTCCAGGCTTTCAGTCCTTGTCTGAGCTGTTCTGCAGGCATGTTTGTCCCCAGGCTTGTCTCCGGGATGGACCTTGGCAGATCCACGCTGCAGATGTGTGTTACAATCAGCCCCAAACCCTGGCTGGGGCCTCATTCCCCGCTGGATTTTGAACCCGCCTGTGGCTTTGTCTCCAGTCCCACCCCGGCCCAGTCTCCCTTTACCCCTGACTGGGCTCCCTGCAAGGATCCTGGACCTGGTTCATCCCTTGCCTTGTCTGGGGTGTTGATGGACCCCATCATCAGCTCCCGTCCCTGTCTGACACCATGGCCAGACCCTGAAGGACTGTGCCAGATCAATGCCACTGCCACCACAGGGATCACCCTCAGCACCAGGATCACCTTCCACAAAATGGCAGCAGGCCCTTGATGACATAAAACAAAAATCTGTAAAACTGCTCTAGTAGCAGATTAATAAAAATAATTTGCTTTTCAGCCTCAGAAAAAAACTAAACCAGAAGTGTGGAACTTTCTCAGTTTTCCCCTTTTTAAGCAACTGAAGGTGAAATGAGTTGTTCTGAAGTCCTGCTCAATCCTCCCCACAAAGTGCCTTCTGTCACAGCTGATTAAGATGGATGAGGTCCCATAAATATCATTTCAGATGATGTGCTGTAATTGCCATAAGCCATAAGTTAAACTAATTTATTTTCAAAGAAAGGACACTTGTCAGTTAGAGCCTTTAAGTTTCCATCCACTAATTGTTTAAATTCTTCCAGGTGAAAACAAAGAGCTGGAAATCTTCAAGCCTTACAAATGTAGGAACTTCTCTGGTGGCACAAGTTGAGAATGGCAGGCAGTCACATCCAAAGGTTACTTATCTCAGAAAAACAACACTCATTTTAACTCAGGTTAAAACGTGACCACCTAAGGAGCTCACTCTATTGATGTGTATAGAAAAGAACCCACATTATTAAAGTCAGAAAGACATTTTCATGATTGGAAAAGGAGCTGATTTTACCTGCTGAAAGTATACCAACCATTACGTGTCAGCACAAGGCTTACAGAAAATGGAATACAGAAAATAAGATGGACTTTTTTTTTCTTTTGCTCAAAAAAGTGTATTTGTGCTGCACAGAGCACCCTGATGCATGAACATTTGCATTATTGTACACAATTTGAGGAGACATATGAGAGTCAGGGGTCAGATTTCCAGTAAGCAATGTTGCATAGAACATAATTTCATCATTTATTGGAAAAATGATTACTTTTGAACTAACTCAATATGTCAATATATATAATCAAAGCACGTTGACCTATGGATATGCTGAGGTTTGTCAGCAAAGGCTCCCAGCTGCCAGTGAAAAATCTAAACTCCATTTGTGTCAGTAATCTACATCTGCTCCTCACTGTTCAGATGCAGCGGGAAGAGACTCTCCCCATAAAAGCCCCATCGTGCCCCAGTACCCATCACTGTAAAATCAGTCACCCCCCTGATTTTAATGGGGTTATTTGTTCATTACATGAGCACCCCAGAGCAGAATTTGCTGCTGTATGACCTCAGCGTTCACTGGGCATCGACAGAGCGACGCTGACTGTTTGCCAAACATGAAATTGAGTTTTAACATTGTTTTAAAGACCTATGAGGTTCTGCATAATTTAATAAGTTGTCTATTAAATTGAATTGCTGACTCTAAGGTACAGATATCATTCAATTCTGATCTATTGATCACACAAAATATGCAGGCTAAAAGTGTGTGCAACACTTGCTATAAATTTCTAAACCAGACTCAAAATGCACTGCTGGCCAAGGTATGAAAGCCAAACAGACATCCTTGCTTCAGCCTAAAGATCTTTGCTCTTGATAACTTTAGCCTCCGGGCAAAAGACAATTTCCTACCACAGAAACACTATTTTATTTTATTTTATTTTATTTTATTTTATTTTATTTTATTTTATTTTATTTTATTTTATTTTATTTTATTTTATTTTAAAGTACTTCTGAATGTATTTGTATGTGGGATGCTTGTACTACTGAATGCTGAATTATGAGGATTTATGTCACACTGATAAATTGTTTTCTTTGCTAGATGTAGCATAGCTCTCACAGGCTGATACCAACTCAAAAAAAAAAAAAGCTCTTAGCTGTCAATTTAAAAGAGAAAAAATACTGAAAATATTCTGAAAGATAATTAGATACTATCTTTAGTATTTTGCTGTCATTTTGTTAATCATATATATAAATGGTAAAAATGCCCATACATTCACTTTCATACATACAATAATTTTACAAAGACTGCCACTGTATTGTGACCCAAAAATCACGGATAGTATTAAAGCACTCCAGACAAGTAAAGAATTCCCTGGAATTACAGGAAAGATTAGCAGAATAAACACTTCCAGGCTTTCTCGCTAAGTTTGTTTAAATAAGAGAGAAGATGGAGACACTAAAAACAACTGGAGAAGTCACGAGTCTGACAGAAAGCCCTTAACTGGACACTCCCTTCCCCAATGTCCTTCACATTAGCCCAAGCACCAGTAGACTGTTGTTTGGTCGTTCTTTTGGACTACAGCTTCTCAATTTACCAGCCCTTATCAGCAAGAGGCCCAGGAATCCCAAGCCTGTTTGTTTCAAGTCTGTTCTCTCCAAAAGACTCCCCAGAGCAGCTGCCGTTTGCAGTTCTAGACAAAGGAACACATTATCACTTGCCTTGTTTTCAGCTCTCCGGAATCTTCCTTAGATTCACTCTGAATCCCTAAGGAATCCTGACCTCTTCACTGTAAATTTGGACTGTAAAACACCTGATTTGTGTCTGTTTTACCTACTTGTCTGGTGTGGTCCTTGGAGCATTTAAATTATGTTCGTGAGCGTGACTGTAACAATAAAAAACATAAAAATAATAAAAGAGGTATTTTAATTGCTAATGATAAAGTGTTATTCCAACAGACTGAATGAAATGTTGCCATCCTATGGTTGTGTTTTCCTCCTAAAGAAGACCAGAGCTTGGATAATGTGGATAGATGCATACACAGTTTGTAATTACGAAAAGAGCTGTCAATAACACCCCACCACTGTCACTTTTATTGCCTGACTCCCCCTCCCATAACACCACCTCATTTGTAGCCATGGTAAGATGCCAAATTGCTTTATTTCCAAAGTGTATGACTACGTTTAAAAAAAGCCTTTGTGTGCAATATATCCCACAGTGCTTACACTCATTAGTATTGCCTCAGCATGCATGGATTCACGACCAGCATCTTTATTTCATATGGAGGCATCCTTTAAAGAAATTGGATGCTAGAGGGTCTATACATCAATGTTATGATGCTGTATTTTTCATGAAATCTGTAAATAAGGTCAACACGACAGGGATATTCCAGATGACAGAATCTCTAATAGTTTTTGAGGAGCAGCCTGTTTCCCTTTAAAAAGTCAATTTGCTTTCAACCCGTGCCTATTAAAAAGCGTACTTTGTCTGGCAGGGGCAAAGCACAATTCCAGCAGTTTTCATGGCTCTGGGTAAATATTGCTGGGGTGATGTATGCAAGGCTACCTGCCCATGGCTGAGGAGGGGCAGTAATGGGGACTCTGGATCATTGCAAGTGGCTTTGTTTGACTCTGTATTTTAGGGTCTCAAACATGATGAATTCATAACTGAGCTAGTATGGCAAGAGCGAATAAACAGCAGCACTGGCCTTGTGAGAGCTGTACTTTAGAGAGCCAAGAATGCCATTTCTGTTGCTACACATGAAAATTTAAACAGCTTAAGCTTCTTCCAAGACTTTGGACCCAATCCTGATTCCCTGGGTATCACCGATTTCAGCAAATGGAAGGTCAGACTATTTCACAACAGAGGGATTTGTAGTTTCTCCTCCCAGGCCCTGTTAGCAGTTAATCAGAGCCCACTACAGAACCTTGAGCTCAGGTCAGAGGGACCAATAGGATCCAGGCCTCCAGTGACTGAAAGTCACCATAACTGGGCCACTGAGAAGTAAATTGAGGGGGTGAAACTAAGTCTTGATGAACATGTGTCCACTGGACAGCAACCACCATTGGAAGGAGAGGGGTAACAAAGGGGAGAAACAAAAAACTAATTGGAAGAAAATACAGAGGTGGGAAATAGAAAAGCAGATATAAAGATAATCAAATGCAGCAGGCAAAACCAGAGCATAAAGCAGTCCAGATATTCAGGCCAATTATCATTCTTTGTCTTAGCTAGAACACAGAAAACTAAAAGAGGAAAACTAAATTAATATGAACAAAAGTGAATAGAAGTAAAGTGACTAGAAAAAGACAAAACAAATGAGATTATTTCTAACAATGGGGATGTAGTTGTGCATCACACACCTGCCCTCTGTCCCATTCTTATAAAGTTCTCTCCCTTCTGCCACCGATTGACTTAGATCCTGTAACTGTCCCCAGAGCATAGGGAACAACAGGTTACCAAAAATGGGTTAGCAATAATAACAGGAAAGGTTTGTGTTTCTGCTGATGAATTCTCATTGTACTGATCAGTTAGTCTATAGCAACTTAAGAACTGGTCTCTTTCAAGAAATAAATTATCAGACAGTGGACATCGAATCTTTAAATTGTCCTAATCTGCTTTTTTTTTACAGTCCTTTTCAACCACTCTCAGTTTTCCTTTTTTTTTTCTTTTTTTTTTTTTATCCTAGTCCAAAATATCTTCCTCCTTAGAATGGAAAGTGAATTTGAGTCCTGTTCCTTTCTTTCAAGATCTTATCTCCTGGCTCAGGCTCTGCCTGTGAGCCCATCCCAAACTGTTCATGTTCCTTTTGTTCCGAGGTGCAGCCACACGTTCCCGGCACCATTCAGGTGGGGAACCCACCTGCTGGGTCTTGGAGCCAGTGTGACGGGACATTTCCCTTCCACACCAAAGAAGACACATAATCACTTTGTCACTTTCATGGCACCTATTTTACTGCAGAGGACTTTCCCTTTTAGAGGATTCCCCTAATACCTTAATTGCTGTCCACTAAAGACCACTTGTTTTGCAGTACTGATTAGCTTTGGAGTGTATACAACCGTTTGTTTGTCAGAGGAAGATTTTTATATGAAATAGGCAGAATTTGTTTTACAGGATAAATCCCTCCGCTGTGTCTTTGGCAGCAACATCTCATATTGTCAGTGTAGTCAGCTGAGTCTATTGCCTACAACATCCCCCCAGGAATGTGGGAGCTTAAGCTCAGTGCACTATAGTGGAGAAAGCCATGGGGAGAATAGTTAGCCCACAAAGAAACTATTAGTGGCATTAACAGAAATTAGCCAAATGAGTGGCACCATTCAACCCCTCTGTTCAGCGGATTGCAGGATTCCTACTGTGACATGTATTGGCTCATCCCTTATTCCTAAGGAAGTGTCTCAGGTTTCCATCCATACCTACCATACATTAATTAAGTCTTATAATCTTAGATGGTCTGCTATGTAACTTCACAAAAGAGTCAGCAACTTTAGGCAGGGGCTGAAGATATCATTCCACTTTCATTCTTGTGTGATTATTGCTTCTGGTTCATCAAAATCAAGAAATTTTCCTACCTAACCTTTCCCCACCTAATCTTTCCTTTGTGTGAGATATAATGTTGCTTCAATTCCAAGAAGGCCACAGAAGTGCCCATTCCAGGACAGACTTGAACCCATCTCCCTGGACATTTTATGCATTTTAGCACTGTAATATCTCACTCACCACACTGTAGTTTGTGTTTATTAGAGGAATATAGGAATTTGTGCTACATAGGATACCACTTCCTAGACAATCAAACAAGTGCCAGCTGTTATCTGTCAATCCTTCCACCTTTCATCATCTTCTGGCAGAGATTTAACCACAAGAACAATGATTAAGAATAGTCTTCAACTTGCTAATGCTCTCATCCATCCATATCACCAGCAAAGGAATGTTGGCAAATACAAGTTTACTCTTGCAAAAGGTGTTGCTGAAGTTAATATTCCCACAGAGCACAGAAATAATAAGCAGCATCTGGCAAAGTTGTGGTGCTGAACAGAGTCAAGAGTCCTGAATTCTGCCATCAGTTCCTCTGACATATTTTTGGTAATATTCTCAAACAAAACAAAAAAAAATCTTTTTCTTGAGTCTCCTTATGTATTGAAAAATCCTTCACCTTTTGAAGTTCCTGGGCATCTGCAGCCAAGAAGTACTAAACACTTTTACTATAAGCTGATTGTAACAAACATGTCTTGGTGTCAAACTCCCAAGCTTTATTTTAAACAAAGCTGTGGAGAAAAAGCCGTTACACAATTATTAAAGTCAAATGGATTTTTTCCAAAAAGCTTCATGTCTGATTGAGATGACTGCTATTCAGTATTTTATCTGTAATTCAGTAAAATAAAGAAGTCTTTAGTTTGCAGACCTTTTTATGTACTAACAAAAAAAAAAATTAAAGTCTTATCCTGATACTGGTTGAGTCTTTGTTGGCATTTGGCATTAGATTTCCTAATGTATCTCTTGGAGCCCTTCCAAAGAAGAAAAGAAGGGGAGACAGAAGAGGGGGCAGAGAGAGAAGAAATAAAGACAGAAAGAAAATTTGATTTATGTTATTTTTTGTTTTAATCACTTCTCTCTAAAATAACACACAATGAACTAGAGGGTTTCAGTGGTAAATGCTGAAATATTATAACCAGTTCAAATGGCTGTGGATTCTTCCCATCTGTCATGGACTGCAACTGAGCAGTATAACAGCAAAGATATTAGTTTCAAACCAAAAATAAATCATCAAGCCAAGTCTGTATGTCTAATCCTACCTACACTGCCCTACCAGTGACCTTTCCATGGCCAGGACAAATCATATTCTGTTGCGAATGCATAAATTCATTCTTCATGCTAGCTTGTTTTGGGTCTTTTTGTGGGGAAAAAGAAAACCTCAGATCCCTCACAGTGAACCCACCACATTAATGTTCCACACTTTGGCAATGCTAAGCTTCTCTCCACCCCAGTCTTGCCTTCATATTGAAGATCTCTGAGATTGCCTGGACATTATGAGGGCTAAGGCATTAGCAGCTGATGCCTGTCCCCGAAGCATTCCTGTAAACAGGGAGAAATAATGGAATCTCACTCCAGACATGAATAACCATCCAGGAGATAGTCATTCAGATTCAAGAGTAAATGCAAAGATAATTTCTGCATATGTATCCTCTTCCAAGGCCTAAGCAGGTGCACTTAGAGGAACTGTAAAATCCACTGAATTCCATTACATGGGGCAAGATCAAAGCTGCTTCTTTTCCACACAATTGATTCAGGCCAAGCTAGATTAATTTTTGAAGTTAGGTTCATCCTGCTATAATCTTTGCTATGTATAATCTTCATTCATGAAAATGGCCTGATTAGTTCGTGCTACTTGTTTGAGAAAGACAGCCCCAAACAAACCCAGCAAGTGGAACCTATTGGTAGAAGAAAACAACAACATCATTCTTATTTTAAGACGATCTCATCAATAGTCCAGAAAAGGGAAGTGAAAAGATGTTCCGCACAGTGGGCTACTACATGAAAACAAAATATTTATGCCGTACTGCCTTGCTTTAGGACGTGTATTTTAGAGAGGGAAAAAAGTAAAATTTCTCACAGATGCCAACTAAAATCACAGATACCTGGAATATCTGAAATAAAACAGGCCTAAAGTACCTTTCATGCCTGAAAATAACAAGCGCCCGAAAGAACAGGCCTTTAAAAAAGGTCTTTATGTGACAAGGTCCAAGGCCAAACAAGATGTTTGTGTTTGAATCTGGGAAAGGACTCAGGCTTCCCAGATCCACATCTTAAACAAATGATTTGCCTTTGTTTGCTTCTGAAAATGCCAATTTGCACATACAAGTTCTTAGTGTGCACCTATGACCAAACATGTTTGTGGGAGCAAATTTAGAGATTGCTTTCTCAAAGCTAACTCATTAATCCAAACTTATAAGAAAGTTTCCACACAAAAGGTAAGTTTCTGAAGATAAAGAATCACAATTTCTAATCAGTTTCATTGATGTTCAGTGTTTCTTGTCACCATGGTAACCTGCACACACAATAAATGGTGTTTTGTTTAATCAGTCATGAGAAAGAAGTCCAGGCATGGTGAATCAAACTGAATCAGAAACAATTTCCTTTACTACCCTAATCAAAATAACTTCAGGGTAACTATAGGACAATTCCAATCAACAGGACAGGATCAGGCCGTGAAATTCAGATCTCAGTCCTGTTTTCAGTCACTCCTCCCAGAAGCTCAGATGAAAGTTTTACTTCTGTTTCAAAGAGTGGAGTTTCTGCAGGATGGGATTAGTTAGTTCGAGGCTCAGATTTTATCTCGCCTTTACTGTAGGTAGCTTGCACCAGGCTGAAATCCAGCAGAGGCAATAGATGTTCAGAACCAAAAAACTCAAAATCATTTTAGGCTCGCATAGTAACTGAAAATACTACATAAGAAAATAATTCTTAAATAGAAAAAATGTCCCAGATTTAATAACAATGGAAATAAAATTTCCTTAGTCTAAGTCAATCTTTAAGGCTGGAGTCTGCTTTGCACCAGAGGAAAAAAAGAAATATGATTAATATATAGTTATACATTTTTAGATAGAAAAATTAAAACCATGTAAACTAAAGGCATTGAGGAACAGAGAGGTTTCTGACATTCTCAGAAAACACTTATACTATTGGCATTCATGTGGCTGGTCCAGTTGTGGGGTGGAAAAGGATTACCTTTGATGTATGAAGATCAAAACCCCCATTTTTTTCAGGTAATAAGATCTCTCTCAGATGGATTTCAGTAATATGAACATGTTTTCCATGGCATGGTAATAAAAATAACACAATGCAATAAAACTACATCTAGGACTAAGTCAGTAGCTCTTGAATTCTTAGAGGAATGTCAAACAAACTCACAGCTGGTGTTAACAGTTTCTAATGTAACAGTGATACACAAAGAAAAATTATAAAAGCAATGTGGGCAGTAAGACTTGAAATAATTTTGTAGCTCTGGTGACATCATAACAAGCTTGATCAAGTGGCCTATGATACAACCACAACTCTAACAGTTTTTTCCAGAATTTCAGTTTTTAAAGGAGCTTTAGTAATGTGGGTGGAGAAAGAATACAATGTAAAATTTTTCTTTTTATCTGTTTTGAGTTCCTGCTCAGACTACACCCTGGTCTTTATTCTTTTCCCTTGCTAATTGTACCTTCCCTCCTAGAGACAATAAAACCTCAACATTATCTCAGCCATTGCTTCCATCACACTTTCATTGGTACCTAATTTTTTTTCAAAGCAAACCAATTAAAAAAAATTTTTTTTGAGTACTTGATCCTCAAATTTTCAAGCACTGCTAATTTTATTGTAGTAGAGAACATTTCAATGCAAATACTTTAGAGATTGGTAAGATGAAAACAGAGGTTCAGTGTGAAATAGTGGGAGAAGTAGGAGCAAGACCCTGTGATTCTGAGAGTGGGAACCCTTTCCACCCATTGAGTAGAATCTTTCATAGTGGTTTCTGAACTTCTGGGGCTCTTCTGTTCAAGGCAGGACAAGTGGAAGTGAGGGCTATCAAATGCCATGCCAAAGCCAAGGGGAAACATAAGAGCAGAAAAAATTACTGTGGCTATCAAATTCACATTCCTCATGGATGGCACCTTGGTAATAACAGCGCATTGAACTGCTTTGTTTTAGCATATTTGTAATGGGTTGTTTCCAGTGAAATGCTACATATTGTGAAAGACTGTTCAGCCAGAAAAAAATGCCAAATGTACTATTTTCTGTCTTTTGTTTAAATCCTGCTGTGGCTCCCATTGGTATCAGTCGTGTACACGCAGGGAAACACCTGTACATTTACTCATTTCATCTATTCACTTCAGTCACAGAACCAAGTTTCCACTGCAGTCTTTGCTTTTTACCTAATTTTCCGTCTGAGCTGGCAGAAGATCAAGAAGGTCAAATGATTTACTCGGGATCACAAATGAGTCAGAGCCTTGAGCCCAGATTAAACCAGGACAGTCTCTGGCTCTAGTGCACGGGATTGCCGACTCAGTAAACCACACCAGCTCCAGCTGCTTTCCCTCCTCGCATGAACAGGGTATGAGGAAGTTTGTAGAGAATCTGTCTAAAGCAGAAAATCATCCAGCAGCAGGCTGTCTGTAGTGAAAAGCTGGATTTAAAGTGGGGATAAATAAATACCCAGAACTGTGTGCTACCTGGTACTGTACTATCCATTTCTTATCCCCTTCAAATATCTGTCTTATCCATGAAATAGGGAAAGGGTTTTTTTTTAAATTTTTGTTATCACATGTAATCTCTGAAGACAGAAATAAACAAAAAGAAAATATTTCACCACAGAGCATTTCCTGCAGCTGCTGAGTCCATGCTTTTATTCATTTGGTAGATGGAGAAGCTGCATCACCATTAGGTAAAATCACAGTGGAGGAGAAGCCTAATCTAGATGAATTACAAGCAAGAGTCAGTGTTTCAAATATTTACCACAGATACAAATTAATCTTCATGGCAGAATTAGAGATCTCTTACAGGTTAGTGAGGATACCTGAAGGGGAATTTAAGAGTACATATAATTTCTACTGGTGTAAGGTAGGAGCATTAGGAATTATCACAGCAGCTTGAAGCTCTCAATTTTTTTAACATCTTGTCTGAGTTAATAAATTTGAGCTTTAATTAGGTAAGGGCTGAAACTTATCTTGCATGGGAGACCACTATAATACCAAACTCAAAGGGAAGGCAGGGAATCTGATGCTATTCTACCATCAATGCAAGTTCTGCAGCAGCATAGAAAACCAAGGAACACTTTATGTAATTAATCATTTAGAGGGTTAATTTAAATTAAACACTATTCCCAGTAGGAATGCTGCTGAATACCTTTGAAGAAAGCCATATATGTCACAAACAAACACATGAGGGACTCCTGATTTGTTCATCAATGATGTCAGCCTAAGTAAACATTTGAATGCTACACTGGTCCCAGTTTTATCACTATTTACTGTTCTGGCATTCAGTAGATCTGTTTCTTACAGTCTCACAAAGCCCCATCCACTAAAAATTGACATTTTGGCCTGTCCAGCTCTTACCACCCTGACTGTGCCAGACCCTCCCCTTTGATCCCAACAAGCATTTACCAAATTCTCTGTAAAAGGCCATCCAAAGGCAGAGGCCTAGGAACACTTCAGCATCTATGTATAAAGTTGGACTGTTAGTGTCCCTGAATTCCTCAGTCCTATCACCACTGTGAAGTTCCTGTTACCAGCAAAATTCCACATGCAGAAAGCAAACTGGTGGGAGATCATCCTCAAAGAAGATGCACATTCCTCTGGAGGAGGCACCTTGTATCCACATCCTCAGTATTGCTCTCTGCTTAATGTTTGGTTTCCACCAGTCAAAAAACTGCTTCCTGCACCCTGGTAGTGCAGAGACCAAACTGCAGCACTGAGGTACAGACACAGAAACACCGCAGCTTAAAAGAATGCCCTAAAAATAGATACACCCCACGTGATCCAGCTCTAGGATGCTCACACCCCAGAGGCTGTTCTTTCTCACCTACTCACTAGATCATAACAATGCAGAACAGAGTGTGAAGGTGCTGATCCTCAGGAAATGCCAACAATTCAAATTATAGCAATGCATGTCCCCTGAAACACAGACTGTCATGAATGTATTAAACATGTCCTACCTTGACATCCACCAGAATGATGAACAAAGTTTGAGACCATTTATTTTAATCATATGGTGCTTACAAGTTTGCTGGCACGACGTACAAATTATTTTATATAGCGTTAGGATAAAGGCTGTATTTGACAGCTTCTTGCTTAGAACCTTCAGAACTGGATCATAATGGTGACACTCACTCATCCATCCTAGAGCAGGAATATTCTGCACTGCTGACACAGGCCTATAGAAGGAATTCCCTCGAGAAGGAGAATGTGCTTTCTTCTCCACGTTGCAATTGTCTGACCTTATTTTCTCTAAAACAAAGAAAGATCACTGTGCATACCAATATGTGCACAGTGCACCTCCCTTTGTGTTTCTCTGTGCGTGTGTGTGTATATATATGTATAAATTTGCATATTAAAAGCTTGACAGATTAATGCACTGTGTGCACGCTTGCTCCCAAGGAGCACGCCAAGCATCTGGCTCGGTGTACAGTGGGAAGGGCCTCCAGGGATGAGCACAGTACCTGAGTCTGCCTAGGAAAAACCACCACCACTTCCACTCATGGAAGATGTTAACAGGGCCATAGACCCAGCTGCTGCCAGCACACCATCTTTTAAAAGTTACAAGATAAAGTTCAACTTTATAATTCCTTGTAAGTTCACACAAACAAAATTGACTCATAGGAACATTGCTGGGACTTAAAAGCTGTGAATATAAAAATATAAAACTCAGATTTGAGGCTGACAATGGCCTGGTCAAATGTGCACAAAGCTCTCAATCATATATTATGAATGTCAAGTAAAAGAAAATGTTAATATTCTGATTCCTCTCACGGTTGTCTGTGACCCAGTTATTTCCATTAGTACCACTCACACCCTTAGTGTGACATTTGCTTTGACAATCTGAATTTGTCTGAGGTGAAACTCACATCATATTATCATCTATCCGACAAACTGATTTTTAAAAATACAAGAGAGACCAGTACAGTGATTAGAATACACTTTCTACTGACAATGAATGTCTCAGATATGAAGAAGCTTTACCCATTTAGCTCAGGCAAACTTGTTGGCCTGTTCATCAAATACAGACAGCTCCTCAGCTGTGATCAGAAACCCAAAATGGACAGGAAAATAAGTTGAAATTGTTCTTGTTATCTTGCTGCAGCTTAAATGCAATTTCAATGCCCTTAAGGGCTATTTTATATTGTTAGAGCTCTGCAAAGATTCCTTAATTGTAAATAAAAGCAACACCTAAACGTTCCAAATGCTTTTTATTATTAAATTAGTAGCATCACTTCTGGGGACATAGTTAATCAAGCAGCACAAACCAGATGAATATGTACTTTCTTTTGCTGCAGAATAAACACTTTTCAGATTTAATTAAAGTCATTCTGAATTCATGCTGAATCAGAAAAGGAAGAGCAAGCCAGTTTTGACTGCACTCCATCTGCCACAGTGTTTGGATTTTATTGCACGTAACACCTTCGTGTTTTGGTTCAGACCTCAGCTGATGTCATTGTGGGCCACCATGTGACCTCTAAGAGGAACACTGGCCAGTGTGACTTGGGTGTATCCTCCAGACACAAAAACAAGAAGTCAAATAAAAAGAACTTCATAAGTACGGCAGCTTCAAATTCTCATGACTTAAGCAATTCTCACGATGCTTTGGAAGTTTGCTGATTGGCAAGGGAGGAGAGGCTTATACTTGTGTTTGGCAATGCTGTTGATATGTTAGAAATTATGGCATCAGAAAGACACTCAGAGAAAATCTAGCACTCACAGCCAAGAGACAGGCAAAGTGCCTTGCCTTCCAGAACCCTCAGGACTGCCCAAAGAGAGCAAATCTCCAGATGACCCCCTGTGGGGTCCCTTTCTCTAAAATGACTGGCACTTATACTCTTGGAGAGATGGATCTGGGAAGCTCGCACTGACCCACCACAGTCATCCTTACAGAACCTGTGGGGTTTCTTTTTAGAGGCAGGAAACAGCATTTCCTATTTCCTAAAAAAACTCTCTCTAGGAAGTGTTAGATTTCAGGATCATGTGTACACAAGGATGTCCCTCCACTCTCCCTTCCTCTGCCAGATAGAGGGGATAATATACACACACAGATGAACATTTCTACTTGCAGATTCAGAGCATGATATTAGACCCAAAATGATTACTATTTCACCCAAGATTTTACACACAGGATACCATGAACTTTCATTAATAATGACTTTTTATATCAGGCTCACAAAATTCCATAACAGATTTGTCTGAAAGAAGTTTTCACTTGTCCTCCAAGGGAAATAAGGCATTTTTGAGTGGCTGAGTTGTGCATCAAGAAACAAGAATTGTAAATAAGGAAGTACTTTGACTAGTGCAGAAGATTGATACAGCACCTGACAGCTTTCATTACGTAAATCTAATTTATTTCAGTAAACAAGTGACTGGAATCATGCATCATTTCTAAACGAGCTGACCCTCAGGTTTACATGGTTGGCTGATATGGGTTTGAAAACAGGAAACTCCAGCTGTAACATGAGTGACCCAGACAGCAAAAAGCTAGACACCAAACTAAATTGGAAGGCAGGAAGTCAAAGTTCATGCTCATACCACAAACAATACAAAAATAATGAAGTTCCTCTGAGATACATTTGGCAAAGCCAAATGTCATTGTGAAGCATAAAATATAAAGAACGTATAATATAAATGTTTATAGAAAAATAGACCAAAGAATTGTTGACAATTTTCCAGCAGTTCCAAAGAGCTAATCTATCTGCATACATTTTCATAAACACTATATGTCCACTATAAACTGAACACTGACAGGATGCCTAACTCCCTCAGGTTCTCTTAACTAGGCATTCAAAAGCCCTGCGTTTTGATATCTTTATTCTTTGGTTTCCTAAACCTTGATTTAATTCCCTCTCAGCTCCCAGACTACCGCTGGAGTCCCTGCTGTGTTAGGAACTTTTCTTCTGCTCCTCTGACACTCTATTGCAAAGCCCGTTTTACTTCTCTAGGGACCAGCCTCTCAGCACTTCTGAGCTCTAGAGTGTTCCACAGGTTCACACAAAGCCTTGACAGCCCACATCCAGAAACATATCACATCCTGTTTGCATCAGAGCTCCCCAGCGATTTCCACAGCAGCTACACTTGGTCTGTTGCTGTTACCTCCGGAGACCACATCTCTGCACAAACACTACAGAGACGAGGCTGTGTGCCTACAGCAGAGCCAAGTGCCCATTTTGGGGACAGAATAAACCAGTGCAAAGGAAAGTCTAACACCTAACAGGGCTGCAGCTCTGCAAGTCAAGGATAACAGTGCTGAAGCAAATGGAGAGATTTACATCTGAGCAACTGGTGGTTGCTGGAGCCCTAATCTAGATCTACACAGGCCCCTGAAAGCAGGAGTTTTATTCCATACCAGGGCTGCAGCAGTTACATTCAAATCTTCCTAATTCCACTCTGCAGGAGACAATGGAAGTTTTAAATTTAATTGAATGTACATTTAATCTATCTGGAACTATAATTCATCCCTAGGCTCCTGACTAGGTAATCTGTCTCATCACCTGCTATATGTTCCAGCTTCGGGGCTCCTCTGCATCCTTGTGTTCTGTAACCAAGCTCCTTTTGCTACCATCTGTCCCACAGCCTTGAGCTCAAAAACTCCAAAGGTAATTTCTGCCTCTGCATCTCTGAGAATAACCCTCATCCCCATTATGTCTATAGAGAAGGAAGGATTGATACAATTGCACCCCATATATCCTACAGAAGATACTTCTCTGCAGAACTCAGGGGCTGGAGCCTGCAGACACAGAAGGTAAACTCTGCATTGTCAAACATCTGCAAGAGCTCACAGCTGATCTAACACTTCACCACACAAACAACGTTGGTATTTTCCACAAACCTTGCTCAGATGACTTTTTCGCTGAAGTTCATTTTAATCTGGTTAGTTTTTTTTTTCTTTCCAACTTCTCGTGTTTATTCCCTTCACTTCTTTATTAAGATGAATCTCAAAAAATATTATCCCCTGTTAAAAGAGTGGCAATCAAGTCACTTCTGGGCTTAACCATTCCCTGCCCAAGGGGCTTCAGCACATGCATGTCTTGTGGAACCAACTGCTGTTTGAGCCTGTGGATAAATTCTTTTAAATTGCAACACATGGCAAAAGAAAAACTGAAACAGAAAAGACTGAAATAAAAGACAGCAATTTAAAAAAGCTTCCTTTGTATTGAATACATCTTTTTATAATAGGCTGGGCAATTTCTGTATTAAAAAAAAGGTTTTAACATTTGAAACTCTAGTAAAATACTGTTACTTCACCTGGCAAGAGTGCAAACCACATGAATTCAGAAGCTTTCCAAAAGCTCTATGTCTGTTAATAGCTATTGCTCACACAGAGGTTGTTAGCATATGCCACCATTATTATTAACTATTTTATTCACAAGAGATATCAAAGCTCTTCAAGGAAAGGCAAAAACTACAACAACAACAAGTGAAGTTTCCTTTGTCATGGGTATTTTGTAAATGCAAAATAAAATACCAGTGCAAAGTGCAAAGTGCAGACTCACAAGCTTGGTTCTGCACTTTGAAGATAATGTAGCATTTTCCATTCTGAAAATTTGTATACTTATTTTGAGATTATGGACCCATTCTTCAAATGAAACTTTACTACCACTATTTACTGTTAAATTTGCTATGACAACACTGACCTGGGTTTGGTGATGCAATAGCACGGAAAGAAACACAAGGCAGGAGTGTGGGATAAACTGGTACCTGCATGTGCATTGGTCTGTAGTGAAAATACAGATGTGTAAATCTCTGAAAACCAAACACAACAATTTAAGCTGGATATTCAAGGTCTGGCAATCATTTTAAAGCTACAAGGGCTCAGGCTGAGCTTGAAATGTGAAACCAGTTGAAGACCATATTAAGGCAAACGGATATGTTGGAAATATCTCAGTAACTATTCAGTGAAACTCAGTTTATCCCAATTAAATTTTAGCTTTATATTTTTCAATAAATGCAATTAATAGAGTTACTGCAGTTTCTGTAAAACCACTATATTTACAGTGCTTTAAACCTTTCTTGCACACAATTCTCCATCAGATAAAGCAGTCTATAATCTCAGGGGGAAAAACATGAAAAGCATTATCAAAATGGATAAATGGATATAATGACAGGTTTTGTTTTACTTATGCCCGGTGTTTTTACATTTTGCAACTGAAGTTGTGACAGAGCTTCAATTTGTTTCCTCACTCAAGTAATTGAAGTTGCAATACTGTTTCCTGAATTTGCAATTTCAATTTGCTCATTCTTCTCCTGAGACTCATCTTTCCTCTTCATAGCAAAGGTTAACAGAATCAGTCAAATATTTCTTATCTGTGTCCCAGATTGGACCAGTGAGAATTAATAGAGAATGTTCTGTGCCTCACCTGGTTTGGCATAAAGAGATTAGAAGTGTTTAGGAAGGGAAAATAATTATTATCCTCTGTATTTAATTGTGATAATAGGTTACTAACAATCACGTTAGGGAGGGAAAAAAAGCTTTCTCTTAGACATTTACAGCATTTTCTAACCTAGATTTTCTAATACTGAAGATCTATATGCATGAGCACAGAACATGGAACTCAGAGGTGAATGTTGCACCAACATTACACTGCAGAGAGTCTTAGTGCAATACTGACAGGTACACAGAGAGAATATTCCAGATTTGTAATTAAAGGGATCTTAGGTCATTGCACAGAGTATCCTATTTGAATATAAATGTTTGATTTCCTCTCACAAAGAAGCAGAGTGTAGCTGTAATTCAATATTGTTGCATAGTTGACAGCAACAACATACACAAACACAATCATTTACATACACAAACACACTCAGATACCACATGCACTGTGATTTACCATCTACCCTCAAGCAGGCACATACAGTGTGGGTTGTTATTCATCCCTCTACATACACGTGTGTTTGCACACACTCACTGTAGACCACTGGTGGCTGTCAGCTTCCGTGCAATCTCAAAAACACAGTGAATATTATTTTGCTTTCTCCAATGTGCAAACTGTCAAAACAAATCCCATTTCACAGCAAATTCAGTGTGTGCAGCAGACAGCTCTCTCAGGCCACTCACAGGGGCTTCTCACTGCACTCAGGGGTAAGAAAACTTCACCATCGCCTGAGTTTTCCATCACCCACTCCCTGCTGTCCTTTTTTACAAACTCATGTAAGAAAGCTGGTGTCTGAATCCTGGTGTAGTGGCACTCCTGTGGCACAGCAGGGCTGTGCTAACAGGGAACACACCCCCTTTTGCCATTCTTAAGGAAAATCACGTATCTCTTTTTCCCCAAGGCAGCTTGATTTGAACCCAGCATCTTCAAACTATAAAAGCATGCCTGTCCCTCACTTGGCCAAACGGAGCAATTCAATAACTAGCAGATGTGCAAACAAGCTCTCAGAGCATCTACTGGGGTGTCCCCCCAGTCTCTCAAAACTCTGCTCTGCATGGCCTAGGACACAGCAGCTCTGCTGAAGCAGCCTGAAGAACAGGCACGGGCAAAGTGTAAATCCTGAGAACAGAAAAAAATGGTTTGCAAGAGACCAGCTTTAAGTTCCCTACTCAAAACAATAGGCATAGGTACTTTCTCATGCACTTAACAATATTAGTTCAACTTGTAGGTGTGCATTTAAATAAATTTTATTGAAAATAAAATCTGATGGCATTTTTAATTAGTTGAGCAGCTTTATGTGACATTTCCCTTACATAAAATGAATAAATATCCAAGTTCACATATGCGCTGTGGAATTTTTTGATCTCAAATGCTCTTACTTTATTTCTATCTTATCCTTCCAGATAAGGAAATTTGGTATAAATTTGGTATAAATTCATAACTAATCTCTATTAACTACAGAAACAGCAACAGCCTTGCTTCTGCTGTGGTATCTAAAATGGATTGCCTGGGCATGTGCACAGTACAAAGCACATTTCTCAGCTGACTTCAAGTCCCAGCAAAGACCACACAAAAAACCAGAAAATGAGCAGAATAGTGAAGCAGTAGGTATTTAACAACAATGCTTAAACAGCAGCAATATGTTATTTTGCTTTGATCTGAAACTGAAATATTTTCAGTAGACAGAGTTTGGAGCTGATCTTTTTCAAGGACAGGAAGGAGAGCTTTTCTAAGTTATTAAATCAGAAGAATTTATAGATTCAGGCACATAGAACAAGATCAGATGTGTCCAACAACTCTTCTTCACATGTGCTGTACCCATCAAAGGATGAGGAGGCCCAACCTGCCAAACAAATGTTTTATATTGAGCTGGAGGGTTCCAAATGTCTCACAACAGTGTCAGATAAACAAAAGGAGACACGAGAAGGTGACAGGGAAGCTCTCACTCAAGTGTTGCTTCTGTTTCAAAGATGAGTGACAGACAAAGAACTTTCCCCCACCTAACAACAAAAAGAAATCTCAGACTACTCGAGCCAGACAGCCAGAAATATCACGGTTGTGCAAAATCTTTTCTAAGAGAAAATAGAAAAATATATTTCTGGTTAAAAGAGAAACCAAATCAAAATAGCATAAATTATGCTTCCAATTGTAACTTTTAATAAGAAAATCAATACCACGGTAATAACATTTCAATAATGTCATTAAATATTAAACTTTACTGACCACAGAGATTGCCCACTTATCAGTTTAATTTCTTTTCTGCTAGAAAATAATTGTTTCAGATAGTAATTGATTGGCCAGTAATAATTCATGTAATGAATGTAATAAATATACATTTAGCTCTTTGCAAAATTACTATAAAACAAATCTCCCCAGAAGAAGCATGAGATGGCAGAATTCAAAAAACAAGCGACAGCCAGCAGAATATCCATTTTTTTCTGTGATGGATATTGATTTACAATGCAGTGGAAGAGCTGAAGCCATTGCCTGCTTTACCACAGTAAAGCTGCCCAACAGCACCAGCCAGGGCCTGTGTCAGCACCCACATGAGGGAGTGGGGCAGGCTGGGGCTGCTGGGGACAGCCCAGGGCACCACCAAAGGTGACAGAGGCAAGGACCAGGGTCTGGCAGGGACATGAGCAGACCTGGCTCCGTGGTACCCACAGCTTGGCAGGGCTGTGGCATCTCACTGGTGCATGGACTGATGGCACTGGGGGCTGAAATGTGCCATGGGTGGGGTGGCAGAGGTGCCACGGGGCACCTAAGGGCTCTCAGTGCCCTGACAGCAAGTCAGTAAATCCTATCCATTGAAACAAAAATATAGAAATTCTCACCTCCAACAACCAATTTCCAAGGCAAAGAGGCACCCAGCATAAGAGAAGATCTATTTTGATAGAGCCACAGCCTGGCACTGGGAAAGCTGCTACACACATTTCCATGTTTGGCTTTTTAACTTTTTAAGTAAATTTATTAAGGAAAAAGTCAGCCTGGGCTGATGCCCCAGTCCCATTAGAACCTGTGCATAAATGGGAAGCCTGTAAAGGCTCAAATGGAATATATAAAAAGCTTCTTTATATATCACTGAAGAAATGAACTTGTTTCTTTTGATGGGTATAACAATTTTCCTAATTTAAAAAATATTCCTAGCACTTTCCTACTATTTTACATTGACTCACTTGAATAAAGTTACTGCTAATCTAAACCCATGTAAGACAGAAATCAGACACCAGTGCCAAAGTCCTCACTCCGTAGATCAGCAAATTTCCCTCTCTACTAAAAGTGAGATTTCACAGTCAATTTAAGCTGATCTAAGACTGCACTGCTCCTGAACAGGGCAATCCAACTTCCTTTTATCTCCAGCTGCATGTTCCCACCACTTCCCTTGTGTGGGCTCTAGAGATCATACAGCCAAAGGATAAACAAGATCAGCTCACTGATCCTACTGAAAACTAACACTGAAAATACTTCGTTTTCAGCCAGTTTCCAAAGAGTTGAAAACACCCTTTTGTGTGACAATCAACAGTTAACCCTTGCATAAATTGTTTGTGAAACTTGACCATTAGACATAAGCCCAAAAAAAGGGGAAATTATTGATAACTGAGTAACAAGTAAGACACTACAAAAACTTGGCAGTCTGTTGCAATTATAATATTTTAAAAAAACAATTTTTTTTTCAGTTTAGAAATCCCCAGTCTTCACAGATGCTAATGTATAAGAAACAACAGTCAAAATGAAACAAATTTCAGCAAAACACTAATTTTGCAAGATGTATTTCAAGTCTACAAATACTTAGTTTACATCAGAAATACGATCCAAGGGAAAAACTCATCATGAAAATGTTGTCACTCTCCTCTTAACTTTTCTTCAGCATTTTTCTTATCTGATTGTTTTAAAACATTATGTATTTTTAACCTGGAATTGCAGATTTTATTTTGTATATTTTTTCAGGTATCTTTTGCAAACTCTACTTATAAAGTAATTAGGAAGATTTTTCCCCCGTTCCCATCTTTCTTGTTTGTTAGATTTTATCTGAGCATTATTGTGATGATAAGCATCCTGTTCCTTTCTGAGGTTTATTTTGTGCTGTTTCTGTTTTTTATCTATCTTTTAAAGTGTGTTGCAAGATGAGAAAGACTATCTTTTATGGCAGCTACAGATCCAGCAATAGAATAATGTAGGAAGAATAGGTTGCTCTTATTAAGTTACTTATACCATTGTAAAGTGGTTTAAGGTGTACATTAGACAGGCAACATGGATATATAACATCATCCTAGATAAAACTCTATTCATTAATAATATCAAAATAATTGGCCAAGTTCTGAATTTTGAAAACCATCAAGCTCAGAAGCGTAATCACTGTTTTCAGTCCTGTTCTGATGCTTGCATTTTATTAACACACATTTTTTAAACTTAAACACAGTCCTTGGAAGTATGGTAACTCGTCGGCTGAGGTCTCTATGTAGGTGGAATTCCCAGAAAGGACTTAGTAAGAGTTTCCAAGTGTCCCCACACTGTCAAAAGTAAATTAAGGTCATCTATGAAGTCTGCTAAAACAAGATTTTTATTGCAGTCATAATTTGCATGCTGTAAGCACACAAATTAAGACAGGTAAACGTCTTTATTATAGGCCTTTGAAAAACAATCAAAGAGTAACATTTGGTAGATACAGACCTAAACTTGATTTGAATTGAGGACTTAAAAGCCTTAGACAATCTGTCCTATTACTGTGCTCTGTAACATTTGGCTTCTTAATGTGTTCTTCTTTTGTAATGTTATTATGAGCTGGATTATTACCAATTTCTTGTGTGTGCAGCTTTGCCCCTGTGCACTGATTTGTATTTTTAATACAATAGCCCCCATTCACACACTAAAAAATCAGCCAGCATGTACAGATTATAGAAGTTCTCTGCAGAATGGTTCACCATCAGTAGGAGCTCTATGCCTACACTCTATTTAAGCATTAGGTTTTTCATGGTGCCCTCCCAAATCAACAGCTGGGGCAAAAAAAATTACTTTCCTGAGAATGGGCAACAGTCATCTACACACAAACAAGTCAAATCAGTAAAAATGGGAAGAGCCTTCTTTTAGGTTGATCATGGCCAGACAGGGATTTTTGGAGATGATTCAGTGACTCAGTAAACTCACTAAACGTGACAAGATGCTAAACCACTAATGGTTTCTATTCTGACCTTTTCTACTCTTTATCTTTTTGTCTGTTTTTTTTATCATGTAACCTCTTAGGGAAGGAAATATTGCCTTCTTTTATGTTGGGAAATTGCCCAGAACATTGCAGACACTACCCAAACAAGGAGTAACTATAATAATAACAAAAAGAGGAGGAGGAGGCTTACTTGACCCCATACCAGCATTCCCCTAAAGACTCCTATTAGACTTGATGGAATGGCACCCTGGCTTATTGCTTCAGCAAAATTGTCTGCAGTAAATTGCACCAATATAATTATTGCTATCAAAATTTACAGCAGAAAGGGAGCATTGCTGTGCAATCAAGAGATAGCTGAACTTGTTTTTGAACGAGTCACGTATGATAGTGAGTGTAGCTGCTTAAGAATATACAAATCCATACCTGTTGTGCTGTCAGAGACAGAGTTAAAGAGATCGAGTCAGTTCTGCTCCTGCCTTCATAACCTTCAGTATGGCCCTGGCAGATAACTCTCTGAGCCCCCATCTCACCATCTGTAAAACAGAGATAATGGTTTTCTGAGTCAGAGCATTTGGATATCTACAAATAAAATGCTGCATTTTAATACTCTTCAATACTATTAACACACTCTTTCTCCACCGGATAAGGTCTCAAAGACAAATCTTTCCCTTTGATCTTCTTTCTGCAGCATGCCCTCTGCTAGTCCTCAACAACTAGTTTATGCAAAAAAGGCCACTGTAATGAAATTACCTCTGCAAAGACCTCATTTTCCCTAGATTTGATGATGGAGATTCTCTACTGTGATAACATTTTTTAACCTTTATAATTTCACAAAGTGCTCGTACCAGATTGTGTTGGTCCTTCGTATTTCATGACATGTAGTCCCATTTATCTCCCATTTATGAAATACAGCACAAGCATGACATTTCAATTTTATAAACTTGCAGTGCTACACAAGGAAGGCTGCCTTCCTGTGTCATTAATACCAATATCATTATTCAGACCCATGGCCTCTAAGTCTTTCTTTTAGGTTAATTTATTGCAGCAGTAAACCAATTTCTTTGCTTCCTTCTACTATTTTATATAACAGTGTAAAAATTTGAAAAGCATATCAAAACTTCAGCTATCCTTAAAATTCTTCTAATATTTCTATGGTCTCACATATCTGATTTTCCCATCAGACTTGTGACTACTGGTGTACCTCACTATGATTAGTTTCATTTTTGTTGATCCTAATAGGTATTTGGTGTACCAGATAGTAAAATAATCATTTGTATAGTTGTCAGAATCTGTCTCCTGAATTCAGAGCGATCTTGCTCTGCGTTGCATAGAAAATCTGGACTATAAAAGAACGCTGGAAAAAGTTTCTACTGGAAAAAGAAGCTGCAGGTAGGTATAAATATAAATATAAATATAAATAAAAATTTAGATATCAAGAGAGAATCTGTGTTAAATATTATAATATAAATATTTATAAATATAAATTTAGATATCAAGAGAGAATACATGCTAAATAATAATATGTTAAATATTATTATTAAAATATGTTAAATAACCAGTTCCTATTGAAAAAAAAAATGCCCTAAAAATAACAAGCAGATTGAAAGGTATCTTTGACCAGCGCTGTATTTGCAGCTCTGTTATTGCTCCTCCCTCCTGCTACGTTCAACCTCCTGCTACCCTCAGGACTTTTCTTGCTGCAAGGGACTTTTCCTCATAGCTCCATACTTTGGTGTGGTTTTAGTTTTAGTCCTGGGAAAAAGAGAGCTGACTCCACATGACTGTTTCTCCCATCACCCAGCTTTCAGTTTCATTTCATTGAATTTCATTTCATTCTGGACAATATTAGCCACAAAATATTTGAATTTTTCATAAGCTGACTGAAAGTTCCTTTGTTGTATTTGATAGCTTTCTCACTGAAAAACACTTCATATACTGTATTACTAATATTAACTATTCTAAATGCCCAAATGCTGAAAATTTGAGAATTACTTTCTCACATCAGATCCAAATGACTCAAAATTTCTCCAGTTGGTGATGGTTCAGACTATGATATGCATGGATTTGAACTTTTGAAATATCTTTTTTTGTTGCAGATTTGATCTTAGAAGACAACATTAGTAGCATTAATAATAAATGCAATTCTGATGGTTTTAGCTAAGGAAATATAGCTGAATCCAAAATTACTCACTTTGTATTGAGCACATTTGGTTGCAATTTTGTCTTAGTAAAGTTATCAGAAGGGCCTTAAAACATTGATTTTAAAAATTGAAGAAATCAATGGGGTTTTATGCCCTGAGACTTTTAAAATAGAAGGCTTAATTAAGTGGAAGTTGGTTAATGAGTGAAAAAATATCTTACAAAAAATACTAGAAATAAAACGTTAAAATGCAGATTAAGAGCTGTAAGCAGGTTTAAAACCTAAATTATTCTGTGGCACTGCAAAACCTGTGTTAAAGGTTATCTATACACACAATACAATGCAAATACAAATAATGCATTTCTACTAAGATAAAGCTACTCCAAAGAAACAAGTATAAAAGCACATTTCCTTAAAGCACAGTTAATGCATAGAAGACTGTGCCTCTTTATGTTGCTTTAATGTTTAAGGGAATTGAGACAACCAAATTAAATATATTTGCATCAAAAATATGCTTAAAATAATGACAAATTTGTAAATCCAAGCATTCAAAATGATAGAAAATGGTAGAAATCTAGAAAATAAAGATTGCTTGTCATGCTGGATTTGTTTCTAATCCCATCTATTGTACTACAATGCCTAAAAAAAATTTAAATCTATAATTTATGGAAACATCTATAACCTTAAGGTCATCACACAGAAATGCCATTATGTGGAACCTTGTAAAAATGTTGCCAGCAGTGCCTCTGCTGTACTCCATAGCTGGCATTTCAGCCAGGCTTCTGCAGCTCAGAGCCACAGTAACAAGATTTTGAAGTTTAAATCTCTTTAAAGGAGAAAAGCTGCTTTTTCATCCCTTTCTCCAAGCGTACAATATAATTGGCAAAGTATCAGGAATAATAAGACAACTGGTTGACACAAACCCCAGGAGGAACAGAGCAGCTTTTGTTCTGAGCTCTCATCAAAATCTTGGAAATCTTGCAATAGGAAATGTTGTTGGAATGTAGGTGCTTATTCAGAGTTCTGACATGTTAGGCCTGGAAAATCCGAAATTTCTTACTTGATTTCATAATTATTGGACACCTTTCCTTGTGCTGCCTGCAGCTCAAACAGCTCTACAGTTAAGTATTTAAAATTTTCATGATACAAAAGAAATATATTTCATTCTTTATTAATGCATCATTATTTGAGAGGCAAAAAAAATTGCATTGGTTGTACACTTTACTGTGCAAGTAGTCTCACCAAATCAGTTTTTAAATGTGCATGGACATGTAATGCAAGCTCTCTAAAATTGATTTACTTCCTTCTAATCAATGTAGTCTCTTAGAGGAGGGCACCATGCCATAAAAATTACTTGAACTGCTGTGGTTTTGTTCATACTGACTCCACTTACGTATGATATTAGGATTTCTGGGGAAGTATCTCATAGATGATCAGAAAACTGAGTCGAATGTGTTCCCATAGCAGTTGTGCAACCAAGTGCAGTTTGGTTTTTACTAGATGCTTCTTCTGCCTTGGAAAAACACAGGTAAAACAAAAAAAAAAAAAATACAAAGCAGATTTCTGAAGAGAAGATATTATTATAACTAAGATTTCTCTGGCAGAAAACTGATTGTACTATATTTATTTCTACTACTGTTCAAGAGGGGAAAAAAGGTCTTTAATATAAATTACACAAAGAAATATTCAGCTCAAGGAATGACTCCAAATCAGTTTCCACTTACAGCTGAAACCAAACACAGAAAAGCCTTGAGGTAAGAAGGAGAAAAAGTGCCAGTGTGCAGGAGGTTTCAGATCAATTGGTGTCACCAACTGCCTTTTGGTTATATCAATGAACAGATGATGCTCACCATGAACCACAGAAACCGGGATGCCATCTGTGACAGGTTGATGGCATTTTTTCCTCTCATGTGACACCACATTAAGGCTTTATTTTTAGGTGGGTCTGCAATTAAGGGAAGGGAAGTAGAATCTGATCACTGCAGCTTTCTTTCCCTTTTAAATTGCTACTCTCAAAAATACAACGGACGTCCTTTTAGCAACACAATAAAATTTTGCCAAAGATCAGAAATATTCATTAATATGCCTAAAAAATCCAATGTATTGTCTATGTTCTTGTGAGATTATGCCAACTTTTTTCCATTTTAAGTTTGCTCTCTCATTTTCAGTTTGAGTTACAACCTCATAAGTTAGAAACCTAAGAACTGAGCTATCCCTCCTGAGTGGTCATGTACTGTATCCTTAGCTGCAGAGTGTTCAGAAAATTGTTCCAATGAAATAATGAAAAGATGCTCATAAATTATAATTTATCATGTTCTTACAGACCTCTAAGAGATAGAAACATCGGAACATCACAAACAAAAGAAAACTTCAATGGGTCTCAGCTCCATACAAAAATTAATTTGACATCAGAGATGTATTTAGTAATTAGTGGACGTTCAGAATGTGTGTAGCTCCTTCTGCTTTCAGAATGAAGTTCAGATGGGGACTTTTGAGGGCGGAGAGCTGAGAGAGAGGAACAAGGGGAGGAACAGGGGGTTTTATTGTGGAGCTGCAGTTGAGTAGTCAGTGGCAGTGGCCATTGCTTTACAAGGAAAACATGCCAACTGCAGCAAAAGGAAAAGGAAAATTACTCAAAAACTCGATTTCACTTCTTTGTTTTCATTCTCTTCACCCACTCTTCTATCTGCAACACTAATTCACCGATTTCAGCTTTCTAGTTATTTTAGAAGCACTACAACGATGCCAACTGGTGTAACCAAGAGCTTTCAGTTAAACACAGAGAGAGGAACATTGTACAACTAAAAGTCAGTTAAACAGTGCTCCAAATTAATTGGTGCTGTGTAGCCCAAGGCTATAAAAAGTCTTGACTTGGCCAGCAAAGTTTCGAGCCTGCATCCTGCCTATCTTCCTGCCCCAGGGAGCCTTTGTATAGGGCTCATTGTTACACAAAGCAGCTCCTTCAGCAAAGGAATCACTGCAGGAATTTAAGCCTCGTTTGAAGGGGTTATCAGAAGTCGTTGTTTTGATGTTGCTGAATTTTCCAGGTTTAAGAGAAGAGATGCTAATCCAAGGTCCAGCTCGTTGAACTGTATTCTGAATTCATTGCTTTTCATATTAGCTCTGCTCTGTTTGTTGGTCCTCATTGTTTTGTAATTCGGTAATATTTTTGAGGAAATACCCATGTTTCTTTTTCATGAGAAACCTCAGAATGTTTCCCTAATCAGCTGATAGACAACTCCCTTTGCAGACAACCATAGACATGCACTATTAACTCTGAAGTCAGTCAGTTTGGATGTCTACTACAAAACAGGGAATTTCTGCCTAAGCCACAGATTTATTTGCCTCTTGGCTCGATAACTTATTCCAGGCAAACATTTTTTCTTACCTCAAATGCAGACATTTCTATTTGGATTGCAGAGATAAAACCATAATATAAGTGAAATGTGAGGTTTGTCCTAGTCAGTAAAAACTTTTCTACCTTGATCAGAAAAAGAACTGCTCTTCATCAATTCTTTGGAAATTTACTAGAGATATTCATAGACTAATGGCTGAGAAGTCCAATTTTCTGTGTCCGCAGGTATAATCAATGTTTAGAAGGATATTTCACTAAACCTTCAAACCAGTGCAAACCACTGGAAGTCCATCATCATCTGCATGTTCAGTCCTCCCCATTCCTCTCATCAGGACATGCAGTTAGGTTAAATCATTTGTTCTCCATGTCCAAGCTCTCCTTCAGTGTCGTTTAAATGAGGAACCATTTCATGCTGTGTGATCTCAACTTCCCTTGATGACAGCTCTATCCTACTGGAACTATGAAACTGTCAACATCAAGAGCAAAATTTAAGTGTGCAGAGACAAAAATGGCTCAGCATCTATCCCACAAACTCTTTCAATAGAGGTCAGCAACCTCACCATCTATGGGGAGAACTGCAAAGCTCAATATTTCCATCAAACAGCCCAAAATATGGCTAAAACTTTCTTGCTGGCTGGAAGTAAAAGGAAAATACTTCGTAGATGTTGCAGTTTCAGAAAATGAGTAGAATAGTGCCATGGCAGACATAGAATAAGACAACAAATCACCTTGATTTAGCAGAGGTGAAAGGTGTGCATGGTCAGCCTTTGGGGAGTAATGCTTTGTAGTAAACTGAGGGGCTATAAGGTGATTTTGTGACTGTGGGAGGCAGGCCACACTTGTAGTGTCCCCTTTTCTTGGGCACAGTATTGCCACAGTCAATGTAAAGTAATTTGAGGTCACCTTTACCAACAGATCAACCCCAAATTTGGTTGGTTTTTTGGTTGCCTTTGGGTTTTCTTCCTCCTAAAAAACCCCAACAGCCTAACTAACTAAAGAAACATTAACTTATCATGCGTGATTCCTAACTCAGCCAACATGCTATGAGATCATCTAGCATTCAAGGTTTTCTTGGAGTCCAGTACACAATGTGTTATCTTCTTTTCAAAAAGCATTAAGCTGCTGCAGTGGCAGGGAAATGGTTTGCCTGGAGTCATCCAGCACATGAAAAGTAGAGCCATTATCAAAACCCTGGAGCCTCAACTGACAAGTTCTGTGTAGTGAGGACTGGAGTGTAGCTTCTCCCTGGGTAAATTAAAATGTTGTGGTTTGTGTCAATAGAAATATGGGAATTTCTACACTGCATTAGGCCCTAGCACATATTACCTTCATTTGTCAGTGGCCAGCAGGAGAAAATGCAACCATCCCTCCCCACACCCAGCTGATAAATGGTTTGCTTTTTGCCCTCATGCCAGCCATCATATTTTCCAGGGATCCCTCAAAATGCATTTTCACATTAGTGGTAAGAAGATCTAATGGCTTGCCCCACTAACGTCAGTCTTGATCCTAGCAATAAAAATCCCACCATTTCCCTTGTATGGGCTCCAATTCCACAATGAACCAACTTAGGAAACTAAAATGCACAAGATTAACCCTAAAAAAAAAAGTGAATAGCCATCTATCCTTTTTCTACCTGAACCTTATTACTGTGGGAGCAGGTATTACAGATTGGAACAGCTCTGGATACATGCAATGTTTTAATAAGCATCTCCTTTCTGGAATCCCTGTCCACTTTCAGGTTCAGCAATCTGATAATTACAGCAGTGCTCCCAACACGCCAGGGCAGTGACCTCCCTCTGCCACTGGCTCTCAGGCACCCCAGCTGTGTGACTTCCTCAGCCAAGGAGCAATAGGTCACATCTATATTAAGTTCATTGACTGTCCCCTTATTTTAGTCTTGTAAAATTAGAAGACAATAAGCTCCTCCTCTGTTTTCTCTAGGCCATTCATTATTTTATAATTTGCCCCCCTGTTATTCATGTTTGTTCAGAACCAACAGTGTCAGCTTTTTTTGCCAAGGCCCCTGCTCTGAAGAGTCTCATTATTCATTCCTGGGTACCTCCCCTGACAGGCACAACCAAAGAAATATTTTAGTGATTTCAAAATGCACCGCATTTACTCACAGCATTGTCATTCATTTTCACAAATGCAAATCTGCCCTGCAGGAATTTGATTCTGTATTACTTTCCTGTTCATGGGTTAATTTAATTACATGTAAAGTCAATACAAAATGTAACTATTCTTAGGAAATAATATTTTACACCCATTCTTTACTGACAAAAATTACAGTATCAAATAAACTGGAAAAGAAAATCCAACCCAGAAAAATACAAGCATATTAATTAAAACACACTGTCTGTCCCTTACTAAATTATACATTTCTAAATCTTTTAGAGGCATGCCTTTTCAAACAACTCAGGGGATTTGCAGTTGCCTACCCAGCTTTTCATTTCTAGGTCACTTGTTAAATCTACCCCAGGTCAGCTCTGACTGAAAATTATTACTGTCTGGCAGCTGGTTTGTAGTCTACATAAAATGAATTAGCGGTTTCATTCCACTTCCTAATGGACAAGTGGCCCCATCTTACACTTCGACCTGAGTGACACTCCATTGACTACTGCAAGGAAAGAACTAAATAAACTCTTTTTATTCTGTAGGTAGGTCCTCATGGCTAGCACTGAAACTGGTGGGACTCTCGGGGCCATTATAGCACTGATCTACAAAAAATAACGCCTTCCATTTATGGAAATCCTGCAACCAGAGCAGATAAAATGCTATTTTGTGAGTTGTTGTGGTGATTATTTTGGTCCTTTGCCATATGGTTCAGAGGGGAATACACTGTAGCTGTCCCCTGTTACAGCTAAAAGGAGACTTGTCCCCTCCACACCACTGCACAGTGCAAAGGGCAGAGAATGTGTGTACATGTTCTTCCATATCAAGCAAGAAATCACAGGAATAACTTACAAAAGGTTTCCTGCTTAATAGTAGTAGAAAGAAAATTGCCATTTTTTAGATATAAAAATAGATTTTAAATGTTTGAATAACAACATGGTTGGCAAATAGATAAAGAGATTTGCTATTTAACAGCAAGAGACGGAAATGAAAACATTATCCATATTTGACATCTACTGGTTGTGTTCTCCTGGCACTTGGAATAGAACAGGTTCATTTTTCTTGCAAACTGCCAATCTTACCATTTCACACGCGTTGCATTCCTTTCTTTTTAGAGTAGACACAAGAACAAAGGCACCAGCATGTATTATTAAAGAACTTTGTGTCTGCCTATTTGTATTTAAAGTATTTCTCACAGAAATAAAGTGTAGGTAAGTCCATTATTTTCTCTAGTTTCTCTTGTCTTTTTCCCTTGGCTGATAAATAAGTCTGCGCAACTCTGGTACTATCCCTGTCTGTACTGAGCTAGGACAAATTTCCCCTAAGGCCCCTATTTTTGTCTCCATTTTCATTTGTCATTCTGCTCAGCCTGCAGCAATTCAAACAGACCTGCTCCTTGACTGAGAGATCTTCACCTCTTCTCATGCACCAAGATAAGGTTGCTTTTCTATGGTTTTGTGACAACCGAAAATAAAAAAGAGGGACTATCAACTTCATCTGTCACCATCTTTTCATGTTCTTGTCCCTCAGTGACCCCACTGTCTCTGTTCCTATTTATTTGCTTCTTCTGAACTTATTCTTCATCTTTCCTCTTTGCTGTCCTCCCTCTCTTCACTGTTTAACCTGAAGCAGCCCTCATTCCACAACAAAAAGCTGTTGCCATCAAGGTGATTTCTCCACCTTGGGAACAACAGCAGGACCCAGGCTGTGCCTGGCTCCACACTCCTTTCCCACATCACCCTTGTGAAAAGCTGATGCAGAAGACAGTCTGGCTGCTGGGGAGATTACACCTCTGGTACCAGCACTTGCTAGTAAATGACTGATCTGATATTCCTCCTTCTCTTACCTCATGGATGATATTTTGAGTTGGACAAGCTGTTGTGGGATGAGTGTACATGTATTACATTGTATATACAATATTATTTTCGAGTGTTTTCCTTTTATCTCTTACCATGAAGTTTACTGTCTTTTAGTTTTTATTCTGTGGTCCCTGCTCACAAGTTATCTCTCTGAGATGGAATTTACCTGGATGGGAAGTGGTTTCTGTGTCATGAATATTACAAAGAATCACAGGCAGACTTGCCAGTGTTTTGTTACCCAGAACTAAGAGCCTTTTCAGGGACTTTACATTAAAGACTGGGCATGAGGCCAGTTAAACACTCACTGCCATTTCTTGTCCATCTGTCCCTGACTGGGGTGTAAGAAGTTTTTGCTGCACAAGTTTTTGCTTTGCATTCAACTGGATATTATCTAGAAGTAGAGACAAGCTGTTGTTCTACACTACATTACTTCTATTTCATTGTGTATATCCAATTTATAAGAACAGACACAAATGAGCATTCAAATTCTACAGAGTATTTAAAATTTAAAGATACATTCTGGTGGCATCCAAGCTACAATAATTTAAAAATCCAACTTTACAATGATTTGTGATTGTGGTTGTACTTCCTAATATCTAACATAATGCACACAAAGTATTTGCTGTTTAGAGTGCAGCCTTTCCCTTAGTGGGGTACTAATTTAAAAATCAAAGTCTAAGGACACAATTAAACCTTGCTTTTACCATGTCAGGCACTGGCCTCCTCCTGACCCCGAGATTCTGGCTCTGCATGTTTACATTTTGCTTTTACTTGCCTTTTCTTGCCTTTGATTTCTACCTCTCCTAGAGGAAACCACCTTCCACTGGCAGTGAGACAGATGATGGAAAGGCTCTTGTATCTCTTTGTTCATAGGATTTGAATTGTTTGTGTTTGACTTTTATTCAAGACTAACACTTGCCTTTCCGGAATCTTCTTTACCACAGCAGTTCTCACACAATCAGTCAGAAACTACTGAATCAATGATTCTGATTGAGTTCTTGGGATGAGCAGCAGTACAGACCATGACTGATTTTACTCTAAGATACATATTTTCAAGGTACAAATATACTTGACACGAGCAGTTGTTATTGTATTGGTCAACAGAGATTTGTTCACCAACTCTGGCATAGCCTGGACACTAAAATCTGGCATTTGTGGCTGAAAATTGCTTCTCCCTTAGAACAAGATCAGGATTTTATGAACTATTCAGAACTACTTTGTCTTCAGGGACCAGAAGGGTACTTCCTCAGCAGCTCTTTGCATCCCATGTAAAACTGACCCTGCTACCATAATAGCTCCTGAGACCCAGAAGAGACCCAAAGTTTTGAATGTAACAAAAATTCATAGTATAAAAGTTACACAAATGCTTCTACTCTGTGATCATCAGGTATGTGATCTTTTAAATGTCACAGACATGGTAGCTATCAAAGGAACAGAATTTCAGATCAGAACTTAGGATAACAGGACTGATCTAGGGTCAACAATCCCAACAAATCTGTCCAAACAGGCAATTGGTTCAAATCCTCTTTTATGGGGAAACTGTTCCTAAAGCTCATTCCTCTGACAACTAACAACTTGTTCATATTTTTACAGTGTGTATTCACCATGTTATTGCATCCAGTCATTTGTGAGCCAATACTGATCCCAGTATCTCTTTTCTTTTCCAGATGTCTAGTATCTTGCTTCATTGTCCCTTTCAACATCCCTTTTGTGAACTGATGAAAAGAAGCTCTTTCAGCCTGTTCTTGCAGGAGCAGCTCTCCATTCTACACTTCACCCCAATCACCCTTCTCTGCACCTCTTCCATTTGAATTCATTTTTCTTGTTAAGAATTGTAAAAAATATTTCAGAAGACACCTTTTTAGTGCTCTGATTGGCAGCAACAGCACTTTCTCCCCTCAGTACTTCTTTCTCCCTTCAGTATGCCCTACTTGATGCATTCAATGAGCAATGCAGCTTCCCCAGATGTGTAGGAGAAATTCAGACTCATCCTGCAACTGGCTCTTCTCTTTGTGCGCTCCCCCTTCTGCCAGGTCTGAGAATATCCCAATTTCAGCAATGTCATCTCATTTTCCACTAGCAGTGAATTTCAGGAGTTAACTACTTTTTGTTCCAAAGCTAACACAAAATAGAGTAACCATTGTTCCACCCATGAACCTTGAAGAGTTCACCTGGTTGCCTTCCAGCAGCCTACTGGTTCCCTTCAGTGTCATCACTGTTATTTTCCTTTATGAATGTCTTCCTTTATAATAGATAGATTGTATTAATTCTCAGAGGCTAGCTCAATGAGCAGCACTTAAAGAGCATCCTATGAAATTATTTACTGCGGTCCAGACAAGTAACACCTACTGTATTTCATCTGCCTAGAGAAGTAATTATCAATAAAAGCTATTAAGTAGTCCTACTACAACACACCTTTATAAACTCAACTTCTTTTTGCTCGTTTCAATTTATTCCCACATTTTTAAATATTCTTCCCATCAGAGGTTGTTCTAAAGTTTTGCTCTCCAGTCAGCAACTAAAGCAATAGCAACCCATGTTATTCTTTTCAGATGTAAGCTATGCATTTGCAGTCAGTAGTCACATAACTTTGTCCTGATTTTGACAGATTTATTAAAAACTAACCATTTCAAAGCTTAACACAGTCCTTTCAGAATTTGATGGAGCTGATAGGGCTCTTCTTGAGAGGATCTGACCTTCTTTGCTTTCACATCCAGCAGAGTGGTTTCCATTTCCATATACTCATTCATTATCATTCATATTGGGAATCTTTGCCTTTGTCCACCTATTCAACACCTCCAATGTTTTTGAAAGGTGAGAAAAATCTACAATTAGCTTCTCCCCTCAGCTGGATTACACTACTCCTACCACCCTCAGATCCTTTGTAGGTCTATATCAAAGCAGCAAAGGAGGATTGACAGGCTACATCATGATAGGTATTCTACTTTTCATTAAGATGCAGTTAGGAATATTTCTATGACTGACTTGTAAGACACATGTTGAAAACAGATCAAGTCATTCTTAATTCCCAGGTGCATGGTGACAAGTTCCAGAAATTGAACAGTCTATTTCCAGATGCAGTAAAATGTTAGATATTTTGCTTTGAATATGATGCTTAAGTGGTTTCTGAGTGGTTTTCAGTTTCAAACCACACAGCAATCAAACCTTCCCAAAAGATATTATTTTGGTGGAATAAGTGTTATCAAGCAGCTTTGCTTTAACATCTTCTTTGCTTAGAAAAGAAGAAGGAATAAAAAACAGAGCTTTCAAACCACAGAGAAACCGTTGAAAACTTAAAACCACAATGCCTAAGAACAGACCGAACCTATGATTACCTAACTCAAAATGTGGTTTAAACTGGGCATCCTCCCAAGTTTTTCACAGAAAACCAGGCGATAATGGAGTATAAGTATCCATGGTTACAGTGACCCCTGCTTGGCACTTGAAGAGATCTTTCTAGAAAGAGCCAGGTAGAAACATTTGTCAGGGTCCTCAGAAGAAGCAAGGCTTCTTCCTGTTTTCATACGTTAAAAAAAAAAAAAAAAATCTAATATAATTTGGTACAGACAGTCCTGAACACAAACTGTAACCCAGGAGTATTTTTAGAATTCCCCTCTCGTATGTTTTTCACAATATTCACTCACTACTGAAAAATAACCTCAGAAATATAGAACCATTGCTTAAAATAATGGCAAACTCCTAGAATAGCAAATTCATCTACAGATTGAGTATTTAGGGCTAAAACTTTTCTTCCCATGTCCAGTTGTACTGCTCTCATGAATGAAGGAACAGGATTGTAGACCACAGTTTTAAATGGAAAAGGTTTGAAGTGTAAATTAAGCTACATTGGAACCATCACTTTAAAGCAGTGGAGTTCCTACACTCCCCAGTTCTTGTGGTCAGGTTTACCTTGGGGATGATGAAAAACCCAAACACAGACAGTTTCTTTGGATGGTGCTTTCCCTTTCTCCTCTGCTGGCACTCACCTGTTCTCTGTTTATATGCAGGTTAGGGGAAGATGGTTTTTTCTAGGTAGCCTGATGCATAACTAGGCAAACTGAAGCGTGAACAACTGTGCACACATGATCAAATATATTCATCACAACTCAGCTTCTAGATGCTTCTGCGATGTGCGCAATAGTCAGGTGAGACAGTGGCAAAAGAACTGATCTGAGTTCAGATGGAGACTTCTCTCCTTGGCAGGGAGCAACAGAGCTATTTCACCTTAAGGTCCATCTACAAGCCACATGCAGCTGTAGTTGTGCAAAAAGAAAAGCCATGAAGAGATTTTTTAATGCCCTTTATTTTCTAGGGTGCTCATCTTCTATTCTTCATGCTCCTTAAGGATTCTGCCTCAGCTCCTCCCGTAGAGGTGAGGGCTCCACAGTTCCTCATTTTGCTGCTGAATTGCCCATTCCCTATGGATCTGACCTGGATCAGGCATTAGCATACTGTCACTTTTCTGTAGAATCATCCAGAGTATACACCATGATATTTGTACAGTCTTTGTTCTAGCCATTATGGAAATCATGTGGATGATGCCTGCTTCAGCATAAAGTTTGTCTAAAATTGCCTGTTCCACTTCCTAAAAATTAATCTAAACCAGCAAGATGAAAGTTTAGCAAGTTCAGTGTAAGAGATAAGCTCTTTGTGTCATGTGACTCTTTCTGTGGTAAGAGATACCCTGAAAATTGGATTAAACCAGAAAAAGAGGTTCAACATGCCAATATTTCAAGCAGTTCTCTTCCTTTCAAAAGGTTGGTCACCTAATGATTGAGAAGAAATCCTACTATGTGATTTTAGTGATTATTTACAAAGTTAAGGCCTCAAATCCTACCTACTAAATTTTCAGACCAGCAAGAACAAATATCACTATTCATGATAAATCAGCTCAAAATAAGCAGTGTGTAATATCATGCTCATTTCACTGGCAATTAATGAACAGAGATAGGAATGTACCTGCCATAAATATTCCTACAGCTCTCCATCTACATCTTTGTATTTGGCCATAAATAAATGGATAGAACAGGCAGTGTATGGGTATTTACTCATGGTAATTTGCCAGGTACTGTATATAGAGGGCTTGGCAGCAGGACCAAAAATTTGTTATCATCTAATGGAGATATTTTTGATTGTTTTAGAAATGCTTGGTCATGTTTGAACAGACATTCCAGTTACTGAGTTAATGCTAATATTACCTAAGGAGGAAGGACTGACTCAAAAACGTAAGCTCAGTCTCACCCTTGCACATTTCTCAATTGCATATGGCAAACTTGGTTTCTAATACTAAGAAAAAAAAAAGTGTTTGGAATTTTGGACTTTTTCAGGGAAACAGTGGGTGGAGAGATCCAAAAGAAAGAAACTATGGGAATGCTTATTACTAAATTTGGGCAACCTTCCTACTTGCTGAACCAGGAGAAATCCTGTATTCTAAAACAAGCATCTGAGCTGACATTCAGCATCCACATGTACAGACTTTACTTCAAAGCTGGTGCAATAAGACTAAAACATTTGTGAGCTTCAGATGCCAAACTGAGCTAAACAGGAAGAGTGGTTGCTCCTGCTCTTTCAGTGTCACTTTGTAGGCAGGTGGGCAAATGAGGGAAGTAAATTATTTCAACAAGCTCAGAAGCTCACAATGTGTGGAAAGTAAATGCCTACTATGGCATCCAAAGAAAAGAAGTAGAAGAAATGTGTGAAAATGATAAAGAAAACATGGCACATGCTAGCATACTTTACTACATCCCAAGCACACAATTCCACAGACACCATTTCAACAGAAGATTGATCAAAAACTGTCAGGGCGGAAACACAACATCAAAATGCCATTTCCATTGTGTAGAGCAAATGGATTTAATGTAATTAAACATAAAGGGATTTGTTTTGATCCAGATAACTCTGGGCACTGCTAGCAGCAGAGGCATGAGGACATGGTCTGATGGAGGCATTTTCAATCATAGAATAATTCAGTTTGGAAGGAACCTGTGGATTCCAAGCCAGACCAGGATGCTCAAAGCCCTGTTCAGTTTATTTGTTTCCAAGTAGCTGAGTCCTGTTTTCACAGGCAGGAGCAGCAATGGCCAGTCCCAGATACAACTGTGTTTCTGAAGCAACAAAAAATCATGAGATTTGGCAAATATTCATGTATCCATGAATAGTTGGACATGTTTTCTAATTTATCCATATGCTCTTAAGATACAGCATGCTCTTAGCATGGATCCCCAGAAACAACAACTATCCTTAGTAATCCAAACTGAACTGGAGCAAGTTTCTAATAGAACTTTACAGCATAAAAGAATATTATAAGAAACATATCTCATAGCTAAACAGAAATCTACCCAAATGCTCTGAAAGCCAAAATACTGTCTGGTTATAGAAAAGAAACTACTTATACATAATTAGGGAGGCTTTACTTTGTATTCATAATTTTGATCTGACCACAGTTCTGGAAAAAAAGCCACTTCAACATGTCTCCAGAAGTGTTCTGCTATAGAATCATCAAAGATAAACCCTTCAGCTCCAGTGATATGCAAATGATGACATGTTTTTTAAAAGGATTAACAAAGTTGTTCAAAGCATCTTTTTAGTCTACTCTGCTTCCAAACAAACAATAAACTGTCCACATGCAGTGAGATTTGCTAACCCATAAACACAGCCAAATGGAGGAAGATCAGAACCTTAATGAGTTTGGTCCCCTTTGAATTCTAGCTGATCAGTGTCACCAATAATTTCAACAGGCTCTAAATTAAGCACTTTCTGTCTTCAAAGTGCCTTGCAAACATCAACCAATTAATCCCCACAAGTCTCCTCTGAGGTAGGTAAGTAGGTATTGTTATCCCCATTTTACAGTTGGCTGAACACAGTCAGAGGGTTAAGTGATTTGCTGCAGGCCACAGATGGAGGTGGGATTAAAACACAAGAGTCACTATGATTCTTTTTAGAGGATAGCACTTCTTTCTTTTTTCTGCTGACTTTTCTGTGCTGACTTTAGACATTTTGGCCTTGTGGCAATACTTAAAGGAAACAATATAAATTGTCCTTGTTAAAAGCAAGGAAACAGAGAGAAATCTGGGGTTTGTGCTGATAACACTTTTGTTTCCTTATACTGATGTCAAGGGTTTTCCTATAATTTTGTTCTGATATTCAAGTATCATTCCTTTCATACAGGGACTTATTTCTGTGGCAATGTAACATGCTACTAATTGAAAGATATGTCCTGCTCCTTCACAGGTTTTATTTAGTCTTTGTGCTTTCAAATTAGAAAGTGTAGGTGGCACCCTGCCCATAAATGGGGCACTTTCCTTCCAGGATCAGGGTAACAGTTGGTAGGCTTTTTCCACTGCACCACAGGCAAGAAGAAATGGAGAAAGGGAGCTTTGAGAACCAAGAGCAAAGAAAGCCATTAACTGAAACCCAACCCCAGCAAACTGCTTGTAACCATTCTAACAGGCGTAAGATTGATACCTTTCCCACTTCAACAGAAAGATCAGATGGAAAAGGGAGAGTATATCCTTTTCCTCTCTATGTATACAACTTCAGGCCACTTGAAGACCCATTTGTCATGAAGTCAATCCAGTGCATTGTAATAAACTTCTGAGTTTTATCAGGAAACCGCTTTTCATCTAGCGGCAAACCCACAGCATCGGTTCCCTGGAATACTTTTTAGAATAGAAAAATCTACTACTCAAAGTTGATGTCTTGCAACTCTTGAGCACATTTTCTGTTAATTTTTCAGAAGACTCTCTACTATCAGAAGCCTTCCAGTACAGGAATTGACATGCACAGAGAAAATCAGTGAATATTTGAAAATTATTCACTTCCTGTACTATAGTACAGTCATTTCAGCCATGTTGCTGGTTATGTGTTTTTATGATACAACCTTCAACGTGTCCTGAAAGTATAGCTCCATTAATGCTGCAAAAATGACAATTTATTAATACACCACTGTAATACATGGTGGCATTCATATATTCCATAATCCAAGGATCGTACCTCCTTTGTATTAGGTGTTGCCCACAGGAAATGGTCCATCAAAGTTTTATTAGCTAAAAGTTTACTTTGTTAAAGGCATTTGTGAAGCCTTCAGATTAAGTAAATCATTTAACATAGGGTCGTGGTTAAATAAAATGCAATTTATTTTTCTACTCCTGTGGATGCTGAATCAAAAGAGTATTTTTACCATTAGAAAGGTTTGTTAGTAACTACTTTGCTCCTACATGGCCATCACTTATGTCTCTTTTTAGAAGAAAATAGTTAATGATTAACAACCTGAGGAATTGTACTCTTACTCTAACAGTGTAAGAACATATAGGATTTTGACTCTTAGAGAGCCGTGTTTTCAGTAATAAAAACAGGTATTATGTGGGTTAGGAAGGGTCTGATTTTCACAGTAATTCTGTGGCCAGGAAAACATGTAATGCAAAACATAAGCTTGGAAATTGCTATTTGCTAGCTCTGTCTCAAGAAGATTTGTTGCTGACACAGAATTACATGCTCTGCAGAAACAGCTCCCCTCTTTTATCACTTTGGAAATCATTAACTTGCCCTGGATGGTCCTCTGTGCAACAAAGGAAGTTTTCACGTGGATTTTCTGATAGGGGAAACAAAAGAGATCATAGATAACAAAGCAGCAGTGTGAATGACAGTTTTAGAGGACCTTCATCCAAACAAGCCTCAGTAATATCTCATCAGATCGGTATCATCCCCAAATTTCCTTTCTCTCAGCACTACTATGCTTCAGGGCTAATCCAGTGAACCATTCCTCAGTTCCAAATTTCTTAGGCTATCGATGAACACAAATAACTGAGTGATTGTCCCATCTCCCACTAATTAACATAATCCATTTCTACATCATATATTTTGCTGTTACAGGTCTATCTTTACAGTAAAATGGACCCGTAGGAACATTTGTCTGCTTGGGCTGAAAATACACTCACAGTTTTATGCATCCCTCCCACATGTCAATGCACTCCATGCTATCCACCCCAATGAAGAGCAACACTCAAATTTGTCAAACAGCTCCAGACCTCACATATTTATACTATGTTATATTATATTATATAGTATAACATCATTATATATCTTTTGCTCATCTGCAGCCATTGCCACAACTCACCTGCACTGTGAGCATATTTTAATGTCCTGCACTGCACACTCAGAGAAGTGTTTAATCATCTATGCCCCTCCAAGATGAGAATACTTCTCCAAAAACATATCTGTCACCCTTATGAATTTCTGGAATGGTAGAAACCAATTTTCCCCTAAAGCTCACCTCCCCTGTGTGCAGTTCTGTGTCCTGATTACTTTTTTAGAACCTGTTCAATATGCATATTTCTGAAAATCTGGTTCACAGGTTTGCATGTTTAGCAGGCTGGAGAGCCTTTCCAGCACCATATCCCTGCTGAAAACTGCATGGCAATTGATGGTGCAATGAGCTGGGCATCTCCCTTAAGTGAAAGAGTGAAAGATGATTATTTAGACATGATCCTGTATACAAAAATCCCTCATCTGCTCATTTATCTGCCTGGTCATCTAATGTTGTGTTGCATATTCTGTGATGACTTGGGGAATGTGTTTTCGTATTTGTGTGCCTAAAAAGTAGTGAACGTATCACGGATTTTACAGAAAATAAGGAATGAATAGCTATAATTACAATTTTGTCACATTTGCTCTTAAAGAAGATTTATGGTATCATAAGCTTAGGGTTACTATCTAATTATGGAGATTCAGGAGAAGATCTTTAATTTTTATAGAATTCTAGTGTGGTATCCCTCAGATTTTTCTGGATATAAACATACAGTAGACACTGAATTTTCTGAAGATTGGTAATTCCTGAATTATAATCAATTGCAGTTTGCTTTTAATGCAACTTGTATGTGATATTCCAGACCTGCTAACAAAATATGAATTACTATCAAATTACAGTGCAGTGAAAGCGCACAATCACATTAGAGGTCATACCTGACATACCATGTTGTTAAAAATAAACATTATTTGGTTATTAATCATAACCAAATTCATACTCACGGTAGGGTGTGATAAGGAGTTCTAGAGCTGTTAGAGGAAGAGTAAGATAGTAACTCTTGTCAAATACTTGAAGATAATATTTGCATTTGAGACTGGTGTTTCAACTAACTCACATGTAAACTGATCATAGGGGCATTTCAGAACACAACTTTGGTCAAACTTTCACTTTTATCCTCCCTTGAGGCTACCAGGGTAATTTGAGAACATTTTATTACATAAAGAATATTCTCTCCCTTCTTCTTTCCACTACAAAAATCAAATGTAAAGAGTAAATCTATATAACTGAATGAATTATTCCCAATATAGTTACTTACTATAACTTTTTGTTGTGAGTTGTGAAGTTGAGGGGGGACACACACATGACACACTATGCTAATCAAAATATTTTCTGCAAATTAATTTGCCTGCATGAATATTAACAGTACTGAGACCCCAGAGATAACTGTAGAAGAAATCAATTACTCTGTTTTGTTTGTCTCTATATTTGGGTTGATTTTCTCTTGCAAACCTATCCTATGATTGCTATGTATATTCTACATATATAATGTCAGGGTTTGGGGGTTTATTTGTTGTAGGTTTTTGGGTTTCGGGGTTTTGGTGGTTTTGTGTATGTGTGAGGGGGTCTTTTGGTTTGGTTTAGTTTGGTGGGGGGGGAGTTGTAGTTGGGGTTTTGTTTGGTTTTGGGGTTTTTTGAGGGTTTTTTTTGTTTGTTTTTTTTTTTTTTTTATTTTATCCAGCTACATTAAACAGATCATCGTCCGACTTCTCACCCAAACCCAGAGGTGCCAGAGGAGCTCAGAGGGCAACCGGCAGCCCACTCACGCTGCAGCCCTTGAAAAGTTTGTAGAACCTCTCATCCCTCAATAGGGACCAGCCCTTGCTTCCTGTCTCTCCTCAGCAGGGGGGAAGAGACAACTTTGAGGACAGACTTGCCAGTATTTTGAATGGCATACAGGACCCTGCTTTTCCTCCTCCACACGACTCCTGGACCAGTGACTTCATTCGGAGCCCGCGTGGGGTACCCATGGCAACCCAGGGCTCTACAACACACTTCAAAGAATGTTCTTGAGGGGAAATTCAAAAGCCCGCTTGTATGAACACATCAATCAGAAGGGGGCAAATGCCTCCGTGAGGAGCGTGGCCCCCGCGGGCGCGCCGGGCAAGTGCAATTCCCATGCCCGGGGCGGCAGACAAAGAGCGGCCCGAGGCGCCCGCCCAGAGCCCGAGAGCGCGGAGACATCGCCGGGGAGGAGCCAGACGCGGCTGCCCCGGGGGCGGGGGGCAGCTCGGGACTATTATAAAGGAGGCGCGTCCCGCCAGAAGAGCCGGGGCGTGTTTGGAGCAGCGGCCAGTGGTGTCACTGCGGGAGGCGCGGCTGCGACAGCGGCAACAGTTTGAGAGCGCGGAGCCGTCCGATGGCTCTGAGCATGGACAGCAGCCTCGACAGCCTGGATGTAAGTGCCGGGAGCGCGGCCGGCCGCCCATGTGCGCGCTGTTTGCAAACAAAGGTGCCCTCGGCGGAGACTGCGGGCGGCGGGGTCGGGAGAGCGGAGGGGTCTGCGGGCGCGAACGGGCAGGGCTCCCCTCTGAGCCCCGGCCCCTGCTGCCTCTGCCTGCAGCGCTTCGGACCTTGGCACAGCTGCAGCCACTGCCAATTCCAGCTGCAGGACTCCGCTCCTTCTCTGGGGCTCTGACGGCTCGGCCGTCAGTTCAAGTGACATGTGGCACCTTTGTGGACTGAAAAACGCCGGCAGAGAAGTTAGGGCTACGGGAATGATGAGGGAAGAGGCGAGGAAGTTTGGAGCGGTGTGACTCCAGGGCATGGTATCCCTTTGCCCCGGTGCGCGCCCAGACCGGGGCTGCCGGCGGGACCGGGAGCGGCGGCAGCGCCCGGCCGTCCCGCCCGCTCCCCGAGAGAAACGAGGCGGCAACCCACTCCTGCGGGGGCAGCTCCTCTGCCTTGGTTTGGAGAGCATTTAGGAGCAAAAAGGAGATCTCTGGCGAGTTCAAACTTTACTGCCGCAGTTAATGCCCGCGTGGTGCCGGTGCCTCCGCGTGTGAAGCGCTGCGGGTCTCTGGGGCGCGCCCTGCGCGGAGCTCGGGGGGTCCATGGGACACAGGGCATGACAGCAAAAAATCTGAAAACCTGAGGAATTGCACATAGCCAGATGGCACTCTCCCGCCAGCTTTGCTTTTAGCGCCGTGGCCAAAACCGTTGGTGGTTTCCTGACGCGCTTTCATGCCCTCACCAAATTTCGCTTCCTTTTTCCACCGCTAAGCTCACTTGGTCCGTCCGGCTGCAGTCCCGCGCCGGCCGCGCTCACCCCCGGCCCGCAACCGCAGAGGGTGGGGAACAAAGGGAGGGAACGTGGCCCATCGTGGTGACCCTTCACGGGCTTTGAGTTCCCCTGATTAAGGTCACCTCTCTCTTTCTTTTTTTCTTTATGGGCTTTGCGGTTTTTTTTCCCTATCTGAGTGTGTGGAGCTGTCAATTGCTTCTCAGCAGGGAATTATTGCTATTATTTATCCTTTATTACATCAGCCGAGGGTACCTTCTCTATTTCTCCTTGACCCCATCCTCTTAATGAGAAGGGACTTCGGAGCAGCATTTCTAAGTAATTTTTTTTATAGCCCTCTATTGTAGAAGTTAAATGTGATAGGTCATGCTCTGTGTGGACAGACTTGTCGCATCTGGCACTTTCTGGGCTCTCCCATTTGTAGTGTCCATCTGATAAGAGCACTGAAGTGTCCTGAACCAACCATATTTCTGGGAGTAGCCATTGTCTTTCTTTGGTCCTGCATGCCCTGCCCTTAGCAAGATCTTACTCCTCAGAGAAAGACAAAGGAAGTTTTTAAAGTTATTCTATTTGCTGTGTATTTTATATATGTGTATGTAAACATTGTATTTTCCCATCTGATTTTCAAAACGTTTGCCCATTTGTGACAGTGGAGACTGTTCATACAACCCTTCACATATTGTCATATAGAATTAAGTTTTTGCAGAGAAGCTAACATGTAATTTAAGTTTCTTCCTTTTTTTTTTTTTAGCTGTCCTCTGGGTTATTAATTGAACTTTCTGAAAATGGCACAGATGAGATTGGTTCGGGTGACTATGGAGACTACGAAGAGCCATGCTATCAACATGAGAATGCCGATTTCAACCGGATCTTCTTGCCAACAATCTACTCCATCATCTTCCTAACCGGAATAATTGGCAATGGATTGGTTATTATTGTTATGGGCTACCAGAAGAAGCAAAGGAGCATGACTGATAAATACAGGCTGCACCTCTCTGTGGCTGACCTCCTTTTTGTCATCACCTTGCCATTCTGGTCTGTGGATGCAGCCATAAACTGGTACTTCGGGAATGTTCTGTGCAAGGCAGTTCATGTCATTTACACAGTCAACCTCTATAGCAGTGTCTTGATTTTGGCCTTCATAAGTTTAGATCGTTACCTGGCAATAGTCCACGCCACCAACAGCCAGCGCCCACGAAAGCTGTTGGCTGAGAAGGTGGTGTATGTAGGCGTGTGGCTGCCAGCTTTCCTTCTGACAGTGCCCGACTTAATCTTCGCCAGTACCAGTGAAGTAGAAGGAAAGTATCTCTGTGATCGCATATACCCTCATGGAAACTGGCTGATCTCATTCAGATTCCAGCATATCTTAGTAGGACTTGTCTTGCCTGGTCTGATAATTCTGACTTGCTACTGTATTATCATATCCAAGCTGTCACACTCCAAAGGCCACCAGAAGCGCAAAGCCTTGAAGACCACGGTTATCCTCATCCTCGCCTTCTTTGCCTGCTGGCTGCCATATTATATTGGCATCAGCATCGACACCTTCATCTTGCTGGGAGTCATCAGGCACCGCTGCAGCTTGGAGACCATAGTGCACAAATGGATCTCCATTACGGAAGCCCTGGCGTTCTTCCACTGCTGCCTGAATCCAATTCTGTATGCCTTCTTGGGTGCCAAGTTCAAAACATCAGCTCAAAATGCCTTGACATCAGTTAGCAGAGGATCAAGCCTCAAGATTCTTTCAAAAGGCAAACGTGCAGGACATTCTTCTGTTTCTACAGAGTCAGAGTCTTCGAGTTTCCATTCCAGCTAACGCTGCTCCTTGCCATCATTTTATAAAGAGACACTTTAAAGCTGCGCAAGATTTCAGACAAATAAGACTGACCATAATGTACAGATTTATTTACAGCTGGAATTTTATATTGTTTCTTTTAGTCTCTGTGAAGTTTAATTGACTTATTTATATAAAAAAAACCTTTCGTATTGATGACAAACTGTCTAGGCAGGTCCTGTGGACAAGTGGTTGGTTCACAAAAGTTTTAGTGACTGTATGTATAGATATGTGAACTAAACACTTTGGATTGTAGCAAAGTGACTGTTAAAAGTTTAGAAAATATTTCTCTGTTGTTTATATGTAAATGTTTTTGGTGTTGCTGTTATTCTTAAAAGTTTGCTTGGATATTTTTACCTTACTACAAGATGTTTGGTTTACAATAGCTTAACTCTGCTGTAGAAATGGCACTTATAACCAAAGCCTCCTCTGTTACATGCTAGGGTTTTTCCCTCCAGTCTCAGTAATTGATGGTTTGCAAAATTTTCTGTTCAAGGAAAAATAAAAGTATATGAAAAAAAGTTATTTTGAGTGGTATTTTCATTTCTGGTTGAATTTTTCTCAGTGCTTTTATTTACAATTCTAAATACGCAATAATGTCTTAGAAAATTGTATGTCTTGTGAAAAGCAGGAAAATGAGTTTCAGTACATACTTTTTATTCAGTTGACACCTCTGAGTTCCATGTCATATGTTTTTTTCACTGGAATACATTTGCTCCAGTTAACATTATGTTTAGAATTACTTAAACTGTCACTTAGAGAACTTTTTGAGGCAAAATATCTACAAATGAAAACCAGTGTGTTAAAAGCAATTGCCAAAGTTTACAGCCTCAGATTACTGCAAGTGCTTAACCTTTATGCCCTATGTACAAAGTCAATCATAAATTTCTTCTGCCTTTGCTGTGATTCTAAATTTAGTTTTACAAGTTAACACTAATCAAATGTTGCTGAATCAAAGCCATTTCTAACTAGAAATAAAGTTCTTCTAATAAAGTGTATCTGCTCTGAGGGAGGAAAGTGGTTTTCCTCTATGGAGCTTTCCCTATCCTGTCTACATCCAGATTTTCTTAATGTTAAAATCTTCACATTCCTTTTAAAAACACAGAATGTGTACCAATTCTTGAAAATATTTTTAGTATGAATCAGCCAGACTATAGGATTACCAATAATTAATGCTGAAATCTTAATTGTGTAGTTAGTCATGTCTTCACATCAGTGGAGTGCATTCAGAAGTAACGGATACCCAAGAGAACAGAGCCATTGGGAGTATTTGTACTTACATTAACAAAACAGCCAAAACTGTTACTTACATATAAAAAACAACCTAGAAGTCAAAAAAGTGAAAAAAAATTAATATCTACTACTCAGACAGAACTGAAACAGGCACCATAGATATTGCAGGGGTAGTACCAAATTTTTTCACAGGCACAGCACCCTAGTGATTTTGTGGACCCAGTACCACTATGCTAAACTATGCATGAAATCCCATACTTCATATTAGATATTTTCATAAGTACAAGACCTTTCTGTTTTCAACTTCCCTTCTCTCCAGTGAGGAGGCTGCAACCTTGGCTGCATCCTGCATTCCTTCCCTTGCAATGACAGTAGTAATCATCTGATTCTGTGTTGAGCTGATTCAGTGCTGAACAAGCACAAAACCTGGCAGAAAATAGGTAATTTCCCAGCAATTTAGTGAATTGAATGCGTTTTATGAGGAATCCAACAAGTACTACGAAAGTGCAAGATTTTGTAACCTGGAGCCAGGCAAAGGGAGAGAAAAGTGAGATAAAATGAAAAGGGCACAGATTTCCTCCCCCACTTTTAGCAACTAAACTTCTAGATCAGTTAACTCTAATGTGAGTTTTCACTCAACATAAATTAACAGCAGAAAAGATCCATTCTCAAGAAACAAAAGGTCTCACTTTGATCAAGTTGTTCCTCCTAAACAGGGCTGAGAAATTAGGAAAACATGGTATAGGAGCAGAACTCCTTAAATGGTTTATTTTTGTTGTTCGTTTGTGTTTTCTTAATTTAGAGAGGGTTTCCTTGTGAAGAATTTGCTGTTCTAAATTATTCTGAATTTCACCCCAGCCCAATCAATCACTGTGATTTAATTGCACTTATAAAATACTTACAGGCTATCAACACGCTGCTGCTTATTTGTTGAGGAAATGTTTAGAGCCCCCAGCATTAGCTTAGATTATTCCCATTATGCTTCAGTCAACCAACTGCTACCTCAAGCAGAGTTAACAGGAAAGGGGGTGCTAAACAGAATAAACTCTGCAGTCATGTTCTTGCCAAAGACCACTAAAAGGACACTAAGCAAACAACAGAAAGAATTTGTGTAGAAAATTAATTAGCAAAATTTGAAAAAAACTTAAACCCATGCCCCAGAGGGATAACTTTTCTAAAACTGCCATTGTTCTGAGTAGAATTAATGAACCTATGGACAGAAGACTGTCTTGAAAGGGAGTGGCAAGTTTTTTGGGGTTTTGCTTCAGCAAGAAAAATGAGTCAAAAGCCACATGTATTTATTCCTGAATAACATAATATTCTTCATAAACTTCATAAATATGAATATAATACATATTTGTACTGTTTACAGAGCAAATATTTGCAGTCATGAAACATAGTAAGAAATTATGAATCCAGTTCTTTTTACCTATGAGTAAATCAGAGAAAATAAGGCAAATTTCTCTCAAATCCACTGAGCTATTCCAAATATACCATGTTGGTAAAAAATATTAATTTACTCCACTTCAAACCAAAATCACCTTTTGGCTGATTTTTTTTGAGGCTGTGACTTTTTAGATCTTTGTGAAGCAAAAGTGGTCCCAGTAAATACATTTCTCAAAGTGTAAATTCAGAGACAAAGGTGAATGAAACTGATTTTATGATTTATACACTGGACAAGTCCACACAGACCAAGAATTTGCCAAAGTTTTCAAAGGGGCTTTCCAAGTCTTTTTCCAAATTACTTCTTTCTAGCATACAAAATAATCATGACATTCTTCAAGATATACACAATGCATACTCTCAGCACTTTCTTGAAGTCATAAAATAATAGCTGTGTCCAAGTAATTTTAAATATGCAACTCAAGACACAGAACAGAGAACAAATATGGGTTTGGTTGCAAATTGTTGAGTATTGGTTACAAACCAGTTTAAAATGTTATGTGGTGGTTTAAAATATTTATAATGTACTTACAAAAACTTTTCCCACTGAATTCAGGCACTAAGTATTTTGCTATGATTTTTGCAATGTGCCAACAGCAATCTGGACTAAAACATGGATATTCACCTAATACTCTAATGCACACATTTTGAGTGCCTGAGATTAGTTAGAAATCCTTTGGATCATGCAAGGCTAAACCAAGAACGGAACATGTACACAAACTTACTTTTGCTTCCTCTGAAATGTTGTTCGGATGCAAAGTCAGAACACTTAAAGCAGCGGAGTAAAATGCCACTGTAACCCATTATTTGTTTGGTAATTCATTATTTGTAGGTGTGTTTTTACTCTGTCTGATCAGGTGGTATCCAATCCACATTAGAGGAGCATGTGAAAACCTGAGGGGGGTAATGAGGCTGCCCCAGCAAATGTACACTGAGGGCAGTAAGCAGGGGGTGTCACTTGCTGCTTTCTTGGCCAGTTTTATGACACAATCATTATACAGGGGCTTGAACTTCTATGCATATACATAAATCAAAACAAAATCACCATGAAAATAAAACGGAAGTGGCAGTAATAACATGGAGCCATTCATGCAAGTGAATGGTTTATCTTGCGATGGTTGTGCTCTGGTTGGACAATGTACAAAGTGACCACCTCTAGATGTTTGGTTGAAAAGGCCATTTTTTACATTGTTTGGGAAAGGAAACAGCATGACGAGGAAGTACTTCCTTGATCCAGACATGCCTCCAAAATCCCCTAACAATGGAGTATTCTCATATTCTCATAGTGCTTAAACTTAGGAAACACTTAAGCAGATAGAGCCCCAGAGGTTTTTGCTCAAAGGATGCCACTCCCTCACTTTATGTTTTGAAAGAGCTATACAGACTCCTTTTCACAGCCATAAATCACGTGTCAATTGAAATTACATGAGCACTGGGATTGTTGCTTATAAAGAAGGTACAGATTTCTTAAAATCCTTTCTCTTTATGCAAAAATTTTTCTGTCAATCTTTTAATTTTCTCTGAAAAATCTTTCATCTTGCACAGGGTGAAGTTTGAAGAGAATGTTTTAATAACAATTGTCTTACTATCTTCCCACCATTCTAGTTCTATCAGGACATACAATAAAACAATGCTATTCTTATTGTTTTTGAAACCATACTTTACTAGAAGCTCATTATAAATGTACTTTGTGTTTGCTTATTTATAAATATGAAACATAAATATATCTACAGGTATATAATGATGTAGATTACCAAGGATCATTTTCAGTTGCTGATACAAGTGATCCAGGCTCCAGCACAGCTACCACTGTAGCAGGCATTGATTAAAACTATTATTTTCTTGGAAGGACAGATGGCTTCAGTGACAAACTCCAACTGAATTCAGAGACAGCAGGGTACCTAAAGAAATATGCTTCCTAAAATGTACAACCAAACAGCCCAAATCAATTACAAATGAAGATTACAAGTTGCTGATTTCACTTGCAGTCAGGGATGTACATGAAGCTAAATCTTTCAGTACGGAGCAGGTGGGACTGTTCTGCTGAACATATCAGAAATAAATTTTCAGCAAAATGGTTCTCTTACTGAAGGCTTGCAAGCTTTGCATCCCCACCCATCAAAAGTCTCACAGTAATTTGTCTTCAGTGGCACAGTGTCTGAAAGAAATAGGTCAACATTTAAAATACCCTTGTCCTTAGGAATTCACACCAAGAACAGATTCTTACCACACAAATGTGCCAGAGTAATTAGTAATTATGAGGGATTTTTGAAGGGTTACACTGCAAAGAGTTCTTTGCCTTCTGTTCTGGTTTGCTATTGACTTGGACTTTTTTTGCTGTTGATGCTGCCTTTTATTTCTACTACCCTCTTTTCACAAGTAAAAATACACTTTGCAAATAAAAAAAGTTACAGCTTTCACAACTGTTTCTATGTCTTCTCATGTGTATTTCCATTCCAACATCTGCTTTTCTTTAGCTGAAGGATAAATTACTTCTATTGTATGAAAAATTTAAACTCAAAGGTTGATTTTAATCTCAAGTTTCTTAAAGTGCAATCGCACATTTGTTTACTTCCTTGGTTCTTTCCTATCCAGCACTTGGTAATGGGGCAGATCTTCCAGAGAGAGGTGTGGATAAGAAAGGCTGAGGGGGCCCCTAGCCTGCCTGTCAGTGTCACCACTGATACCAGCACAGCTTCAAGAACACGAGCTGCCCAGGAATTCAGCACTCTACAAGCTACAATGAGACTAGACAGCAGTAATTATCACTGGTGATAACCTAATTTGTGACAATCTTCAACAGAATAACACAAAACAAACTTGAGAAGTTCAAGTAGAACATCTTCCCTTAACTTTCTTTTCACAACTCCTTGTCATCTTTCTTATGGCCGCTCCATTTCAATGCTGTAGGTGAATGTTTTTGGGATTTTATTCCTTGGGGAACATATTTGGAATCTAAAATGTGTTTAAAAGCACTGATTCTGCCAAGCCTGAACATGAGTTCACCAAAGAGAGAAATGCTGGTATGCTTGTTAGTAGAAGATGAAACTGGAGCCTCAGTGTCCACAGATCAATTCCATCTCTAAAATCTGTGGGAAGCAAGAGAACAATTCTGGTGTTTTTACAGACATGTTTTATTGTGATAGCAATAGATATGTCTTGTCAAGATTAGGTTCATTGCAAATCTGAAATCTGTTATTCCTGCTCTTTGTGGGAGGAATTACATCTCATAAAAGTGTTAAGGTCACTGTTGGAACTCAGTACAGGAATGCGTTGATAAGAGTCTAACAAGAATACAAGGAGAAAAGGGATTATTGTACAAGGGCAAGGTTCACATCAGATTTAATTTGACAGCAAAGGAAATGTAGAGTTCCTGTCCTCCCCTGCTCCTCAGTGTTCACCATCTTCCTTTCCAAGGCTTTCAGGTCATGCCCCCGCCATGCTTTTCTTGCTCTCTTTCTCCCCAGCTCCATTGAGGTGATCCCTTAACAGAGCTTCCCCACACGGAACTGGGCACTAACAACTGGGCACTGACACAAGGTAACTGAGCTCATCTGCTAATCAACAGGACAAAAAGGAGTCTCTCACCTCACTGTCCCCTTCCTTCCCTCCTTTACTCTTACCTATGCAGATCCCTCAGTCTCTGCTCATGTGACTCTCTGGCAAATCAGTTCAGCTCTTGAAGACTGGAGTTTCACAGGAATTTAAAGCTGACTTCCTCTGTTGCAAAGGTCTTCAGTCTCCCTCCCTGCCTCTTCTAATCCTTTCATTTGATAGCTTCAATACTCTGATTCTAAATCCTGTGGCCCTGTCATCTGCTGTGCATTACCTATTGAATAAGTCAAATTTTTTTTTAAACAGACTTAATTGATTAAATAGACAGTATTTTTAAAAAATGTATTTTATACCATTTTAATGATGCTAGCTCAGGAACAGGGCTGACTACACTCAAGATTAGAAGAAAAAGTAATCAGATACATGGCTAAGCAAAGAAAGAAACTTTTTTCACTTTTTCTTTCAGCAGCAATAAGCTCTTAGTTTGACTCCTGTTTTGTAAAGCCCACCAGCCACAGAAAATGAACAGAAGGAAGTGAATGGATCTCAGGCAGCACAGTGAACCGATCTGTCTCACTAAGAAGTCAAAAATCAGAGCAACTGCAAGACTGAGGACAGATTCATGCACCTGGGAGCTGTCAGGGGAGCAAAGTGGGACCCCGGCTTTTGGGACCAGCAAGCTGTTGGACCAGTTTAGCTATCTTGTCAAAACTTCCTTAAGCAAACAGCCAAACTGTTAAACAAACACACAAGTTCTCAGGTAGGGGGCAAGAGGTTGAAAAAATATGAAGAGAACAGATGCCCCTCACTAAGGGAATTGAGCCCTATTTGCTCCTGAGGTAAAATATCATTACTACATAATCATGGTCCTGCAGAGTACCTTTCCCTGAAACAAAGCTCAAGAAAAAGGTCCTGAATAACAGTGCTTTGAACTAAAGAGATCTGTAATATATCTCAATGATCAATCATGTTCTTGATTAAATTGCTCATCAGATTTAATGCAGCTATTGGTTAAGACACAGTGCAATTCTACATTCATATATAGAGTCCACAGTACTTTTTGAATGAAGTGGATGTTAGTGCAGTTTTTAAAAGCAGAATACTTGAAAAGTAGAGAGCAGGTCTTTTCCCATTTAACAATCACCCCAAAAAACCCAAAACCAACAAAAACAGCAACAACAAAAACCCCAACAACCCCAAAAAACCCACAACAAAGCACTTAGTTTGAATAGTGTGCTGTGATTTTCTCCTTAACCTACCAACTAAGGAAGCCTCTTGGTATGACAACTGCTTAGGAAAATACATTAGATCCCTGCTTCACAGGCAAACTTAGTTTCACTAAGTTGAAATGTAGTCAGTCCAGCCATGTTGAAACTGGACTAAATATGCTCAGATTGTATAGTTTGAATGTATGGAGCTATATTGCTGTCCTAATATTCTGCAATAAGGCAGAGAGCATGGCATCTGCATGAATATTCAGTGTAGTGTATTCACCAGTCCAATAGTTTAATCACACTTCAGCCCAGAGAATAAACAGTCAACAGAGCCATGAATCCTTGAATCTACTCATTCCTGCTTTCTCCCTACAAGCTAATGTGGAGGAAGTATTAAGAAACTTTACCCCCTCATTAAGCACTTTGTGGTGATCTGTAATAAAAAGTGTAACAGATGAAGGATACAAGATCCTTTGTCTGTGATATTTGACTCTGCTACCCAGGTGTTTGAAAAAGATTTCATTAATTCATTCACCAGTTTCAGTAACAATTAAATAATGCGAGCTAAGATTTTTGTATCTCTTCAGAATCCATTTTAAAGTCCTCTGTTCTTAGTAGCATACACTTTACATATACTCTTTCAGTTGCCATCCAAACTGGGACCCATTGTGCCCTCTACAAGCCGTGTCCTGAGAGAAAATTGAAGGTGCATCTTCCTGAATTGGAACATGGGGTTGAAGTGCTGAGGTGACACTGACTGAGCCCACTTGTGCTGTTGGGTGATATTAGCCGGGAAGCAGCTGTGATTACCTGTCCCTTCATCCATTCTGGCTGTCCTGACCATTGGGCTATAGAATTAGTCTCTCTCTGACTTGGTGAATATTTATTTATGCAAAGTTCAGCATTTTCAAAAGGACTCCCAAGACAAAAGCACCCCATCAAATACAACAGCATGGTGATTAAGCATCTCCCCAGAGACAGTGGCTCTCAGACTGCAAGGAAACCCGAGCTTTTGCCCCGATGTCCCTTGACAAGGGACATTGTTTTTGAAAAAGGGCTCCTCCTCCTGCTCTTCAATGTTTTGTGTAGGATTAAAATAGCACCTATAGGAGTAAGCACTGTCCTCGGAAAAAGCTGAGAAGCTCTTTGTTTATAACTTCTGCCAGGGGTTAGGCCGATCTACTTGTCAACGGGCACTATCCAGTTCTGTGCATTAGCAGCAAGAGATGTCTGGCTACCAGATCTACCAGGAACCCACAAAGGCTTCTTAAGGTTTATGGTTGCATTCAAGTGTCCATATCATTTGTAGAAATGTGTTGTAGTCTAGCTGTCAGCCACAGGAGTCTAGAACACTACAAACACCTAAAAACGGAGCTGTAGAGGATATTCACACATCAGACAGAAACAGCTCCATCGTGTTTTCCTCCTCAGTCTTTTCACAAACGCCACCAGCGAACGGACAGCTCATCCTAATGAGCTCCTGGGCCACTGAGGTACACTTAATCCTGAATCAGCGAAACCTGATAATAATGCTCAGCTGCTTGAAATGGAATTATTTTCTGATGACTGGACTTAATCCAACCAAAGGTCAGTACAAATAAAAAATTGCTGTCAGCTCAGGACTTAATGATATATTCTTACCTCTGTAGACCTATAATTTCTCTAGGTACCTAAGAGGTCATGTCAATCCTAATGTCTCCCAGTTTTATGAATGCAACCATAAGCCCCTTTTAAATCAGATTACAAATGATTATTATAACTCTAAATCAAGAGAAAGGCTCACCATTTTCTCTAATTGGAAAGACTAATTTAATTATAACTATTTTCTTTCCAGATGCTTTGTATTTGTTCCATTACATTACAATAGATAGTCTGCGTTTATGGAAAAGAAACAGTTAATTGTTTATGACTTGGAAAGGATGAAAAATTAGTTCACATCTGCTGGTGTAGCCACACTTCAGCCACACTCTTATTGTTTCTGAAGTGCAGGTATCTTCATATACACTACGTGGTAGCTTCATTGCTAATTTAAAGTAGCTGAAAAGATGGTGTAAACAGAAAACTTATGCTATTCTGATTTTTTTTAAAAATATACTTCAATCTAAAATAGGCAATTGATAAAACCATCAGACATAAAAGCTAATAATTTAAGATTTACAAGTCAGTGGGCACAAAGTGGAAAATGGTAATGTATTCAATATCCCAGACTGATTTTGCACTGAATTAACATAAATTGACATAGCCTCCAAAGCAAACCTTGTCAACAACCTCACTTTGCCTTATTAACATCATTGTGGTATCTATATTATTTTTGGTTTTCAAATTTCCAAATATTAAATAGGCCAAATCTATATTCTGTGTAGCTTTGCCGAATTTAAGGTTTAATTATTTATTAGATATCAAATGTATAACATCTGTGTAAGAAGGCTGACATATGTTAGGACCTTTGACTTTGATATATAAAAAACTGTCTGCTGAGTTAGGAATCTCCCTATAAATTAATTAGATAAACATGAATACAGCATTTGTATTCTTCTAAGCCTTTGCTTCCCTAGAGATGAGGATGATGCTTATACAAAGCACACAAGACTGAATGTATGAGTGGATCCCTTTTGTCTTTGTATTAACAAGGTTCTGCTTTATGCTTTCTTAACTTTTTGGCGAATGGCTTTCACAGTTTAAGGATTACACCGTCTAAAGGTTAATACTTTTCTCTTCTCTGAAACTGCTTCTGAGACTCTGCCAATATTACAGAAAACTACACCAGTACAACTTCCCAGATTTTTTTTTCACTAGTATAAATTTTGTAGGCAAGGTCTCAAGTAAGAACATACTTCTGGAAACATTTGTTTGTCTTTTTAATACATCCGTGCAAGCACACATATACACACCCACAAAACCCAACTGTTTATACTTTGGGTCATAATCTCTTATTCTGATAGGAAACTTCAATTTTATTTATCTCCATAGCTGTACTTCTGAGCTGGCACCCATCTAAGACTTGATTCTCCAGCTGTTCTGTTATTCTGCTATATAATAACAAATAATTTTGACTAACATTCCTTAGGAAGCAGAGACCATTGCCTATACAAAGTATTTCCTTTTTCTCAGCTAGATGAAAAATGCAGTATTTTTTATAAAATAAGGCAAGGGTCATAGTTGATCTTCTGATGAAAGTGCAGAGCCTTCTCTCTGTAGCAGTGTTTTTCTTCTAGAGTTCAGTAGAGAACCCGGGGGTTTTATGATTTCTGTTACAACTTTGCAATAGAACAGGAGTGGTTTATAGTCAAGTATGCAAGGTTGTGCCCATTCTCACCACTGAAAAGTTATAATCTTCTTTCAAATAAGGCTTCCTATAGCAGTTATATCCAAGGAAACTGTGCCAAGAGCACCAAACAGCGTTCTTTGCCTGAGTAGGGCCCATAGTGACATGCATGCAAAAGAACTCTTGCTTTTTCAAAAAGCAATCCTGAATAAAAACTCTTCTCATTCAAGATAGAGGCCTTAAGGAACATCCTGCATGTTAACAAACATCTTCAGATAATGCCGAGTTTGATGCTCATTTCCTAGTTATTCACAGACTCTCTTAAATGGAGCTCTTTCACTTCTGTGGCTTAGCCTAAGGAAATCCTGCAAGAACAATGTGTGACTGAAACATACACAGGTTTCCCAAATGGTAGCAAGACCCATTGATGCTGCTTCAGATAGCACCAAGACAGCAAATTATAATACAAGCTAAACAAGAAAGAGTCTTGTTTGTATAGGATTGATTTGGGTTCAAGCTTTTTTCCTTTCAATTTGCAGTATATTATGTAAAGTGTCCTTCAGCGAAGAAGTTATTTAGCTGCCAAACAACATTATTTTTCCTCAAGTATTTCAGTGGACAGAATTTCAAAACCACCAATTGCTTACTCCCCAAATAAACATTCCCACTTACTTTTCTTAAAGTAGCCTGGAATACACTTGCAGATGCTGAAGATCTGGGGATAGAAAAAGAAGCCTTAAATACTCAACCTCTAAAATCAGATACCATGGTAATGTAACAGTTTTATTAATTAAGGTTGATTTATGCTGTAGAAGATGCCTGGTTTGGTGCTCCTGGAATTTGTACTACCTCTAAACATTTACAGAAAATCTTCAACACTGAAGATGTTACAACTTTCCTGGGACTACCTCTATAAGCAAAAGAAAATCCTTAGGACCCATGGATTATCCAGCTCTCCTGCTGAAGTCATCAACAGGGTAGAAGTGATTCCAGTACATGGACATCTTTTCATTGTACAACAGATTCAGACCATTAATTCATGGTCTAAATAAATCTAAAATCTAAATTTACCTCCTCCTTCATCTTTATTTCTGTGGCATTATCCAGTCTCTTCTCCAGTCACAGTCTCATTAGGGCTGGTGCTGGTACCTTCTCTAAGCAGAGCATTCCTAGCTGTATTTTATGCTGTTGTGTTTCCTGGTTTATTATTGTTCTTATTGCAGAGTTTCCTCAACAAAGAGGGCACACAACCTTTTGGTATTCACAGCAGGCATTACACAGCACACAGCACTACCTGATTATCTGTCTTCCCCAGAAGACCATATTGATTAGCCAAGCAACTCCTAAAAGTCTAGATTACTTTTTCCATTTTATTTGTGAATACACATTATTTCTCTGTTGAGATGCTCGAGTCACATGGTTCTAGGAAAGTTGTCTAAGTAATTCAGACTAACTTTTGCTTCAAATACTTGGGGCTTTTCAGCAGAGTGATTACAGTGGGCCCTGTGTGGTTAACTGAGCTGAGCAAGAGTGATATATTGCAAAGTGAAGTATTGGGGAGGAAAGCTAAAACAATAAGTTACTCAGAAAATAGCTGGAATACACCATGTTTGTTCTTTGCCTTTTTATACATAAAAATTCTTTGGAGCTTATTTATTCAAACATTAAAATGTATCCAACTTTAAATTCAATTTCAAAATCTCACATCTCTAGTTATAAGCCAGTTCTACTTACAAAAAGCAATGCTCATTTACCCATCAGGCACTTCTAAGCACATCTTTGGATTTTGTTGCTGTTGTATAGTTGAGCTATTTGTCTTAAGTAAAAAAGTGGCATCTGTATGCAATTTCCACTTGGCACCAGTATCTCCTTTTGATGACAGTCTGTACTGTTTCTCTTTCTTCTTCCAGTCACTCCAGCTGCAGGACCCAGATGTCAAACTCAGGAATGTATTTTTTCCCAGCAGTGCTATCTGATTCTGTTGTTGGCACCTCAGCTCGTGGCTGCTCTGAAGCTGCCTGTGTGAAACACCCTAAGTTTAAAATGCAGTCAGTGCTTTTTTATTTATATGCTAAAACCTTTTCAGTTGCCTTAATTATGGGAACTGAATATTATATATTCATCAGATACACAAACATACAGATTGCATTATTTATGATATTGGTTTCATGACAACTGCTACGCTTCTGGAACCAGAAACTGGGAGGCGAGAAGAAAGCTTCAAAAAGTGCTAATGAGACATCAAAAGCAGTTGCTTACTTTCAATAACCGATCCACACAAAGAAAGGTAAATATAAAGCTATCAAAGGGTGATTGATGAGAATAAAAAGTAAGGTAGAAAGGAAAAGGTGAAAACAGAAATGCATTAAAAAGGAATGAACAGCAAAGAGATGAGGGGAGAATAAAATATGTTAGAACTGTCTAAAAACATTCTGCCACATGTCTCCAAAAAGTGAAGTCCTTTAGAAGAGAACCAAGGCAAAAACTTATTCCAATTAATACCGTTCTGTAATTCTCTCTTTTTTCTTTCTCCTAGTTTCATGTTTTCCTCTTGGGGCCGTTTTGCTGCAGTATTTGATTCTCCATCACAAAGACAAGGTATCTGTCTCCCAGGGGCTCACTGCCATCCAGTGACTGGTCAGGAACTGAATGTGTCAGGCAGCTCACATCCTCCTGCAGGCACCTGACAGCACCTGTGTGCTCACTCTGCTGCACTCTACCTGACAAAGGAATTTTCCTCTCTACAGAGCCCTCAAAGAACTGCATTTCTCTCTGCCTGCATGAATTGTCTTGTGTAATGTAATAAACATAAATTTGAGACAGCTTCCACCTTACACAAATAGCAACAATTCCTCTACATTGATGCACATAGTCACAAAAACAGCTTATGAAGACAAAAGAATGGTATTTTAACAAGCTCCTAGTCTTGATTAGCATTGTTTGGTTAAAAGAGCTAACTTGAAGAGAAGGGATGTGAAGGGCTTAATTATTAGGATAAAGGAATAGTAAGTGGTGAGTAACCCCAGTCAGGTACATAGACAGACTGAAAAGTTCAGAGATAAGAAAATATTAATAGATTTTATAAATATATATAACTACATAAATAGTACTGCAGAAATCAATTATCTTGACAGCCCATCTGATTTCTATCTCAATATATCTGTTGGACATTGAACTCTGAAGTGATAAACTGCATGTAATTCACATTTTACAAATTAAAGAACCATGACCAGAAGTTTAAGGATTCAAATACCAAGAACGAATTAGCTTGAAATCCAGGAATATAAAATGTTTACTGGATATCATCCATTTAATTAATTAATAAATTAAATTTATTTTGCCATTCTGTCTGGCAAGGTGCCAACACCATGACTCCTTTTAAAGACATATGTATGTTTATGTGCACCACAGGTATGGAATGAGTTCGGTATGAGGAACAGAAACATACACAGGAGTCTACAGCTGTAGATAGACCAATCAACTATTGAATTACACAGAAGATAAATAGATAAGAGAGTGTAAAACCAGGCTGACATAAAAATGAGGGGGCATCTGGTTCAAGCAGCTATTGCTTATTAGCACATAGCTAATCTGTGGAACTAAAAGATACTAAAAGCTCATAGGGACAAAAAAGTGGTGTCATAAAATTAGTGGAAGAAAATCCAGCCTGGACAATTGAATGCAAAGAGGCCATCTCTGGCTTTAGAAGTTCCTGCTCTGAAAACTACTGGAGGCTGGCAGAGCATTTTGGGGAAATAGCACTGTATACTTTCTGTCTTCTCATATCCTTTCCTGTGCTCTGATGATGGGCAGTGCCAAGACAAGACAAACCTTTAGTCTGACCAAGAGAAAGTGTTCCTACATTCACTTTTTGGGATTTGGGAAGTCCTACTGAAATCAGCTGGATGTCTAAATTCTCATACAATGCAGGTCTGAATACCCAGCTCTTTGTAGGAACAATCAAGAGAAAATGCAACTAAATAAAAGAGAGAGACTTCCTTCCTTTATTTTTTTTTTTTTTTACCAGCTTAAAAAAAGTTAGTAGTGGAAGGACTGGGCCTGTGAGTTCTGGGAGGAAGGATGAAGCAGTTTCATGAGAAAGCACAGAAAGCAGGAAGACAATTCTGCTACATTTGGCACTAGACAGAAAGCTAATGAGGCTGAGGCTGATGGCAGAACCACATTCCTGGAATGAAACTGTGGCATGATTGTTGCCCTCCTACATGGGATAATAGGAGTCAGGGCTTTTAGTTTGATTCACTTGGACTGTCCATATTCAGTAACCATGTTCCACTTTCAGCACCAGTAACTTCAGCACTCCTACAGAAATGTCCCCCTATGTGCCCCCAGTCACCAGCCATTTCTGAAAATGTATTCTCAATTGTTTAGGAACGTGCAAAAGCCTCAATTACAGCTGAGTTAACTCAAGGGTGATCACAGCTGAGACTAAAACGTAGCTGCAGACTGCAGCAGCAATGTCCATAACACCATAGGGATCAGGACAGGGAGACTTCAACAAGAAGGGGAACCCCGAAAGAAAAAAATGATGTGAGAAGGTAAATTCTGATATTTTGGTCCTGAAGGCAAAAATAAAGAACACTATTAAGAGTACTGCTAAGCACAGAATACACTGATAGAATACATTTTATCCCAAGAGAAAAAGGACTTCAATCAGACAACAAGTACATTATCCTTACTTCAAAAATATTTGACTTCAGCATGATAATTTGTAATTACTCATATAGTTCTTCCTACAAATAAACTTAGAGAGATGAGGTGCTCCTTGGAGTTTGTGATCAAAGTGTCAGAAATGGCCATCTATGCTTGTAAGTGTGAAAACTGAAAATGTCATACAGATGCAAAATGAAAGCATGTATTTTATTACCTATTTTGCATTTAAGAGACAAAACTGTGACACCTAATCACAGGTAAGACTAATGAAAGAAGACAAAGACAATATATTTAGAATTTCTAAGGAAATTGCCACATTCTTCTGTTCACCATAATTTTTTAATAAAGCAAGATTTTATACAAGAGGGAGACAAGGTTTCACATGCCTTCTCTAAGAGCTGGAATGAATTGAGGAAGAGATCAGCTTTGTTCAACCCTAGTTTTTTGTAATTTCATTGTTTGCATTGCGCTTTATCTTTCAAATAACCATCAGGCAGAGCTGAAGATTTGAGAAACTTTCAGGACAGACTGTGTGTCTAAACACCAGAGCCAAGAGATAACACCAGCTGATGACCTAGACAGTGACTGAAGACAACAGAACATTCCCTTGCTAACATTTTGGGTTTTTTTCCAGTATATAATGAAAAATTTGACTCCTAGAGACTTTGTGTTCATCATGTTCACTTGAGGTGCACAGCTCAAAGTCATATTTACATTCTTGGAATTAAAATTTTCAAGGGAAGGAATGATTCCTCAAGCTAAGTAGCTTCTGTGACATGAAAGAATAACCTCAACCTCTTGAAGGATAGATCCTACATTTGGAATTGATTTCAGCCACATAAGATCTGTTAGAAATAAAATCAAGATGGGTTGCTTCATGTACATCATGGCTTGCACTTCAGAGGAGACTGTGACATATTGACTGTGAGACTTAAAGGGTTAATCAGTGCAAAAGAGACTGTAGTGTGTGTAAAACATTTTATTTGCCATCTTCCAAGATATAAGTATAGAAAATAAGTTTATATGAGCAGTGGCCACTGCAAGAGGCCCTCAAGGTAACAGAAAGATTGAACTGCACAACCCTGTACAAAGAGTGACACTGGGCTGCAACAAAGTGATGACAATTCCTATGGAATGGATTACAATTTGCAAATAAATTAAGAGAGAAAAGTGAGTTAACCCTTTGAGACATGGGATTATTACAGTCATAATCATCCTGAGCTTGATAATAAAAACATTCAATGAAATCAGTCTGAGATGGCTCCCTAGCCTCCTTTCTTCTTTTGATAATAGAAAATAAGTACTGTAAAACACTTTTTCTCTGATATATAAAAGAAGACAATCTGTGGCTTGTAGATTAAGTAAGCATCTATTTTATTTGGAAGGTCTACTATGAAGGCAACAGGTGTGGACTACACACATTCAAGTAAATATAGTGAAAAAAAATGGACTATATTTTAAGAATCTTGTATGACACAGCAGAAGAAGCCACAAGATCTCAGGATCAGACTATAAATGTATTCTTTACAATTCTATAAAGGCTGTTGTGGGGTTTGTTGTCTTTGGTTTGGTTTTTTTTTTTTAGATTAGGAACTGTCACGTGATTGTCCCAGTAAGAGGAGTTTGGCATGGGAAACTCTTTGAGGGTACAGCAAAATGGGGAAGTATTTTAGCACAAAGTTTAAAAATAATGGAAACAACCCAAAGTGCCTAAAAGGGAAACATCACTATCATGTAGACAGAATAGGGACCAAAAAAACCCCCACCATTGCAATTTTTTTCTTTGCATTTTTTATTATGCTCTTGGAAAACATTACCCAAGCACTTTTTCTGCTGACAGTCAACCATGATATAGTTAGACATAGTCAAGTAAATTTGATATGAGAAAATACAATGAGATTTTCTTCCCCTTTCAGCAACTTCTTCCAGCAATTGAATACCCGCGCTGAGGAAGGAATACTGCAGATTGCTAATATGCACAGATTTCAGGTCTGAGTGTCTACTTCAGCCACTAATTTGGAACTCTGAAGAGACTTACAATTTTTTCACTCCAAAACTGGATTTGTTATAGCATATAATTCATAATAGGATATTTGACTTTTTTTGTAGTAGATAGTAAAAGCAACAATTTTAAACTAAAGCAGAACCAGTTTCATACAGCTAACACTGTTTCATACAACTAACAAAAGCTAACACTGTTTCATCCAGCTTTCAAATTCACTAGTGTACCAGCATTCTGCAGCAAGAAATATTCTATTTCTTTTACAAAATTATTACATGAGTAATCTTCAGCTGGTCAGTATCCAGCAAATGAAGGAATATTCTTTATCAGCAGTATTCAGAATTGATGTTTTCTCAAAACATCTTTGTGACAATGTCCTTTTGCCAATGTTAGAGAAACAGCTCTTGCTGTTTCACAGCATCTTTAGGAGCCATGCTGTAGGGATGAGTTGCACATGGCAAAATATACAAGTGATAGAGAATGAAGAAAAAAAAGCACTTAGCTGAATGAAATTTAAGGGTACCTGATACAATTTATAATTACAGCTAAATTAGCTGTTCAAATGTCATGAGCTAACATTATGGAACCACCAAACGGACTTACTTCACTGAGACTTTGTCTATATTCTGTTCTCTAGCTGAGACTAACTCAGGTTTTCTAGACTTTTTTGGCAATGAAAACAACGTCTGCAGGGCAGATGTCTGGTGGAAAGAGAGACAAAAGCAGTGTGATAGAAGTAATCACACCAGATGTCCAGAGCAAGCAATTATCTAAAATAAAATTAATTGATTGGAGATTCAGATCTTAAGGCACCAGTTACCTTTAACCACTTACACCCTACAAACACTGACAGAGGTGAGACAAGCATGAACTCTAAAAGCAAACCCTACTATGTAAGTCAGTAGTTTTCCTCTCCTAAAAAGTATCTTACAGCAATCAATTGAAAGGTTGCTGTTATTCAGTGGCAGTTGATGAAAAAACATTTCTGTAGAGAATTTTTCAGATTTTTCCTCAAACTGTCAAACTTTTCTACATAAGTAATTTTATGCTTAATCCCTAATACGTATAAGACAATGTAGATACTTTAAACCATTTGTAAAACTGATCTTGTTAAGGAACTGGTAGTTCAGGCATCACTGGATCCAGAAGAATGCAGTTTGTTCAGAAGAAACTGTGTTATAAGCATGCACACAAATATCTTAGCTTTCTATCCTTGAACATCCACTGTAACTGAAGTGCACACAATATGCAGTGTTATGAGTCAATTAAACAATCCTTTTCTTTTCACAAACACTTCTCACAGAAACACTTAATGAATTAACACTAAACATTTCTTACTGTCCTCACCTTCTGCTGATATTAGAATTACTTTCAAATTACCTACTTTCATATTTACATATGAAAACCCCTTCTGCAGGTACAGGTATCATTCCAACACACAAATTTCTGGGTTTGCACATGCAAGTATGATGAGAGCAAACACCATCATCTACACCAGTGCCACTCTGAAAATTAGCTTAGGCATTTGGATTTTTGTTATGATATACATTGGCAAATCAGACCAAGGCTTCCCATTCTATCAATTTCATAATTAAAGTATATAGTATTAGTAATGTGAGTTATAATTTCTTAGAAACAGATTTTCAGCAGGATTTTTGCAGTAACTAGTGACCAATGCTAATCATAACTCTTGTCTCTGCTTCATAGTAGAACTGTAGAACTGTATTTCATTTTGGTAGGACACTTCACAGGCAAAAAAAAAAAAAGCTTTGCAGGCACCTTCATTTATCATTACTGAAAATAAAATATACACATTAACAAAGATATTTAATGATCACCACTTGCTAAGAATCATATTGTTATAAAAAGCACTTCAGAAGGACTCAAACCATGTCTTCTTTTGAAATTTTTAAAGTTATCTTCCTTTGAAAGTATTTCAGACATATTTGTTTTAGAAGAAGAAGTATTGATAATACCAAAAAGCAAAGTTTCTACCAAGTTCACATAACGGAGTCTTTAGATCATGTACCTTCCATATGATATGAGTCACTGAATTTTTGGATGATGTAAATGCAATCAGAGCATGTTTAATTTCATTTTGGTTTGTTCAAACTACAAAAGAAGAGGAAGAAACAGCAATTTGCAAGGAGATGGAAAAAACAAGGCAATATAAATAGAGAAAATAGTTACACTTAATGAGATTTGTTTTCATTGGAACTGCTGCTGGGTTTCACTTTCAAACTACAGAGTTATCTACTTTCATTTGATTAGAAACAATGCTATGCAATCTGAGCTGCTTTGATTCTCTCACTAAATAAAAGAACAAGTGCCTTCACACTTAAAGAGAGAAAACATTCAATTTAAGGAAGTTAAAGAACAAAGAAAAAACGTAGTTACTTTAAATACAAACATGAAGACAATTACATCACAGATAGTAAATCACAGTCTGGCAAGGATGCCAGTGGAGAAATTCTGTTCTAACACAACCCACAAGAATTTACTAAAATTCACAGGATTACTTTGGAAGAACACAGTTGTGGGGTTTTTTTTATAATAAAACTCCCCATTTCAACACACTTTTTTTCTTTTTAGTAGTTATTTCTGAACTTTCCCTTTATTGTAGTTTTCCATCATCATCCTTCAGTCTTCCAGTGACTAATGACTTTTCCATCTCTCCCTGTGCTGAAGCAGTCCTTGCCACCTTTTTTCCTTCAAACTGTTTAATGTAATTAAATAATTTAAATTTTTAAATTATTTAAAGCAATTATTCCCAAATGGAATACAGGTTGACATTTGTGGCTTCTACACCATCTCTCTTTCTATCCTGCATCCTCAAAAGCTAATTCTTTTCTCCAGCTGAAAACTCATATAAATAAGATTTTGCTTTTCCTAGAAGCATTGCCTTGCTTGTCCTTCTGAGTTCTCAGATCACCACAGGTACAGCACTACTGTTACGGATGTGCTTGCACCACCCAAATGCTAAATGTTGTTACATCCTTAAATGTACATTCCTTCACCACCTAATTATTACCTGTGTCTTAGGCAAACCTTCACCTCCCACTCAAAAGCCATACATATTGCACATTCTAAAAGAATAACTGCAGTTATATGATTTAAACATCTTAGTAAGCAATGACACAGCCCAAAGCACCCCTAGAGAATGGCCCGCTGTGCAGACAGCATGGCCCACTGGACTCCATGATTCCACACAACTGCTCATTCAGCCTGGATGAGGCACTCAATCCTCCCTCTGAAAACATTGCCAGAGTACACCATTATCTTAGAGATAGAAGGAAATAAAATTTAAGAACTTACTAAGGACTGCAGAACAGGGTCCAAAATACTGAGTATTAGCTACAATTGAAGATTTCCCTGTGAAGGCTACAAATAGTGAATTAAAACTGTATCAAGTTATGACAGGCTCAGCCTTGAAGGATAAATGCTCAGTTACAGGCTATGGAAGGAGAGTCTTTGGGAGCAGTGTCTAGCAATCACTGTGGCACAAATTTGGACCGTATCTAATGGAATCTGATGACAATTCCATACAAACTGGATCTAAGGCTATGTATCTCAAGCATTCCACTTCTCACTGGGATTGCATGGTATGTGGCACTGTTACTGACTCTGCACTTCTCATGTATCTGACTTCCCTCCCAAAAAGCAGGGGAATCACTTTGTGGATGAGAATGGGGAATAGCTAGGGGAAAAAAAAAAGCTGTTTTCACAAATATGTTTCTAGTAGCAGTGATCTGCATCTATGACAGTATGTGCATATAAAATGATTTAAGCTGTCTAGGGATAGTTAATATTTTTAGTAGACAAAACAAAATATTCAGTTGTTGCTTTAGTTCAGGCTTAAATAAGACCTTATACCCTAGAAAGTCCAGCTGTTATTTCACTTAAGTCATTTGTCTACTACATGAGATTACTTCTTCGTATGAGCCCTGACTTATTTTATGTATCTCATTTGTTGTTTCCGACTGTTATAGATTAAAGAGATCCCATGTTGAGTGTGTGGCTACTTTTTATGCACTAAAAGATAAGTTGTTACTTCATCTTTTACTGGCTTTTGAATATATTATTTTTTTACTTGAATGCTTCAAGCTCTTTGCTAACAAAGTAAGTCTACTGTCAGTGGTAACAAGTTAATTCAAGTATATGTATGAACAGGATTCCCAGGCCCTAATAACCATTACTTCCTGCATTCATAATAAAAACAGTGTGAGAAGGCTATGTTCTCACACATCAAACAAAACTTCAGGACAGCCCAGTTAAATGATTTGCCAACACACTATTTGATACAGCACTAGCATTTTCTGAGCCTTTCTCAATTATGCACAGAACTGTTTAGGACACACCAGGTTAAATGCTCATCAGCACTGCTAAACTGTTTGATTTAAATGATTTGTTCCATGTTTGAGATAACTTTGGCAATCTTAAAATAAGAGGTCGAATGATGCAAAGTATTTTTTTAAACAGTTTGCCAAACCTTGATGTGTTTCTTTACAACATATGGTATAGTCATTGTTTAAAGGCAGGTTCTCAGCAGTGCACATCTTTCACTACAGGGATTGAAACTGGGGACCCATCTGCTCAGATCTATTAAATTCTCAATACAGTTTCAAACATTTGCTGAACTGATGACACTTTCAAATACGGCAGGATTTTTATAACATAGGTGAATAACAGGAACATGGTTTCACTTTAAACAAAAACATCTTAAATTGTTGTCAGATAAAAGAAGAAAGGGAATAAACAGCTGCAGTTCTGAATCACGTTAAACACAATGCGGGGCTGTGTGATACAAGCTCCAAGTTATAAAGCTTTCTTTTTTCCTTTAAACTAAGGAATGTGCAAATGGTAATCACACTGGCTCAACAGAAAAGCACTTTATAGCACAACCAAAAACGTGAAGGTGATCTCTTTTATTAGGGCAAGTAAAAATATAAAGAAGTCGTCTTTGAGAAATTTTATTTTAATTTGTTTTATCAGAGCTTGAGAGCAGTAAAAAGGAAAATCAAAGGGCTGCCCTGTGTGGTTCCTCTCAGTGAAATAATCAGCTTTGAAGTTATTCTTTGGATAACACAAGACACTGGGTTAAGTCAGGGGCACCTCCTCAGGATTTACTCCCATTTGACACAGCACTGCCAAACATATGTAAATTTTATACCAAACTAAATGTGAAAACATTTATTATACTAAAAATCTCTATGAACACTATGATCGTTCCCTAAATAACCACACAGCTGAGAAAAAAGACAGGCAAACACAGCAGAGTAAAATCAATTAAAATCTAAGGGGAAAAATGTAAAAGGAAAGAAAACTGGAACCACTGCTCCATCAATATCCTTACACTGGCCCCTCCCCAGCTGGAGAAATACATGACAGTTCACCAAGTCATCAGTTATGACAACTTGGACAACAGAGGATCTGTACCTATAGACAATAAATGAAATCAGATTTGTTGTCAATCTGACAGCCACCATATTTTGACAGTTATTTATGTTCATTTAAAGAAGCACATCCCTATTAATGATAATAAAAATGCCCCCTGTAACTGAGAATTTGTTTATTTCTTACCTTATATGTTTTTTTTCTGTTAATTCACTGATTTTATTTTCTAACACAAGCAGAAAAAAAAAGTACAAATAGAACAGACATGAGACAGAAACAGAAAAACAAAGCAAAACAAGATATAGAGTAAAATGAGAAAAAAATCCAGATCTCCTCATGGCATCAGTATCTTGAATTACAAACATACATACAAGTTCAGGCTTTTCTACAGAGTTTTTAAACTGAATATATTCTACTTTGTCCCACAGCTTTCCATAGCATCTTGCAACAAAAACCTGCACATACTGGAATAGCATGTAGATAAAAGCGAAGGCCTTGCCTAAACTCTCTCATCCAAGATAAAGTATACATTCAAAGTACAACAATTACTTAAAAAAAAATCCAAAAATCTAAACTCTCTCTGTATGGACATTTTTATTCCCAAATAAAAACATCCAAAAGTGACAGCAACAAGAAAAAACTCGGAATTGTTTTAATACAGTTAATAATTTGTCTCCTGTACACAATCTTGGAATCATAGAATGGCTTGGTTTGGAAGGGATCTTAATGCTTCTCTCATTTCAACCACCCTGCCATGGGCTGGGACACCTTCCACCAGACCAGATCACCCAGGGCCCCATTCAGCTGGACCTTGACCACTTCCAGGGATGGGATAGCCACAGCTTCTCTGGGCAACCTGTGCCACACCTCCCCACCACCACAGGGACAAATTTCTTCAGAATATCTAATCTAAAATCCACCTCTTCCAGTTTAAAGCCATTCCCCTTACCTATCCCTCCATGCCCTTGTAAGAAGTCCCTCTCCAGTTCACTTGTAGCCCCTTCAGGTAGTGGAAGAGGGTCTAAGGTCTTCCCAGAACTTTGTCTTCTCCATCCCTTCCCTCCGCTGTGTCCATCACACCACACAGGTCGGTGTCACCAGCAGAATTGCTGAGGGTGCACGCAGTTGAACAGCACCAGTCTTGATGCCAACCCCAAGGAACAGCACTCGTCCCTGGTCTCCACTTGGACATTCAGCCACTGACTGCAACCCTTTGAGTGCAACCAGCCTGCCAATTCCTTATCCACCAAGTGGATATCCATCAAATCCATCTTTCTCCAATTGAGAGACAAGGATGTTGTGTGGGACAGTGTCCAACTGAGCTTCGCATGAGTTCAGCAGATGACACCAGTTGCTCTGCCTTTATCCACCAAGGCTGGAACCCCACTGTAGAGAGTCAGAAAAATTGACAGGCATAACTTGCCTTTAACAAAAAAAAGATCACAGCTCCTCCTACACTGTTCAAATAGCTCAATGAACATCACACATTTTTGTTCATTGTTCATTTGAAGGCACAAAACATTTGCAAAAGGTGTGAGTTTTTGATGAGGGTACAGTCATTACAGTTTCCTTGTGGTTCTTGCATACAATCTCATTATTAGCAAACTGTAGCTTTTGCTTGATGTATATTTATTACCAGGTGACCGTTTTATCATCAAAATATACTTACTGGATGATTAAATTAAATTAATTGCAAAATTCTGTTTCTTAGTATTCTATTTATCTAAATTAGAATTTATTCTAAATTCTGTTCCTTAGTAGGAAAAATACATCGAAGTTCCTATTTACACTTTTGATAATACTTTGCCACTGGCATATGATATAACAGTTCAGATATGCTGTGGCTTTCCAGCAAAGCAATCTCACACATAACAGCACAAAATTCCTTAAAATAATCCAGGCAAATGTTAAATTATATGTAGGAAAAATACCATTGCAAAATGAAGACAAGCATAAGAGGAAGTCAACAAACAAAAAAAACTAGGGGTGAAATCATATTTGTGGAATCTATGGAAACCTCATCAAAGTGAACGAGATTTGTACCAAAGGCAGTTTTTGTGATGTCCAAGTGAAACTGAGTAAACGTGCTTGGAAATCTATGTCTCAACAAGACTAAACAGCTCCATGTGGGGCTGTAAAAGAGCAATAATTGACAGCAATTGAGGCTTCAATTCAGGTACTGCAGCTGCCATTTCAGAGCTGCAGGTGCAGAATGGGATGACCAGAGGATGTTCCTGAAAGGCAGAGCAATTCAGAATGGAACACAGGCTCTCAGTTTTGAATGCTATCTCTGCATAGCAAAGAAGAAATCTACTGATGCATAAAAAATACAGCAGTAAGTATTGCAACTAATCTAGTGCAGTAACTTTTCATGCATTTTGAAAGTGGATGGGAATATGAATATGGTCAGATCACTGAAAAATTCTTCTGTACAATAACAATCATACCAATAGTAAAAAATGTAGGATACTTTCAGTCCTCAGCCACAGACCCTCCATCTTTCGTAACATTCTGCTTGTTGAGTGAAGACTTTAATGAAAACAGTATTTCAGAACTTCCTTCCTTTGGGAGTATATGTCCTCACCTTAACCTTATTTTAACATTGTTTTTGTGTGGGCGTTTATTGTATTGCAGAGTATGGCAAATCTGATAAGAGAAAAGCAAGGACTGAGCCCAGTCTTATTGTATCAGAATGGCTGAAATAATTACATATCCTGGAAAACCTGGGAACTTCTGATCCTACTTTCAGACACAGAATGGATACACAGTTTTTTTTTATTACAGAAAATACTCTTACAGTCCCCCACAAAGCTAAACTTCGGTTGTATTCTCTGATGAACAATCAACATGGCTCATTTCCTGGGCTTTGGGAGAAAAACTGTTTCTTGCACAACCCAGTGAACTGAGAATAATAGGAATGATATGCTTGATGACAGCAGCAACATAGAATCTGAAACATATCTCAGAAGACTGCACTTTTGAATTAAAGTATGAATGTCATAGGGAGAGCACACAGGATGTTTGATCCCAAAAGGTTTCTTTCTTTCAGTACCCTATAAACTACAGCTGTAGCTGTCAACCACCCATTGCTTGGATAGTTAATTCTGCCCTTTCTAACTTGCTTCTCAAAAGATCCCAACACTTATTAAAAGACTACAAAACCCAATAATTTGTCTTCTAGTTTCCAAAGGCAACAAAATGATTTCATCTAAATTTTATTTTATTACAGGTTCTTCTCATGCCTTGTGATGCAAAAAGAAAAATAAAAGTGTAATTAATGGGGTTTGTTACTTCATAGAATATGACTTTTAGATATAATGGAAATATTATTTCCACTTCTTGGTGTATCTTTTTGAAAAGAGAGTTTCTTCTGCTGTCACCATAAAGCCAATTATTTAATTGAGAAATGATCCATGCTGATTCCACCCGAGTCTGTTAGTACCTCACCTGAATTTCAAAAGTTGTTGGCTGCTGCAGGACGGTGGCCTTCACACAACAGGACAATAGAACCACAAATCCATATTCTTGGAGAGTGTATTCAATCCCTAGCACCTCACCAGCCTCAGATACAATAACACCTGCCCAATTACTTTGAATTTATTAAGCACATTCATATTGTTATCTTGATTCCCATGTATACTCAGAGGAAAATCAAAGAAGATTGGACAACTGAGTGTGACAAGTTTCTGGCAGCATGCACCATAGAAATAGTTCACTCTGAAAAAATAATTCAAACTTGTTTGTAGGGAATTACAACACTTCCAGAGGTCTTATTGTGACCAATCATATTGACATATATTTTCTTTAACATTTACATTTTAAAAAGTAATCCTACCACAAAGAAATTACAGTTTAAGAGATACCCTTTACAGGCAACCCTCTTCAAAATTATTCCTAATATGCTTTCCTGTGCTTCTGGTAACTGTCAAAAATTGGCTTCATATCAAATGGAATACTGCTCTGATTTAATAGAGCATTTCCTGTTTGAATATTTAACTAATTCCATTTTTTTTCTCCAGGGCTTGAGTTTTCACTGGGAAAGCATATTGCAAGAGGCTCCAGTGAAGGCTGTTTTGGTGCTCATTTCCTGAGTCTGATCTTGACTTCTGAGAGAATTACCCATTTAGTTTAGAGAGCTGCTAACTCTTAAAGTGGTCAAGATGTCTGCCTTCGCAACTATTTGCTTCGCAACGCTCACAGTAGAATTTAGTTGGAATCATCTGAAAGCTTGTTCCATAAAAGCAAGGACTCCAAACTTCCCAACTGTTACCAACTGAAATTTCTGAAGCTTCTGCATGTAAAAATGAACACTCTGTATGTATACATGAAAGGAAAAAGAGACTTGGACAACAAACAATACATTTAGCTCTTTAGAGAACAGCAAGGCTCCTTAGGACTCAGCTCATTAATTTTCCCGGAGAGATATGCAATTGAAATTCAGTGAGAGCTAAACACTTGACTCCCTTCGGATCTTTAAAATCCCAGATGAAGTGATATTTAACTAATTCCCACACAAACAGGAATCAGTCATTCGGCAGAATGATGCAATGGGATTGTTGGTCACCAGAACAGATTCGGTCCCCAGCACAGCATTAGTGACGTCATGAGTGAGCTCCCATGTCCCGTCCCTGGGCACGCAGGAGCCCGGAGCCATCACCTGGTGTGGCGTTCGAGAGAAGGGGTGCACTTGGAGCAGCCTCTCACTACCTGCAGCAAGGTTGTGAATGTGCATTCAGCTTCTCACTAGCACCTTTTGTTTCTCAGAAGCTTGGATATTCTATAGACTAGAAATAACATATTCTTTGGGTGTGACCATACTCACACATAATATAAAATCAAGGGAATTACATCCCTCCCTCTGACTTAAATGAAATCAAATTAGACTTGTATGGAAAGATTTACTCTTGAATAGCAAGAGTTTTTCTCCTCTTTCTCTGTCTCATTCTTGGTGTCCTGGCTTTGCTGCCAGAAATTTCTAAAGCGGTGAGCTCACTCTCCCCCTCCTCCTTGCTCTCCTCCTTTCTCCCCTTGCCCTGCCCAGGGTTTCAAGGGGCTCCTGCAGTCACTCGGGCGGACAGCATTCCGTTGCCAGGCAACTCCCTGAAAAGAAGCACATGCTGCTGCGGCGCAGACAGAGCGTGCCCGTCTGCTCCAGTGATGCTGTGGCCTAATTTCTGTCTCTCTTGTGCTGGATACAAAAGGGAACACCTCCAGAGTTGAGGGTTAGGGAGTACTGAATTCTCTGCACTTTTTTTTGTTGTTTGTTTTTCCCCGCTCTCCCGATCGGGTGCATCCCCTTCCATCCGAGGGCCCCCAGAAGTCATGCATGTCTAATCTGCATGCATGCGTTTGGGACTGCTCCCTGGGCTTGCAGAATACTGACAACTTTCTGTTAGCTTTTGGCTGAGTTAATAGTACTTATGGAGATCTGTTAAGCTTCCCTGTAGCTCTCCCACAAGTGCAGTTTCGCATGTAAATTCTCAAGGCCATTCATCTTTTCCTACCTGACTCTTTATTGCCTGGTTGTTTGGGTTTTTTTAAAGGCCTCTTTAGGGAATGCAAGTATAGCCTTTCTTATTTCCCCTCCTTTCACCATGCTTTCCTGGGAACAAAGAACAGCAAACGAAGAAATTCCTTTGGTTTTTCCAAAGCCTGAAGAACACTGCTTTATCCATGGATTTAGTTTTGGAACTGCCTAATCTTCTCAAAAGGCAGACCCATACGTATTCAGGTTTTGTGGTCTGAACTCAGCCCTGCAATCACAATCCTCCACTGTTTGTTACAGACAGTATTATTATTAGGTAAAAACCAGTAGTCAGATAACAGGCAAGTTCCCTTACATCTACTGCTAGCTTCCTTAAATTTCCTGTTAGCACGTTTTCCATAGGAAGGTTGCCTATGCTAGTTGCCTGTTGTCAGTTGTGGTACCAACTCAGCAGCTCACTCAACCTGCAAGCAAACCTAAACCTCAGAGAGAAGCTGCACCGTATTCAGCCTGACAGAGTCTAATATTGCTCTGGTGCTCTGGGTATTCCACCAATCCTCCCCTCACTTCTGGATGAAGTCTGAATCCCAGTCCTAATTTACAAATCCCTAATTTGGTTCGTGCACATCTACTTTAAGGGCAGCCAAAACCCTCATCCACTGATCCCTGGAGTCAGCACTGTACTACAGATTTCTTCCAGCATAGCTACGTCAACACAACTGTGACAAAGCATAACCTCCAGCTGCCACTGCTGCACCAGTAAATGCCTGGGTCACCCTCCTTCATGCCACCAGGGCAGCACATTTGTCAGCTTTGTTTGTGTCTCTAGAAGTGTCTTGGAATTAAACAGGCAAAATCCTGTGGCATGGGAAACATGTAAATCACAGATGCCCTACAGTAGATAAAGCCAGGGTCACTGTCACTGAGCACATTATGAGAAAGGCCCTGTAAGACACAGAGATCCAATAGCCCTGTAGAAGAAAGGTTCCAGCCCAAATGTTCCAATTTTTTTCCAATGGCACAGTACTCAGGTGACAGCAGACACTTCTCATTCCAGTGTACTTAACGTGTGTAGTGCTGTGGATAAGACTCTGCTTATCTTTTGCTTATCTCCTACACATGCAATCAGAACTGTTCAACTGTGTGGCAGCAACAGCAAACTCAAATGCACTGGCAAAGACTCATCCTTTTGGAGTAGAAGAGTCCTTTCTTCAGTCCCTGAGAGTGCCACACACTACAAAATCATCACATTATTTACAAAATGTTTTCAGACCGTCTGGAAAGAAAGGTGCTATATGCTGGCACAACAACGGTTAGGACTTGCCTGAGTCACACATACACAGCTTTCAGTATTACACTACTCCTCAAACATCTCTCTTTTCCAAACACTCTCTATAAGATGAAACATGTGGGACTTTTCTCCCTCAAAAACACAACAGCAGTAAAGAAACAGCAAAGTGTCTTAATATTACATTAAAAATTCACACTCCCATTTGAAGTCAGTCTGAAGGGGAAAAAAAGGCCCCAGAACTGCTTCTGGCTATGGCAAAGCTAATGAAAAAAAATAAAATTAGATGATCCTTTGCCAAACAGGTAATGAACTAAAGTTAAAAACACAAGCCAATTTGCCATACAGACACCAACTTCTTACTTATTGTCCTGAGGCAGTCCATGTGTTTTTCTATGCATTTTTGGATCCTGCATCAATTCAAGATGATACTACAATTTGGCCCATGGCCAGAAACTGGCAAGTGAAATAATGTTCCAGTATATGCACTGTGCACACACAGCTGGCTTCAAAGGGAAATGGACTAATCCTACTTCATTTCCCTTCTTCAGTATGTGTTTAAAGAGCTTTGGTGCACTGAAGGAAATCGACCAGAATTCATTAGTTCCCTTCTGATTCAGCTCATTGCTGCTGGAAAGGGAAACAAGTCGGAATTGCAGGATCCTACTCAATTTCCTTTTGGAGCAGACGTTAAGCCAATTCTGTTCTCAGTTGTACACACACAGATCTTCACTAATGATGCATAAGTTCAAATGCAATACCTCTCCAAGCTGCCTAAACATATGAAGACTATGAAGGGAAGAAAAATTAAATAATCTATTGGACTTCATACTATGGAAAACTTTTGGCTGAGAATATTCCTGACAAAGAAACTCAGAAAATTGGGAGAACTTCTACAAAGAGACACAGGAGTAAGGAGAGATAGAAAACCCCAGGTGAGATAAGGAAAAGATCACAATGAAGGAAAAAAATATTTTTTTTAATATATCATATTAATTTTCTGCTATCCAATGAAAAATTACAGTAAACTACAACACTGATGTTAATAGCTAAAGCAAAGGCTAGGGATGATTTTTAACCTGTTGGGACGTGGTTTTGGAAATGGAGACATGAAGATAAATCATTTGCTCTGGACAGAAAGTTTTTCTTCCCATTCATCATCAGATCTTTCAATTTGTCTCTTCAGAGTTCATGTCGTCTTTCATGAACCTTCTTAAGGTTTTGCAAAGCAATAGGATTTCAATTATTCCCTATTCAGTGTAAGGCCACTGCTTTTGAGACCATAAGGCAGAACCAACACTCTTCCAAAGCAAACCTACAATTAACCACCTATGCAGAAAGTGGCTTGTGACAAGCAGAGCAGAATAGAAGAAAGCTACAGGGTTCATGATGGGACCATGGCTTCACTTGAGTCAAATAAGCACAACACGTAAAAATCACTTTTTGTAACTGCAGTGAAGACAAAGAAGTATTATTGCTGTAATGAACTGTCTCTTAAGCTTGAACTGTAATACTTTAAATACTAAGCAGCCTTATGAATTTGGCTTTCCCACTAATTACAAATCCATTAGCTTGAAGCAGTATACTGCAAAGAAAATGGGCCCTGGAGTTGAAATCAGCCAAAAAGACTTTAAATTATCAACACTGTCTCTCAGATGGGTGACTCCAAACTCCTCAGTTTTTAGCAGCTTTTATTGTCTGAAATTCTAGGGCTGTTTGGGGAGCTCTATGTGACAAATTAAAAATTTGATTCCTTACCAGTTAGCTGCAGAAATCCAACACAGACACAATTTATATCCTGCACTAATAGCTTCTCAGCACAGGAAAACGAAGGACAATTAGAGAGCAAGTAATGGCTCAGTGACTCTGTAGAACACTGTACCACCTACAGAGCCAGTTAAAATGAGATTATTTTCCTTTGTAATTCTATGTCAACCTCAGTTTACAGCTTTAACTTTTATCATTAGACCACAATTTAAGATGTTATTCAACCCACTCTGGAAAAAGCTATATGACATTTATAATTTACAAAGACTGACAGCTTCATATAGACCCACTGGGATAGACACAGCAATAACAGACAATCCATTCCTTTTGCATGTAGAATTTATTTTCTCACTCCAAAGACAAAGGTTGAATGTCTCATCCCTCTTCATGAATAGATATAGTATAGGAAGAAAGCTGTCATCCCTTGTGGATATCATCACAAACAAAAAAATACTTGAAACAAAGACATTTTGCAGCTCAAACATTCAAAGTCAAAACCAGTTTATTAAGCATTATCCTTATTTTTATTGGTTAATGCGCTTTAAAGTACATGACAATTAGGTCATGTCAATATAGGTCAACAATTAGGTCAAATAGGCTCAATTAGGTCAGCCAATATATTTTTAAAATTCTTTCTTCCTTGACACATTTATGTCTCTGTTATTATTATTCTTATTTGCTAAACTGATTGCACAAAAGATTTCCTTTTGTATTGCCTTTGCAAAACCAGCATTCTCCTTCTTCCTACCTGCCCAGTTTTGCTGTCCCTCATGAAAAACCATTTCCTTTTGTTCATGCTGTGCATACATATGACTTAGAGTTCATTTAGTATCACCTCAGAATTCAAATTTCCCCTCAAACTGAATAAAGTTCTTCTGGAAAAAATTATATTGTAAATGTAACTAAGCCCTTAACAGAGATGAGACTTTTGTTTTCACTGTTGGAAATATTTCAGCTTTCAAAACAACAAAACCTTCCCTTGATTCCTAATGTAAAGAGCCATGGGTTCTTTTTGTGAAAATAAAATTGCAGGGCAGAATGAGAAATGTGGTTCAATAACCTACCCAACCGCAGAAAAAGAGTTACTATTTACAAATTGGAGTTAGTGTATGGCAAGGAGAATTGGGCTCTTGGAGACATAACAGGAAAAGAAAACTTCCTTTGATTTACATCAGAGGTGTCTCTTAGACTTCATAGGGGAGGCAGAGAAATTAAATCCAGTGGCAAGAGGTAGAACACCTGCCCCTACTGCCATTCCTTGACAGGCACCAAGTGACCACATTTGTCTGCAAGCAGGATTTAATACACTGTGGAGACTGGCACAGACCATCCAGTGGAGGAAAGAAGGGAAAGGAAAGCAACCAGGGAGCCAGGAAATATCAAGTTTCCCCACTGTGCACTGCACACAGTGCAAATGCTTGTGCAGACCAGCCTGGCCACTGCATGTTGCTTGAGCAACTCACCCTTCTATTTATCCACAATTAGGAAGGAAGGAGATTATGGATATCCAGAGATTGTGGATACCACATGGCCTTACAGAGACCATGGTAATAGGTTCTCTGGAAATATAGGATGGTTACTTCAACTTACAGACATGGATATATCCCCTGCATTTATCAACCATACATCCTAGTGCCAATACCTTTTTTAAGACATCACAAACTGAGAAGAGCTAGATGATTCCATGATAAGTGATTTGCTATCTACAAACTTGTTCTCACTAATAAGCTTAGCCTATGACTTGTCAGTATTATCCCATCCCTTGATTCTTCAAATATAAAATATCACAAACCACTAGCAATATTCCCTCTAACCAATAGTCTCCTAAGCATGAGGTTCAGAATTTTGACATTTCTAAAACAAATCCACATATTTCTCAATTAATTGCCAAATGTGTGCTTTAGTAATTGTGCCCAAACCACAAAAAATGAGTCTTTTAATGGATAGCCCAGTAACTAAACTCTAAGTGAAAAAAAGAATGTATTAAAATTTTCATCTTCTCTTCAACCTTGGATTAAGCAGGTTCTATTTACTAGGGATTTAGGAAGACTCCAAATAGAATGCAGCCTATTGTTATGCATTAAAAAAGTGAACTTTCTGTATAAGAATATCCTCACTTGCTTCACTGTACCGTTCAGAATATGTGATGTGTATCTACTGAGAAACGTGGAGAAATCAACCCACCACAGCTATTAGAAAATGTTGTGTTTGACACTAACCGGTCCAGCTGGCTTCTTTGCTTTCTCAATAGCCTTTGTGGCTTCCTTCAGTTGTTTTCTAAGGTCTTCCTTTGGCTTGTCATGTTCACAGCACTAGGAGAGGGAGAAACAAAGCAATTTTAAAGCTTGCTGAGAAGTACTTCATGTGCTATTAAGAGTGACCTTCCCACTCCCAATTCTATTTGTTCTTCTTCCTCTACAAAGTGGGTCAAATCTTTCAGTTTAAAATCTGAGCACTCTTCAACAGTCAGGTCTCTGAGAAAAGCATTCAAAACTAAGTCCTGAGATATCCTGGCCTTCTGAAAAGCTTAGAGCCCCATTCTAAGAAAGCAACAAAGAGTGGCTTCTTAGCAGCTTGAAATCTACTGATGAATTAGAGTTTACCCCAACTCTGAGCACCTTCACACTGGGTACAGGAAGTGTTAATCACAGCAGTGCCAGTCTCCAGTCTCAGAAAACCCAAGGGCACATCTTCTCAGGATGATTCACAGCACAGACAAACATGCCTTTGCAAACGGCTGTGCCCTAGGCTACTGCCCACTGGCTCTTCCTCAGCTCTTCATCAGGCTCACTTCACAGGAAGCAAACCCCTGTCAGAGGAAATCACTAACCCTTATCTCTGCTGCATGCTCACCTGCCATTTCTCACTGTGTTTCAACCAAGGTCACCAGGTAAACAAACACCAGAGCTTGATGACCTGGGTGACTTTGTCTGGAATGGGCGGTGGTGCCTTACAGGGGTAGTTCTGTCTGAGAGTGTGGCTTCACACTGAACTTAGTTATAAATATAGGTGACCACAGAAGCTGACCTGCCAGACAGCTCTGGGGAGAGCCAGTCCCTCCCAGCTCAGTGGCAGAAAAGACTTGTCCCTGGCTCACTGTTAGGTATGCACAAGGGGGAATTTGTAGATTCTTCATCCACATGATCTTCTGGATTTTTTTTTTTATCTTGACCCTTCGAGTCATAAAAGCTTGTACCCAGTTCTTGAACCTAGTGCTCAATTTTGCTAACTCTTCCTCCCCAAGGAAGGTAGCTGAAGTTCTAGCTTTGTGCTAGCGACTGTCTTAAGCTGACAGCCAAAAAAAAAAAAGCAGGCCAGTCTTTGTTAGCTGAATAACTACAACAAAGGTAAAGCCACTGCAAACCTGGACAACTGACACAGCAAATTGGAAGGTGGGCATTTTAAGTATATTTCACAAGGTGTAACTTAGTATCTTTCATATCTTATTTTCCAGTTAGATAGGTTCAAATCGAAAGATCATGACATCCGGAATGTAACTACAAAAATTTGAACATCTAGCAGACAGACCTTGGGAATCACATAGTCAAATCACATACAGCAGCCAAGGAAAATTAACAGGAATATCTTCTACAATCCAGTAGAAAGAATAATCTATCAAGACCTGAGAAACAGAATCTTCAGAATAAAACAACCACCACTGCTGTCAGGTAATGTATTTAGTCATTCTGAATGAAGGACAGTTAAAACAAAAACCTGTTATGTAGATTTGCATTTTCATTCGTTAAAAGGAGATGGGAGATGCCAAGTTAATCACTATTTTTCTGCTTCTCTGGTACCAGCTGTTAACCATATATTCATAATGTTAGGTCTTTAAAAGCTAGCAAAATGGAGAGTGGAAAGGCCCACAGTAGCACTACAGAACTACACCAGCAGTTCTGTATGCCCTCCCCACAGTCTGGAACACCATGAAGTTTATAAATACCTGCAAGTTTTGCTCAACAGACAAGAGGAGAGAGGAGGCACAGCAGTGAAGGGTGGCTGCAGCCTGAGCAGAGTGCAGGTCACACTGCTGGCCCCAGCCTGGCACTAGGCTGTAAAACTGTATGTAGGCTCCACATCTTTTAATCAAACTAGTTGCTCAGAGTTGAAAATTGGGATCATATACTTCTAACTGTCTCTAGAAGAAAAAAAAACACACACACTTCCAGAACTCAGGATTGCATACAGAAACCCCTGACATATCAGGTTTGCAAAGTGAGGTGACAATGAAGGCCCAGATCTTATAGAGATGTGATGAACTTGGCACTCTGTGATCCCACTGCCTGAAAATAAGAGGAACTTGAATTTCCAGGTATTTAGACCATTGTGAAAATCTCATTTCAATTCTCCAGTAACTAATCAACTTCAATCCCAAAAGCTACATTTATCAATCTGTTCTGACCAAATTTAAGATTTATCCTATTTCTCACTGACATGTGGGAGCCATCCATAAAGGACCAACAGTACAGACATTTGAATGATAAAAGCTTGTTTTGATTTTTTCTCCAAAATGAAAATGACCATCCTTCCTTTGTCCAAAGTTCACGAGAATTCTATAAGCTGACAACAAACATAAGCAAATAAAAAAATCTCCCCAAATGAAATGTCTGCAATTAAAAGAAATGTAGAAGAATATTACCTTCATAGTTATTCAGAATTATTCAGTGTATAAATTATATACTATACAGTGATACTCAGAATTTGCTGAAATCTTTGTCAAAATCTTTGTCAAAATAAAAATTAATTTTTTCTTATGATGGTGAATGCAAAAGCTGAAGTCATACCTAATTCAAATCACAGCACTCTAATCTATGAAATGATCTCAGCTCACAGAAGGAGAGGGTTGTCATGTTTGCCTGGTAGGTCTGAGAGAGAAAATTCTCAGCTGAAAAAATTGAACTCTAATGACAGTGTGCAGAATGACCACATTACCTTCTGGCTAAGTACAACTTTTAGAAAGCTTTAGCAGTTTATCATCACTCTATGGTAATGATGACTTTTCTCAGACACAAAGAATTATGGTTTTTATCAATGGCTCATGCCAAAACCAAGTCTTAAAAGAAATCAGCCCAAAGCAGGTGCACTGAGCTGTCAGACCTTGAAATTTGTTTTGAAACCAACCACCTGTTAGTGTAATTGTGTAGCTGTTCTTCCTGGCTTATGGGATTTCAGTTCAGCTGTTGTTCTCATGCTAACACTTATTTCCTCTAGGAATCAGTCTGTCCATTTCCACCAACCTACAAACCTCAGTGTGACTGCCTTCACAGGCTGAGCCAATGGATAAATGCAGAATGTCTGACGGAGCACCCTTGACCAATAACACACTTTGTTTACAAAATACTTCACAATTGCCGTAAGAAAACGGCTCAAAAATAGCATTTAACATCCTCTGTGACACATTTAATAATTTGGATGACTCGTCTCTGCTTCTTGTTTGTTCCACACAGCAACAAAGAACACTTTTAGTGGGCAATCTCAAAGATCAGACTTAGCACTGGTGCCTGACTCACATCTACTGATAACAGAGCACTGTTCCTGCTGCTGAAACCAAGTCTGAGTCAGGATTCCCATCACAACTTTCTGTTTCTAAAGGTTTATACCTTCACCAGAAGTTGACTGTGGGTTAGAGGTTAGCAAGGATATGGAACACTTAGCTGACAAAATCTAGAAGAAAAAAATCTGCCTGCATGTGAGATAAAAGTGTGAAAATTATCAGAAGGACAATGGTTTCAGATGGTTTCTGTAAATGAGAAATGTCATGTAGAAAGAACAATGTCCTTGCACTTAAGGGCCAAGCCAGAACTGCAGTCCCTTTATGCTCTGCTTTGCTGTTTTCAGCACCCTTTGGACATCAGCCACCCCAGAAAAAGAACTGGACACTTGGGTGAAAACAATAGCTGAGCTGTTCATGAAAAATCTCCTGTGCCAGCCAGTCGCACCCATCTGGCAGCTCCACACTGCCCTCCAGGGAGGGCCATCATCAAACTTACTGTGTTTCCCTCAGTTTCCCACTGGCAGGAGAGAATTCCTTGGGAGTAAACACATAAAGCAAGCAAGAGAAACACAGCGGACATAAACATGAAAATGTGTGAATTTCATGATATAAAAAAGAGCAAAAAATAAATTATAAAGATCAGATATTCCGTGTGTTCTTATTCATGCATGGATAACCGTTATCCAAATGCCTTCTTCAGACCCATATTAAAGGAGACAATGAACAATTTATGGATAATAGCTCACAAATATATGCAGCACTGTATGTCCAATGCACACAGACATTTCATCGTGTAAGACATGACTACTGGGCTTATGCATGATATGAAATGTGAGCTTTTTGCAGCTCTTTCAAATAATTTGGGGACACAAAAACTGTTGACAAGATATCTCCCATTTAAATGTATTGCCCATCCCTGGCTGCAGAACGTGTTGTCCTGTATTTATCAGAAGGAACACTTCCAAAATGCTTTGAGAAACTCAATTGTTATCATTGTCTGAACTTAAAAAGACTACACCTTTGTATAGAGTTCTGTCAAAAGAAATCCTGCTGCTTATCATAAGCACGTACTTCCCCAAAGTTCCTGTTTTTTTAGAAGTTTTATTAATTGCAAATGTTGTTTACTAGAGGAAAACCGTGACTGAAGCTCTAAAACAAAGAGAATAGTTGCAACTTTAATCCTTTCAATAAGCCTTTGTTTCCCATTGACTAAAAACTTCCTAAAGGAAGTAGAGCTGCGAAAATCCAGGAAGGAATTAGATTTGCCAAATTCTGTTCCTACTTGGATCTAGATGCAAAGGCTTTGTTATTCATTGTACAAATGTTTCAGCAAAAAGAGAATGATCAATTACAAAAATACACTTTTGCCAAGGTTGAAATTATTAATAGAAGAGCTTTCCCTATCACAGAAGGCACACTATGAACTTACGTAACCTACAAAATACATAATATATTAATATTTTAGCTGCTCCTGCATATTTTTTTTTCTTCAGTGGCATGTTTTTTTGGTTTTGTTACCGAAGGCAAATTTGGATACTGGCCTGACAATCATACAAGAACCTAGATAAATAAACAAATATGGAAAGGAAAAAATCAAAGGCAACCTCTTAATTAAATTAAGCATGCTTTACAGCATCCAAAATAGGAGAAATCTTCAAAATCCATTTCCATGACAACAAGTAATTGCACACGAAAAAGTGTGCTATTGTGGCAATAAAGCTGAATTCCCTGGAGACTTTTCAGAGACACTACCAATTTGTTTTGTATTTTTTCCCCACATGATCTTTTTATGTCTGTACCACTTCATGCTCTCTAGGTTTTAACTTGCCAAACAAGTAGAGACTAGATAAATATGTTTATCTAGTCATAGATAAATATGTTCTGATTTATTCCATAGGGCAGAAGTTGTTTTAATTCTACCTTCTAAAATAACTTAAAGGTGATTCCTATCTGCTCCCCAACACACTGTGCATATTTGCAACTTCTGATTTCCTGGCCAGTAGTACACTGGAAGATTAAAGAATATTTCAGCCACCATTTTTGTAAGGTGCTGTGTAAGGACAGGTTATGGAAAGTTCTGACTACTTTTCTCTTCTTGTGGTTTCAGTGGAAATGTTGTTTAGCATGTTTAAGTAAAATCAGATGAATATTTTAACAAATGTCAAAGGTTTGGCCAAGCTTAGCTGCACTGCTATGTTGGAAAGGCTTCAGTTTCAGCAGGCATCAGCTGTGGTTTAACATCACAGCCACCTCGGTGGGCTCCGGCTCCAGCATCCTGACACTCAGGCTGGGCCTGAGCTTCAGCCTGAGCAGCAGCAATTGCCTCTGGATTCCTAACGAGACTAATTTATGGCTCTGCTATGGAAACGCCCACATACCATTTGTAACTTGAAACACATATAACTAAATCTTGGAATAGCTTTGGTTTATGACATTACAGGCGCTAATGCCTAAGTTTCAAGGATATATCAGAAATAATTATTCACAACATCTTACACCTTCCTCTATGAATTTCCTTCATATAATAGAGATATGTGGGATACACCTCCAAGATCACTGAAAAGTGTTTTTATAAGATCAAATTGTAACAGGAGAAAGAAGCAAAGCAAAGAGAAAAAAAGGGATTTTCCACATTCCACTTTTCATCACAACAGTTGACAACCCCCTCCCTCCCCTGAAGATGGGAAAGCCAATTTTAATTTAAACTACAAACTGTTGACCAGGCCTCAGCTTGGCTTTGCAATTCACTATATGCCTGAGGGATAAATTATTTAGCATTAGCACATGGTATGTCATGTCTCGTTACTTAAGTGGAGGATGGCCCCCATCCAGCTGCACCCCCGGGGCCCCCCGATTGGCTGTGGGTGATGTCATTTCCATGCGCTAATCCTGGGCCAGGCCCCTGGGGACAGCGCTGGCCGCTCCCCCCCAGCCCCTCCGCCTCGCAGGCGGGCCGGCTCCGGCTCTGCTCGCCCTTCTGTGGCCCAGGTTCGGCGCAGGTACTGCCCCCAGCGCACGGCTGTCAGTGCCAGCGCAGCCCAACAGAAGGTGCGGCAGATGAGCCGCAGCGCCTGCACGTGATGCCCTGTGCTCCTCACAGAGGATTCCTCATCAGTGCAGCGAGATGGAAAACACATTTTTGCTGCAGACCCAAGCTAAGTCGAGAATGTTGAAGGGTTTATTTAACCACATACTAAATTATTCTTAATTTCATTTTTCTCTTTTTCTGTTTTTGATGCATTACAGATTTTTGCTCAACAAAACCTATTTCCACACTGCAAGACAAAGGGACCCTGGACAAATGACCTGAGAGCATGAACTCTGCAAAATGCTTTTTCTGGAAGTTTGGCAATGGAATAATTAGCCACAGTGCCCTTTAAAAGGCCATATTTTGTTTTCAGTTAACGCCCTCATTATATTTAAAGGGTTTTTCCTCCCGAACCACCTTCAGGTTATTTGCCCCAGAGGAAATAGTCATGCTAGTCACCATTGGAAGCCTCCCAGCACAGAAATAAGGGTTACAGGGCTAGTTTCTTTTGATTGAATTTCACAGCAAAGTCGGTGAAATGCCAAGAATTACAGAGCACTCCGTTGTGCAGGTGGTACCGTCTGCTTCGCGGTGAGGCACAAGATTTGCATCTGTCTGTTAGCTCAGGTTCAGGTTGAGCAGTGGTTCTACGTGACAGGTAACAAGAGGCACAACTGACACATCGAAATCCTAGTGTAACTGTAACACTAGCATTTAAGCACAACACACAGTACGCCACCATCAGAACTTCATTTTTTTTGTGGTGAGGAATGAAAACTGACAGTGATTTGCCTTCTCTGTCACTGTATCTTAATTCTTTTCAACAGTGCATGAGAAGAAATGATTTTGTGAAAGCTATGTGGTCTCACGGTGAAGTGATAATTCTCTGAGACAGAGGCAGAGCGGGAACTTTGCAAGGGGATTCCCACGAGATGTTGAACCAGTACAGTACAAAATGCTGCAAAATAAACAACTGTAGGACAGGAAATGAAGAACTCTAATCGATACCACAAAAGGGATTAGTTAGTCAAATGTGAAAATTCAAAACTAGAATTTAAATCAGGACCACTAACTCTTTCTCGCCCTGTACAAAATAAACAATCTATAGATTCGCCAGCTGCATCCAGCTTTGATTTCTGTCATTTCAGAGCTGGCACCTGCAGCCAGCCCTGGCTCAGAACTGTAGCATTGCTTCAAGCAAGCACCCAGCTGGAGGGAAACACCTGCATTTGCACTATTGCTCATCCTCTCAGAACTAGCAGACCTACTTGTAGCTAACTAATAAACAGCTATTTATAAACAGGGTGATTGGGCAAGAGCTCAGAACTGCTACCAGGATAAGCACTGGGAAGCCACATTTGCTGGCCTGATAGAACAAAAGTGCATTTTGATTTGGCTCCACACTCATTAGCTGGCCACCTCGCAGTCCAACGTTTATTCATATGCATATAAATATCTTCAAGGTGGGTGCCAAGAGAATGGTGCCAGACTTTTTGGTGGTGCCCAGCAGCAGGACGAGGAGCACTAGCCATGAACTAAAAAAGAAAGTTTCATCTCTGGACAAGGAAGAACTTTACGTTGAGGGTGGCAGAGCACTGGAACAGCTGCCCAGGGGTGTTGTGGAGACATCCCAAACCCACCTGGACACGTTCCAGGTAACCCTGCATTGGCAGGTGGTTGGACTGAGTGATATCCAGAGATCCCTTTCAACCCAAACAATTCTGTGATTCTCCGTCGTTACCTCTGGCCACAATGTGATGGACTGTAGAGCAGGGCGAGCGAGCACCAAACCCACCCTGCCTCGGCCCTGCCCTGCCCAGCCCAGCCCAGCAGCATTCGCCTCATCATCATCAGCGCGAGGCTGGAAGCACCGACCCTCGCCAGCACGGCGGCGGCTGCCTGAGGGGAAGGCTCTGAGGGGAGCACGGAACCGCTGGCAGGGCGGCCGGGCGGCCCCGCCCTCAGCCCGCCCTGAGGGCACGGCGGGCAGCGCGCGCCGGGGGCAGCTCTCGCGATACGCTCGGCCGGCGCCGGGCGGGGCAGGGGCGGGCGCGGCGCTCTCGCGAGAGCCGGGCGCGCGGAAGCGGCGTGGCGCGTGCGGGGCTGTGCCGTGAGGGGACCGTGAGGGCCGCGCCCGCCGCCGCAGGATGCCGAGCGCCGCCGGCCGCGGGCAGGGCCAGGACCGCCGCCCGGAGAACGAGGACTCTTCGGCGGCTGATGTGGGTCTCCGCAGGGAACGCGGCGGGCGCGCTGTTGAGGCTCCCCGGGGTGGGGGGCTGGGCCCAGGCGGGGTTTGGCCGAGCCCGCGGGCGCAGCTGCCTTTGGCTTTACCCTGCCTGTCCCCCCACTCCCCCTTCGCCGGGCCCAGCCTGTGATTCCCTGAAGAGCTCTGCTCCCCCCAGAAACACGTGGGCTGCTCCTCCCCAGCAGGAGGATTCTGCAGGGGCTCCTGCTGGCCTGGCAGGTGCTTCTGCCTTGTACGTGAAGATCACAGAGCAGTGCTGAAAAGCTGTAGGCCCGTGCTTCTTCAAGAAGAACAAAGTACTAACAACGAGCATCACTTCACTTTGTTATAAAGTAATTTGTGCCTGTTGTTGCATCAGCGATAAGCAATTCGAAGTATTGGTGGCTCCCCTAAAGTTACAAATACGCCACAATTCGTCAAAAGCAGACAAGCAAAGACCCTCCCCAAATCAAGTGTTTAGTAGGAACTTTGGTTCATGTATTGAATAGAATAAAATAAATAAACCAAGGGGTTTTATTTGGAAATTAATGGGAAACCAGAATTGTGATGTTTTGATGAAAATTGCCTTCTTGTAGGCCTTACCTGGCAGATTTTGTTAACAGTCAGGCTCTGTCGGGCTGGGACAATTACATTCAGTGTGCCTGAATATGGGAAGGAAATATTTAATCTATTGACTTATGTAGGACTCAAGTATTTTTTGAGGAGTAGGCTCTTTGTAGAGATAGTCATACAGACTTTCTGTGTGACAAGTAATGATCGTCGTGCATGGCTGCTGTTGCTGGAATTACTTTTTTCATCCAGGGCACAATTGTCTTCTCTCCCTTGCGTATCTCTTATGAGTCCAAAATGCATTTTTTAATATTGCTAATTATTTTGTGTTCCCTCAGTTAACTCTGTGATGGTGTTGCTCAGTTTTTTTGGTGTGTGCTTCTTTGATATGTGTTTCTCACCTCCATTCTAGGATTATGCTAAGGAAAGATATGGAGTATCATCAATGATACAATCCCAAGAGAAACCAGGTCAGTTGAAAAATAAAAAACGTTTTTGCAAGAGAGGGGGTGGGAAAGAAAAAAAAGTTATGTGCCAGATATCTTTAGTACTTCCTTAAGAAATCATTTACCAAACTTTTTCATTCAAATCCCACTGGCATTTCCTCCCTTTATTGGGATACTTTTGGCACTTGTGAGACACTTGCACTGGGAGTGCCACGTCCAGTTTGGGCTCTCCAGTGCAAGGAAGGCATTAACATTTTGGAGCCTGTCCAGTGGAGGGCTACCAGGGGCTGGAGCACAGCATCTGAGGGAGCTGGGCTCCTGGAGATCAGGAAGCTGTGGGATGATCTTACAGTTTAAATCTACTTAATGGGAGGGTGTGGGAAAGATAAGGCCAGGCTTTGAAGGTGTGTGGTAATTGGACTGGAGGTCATGGACACGAGTCAGAACGGGAAGTTGAGATTGGAGGGAAGGAAAAAAAAATTAGTGTGGTTGAATATTGGAACTCAGTTCTGGATTGAGAGGAATCTCAGTTTTTGCCCTTGCCTGGACCATGCCTTAAACAGTTTGTCAGTTTTGTGTCTGTCCATCACTGCAGACTATTTTCAAAATTATTCAATTGTTGTTAGTTATAATGTACTGCGTGCTGGCATGTCAGGTTTTTTCTGAGCTTGGACTAAGTTCTGCTGTGATTTATTACAGCAGTGCTCTCTGTCTGAGTATGATCTTGTGAAGCCTTCAATTTCTCCTGTGTATGGGCACCAAATCCAGTAATATTGGATATTAATATTTATGGGTTTTATCAGTCATGCCACTCTGAATTCAGAAAATCCTGATTTTCTTCTGATGGAGAATTGGGATTCAGGAAAACTTAGCGGCTAGAGAACAATCTCCCAGGCCAATATCCCAGGGAATATTAATCTTTGTATTAAATTCAGTGCATGAAACGGTGATGAGGGAAAGTAACAGACTGGCTTCTTGTAACTTCTTCGTAGTAAAATGTGGAACAGTAACATCACCTGTGGTTAGGTGTTTTTTTTTTCTCCTTAGAGTGATTGTTTTGGTTGATGCCCCTTTAGGAAGGGAAATGCGGAATGTAGGGACGAGAAGCAGTCACAAGAGCACTCATAGGTTGAAAACAACTGAAGGGGAGCTTTATAGCAAGAATGGAATGGGACAAGCAAATCAGCAGAGGCTGCATTAGCAGTGATTGTTGAATAAAATCCATTCTAGCTGCCAGAGAAAGGGAACTGGAGTTGAAATCACATTGGAAGCAGCCCAGCTCTGTGTTTCCTTTCCCGGATTTGCATCCCAGAGCAAACAACTGTGTGAGGGACCTGAGCTGGCAGATTGAGATGGCAGATCAAATCCTGCTTTTGTGGAGAAATGCCAGCTGTCTCATATGCAAAAGAAACACTCAAAAGTACTGGAGAAAAAAGTATGTTGAGAAGGAAAATGGTGAGAGCTACAGGAAATTATGTGAAAAAGGCTAAATGTCATATTTAGTTGTGTTGTCCCCTTGACCTTTCATCCTTGTTTAAAAAAACTTCTCAGTGTATGGACAATGGTGAGTGCGTTTTCCATTTGGCTTAAAATGCAATCTACGGCACTCCTGCTGTTCTGTAATTTTAGAAAGTGGTTATCCAGAACACCAAAATTAGGTAACAATAAAGGACAAAATGTGTATAACAAAAAAGCTGAAGATCAGCCTAGTGCCTGCCTTGAGACTAATGCACTTTTATTTACAGATTCAATAGTTCCTGCCAGGGAGAGCTCTTGCCAAAGGGTTCACAAGAGGGTGAGATATTGTTTGTCATCAGTAGCTCCCCAAAGTGTGCTACTTGCCTTGGGTGTCTTGGAGGAGCTGCTGCCTGGGGCAGGGAGTGGTGGAGAAGCCCAGATAGGCGTGTTCCCATCTATCTGAATTGTATTCATTTTGTTTCTGAAGTCTGTGTGAAGTCTCTGAAGTCTGCCTGCCGTTTCTAAATCCGAGTAGCCCATGGTGGCACGAGGTGTGCAGCCCACACAGCGTCTGGTGAGCAGAGCTGGCACAGCACAGCCCTGGCTGGCAGCTCAGAGGGGGCTGCAGGAGTGGTGCTGTTCTGCTGTTGCTGCTCTGTCCTGGAGCCACTGGCTGGGCAGGGTACTCGCACAGCTCACAGTGATCAGAACAAGTTATTCTTCCTTTCCAAGGAGTAAGCTTACTGTCCTTTTGCCATGCTGATAGATTCTTGTTCCTCTGCAGGCAAATTGAAACTTTTCTCAGGTTCACAGCTTTGTTTCTCCACCTTGCTCTTTTGAGCTCACACCCCCCTGTGCCTTCTTTCTTGGCCCACTTAAGTCTTTCTTCAACTTATGTTGGCTGCCCTGGCTATCTGATGTTCTTGCCTCCTGTCATGTCAGGTCTTTAAGTCCTTCCTGCTAGCTTGAGACTATGGTTGCTAGCAAAACTCCATTTTTGGCCATTCCTTTTTTCTCCCTTCAGACCCATTTTCTCACATCCCCCCCTTGGAAGCTGCTTTCATCTAATACTCCTTTTGGTTTTCAGGATTTTATGTCAAACTTGCCTTCTCTTTTTCAAATTTTTCCAGTACTTTGAAGATGCTGGCGCTACACAGAGACAGCACAAATATTGATCATAGTGTTCTAAATTCCATGATGCAGGAGAAGTTATCTTAGTAAACAAGTTCATGTGACAGGCAGGGAATGGCGTCTGGAGGTGGAAAAGTGTTGTTTTATCCTACACAGCCTTTTGGACTTTTATCCTCTCGTCCTATGTTTAGAAGAGGTTGGAGTTCTGAGAAAAAAAGAAGAGATTGGGCTAGACACTAAGGGGAAAAAGAAATGGATTTGGGAGGTGTCAGAGGAGGGAAGCAAAGTGGCATAGTTGCTACATCCAGCTGGTTGCAGTGGAACACAGTGACAGGAACAGAGGCAATGGGCACAATGAACGTCAGGAGTTTTTTTTTTTTTTTCCCTGTGAGGGTGACCAGGGATTGGTACAGGTTGCCCAGGAAGAGTTTCCCTTCTTGAGAATTCTAAAAAGCCATCAGAACATTATCTTGGACAGCTGGCTCTATGGCATCCTGCTTGTGCATGGCCTGACTTCCAGAGACTCCTCCCAGCCTCAGCCATTCTGTGATCATGCGATGTGCTGTTGGAAGAAAGGGCTTTATGATGTCACCTTGTGGATATTGTTTATTACTCTTTTTATGAAAGGTGAAATAGTTTTTAATAATTAATACCATATAACAATTTTAGTGTTAAATATGTCTTGTTTACCCTTGGTAAAACATGAACTGTTAGGTGTCCAAAAGACTTTAAAAATAGTTATCAAATGCAGATGGTTCATGAAACGCTGAGGATCCATGAAAGGTGTAACACCTCATTCTGTCTTTATGCTTCTGCCTAGAAAATGTTTAAACTTTGTAACAATACAGTTTCAAGTTGACTGAGGTAATTTTAACTGTCTGAATATCAAACTCTTAGAAATACTGAAGGTTGTGGATTGTGATGGTTGAATGTTTCCTATAGTACTACACAGAGCTTGAATATCAGAAATTGCTGGCAAATGCTAACATCTTTATTCCTATTTCTCCCTTCCCCAGATGACCCACACGCATTCACACATCCACACTTTATGAGTATATTTGAGTCAATTTCCTGTCACATTTCTCTGTGCACTTCCATTCTGTTCTGGATTTGAGATGTGTGTGTGAAGAAAGAACTGCATTGCCCTGACATAAGCTAATAAAAGTTTTCAATCCCCTAAAATCCCCAGTGCAGAATAATAGGCTTGCAGGGCAAGCTGTGACTGGTATTCAGAGACAGAAGGAAGGAGTCCAGAGCAGCAGATGGTATTCTGGAGCAGGCAAAAGTTGTTGATTTTTTTTCAAAACTTCAGATAAGTACTGTCAGGAAAAGTCTGCAGTGTAAATTTAATGTTATTTTGAAATGAGGAAACAATCAAGCAAGAAATGCAGCATGCACCCAGCATATTGTTAGGATGTAATGGTTGTATAAAATTTTTGAAGTCCTGATTTATTTAAATATATTATCCTTGAAAACATTTTTTCCATTTTCTATCCAAAATCTGTCCTTTCCAAGCCATGCATTCCTGTTGTTATTTAGCTTTGCAGCTACATTGGATTTGAAGGGTTCTTCTGATCCAGTCTTGCCTCTGACCATGATGGTAGTGCTAGATCAGGTTGTCAATGAGATTCTCCTAAAATGAATGTTATCCATTTTACACAGTAATATTCTCATTGCTCCAAAATGCTGTTGTTTTAATCAAAATAAATATTTTAAAATTTATAATGCACATTTATTTGTGGTTTCTTTCTGTTCTTTATTTTAAATAATAGTTATTTTACAGTTATATTCATCTTACTTTTGTAAGGTAGGTACAGAGAGTAGTCATGTCCCCTCTGAGCCTTTGTTTTGCTGGGTTCAACACGGCAGCTTTGACCCTGCACAGTGCAGCAGGGCACACATCCCTTAGGCAGCAGAAGTTCAGGCTAGTAAGTGCAGGTAGTGCAGTGAAGTCCTATCAAAACCAGTTTAGTCATGCTGGGTTCTGCCATCCGTGAACTACAGTGAGTCTTGCTGTTGGTGAAGTGCTGTTCGACCCTGCCATGTAAGTCAGAGATGAACAATTTAAAGCTACTGCATCAGGTACAAGTCACTAAGAAAGGAAATGGGATTTTTTGTGTTTTCAGTAAGTCAGTTATGCTGTTGATACAAAACCCAATGTTTTTGATTTATTAACGATTTTATCAATAGCAATGATAGTGCATTTGGAGTTTGAAGTGAAAAACTGTTTTAAGATGTGTGTTTTCTGTAATTCAGATCGAGTTTTGGTTCGCATAAAAGACTTGACGTTGGAGAAGGCTGATCAAGAGGTTTGGGTTCGCGGCAGAATTCACACCAGCCGAGCTAAAGGTGAGAGGCCTCCAGGGTTTTTGTTTTTTTATTTCCTCATTTCGTTAGTACAACCTTAATGTTTATTTTGGTTCTGTGACCTGTTGCTTATGTCTTGCATTCAAGAAAACTTTGCCACCTGGTTACTCAGGGTTGCCTCAGTGTTACTTTGACTGGTTCTTTTCTCTTTTTCCACCTCTCTTTTTCCCAGGAGGGAAAAGAAGATTCTGGTTTTAGCTGTGTCAAAATCAATTATTGTAGTTAAAGTGAAATTTTTTTTTTTTACGGTATTGCTAAGTAATCTACAGACAATTGTAAATAATAGTAATTTTTAAATGTCATTATTCTCCTTAAGGTGTTAATTGTTGTGAGATACAACACTTCTAAGCTTCTACAGTAAAACATACTTGTATTATAAATGTATCTGTTGTCAGACAGGTCATATTTCTTTTGCTGCACGTGTATATTTTCACCACACATTTTCTTTGACAGGAAACAAAAATCTGTTAAAATTTCAGAGTTCTTACTTTCGATTACCTGTATCTAATTATATCAATTTGGACTTCAAATAAGGAGCATCATCTTTCTTTAGCAAGACAAAAGAGAAATCCTTTTGTGGATTCTCAGCAGTGTGGGCTGTCACCCTTGGCTGTCTGACAGCCATATTTTTTCCCTGGAATCAGAAGTTCCCTCTGGAGACCAGGTTGCCATATGTAAACTTCAATAGGCTTTGGCCTTTGCAGTTGACATCAGATGCTGACAACTGTTGTGCTGGTTTCAGTTATGTTTGGCAGCTCTGTGGATATAAATAACTTGTCTTTCCAAGAACTGAAAAAAAAAAGCATGAAGAAATTATTTTCACAAATGAAACTTAACAGTAGTCTTAAAATTGGGAATGATGCAAATTAGGGGTGAGAATCCAGTACAGAATATCATCAGATACCAGATTCATTTCTCTTCTCGAGAATTCATTTTCTTAAAACATGTCCCTCTTAATGAGTGTCTCTGCTGCAGTCAGTTAAAATAAGGAACTGCATTAAAATACATACACATGATGCACATTTTAATTTGTATTAGAATCTTTAAACTTAAGGAGTCCTCTGTGATTTCCTCAGTAATTTCATAATGGAAATCTCTCAGTTAATTAAAGAAATTGTCAGCTCTAAAAGATGTGAAAGCCTTGGTCGTTACATCATGAAGTTGTTCAGACAGCAGCCACTCCATCTGATTGAAATGTTACTGTTGTTACTGTCAGTATATAAATTAGAGTATCCTTATGACTTTTTTTTTTTTCAATTATGGAAGAGTTCAGGCTATTAACAGAATTCAGGATATTAGAAGCAGGTATCTGTGCAGACCTGGAAAGCAATGTAAATTCTGTGGTTGTTAATTGCTCTCTGTAATACATTGATATGTGGGATCCTGTATGATGGATACATTTACATCAAACGCAGTAACATCTCTGTTACAGGACAGTATGAACTTGAAAGGAGCTGTTGTAATCCTTCACTTTTGTTTTTGATGAAACAGCAGTGCTTACTTTCAAAACTCTTGTACATAACCTGAAGAATGAAAGCAAAAGGAATTGATCTTTTTCTCATGATCAGCATGAATGGTCTGAATTTATTGATAGTGTCTCTTGTTTCCTCTTGGTCTGACAACACAGAACAATTCTGACATTCTGGGAGTGCTGCTAGGGAATGCCATATGCTTGTTTACTTAAGCTTTGGGGAAAGAATCTTACAAGAAAAGCAAATGTTTAAGTGTAAAAAGTAATATTAGCCTTTCCCACACACAACCGGGCACTATTCCTACCACTGTGGAAAGGAAAGCCTTGCAGGAAACAGGAAAATCTGTCACAAAAATAAGCTTTAGTTTTTCTCCGAAACTTGAATTTGACTCCTAAATAACCAGTGTAGCCTTTATTTAACCCTGTCTGGTTCTGACCAATAAACAAAAAAAAATTAATGGGAACAACTGCAGATTCCAGCTGTCTCCTGTAGCAAGTCACTCATAGAGTCTGATGGAAATTACTGAAGGATGTGTAAAGAATGGGGTGCTGGGAATTTCTGTGGGTTATACTAAAATTAAAGTGCACAGGGCCCTGTGGTTTGTATCATAGATTGAATAAATGTTATTTTTGGCCTTATTTTAAAGCCAGCCTACTGATCAGCCAATCTACTGATCACATTTATCATTGCAAAGCCCTTGGGAATTTGGTCTGGGTTTGGCCAGGCAGCTGGGGCTTGTGCAGAATGTTAGACCTGAAAATAGATTTTGGGTTATTAATCCAAAGGTCTATGAAACATCTGAAAATAAGAATTCCACCAACAGCAATTTAAATATTGGGCCAAATTTTATAATAAACCATGTAAAGTCTTCTCTTTGCTGGCAAATGTATGCAACCATAATTTAATGTATATAACCAACATTTTTTTACTCTTTATACGTGTTACTTCCTTATATCCTTTTCTTTCGTAAGGTCTTGTGTGATTTGGTACTTTCATCCAACACAGATGGTGGATTACTGCTTGGTTGATGTGCTTATTTTTGATGGAATCCCTTTATTTGTTCAGTGACTGAACATTCTATGCATTTTACCATGTCAGATGCTTTTAACCAAATTTCTTTTGAAACTTTTTGTCTTTTAAGCATTCTTGTGGGACATGGTATTTTTTTTTAAATAGGAACTTACAGCAGTTTACTGTTGAAAGTGAGTAAATTTGGTGCTGTGCTTTTTACCTAAGCACCACATAAGTATTTTGAAACACATAGAGAAGATCCCATTGTCCAAATTTTTTCTTACTCAAATGCTTCCTTTTTCGCATCTCTTGATCTGGAAAGGCTTCTAAGCATGAGCTAGATTTGATTACAGATGGTCTTTTTGATACTTTGTTTTGAATGCCTTCAGCTCTCTCAGGAGAAGTTCTCTTCCCTCTTTTAATCTTTGTGGCTGGGATATTTAACCAGTGCTGTGAGTGAGGTCCGTTTGATCACTTATCTTCTGTGTGATTAGAAATGGTTGCCTTCTGCAAAACATCCTCTTCCTTCATGGAAACGGCTACTGTTACTCACGGCAAAGATATTTGAGTCCTTTTATAATGCAGATATTCATCAGACTTCCAGTGTTTGGGATTAAGTACAACCACCAGACTTTTGGATGAGGATCTGAGCAAGCTGGTCTTGGTGAAGATGTCCCTGCTTGTTGCAGGGGATTGGATTGGATGGCCCTTCAAGGTCCCTTCCAACCCAAGCTGTCCTGTGGTAGCAGGTCGTTTCATTATTTCCCTGTCTCATAGTTGAGTTACATCGTAGCTGTCTTCAGCCGTGCATTTTTTTCTTGAACATCCCCTATATCAATGCTGAAACCTTGATCATATTTTGCTAAATTGTTTGTGACTAAAATCATGGAGACAAATACTATCTCCTAGGAAATACTGTATCCAACCACACTGTAAGAAACACTGAGATGTCAAAGATGTGAGATATGACTCCCTTATCTAAAGAAACTCAGCATATCATATTGTACTTTCTTTGTTGACTTGCTGGATCTGAACCACAGCCTGTGTTTTTCCAATTTAAATCTGTTATTTAATGTTTGCCTGCAAGAAATACGTGCATCTGTATCATAATGGATATTGCAGCCTCTGGAACACAGAAATAGTTGTACTCTATTTCTGAAAATACATAATTAATCTTGTTGCATTTTTGTCTTAGGACAAGATAAGTTATTTCCAATAAATATAATTAATATTTAATAATATTTTCTACTAGTTTTGTATGTTTGCTTTTATTTCCATGAGATTGTGTGTCAAGGGTTCTGCATTTATTTTCTGATACTCTTGAATTACTGATACTGATACCAGTGCCTTTATCAGATACTGGTACACCAGTGAAACGTTCGTTGTTAATTTCTCTCTAGCAAGAAGCATTTAAAGTCACCATATTTCCTTAAACTTAAGTTAAGGAATAAATGATTGTAAGAGATGTCAGAAGAAGTATGAAATGATTGTAAATGTCAGCTAAACAGATTAGAAAGATCGTTGACTTGGAAATACCCATTTTAAAAGTCAACACAATGCACTATGTTCTTTGTATATTATTATTAATTCCTATTAACTTCTTTTTCCCTAAGCTATTCATGAATAAATCGCTCTTACAGGAATTTTTAATTGGGTCTTTTAAGTTCTTGTCATTCACTAGAATCAATACTTCTTTTGTTCCCCTTCATTCTGAATGTGTGGTGTATTATAGAATGAACATTGTTAGTTTAGTCCTTGTGGTGCAAAATCAAGCCCATTTCTCTCAGAGCAGCTTTGTAAACACTATAGCTTTGATTTGAGAAGGTGAGAAAAACTTCTTTAAAAATAGTTTAGACTTGAAGTAGTTGTAAGCAAAGAAGCAAGGAAAAGTATGATGTATTTCTTGCAGTTGAAGGAAAATTTGCTTTAAAAGTTATGATTTGTTGTTTTTCTTTTGTCTAAATATTCTTTATCTTGGAAGGCTTACTGTTATTTTTAGAAAATGACCATTCAAATGTTTATAGATGGAAGGTACAATTATTTAATTTATCTCAGTGTTTGTGCGTGTGAGTGCATGCACATCTGAGGAGTTTGAAGCAGCCTTTTGGACGGGGGACAGCGATGAATGAGAGAGAGAGATGCACAGTCTTGAAAGCTCAGTTTATATTTCAGTAGTAAAGAGTTTTTTCTCATTCATACAAAGACCTCGAGTAACTTGTCCTTAATACACCTGTGTTGTTTCTCTTTGTATTCAGGGAAGCAGTGTTTCTTAGTCCTGCGTCAGCAGCAGTTTAATATCCAGGCTCTTGTGGCTGTGGGACAGCATGCAAGCAAGCAGATGGTAAAGTTTGCTGCCAAGTAAGTAAGCAATTATATCCTGTTGTCAGAGTAAACAATGGTGGGAACCAGGACTCCCAGGGGTTGGGACCATTTTCACACATTAACATCAATGCTTCGTTTGTTTTAAAATGTAGTTATTTAAATTGTCAGCTCTCTATTCCGTTGAATACATTATACTGACAAAAGATAAAATAGAGAACAGGCTTGAAATTCATTCTGAACTGCTGAAGCAGCATTCTCTCGCCATAGACAACCTACATTTTCTTCCAAGCTGGCTAACAAAAAGTCTGGCAAGCTGAGCTTAGTGGGACACTTCATTTGGTGTGTGGTGGTGCTGTGTGTCTGCACATGTTCAGCGTTCTTCCTCTACCAGACGTGCAGTGTAGTAATACATTTTATACTGATAACTGATGTGAAGAAGTCCCATATTGCAAGTGGCTTACTGAGTTGAAGAAATTAAAAGTAGCTTCTGTGCACTGGGTTAGTCTTATCTACACCTTATTTTTGGCACTAAAATATTAATTAAAAAAAAATTTGGCGGTGTAATAGTTAGACTTGCCAATTGAAAAAATGTTTGTTGCAGCAATCTGAATTCACTTTTTTTGTTTGTTTTGTTCCTAAAGATAAAAAATTACCTTTCCATTCTGTTTTGCCACAAGATTTTGCTTTCAGGTTGTCCTGTAATAAAAATGCTTGTGTGACTAATGTGTTTTATAGTAGAGCTTTAATCATGTCTATATGCTTGTTCACAAATAGAAATGTGGATCAATTCTGTGCAGTTTATTCGGTGCAGAATATGTTTCGCATGTGGCACTTGAGTTGCTTCTGTGGAGTCCTTGGCACTACTCTCTTGCCTGGGAAGGGAGCCCCCACTAATTAGCTGCAAAAGTGCTACAGCCTTCAACCTTCAATATGTCAGGGAGGGGAAAGATTCATTATAGTAGAGACTTCCAGAAGCCAAGTTAAGAAGACTGGGATAATGCTTCTGCTGATGGGGTTCAAGGCAACAGGAAAACAGAACCAGCAGTGTTTGTTGTTTGGCGGTGCTCAGTGCTGGCAGTGCCAGTGTGAAACATGCTGTTCACAGGTGTTTATGAGCCAAAGTGAAGTGTTCTGTTTCTTCATGAAATGATTTGTTCTCTCCAGCGCTTGGAATCTCTGAAAAGAATTAAGTGTATAATGTACTTGTTCCTTAATTCATCTCCCTCAAAACTCCCAACAGTCTGCCTGTACTCCCTCGAGAAACTTGTGCTACAGAACAGTGGAACAACTCTTAGAGTTGTGATGTGCACTCTTCTGTTCTCCAGTTGTCTCCAATATCTCTCTTTTTCAGTTTTCTTCGTGGTTCTTCCCTCCACAGTTGAATTTCTTACACATCATGATTGGTAGATCTTTGTGGTTAGGAGCTCATGAGAGGGAAGCTGGTCTTTACTCTATTTTTCCATATGCTGACTGCCACTTATAAACCTTCCGTGATGTTTTTTTTTTTTTGTGATTCACTGATCTTTTTTTACTCAATTAGTTTTCTGCCAGATTAGTGATTTAAATTAGGTGATGGAGGTCAAGAGCTAACAAGGAATGGTAAATGGTGGAAGAGGGTATCTGGAAACACTAGAGGGTAAAGCTCTTTTCTCTTCTGGCAGCAGTGAGCTGTTAAATGAGGCAGAACCTCATCCTTAGGTTCTTCCCAAGTCCCTGTCATCTTCCCTCTTGATGAGACAGACTTGAATTCCTCAGAGTAGCCAGAGTGATGTTGTTTGAACTGTGTTTTGACATTTCCTTCTGCTCCTTTTTTGGGATAACATTTGCTAGTCAAATCCTGGTACTTCAGCCTCACTTACTTTGTAGCATTCATGTTTCCCTTATTATTTGTACTTCTGAATCATTACATGCTCATCATCTGAGTGTTCTCTGAGTGGTGTAACTCTGTTACAGCCTTCTGGATTTTCTTTTGGGGGTTTGCTTTTGGTTTTTTAAACACCATCAGTGCAGTCATCTTCTCAGGATTCCTTTCCACCAACAAACCTATTTTATTAATATCCTGCCATGCTCTCACTTTTTCCAGTGTTTCATCTCCTACAGTTCTGTCTGCTGTTGGCACTGCAGCTGCCTCTTGTCCTTCAGAGGCTGCTGCTGTTCCCTGCTGGTGAGTGCACGTGGGGTCACTGTGTCAGCAGCACCTGAAGCAGAGATTCAGTACGTGCCTGTCCTCAGTCACTTCCCTACTGCCTTTCACCTGCTCTGGAGTGATCCCATTATTTCTAGTAGATGAGGCTGGGCTTAGATGTCTAAAAATAGCTATCCTGTTTCCTTGCCTTTCTCAGTGTCTTTTTTTGTCATCTCATTTCCTACACGTTAAATGAGGAAATACACATTTATTGACAAAAATATTTAATTCAAGTATCTTAAATTTCAATTAAATTTTTAAATGTTTTCACTGTATATTTATAGTATATAAACTATATTTCCCATATGCTGTTTTACATACTTTCATACTGCGTCCACAACTTTGTTTAAAATAGTTTGTAATATTCTGGATCTTGAATTTTTAATTTTAGTTGATTAAATAATGAGCATTTTTTTGTACAAATTTTCATAAATTATAAACAAACCAGTTCCTCTTTCAGATATTGGCACATGGAAACCAAGAACTTTCATAACGTTCTGTGGTCAGCAGCATTCATACAGTAATTACCAAAATTATCATTAGAATGTGAGTTTTTTGTGAAAGATACTTTATAGTGGTTCAACTCAGGTTTACAAAGAAATTTCTGTGAGTTTAACCATGAAATGTTTCAAGTTGAACTCCCAAAACAAACATAGCACAGAGCCAGTTGAGATACTGGATTGGCAGCTGTGGAATTGTTCTTCTCTCTTTTATCAGAAAAAAACAACTCAGCCCGGTCCTGCAAGGGATGCTGCATAAGAGAAACAGTTAATTGTCTCTTTTAGACAGCAGAGATGCCAGTTAGTAATTTATCTTAGTAATTCATCAACCTCCATTTTTCCATCAAGCATGGGGTGTGGCTGGTTTTGGTTTTCTTTCTCCTTTTCTGTCTCAGCATTGAGCCTTTCCTGCCACCCCTCTGCCAGAGCCATGTGAGCTGATAGAGCAGTTGGGAGAGGTGGTTAACAGATTCTAATCTAGCTGCTCAAAAAATTTGCCTTTGCACAGGAAGTAACTTGATGGCTCTTTGTAGTAGACTAGAGAGTAAAAATGCAGGGAAAATATTAAAATGGAGAGGGGGAAAGTTATTAACTTGTATGAAAATGATTCACAGTGTAGAAAAATACATGTAAGTTCTTTAGCTAGATGAATTGGTAATGCCAGGAAGACTGCTGGATAGTGCAGAATGTTTTCTTTATCCATTTCTGTTTAATTTTTATATCAGAAGACTGGAAGAAAATGTCAAATTGCAGCTAAGTTTGCTGGAGACACAGAAATTGGACTGGCAAGTAGGCACTCAGCAGTGTGTAGTAACCAGGATTCATTTAGAATAATCAATTCTCTTCAGTGTGAATTTGTATCTTTGTGATTGCTTGGTCAGATTTTGTGGGTGTTCAGGATTAATAAATGGAAAGGTGCAGAGAGAAATGTGAGATTGTGATAGATAACTGACTTGACAGGAGCCCATGCAGTTCTTTGACTTCTAGAAAATAGCAGTAATGTAATATAGGCAATTCTGGAATATTTTGTCCACTTTTGTTGTCTTTGTAGCTGAATACATGTTAGATTGGAAAAGGTTGATGGTGAAGTTGCAAGGAGAAATGATTATGGTCAGGCAAATCTGCCTTCTGTGGGACTAAAGAAAACTCTGTTCTGTCCTGGAGAAATGAGTGAGTGATTTAAATCCCAGTCTGGTGCAAGGTTTCCTGCCAGTGGGGGGTTCTTTACATTGCAGATACAAAGGTATGACAGGATGCCATGAACAGAGGATGAAATTAGGGGGATTTAGAAAGGAAATAAAGTGTAGGTTTTTAGTGAAAATTACTAAAAAATCATTGTGGATTTTGTTACTTAAAATCTTTAAAAGCAGATTGGCTTCTTTTTCCCCAAAAGATATGCAGGTTCAACCAAGTGTTAGAATGTTGGTAGAGAAAACCAATCATTACATTTTTAGAATGAAGGGAGTAAGAACAGGTGTTTACCTGGCCTTTTTGTATACAAGGTCAGATAATTTCCTTTCAGGGAGTGTCATGCACACTTGCTATATTTGTGCAGACAGGATTACAATTGCTCTTGTTGAATACAAAATGTTTATACTCTTAACTACTCACAAAATGCCCTCCTTTTTTGAAAGTAAATCAGTGCCTTCACTTTCACTGGCATTCGGGTAAATGATCTCTGATTTTTATGTATTAAGAAAATTATTTAATGTTTTCAATTTAATAATGTATTAATATAATTTGTGCATCTGCTTACAGAAAGGTGTTGAAGAAAAAAACAACAAAATGCCAGAATAAGTATAGATGGTATAGAAGAAGTAGACATTTCTATTTAAAATCTGTAAATAACCAAGTTTCTTCCTATTCTTTGGGCTTTTGACCAAGAAAATGTTGATTGTCATTCACTTTGGGAGGCCAGCATAGGGTTCAGCTTGCAACATGAAGCTGTTGATGAAAGATGTTGTTATAAAGACTGCAAGAATGCAATCCTGTGGTTAAAAGAGAAAGTCTTGGCTAATAGACATGCAGCTAATTAAGAGGGACATAAGGCATCTAGTGGACACTTTAGAAATTATAATCTTGATTTTTTTTTTTTGAACATTACAAAATACAAAATAATTTCCTATACAGAGAATAATTTTTGTTGGACTTCATGAGTCTGTATACTTAAATAGTTTCTTTTTGGATTAAACAATGTAAAGATGTCATCTGTCTTTTCTTAATGCCTTATGCAGCCTACTTTAGTTTCTAGTCCCTGGTAATGTTAATTACAGATATAAATGTTGTTGTCCTTAATGGAAATGGTGGTACTTTGGCATATTTTTCTGCTACTTGTTCACTTTTGTTGGTGTTGGGGGGTTTTTTGTTACGCAGGGGAATTTTATCAAAAATCACCTAGAAGACTTATTCCTGCTGCTGTGGAGAATGCGTTGCTGTAGTTACTGGCATTTTTTTTAAACATCTTGTTCCTTGTTGTAACTTGAACTGAAAGTGCCATTTCAGTAACATCCTTGAAATGACCTGTTGGGATCAAAGCAGCACCTTCCAGGTTTCTGTAGTTTATGTTTGATGCAGTGTTACGGACTTCAGACACTTCCAGCTCTAGGTCTTGCTGAACAGGGTTCAAACAGAACTCAAAACACAATCCATACTGGATTAAATGTGGAGTTTAAATGAGGAAAAGCACATTTTTAAATTATCAAATGAAAGTTTAGAGGAAGTGATGGGTGTTTATAAATACAAAGATGGTCACATGCAGTAGGACCCTTCCTAGTGCTTTTGTGTGCCTAGGCAATTACTTGAATATTTGGTTACCGGGACCTACACAGTTAGGAACTCAGTTGAAATACATCTGAAATTTGTGGCAAATGTAATGACTAAGGAATGCTACAGTTTAAAATATGCTCCAGATCAAGAAACATGTTTTAATTGCAACTCCAATGTAGAAATGGAGAGAAAGCTCAATTTATCCTAAATGCAAAGTTTTAAAGTTATGCAAGTTTGCAAAGCCACATTGCAGTTACAGTGATGTAAAAGTCCGCTTCTTCCTCTATTTTTAACCTGATACCATTTTGCATGTCTTGAATTCCTTGCATGTTCTGATCAGAGCTCTAACAGACTTCACTAACAGTTCTCATCCATGGGATCACCAATCTAGTTATGAATCCTTACAGCACATTTATATGTAACTATTTTTTTCACAGCACAGAGAATTTCCTTCAGTAAGTTTAAAACATTATTTGCTGTTATTAGTGAGAAGGCTTTTATTCAGCAGATTAGAAACTGATATTTTCAGGGTGCTATTCATGTCCTTAGTGATGTTTTCTGGACATTTGCCAAAATGTTAACATGGAAAAGGAAGCAGGAAAAATAGAAGACCTTTTAGGGGAAAAAAGTTCATAAGAGTAAAACTTTAAATCTTTTAAGCATTCACACATTTGAAAAGCAAAGGGAATTTATAGTTACACTTAATACTGGTTTAGCATCATATATTCTCACAGATGATCATGCTCTCTTCCATCCAGAGCGCTGTATTGGTTCCACAGTCTGTATGAGGAGTTTCAAACAGAATCATTTATAATACAAAGTACTTGGAAGCATTTGGTGTCATTTCAATTATCCTTTCTCATATTTGTTGCCTCTGCTAAACTAATGGAAATAGAGGCTCACCCATAACTAAATGGATTCTTATTTAAAGCCTGCTCTCAGCCTCTGCTTTGTACAAATTTAGTTGTGATTTGAACAACTGTAGCTCTTCTAAAGTGTAAATGTACCAGAAGAACACGCTGTTCATGAGTTTAATGCAGTACATGGAATTAGCTAATGGTTAAGCAAGTCAAGCATATGAAGCACCCTTGTCTGTATTAACTTTAGAGCAGCTAATAAGGTCTATCACCTGAAAGTATTACCATTAAAAGTGTAATCAGCTAAAATACTAAAATTTGGCTTTTTATTTTTTAGTTAATTGGAATTTACTTACAGTGCTGCTGTTAGGTTTTGAGAATTTGATGCTTGAATTTTCCACTGTTACTTCAATATCATCAGATTTTTCAAAATTTTTATTCAAAATAAAAAAAGTGCTGGCATTGCAAAGTTGAGGGTTGTTAATGGCTCTTTGCTTTGCTGCTTTTAGCAGTGGCCAGCTTGTCTGATGACATCCTCACTCACTTCTTTCTGTTTGCAGTTAAATTGTGGGCCTGATGCTTTCCTGCTGTCTGAGGGCTTAGGCGGTCAAATGATGTATGTAAGGTGCTTTTCAGCTTTCTCAGGAAGGACTCACAAGTGAAAGATTAATTGTAACATTAGTTTTCCTAAAAAGGAAAGTGATATTTTTAGATATTTGGCCTCCTGTAAGCTAACAGAGAGATAGAGTGAAAATATATTCCAGTGAGGGTGAGATTATCTGTGGAAAAGTGCTGGTTTAAACTCCAGTACCTTAAATGCATAAGTAAAAACTTCTCATACAAATTCTTTTCTCACCTCTGACTCTTGAGGCTTTTGTTATTGTTTGCTTATAATATACATACTTTATATCATATCTTTGGAAGACTTTCAGGAATGTGTGTGGTGTTCTAATGTACTATTAGTGACTGTTAGCGGGGAGCAGTTAGGATGTCCCCTGTCACAGAGAAATGACTTTGGAGCATCTTGCATCTTTCAGTAACAAGTCATGTAGTTTAAACAAGTTGAACTAGTTTTGATTTTCCCCCTCAGTCCTAGGACTTCCCTTCAGTGTGTTGTTCTGCTGGTGAAGACATATCTTGCAGATAATTGCATCAGCTGGCACATGGAAGAGTGTCTGTGGCCTAGAAAAAGAGCTCTGCCACTTGTCAGTTTGTGTATAAACACCACACAGAGAGTGGGTGAGCGCTGAGCTCTATCATAATTCTTTCCCTCTCAAGTCTTCCATCCCAGTTTAAATTCATTGTGGCTGGGGATATTTCAGCAAGCTCCTTTATTAATCAGTTATTAGATACAAAAGTAATTTCAGATGCTTGACTCTGTTCTGTTGTTCAGCAGTCCATACAGTGCGTGAATGGTGCTCAGTGCTGAGGCTGCTGCAGTGTGCAGTGGAACCTACTGAGCCTCCTGTCCTCTTTTATTGCCAGCATCACCAAAGAGAGCATTGTGGACATCGAAGGCGTTGTGAGGAAAGCGTATCAGAAAATCGGAGGTTGTACTCAGCAAGACGTCGAGCTTCATGTTCAAAGGGTAAATTTTTGAGCAAATGGAGCACTGGTTAATTGTTTGATAGATTATCTGTTGGGACTGTCTGTCTGCCTACATACATAAACTTTGTCAGTAAGGAATCCCATGTCAGAGAAATAAACTGCTTTAAACTACAAACTTCAGTGTTTTATATATAAAAATGAAACACTTCTGGTTTTAAGATACTTGGAGTTTATATTTCTCTGTTTTTATCTGCCATTTGAATTACAGTATTAAGTAAAATAAAGAATCTCTCTAGAACAATTTGGCTAGAAAAGTTTGTAATTCTCATTTTTGATTCTTAACTGCAGTAGATTCTGGAATAAAAAGTCTGTTTCTTTTTAAGTGCAAGTCAGGAGTTTCTTCTTTATCAGAGTTACAATCTTCCCCTCAGTACAATGGATTTCAATACATAATTCTCACAGAAATAAACTCTCAGTGGCTTAACAGTATGGAAACTTTTGAAATCTAAAGTTCCTGGAGTTTATGCTGTAGGGGTGGAGGAAGTGTAACTTTATAATTTGTTTAAATAGAAAGCATATTTAAACCTTTATGTAATATCCTTTTCTTCTAAAGGTTTTTAACTAAACTGTATGCCTACAATACAGCTGAAACCCAGTCGCCTCAGGACTAGAGCACAATGGCTATTATAGCAGTGAGGTAAATCTTAGCTAACAGCATTGGGAGAAATCTGCAGATTTTGAAGAAACATGTTTTAATATGTGTGCAGATTATCCTATGCTTGATTTTTCTGAAAGAACATCAAATTCACTCCTCCTCTAGGAGTAATACTAGACCATAAAGCACAGCAAGGTGGTTCTCATTCTCTGATTGTATTTTAGTTATCTCATAAATTTTTGTATCTGAGATAGCTCCTTCAGCTGTGTTCAGATGATAAGTAAATCATACATTAACAAGGAGAAGAACGGGATGATCTTGCTGGAATCAGAAACTCAAACTCAGTGAAATCTGGTATATTCAGAGGTGGCATTCATGCCAAAAGGCTTGTCCCTCAGGCTGTATGAACTTGCTCAATTTGGTGCTTCCCAGAGGAAAAAAAGAAGATACTTCAAATCTTTCAAAGGGAAAGCAAGAAGTAAGCACTTCAGTACTGTCATGAGAATGCACAATGTATCTCAAATACTGGAATAAAATCACAGCTTTAGAGCCAGTAGCCTATGCAAACACTGTTTCAAGTCTCTGCTAGAAATATCCTTTTGTAAATCACACCTCCTTTTGAGCAGAGCCTCATGCTATTTCTGTTCTCTCTCAATTTCAGATCTATGTGATCAGTTCAGCTGAACCCCGGCTGCCCTTACAGCTGGATGATGCTGTTCGACCAGAAGTGGAAGGAGAGGAGGTGAAAACTTTGCATCCTCAAATGCTGTTTATTGTCTTTGTAGCTGAACAAAAGCACGAAAGCCAAGCAACTTCCTTAATGTGGTGATTCTGGGGGTTTGTTAGGTTTGCATTTTACTTCCTTTGTGCTATCCAGAACTGTGTTCAACATCTCTATAGCTTTGATGTCTGCTGAACTGCAGTAGAAGGTCAAAACCAGAGGGTTCCCAGTCTTGTGTGTGTCTGATGCATCCTCATAGTTGGTTCTGCCTGTGACCTGTGGGAGAAGTTACGCCTTGAACTTTTCTATGCTGCCAGTTTGCTCTCTGTCCTTTCTAGAATGATCTAGACATTCAGCTGAACATAGAAATAACCCTTTGCTTTTAGCCAGAGGGTGTTTTGTTTTTCTCCATTGATTCTGGTTTTTTGAGGTTTTGATTGTGTTTGTTTTTTTGATGTATGTGTATTCAGTATGTGCTTTTGTGCAACTGTTTAGGATGGAAGAGCTACTGTAAATCAAGATACAAGGCTGGACAACAGAATCATTGATCTAAGGGTAAGGAACATGCACTGCAGCAGGCTTGCATGCACATGTTTATTCTTCATATTTCCAATCCAGAAAGCAATAAAAGTCATGGATTTGATGGAATTGTATTGTTGGCCAGAAGAAAAACAAACAGTGTGTTTTTGTGGTGTTGTAAAAACACAGGATTTTTGAATCCTAAATGTTCACCTTTATTGACATTAATTAAAGAACATATATTGGTAGTTCAAAGGCAAACATTGATGGTTTGACATACGGCTGCGTACATCTGGGCTTTTTAGCTGCAAGAGTCAAAGGCGACTGAATAGGCACAATTTAGAGACAACATTTTTTTCTCAGACGTAGTTTTTGTTATCCTAAACCTGTAAAGAGCTTGGTTTTGAAGTAGAAGATGGAAGTTCTGAGTTTTAACAGGCAGATGAGGTGCTGTAATCCATGCCTTGCCAGGGAAATTATACCAGGCCATGATACCAATCTCATTCTCTCTGTTGTTTCCACAGCATTCATGTATTTTCCTTTCTTTTCGTGAAATACCTTTCTTTATCCAGGTCATAGAGACTCAACCTGTGAATTCATAGACCTCCCAAATATTTACCATTTCTAATCAGTAACAAAATAGTCTCTACTAAATTACTTACAGAACTTTGATTCTTTTTTAATGAAGCAGCAGCTAACATTTAAGTGTGTAACTAACTGACTTGAGGCATCTTGGCCTTTTCCTAGGCTTTTTGGCCATTTTAGGCTCTCCACAATAAAATTTTAATCAACAGTGAATGAAGACTATGCATAGCTCATTTTATTTTTGATGCCTAGTACTGCCTCCACAGTTCTTGATAATGGCAGTTTCTCAGTAAATCAGTCTTTGCACCTGAGAAATGAAAACAAAAAAGTAATTTATTGGAAGATTTGGAAAAGTTCTGACAATTTTCTGAGACTTATAGCTTTTCAACATCTGATTTCCTTATTTCAGCAACTAAAACTACTTGTGTCAATTGTTTTACTTGTACCAAAGTTAACTGCCTTTAACTTGACGTTATTTACAATACTGAGTAACTTCAGTCTGTGGTATTTGTCAGGGTACTCAGTATCTCATCATATTGGTCTCTTAATCTGTCTTAAATTAAGCCTTTAATAAAAAGAATTCTATACTAATGATTGAAAGTGAAAATCGTTTGAAGGATCATCAGCTTATGGTAGTGCTAAGACAGTGTACTGAAGTGAAGGGGAGAAATCTGGGATGCCTGAACTGCAGGCTTTGCTTGAATATCTGGTGATGAAATAACCAACAGCACTCCAGAGAAACCTAAGAAAATCCATTATATTGAAAAAACACCTGTATAATAAACTGAAAGGAGCCATGAGGCCCAAAGAGAACAGAAAAATTATACAAAGGGAAATAGCATTTAAAAGTACTGGGTGAAAATGACTTGGAGGTATCCTTGGCTGTAATACAGTTGAGGGCATCTGCAGAGCAAAGCCTAAGAAGGTAAATAGTAATGGAGAAAGGAGGAAGACTCATGCCAGAAAGAACACAATAGATGGAATGGAAAGGGCTGGACTAAAGTTCTAGCCCTGTACACATCCAGTAGTTCAGCATGACTATCCCAATACTGTCCCAGTCTGAAATATCTTGGTCAGTACAGCAGTAGGGCATTAGTTGTCAGTATTCTGCCTGGAGGGTGCAACTGCTGACCTAAGTGGATGTTGCTGTAACCTCTTCTGTGTCCCAACCACTGTTGGGACACCTTTTCTTCAGCAATGTCTGGCACCTTGTTTTGAGCTCTGAACCTTAATTCTGTGTTAAGAAGCTGTTTTTCTCCATAGCTCCAGCAGCTACTGCAGTGTGGGGCTAAGCACCTGCTTCATGCTGAACAGGAATTCAGGTTAGCTTTTCACAGAATTGGTGGCAGGGTGAAATGTCAGCTCTCAGTGCTGCAGTGTCTGTGTCTCATGCTCTGCATACACCTGTGGCTGGGTGTGATCTGGCCACAGCTTGCCCATGGTTAGGCTTGAGTATCTGTCTTGCCTTCCTCCTCTGCACAGAAGAAGTTTCCATCTCAGACTGTATCACATTTCTGTGTGTCTTTTCTGTTGCACCTTTCATTATGTGTTTTAGAGCAAAAGCAGATTCTAAATAAGGTATTTTAATCTTTTTTTTAAAGAGAATGCCAAACAAGCAGGAAAGATATTGAATGAAGAAAGGGGAAATTTCAGTGAGAACACGTGCATTTATATTTATATATGTGCATCCTAAGCACTGTGTGTAGTGGAATCACAAGAGTAGGAATACCAAGAAACCCAGAAAGTAGTAATTGATTTTCAGTGATTTGGTTCCATAGATTGGAGCTACTGGAGTACAAATGGGGCTTCAAAGAGCCTTTAGTGTTTCAAATGCACTGCATAAGTAGGCATGTCCTAAGGAGGATTTGCAAACATGATGTGTTATCTGAAACCATTGTTCCCACAGCTGTTCTTTCTAGGAAAACTATATCGTGGGCAACAGGGAAAGATTTTAACAGAATAGTTCTAATGGAGATGCTGTGATGGCCTGTTCCTACAAGTGTGGGAGGAAGTCCAGCCACAGCTAAATGTATCATCTAGTTCTGGTTTCCTCAGTGCCCCAGTTTTTTAAGGAAGACAGAAGTCACTGAACATCAAAAATAGGGATGCTGTTATTTTGAGAATGATTTACCAAACTAAATGCATAGATCTTGGTTAGGCTCAGACTAAAAAAAATCGTTTGTATGCAACTAAAATAATTCTTGTCCATTTAAACACAGTATTTAAATCAGTGAAGTAATTAGCTAATTTTAAATAGTGATTAACAAAGGAGTTAACTTGCTAGGGCCATGTCATGATGAAGTGGAGCTGGGAAACTCAGTTATTACATGAATGAAAAAACCTGGATTTCCGAAGATAGCATCGCTCCATCCAGCTATGATGTATACCAAGGAAGGTTTGATTATCATGCAATCCAGCTATGATGTATACCAAGGAAGGTTTGATTATCATGCAATACAAGGAGTGTAATTAATAATAAGAAAATTACATTAATGGAGATGAAAGATGCAAAGTATGTGGTGAAGATTGCAAGACTTCCACTCTTGTGTACATGTGGAAACAGACTGAGTGTTGCAGTGGATCATTACCAATCTTGCATTTTGTTTGCTGACAAAGATCTCTCAAAAGTGTCTCATAGTTTAGTTTTTTTAAGGTTGGGGGTGTGAAGTACTTAAATGCCAAGATGCCAGGCTACTGCTGTAGTTGTTACTATGAGGTATGGAGAGAAAATTTGGATTATTTAGGGCTAAGGCGCTTTGAAAATCATTTCCAAAGAATGACTGCTGGAGAAGAATGAACCTGTTCCTGGTGGGTTAACTCATAAAATACAGATACACCTTTGGAGTAGAAAAGTTGGGGTTTTAGAGAAAAGAGAGCTGGTAAGAAGAAAGAAAAGTCCTTGTATGGACTAGATTTTCTTTCACATAACCACAAGTTACTGTGAGGAAACCACTGTTGACCCAAGTATCTATTTTTCACAATAGCTTAATGAAAGTTAAACCACTTGATCATAGGGATGTTTGATTTACCATTCACTTACCACAACAGTTAAAAAGGGCAAAGTAGAGAGACCACTGACTGTGTTTTTAAATTTTCACTTTTCTGCTGTTCTTAAGTTTTGCTGAAGTATTCGGTGGTGTGTAGACTTCCCATGTCTGTACAAAGACCTGCAGAAGTCATGAAGTTCTGTGGTACATGAAAAGTAATGAAGAAAAGACCAGTGAAAGAAACACTAATTCTTGGGTTTTACTTCTCAGTTTGAAAAAGTCTGAAGAAAGAAACAATTCAGATTCACCCAGGTTTATGGTGGACCTGACTGATGTCCTTGCTCTGGTTTATTTTTTGTGTTCAGCAGGACTTTTATCTCAATGGTATCTGTCCAAATGTGACTTGAATTATATGCCTTTTTGCAGTCCTGTTGCTACAGTTGTGTCTGCTATTGCCCAGCTCATTGAGACCAAAGCAAAGCATTTGTAGGGGCAGTATTACCCTGTTTATGTTGCTCAGGGTAGAGCATTAACATTAAACTGCGTCTTTAGTAGTTTATGGATGTCAGACTGTGTTCAGTGATAATCCAGCTGTACACTGATCTTAATGCACTTTCTTTCCAAATGCTCGATTACTTCAAGCTTGATTTCAGTGTGTTGGATTCAATTTCCTCATTGCAAAAGCTGTGTTTTTCCTGACTGAATCCAAGCTGTAATGGAAAAGCAAATGTACAGTTCATTTTCTTGTGGGCAGTGATTTGGCAGAGTGTACATACACAGTCCCCGTTGACTACATACTCCTTGTTCATATATTCTTGTACTATAAGTAATACTGAAATTTGAATAAAAGTTGACTTCAGTCACATTGGGGTTAAAAAAATTGTTATTTAAGATAAATTCTGTTTCCTAGCAAAACCTTCGCATGTCCTAGGTATAGTGGAGGGATTGCAAAATTAGTTACATTATTTAAAAGACTGTATATTACTTAAAAGCATATAGATTCCATGATTTAGCCAACTATGTATTTGTGGTTGTTCCTGGTGGAAGATAGGTAGCTACAGCAGGCAAACAGAAAAGCAAAAATGAGGGGAGAGCAGAACAAATTCTGCAGCTGATGTGAGAGTAAAAAGAAAGTTCACAACTTCTCATGTCTGAGAGTCGGTCTCACCTCTCTGAGGTACGATCGTGTTGGTGTGAACTGCTCTCAATTCCACTGAAATACATTTGGCAGCACACGTGGCTGTTGTTCTGACACTGCAGCTTGTGCCAAATGAAAAAAGTGGTAATTGTTTTATAAGCTTACAGGGCTCAGTTTTATCATTAATGTCTTCCTTCATGGCATCTGAGTAATAAACACACAGGTGAAATTTAAGTGAGGGTATAACTGAAACTCATACTTCAGCATTGTTACCTATATGTTTCTTCTGCTGTCTGTAACAAAGGTGATTATTGAAAATAATCAGGTTTTCTGTACAATTAACTTTGCAGACCGAGTGACAACATTAACATTGTTAACTGCAACAGCATTTAATTATCATAAATTTGTTTCTGTTTCTGATTAATTCTTGAAGCAATATTGACTATCTTTGCCATAGTCTCAGATAAGATAGTTTGTCACTATGTATGTGGAAGGGTTCCTATTGGAGTAAACACTACCCAAGAAGAATGCCATGGCAAAATCTTATTTTAAGGCAAAGGTAGAAATCAATTAATTTTGATAGCTGTCTCTGTCTTTAGTTTGCTGTATTGTACCTAAGTGTGGAAGCTCAAATTGAGACTTACTTACCATTGTACAAACATTGCTATATATACACCAGCATCTCAGTTACTGAATTATTTTCTTCAAATGAATTTGTTCTGTTTGTTTTCTGAACATCACACCAGTGCAAAGAATGTTATTAAATCTGAAAAGTTTTTTCTCCATTTTTAAAATACTTAGAAATTGTAGTGGCACATAAAACTTTTGAGGTCCTTAGTTTGACTCAGCTGCAAATTGTCAGATGCAGTTCTTTAGGAGCTTATCTCAGATGTCTTGTGGGTCTGTTTAATTCTTACAAGGAGGCTGCAGTATCACAAATTCCCAACAGTTATCCATGTTGGTAGTCTCTGAATGAATGGACACTGAAACTCAGCCACCTTTGGTGAAAGAAGAGTGGTCTTGTCAGATCTAATTTGAGGTATTGAGAATTGCTGATTGTTTTTAGTCTGCAGTTAAATAAAAGCTTCAGTGTCCCGTTCTGTGAGTTTGGCTGCTTTCATAAATGCTGTTTCTAAGCCTAACTTACCATTATAGATGGCTTAGGAAGACAGAATCCTTGTCCAGCATCCTCACAAAGGACAGGAGGAGTTACTGCCTGACCAACCTTTGATACTGGAGAGATGTGTTGGGTATTGGCTGGCTGTGTTTCTGTGCACAGGTGTATGTCAGACCCTGTAACTGCTTTCAGACTGGGTTTAGCAACCAGTTTTCTTTTTTTCCTGGGGCTGTTTGACTTACTACTGCATTCCCACCTGCTCTGGCATGAAACTGCTGTTGGTTCACACCAAGAGTAGAGGAGGCATTGTTTCTATGCTGGTTTTTGTTAATGTTACACATCTTCTCACTTAGCAATTTTAGACATGTCTAGTACATCAAAAACTTTATTGGGAAACTCAAATGTGACTTAAAGTTGTCAGCTCTTTTACCTTTCAAGTAGGAGGTGGTTAAGAAGAAAAAATCCCTTTGAATCATCCTGGTACTTGGATGTTACACTGCCAAATTATGCCCATAACTCAGGTGAAGTCTTACCATATGTCTTGTTCTGAGAGACCAGTGTGAAAAAGGTGAAAAACTTTTAGGGTACTTATGTAACTGTTGCTCAAAACCTCATTTCCTTCATTTTGAACATTTGAGTAGTGTCTGTGGTCTATCAGACATGTGGTTTATCAGACAGTGAGAGCTGCTATTATTTACTAGTCTCAACCACTTACCGCCTGAACTAGTTCATTGGTCAGCTAAAACAGCAAATACCTCCCAACAGCTCCAGATCTGCAGTATTACTGCAGTTTTCTCTTTGGGTCTGTTGGTAAAAGGATGTCTTTATGTTGCAGAGATGATGGCTGTAGCTTTATTTCAGCATTTCTACTGTCTGTCTGTCTAAATTTGGCTGCTTATATAATTTGTTTTGGTTGGGGGTTTTTTGTTTTGTGGTTTGCTACAGGAGTCATGTGAAAAAGCCCACAAGGCCTTTCTTACCCTTACTGAAGAGCTGGGTGCTGTTCAGAAAGAGAAGTAAACAGTGTTGTGACGCAGGTTGTCGTAAAGAACCGTTTTCTTGCTCGTTTGCAGGAACTCGTTGGTCTTTTTGTACCCTTTTAGGTTGCTCACTGTCACCTTTGAGATGCTGAAAGCACAAAATCAGATATGACTTCAGTGCTGACACCTTGCAGTCTTTGCAACAGTAACTAAGGTGGTTGTTTTATTCTGTATGCCAAAAGTGTTCCAGGAATGTTTAGTGCAGGTATTTGCTATCCAGATGTGCAGCTCAGTTGTGTCGTGTGCATAAACAAAAAAAAAAATTATCAATTCAGTTAAATATACTTCTGTTTTCAGCTAAATTTACTTTTTAAGTAAGGTGAAAAAAAGTTGCAGTTCATATCAGCAGGTGTTATCTGGGCTTAGATGTTGGAAGTGTAGACCTTGGGTTTTGAATGTTTTTGTGTCAGTGTTGTACATGGCTAACATGTGGCTGTGTTTTTACATGAAAAACCTTGTATTTGGTAGCCTTTAACAGACAGACATTTCTACCTTATGTAAGTTATTAATGGCTTTGCTTTTGTCATGCACTGTGTTCTGCAGCTGTTCTAGTTCAGTGTGCTGAAAGCTTTTTAATAGATTTAGTACTTTTATTCAATTTCTTACTGTAAAACCTTTATTTGCAGAAGCACATCTCATAAATCAGAGGGGTTTTTTAAATGTGGAATTGACCATAGTGCCTCATTTATAACTGAATATGCTATTAATTGAAATTAATAATTTCTCTGGCTTCCTTTCCTGTTTCCTTCTGTGTAACAGACAATTATGGATTCACACTTTTCACTGTTTAGTAGCTACAATAATCAGGTATTCCTGAGGGAAGAAATTCATCCTTCCAGCTGTCCAGAAGAAGTAATAGAGTCAGGACAAACTAACATAGGATTCATTATTTTATCTTCTTCTTGTAGACCTCCACTAGTCAGGCAATCTTCTGCCTTCAGTCTGGTATTTGTCAGCTTTTCCGAGAAACTCTTATTCGCAAGGGATTTGTGGAAATTCAGACTCCCAAAATCATTTCAGGTATTGTATATGTGATCCAGCAGCTACAGGTGTGCTTCTTTTGTAGTTGCTCAGTGTACCTATCTGACAAAAATTTTTTTATTTAAAAAACATACATTTTCTTTCTAGCCTTAGATGCAACATAGCAAACTTCTAGCAGGTGTCAGAGTTGGTCTTTACTTTTCTCCTGACTAAGGCTATTAAAAAAATGACAAGAAAAATTTTATATATATATATATCCTGATGTAGTTTGCAGTGCATATGAATGTTTAGTTGTGATCATATGCATTATTCTTCAAATTAGTGTTCTCAGTGCTGAGCACTGCCTGCTCCATTCGCAGTCTTAAAAAAAAGTCTAATTTAGATTAAAAGCATATTCCATCATAAAGATGTTGCAACAAATGTGGTATAAAATGTGATGCCATTATATGGCACAATTTGTCACTTCTTCAGCAATTAGAATGTGGCAGAGTAGAAGGTGGTAGACCTTTTTCTTTTTGGAAATGTGGAAAAACAGCTTCAGCCTTAAAGTCTGAAATGTAGGTACTGCTTCTAGTTCTTTTGATTTGCTGTACTGTTTTCAGAAGTCCAGTGGCTTGATTTACTGATGGAGCTTTTTCTTCCATCTTATTGGTGCTCTTTGAGGTTTTGTTGATGCCACTAAGATGCATGGTGTGGAAAATCAGAGCAGGACATTTGTATTACTGTGTTATTGTGTGTACATTCATAAAGTGCACATCTTGCTTACAGAATTTTATGCTTCTGTTTTTATATTTTGGAAGACATCTCTTGACTGAGATAAAAAGTGCGCTTTTTAACAAAATGCATGTAAGCAGCTGTTCTTTCAACATGAAAAATGTCATTGAACTAGAAGATTGGATGGCTTTTTCCTATGGAGATAGTTATATAGTATGAAGTACTAAAAGGCTTCCAGGTAGTTTATTTCTGTAGGACCTTTGAGGAGGTGTACAGTGTCCCATTGGAAGCAAGCAAACATCCCATTGTTTGGATAAGACCCTGTTTTGTAAAATTAACTAAGTCAATGCAATCCTTACTAAACTTCCAATTTAAACATCATAACTGTTTTAAGATATGAGGTTTTTAAAAGTTACAAGTGTTAGGCCTCTGCACCTCTCATGTCACACACTGGGAATTGGCAAGGAGAAGTGATGCAGTTTTGGTCGGTACTTTGCAGTAAGGGAAATGCATGTGATCCTTGTTCCTGTAAGTGTCTATGAAAATTGCCTCAAACTGAGAAAAGCCTTTATAGCTTTGGCTCATGCCTTCTGGTAAATATGGGATTGCCTGTGAGAGATATTTATGCCTTCAGTTACAGAGGATGGTCCTGGCAAAACAGGATATGCACTTGGATCTCAGGGTTTGCAGTGAGCCCCTGGCAGCCTGAGCCACTGGCAGAGAGATTGGTTTCCACAGAAATGTGGGGGTGCAGGTAGATGTGTTAGTACAGATATGTATTCTCTGCTGTTCTCACTCTAAGGTGAAGCTCAGCTGAAACAGGAACATTTTAAGATACCCCAGCTAAATTTGCAAAAATTCAAGACAAGGTGTGACAGTCCTGAGCTGCAAAATTTACCTTGGCATGAATGGATGGATGCAAATGTATCTTTTTCCTCTAGTATGATTTGAAGAAAAATCTCTTTCTGGTATTTAAAAGACCAATAATCATTCTAATTGATTATTGATAATTCTAATTGATTTTCTAAATTTTTTTTAATAATTGCTTCATTTTATTTCAATAATTCCTTATAAAAGCACTTGCTTTCTAGCTGCCAGTGAAGGAGGAGCCAATGTGTTTACTGTATCCTACTTCAAAACCAGTGCCTACCTGGCTCAGTCCCCACAGCTGTACAAGCAGATGTGTATATGTGCTGACTTTGAAAAGGTTTTCTGTGTCGGGCCAGGTAAGAAAAGCTTGGCTTTATGCAATGGGTGAAGTGTGCCCTGGTTTTAGCAGCTGTGGTACAAGTAAGATAACACACACAAAAAAGCTTTGAATAGTTTCACTTGGTGTAGTTTCTCTTGCCAAACCAAGTTTCAGTTGAGGCAACTGGTGACAGTAAAGTTGACAGAGAAGTTGCTGTACGTGTACCAAACAACATTACTGAGAACGAGCTTACTTTTAACTGTCAGTAAATACTAAAAAAGGAATGATTTCCAGTCCCATGCTCTCTTTCTTAAATGCTGATAGGACATGGCCTCTTTAAGTGGCAATACAATAGTTTTTTTCAAAGATTCTCAAATGATTTAAAGATATCTAATCTCTAAATTCTGAAAACAAGGCAATAACAGTGCATAAAACAAAAACAAGACAAAAAAAAAAAAAAAAAACCAAAAAAAACAAACCAAAAACAAAACCAAAAAAATATTCCAGGTAATTCAGTAGGTCTTAAATTTCTTGTTAAACACTTACAGATGAGTCATGGTTTTTGGGAAGATGTGTTTATATTAGACTCATGTACCTATCCCAGAAGACACACACGTGTACAAGTCCATTTCCTCTGAAAAAGGCAGTTTTCAAATCTGAAAGTTCTTGTGTGCTTGAAAGCTTGTCTGTTTTTTCCACTCGTGTTTGTCAGTCTAAGCAGAGATCCTGCCTGTCTGTGGGTTGTGTCTGTCTTGTATCCTTTGAGTACCACTGCAGTACAGACAGCTGCAGTAATGCTGTCACTGTTACAAATGATGCTCTGAGGCTGCTAGTTATATTTGTGTCTTTCAGTGAGATATTCCGTGTCTATCTAACCCAAATGATGATTGTTATTTTTCCAACTGAAATGATAATTTCAGGTCAGTTAGAATTTCTGTTGTTTTATTTTACAGTATTTAGAGCTGAGGACTCCAATACACACAGACACCTGACTGAGTTTGTTGGTCTGGATATTGAAATGGCTTTTAATTATCACTATCATGAAGTGGTAGATGAGATTGCAGATACCTTGGTGCAGATATTCAAAGGGCTTCAGGAAAGGTAATAAAAGCATTTCCTTCTTTTAATGAGCAACTTTGTTTGTTTTACATCTCTTGCACTGTGGAATGAAATAGACCAGCCTTTTATCCTCAGTTTATCAGATAATCATTGGTAATCTGATTTACAAGAGAACTTTGAAACATGTTTTTGCTTTGCTCTTAACTACTTCTTTGTGCCTGATTCTAAGGTTCAAGCCATCATAGGCCAGTAAACTGCTTTTATCATCTCCTGGAGCATGCTGGCTTGCACTAAGAAACTTGCTATCTGCTGTTAAAAAGGACTTCCTAAGATAATTGACCCATCCTTAATTTAAAATTTCCTTCTTTTTTTGCCACTACTGGTAGATTCTGTTTCAAAAATTATTTTAATATTTACTATATAAGAAAGTTTTCTTGAATAAAAGTGATTAGACCAGCCTGCATTTGTTCCATGATAACAGCAAGGATTATTTTCCATTATTCACAGTCTAACTCATTAAAAAGCCAGGCTAGACGTTTAGGAAGTGGTGTCCATTTGCTTACAAATTAGACTGTTTTGCCAGCAGATATGCAAATCTTCATCTGTCCAGAAGGAAATTTCTTGTTTATATTTGAATATTAGTCAAATCAAAAAAGAACCCAGGTATATACTACACATCTAAGGGGTGATTTCAGTGTCTTTACTGTGCAAATTTGACAGAGTCGATTATTTCTTATAAGAGGGATTAAACAGAAGTCGTAGTAAAATATTAACATCAGTGAAGTAGATGCATTAACTTTGTTGAAACAATTCATTACAGAATTTCTCCAGAAGTGGTTTTAATAGTTTTTATGTTGCAAGAGGGACCTCTTGTGGCAAAATCACAAAATCCTTATTAGGTGCAAGTTCTTGACTATTTTGTATTTGGCTTCTGTTCTTGTTTCTTTGTCTGTAGATTCCAAACTGAAATTCAGACAGTGAGCAAACAGTTCCCGTGTGAGCCATTTAAGTTTTTGGAGCCAACTCTGAGGCTGGAATACCGTGAAGGTGTGGCCATGCTTCGAGAGGCTGGTGTGGAGATGGGTGATGAAGAGGATCTCAGGTACTTGGCAGGATGTAACTGTGTCAGTCTTGGGAAAGTGGTAGTGAAGTGTCAGTTTTGTACTAAGCACCTGGCAGCCCTCAATAAGGAGCCACAGCTTTTAGAGGAATAAACAGCACTTCTGTGCAGATCTCTTGACAAGTAAATGAGTGGATGTGAAAATAATCCTTTCTTTTAATGCAGACTATAGGTACAAACTCTGAAATCTGACAGAAAATAACTGACAATATAAAGTGAGAGCAACCTGAACCTTCTAAGGAAGAGAAGTGTTTCTTTGTCCAGCAATTGCAGTCCTTCACATGAATTGCCACATGTCTTTGAATAGGATTAAACAAAAAGATGCTGCTGCCTTAAGGTCTTTCTTTTAAGTAACACCTTTCCATTTCTTCTTTCTACCTCTCAGAAAAATGATTAAAAAAATCTTGATGAATTTTCATTAATTTACTGAGAGATGGTTTAATTAGCAGTTTATATATAAACTTTACTAAAGACATTTAATGAATTAAAAGATTTCTGTTCTTCTCTATAATATATACAGGACCATTAGGGTACTGTGTGATGTTAAATTAAATGATCTGTGCATCAAATAAAATTTCCATCATAAGAGTTTGATGGAGGAAAATAATTTCCTCAACAAGTGTTCGTGTGGCCCTCACTGTGTCATACACAAGATGTATGGCAATAGGAAATAGAGTACACAGTTCTTTAGTAATCAGAATATGGTAACTAGGAAGAAGTTATATTGACAGCAAGAATATTTTTAGGTGTCAGTTAATTTGTGGGATTTCTAGGACCAACCAAGTATTTAGAAACAAATATATATACTTAATTTTGCAATTTCTGTGTGCACAACCCAAAACAGAGAGAAACAAGTACTAGGTTTTCTAAGGGTCAGGGTGCAGCAGCTCTGTAGCTTGTAATCTTTTGGGCTTTGTGAAGTATATCATCAGTACAAGTTCAAATCATTTCATTTTAATGATGGTAATCTTTTTCAGCACACCTAATGAAAAGCTCCTGGGACGCCTGGTAAAGGAAAAGGTAACAATTATTTTAGAGTAAATAAATTTGTCACTGAATCTGAAACCTGATACTGTGGAGTCATAGGGTTGGTGTAAATACCTACATGTAAACAGTATCTCAGAACATGCAGAAGTTGTGAAGAATTTGTGATTACCATTTTTTAATTTACTGCATTCCCATTTTAGTGCTGTGTATTTCATCCACCATCAGTTTTATGTTTGTCATTAATAAGCAGTTTCAAGCCATTTTCAATCTTTTATATTTATTTCTATCATATGTTGTACTGAGAACACCAGACAGGCTAGTATGTTCCAAAGCCACTTCTTAGGAGACTTTCAAAAAACAGTAAAGCAGATTCTAACAAAATCTATAGAAGATGAGACCTTTGGGGGGAAAAGAACCCCACATTGTGTTACATCAAAATGTGTTACAGCAACACATTTTACTGTTCAACATTTGTAAGTTTACACTAGAAATAGTATTGAAAAACTGAGAATGAATGCACCACTTTTATTGATAACTTAGACAATATTGTGGGAAGCTATTGGGAAATTTGTTTTAATTTTATTTCAAAGATTGATTGGTTCTGTCTTTCTGTTACTTTTTTATGTAGTTTTCTCTTGTACTAACTGTTCTAAATTACTTACTCAGTACGACACAGACTTCTATATTCTTGACAAATATCCTCTTGCTGTGAGGCCTTTTTATACAATGCCAGATCCAGCCAACCCTGTAAGTAAAATTCCTTGTTGTCAATGGGTTTTCTTTTTTTTTTTTTTAGTTTGAATTATTCCATGTAGCAATAACTTGACAATACAGATAAAGTGTATTAATACGATCATAACATCATTGAATGGTTTGGGTTGAAAAGATCATTTAGTTCCAGCCTGGCTGTAATTAAAATTATGATTACAAGGTCAGGTCAGGATTTCATGACTTGTCAGATGTTTTCAGTTACTCTTCACTGGTGAAAACATACTACAAAGAAACGAGCAAAAATTGGGAGAGTTTTATGAAGAAGATCTCCATGGTCAGACACTGCTGCCATCACTGAAAATTGGCAGAAACGTTCTTCCAGGGCAGCAGATACTTTAGGAGAAAATCTGCTTTTTTTACAGCTTTGGATATCAGAAAATTAAGTTATTGAGAGGTAAATATTTGCAAACTATGGAACTGTAAGTAGGAAATAAACTCCTTTTTGTGTTTCCAGAAAACCTCTAACTCGTATGACATGTTCATGAGAGGGGAAGAGATCTTGTCTGGAGCTCAGAGAATTCACGACCCCGAGCTGCTGACAGAAAGAGCCAAGCATCATGGCATTGGTAACAAGCAATTTAAAAGAATATAAGTTCTGACTTGATTTGTGTCCTTTAGAGGAAGAATTTGGGGCAGAATTTGTTCTATGAGTGGTAAAATGAGAGTTCTGTTTCATTCTTACTGTTAATCCATCTAATTCTGTTTAACGACCTAGAGTAAGGTATTCGGAAACTAGTGAGTCTTCCAGCAACACTTTGTTGAATATTATTAATAAATAGTTATTAATAAAATTATATAACAAAATGGTTACAGTCATAAATTCTAGATAGCTCTGGACAATTTACATGTTCAATGAGTAAAATTCCACTGTTAGTTTGTAAATTTTTTGTTGTGCTTGTAGTCCTGCAGTCACTTGTCTGTTTGGCTTGGGGTTCATTAAGCAGGTGAGAAACCAATATTTTTCTTTCCTAGATTTGGAGAAAATAAAGGCTTATATTGATTCCTTTCGGTTTGGTGCACCTCCACACGCAGGTGGTGGAATAGGTAAGTATCTGGTTTTTGTTTAGCCTGAGTTTAGCTTAAACTGCTCGGTCCCAAGCAGAGCTCAGTATAAAATTATGAGTAGTGATCTTGTTAGGTCACTATTTGTGGGGCTGTTTATCCTGGAGAATTTAAGGAGAGAAGTTAAAATTTAAAGATCATCATAAAATAAATTGGCAAAATACTGATGCACAGTCTGGTGAGTTTAAAAAGAAGGTGATCACAAGAAAAAGTGATCACTAGCCAGGCACATCACTTTCAAATTTGACCACTGAGGAAAATTTAAAGAAACAAGAAAATAGTGTATTATGTATGGAAAGTCACTATCATACCAGCAGCCACTGGTCACTATGTGTTTGATGAAGGTGCTTTGCAGTGAGGAGAAATAAATTATTGCTTCTTCATCTGTTTGGGTGCATGCAACATTTGCAGGTAATCCAGAATAATTTAGGCCAGTTAGAACTGACATCAAGGAAGCTGAAGCTGCATCTTTTCTTCAGAGTGGATGGTTCAAGCTGTTCCAGGTGGAAACCTTAACATAGGAGCTGTGTGGAAAAACAAGTGTGCATCTGGGTTCTACCCATCGTGGCTGGAGTGCTTATAGCCCCAACTTATAGGGTTATACCCCCACTTATAGGGTTAGGAAGTGTGAGGCTGGCTCCAGCTGGGAAGGACCTGCAGGTCCTTTGGGCTTTTGAACAAAGACTGACAGTGCTGATGGGCTGTTTTCATCTGCTGTAGGGCTGGAGAGGGTAACCATGCTGTACCTGGGGCTGCACAACGTCCGTCAGACCTCCATGTTCCCGAGGGATCCCAAACGCCTGACGCCCTGACAGGAGCTGCTCTGAGAGTTGGGAATGCTCTGCCCTGCAAATAGGATCTGACTGCAGGCACAGCCCCTGCTGCTGATGAACGTGTATTGATTGATTGGAGCGTTATGATATGCAATTAAAAACAAAATTCTCCATTATTAAGTGCCACAGTAATTTTTTTTATCCTTAGTTGTTTATTTAAAGGGAAATACTTTAACAGATCAGGACTCTTTGTATTGGCAACTGCACATTTTTAATGAAAATGGGATACTTTGAATTAGTATTTTAGTGCCACATTAAATTGTATCATTTTTCTAAACATTTTAATAAATTATGCAATAACCATTTTGCATTTTTCACTTATGTCAGCAAGATTGAATATTCTGAAGTACTGCCTTCAAGATAAAGTGACTGGATGCTTGCAATTTAAAAATCTGGAGAGACCAGCCAGTTGATAATTTACATGAGTGTCACGTAGGGAAGCAGGTGAGAACGTTCTTAACAAGAAATCTTCGTAAGAAGTTGTTAAAATAGATTGAAATAAAGTTCTCAAAGTAAATTAGATACAAGTCTGGCTTTTTGCTTTGTATCCTCGCAAAGTAATGAATCAGTAAGTCTCAGTAAGTCCTTCTTTGGTTTGTTTTTTTTACTGATGTAACACCTGTCTAAAGCTTAAATTTATTTTTCTGTCTTCTCCCCATTTTTTTGGAAGTTGTATAAAAGCCATGGGCCTGGTCTTTATTTTATATAACTATTTGAGAATGGTTGCAAGTTTACACTTTCTCATGGAATAGACAAAGAATATATAATACTCTCAGAAAATAAATGGGTAGTGAGTTTGAGGACAAGTCATGTGTTTTCCTGCCTGACCCAGCCTCTGATATAACAAACAAAACAAGGATTTCGTGCATCTTCTATGAAGGAAAAAAACCCTAAATTATGTAAGCCAATCTATTTCAGGGTGGTTTTTTATTTATAAATGCTGTGAACAGCCCAACTTTGTACACTTAGAGAAATTGAGTGTTTCTGTAAGTCAGAGTAATTCTGAAATTCCTTCTAGACATACTTTTTCTTAGATTATTTACTTACTGGAACTCCTCAATTTGCAGCAGTGCACAAAGCTACTTCTCCTCCTCGTCCTCCTCCTTCCAAGCCAGAGGATGTTCCCTGCATTTGGAGAGGCACCAGTGAATTCTGAAACTTCCTTTTGTAGACTGCATCTGAGAGTTGGTTTTCAAATTTAAAACATTTTGTAAGTGTTGCTGCCAAAGAGCAAAGGATTAAATTCCTGACTTGGGTATTGCAGTAGTTGCTTTAATATTCATACATATTTGTAATTCCTGACTTAATTTTTGTTTAACATTTTCCATGAATAAGCTTCCGGTAGGAGGTACGGTGTAGATGGTCTGTGTTATTGTTGCTACCTTGATTTTTAAATGTCAGAGAAGTCACATATTGGTTATGCTACAGAAAGGTCAGTGAGGCTGTGTGTAAATTGTGTAGAGTTTCACAAAAGGGCAAATCATCTTTGCAGCTGCCATTGAACAAGACTTAATTTTAATGTCTTATGACAAGAGTTCTCCATTAGAAAACAATCATACTAAAGGTCAGTCAGGTAAAGTACTGGAAATGTAGAAGTTAAACTTTGTTTAGAAGTCACAAAATTCAAGGAATAACACTTAGCAGCTTTGCTTATGAGTCTATTGTAATTAATATATTGTGGAATCTTCCCCAAATTATTAACTTGAAAATCTTACATTGTAACCAGTTGTACTTTGCAAAGCTAAGTGGATTATAAACACAGTTCATTGTCACAGACTTATTACTGATGAATCCAAGTTTCAAAACAGTTGTTTATTTAGCTGAGCCAACTGGAATGAATTTAATTTAATTACCTTTGTTCATACAGAACTGGTAATATGTTCCAATTTGGATGTGCATTCTTCTAACCAGGAACAAAATTACAGACTTAAATTTCCTGTCTACAAAAAAAAAAATATCCTGGGTGCTGTTTCTTGCTTTAGATTTGGCAGCAGGTTTTGTGCATACATGCCTGTAACAACTGTGCTTATACCAATTCTTTTAGGAGTTATTTAAACTCATGCTGTAGCTTCATTTATTCACAGTAACTGCACAAGAACAAGAATTCGGATGGAGGCCCCGATTCCTTTGTCTGCTCAATCCATTCATGCAGCCTTTCTCAGCTAACAGAAAATAATTATGATCATAAATCAAAATACAAAATGCATTTGTCCTGAATGTCATCTAAACAGGATAATTTAATAGGAGCTGCACAGTGCTAGACCTTAGTTTGAAATTCTGTAAATAATAAAGGTCTAGAAGACTTTTATGGTGTTTTGATAGGTAGCAAGTCTGCTGTAATAGTTCTGGAAAAGTAAAACCTGTACTGTCCTTTATTTCCAGTAACTTGCAGGAAGTTTACCAGTTTACAAGGAGTCCACATTGCTGCTGCCTCTCCAGGTAAAATGGGTTTGTTCATTATATACAGAGGGTAATTAGGGTAGTGCAATTTTTTAAACTATAAAGCATATTGTTTAGCGTAGCCAGGGAGTCTGCTCAGAACAAACACAAAGCTTCAGTTTGCTTCTGAAGTTTAACTGCACTGTTTTCCTGTGAAAACCCATCTGTGTTCGCTGAGCTGTCTGATTCTGCCCAGTGGGAAAGAGCACTCAGGCTGTTCTTTTGGCAGCCAAATGCAGGCCGGGCTCCCCATGGCTGCCCACACCTGCTGGGATAACCCTGGTGGGCAGCACCTCACAGCTGTTTTCTCCCTGCCCAGTGGGCCGGGGCAGGAGGAAGGGAAGGAAAAAAAGCAGGAAAACTTGGTGCTTTCACCTGGTGCCTGTCAATTCCAAGCATATTGGACACCACTCCATGTGAAAGTAAGGGATGGAGGAGAATGCCTTGACTACATCCATTGTGGAACACCATATGTCTGCCCTGGACTCTGGTTCACACTGGGGTTCCAGAAACTTCCCCAAACACATTTTAATTATTTACTGTTTCTTCTTTGGGTAATTGTAGATTCTTTTTTGAGAGAGAAATTGTCTAGGATGGATTATTTATTTTAAAACACACCTCACAACCAACTTAGGTGCATTTTTCCTAGTATTATCTCACAAAAAATGTAAGTTACTCATAAGTGCTTTTAAAATGACCAAGTTAGTTCTACAATCTCTTACTTTGTTTACTATTTTGCAGTTAAGTCTCTGTTCACTGTATGGCAAGTGCACCGTAACATGAACAAACACTGCTGCAGGAAGCTGCTGCTGCTGGCGCTTCTGAAAGGGTTTCAAAACTGAGAAAGAGCCCTTAACTGCAATAATTACAGCAAAATTCCCAGTTTAGGCAGAGATTAATGACTTTGCAGGTGGCAGAGCAATTGTGAGCAATTTTTCATAGATGTTGAAGCGGTTCCTGCTGGCAGGCGCCGTGTGCCAGCAGCTGCCATTCGGGAATGGCTGTCAGCCATGGCACCGCTTGGCAAATGTTGCCTTCAACCATCCTACAGTGGTGCCAATGAGGAGCCAAGTGTCCAGACCCTCACCTGGCGTAGTTTACACCCTTTCCACCTGGGCCAGTTCTTCAGAAGCTGGAGATGCTCCATGGTGTGTCTCCCCTCTGCAAGTACCTGCCCAAGTGCCTCCTGCTCACATTGTGGGGATTCCCCAGCTTGGGATTCCTCAGCGGTGCCATGGCCACACCACAGTTATTTTAATTCCAACTACCCTGGCTGATTTCTTCGTGGGGAAAGCAATGTCATGTGGAAGCTTCACTGCAGCTGCTGTGCTGAAGCTGCCCACAGCTGACACCTCCAGGCCTATGATTCTGGCATCCCCAGCATAAGAAAGACATGAAACTGTTGGAGCAACTATACAGGATGGCCATGAAGTTGATGAAAGGGGTGGAGAACCTCACCTGCAAAGACAGGCTGAGAAAGTTGGAGATGTTGAGCCTGGAGAACAGAAGGTTGTGTGGAGAACTCATAGCAACCTTCCAGTATTTTAAAGGGCTGCAGGGAAGACTCTTTGTCAAGAGCTGTAGTGACAGGACAAGGGGAATGGAGACACATTGAAAAAGAGGAATTGAAGTGAGATATTAGGAAGAAATTCTTCACTGTGAGCATGGTGACACAGTGGAACAGGTTGCTCAGGGAGGTTGTGGATTCCCCATGCCTGACAGGGTTCAAGACCAGGTTAGATATAAGGCCCTGAGCTCCACGGTCGAGTGGTAGGCGTTCCTCACATGGCAGGTGGGTTGGGACTAGATGATCTGTAAGCTCCCTTACAACCCCTTAGCATTCTATGCCTCTGTTTCTCAGCGGGAAACATTGTGCTGCTCTGGCACAGCTCTAGGCCGTCGGCAGCACCGAGTAGCTCGCTGACAAGGCCACGGCCGGCCCCGTTCGCTGTCCCTGACGGCGCGGGGCGGGGCGGGGCGGGGCGGGGCGCTGGTACCGGCGCTGCCCCCCCGCCGCCTCAGAGCCCGCCCTCAGCCCCGCCCGCCCCTCGCCTTTGGCGCGAAAACGGCCTCGGGGGGCGGGGCTCTGCCGCACAGCGGCCGCCGATTGGCCGGCGCGGCGGGCGCGCGGTCCACGTGGTACGCAGAGTGGCGCGAATCGCTGTGGGGCCGGGCCGGGGCAGCGGCGGCGATCGGGATGGATCTGGCGGTGGCGGCGGTGGGGGGCGCGGGCGCGGCGCCGCAGCACCAGCAGATCCGTGATGAAGTGGCCGAGAAGTGCCAGAAGTTGTTCTTGAACTTTCTAGAGGAGTGAGTAGCGGGGGCCGGGCCTGGCGGCGGGCGGACAGGGTCGGCAGCGGGTGGCGGGCCGGCAGCGCCTCACGGAGGGGCCGCCATTTGGCGAGATCCTGTCAGGGCCTGGTGCCCCCTACCCTTGGCGTTCATCTGGAAAAGCTCCGCTGTGGTCTCAGGCTCTGCCCGGAGGAACCTGTAGGAAGGCGGCACAGTGCTCTCTTGGTAGGCAAAACCCTTCTCGGGGAGTTTCTGCGGAAACGTTGCCCGGTAGAACTTAGGATGTCCTGGAAGTGTCAAAGGCCAGGTTGGATGTGCCTTTGGGGAGCCTTGTCTAGTGGAAGGTGTCCCTGCCCATGGCAGGGGGTTGAAATGAGATGATCTTAAAATCCTTTCGAAACCAAACCGTTCTATAATTATATGATTTTGTTTTCAGGTGCATTTGATCCATTGTAACAAAGTTTTGTCCCAGCTGTGGTGAAAACTCGTTCCATGGCTTGGGTGTTAGGCATTAATACATCTGGCTCCCTGCTTTTTGCCTCCTGAGGGGCTCATCCGCATCCAATAAGGAAACCATTAACATCACCCGGAGGAAACAAAACGTTGTTTGCTGGTGCAGAGTCATTGTTAAACCTTAAATAATTTTTTTTTTCTGGTGCTCTGCTTCTGTATGAAATGTAAATTCGGTGTGTCTGTGCTGGGGTCTGAGTAGAGCAGATGTAGCAAGGGGGTGGAAGAAAAAATATTATTGGAAAAGGGCTTTGGAGGGGACTGTGGGATGCCTGAATGTGAGTGATCCTTTTCTCTGTCTTTTCTGCTGAAATCAGAAGTATTCAGTTGCTGCCTGGTGTGTGACTGTGAAACGTTTTCCTGAATCACTTTCAGGTTCCAGAACAGCGATGGGGAGGTCAAGTACCTGCGAGATGCTGAAGAGCTGATCCGGCCAGAGCGGAACACGCTGATCGTCAGCTTTGCGGATTTGGAGCAGTTCAATCAGCAGCTCTCTACCACTATTCAGGAGGAATTTTACAGGTAAAATGTAGAGTGGGTTTTTTAGGTGAAGCTGAGCCCTGCTGGAGTCTCAGGCCCATAATGTCTTGCTTTTATGTAAAAAAATAAGAGGCTTATCTTCTTTCTGCATCGTAAAAACACTTATATTTAAGATTTTGTTTTTTACTGGCTAAAAATGTTTCTCAGTGGATTCCTCTCTGGAAACCATGAGTTAACCAGATAATTGCATTTAAATTGCATTTATTGTGGTAAAGAAGTAGGTGGTCAGTATGAAAATACAGAATAAACTCTAAAACTTCATGCTCTGGTGATATTTTATTGAGTTGGTCACTTATTTTGAAGATATATTTCTTAACATAAGAATAAAAGTGTCATAAAATGAGACTTTGAAAAATCTATTTTCAAACAATAGTACCAATAACATTATTATGCAGTGATCTCACTTTTAGCATATTTATAGTGTGTTTTTTGGGTTATACAACATAGTATTAAAAGCCAGAACCTGGAAATCTGTTACAAGCCTTTGATGTAATCTAAAGGAGAGAAGACATTTTGATAGCTTCTCTAAAATTTGAACTTTTTTTCCCAAATTTCAGGGTTTATCCATATCTGTGTCGAGCCACAAAGTCTTTTGCCAGAGACCACGGAAATGTTCCTGCAAACAAGGACTTTTATGTTGCATTCCAGGACCTGCCTACCAGACACAAGTAAGATGATTATTAATTCCAGAGACTTTTGTTGTTTTACTACCAGGGGAAAACGTCTCAAAGCATGCTGAAAATGTTTTGGTTATGTAGTGTGAAATGTGCAGTTGGCCAGTACAGTTGTGACAAAGTTTCCTGATCTTGTGCTGGAGATTTTTTGACACAGTTTTTCATTTGTAAATCACACTCGGATACTTAAATTAATCATATTTCATAAACAAGTGTAACTTCTCTAGTTAACAAAACATTTAGCGTGTGTTGCTTTTGAAGTACCAGTGATCTAACTTTTGCATTGGTTTGACCTTTAGTATTAATCTAAAAATTTGTGTAAAATTATAAAACGAGAATATATTATAGTAAGTTTGTTTCTTTTGTTTGTTACAGCAGTTGTTTAGTCAGAGTGACACTATGTTGTATCTTAGTACCCTGGGCCTAAAATTATCAACTTAATAATTTAATCCTTGTGAATTTCTGTTTTAAACAGAATTCGAGAGCTGACTTCAGCAAAAATTGGCTCCCTGCTACGCATCAGTGGGCAGGTGGTTCGTACCCACCCCGTCCATCCAGAGCTGGTCAGTGGAACCTTCCTGTGCCTCGACTGCCAGACAGTGATCAAAGATGTGGAGCAGCAATTCAAATACACCCAGCCAAACATCTGCAGAAACCCGGTCTGTGCCAACAGAAGGAGATTCCTGCTGGACACAAACAAATCAAGATTTGTTGATTTCCAAAAGGTACAGGGGTGATATTGGGGGGTGATGACAACCAATAATGTTGCTGTGGTAGTTGGAAGGTGTTACTTGTACTTCTACACATTGAAGACGGTTAATTTTGTTCTGTCAACATCAAGAAATGATCTCAGGAAAAGGCACTGCAATTTTTGCAAAAGGTTTCTTCCTATCTCTGGAAGGCTTATGTTTAAGAACAGGAAATTATTATTTTTTGTGTGACATTTATTGTCTAAGTAAGCCACTGAAAACCCACATATTTGAGCCAGAGTTAGTCTCATGTTGCCAGTACATCAGGCGTAGCTGCTTTATGCAAGTATGAAGAGAGATGCTTATGGGTATCTGCACCGTCTTGCTCTTCCAGGTTGATTTACTCTCACAAATTCTCAGCACTTCACATCCCACAATTGTATTTATGTCAGCCACATTAACTGAAATTTTCAGGTTACCTTTCGCAATTGTCACTTGGCCCTTGTACATCCTCTAAGCTGCTCCAAGACTCTTTAGATGCTGATGAGTGAGGGGATTTTTGGTTGTGTGTCATATTGTGAGAGGGATTGACGTGGATAGCAGCAGTCAGATGCTGTGTAACACATCTGTCAGCAGCGTAGCTCGGGAAGCAGTTTCAGCTCTGGTGACATGCTGAGTGTTGAAGCTTCTCTCGGTGCCAGGTGCGCATCCAGGAGACGCAGGGCGAGCTGCCCCGCGGCAGCATTCCGCGCAGCCTGGAGGTGATCCTGCGCGCAGAGGCCGTGGAGTCTGCCCAGGCGGGTGACAAATGCGACTTCACCGGCTCGCTGATTGTCGTGCCTGACGTGTCCCAGCTCGCCACACCAGGTTTGCTGCTACTCGTGACCTCCGTGAGGTGTCCTTCCCGTGCTGGGAGCCGCTGTCCTGACTCCCGTTTCCCTGGCAGGGTTACGTGCAGAAACCGGCTCGCGGGTGACGGGGTCAGAGGGCTACGAAACCGAAGGCATCCGGGGGCTGCGCGCCCTCGGCGTCCGGGAGCTCTCCTATAAGCTCGTCTTTCTGGCTTGTTACGTGGCACCAACGAATCCACGGGTGAGTCTGCAGAGAAAGGAGATTGAAAGGTGTTGGTGATTTCTGTTCTGTATGGTTTTCCCTCAAATTAGGGAGAAGGAGTGGGTAAAGCTTTAAGTGTGCATGCGTGCCACCTTTCTGTGTTGGTTTGAGTGTCTATATTCTCACTGAATCTACATGGCAAAGTTATTTTCTTGTCTTTGTTGCTCATAGCATTTTTCACAGATGCGATTATTTGCCAGTGTTGCAGTTTGTTCTAAACAGCTAACTGGCACGTGTATTTCCATTCAGCTTTCATCCCATTTCTGTAGCATTTCCTTTTCTTCCAGGAAATCCTATTGCTGCATTTTGTCACAGGAAAAACAGGGATCCTTTTTGTTCCCTCTGGTTTATCAAGTGACATCTTGGGGTGTTACTGCAATATGAGTAATACTAATTACATCTGGGTTTTGGCACGATGTGGTACTGTAATCTACCATTCTACTAAGAGCATCACCATCACATAGGATAAAAAGAGCATCTGGTATGTTCTGGGAGTTGAAGTTTCTGGCCCCCATTTCAGAGCATCAAAAGACCTTGGAAGTTCCAGTTAATGTAAGAGTGCTTACAAAGACAATTTTAGTCAAAGGAAGGCATATTGGTTTTATTATTTTTTTAATCTTTGTACAAGCAACTCACTTGGGATTTTCTCACTTACTAGAGTTACACCATTGATTTTGCCTGCTAGGAAATTGGGTATTGGTTTTTAAAGGTATAAGATAATAAGGTTACTTAGCCTAAGGGCGGCTTTTCAGAATGTGTTCCTCCCATCTAGTTTTCAGAGCGAGTTTTTGTGACCTGTCTGCAGTGCTCACATGCATTAGTGACTCTTACTACTTTTATTGCTGTTTTAATTCCTTGTTTTAGTTTGGTGGAAAAGAGCTCCGAGATGAAGAACAGACTGCAGAAAGCATTAAAAACCAAATGTCTGTGAAAGAGTGGGAAAAGGTTTTTGAAATGAGCCAAGATAAGAACCTTTACCATAATCTGTGCACCAGCCTCTTCCCCACTATCCATGGTAAGAATCCATTTGTGGCCTTAGAGAGGGAAGATTTCATTTGTTGTAAATATTAATTAATTCCTTTTGCTGTCTCTGTAGTTTTTGGGAAACGTTGAAAGCCCTGTGCCAGCTACCACAGACTTTCCCTCTCAGCACTGGTTGTGCTAGAAGAGGAAAATATTTTTTGAGTATTTGTGGTGTTTAATCATTAAGGCCTGCAAGCCCAATCTAAAGGGTTGGGTTTGGTATCAGGTGTTCTGCTACTGAACCCTACAGGTTTTAGTGGATGCTTAGCAAATAGTTGAATTCTGAGTGGATGTGTCCAAATGCTCTAAAATTCTAGTGGGATGAAGTTTTTTTTAAAATAGGAAAATTGTGGTTTTTTTGGATGTTTAGTTTAATGTCTTCTCTGGGACAGGTAATGATGAAGTAAAACGTGGGGTCCTGCTGATGCTCTTTGGAGGAGTTCCCAAGACCACTTCAGAAGGCACTTCATTGCGTGGGGACATCAATGTTTGTGTCGTTGGTGATCCAAGTACAGCCAAGAGTCAGTTTCTAAAGTAAGATTAAGACCCTTTAAATATTGCCTCATGTGCCTTTTTCTGTGTTAACTGTCAGAAAGGGAAGTAAAATATTTGAGAGTATTACCCAGAGATCGTGTGGATGTGATTGAAGTATTTGAACAGGGCTAAAGCAAACTCAACATAAAAATTCCCAAATATTTTCCAAGGACGTTGACTATTAAAAACACAAATCAATTGCACATTTAAAAATATCAAAGGTAGGTGAAATGCTGGAGGTTTTATTCCTCTTTTCCACAGGCACGTGGATGAGTTCAGTCCCCGTGCTGTGTACACCAGTGGCAAAGCCTCCAGCGCCGCGGGTCTGACGGCGGCTGTGGTGAAAGATGAGGAGTCCCACGAATTTGTCATTGAGGCTGGAGCACTGATGCTGGCAGATAACGTGAGTCTAGGAAGGGGAGGGGTGCCTGCATCCCTAGGATGAGTTTGATTAATGACAGAGAGCCCTAAATTGTCTTAGTGATGCTTTATTCGTTAGTGATTGATTCTGGATCACTTATTTTCATTCTTCTGCTGCAGGGTGTTTGTTGCATTGATGAATTTGACAAGATGGAGGTGCGGGATCAAGTAGCCATTCACGAAGCAATGGAACAGCAGACAATATCCATTACTAAAGCTGGAGTGAAGGTAGCTTGCACTATTCCTTTGGGTAGTCTGTGGCATCACCTGACTGTTACGTGTACTGATGTGGCTTCACCTGCCACATCTTCATGTCACCTCTGCAGCTGCCTCATTGTGGCAGGACAGAGATCACTTGTTGCAAAGTTTTTGTGGCCCATACCCAACGGTGGTCAGAAATGGTACTGAGAGTTAAATAGTAGTGAACAAGAAACAGAAAATGGGAAAAGTCTAACCTTGAAGTAAACTCCAAAAAAGGTTACAGAATGGTGTGTGTTTGTAGAAAAACAGGATCTTGTGAAAAGCAGTTTTAAGGGCTTGTTCAATATTATTGTCAAGAGTGTGGCAACGTTTCAGTATTGATCATCAGACTGTGTCTCAGGGCAGAAACCTGGTTAGAAAGGGCTTGTTGGTGGAGCTTGGGTGCTTTTGAGGAGTGGTTGTTGTCATACCTGCATTGAACTCCACCTAAAAGGTGTTATGCTGACCCATTTGGGTTGCAATGAGTTGGTTTAGGAAGTGGTCACAGATACAGATTTATTTTTTTTTCCCACTGTCAGGCTACTCTGAATGCCAGGACCTCCATTTTGGCTGCAGCAAACCCAGTCGGTGGCCGCTATGACAGATCCAAGTCACTGAAACAAAATATCAACCTGTCAGCTCCCATCATGTCCCGCTTTGATCTCTTCTTCATCCTTGTGGATGAGTGTAATGAGGTAATTTTAAGGAATTATAGAACGGTTTGTGTCAGAAGAGATCCCTGGAGGTCCCTAATCTAACCTTGCACTCAGATCATTGAGAACGGTTTGCCAAGACTTGACCTGGTGAGTTTTGAGTGTCTCCAAGGATGGAGATTCTGCAGTCTCTCCAGGTCCCTGCAATGTGTGACAACTCTCATGTGTTCAAAAAATAGTAACTTTTATATCTAATTAGAATTTCTCATGGTTCAGTTCATGTGGGTTACCTCTTACCCAAGGACTATTTGGCTTCATCACATCAATGCTGGCCGGTAAAACAGTTGCTTTCCTTGCAAGCTGAACAGACCTTGCTTTTCCAGCCTCTCATACATCATGTTCTCCTGCCCTCTGACCATCTTGGTGGCCCTCTGCAATTCTGAGTGAAGCAAATCTCATGAGAGTGTTTTGCTTCTGCTTTTCAGCTCTGTCTGTGCAGCTAAAAGCTGGCGGTACAAATTTGAGCATACTCTGCTGAATACAAGGATACTGCCTTTTCATCCTGTAGTGCTTTGACCTGCAAACTTAACACCATTAGTCATTTTTACAAATGGCTGGTCGCTAAGGCTGAGGCTGCTGCCACCTGTCTATGTGGCATTTGCCTTGGGAATGCATGAGACCCAGAGATTAATGTTGGTCCAGCCACTGTTCTGCTCAGAGTGATTATCTAATTGAGAAGGGGCTGGTGGGAGAGACAGAGCAGGCTGAAAAGGAAGGAAGTTCCCACGCTGCAAAGTGCTGCTTTCTGCCTGTTCTCTGGCTAGCTTGTAACCCAGGAGAGTTCCGAGAGGTTATAAATCCTAAAACTTCCTTTTATCCCTCCTCTGCTGTGTTTCCTTGTATTTAAACCCCCCAGGGCATTCTTGTGGACCTCCTGGCCGAGAGTTTGGCTACTGGAAAGGGTAGCTGTGCCATGAGGATTACAAGTAAAAGGGGGAATGGGAAGGAAGAATAGCAGTGTTGTTGTGCTCTTTGGCTGATGCTGTGCCAGTGATGCTGACACAGCCCCAATATCCCAGGTGATAGATTATGCCATTGCCCGGCGCATCGTGGATCTGCACTCCAGAGTGGAGGAGTCTGTTGACCGTGTTTACTCCTTGGATGATATCCGAAGGTATCTGCTGTTTGCAAGACAGTTTAAACCAAAGGTAATTCTACTTTTTATGTGAACTGTGGAACAGTTGTTCTGTCTGAGGAGGTCCAAAGGAGCAATCACTCTGCAGTAGGCTTTTTTCCAGCAAACACCAAGACACTTGGGGTAGTGTTTTCTCAAGGAAGGAGCCATAAACTCAGGTTATTACCTAGAAACAGAATGTATTTTGGAACCTGGTGCTCCTAAACTCCAGAAACCCAGTCAGCCCAGCTGAGACTGTTATAGTCCATGGCAGTTCTTAACCTTTGTCTAGAACAATTGAGGGATCACTTCATGGCCTTCTCATACCTCATAGGCATGGGTTATTCAGCATGGCTGCTGCACAGTTTTTTTGTATTTTATCGACTTACTGCTTAATCAGTTTGTGTATCTTTATTTTAAAAGGGTATTGTGCCTCTATTTCTTTACTTTTTGGTAAAATACAGAACATGGGAAACTGGTCTAACTACAGATTTTTGTGGGGTCTATCCAAGTAGCAGCTTGGAAGGGCTGTGTGTTGGATGTTTCAAAAGTCTATAAACAGAACAATCTAGTAGGGACAGACATGAATTATGTCTGGAAACAAGTCAGTAGAAGAGAAAAATAGAAATTATAAAAAAATCTGTAAAATAAGTATTGCAGCTATGTACTTACTGTAATGTCATTGTCATTGGTAAGTGTAATCATTATTACAACATAATGTGATTACCATTATACTTCCGTAGAGTATGTGTATAGCATAGAATATTTCAGATAAAAGCAGCAGCCAGTACAGCAAAGGCTGTACACTGCCAATCTAATGCAAGAAGAAAAAGCTTTAATACTCTGACCACTGGAACTCCTGTCACTCTGTTTGATGCCACCCAGATATCCAAGGAGTCTGAGGACTTCATAGTGGAGCAGTACAAGCGGCTGCGGCAGCGCGATGGCTCTGGAGTGACCAAGTCGTCCTGGAGGATCACGGTGCGGCAGCTGGAGAGCATGATCCGCCTGTCTGAGGCCATGGCCCGCATGCACTGCTGTGATGAGGTATCAGGGGCGTGATGGAGGTTTGGGTAAATGTTCATGGAATTGTGTGGGAGTTGTGCATTTGCTGTTGGACTGTGATATTGGACTTCGTCCTGTGGGTGAGGAGGAGAGCTTGAGTCGTGGTCATACTCAGTCTGAGTCTGTATGCCAGAAACACTGTTTTTAAGGAATGACTTGTAAAATTGATGTCAGCTAGTCCAAACTGAGATCTTGCATGATTTTGTATCACAGCTGTGTCAGCATTCAGCCTCCTACCCATCAAATCATGACAGTCACCAACTACTGTCAGCCAGGGCTCTTGGAAGTTTTTTTCCTGATCTTTCACAGTTTGTAATCTCTTGGCTCTTATCCATTTGCAATCTAAAAAGCCAAAGTTCATCCAAGTATCTGGACCTCCCCAAGGGTAGCTGTATGTGTGATCTGAGCTCCTGCTCACATCAGCCACTGCTGAAAAGCACATTGTGTTCTGACTGTTAGCTGTAGTGTGATTACTGCCCCTCTAGTCCTTGCTTTCAAACCCAGCAGGCCTTTTGAAATATTGATTAGAGGCTATGTGACACATGCAGGGATGGAACCTTGCTCGCTGGTTGTGTAAGGACACCCTTTGGGTTCTTGTAAATTAAATTCAGCTTAGAAAGAAACATAGCTTTTAGGTTATGGCTCAGCTACAGATGATTTTTCCAGTTTTTGCTTTTCGGTTCTGGAGGAGAGTATCATTAATTACATCTCTCTTTCTTTCGTATTGTCTCTGTTCAGACTCATTTCTTTCATGTTTCTTGCTCCACTGATCTTTCTCCCAAATGTTCTTGGCTTAGTAAAAATTTTATCGACTCCACATGATTGCTAAAGCCTGAAAGATTAATCAGGCTGCTTTTCCCTCCATAATCTTGCATGACCTTGGAATACTTGTAGTGTAAGAAGCACCCCTGTGCCTCTTTAATATATGTTTTTTTCAAATCTTCCTCAGGTTCACCCGAAGCATGTGAAGGAAGCTTTCAGGCTTTTAAATAAGTCCATCATTAGAGTTGAGACTCCTGATGTAAATTTAGACCAAGATGATGAACAGCAAATGGAGGATCAAGAGGACCAAGATGGAGTCAATGGTAAATTACTTACAGAGAAATTTTTCAAAGGGAAAAGTCCTACTCTTTACAGCTTACCTTGACTGAGCATGTGCTTCTCTCCAGTTTCTCACCTGTTTCTCATCTAATGAGCTCTAGAAATCTGGGCTCCTGTTCTTAATTCTCTTACTTCTTCAGCCTCTTTCAGCAACTCACCTGGTTGGTCAGTGCAAGGCTTTTCAATGGCTCAGAGTATTAAATAGCTAAAAGATGTTTTAGATACAGCTTTAAATGTGGGCATGTGTCCAAACAGGTGAGGCAGAAGCTCCAGCTGGGGTCAATGGTCTTGTGAATGGGATCAATGGCCATTCTGAGGATGTGAGCAAGGATGCTGCACCCAAAGCTTCTCTCAGGCTGGGCTTCTCTGAGTACCGACGCATTTCTAATCTCCTGGTGCTGCACCTCAGGAAAGCAGAGGAAGGTAAGAATTTCTTTACTGCAAAGAAGGCAGACCCTGAGTTCAGGGAGTTGGTGCATCTCTTGCTGTTGTACATGGGATTTTCACTCCTGTTGAGACAACAAATTTGTCAGGTCAGGTGTACACCTATGCTCATGTGACAGTACTACATCTGGTGATGGAAATAGGACCCCTCCTGGAGTTTCTAGCTCTGTTACCTTAGTCATTTATCAAAACCTATTAAGCTGAGGAGCATGTCACCAGAGTCAGAGGAGGATTTGTAACACACAATGGTGTAACCAAGCTAGAAGAGTCTGTAGCAGGGAAAACTGGAGCAGGAGCTTTAATGCACGCCAGCAAGCACAGCCTGTCTTAAACAAATGGCTGGATGAGTTCTTTAGAAGCTAAAATATTTCAGTTGCCATGAGGCTACTCCTGCAGTGAAATGCAGCAGTTGTCTCATGGCAGGTACAAAAGCTACAAAGCTTTTGGAAGGGTGTGGAGATGACAGTGTCTGCTCAAATGCTGAGTACACATAGAAGGATGACTCCTGTGGCTTTGTGTGACAGTGGTTTTTATTTAGCCCTTACCTAGAGGAAAGGTGTGTTAGACTTTGCAACTGGTTTTTCTTGAAGCTGATGGGATTTGGAAGCCACTTGAAAGCATAGAACTGAAATCTTCAATTCTCAATCTAATTATCTCCAATTAAACCATGACACAGCACCCTCCTGTGCAAAATATGGTGCTTTAAGAAAAAAACCCCTAAGTCTGACCTTTCCTAAACATCATTAAAAGCCTGTTTCTCTCTTCAGCATTGTGAATGTTAATGTGTAAATCCTTTTCTCCTATGCTTTGAGTGGTAGTTTACTGCTGCTGTGTTCATGCAAATTATTTTCTCTGCAGAAGAGGACGATGCAGCACTAAAGAGGAGTGAACTTATTAATTGGTATCTAAAGGAAATAGAATCTGAAATCGAATCTGAAGAAGAACTAATAAATAAAAAGAAGATAATAGAGAGAGTCATTCACCGACTTACACATTATGTATGTATAGAGATGTGTGGATAGTGAAAAAGGGTTTTGACTTGTATAGCTTGTTGTAACTTACAAAAAGTTTCATTTTTAATGGAATACATTTCTGTTTGGAGAAATCAGTTTTGTTTTTCCATTGATTGATGCAGTATAAATGCCTTCTTTATTTAACACCTATTACAGAGATAAGTTCAAAGTGCTATACTCAGTCACTATAGAAGTGTGATATTTTTCTGTATTTCTATAGTATTGTTAGACATTAGGATACAAAAATACAATTAACTCTTGCATTCAATGGATAACCTTAAGTCCGAAGGGTATGAGGGCATTTGGGAGGAAAAAGTATGACAAAATAAAGGACTTTTCACTTTTAAAGACTCAAAGCCATTACACTGGAAAGCACTAGGCTGGAAGGTTCCCAGAAAGGATACAACATAGAAGTGATTTCCCCTGAATGCTGTTTTTAAGAATCTCTTAGAGGGAGTTCACAATTAAAAGGATTAAGTAATTAATAAGAGGTCCTACCAATATAAAAATGCTTTTCAAAGAGTACAAACAAACCTCTCTGTCCTTATTTTAACACAACTCTTTGTGTGTTGCAGGACCACATTCTGATTGAACTGTCCCAGTCAGGACTGAGAGGATCCACTGAAGAGGAGACTTTTGATGATGATCCATACCTGGTTGTCAACCCAAACTATCTGCTGGAGGACTGAGGATTGAGAATGGCATTGTAGAGCTCACTGGTTACAAGCTGGAAAATGCATTCTTATCTTGCAGGGGTTTCTGTGTGGCTGATTCCTTCTATTCCTGTGACTGTGCCAGAGTGTGGCCAGTAATATGGGATTTCTCACTTACACTGAGCACACCTGGAAAGCTTTTAAAGACGTGACACACATGTATTAGTTCCACTGTTAGCTCTGAATTTCAGTGCCATCATCTGGATGCAGAGGAGAATCACCCAATAGCTTTTTTCATCATCAAGCTATGTAGATGTTTCTGTTTTAAGTAAGATTAATTTTACGTTGTTCTTCTTTAGTAGACATTTTATGCTATAGGTTTTTACTGGTTTTCTTATTAACATAAATAAAAGCTCATTAAATATTTGGGGGTGGATTTGTTGTTACTCACATGTGAGATTGCTGTTTTCTATGCCTGTCATTTGAGGCTGAAAAAAATAGTGATCTAAATGTTTAATGTCTTAAGGACAACAAAATTTCCTGAATGACTGATGCTCTTTTTTAAGAAGTTTTTTTAACTTCCTGTAATAGACAATGAGAAACTGATTGCTTCTCTTTCTTTTTAGATGGACTAAAGATGTGCAGGCTCCTGCTGCATATATCAAGTAGAAAATAGCAAATAGCCAAGCCCAAAGCAAGGCTTTAAGCAGGGCAGAAACCCCTACCTTGATGAATGTCTTGACTTGTAAGTGAATTGAAAACTGACACCATTTGTGAGGGATTTTTAAGACTATATTTGTAAACCTGTTTGAAGATCTTTCTATAAGAAAACTTTGCTTGAATTTCTACTCTCAAAATTTTTACTGTAAACTACAGGATTATTAAATTATCTATTAAGAATTTTAAATACCTGAATATTTGTCTTGTTTCCTGGATGCCAGCACCTCAGAAACATTTGTAATGCATGAAAGAGATCACAGTTACATATTTAATTTAGAAATAGTGTGAAATAACTGTTTCTGAGCGAGGCTCAGAAATGGAGCTGGTTTGTATGACAGTATTCTTTTCCTGTTAATCTCTCACAGCTTTGGAGAGTTACACCTTGGTCTAACTAAGCGTGTCATTAAAAATAACAGTTCTGTTTAAGGAGTGGAAGGAATCATAAATATTTGTCATTAGCACTATCCCATCACTGGACACTAACTCCAACTGCAGTAACTTCTCCACTCATTTCTTTCATAAACCACATCTTGGCAAATTCTGCATTTCATTAAAATTAGCCACCCACCTGCAGTAATACTTTCATGTTATTCTATATTGTTCCTTTATTTTCAAAATAGCAATAGGAAGATGTTTGGCCTTCATTATGTTTCCCCCTCCCCTCCTCTCAGTCCTAGTTTGAAAATAAATACTCTTCATGTAGGAGAAAGTATTTTTTTTCTGCTTCTTTCCCCAGTTCTGTAGGCTGAGAGGCGTTTTCTCTGAGTTAATGCAGCTCTACTGCAAAGTAAGCACCAGGTGGTGCTGTAAAGTTAATTTTTAAACTTGCTATTCAAACATCAGAGTGGAGGGAACTTGTTCAGAACACTCAGCACGATGTTATAGTGAGCTCTTTAGGGCTTCCTGAAAAAAAATCAGCTGGGAGTCAAATAGAGTCAAAAAACACAAATTACTATCCCTGTGTAAGGTTTGAGTAACAGCAAATGTTGAGGGATGTCTTCATGTAACTTAAAGATAATATTGCTTGACAGCAGTAACTTGCCCAGCTGATTGCAGATAAGCTTTAGACAAAATTTTGGTTATTAAAAGAAATTACTCTGAGATAGAACTAACATTCACAGGTATGTAGAATTTTGTGTTTATTTGGTTTAAAAGTGTTCTCAGCCCTTCAGTTTTGCCGTGCTGGAATGCAGAAGAGCTGAGTTAGCTGTGCCCTTCAGCAGTTCAGCTGGGTGGCCTGAATGTGTGCACCCTGGTGAGAGAGCAGTGTTTTCAGGGCTGAAGGAGGGAGTGCTTTGGAAAGCAAAAAATTGAGACTAAAATTCCTGGATGTTTATGGCATGAGGAAGCACACTCTTGCTGCTGCCTGAATTCATATCAGAGTCGCTTTTCCAGCTGCCACATCTCAGATTGCCTTTATCCACCCAGGATTAGAGCACAGATGTGCCTCCTGCTGCCCTGTACGCCCTGAGCCATGGTGGACCCAGCCCCAGCCATGCAGATAACACTGCTTTTGTTGGTTTTTGCATCCAGAGCTGTACTGGGATTCTTCTAAAGCTGAAAAAGGCCATAAAGAGAGGGAAGATTTATCTACTTATTTCATCTTCTCTAAATGGGAGGCAATATTAGCAAATGTCAACTGATATTTAAACATAAAGGGAAACGAGCATCTCAGAAAATGTTTTCACATGACCTTTCTCCAACGGATTGAAAGTGATTTTTGTGTTCATCTATGTCTTTTTATCTACAGTGAAAGTCCTGGTCTGTTATTCCAGTGTCAGCTAATTCAGAGAACCTTTATCTATGGAACAGATAATTTCAGTTACATATTACTTCTACTGGCGTATAAGTAGTGTGGAGTAGTTGTTTCTGAAGCAAGGTTCAGAAATGGACCTGATTTGTAAGACAGTCATCCTCTTTCTGTTGGTTTCTCTCAGCCTTGGCAGAGATGGGAAATTTTCTTGGAATTTTATCACCATTGCTGGGCCTCTACCCAGTGAGCTGGCAGAGAGATTGGGCCTGCAGGACCAGATCCTGCCCGAGGACCAGCAGGGCTCTGCCGCGGCTGAATCCCAGGGTTACCTGTGCCAGCCAGATCTCATGGCTTCCGAGCTGCCCCGGTACTTCTCGCGGCTCCGTGGGCTGGGGGTGACGCACTACACACTGCTCCTGCCCTGGGCCCGCGTCCTTCCCGCGGGCAGCGCCTCGGCCGCGGATGGAGCCCAGGTGCGGTGCTACCGGCGGCTGCTGCGGGCCATGGCTGCCGCGGGGCTCAGAGCCGTGCTGCTCCTGCACCGGGGCCGCCTCCCCAGCGCCGTGGCCGCGCAGGCCGGTGGGACGAGAGCCAGGGCTTTTTCTGAGCTTTTTGTGGAGTATGCAGATTTCAGCTTCCGCGCCTTCGGGGACCTGGTGGATGTGTGGCTCTCCTTCAGTGACCTGCCAGAGGTCCTTCAAAGCCTGCCCTACGCTGAGCCCCAGGAGCGAATCCAGGCCGTGGCTGCTGCTCATGAAGGATTTTACTCCATGCTCCATGAGAAAGTCTCACCAGCAGGTAAGGAGAGCAGGGTTTTTCAGTATGACTCACAAATATTTTGTGATTGCGTTAAGTGGTAACTGATACATGCAGTCTCTGTGCAGATATTTTTGTGTGCCTCTTCCTGACCCACAGAGGAAAGACAAAAACCTTTCTGAAATGTACCTGAAACTTTGAAAAAACAAGGCACAGAAAGTCTCCCATGCAATAGTAACTGTGAGGAAGTCTGCAATGCCCTTTGTTTGACTTTCCCTATTGCAGACACTGGGGTTTGCAGTAATTAAATCCCAAATCTACCTGTTACACAGAGCAACAGAATTTCACCTCTTCCATGATGGGTAGCTGGGACTTTCCAAGTAGATATCATGTTGGGTCTGCCTTCTTTGGTCGTGGAATTTTTCTGTCCCAGATGGACAACAAGTAGAGCTGACTGAGCCACTATTTATTTTCCCAGATTTTTAACTATTTAATTAATTTTTAATTCTTGCATTTGTCAGGAACACTTTGTTGTACAGTTCACACTATCTGGTGATAGCCCTTAGAAGTTGCTCAGATGCCCTCCTGCCTCTCCTGTCCCTCCAAGTTCCTGCCACTCCAACATCTCAAAAACATTCAGCATAGAATGGATTTTAAAAAAATAAAATCATAGAACCATCACAAAGGCATGAAAATTAATAAAGATATTACTTATGCAGGGAGTGGAAGGGCATTTTATTTGCAGAGGCCCCTTGAATGGTGCCTTTGAATTTTTACCTTCTTCAGTTCTCCATTGAAATCACAGAGAGTATCCTGAAATCAACTACCTGGAGCAGTGCCTGGTGTTCCACAGCTTCAACAACATAAAACTGGTTTTAAAATAACTGCAGTAAACTGAAATTTTTATCTGTCCTTAATATGTTATTAACAAACTGCCTCTTTCTATCTCTAGGTGGAAAGTTGTCCATTGCTTTGGAAATGGATCATGTCTTGGACAGTGCTTCATCAGAATTGCTTTCAGTTTCTTTTCAGGTAGCTCATAATATTTCCTCATTAAGGAAATATATCCAAAATTATATAATTTTGCCTTTATTTAGCTTTGGTTTTATGTATGGGATCAAATGCCTTGTTGCAAGATAAATAAGATTTTAGCAGGTTGACCAGTTTGTAAGCTTTAATTATTTGATTAGTCTGATTGTGTGAAACCACTGATTTAAAAATTGCTTCAGCATCCTTTCTTGGCTGGTAGGCACTGATTAAGCTACATGGAGACAAATTTGCTCTCATAATTGGCAGTGTTAGCAATACACTGCCTGAATGACAAGGTGTCTCCAGAAAGTGTACCTGTTACCATTTTCTCTGCAGGTGTACTTAGTGCACCACCAAAGATATGGATACATTATCCTAATTAGCTGCTATTTAAAATATCTGCTGATTATGTTAAAACCTAGACTGAGCTGTGCTAAAAGTGATGTAGTTGCACAGGGATGGCACAACACAAGGAGAATGTAATCTCTACAAAGGCAATGACATTCTTTCTTACAGATCCAGTTCCCTGTTCATAGCTGTCCTCACCCAGAGGATGGTGATGTAGGTTGTAATGTACACATGACAGGGCAGGATTTTTTTGCTGTATTCATAATCCTTCAAAACTTAGAACCAGGTCAGGCAGTGTTGTAGGATTTAAGCAAGGTGTGGTTTGTAGGGAGAGCAAAGAAGCTTGAGATGAACTGACTTAATAGAAGAGAACCTTGGACTGAAAAACAAACTGAAAGCTTATCAGTTTTATTCCAGCTTCATCACCTGGTTTAACAAGAGAGTGCAATCTGTCCCCTCGAGGTTGATGACTTCTAGTGGGATAATTCAATCATTCCATACTTGTGGTATGGAATGATTAAAGATTTCTGAAGTGGACTTTCAACCAAGGGTTATATGAGGTTATATACCTGAACCACATAGTTATAAAGGTTTCTCTGATAAATCATAAACAGACATTAAGAAATTACCTGTAAATCATTAATAATAAATTCATAAAAATAGAATTTAATTTAGTTGTTTAAGTTGTACTTTGTTTAGAAGGAGACATACAAAGCACATCTTCCCATACATAATCCAGTTTGTGCTCCCATACAGCTTTATGGCTTCTTACTCCAGCAATGTGTCTTTATCAAACCTTACACAGTTTTATGTATTTTTAATATAATACTTAAAAAATCCCATTTTTCTCCAGCATGATTATTTTCCTTTTCTTTTTTTCCAGGATTCAGTAGACTTTGTGTCTCTTAACCTTCAGTACCATTGTAGAAATGAAACAGATTTTGACAAGAAATTAAGTGAATTCCAGGTAAAGTTATGCACAGGGTTAAAATGATAGCAGCAAACAACAGACCATAAACAGGAGCAGAATTTCCTGTGCTGTGATGCATGTCTAAAGAGTTCTGATTTTCTAGGAAAGCTCAGGCAGCGGCTACATTAGGAGGCTGCTGCAAAGTGCTCATTTCTCTGGTTTTATTCTGACTTAAAAACTGTTACTGGAAAATGCTGGAAAGGATTATCTTGGTCAATGCTTATTATTGATGCATTACCAACTGGAATGGCAGAATTCTTTTGTCTGGGACTAAAACACCTTCTCTCTCACGTGCTGTTTGATAAGCTGTTAGGCCAATACCTAAGTACTGAAAGATACTAAACTCTAGCATGAGCTGTACAGCAGTGCTACCAAACTTCACATTCCTCCTCATCAGCAGGGGTAGAAATCATCATCAGGTGCTAGAAATGTTACTGAGGGTGAGTTTATTAACGGATTAGATCTCCTGGCAGCACCAACACCAGTGATGCTGTAGGCTGGTACCTATTATAACCTATATTAAATCTCTGGCAGTGAACTGCATTCTTAAAATTTATAAGCAAAGAGTCATCCAGCATCTGGGTAGCAGGATAAGGAGCTGCCCATGTGAAATGCAAAAAATGCCAAGAACATGGTTTTACTAGCTGGCTGACGCTTCTTTTCACTACCTGATTTCTGTTTTGCAGAGTGTCTGGAAGGACAAAGACATCTTGGTTTTTAGTTTAAAGGTCCTTGACTGTGCCTCCATGGAAAAGCATCCTTCCATACCAGTAGCTGCCATTGCCACAGGTGAGTGATGTTTGAAGAGTTTTTTAGTTAAGATCTGCATGATAACTTGTAGAGGAAATTCAAAATCACCCAATCTAGGCTGCTGCTATTAGATGAAATAACTTTACAGTTTTTTATAGTATTCTTGGAAAACTAAGGATGGCTGGTGAGTGTTGAAGGAGGGGAAGCAGGATCTTTCGCAGATCTTTTCATCCTTTTCATCAGCCTCAAATTGCAGAAGGGGAAGTTTAGGTTGGATATTAGGAAAAATTTCTTTCAAGATATAATTGTTACAAGTAGTGTCATGCAGTCCACGGCATCTAAGACTATATCCATCACTTACCATTTGTTTGTTTGCAGCTATTAATAAAAAAGAAGTGCATATGATTGGGTGTGACATTAATGAGTTCTTGGACTACTTACCTCATGTTTTAAGGTACTGTAAAAAACACTGTAACACCATACAATACTATAATAGGATACAGTAATAAAACAGCTTCCTCTAGAAACCTATGTGCAGGGAGAGACAAGACATTTTAGTGGTAAAGTCTGCTGTTAGTTGCTGAAAGGGCTGCAAAGGGCTGTTTTTCTGCTGAGCCCAGTCTGTTCCAATTACTTGCAATCCTCTATCCTGCTACTAATCCTCTAATGTAATCCTCTTCCACTCTCTCATCCTTGGTTACCCAAATTGCACCTTCAAGCCAGTAGTAACAAGTACATTTTTCAAGCCTTCTGCTTTTTTCAAGAGCAAAATGGTTCTAAATAAACAAATCCAATAGAGGCTTTCCTAGGGGAGAAGCCAATTGTGCTTATGGAAATGTGGAAGATGTCATGGTGCAGGGAGATGCTAAGGATTACAATGGCAGGAAACTCATGAAGCAGTTGTAGCATGGGAAATTGCTGCACACCACAAGGATTTGCACTTCTGACCTAAGGGATTATGAGACTCTACAAGCAAAGAGCTGTTCTGCAGTTACCCATTGCCCTCCACCTTCATGTCCCAGCTGGCAGAGAGCAGGGTTAGATGGGTCAGATGTCAGAGGAGCTATATGTGGCTTATGAGACCCGAATGGGAAGCAAACTTCCTTTATACTTTGCATTTGCAAGTTTTATGGCACTGACATCCACCTTGGAGATTTTAACTTCTATTTATTATATTTCCAGTGAAACAGATACTCTACAGGAAAACTCAGATACTGTTCTTGCCCCTCGGTCCTCCTATCAAACAGTCTGGGAAATGTTTGCTGAACAGTCTGAATCAGAGAGGGATTCTTTCCTGCAAGATGTTTTCCCAAGTGGGTTCCTCTGGGGCATATCCACAGGTGCCTTTAACATCGAAGGAGCTTGGGCAGAGGATGGGAAAGGAGAGAGCATCTGGGACCAGTTTGGGCATGGGGGCCATGTCCAAATGAACCAAACAGCAGACGTGGCATGTGACAGCTACTATAAAACCAGCTATGACATTTACCTGCTTAGGGGTCTTCACCCCCAGCTGTACAAATTTTCTGTATCCTGGTCTAGAATTTTCCCTGCTGGCACCAACAAGTCCATCAATTCCAAGGGTGTTGATTATTACAACCACTTAATTGATCGCTTGGTAGACTCTAACATTGAGCCCATGATGACTCTGTTCCACTGGGACCTGCCCCAAGCTCTGCAGGCTCTTGGTGGCTGGCAGAATGAAAGCATCATAGATGCTTTTGTGAGCTACGCAGACTTCTGCTTTTCCACGTTTGGGGATCGGGTCAAGCTCTGGGTTACGTTCCATGAGCCCTGGGTTATCAGCTACGCTGGCTATGGCACCGGAGAGCATCCTCCAGGAATCACTGACCCAGGAGCAGCATCTTACAAGGTAGGGGCACGGGAATACTTCGGATCCTGCTGCTACTCTTGTTGGGTTGTTTTCCATTATGGTTCTGTGCTTTAACTATGTTCAAACCTAATGTGGCCTCTGAGACAGCCGTTTGGGTGTTGGATTTATGATACTTGTTAAAAATGGGTTTGTTAACAGAGGCCAGGTGTTGTTATTTTATTTTTCTATTCTAGGCTGATGTGGATGGATAGTCAGATTCTTTTGCTTATTCCAAAACCTACTACACTCCCTGTCTATCATTTTTTGCTTTGCCAAGGTGGTTCTTTTTTTTTTTTTGTATGGAGAGGACATTTTCACATGGCAATAAACCCAATGCTTAAGAGTTTTTCTGCAATGCTGTGTGACACATTTTCCTCTGCTTTCTGCTTCCCAGGTTGCTCACACAATTCTCAAGGCTCATGCCAAGGTCTGGCACCTGTATAATGACAAATACCGTTCTCAGCAACTGGGAAAGGTGGGGCTGGTGCTGAACTCAGACTGGGCTGAACCCAAGACTCCAAGCAGCTCCGAGGACGTGAGGGCTTCCGAGAGGTACCTGCAGTTCATGCTTGGCTGGTTTGCTCACCCCGTATTTGTTAATGGTGATTACCCAGATATCCTGAAGGCTCAGATCCAGGAAGTGAACCAGCAGTGCTCTACGACAGTTGCACAGCTGCCTGTGTTTTCAGAGGAGGAGAAGTCCTTGGTGAAAGGGACTGCAGATTTCTTTGGCCTTTCCCATTACACTTCCCACCTGGTCAGTGCCGGTTCCGAGGGGATGTGCACACCGGGCTATGAGAGCATTGGGAACTTCTCCTTGCATGTAGATCCTTCCTGGCCACAGGCCGCCTCTTCTTGGATCCATGTGGTCCCTTGGGGATTAAGAAGGCTGCTGAAGTTTGTATCCCAGGAATACACAGGGTCAAAGATCCCAATATACATAGCAGGGAATGGTGTGCCGACAGGAGACGCCGGGGATCTTCTCAATGACACTCAACGAGTGGATTATTTCCGCCGGTACATCGATGAGGCCCTGAAAGGTATGGAGAAATCAAATTTTATTTTTTTTTAATCATGGCAAGTGGTTACTTTAGCCCTTCCATGGTGGTTAACTTTAAAACATCACCATTTGCACAGTGATGTGAGGTCAGCCTCCTGTTGTGTAGGTAATGAGTGTGACTTAATATTCTTAAGCCTGTCTGGTGTCCAGATATGGAGCTCTCCATTCTCTTTAGATATTGGAATGCATTTTTTCATATGTGGAATAATGTAGCCTGGACCCTAAGGTCAGTCCCTCTGTGAGAACACTGTTTATACAGATCACTGTTCACTCGCCTGCAGGCTCTTGCCTGTAGCCCCCTCATAAATTGGGGCTGAACTGCCTTTACCAGTTAATGACATCTAACTGACAGTAACCACTTCAGACTGGAAATACCTCCCTAACATTTCTACCCCAATCATTCTGAGAATGTTTAGGTTATGACTGTAGAATGTTCAAGTTACACAGCTGGCAAAGATACAAGCATATCTTTTGAAATAAAAATAGCGTTAGTGGCAAGTTCTGGACAAACATAGAGGGCTGAGATTTCAAATAGAGATTTGAGTGATGCTCTCTAGATAGACTAAACAATACTGTCAGGAAAACATTAAATATGCTGTATTAAATATGTTGGTGATCAGTGTGTACAGCATTTGATCTGCTTGACCTAGATCTCAACATACTGCTGGAAGTGCTGAAAGAGCTACAGAAAACACAATTTAGCGTTGCTGTTATGCCTCAGCAGAAGTAAAGAGGATGGACTGCACATGGGAGTGAACTTTTCTTGAATAAGAGAGATTTAGTGCTTTTTGGCAAGCAATGTGGGGAGGGATACTGGACTTACCTGTGCTGTTATTGGGTACACAGTTCAGCTAAAAGAAGCCCTCCTGTGCTTAGGGAATATAGGCAAGCACTAAATACCTGCAATTTTTCAGTTTAATTAGTGTTAAATCTAAAAGTGAACCATACATCTTAATTGATTAAATCTGCTTGAAAGCAAGAATACAGGGGAAAGGATACCAGTGCCCTGTCCTCAGATACCTCTTGACAAATACTTTTCTTACAGGTTTCTATCACTAAGCATTTCACCAGCTCCTATTACTGCGCTGACTGCTTTTCCTACCAGATACTCCTAATTGTTTAGGAAGTTTTTTTAGCCTGTAAAACCATTTGTAAGTGCTTCACTTGTCACACCTATCCTTGGCTGTGGTGCTTCTGTTGTGCTGAGCTGTGTTCGGGAAATGTTCAGGTGGGTAATTAACAATGTCTCCTTTCTGTTGCAGCGGTGAAACTGGACGCCGTTGATGTCCGGTCCTACACTGCTCGATCCTTGCTTGATGGCTTTGAAGGCCCAGCAGGATACAGCCTAAAATTTGGGCTGCATCACGTGAACTTTGAAGATAGCAACAGACCAAGGACTCCCAAGGCATCTGCTTACTTCTATTCCAGTGTCATTGAAAAAAATGGTTTTCCATCCCAAGCCTTGAGCAGATCTTCTGCACCAGTGGTGTTCGACCGACCTGTGCCATCAAAGCTGCCAAGTTTACCAGCATCAGAAGTTCCCTCCAAGGCAAAGGTTGTCTGGCAGAAGTTTTCGTCCCAGACTGCCTTTGAAAGAGACATGTATTTTTATGGGACATTCCCAGAGGATTTTACATGGGGTGTGTCTTCCTCTGCCTACCAGATAGAGGGAGGTTGGGATGCTGATGGCAAAGGACCCAGCATTTGGGATAACTTCACCCATGTCCCAGGGAATGTGAACAATAACGATACTGGAGATATAGCTTGTGATAGCTACAACAAGGTGGAGGAAGATATTTACATGCTGAGAGCCTTAGGGGTAAAGAACTATCGCTTTTCCCTGTCCTGGCCTCGAATTTTCCCCACTGGAAGGAACAATTCAATCAACAGCCATGGAGTCGCATACTACAACCGTCTCATTGATGGACTGATTGCAAACAACATCACTCCGATTGTCACTCTCTACCACTGGGACCTACCACAAGCTCTCCAGGACATAGGTGGCTGGGAGAGCAACGAGCTGATTGACCTGTTTGACAGCTTTGCAGACTTCTGTTTCCAGAGCTTTGGGGACAGGGTGAAGTTCTGGATTACCATCAATGAACCCAACATCATTGCCCGGCTGGGCTATGGCGAAGGGCTGTTCCCACCCAATGTCAAGGAGCCTGGCACTGCTCCCTACAGGGTTGCCCACATCTTACTGAAAGCTCATGCCAGGGTCTACCACACCTACGACGACAAATACAGAGCGAGCCAGGGAGGGGTCATTGCCCTGTGCCCCTTCATTAGCTGGGCTGAGCCAAAGACACCAAGCGACCCCAGGGACATTGAAGCTGCTGACAGGTACCTGCAGTTTTTGGTGGGTTGGTTCACACACCCAATTTTCAAAAACGGGGACTACCCCGAGGTCATGAAGTGGAAAGTTGGGAACAGGAGTGAGCTCCAGAACCTGCCGTCGTCGCGCCTGCCGGTTTTCACAGCGGAGGAGCGTGAATACATCCGGGGCACGGCAGATGTCTTCTGCTTCAACACGTACTCCTCCAAAATTGTAAGGCATTCAACAACACGTCTGAAGCCCTTCTCTTACGAGTATGACCAGGAAGTTTCAGTAACAGTTGACAGCTCCTGGCCTTCCTCAGCTCTCACTGACCATCGGCCTGTGGCCTGGGGTCTGAGGAGGCTGTTGAACTGGATCAAAGAGGAATATGGAAACCCCCCAATATATATCATTGAGAATGGCGTGGGGAAAAAGGCCAAATCGGATGTTGATGACAATGCCAGAATATTTTACTACAAAACATACATTGATGAAGCTTTAAAAGGTACCAGAATTTGCTTTTGTTCTGTGTTTTGTTCTGCTATTGTGTGTCTCCTCTCTAAATTCCTGGTTACTTAACTCCTCTGAAGAGTACTTTTTAAAAGTGATTGATATTGGTCTTTAAATAGTCTAAACACAATATAAACAGTGTTTGGTTTTATGATCTCCTTTGCATGGCTGTACTTTGTTTCCTCCAACTGTGAAGATTCTGTCAATGATCTTAGTTGACCAGTGCCACCTGTATGAAACTAGGAGCCTGTATGTGCTTGCATGTGAATTCCTGAGGGTTCATTTAATGTGTGATTATGCCACTGATGCTCCTCTGTTCTTTTTCTGGTCTTTCAGCTTACAAGGTAGATGGTGTTAATCTGAAAGGATACAACGCTTGGTCTCTGATGGATAACTTTGAATGGGTGGATGGTTATGATCCAAGATTTGGACTGCACCAGATTGATTTTGACAACCCCAACAGGCCAAGGACACCAAAGCGCTCTGCTGTGTACTATGCTGAAATCATCCGCAATAATGGCATCCCACTGCCCAAGGAAGATCAATTTTTATATGGAGAGTTTCCAGAGAACTTCTTGTGGAGTGTAGCAACTGCAGCTTACCAGGTCAGCAAACTGAGATGGACTCCTGAAGTATCTGTGGACAGTTAATTGATTGTGTGGCACCACAAGGAATAACAGGCTGAATTCTTTGCTAGGACGAGACCTAAATTTGGGGTTGCTTATAATTCTTCCTGCGTTTTCAATTACAGATTGAGGGAGGATGGAGAGCAGATGGGAAAGGACTTAGCATTTGGGACAAATATTCCCACACTCCCTTGAGAATTGGCAATGATGCGACTGGAGATGTAGCTTGTGACAGCTACCACAGGATTGAGGAGGATGTGGAAATGCTGAAAAGCCTCAAGGTGTCTCACTATCGCTTTTCAATCTCCTGGTCCCGTGTTCTCCCAGATGGGACCACCAGGTACATCAATGAAAGGGGACTGAACTACTATGAAAGGCTGATTGATTCCCTTCTGGCAGCCAACATTATGCCTCAGGTAACTACACCCAGTAACTTTCAGGTTACTAAAAAATAGCAAACTCCAAATCTGATGCTCCGAGTGACGTGTGTGTTTCCATCCATACCCTCCTTCACACAGAAATTGTTTTTCATGGTTTTTCATTTCATTTTGTGAAGAAATATGGAGTATTGTATAAGCAAATTAACTTTGAATGTAGGGATGAGTTGAAATTACAACCCAGAAAGACCACAGTTAACTTATTGTTGGCTGTTTCCAATTGCCTTCTTGTCCCTTTGCCTTGGAAATAGATTCCACAGGAACCTATGCAGGAATTTTTCAGACACTGAGGTGAGACTGACTGATGTAGTTCCCAGGATCTTCCTTCTTGCCTTTCTTAGAGATGGATGTAACTTTATTCTTTTTCTGGGAGGGTTATTTGTCACATACAATGGACAGTGACCTCACTCCTGCATCAGTCAGCTCTTTCAACACTGTTGAGTGACTTTGAGCTGTCCTCATACCCCTGTACCAGCCCAGACAGGTGTTCTAGTGGATTGTATTTCACCTGAGAGTCAGTGTAGGTGCAGCAGTTTTTCACTAGTGAGTTCTGGCTGTCACAAAGTGGCTTTTGGTAAAAACTTCACCTTTACCATTAGGCAACCCCTGAGGAAACTGGCAAAAATGTATTTTATTGCGTGCATGAGTGATCACTACAACATCAAATTATGTAAGGAACAGGTAACTGCAGATCAAAGCACAGTTTATCTGTGGTGATAAATGAATCTGAGTTACTGTGAGAGTGACTGGTTGAGTCCTTTGTCCTCCTATCTTTCCCCACAGGTAACTCTCTATCACTGGGACCTCCCACTGGCACTGCAGGACGTTGGTGGGTGGGAGAATGATACTATAGTTCAGAGGTTTAAGGAATATGCTGAGGTCCTTTTCCAAAGGCTGGGGGATAAAGTGAAATTTTGGATAACCCTCAATGAACCCTACAACACCGCCTATCTTGGCTATGGCGTTGGCACAGCTGCTCCAGGTAAGACTGCTGGGCATAAACCTCAGAGCCCTCGTGGCACTGTCAGCACAACTGTTCTATGCTGCAGCAGAGCAGTTCCTTGGGGCTTGCAAAAGTAGAACAAGGAAGCTGGTGTGCTGTGGATAGATGGGGTTTGGATTGCTATGGTGTGCTGAACAGGTCCTTCTTTTACTCTGCCTGTCACCTCCAAATCTGGATTACATTTGCTACCTGGAGCAGACCTTATTTCCAGACCAGCTCCAGGGACTGTGGAGAAGATTTAGGGCTGAAGGATGACCCAGCTCAGCAGCAGGGTAGAACCAAGAGAAGAGGGGATGTGAGCCGACCTGAACACACAGCTTTCTGCTTTCCAAACTGGCAGCAGTGGCCTGTTGCCAGGGCTGGCAGTCAATGTCCCACTCCAGAGGGAGGAGAGGGCAATGCAGGCTCCTCCTTGCACAGCCTCCCCATGGCAGCTGCTCCTTCAGCTGCCTCTGCCTAGCACTGATTCCAGCCCTGGGCTGGGCTTGGGCCACCAGGTGCTGCACATTCACTCCTTTACCAGGGGCAGTTCTGGGTGCCCTGGGGTTGTGTTAACCTGGGAAGCAGCCATGCTGGGGCTGGGAAGTGCTCCTCCCCTGCCCGCGCTGTCCCTGTCCCTGCAGGCGTCTCGGTCCGGCCAGGGCACGCTCCCTACGTGGTGGGACACAACCTGATCAAGGCACACGCGGAGGTCTGGCACCTCTACAATGAGACCTTCCGGGCCAAGCAGGGAGGGCTCATCTCCATCACCATCAACTCGGACTGGGCAGAGCCACGCAACCCACACAGACAGGAGGACATTGAAGCTGCCAGACGATTCATGCAGGTACAGAGACCCCGGTCACAGCTCTCCCTGCTGCTCCAGGTGACACTCCCTCTTTGGGTGCTGGACGTGCCCAGAACCCAGGTCAGCATCTCACTGAAATCAAATGGTGAGGCAGAGGATCACTGCAAGGAAAGGTATCCCCCTCTTATGGGGACTGATCAAGAATGCAACAGAAATGAGACAAAATATGGTTGCAGTGACAAAAGTTTATTTAATTTACTGCTGTTATATGGGCATTTCTTTGTATCTCCGTGTGCCTGCTGTAAATTCAAGTATCACCTAATAAAGCAGCACATGATAGAGGAATGGCTAAATCCCAAGTGTTGATATATGATTTATCCCCCCTTATTTCCTGGTTTAGTTTTTTCTAGGTTGGTTTGCTCATCCCATTTTCAAAAATGGTGATTATAGTGAAGTGATGAAAAGAAGGATTCGGGAACGAAGTCTGGCCCAGGGCCTGAGCAAGTCCCGGTAAGAGCCCAGGAACACACCTGCTTTTGTTTCACTGGCTGTGCTGAATCATGCTTTTCTTGTAGAAACTATACATTTCAATAATTCTATTCCAATGTTACTGTAAAAAAGCTTATTGTATCCTCACAGAAAAATTCTAGTGTATATTTTCAGAGAATCACAGAATGGTTTGTGTTGGAAGGGACCTTGAAGATCATTTAGTTCTAGTCTAGGCAGGGGGGCTTTATCTGTTTCCTGTCTTTACCTCTCTTGCAAACTAAATTGACTAATATATCTTTGGGGTAATAAATTGTCAGCTCAGTGACACAGTAACTGCCCTGCCTTAGCCACAGTACTTTACCTGATGCCTGTGGTAAATTTGTTTAACTTTTCTTAAAACTATGTACTGAACTCATTGATCCCTCTCAGTTACATTTCCTATTTTCCATTCCCAGTAAGGAATTTCTCTCCTTCTGTTTGTGGGGCTGGTACCAGGGATCCCAGCATTACCCATGGAGTGTGTGCAAAGTGTATTGTCTGTTTTCTCTTGCAGACTTCCAGAATTTACTGAAAGTGAAAAACAAAGAATTAAAGGCACATATGACTACTTTGGTCTAAATCATTATACCACGGTTTTAACATTCAACCAAAACTATCCTAAGGGTGTAATGTCATATGACTCTGATAGGTAAGAGATGAATGTAAATTATCGGTCAAGTAAAATCTGCACACCTGGAGTCTGGGTTAACTGACCAGTCTGTTAATTTATAGCAAAATTTATAGCAAAATTTATAGTTAATTTATAGTCTGGTTAAATTTATAGCAAATAAAGCCGTGAGACAGGTGTTTTAAGCTGTTATAAACCAATACTAGGGATAACATAACCAAGCAGTATCTGAGGTGCTGTTATTTTCACAAGAGTGCAGCAACAGCCTTTTTCTTAAAGACATGAGGTGATAAACAGTATTTATCATATTTCCTGCCTCCAGTCTGCAGTTTAAACTGTGAGGTGTTATCCTGGTTTATGCATACTGATCCATTTGCTGTTAAACAGGTTTAGGTCCCTCACTGCATTGGATAAATGTGAGTTCAAAGCCTAAATAGCTAAATCATTTCATGATTAAGTACAGATTAAGTCAAGACTTTTTATTTAGGTATTAGTTTCATTTCTCAACCTCAAAAAGTAAACAAACAGTAGGAGCTTACTAGGTTTTCTAATAAGAATTCAGGTAATGGTGGGACCACACATGGGGGTGAAATTGTCTCCTTTCCAAAATATTTCCACAGGAAATAGATGAAATTGGAAATAACTTTGCTTTGCTGGTACATCCCAGCCCCTTATAGTTTAACCCTCTAGGAGAGCGGGCTCATTGCATTCCTGCATGTAATGTAAAGGGCAATTTTGTGTGCTCAAGCATTACATTATGCCTTGAAAAGTAGAAATGGCATTGTAGTACGCAAAGAATTGGAACCAACATCACATCGTCAGCCACAGCGGGTGATTTCCACAGAGTGTAATTGTAATTCAAAACATGAGAAGTGTTTTTTAGGCTTGTGAGCACCAGCAGCACCTCAGCCCTGGGCACGGAGCTGCCTGGTACGTGGGACTGGCCCTGAGCAGTGTCCTCCTCCACAGGGGCGTGGCCACAGTGACCGACCGCAGCTGGCTGAGCTCTGGCTCCCTCTGGCTGAAGGTGACACCCTTTGGCTTCAGGAAGATCCTCAGGTGGATAAAGGAAGAGTACAACAACCCTCCCATTTATGTGACTGAAAATGGGGTCTCAGAAAGGGGAGCCTTTGAGTTCAATGACACTTGGAGAATGCATTACTATCGGACCTACGTTAATGAGGCACTGAAAGGTGAGTGTTGACATCTGGTCATCCAAAGCTCTGGAGAGCAGCACTGGCTTTGCCACAAAAGACTGATGTGTATAAAACAAGCTGTAAAGAGCTGAAAGACCACTGCCATCACACTTGCAAGTTACACAGTTACATGGGCTTACTGAATCCACTTCCAAGAGCCTTTGGGTTTACCAAAAACTGTCCATGGATATCACAATCGTGCTAGGAAAGATGATCTTAAGGAAGAACAAACCCTGGGTTTAGTGGGGTATCCTGCAGGTTCCTTGGTTTGCTGCACCTGGTGAGAGAGGTACTACTACCTGAGAAACTCCTTAACTCCTAGTCTGACTACTGCTGTGTCTAAAAACTCCGTATTTTTAAGAAAACAACTGTACACACCCAACCCCCAGACTGGTTTCAGTTACAGCAGTGATCAAACAACTTCAGGAAAGGGCTTTTTCAGTTTGCTTTTCTGATGTACTGGGAGCAGCCAGGTGTTCAGGCATTTACTGCCTTGTAAAGGCCCCACAAACACTTGTTAAGGCAGTGGTTGCATTTTAGTGGGTTTTCTTCTCTACTCCTAAACCTTTGTTTCTTGCACAAAAGCTTTGGTTTTTGGAGCAGAGACAAGCAGTGTCCAGTCCTGGGCACCGAGTGAACCCGCTTGTTGGCAATAACCTCCTTGTGTGCCATGTGTGGATGTTCTGGAGCACATTCCTGCCCTGGCTGGCCAAGGGGTGACCACTGACCTGTTCTCTCTGCTCCTGCCTGCAGCCGTTGTGCTCGATGGTGTCGACCTACGGGGCTACACTGCATGGACACTGATGGACAACCTCGAGTGGGCAGCAGGTTACGCGGAAAAATTTGGGCTCTACCATGTGAATTTCTCAGACCCTGCCTTGCCACGGCGCCCCAAGGCCTCAGCCAAGTATTACTCACAGATCATAAACTGCAATGGCTTTCCAGACCCAGCCACGGGCCCACATCCCTGTCTGGAACAGGAGCCAGAAGGTAAGTGACACAGCAGAAATGGTGCTTGTGTGTTTGCATCTAATCCTAATCCCAAAAGACTTCCATAATCCTAAGGTTTTTAGAGACACCACCATTTTCTGCAATATTTTTTTTAAAGACTCCAGTTAATGTCACTTCCCTGTGCAAAACCAGTCTAACAACCAAACCTTGTGCAAGAGCACCTCAACACACGCTTGTCTAAAGAATGTAGCAAAAGTTACTCCCTTAGACTTTACTCCAGCAGAACTGCCCAAGATGTTTTCCAAACCACACACACGCAGTACTCCCACAAGACTGTTTGGAAAACATTTTGAATACTTTATACAAATCCTTGTTTTGGGTAAGACTTTGGAAATACCGATTCTTTTGTCATTTGTGTCTTCTTCACTGAAGTAGTACAACGAAAAGCAACCAGTGTTAGCGTTGGGATTTGGGAATGAGAACACTCACCTGTACCATCAGGAATTGCACTATCAGCCTCAGCTGTGCCTTTACTCTGAGCTAGAATTGTATCAATCCCTGATCCCCAGAATTACAGCTCCTGCCAGAGTACTGAACAGCAGAGTTAAAAGCCTGGTGGAGGCAGGGAGCAGCCGTGCCCACACCTGCATGGAACAGGCTCTGCACTAACTCTGTCCCATTGTTTTCCCATTCAGTGACACCAACAGACCCCACTCCAGGAGCAGCTGACAGCGTGCACTTTTTGGGATTGGATTTGACATCCCAAGATGCAGAAATAGCACTCTATGTGCTTTTTGCTCTTTCTGTAGTTGGAGCACTAGGCTTGGCTCTTTTTGCATACAAATATGGAAAATTGTCCAAAAGATCCCATAAACAATCACACATAGAACTTAGTAGTAAACTGTAATATTTCCACCTCATAAAATGTTTGTTTGGTTTGTTTTTTCTTAAAAAAAAAAGTCCATACCACCAGGAAAAGGAACTACTGCGTGCAGTATTGCAGCTTTCTGTCTTGCCTCAGAGATGGCTCCCCAGCATTTTGTTGTTTTCCAATTTTAAAAGGGGAAAGAAAATTATTTTTCTGTGTTAACTGTCTCTTGTCCATGGGCATTACTGATTTGATTTCTTAAAGATCAAAGTAAAATTGCTTGTTCCTATCTGCATATAAAGATTCTGAACATTAGCTGGCATCTGTCCTTCCTTCATCATCATCGTCAACAGTTCTGAAGTTGGCTTCTTAGAATTTTAAGACAAATTAGTGTCTCTCCTGGTGAAAATTTTAATACTGCAGCTACTGTACAGACTGGATTTTCACCTTTTCCTTTATTTCATGTACAGTAAGGTCATTTAAACTAGAACAAAATGTTTGTCTGCTGTATTTTAAATTTCAGTGCATGATCCTGCTTGCTTCCTTGTGATACCAGCACATCAAAGGAACTTTACAAGACAGTCATGTTTTCTGGAAAATAGTTTATTGAGTGCTTAGGGAATTAAAAACTACAAGGTTTTGCTTGCAGTTGCAGAAGCAAGAAAAAAGTTAAACATAAATTAGTTACCTGATTTGCTACTTATAGTGCTTCTGAAACCCTCATTTTAATCAGTCATTGTCTACCATGACCTTTATATGAATATATCTGGCCCTTAAATTTATGTAGCAGAATATTTATAGATTAAAAAGTGCCTTTCTATGGCATAGGGCAATATTTATGAAAGCTGATGGAGATTTTCAGTCTTTTTACTAGGTTTCACCAACACCCACTTGATTTTTCTGACATAGGTGACTTTATTTCATAATCCACCAGGAAAAAGAATTAAGTAATTCAGTCAGTGTAAAATAAGCCCCACTTGTCCAGAAGCTCTAGTTGACTTAGATCAAATAAGAGAAGGAAAAAAAAAGCAGCCAGATAGTAATTGCAGTTACCCAAAACTACATTTGTTGTGTAGAATTTCCATTCCAAGTATTGTTTTCATCTTCTCCATCATCTTGAGTCCTCAGTCTATATATTTTGCCTTCTTTTTTGAAGTCTTCCCCCCGCTTTTCCACTACTCGTTTCCTGACTGTTTGCCTAGGGCACAAAGAACAGTGAGGTTTGACAGTTTCCTCAGTAATAATTACACAAGAGAAGCAGCAAATGCAATAAACACAAATCATCCATCCTTCTCTTATCCTCAAGAATAGTTTCCTTGGGAAGCAATACCCAGGTGAAAATTTGTCACTTAGCAGTCAGACAGAGTGGCAGACTCTCATTTTCCCTGTCATTGAAGCAATATGTGGCTTCTTCACCAGAAACAGCTGAGCAGCTCTCCTGGTACATGGGAAGATCTCATTCTCTAGGCAATACAAAACCTGTCAAAACCAGACTTCATCTGCCTCTGTTCCTTGAACAACCATCCCCTAACAGTTTGATATTTCATTTTTAACATTTTTATCTTCCAAACAGTATCAGCTGAAGTGAAGCTCACCTTTGCAGTTACAGCTGAATTCCCGACTCATAAATGACTGCAAGACAATGCTTTTCCCTACTGTGTAGTCGTAAGTTCAGTTCCCCACGACAAGATTAAAGCAATTGCAGCAAGAGGCTTGAGGAACAGCTGCCTTGAGCACTTTGCCTTACCTGCTTTGCTCGATGCTGCCCGACGTAGAGGGAGCCGAGTGCTCTTGCTGATGAGCTGATCTCACCGAGGGCTGTGAGGGGGGCGGGCTTGTAAACAGGAAGTTGCTAATGAATCTCCAAACCGCTAAGAGGGGGTAAAGGATTGTGCCCAAGAACTTCCACAGATCACTGCCCGAAGCCTGAACAACAGAAGTCGCAGGTCTTCCCGCCTGTCATGAACACACCGAGCAAACCTGTCAGGTATTAAAGTCCTGCTCTTGTAGACAGAGTATTTCACACATCCTTTTGAAGCAGCTCAGCAGACACAAAGGAACAACCTTGGTTACCCCTTAGACAAGTATCTATGTCACCATTTATCTGCTTCAGAAAAACTTCTCCAAATCAGTCCTGACAAAAACTAGAGTAATTTTGCAATCTTTAGACAAAGAAAATCCCCAAATTCAAGCCAAATACTATCGTGGCTGATAAACAGCAAATATTCAGCTACTGTACTGCTGTTTGAAAAATCAAACACACCAAAACCCAACACCTACCGGCAGCAACACTACTGAAGCACTGGGTGCTAACTCGAGTTCCAGTAACTTCTTTCCATAATCTTCTTTGGTAAACTCCCTCCTGGGAAACATTGTCGCCAGTGAAAAATTGCCGTAAGTGTTACCAACCGTCTGTGAAGCACATAAAGAAAAAGCACATAAAGAAAACGTTTTATTTATAACTGCTCATTTTCAAACAACTGCATATTTGCCAGCTGAGTATACTTTAGCAAGAGTTTTGTATCAAACTATCAATCATCCTCAGAGCAGGATATGAAATATCAGTAATTTTTCTCTATATCTTACTAATGACACGCTGCAGCAATCCAAAGGCAGTTGGTGGCACGGGAGAAGTCTGCTACCAAAACTCCCTTAAAACACCCAATAAGGAAAGGAGTTGATGACAACTCCACCACCATCAACAACTACTTGTGGCTCAACAAATCAGAATCAGCACACAGCTGAGAAACAAAATGCCCATTTTACCTGTGCAGCAAACTGCCTGGCTTCTTCTAGCCGTGCTTCAGATGGGAACTGGTTGGTGAAGGAAGATCCATCGGGGAGGCGGAACTGAATCCTGGCTATTGCACTGTGGGACAGGTATTGGGCTCAGTCAGGCCATGAATACTTACAGACAAAGGGGCCTTGCGCTTGGTAGTATTGAAATGTGGGAGAGGGGACAGTCATGCTGCCCAGGGCAGTGCAGAAGGGTTGTAAGGTTGAATTCCCAGTGGAAGACCACTTGCTGATCTCTCACAATGCATCTCATCCACAACTCCATATAAAGTCCCCTAGGTTTGGATAATTCTTAAACTAGCAGTGCTGGGCAAAGCAGGAGACAGCTCTGGCGTGGGCAGCTGATGGCCCCAGCCCAGCCATGCTGAATCCAAGCCATCCACACACAGCCCCTGGATCTGCACCAAGCTCCCCAGCAGTACTGACATTATCGAGTCATTCTGTCCAGGAATAATCTTTGGCATTCTCACCTTATCTAGTACTCCACCAAGCCTTATTATACTGGTATTTAAATCAAAGCTCAGACACAAAAACTCTTATCTAACTAAAACAATGCACTAGTAAAGGTGGTTAGTGTTTCATGATGATGAAAGTCAAAAAGATGAAAGCTCTCAAAGAGCATCATGTTCATGTAAACAGCTACCTTTAATGTCACTATTTAAACAGCTCAACATGGCAACATGTTGTCAAGAGATGAGGAAATATATTAACTCTTGTAAAAAAGTTTCTTTATCTCTCTCCCCCGAAATACACACTTGTGTCTCCACTGCAGCTCACCTTCGCTCCCTTTGAGCTGCCTCTTTTCTGGCCTCTATTTCAGCCTGTTTAGCCTGAAGAGCTGCAGCTTTTGCAGCTTCTGCTTCTTCCTTCGATTTTGCAAAGCGAGCTGCCCTCTCAGCACGATCCTGTGGAAGGATCAAAGAGAAACCTTAATTGTTAACATAACTTGTTGCTTAACATTCATTAGATAGCTATGATCTATACTCATGAACTGCACAGATACAAACAGACCATATGGAGAAAAGACAGTGGAACTGCAATGAATGACTCTGTGCCAAACTGCACAATCTCGTGTCATTAGCCAAGATGACACTTCTCACTGAGTCACTTCACACAACCAGTTGTTAATAGATGATCTTCCCATGCAAGCCCAACACTCCAGGGAAGATAAAAGCAAAAACCTTACAACGAATTACACAACTGTAATTCTGAGTGTTCTATACCAAAACCTAATAATGAGGAAGAATTTCAGTTGTTATCAACTGTTTACATCCATATATGCACACACACATATATACTACCTTGGAAAATATTCCTCCTCACCATTTCGAGAGCAGTGTTCTTGTGCACATTCTACAATTAAATACTCCCTGTGTTTCTCTTTTAGCACCATGCCTAAATTGCAATTATTTTTGTGTTTATATGATAATTCTCCACAAGGCTCAAGCAATATGACAGAAATGTTTGTTCATATAGAAAAGAATTGCGAAGATGAAAGCAGAATTTCCATTTTATACACAGGAAATGCTACATAAACCCCAAACACAAAAATTATTACGATACAAGGCTACAGGATTCCAAATTAAAAAATGAACAATCTTTCAAAGCCTCAGCAAATGAGAAAATTTATCATTTTAGTGCACTATGAGAGAGAGAAGCAGCAAACTCTTCCAAAATGCAAAATATACCATTGCAATCTGTTGCCTTATGCGCTCTCTAGCAGCCCTCTCTTCTGCCTTTTCTCTGTTCCTTTCCTCCAACATACGTTTGGTCAATTCTTCTTCCTGTCGTCTTTTGTACTCCAACATTTCTTTGCCAGTTTTCCTTCTTTCAATTTCTTTCTTAATTTCTTTCTGAATAGAGAGATATAAAAATTGGACCACAAAATTGCCTCAGGCAAGAGAAAAGACTGAAGTATGTTTGTGTAAGAAGGAATTAATTATTTATTCAAATAAGGGTTAAAAAAACCCAAACCTGCAACTGCAAGGGGTTTTACATTTTTGTGTTACCTGTTCTTCTTCTTTCCTTTTCTCTTCTCGTCTTTCTTCAAGCTTTTTTGTTAACCTAAATTTAAGAACAGAGCGAAAAGTCTTATCATTGCAGTATTTTCAAATGTGAATGAAGCATTTGCAAGCCCAGAAGAACACATGAAAATGAGCTGTAGCACAGTGCTAATACCTCATGTACCAGCAGTGATTCATTCCCATGCGGGTGCACCATCCATGCAAAGGGCAGTGGTGATTTCACCACCTCCTTTCTCACTTCAGAGTTGTTCTAACATATTCCTCTTGTCCTTTTTCCACTCATTAAATGAAGAATCCTACATATTCTTACTGTTGAACCAACTTATGAAGATATACAATAAGCAAAGACGATTTATGATCTGTGGTAACAGAAACACTAAATCTCAATCTCTTTTTAGCTATTTAAGCCATCTGGTTTCTTCTGCACATCACCTCCTAAAATGGAACACAAGTAATATATAGCCCTGACATAGATGCATATGCATCTGTCTCAGCTTTCCAGAAAAACGCCTCAGAAAAAACAAAGTAAATTTCTCAATACAGATTGACAATAAAATCCCAACATATTTGAAGTCTGGGGAAAGGGCAGGCATGAGCTAATGTCAAAAGTCATATAATCAGAAAAATGTATGGTAGCTGTTCAAAAGAAAGTGGTAATTACCACAGAGCTTGGCCTCTTTCTCCCCCTTGCAAAAAATGCTGTAGATAAATTATGCATTATTTAAAAAGGAACACTGATAATTATATTAAACTATTGACTGCATTGTCATATCAGTGGTAAGTAAAAAATATACCTCTTGTCCAATAACTTCGGAAGAAAACTAAAATAAGCATGAAAAAGATTTAAAATATATTTTAGCATTATAAATATTCCTATTTGCTAAACATGTGTTATGGTTTTAGACAGGATATTTCAAGTATCAATTACAATTTATAATTAATTAATCATGTTTTGAGCCAGGTGTTTCTGATCACCATACTTCAAAAACTGAACTCAAGTCATTACTGTTCACTGATCAAAACACAAGTCTCAGAATAGGATTCCACTGACTGTTTCAATATCCCTAAACTACAAACACTCATCAAATCAACCAGAAGAAATAAGAGGACATCTCTATACAAAACCTAGGCTGGCATTTTATTGCACCAGCTTCCAGTGCTTTGAGTTCAACGGTTCAATTAATTCAAGAACCTGCAGCAAACATATAATTTCTATTGAAGTTATATCAAAGGTGCACTTGTAGTTTTCCAGATTACCTCCTTCTTTCAAAGTACATGAGAAATTACATTATTTAAAAACATGGTTTTGGTATCAGTTCTATCAGCCCATGGCCAGAGACATGTAATAGAAAGTAAGACCGCATAAATATTTGGCAGATGACAAGGACTAAAATCCTGTAATCAAACATGTTTGTTAAAAAACCCCAAACCAACCCAAAACCCAACAAAACTGCCTCCTGAGAAACAAATGCAACACGTTAAGAAGTCTGCAAAAAAAAGACTTGCCTTTCTACTTTGAGTGTAAGATCGTTCAAAGGCTGAGCACCATTTGCTTGCTCATCTGCAGAATTAGTCGTTTCCTGGCTTGCTTGACCTGAATTTGCTTCATCTTCAAGGGATTTACAAGAAAGCAACGCATAAGAAAAAAGGAAAAGGTGCATTTCTTATCATAACAATCATCAGGCTCATTGCCAGCCGCAATTTGCAGCAACTGGGATATCTCAAGGACATACAAGGTTCTGCTACTTAGACTCCCCCCTCAACAATTTGGTTTCAGGGTTTCAGGTTACTGAGCCAAAAGAACTCTTAACTGAATCCTTTTTCAGGAAAGCATACACAATTTTATTGAGTTATAAACCATAGATTCCTCACTTATTAAAACTAAGCAGAATGACAAGTTGTCCTTCCCTCTAGACTCGCACAAAGCATTCTGGAATATCCCAAGCTTTTCCTCAGTGAGTCTGCTCAATATATGGCCTTTTACGTACCATCATGTAACAGCTTAAGAAAAACCATTTCCAAAGCAAATGAGGTGGCATTTGAGGTGCCAAGAACACTAACCATTACCAGCAGAAGATGCTATTGTCTCAGGCATAAGAGCCTCGGCAGAGTCACAAGCCCCTGCTCTGGATTCTGCACTTTCTGGAGCACCATCAGACGGAGAGGAGGGACAGGGAGCAGATGCCTGACTGCCATTTTCCACAGGCCGCCCTTTCCCTGTGTGCATCTAAGAAATGGGGAAGAGAGGATGGAGCCTATGAAAGTTCAAACATTTTTCACAGGTTAAAAAAAGGTCAAGACTAAATAATTACTGAAAAATCAGCCCTATTGAAAATACAAAAATAGAATTACCACATATTGTTGAGTATGGTACAATCATGCAATTCATATTTTTTTCTAATTTTAGTCTTGCACTTGATATCAAAGTGATAAAGTAATCTACACTTGTGTATAACTTTATAAATCCATATTACAGAACAATATTACATAACCACGTTATAAGCTGAAGAGTAATCCCCTTAAAGATGAGTTGTCACATTTTGTCATTCCAGTTTAGAGCTCTTGACACATTTCTCCAGTACTGTGGGTTTGTTTACACAGGTGATCTAAATCAAACAAAAATTAATGCAGCACATGTTCACAGCGCTTCCAACCTGTGTACTGAACTCAAGGTTACAGATTTTATTGTTGGAAGGACAGAACCAGTAACTCACTGGCTCTACTTCCACCAGTAACTTCCCAAAGACACAGGCCAAGGGCCTGGGCCATCACTGTCCTGAGCATCACCAGCTCCATCTGGAAGATCCAGCCTGTCAGCATTACCTGTTTGACTTTACGGATTCTGGTAACAAGCTCTTCCACAGAAACGCTGCCAGCAATAACTTCCAAAGGGATTCCATTGTCTCCTATAAAAAAACTGGATGGGACGCACACCACGGGATCTGCACAGGACAGTTAAGGGCAGTGAATGGCAGGAGTTGACACAGAGTAACTTCACAGGGCAAAGCAGACCTCCTTCCTACAGGAGCTTCTAGACCAATGCTCTGTCTCCAACTGCTCACCAGCAGCCAGGGCCAAGAGAGGAAAAAAAGAAACAGATGCTGGCAAATATTACATGCAACTGGTAAGCATTTCTTCTTTTCCTTTTACTGGTTTAGGCCAAAGTATTTTTCTCCAACTTTTCAGGCAACTGATCATGCATTGACTCGAGAATATTTTGTTTTAGTGTCAGACAACATCTTAAGTAGACAGTAATGAAATCTCCAGAGCATGAAGGATATCCAAGTTAAGGTACAGAATTCCCAGCATCACACAGAATTAATGAACTGTAAGCAGTGACCTCCTTGAGGCAGGCAGGGGTTGACCTGACTTCACACCTGGGTATGTGACAGAACCCAGGCCACTGCTTGTTCCCCCTCCTCTGCACCTCTGAGCCCCAGCTCATAATTTAAAGCACTTTTTGTTTTCTAATACTGATTAGTAGGACCAACAGGTTATTTAGATTACATAAAGCTTTAGATAATTTTCTATTTAGAGAATTACATAGGATTAACATAAAAAAACCCAATTTGCTCACTTTCTCTAATAACTGACAGCTAGTTGAATACACAGATGGTATCTATTAACACAGTTTATTGCATAGTTTTGTGCCAAAATAAGTATTTTTAATAGCAATGCTTGTAAGTATTTGTCTTAAGAAGGGTGTTAACTTGTAAAGAGCAATTATCTATAATCATAATGTAGCATCTAAACAGATCTCAAAGGATACAAATTTGAGAAAACTGCAGGCATGCTTCACTGTTTAAAAGAAAAGATTAATTTAGGAGTAGCAATCATTCTGCAACAACTTCAGATTAAGTCTTTCATCATAAAAATAACTGTCCTACAAAACTATTTAAATACTTGAGAGAACACTAAAAGCAAATTTGCATTGCATCTTATCATTAACATTCTGCAAGTGTTGACATGGTGACAATCCTTGGTTATCACAGTTGACTACATAAAAATTAGGAAAGCAGTGCTAAAAGGCAAGTCAGGAAAAAGAAATCTAGTCTATTGAGCACAAATAATGTGGTAAATCTAATAAAATATCTGTAGAGCATTTTAAAATAATACCATTTGGGGAAATGTCAGTGCACTTTGTGTACATGGACTGGAACACAAACATAACAAAAATAGCTGAGTAATTTACCCAGGAGCTTAAATGCTTCTCCATTCTATGTGTTACAATGGAGCAAACACATTTTCTCTGGGGCTTTACAGATTTTTATCTTTCTGAATTCATGAAAGGTTTTTTATTCATTATGTAACTTGGCAAACGAAGAACTGCCTCTAGCACTTGCATTTTTAATAGCATTTTTGTGTCTCTTCCAGTTGAGAAAGGGCAACCTCAAGCATTCTATTACTAGTACTGGAATACAGTCTGAAATACTCAATGAGTATGTGCAGAACACAACAATCAATTCTGACATTTTCTCAGGATTTAGGGACTCCAGGAGTACTGAATTCACTTCTGCTCTGGAACCCTGTATTTACACTACCTCCTAATCAGGGTGAGGACTTCAAAAGCCTCTTACTCTCATCATCATCAATGAAAGACTGTATAAGAGACAGAATTAGAAGAGGCTCAAACCTTTTGGTGTCAATTTTAATAGCAACAAAACCATCTGATGCAGCTTCAGTCACCTTCTCGTCTTCCCACCTTGCAGCCATCTCAGTAGATTGTTCATCTTCCCCTGCAAGACACAGCACACACGTGAGTTAAACCCACCACAAACTGCTGTTTCTGCCCTGATTTTAGCTTTGCTTCAATCCCTTGGATTCACCTTTGTAAAACACTCCAGGAATTGTTTTCAAGTCAGTTTATAATTATTATTTTTAATAATCTGGAGACAATTCACTCCAGCTGGTTCACTTTAATATGTCAAAACTATGTTCTGCTTGCCCCTCATTGTAAATTCAATTATATATCAGTACATCAGCTGCTAGTAGGTAAAACTGTGTTCTTCACTCCCTGTAAATACATAATTCAGCAGGTAAGGTTTCACAGTTTGACAGTGTAAAAAAAAAGTCCCCAAACCAAGAAACATTTATTTGCAGATTATTTATAACTTAGTTTTGTATTCCATTTCCTGACATGAACAGTAACAGTACGGAAGGAGGAAAAGGTGTGAGGAGCACAGAACAAGAATAACAAATGCAGAGGAGCTACTTGGATAAGAGAAACTGATAATGTGTTCAGGGGCCACAGATTCAGAGGTGTTATTTTAATCATATGAAACATATCAATCATACATTTATCTCCTAAAACACCAGTTTAGTGAGGGTGTGGGCTAATAAATAGATTCTGATGAATGTTAACCATCTTTCAGCAAGTACACTGGCCTGCAACCGTTTCTTTATCTTCAATCTGTATTACTTCCTAGCAGCTTGGAATGGACTGCAGTCTTGATAAAGAATCCGAGTCACAAGTATAGAAGTATAGTAGTCCATTATTCAGTGACAACAACAAACCACTTGTTTGCTTCATCCCAGTTGCTATTCCATGCAATATTTTTGGCTTGTTAAAGATCAGGAGTTACATGTGGAATCTCCCAGTGAAGTGCTGCTATCTGGTCACAAGGCCTCTCATAGGGACACGTACCAAAAATACAATTTTGGAAAAGTGGTTTTCAACCACGTGTCTCAATTTTTCCCTGGAATTACTGGAGCAAGTAAGAAAGTGCCTACCTCCATTATTATTCTTCTGCATAAGCAAGCAAATATTTAGGCTATTTTACATGGGAACCTTTCCTCTTGCTTTAAGTGCAGTGCTTCCAAGTGTGGTCAATGCAGCTGTTGTGCCCAGAGCAGCTCGGCCTCCTCTCCTGTTTCCAAATGCTCACAGGCAGGCAGCTGCTTCACCACACACTGTTTCAGAAGGACATGTGCTCATCTGATTAGGCTACTAAAAATACCTAAATACTTGCCTAACACTAACTTTTCCACACAGCCAACTGCTGGAGAAAAAAGAATGCTGAAAGACACAAACAGGGCAGAGGCTGCTCACAGTACAGTCTGAGAGATGACGGAATGAAAATGCTGATAGCTCACATTTTATAAAGCTCTGTGCCATGATGCACTGATTAATAGTGTGACTACCCACTGAACAGTTGCTTATTCTCACACATCTTTTTGTTTTGATAACCCTTTCTCATTTAGGGGTTAGGGTTCATTTATTACAGATTGTAGCAGCAATTATATCCGGAAATCAAAACTGCCAGGTCACAGGAAAAACATCAGAAAAGTCAAGAGGTCAAGTGCAACAGAACTTGACATAATTCACAATTCTGCTAAACACTGAGCTAGCACAACAGCCTCATAATTCTAGATCCTGAAACGCAGATTTCTTGTTTCTCAAACAAAAACATCACTCTATTTCACTTAGTGGAATGATCTGTAAACAACTCAGTCCCACTTCCTCATCTCTTAAATCTGATCAGGTAAATCTACATAGGGAAAACACTGATCATTTCTCAAGTGATTCACATACTGGACAAGACTCTTTTTTGGCAATAATTTACTTCCTGTATGAGGAACTTAGTCAAAACCATCACAGGTTGTCAGAAGACTTTAATTCCCCTCAGCACGCAGTCATTAAGGAAGTGTTTTCCTTTCAGAAGGAGAGAGATAAGCCAAACTTACTTTTCCATGTCCAACATTTCACAACTACTCAATAAGAGAGGATTGCCATTCTGGAAATGCCAGGAAGCCAGGACATGAAACCATTCACCTCCTCCTCCTCTGCAGCATTTCACTTATTTAACTCGCAAAGTGCCTTGACACATCTTGGCTACAAATAACTAACAGCTTATGTGTGCAAATCACCATTTTGTAAAAAAATTATTAAAATAATAAAGTTACGAACAAGGGGAGGAGGGCTTCTACAAATATTATTGAAAAGAAACAAATATTGTAATGTTTTATTTAAAGCTTTTTATTGTCACACACATACTCTTTCATTTTTTCACTCTGAAAAACACTTTTTATGAGTGGCCTGGTATTTTAATGATCAGAACATGTCTAACCTTTGGAAAGATATAAAATAATCTGAAACACCTCAGTAAGAACAGAGGAGGTTTTGTATCAAATGAACTGTCAAGTTTAGATTAGTGACCCAAAGGATCAAAGGCTTTTTAACTCTAGGCTCCAAAATCATCTGCAGAACAGCTATTAACAAGATACCAGGGATGGTCAAAGAATCATCACATATCCTGGGCTGGGAGGGACCCACAAGGATCATCAAGTCCAACTCCTGGCCCTACACAGGACACCCCAAAAATCCTCCCATGTACATTTTGAGAGAGTGCTTTCAAATTCTCCCTGAACTCTTCCCTGAGGAGCCCATTCCACTGCCCAGCACCCTCTGGGGACAGAAGCTTTTCCTGACAGCCAGCCTGCACCTCCCCTGACACAGCCTCACACCATCCCCTGGGGCACCTGCATTGCCAGACTCACTGTCAGGAATCCTCTCCCTGTGCAGCCACACAGGGAAGCTGCTGCTGGCAATTACTCAATGCCACAAAGTAACTCCTGAGTTCCCCAAACACAACCCCCTTGCCTGGTGTGTGCAGAGGCCCCTAACATCTCACCTTCATATTTCAAACCAGTTTCCTAAGGCAGACCTGCTTCACCTCATGCTCTCTGGGAGAATGGAGCAATCCCTTTTATTTCAACTTCCCACGAGTTCAACAGCATCTTTAATACCCTTACACCATCCTGCCACCAGAATGGGCCATGAAGGTTTTAAACACTGAGCTCAGAAATGCTGGGATTGTGGCTGCAAGCAGAAACGTTTTAGGAGAAACCTGCTCGAACAACGTGCACTTACAATTACAAATGCCACCTCATTTTTAAGATAAATAACCACATTATTCTTTGCTTGACTAAGTTCTTCATTTTCTAGAGAAAATGTAAGTGAGGTGCAGAGGAGGGGGAGAGAGGGACAGGCAGATGGTGGCAGAAACCAAACACAGATGGATATATCTGTCCAATTAGAATTTCCTAATTTTTGTCAACTGTACCTAACAGCTGTCCTGCACAATGGCTGCCCCAATACGATTTCAATTTCTCTCATTATTTTTTTCCATAGATATTATTGGATGAAGTGTACAGAACCAAACACTGCTGAAAGCCTGTTCTCCAGGTGCTTTCAAATGCCTGTCTCCAGCGGGAAGTGTGCAGTGTAAAGGCTCAAAGTTACCATCACTGTGCAGTTTGAAACATGTTTCTACCCAAACAACAAACCTAGTCTGTGCTAACGCAAAACCAGACTATTCTTGCAGCACTCACATCCTTCAAACACAGCTGCTTCCACACACAGCAAGAAAGTTCTTGGGCTTCCGAGCTCCCTTTCCCAGCACATAGAACAGTTTCATGATCAGCTCTGCCCCAGGTCAGCTGCCCTGATCCCACGGTGCCCAGGGTGGACCAGATGTCAGCAGAACTCTCCAACTCTTCCGTTTCAGAGATGTGCCTGGCTGAAGTCATGCTCTGCCTTTTCCAGGGCTCATAAACACAAACAAAACAAATCCTCACAGCAGACACAATGACAAAACTAGGTTACATCCCTGCAACCATAAATGTATCTCCCTGTATATCTACGTATTCCCACACCCACCTAGTCAACATCAGAATCTAATGGGCCCCATTTTGTGCAGAACTTTTGTTTCATAAAAAATACTGGACATAAGTTACAACATGCATTTCTCCCTGATTTATGAAGCAAGTTGAAACTACTCGGAGGCCCACCAAAGTCCCACTGTCACTGCCCTCCTCAGCTGGGCAGGGAAGAGAATGTAATGGAAGGCTCATGGGAAGAGATAAGGGCAGGGGGAGATACTGCACCTGTAATCTTTGCAGGCAAAACAGATTTGACTTGGGGAAAAATTTATTTAACTCATTACTAATCAAAAATCAGAGCAGGATCATGGGAAATAAAAACAAATCTCCTCCCCCCCCCCCTTCCTGCAGTCAGTTCCTCACACCTGGTCTCCACTGCTCCTTCCTCAGGGGTTGGACTCCTCATACTCTTCCAGCATGGGGTCCCTCCCAAATTGTGCAATGTGGCTCTTTCCCAAGGGCTGAGGTTCTTCATGAACTGCTCCACCCTGTCCCTTACTCCAACACAGCCCAATCTGTGGTCTGACAAGACGTTGACCTCTATCAGTAAGTTTACTATCCAGCAGAAAATGCTGTTCTCCAAGTGCATGTGTCGGCAAAGGAATTTAACTGCACTTTTCTGTTCACATCCCCTTTGGGAGGGAACTTCTTGAAGCCACGTGAGTCCCACAGTTCAACAGTTCTGAAGGGAACACTAAGTCACACATTCAACATTGTTACTGTGTCATGAAGCACCTGAAAATCTTCAAACCACGAGCACGTAAGGCAACAGTAAAATCTTAGGAAACAACGCACACAGAAATACGCAAAAGCTCAAAAATAAGTTAAAGAGCTTGTCTAATCACAGAATATCGTTTCAATCGTGCTGGAAAAGACCTGAGACCATCGAGTCCAACCTAGGACCAAACACCGCCTTGTCAACCAGACCATGGCACCGAGTGCCACGTCCAGTCTTTCCTTAAGCACTCCCAGGGACCTCACCACCCCCTGGACAGCCCGTTCCAATGTCTGATCACCCGTTCTGGGAAGAAATTCCTCCCAATATCCAACCTAAACCTCCCCTGGCCCAGCTCAAGACCGTGTCCCTCTTTCCTATCCTTTTTTTTTTTCATGGAGAAAGGCAGCGTACACAAGACGATGTGAATTCCTACAGGTTCCAGTTACACTGTTATGAAACGCGCACAGTCGGTACGAGGAAAGGAAACAAAACACAACGAGCAGCCCGGAGAGCTGCAGCGGCGAGAATCCAGGGCAGAGGCGCAGAACGGAGGGAAGGCGAACATCGGCCGGGCGGTTCCGCGGCACAGGGCGGCCGGGCGGGGGCCGGACACCGACACCGCGGGCTGGGGCTGACACAGCACAAATCCCGCTCGGCGGGAGGGGCGGCGGGCGGGACGCGGCTGCGAAGGCGCTGCCGGGCCCTGCCGGCGGGGGCAGCGGGCGGCTCCGGGACGTACCGTACCTGCCACGAACACGACGAAGACGGAGCTGCGCTCCTTGGCGGCGGCGATGGCGGCGGGGACGGAGCCGCCGAACCACATCGTGGGAGCGCCGGCACCCGCCGCCCTCAGCGACAGCGGCACCGCGCCTGCGCCGCCGCCGCGCCAACCGCCCCCCGCGCGCCTGCGCGCGCCGCCCGGCGCCAACTGCCCCCTGATTGGCGGCCGCCAGCGGCACGCGCCCCGCCCCTCCCCGATGGCGCGCGGGGGGCGCTGGCGGCTCCCGCCCCCCTCAGCCCGGCGCCATCTTGGCGCTTTAGCGGAGCCCGAGCTTTTCCCCTGGTGGAGCTCGGGCCTTGCGCTGTCCCGCTGGGAAACGGGCTCGGGCCGTCAGGAGAGGCGGCGGGAGCTACCCGTGTTTAGCCTAGGGAAGGGAAGGCTGAGAGGGGATCTCGTTTATATACGTCCTGTGAGGAGCGGCTGAGGGGGCGTCTCAGCCTGGCGAAAAGGGGGCTCAGGGGGACCTTACTGCTGTCTGCAGCTACAGGAGGGTGCAGCCAGGTGTGAGTCGGCCTCTCCTCCCACGGAACCAGCGACGGAACGATGGGGCAGAGCCTTAAGCTGCTCAAGGGCAACTTTAGGTTGGACATCAGGAAAAATACCTTCTCAGAAGGGATGGGTAGACACTGGAACAGGCTGACCAGGGAGGTGGTGGAGTCTCGGTTCCTCTCGGTCTTTGAGGAAAAACTGGATGTGGCACTCAGTGCCGTGGTCTGGTTGACGTGGTGGTTGGTCAGTTTGAACTCGATGATCTCAGAGGTCTTTTCTAAACCAGTTGACTGTGTGATTCTGTAATGCAGAATAAATACCTCAAACAGAATATAAGTATCTCAAAGTCAGGTACCAAGAGGATGGTGCCAGACTCTTTGCAGTTGTGCCCCATGACAGGGTGAGGAGCAAGGGGCATAGACTAAAATACAAAGAATTTCACCTCAGCATGAGGAGGAGCTTTACATTGGGGGTGGGACAGGGAGGGTGTGGGGCCACCCTCTCTGAAGACTTTCCAAATACACCTGACACGTTCCTGCGTCACTGCTCCAGGTGACCCTGCCTTTGAAGGGGCTTGGACAGGGTGATGTCCACAGCTCCCTTCCAACCCTGACAATTCCATGATTCTGTGAGGCAGCTGCCCGAAAAAGGGGCTCCTCCTGCACCCGGGGCTGGAGGACTGATGGCCACAGCCATCCCTGCCCCAGCGCCCACCCTGGGGGAGGCAAGGGGGGGAAAAGTGATGGAGGAAATGACAGAAATCCCTGTTAATAGAACAGAAATAGAGCATAGTATGCAGAGATCCTCCCGGAGAGGCAGGAGGTGAAGCCAGGACATCCTCCGTGCTCCCAGGCTTTGTGAGGGACTGGCACAGCACAGCCAGCAAGGCAGAAGGACTCCTTGGTAGACATTTCACAGCAGCTAGGACAGGACAGTTGATGTCAAGTGCTCTGATGATAACATTTTGGACAGAACGCTGCTCTTGAGCTTTTCTAAAACTCCATTAGGACTGTGACGATGTGTGCTGGGTAACTTGCTGAGGCAGGTACTCAAATATTGAAAGGCCAAAAAACACACAGTCTCTCAGTCTGGAAATCTTTCACTGTTGTACCTTGTGCAACTGGATAATAACAATTAAAAAATCCTTCAGGCTTACAGTGAAGAGGAAGCAAATCAGTGTTGACAACAGTGTACAAAATCTGTTTCACCTCTCCCAAGATGCAGCATGTGGAATTTGTGTCACAGTAATCCTCACTGGGTTGGCTTTGCATGTGTGTCGAGCCTCTGCAAGTTTCTTAAAGAAATACAATCAGAACACATTTCTGAGATTGATTTAAAAAAAGATATTTTAGTATGTTCTTTATGATACATCACAGATTTAAGGGCAATGCCAAGGGTTGGATAGTATCAAACTAAATTTGGTTTTGGAGATGTACAAAGAGACATCTCTGTTACACAACTGCATGTGGAGGAGGAGGTTAGGTTGTAAGGTGTATCTTGAATTCTCTAATAAATTTAGATGCGTTGCACTAATTCTCTTGTCCTTTCCAGCAACTGTAGTTTGCATTTACTGCATCTCATTTGGAACCCTAAGTTGGAAGCCAAGTTTCACGAGAAGGGTGAGTGAAATTTGAACACTGTATGTTTTGAAAATTGTTTTGCAAATACGATTTTCAAACTCTTCAATATCACTTGAAACAAGGAAGACAAAGAAGGGCTTACTATGTAATTTCTGTGAAGGTGTACAATCTCTGACATCCTCAGGAACTATTTATATTACATTCTCAAATAACTACAATTTTAGAAGTGGAAGTCTCCAGCTGACTTGTTGGATATGCTTTTCCTGAGAGTCTTCAGCACAGGTGTGTCTGGAAACAACAGAGGTCTGCAGTTTAAAGGCCTCCAAAAAGACAGGATAACTAACTCATAAGTAGAAAATTTTATTGAGAAAAAACAGTTTGACAGCTGGAGCATTACCTGGGATTCAGTTCTTTGAAGGGGAATGTCTTGTGTGTTTTCAGTTATTGACATGGGAAACAATGTAAGGCAGTAATTTGCATTCTAAGGGAATGATTTTTTCTCCCCAAAACCAGGACACATACATCTGGATCAAAATGGAAAGTATCTTTCTTAGGGAGTTCCTATTTTAACTTGCACTGCTGCTTCACCCTAAGTCAGCAGTTAATTAACAAATCAAAGTTATCAGTTTAAGCCAAGTAAAAGTCAGCAAATTTGAGCAATGTAGAGTCAAGGTCTGGTGTATTTCCCAGGCTGTATAAATCACTGTGGTAGACTGTCAGAGCACACTTAATAATGATGCTTCTTGTTAACTACATTGGAAAACCAAAGAAGGGCAAAGCTAATTAACCCTACGACTAGGGCAAAAGTTAGGATATTAGAAAGAAGCAGAATGCCAGCTTCTCCATCTCAAGTTCAAACTGAGGCCACTGTAATTGAAGTATGATGTGCAATATTGCTTGTAAATACTCTTTTTTAACTGCCAAGTAATTTTGGGAGATCCAGTGTAACAGATCCCTTGGTGTTGAAGCCAGTCCATGCCCAGCCCGTGACGAGCGTGCCTTCCAGCTCTGCTCACCTGGGTCTGAAACATTCCACTGCTGCCAGAACCAGGGATCCTCATCAATCCCTGCTCTTTCAGATTCCCACTTAACTGGGACACGGGAGCTGAATGAAGAATAAACCTCACTGTTAAGCATTATCCACAGCAACACAGTTTATTTTTATAACTTATTCCAGTTTTAAAAGCATACAGCTGCCGGTGACACACAGGTTGCCCTCTACAGCTCTTTGGTTTACAGCACCAGGCTCATTTGACATTGGGGTTTCTCTTCCCAAGTGCAGGCACAGTCCCTTGCAGCTGCAAGTGTCCCATATAATGACTCGGTGCATGAGCTTTACCAGTGGGACTGGAAAATGAAAAAATAGCAGCAAACACTGAAGTGTTTGTTTCCTGGACCAAATTTTAATGCTTAATCATGTCTTCAGCAAGTTCCACTTTAAACCCGACAAATTTTGACAGACATTGTGAAGTAGTTGCAAGCAGGATAAAAACGAACCCTTGCAGTGAGGGCTGCTGAACGGAGTCAGGGCCAAACCCCAGCCCTGAGAGTCTGAGGACACAAGGCAGACACTGAAGTAAGAGGAGGCTCATACACGTCGTGGTAAGAACATAATTGTACACATTTTCAAGGAATCCAAGAGGCAACTTAATTTACACTGAAGGTCTTGGATGTAGATGGAGACTTTGCTCTTAGGTTTCAGAATAAGATAACTTACAGGGGCTTAATTTTCCGATTGTTCTGGAAATCAGGCCCTTTTAAGGGTTCTGGTCTACACCCAAGAAATGAAGCTTCCAAAATGAAGTCACATTAACATTGTGCACTTTAGTTTTATACTTACTGACATCAATAGCCAAAATACCCAAAATGTTTTAAATGTGAATAGGAGTAGGACATTGAGAAGAGGCAGTGCATCAACCTTCATGAAAACCAAGCTGTAGAAACATTGGAGGGATTGAAATAATTCCTTTCATAGTTAGAAATTCCATATATAAAAATTCCAGCTACAGTAATTTTTTCATGACCTGTAACTGAAAGGTGTTTTGGTCAGTTTTCTCCAAAGCTTCATCTAAACATTCTTTGCTTCAGGGCTGAATACAGGAACTTGAAGCCTGCACCAATTTTATGTGGAAAAAATATATCATGGAAGTAAACAGTATTTATAGAAATTTGTAATTTTGGCTCCCTTCCAGGAATCCAAGCTAGTACAAGGTGAACTCAAAACAACAGACAAGTCAAGTGTGAAGTTTTAAGGCACAAATGAGTGTCATAGGATGAGAATACAACTATTCATTCCACCTTGGCAGGGAACTGGCTTGCAGGAAGATAGGATAGGTAAAAACTTCTCCCTGTGGAAGGTGTGTTGTGTACCCAGGTACCTTACTGCATTCATTGAGCTACACAGTTCTTCTGGTGCTTTGATAAAACCCGTCTGCAAACAGCTGCCCTGTACCACCGCATCTTCAAACATCACACTGCAGGGGTTAGGGGTGCTTGCAGGTGGAGACACCCAAGCACCGCAGCCTGTGTACACCACAGCACATGGTTTCTGCCCTCATAGACACTCTGCTCCTTTTCGTGTCATTTTTCTAAGCGTTTGTGAGTGAAAGGAAAACATTTCCTATTAGAACAGGTGACATCAGCTCCGCGAGGAATGCCAGGGAAGATGCAAGATGCTTGTTCCCAACCAGCCCTGCCTTTCCAAAGCACAGCAGCCACAGCCTGGCAGGCTCATGTGGGCTGTGAGGATGTTTCAGGGTGTGCTGGAACGAGCTACCCAATTCCAGCATCAGGCCCATGTGGTTTGGGCAGTCCTCAAAGTATGGCACTTATATTTATATTCTTAAGTTTTAATTCTCCTTTTTTGACTGTAATATCAGACATTATATGAAATGTTCACAGTTCAGGGAGGAATTTTACAATATAAGTGTGTTAATTAAAAGTTGAAATCAAGAAATAGTAACTTTTAGTGGAGTGCATTTGTTGGCTTTTCTGGCTGCATTTGTTCGGCTTTTCTGCCTGTTCTTCCAGTGCTTTTCCTTAGCTCTAAAAGTTAAGACATGCTCTCAGTAGAACAAAACATATTATATTGTTGCAATGGAAGGCCTCACTTAATTGCTTTTGTCAGTATTTGCTTTAAAATAGCTTTAATGGTAAATGAGAGGAAGCTCAAATCCACTGGAGTACTAAAAGATTTGTTTAGAACACGAGAATGCATTTTACATGCCTCTATTACATGCATAAAGTGCTTTTATTTGCTTTCTAGACTGTGATCCAAATGCGTGGAACAAATGCAATTCCAGGGGTTTTGCACATAGTGCCTGGGCCTGTGTGGTTTAAGGAACCAAAAGGGGCAGAAGGGTATAAAGGCCAGGAAGGTATAAAGTGTCTTGGTTAGATGAGTTTGCATTGTTTGCTTACTGGATAAAGTATGAAATAGCACAAACCCAGGAATAAACTCAACTGTGAAGTGGGAATCTGGCAGTGCCAGAGTCCTGTGGATTGCACCTGTGTGACTCATATCAGCACATCCAGATAAAATAACGTAACCACCCCTGTTTAACACAGAGTGAAACATACTCAGAAAGGAGGCACACCTAACTGCACAGGGTCAGTTTCTGCATTGGAATACAACTGGCTTCTTATACGTTGTGATTTTTTTCTTCTGGGGTGACTTGCATTCAAGTTTATAACTTCTTTGATAAAAATTAAATACTTTCTGTGCCTTATTCCTAAGCAGTGTATCCCTCCCTTCCTGTTGTTTGGGCTGCACTCCCCATGCTTACCTTCTCTGTTTATCAGGAGGGCAGTTTATGAGATGCAGCGAGCCATGCACCATCCTTTGGAAAGGGTTTGGTTTGATGCAGATTCAGTGCTGGGGTCATTCAGGATAGATGGAAGCTCTCAGCGACTGCCCACCCTTCTATATCTTGGAAGAATCTTGTTGTAGAATGAGTTAATGGTGGGAGGCAGCTGCCTTGCTGGGCTGGGACACCTGTCCCTACAGCCCTTTAATCTCAGCCACTTTTACAGGATTAAACCATAATCCTCAACTAGCATGGCCATCAGCAAGAGGCAGGGACAGAACGCAGGCGTAGTCATGCTGTCTGTGCTGTTCAGAGGGGGTAATGGATAAACTGGAGCTTCGGGTGCAGTAAACTGCAGCAGCCCAGCCCGACGAGCAGCAAGGAATACACCCTCAGTGAAGCACAGCTTGAATGCCAAGTAGCATCCTTTCAGAAAGCAGACTGGAATGAGTAACTTGGCTTTTACCTGGGGACTTGAAGGTGAACTTCCTCCCCTTTGTTTTAGGGGAGCGTCTAAGGTGACCTTTAGTAAATACCTGTTGCTACAGCATTTCACAGAATCAAGTCCCATGAAACTAATTCATTGGCTACATTATTCCCAGACAGGTCAATTTTCTAGGTTTTCCTCCAAGTACTTCATCACTCTTTGGGTGTTCAGGGATAGAATAATTTGTATAAAAAATGAAAATCAGTGCTGGTTTAGGCGCCTTAATTCTTCACCTTCACCCCCTGTAAAATGTTTTTAAACACAAAGTTTACCTTGAGTTTCCTCTTTCAGAAGTCACAAATGCACAAAATGATAGCCTTAGGAAGTGACCAAGGTGTTTCTCGTCTACACAGCAAATCAGTTCCTGAGCTAAAAATAGAAAATCAGGAGCAGTCCCTTACAGCATCTGATTAATTTCTCTTTTTTATATAGAGAAACATTTAAATATTATGAAGGGCTGGATAACATAAATGCCAGAGGAGGAACAGCAGGTGGTTTTTAAGAGGTTCTATTAAGTTCTTTTCTCACATTTGAAAGGATTCCAGCCATTAACATGAGTTCATCCAGGTTTCACAAGACTCCTAGAAGCTTAAACAAGTGCACTGAAAAAGTTTGTGTTTGTAAACATTTATTCTTTTGAACTGAAAAAGGCTTGCATCAGCACACATTGTACAGACTTGCAAATTACACAAGTTGAAAAAAGTTTTGTTTCGTTTATGTGCAATGAATCTTTAATGTCCAGTGAGCATCTGCAAATGATGAAAACTTAAACTATTAAAAAGGTTTCCAGCACTTACCAAACACAATTATCTTAGCATGAAAAGGAAGAGAAAGAGACCCATACTGGTGGGAACACAATTAAAGTGCAAACATTTTGTCACTTGTATGAAGATACATAAAGTTTCTTCACACTTTTGTTAAAAAGAAATATTAAAATGTGATTCAGTGAACATTCTTTGTAACCTATTCATAATCCCCTTCCAGTAATTATTAAACTTGCTGGATCAGAAGCAAAATCTTCAAGGGTACAAACTTGTAATTTCTTTTGACATTGTTTGAATATATTGCAAAAGACAAGGACCACCTAAGGAGTTAGTTACTAAAATGATATTCTTTTTTTCTTAAAGAAAAACAGAAAAAGAAGAAAAAGAAAAAAAAGAGGACAAAGAGGAAAAAAAGAAAGAAGAAAAGAAAAAACACATGAGGGGCAAAGAACAGGTTAACGTGAAGATGTTGGGTAGTTTGCTAGAAAATGAATATAATTCCTTGAGAATGGTTCTCTTTTCCCCTCCACCAATACTCAGGTTCCTGCCTTGGAATGGACTGCTGTGTGCTGGCTGTGAAAAGGGATTATAAAATACAAATCTGCATATGGATTTTTATGAACATCTGCTGTACAATAGAACTTTGGATCTGATACAAGATTTCAAAAATATAAAACAAAACTACTATAAAAGTAGGGGGCATTTCAGCAGCGTTCCTTACAGAAAGCTGCCTGTCGCAAAGATGATTCCTTGCTATTGTCTGGGAGTAACTCTGTAAATTTTTTTCTTCATCTTGCTGGATTCGCTGGGTTATTTATTCTTCAATGGCGAATGTCACGTGACAAAACATCCCAGGAGTCTCTAGGAAGAGAACAGAAACCCCATGACATCAAACCGATCGAGGAGGGAGGACACGGAAGTAGTCACGGCCGAGCGTCCAGCGGTGTCGCTGCTACTGAGAGCTGGCCCTCTCCAGGACGTGGAAGTCGTAGTGCTTCTTGCTGCTCCTCAGGCGGAACTTGCTGGCCGCCGTGCCGCTCTGTCTCTTGAGCGCGCTCTGCGCGGCCGCCATGCTGGGGAAGGTGGCCAGAACCGTGTAGGTGGACGCCAAGTCCCCGGCCCGCGCGGGCTCCGGGCCCCCGCCGCCGTCCCCGCAGAGCCGCCGCTGCTGCTGCTGCTGCAGGCACTGGGAATCCCTCAGCCACCGGATCTTGGCACCCACTTTCAACAGTTCTCCAAAGAGTTTCTCTGCTTCCATACGAGTTATGCCTTCTGGCAGCTCAGTAATTTCTAGAACTTTCCCCACAACTGAAAGAAGAAAAACAACGACTCTAAATCGGTTATTGCGCTTAACGATACAACATCCTCAATGGAAAATTACTATTTCATACTTGGATCTCCAGTTGGCTGATACTAAATCCACGGGATTTGCCTTCCTGATATTCTAGAGAGCCTTTGGTCTCACGTTTAGTGCTGCTTACAAATACAATTTGCTTACTTGTACAAGTGTGCGAATAAAAGCTGGGAATACAAAGAGGGTCCTCGGAACAAAGAGGGGACAGTAGTAAAATCATCAACTCATCTTGCAGCAGGTTTCAGAACTCACTATAGCATCTCAGTGGCCTTGCCTGGTAATGCTCCACACATCACCATGCCAAAAAAATTACTCTGTCTTACCTCAAAAAAAAAATCCTTTCCACTAAATTGTCAGAAAAACTGATTTTTATGTAACTTTCTGTGAAGAGTCGACAGCAGGTAGCAAAAATTCTGAGTAAAGGTATTAAGATAGATGCCATCAGATTTTACTTTATTTTCATCATAAAAGACGACATCTTTACCAATTCCAATGAGCTAATCTGTAGATTTCCTAGTATGTTTCCCACATCCGCGTGCTTAAATATACTAGAACAGGAAAAACAAAAAAACAAAGCAAACCAAAGAGCACAAACTAATTTGTGGGTTTTGTCTGATTTCACTTGTTAGGCCAGTAAAAGGAAGCAGGAGTGTGTGTATTTAATGTAACAATATCATAGAACGTAGGTCCAGTAAACTGACATACTTGCTCTTTCTTTTAGTACTCTTCAATCCTGAACTTCTCTGGTCTTTTCTCCAGCCTTCAAAACTACACTTTTCCTGTTTAACTTTCCTTTTCCCCCTCTCCATTATTTTCTCTCCATCCTTATGTTTCCAATGTTTGCCATGTCCATTTCTGTCTGATTTCTCTTGGCTCTGGCCCTTCTCACCTGTGCTTTTCTTGTACATTCCCAGCCCATCCCCATAATTCATTGTTCTGGAGGACTGCGTCAGTCAGCAATTCCATACCTGGTTCTCCTGCACCAAGATCTGCTGAAGCAGCCTTCTTTGCTGGTTTCTTTCCCCTGTTTCCATGTCTGTTTCCAGGCTGACACTGGAAAGATCGACACAAAGGGAGTACTTCAACGACAATCCATCAGTATCTTACAATTTCCAGTCAGCTCAGTGACAGTGCAGAGCAATGTCTGGAAAATACCCTGCACTACCATGGGGCAGAGAGGAGCTTCACATCCAATCTGAGTTACTGAGTTTGATAATCCTACAGTCAGGCACATTCAATCCTTCACTACAGAAGAAAGGGAGGCAATGATGGGGGAAAAATCACCCTAAATCATCTTGGAAGAACAAAGAACATCGCTCTGCCCCAGCCATCACATCCTCTAGCTGGCACTGGGCGGAACTGAGCAAGGTAGAGGCAGGGGGCTTGTGTGTCCCAAAAACTAAATAGAGAGAAATACTTTCAACTTTGCTTACACCAATATTTTGGGTTTGTATTTCTTAAAAGGAATAAACTCGCTCTTAGTTTAAAAATTACCAGATTTTTTGTTGTTGTTGTTGTTTTTTTTAAGAAATGGTTACTTGAATAAAATAGTTTTAGCAATGGGTCCCCAAACTTTAGATTTAGAATTAGCTAGTGAATTTCTTAAAAACAAAAGCCATAGTTCAGATAAATGTTTCTCACTTTTTAATACAACAAACAAGAACGATAGGGAATATTGACATGGAATAAAACTTATTGCAAAGCAAGCACCTTCCACTCAATTACTCTCCAAGTGCAATAACACATTCCCCTGTTCTAGGTGGTTGTAATGGTAGGCCTGAATTGGTTTTCTTTCATTGTTTCATGAGATTGTTCTCTTTTAATACCTGTTGGCTTGTTACTTGTCCACGTAACAAAGATGGATTGTATTGCAGGGGTTGGCCAAGCAATGGGTATCTGGCATCTCCTTAAAGAGAAAGGTAATTAGAAGGGTTTTTCTGTTACAGGAAAGCTTCCTCCAAGTCCCTCTCACACTGAAAACGCTACACAGAAGAGAAAGCAGAACTGCTGTGCACAAAGCTGAGTCTGGCTGAGCTACAAACTCAGAGCAGCCCTGTCTCCATCAGTATCAACCACGTCCTGATCCCAAGGGGAAAAGGTACAAACTTCCTGGTATTTAGGGATTGCACTCAAAGTTTTTCTTCGCTGCAGTCTTAGATAAGTCCTTTAATTTCAGAATGAGTTTAATAAGTCTAAAGCTCCTCTCATGCTAATTTAGTCATTTCATGGTTATAGCCCTGATTAGAGCCAGGTCCATCTTCAGATTCCTATTTGTTGCAAGGATGCACAGAGACAATGCACTAGAAGCTTTCAATAATCACAGCAGATTAAGGGAGGTAAGAGGTGTGCTTCAAACAGCCCACCTGGAACTTTTACAACGTCAGAATACAAAGCAACGACAAAGATTATGCAACAAATAAGAGCAAGACAAGATAAAAAGGTTCTCTTTATCAATAAGAGACACATACAAAATTTTCTGTAAGTTTGGCTTTAAAGTAAATCTCTCTGTAAAACAGACCTGTTAATTTTGAGTTTGGGAATTTTCACAGGATACTTTTGCTCACTGACAACAGGGGTTTATATCACTGTATTATCAACTATCCTAACTCAGTGAAAACTCCCTATTTTCTGTTGACATGGCAGCAGAAGATTGAAATTCTTCTACAAGGATTTTTTTGTGTCCTTGGGTGGGTCCTATCTGAAATACTGACTGAGGTACAGTCCTGGCTAAAGGCTCCATCCCATCATGCTTCTTGTTCCAGAGAGGAATGAAAAATACATGCTTAGGCAGTGATGCAATTCAGTGCATTATCAACTCATGATTTATGTTTAAGACTGGAAGCTAAATTCTAGTAAACATTTTATTAATATTTTCAATGCTGAAATGGGAAATGTCACAAAATGAGAAAGCCAGCGTGCTAGAGAAACACATTAATGAGGAGATGAAAAGCCTTTGAAGATATGGGGGACAGTACCAGTGCAGAGTGATAAAAAGAATTTTTAAATGATGTTTCAGTGAATAATTTTGGTGATTCTGCTTCAAGAGCAATACTACAAAAGTGAGCCATAACTCATCAGAAAATCCTCATATAACTTCTGCTGTACAACATTCAAATAGAAATCACACACACACATTTTAGTTAACTAAAAATATACCTTGTCCAGGGACAAAAGGTCTAGAAAACTGGGACACGATAGAAAGAGGTGTCAGTGTGGGACGGATGTTCTTCATGTTTGACAGCTGGGCTGGTGCTGGTGACTGGGCCGGTGAGGTGGCAGGGCTGCCCAACTGAGGACTATGCTGCAGCTGGAATAAACAACACATTAGTGTTTCAAAAAGTACTCCTTGAACAGGCTGAACAGCACCCACAGCTTTCAAAGATTTTAAAAAGTTAAAGTAGCTCTATTAAGTATAACCAGAGCAAGATTTTTATTCCCCAAAAGGAACTTTTGAAAATAAGACAGAATTTATGCACATTCCAAGTCATGCTGGAGAAGCAAACCAGCGGCTCCTACCTGTGCAGCACCGTCTAAAGTGCTGAGTTCCGTGGCCTTGTGCCCGCGGGGGTGCTCACAGTAGTACTTGCCGGCTTTCCTCTGCGGCGGGGACGGGTTCCGCGGCGCGGCGCTGCCGGGCACGTTGAGCTGCATCATCACCACCCCCCCGGCGGGCGGCGGCGCCACGGCTGCAACACAGGGAGCCACAGCACCGTCAGCACAGCCCCTCACACCAGCGCCCTTGGCTCCGGGAGCTGCTGGTTTAGAGAACTGGAGCGCTATCCTCTGTACAATGACATTTGCACTGTCAGCTACACCTGCAATAGCTAACTTAGAGACGGCTTCCCGGAGAAAGAGATAGCGCAGCCACTGAAACTCACTGCAGAGAATGTTTTGGAAAGAAATCACTCTGTTTATTTGTAGTTGACAGTATTCAACATTCACTGCAGTTTCTATCAGAGCACTGTGTTGCAGAATGTGATATTCAGTGAAAATAAGCTTCATCGAAAAATAGAAGTTTCCTAGTTTTACATGATGCACAGCAATGCAGACTCCAAGTGATACAGTGGCATATATCAGAAAGACCGGGATCAACCTTTGGTCTAGGCAGGCTTACCCTCACTTACAAGTTCTCCCCAGGAATGCTTTTCTGGGCAGACACTGCAAACTGATCCCCACAGCCTGTCACACTTGGGTCCTGTGGTAGCCACAGAAACTCCAGAGCCAGGGGAGAACCCCTGAGCATCCAGCACTGTTGCACAAGGTTTCACACCAGGAGCTGTAAGGAGAGGCTGCCAAGAGACAAACCATCTCCCCCCTCTGCCCCAAGTAATTTCTGTAATGCCCTTCTTATTTGTAAATGGTTGTTTGCAATTTCCTTCTCTGCTCTACCCACTTTTGACAACATTTCTCAGAAGCCACGATTAAAACACACAGTTTAAACATCACTTAATCATCCAGAAAGCAGGATTCTGCAGTCTTCTAAATTTACTGCCACGTCATAGCATCAAGGTACAGATTATAAAATGCATTCGTCTGGTGTATTTTATAATGGACTATTGTTTTCACTACCCCTGGGCTCCATAAAAAGAAAGAGACTTCTTCAAAAATCAAACCAAACGATGTAGAATAAGAAACACAAAACATTAAAACTACACTAGCTTTTGTAAATTGTATTTGGAAATATGTATTACATGGCTAACTGAATTAACAATGTTTTCACATCTGTACTTTCTTTTTAATGGCAAGAAGTTTTAGCCAGGTGTTACAGATTGCAATTGAACCATTGGGTATCTGGCCAGCTTTAGCAGAGGATATAAATTAAGGAGTCCCTGCAAAAGCCACATCGTGAATATTTCTGTTTTGTTGCACAGCAGAATAAAATACAACTCTGTTTATGACTGCTACACAATCAGAAATTTATACAACACCAAAGTTTTCCACTGCTAAGGCCTTAACTTATCTAGTCCCTATGTAAACCTGAGATACACCAAACACCTATATACACACTACGTTTAGCACACAAAAATGGGTTTCATTTTAATATTATATGCATATATTTATACATTTTATAAATTATAATGATTTATATCTTACAGGTTTATATACAGTATTTCATTCTGCAACACTCTAGCATACTCTTTCTGACTTTGTTCTGTGAGAATCAAACACCCAACAAAAACATGTTTGTCTTTCAGAAACATCTATAGCACAATCACTAAAAGAGTGCCAATCTAAAATCCAATTTAAACTGCAAAAGAAAACTTTATACATTCAGAAAATCGTGTTTTTTCTTTTGCTTCTAATTCCCCAGCATTTCAGGAAATGAAAATAAATGGAATTCTTTTCCTAAGCAAGTATCCTGACACAATGAAGTGTCATACATGGCATGAGTCAGTTTGCAGACTGTTTGACTTTATGACCTGTCAAATGCCATGAGAAGGGAAATCCAGAAATCCTTCAAAGCCTCCCCAGCTTTACAGTCTGGTCCCCTCTAGCACAACTCTGCTGCTTGTCTGTGGACCTGCTCATTGGCCCCACCTCAGAGGCCTTCATTCAGCATCTCAATGGCTTCACTTGCTGAAAAGCTCAAGTTTTAATTTATTCCCCAGAATTTGCTCCCCCACAGAGGGCTTCCTCCTTCCTGAAACCTCCTTAACCCCCAGTTTACAGGTCTGACCCAGGCCATCCAAACTGCACAAAACCAGCCCTTCCAGGATAGCTGGGAGGGCAGAAAAACAAACCAGTGCAAGGCTCCCTTTAGACATTCTGAAATGACAATCTTCCAGAATTAAAGCCAAACAAACTTGGAAGCAAAAGGGAAACCCAACCAAACCTGCCCATGAACTGCTAATCCAGCTAGCTGGCCAATTAACTCCATGTTATCTGTTTACTAATAAACAGGTTCAAAAACACTCTAAAGATAAATGTTTGTAAGAAACACCACATCTGCAGCAGAATCTAGGTCATTGATCTAGGGTTGTTTAATTTAGTGCTTGCTCGCAAAATACTGAGATGGCAGAATTTGAGATTATCCCTTTTTTACCAAGCAAGCCTCTAATGTATCAAATTCCCTAATAGTAAATAAAGACCATGCCTGGGGTCACAGGATTGTTCTGCAGTCTCTTGTTTGGTGGCTAACCCTAGTGCTCTTATTTTCCTGACCAGTCCATCATCAATTTTACAGGTGGAACTTCAGAGTTTAAAGTGTTTGGATATTAACATTTATAAAGGTTTCATGGATTGACAAGATCAATGCCAGCACTGCTTTCAAACACACTGAGATTTCTGTTTACACACCTTCTAAAAATGACCCGAGTATTTTGTAGATCAAAACCTTCTGAACCTGACTTAAATGTTTCTGTTGAGTAACATTTACCTGCTGAGGGTGGCCTCCAGGCTGCCCCATGAGCCACTGTTTCACTTAAATTCTAATTGATCATTTAAAAAGAGACAACAATAGCAATACAGATGAAGAATAAAAAAAAATCAGAGATGGCACTCAAGTTGCAGTTATTCTAGCAGTTAGCCATGAAACCAACCTGCAATTTTACAGTGTGTTCTAGACAGAATGGCTTAGATGAAAACCCCAATAAAATGTACCTTTTTTTGGCTGCATGATGGAAAGACCAGTGGGTGAACTTTTACATGATGAGGGTGGAGACACTATGCTGTAGTGCACAATGGAAGCAGCCTGCTGTGGCTTTGACTTGGATGAAGGTGGCAATAATGTAGGAGGTGATGGCTTCTGACTTGAATGGTTGCTATAAACTATGAAAGTAAAAGCAGTAAATAAGGCTGCCACAAAAACAAAACACCCCACACAGCTTTGAAGTTCTTTCAGCTTTCCAGCAGGTCAAAAAGGTACCCCACAATGCTCAGTTTTCAAACTCCTCTCAAGACCTCCTAAGAAAATCACTGCTCTACTCTGTTAACTGAAATCTAGAATGGTTCTTGAGTAGAAGAGCCAAGTATGCTGCTTCCAAAATATACCTCACTCCTTCTGTCAAACACAGACGCAAATCTCAATGTTTTCAGACCCATCTGGCTATTCAGAAAAGGATGGAAGTCATTCTGCTGCCAGAGTATGGTTCCCATGTCTGTCATAAATCACCAGTAGATGTGCAAGGTATTATGATGTATGGTATTGGATTTTAAGAAAGTAACTTGAGATATTTCAAAGATTAAAAAAAAATTGAGATTTCAAATTAATCTGCTTCAGCATTAAAAATGGAAAATAAATTCAAAAATGGAAGAAAAGAGGAAATAGAATACAGCAGTTAATTCTAAATCAAACCCTTAATAGCAAATATCCAATCACCCAGCATAACAATAGCTAGACATTTTTTAAACTTATCAAAAAAACCTTTGTTCTCCCAACCTGCACACTGCTGTCCTTGAAGCTGCTGTGAGTTGCACGGTGATGATGTTCTAGGAAACTGTATCTGCTCTGATCCAGGAGGCTGCAGATATCCTACAGATGAACTGCAGTAACAAAAAAAGAACATGACCAACAGGCATTTATGCTGCACTCATTTAATCACGACTTCTGCGTTTGCTGTGTACATGCACTGCAAATCACTGAGCTTTTGTTAATTTAAAATCAGTAATATTCCCACCTACCCTGAATTCATTCATTCTCCAGAAGACTGAAGCTTCCCACCTCTTCCTTAGCAAGAACACGTGCCCTGCCTACACTGAGAAACTGTATTAATTCACCTATTTTGATATTCTGTTTTTGTGTCCACAGCTCTCTATCAGCATAAAGACATGCAGAATAATGATAAGGATAAGACAATTTGTTGTCTTGCTCACTGCAGCAGAATTAGGTCTCGGTTATGAGATCCCCACAGTCTGTGCCACGAGGATTTGGGATGCAGTCCTTCAGCTGGGGGCTGGCCCTGGGGCAGCACAGAAAGACAGCTCTGCCCCAGGGCCCACTGACACAGCCCAGAGAGGAGATGGCTTTTCCAAAATGGGGTGGGAGATGGAACAGGACTCCAGGGGACAGACAACCATTCAGCTGTTTGCAAACTGTAGGAAAAGGATAACTTTAAAAGTTTACTTATGCCAGGTAGTTTTTCAGGGTAATCAGGGGAAAACCAGGTAACAGATACAGCTAGATTCTATTTTACCACTAATACTCAGCCAGAACATCAGGTTGGTGGACCATAATCAGAACAATGCCTATAGAATCCTGTACTAATAGATAACCATTCTGAGAATAAAACAATTCCTTCAAATTGCGGGAAAAAAAAAAAAGTAGGTTTAATCCTCTTGGACCTACTATTTTTACCTATGTTGTCGAAAGTTTGTTCCATCCTTTGTCCCATAGGTCACTTATATAATTTTAATTTAAAGATTCCCTTCCATTAAAGCAGACAAAACCAAGTGAAAACTAACACAGATGCTTTCACACAGCTTCTGATCTGCCTACTGATTCTAGCTTTCAGCAGTGACCTGAAGGCTTGACACTCAGCTCCTGCAGAACAGCACTCTGCTTTCCCTGTTCAAGTGCTGCAGCACAACTATTCTGATGAAAGCAGATGCTGTCATTGGCTGCTAGTTTGCTCTGAATTCCTAATAAATGAGAGGGACATTCTAAATTACACAAAAGATCAAGCAACCAAACTTAATTTAAGAAAAGCCTGGAATTATGCCTACCTGTGACTTCACTGAATCTCAAATATAAAACAGAAAAGGATTTAAAAACCCTTCAGATACAAAGAACAGGAATCCAGATTTAAGTAGACGAAACCATGCGGCGATGACACAAATACTACTGAGGTCTGCACTCTCAAAAGGATGAACAAGCTTCAAACTGCTGCTGCTTGTTTAAAGGCTCCCAGGTAATTTTAAATGCTGCACATTTGTAAGTTCAAAAAAACTCGAGAAAGGGAAATTTGTAAGAAGCATGAATCCTAATGAATTCTCCTAGGCACTTGCCTATCTGTTCTCAAATAGACTAACAGACTGCTTTGGGGACACAAATGTACATTCAGGGAGGGCTGTACATGCAGAGCAATTTGCTGCTACCAAGGTAGGTAAGAAAAAAAAAAACCAAAACCAAAAGGTTATTTATCAAACAAAAGCCAAGTTTCTATACTTGTTTCACACCCAGCTAGGTGCCAGCAGGCCTCATCTACAATACAAAGTAAGCTAAACCTTTTCCATGCAAAGTTTCAAAAAAGAAGTCAGTCTTATTCTGGGATTCAAATTATTTTTCCTCTATACATTATTAATGTAGTATTTTTGTCAAAACCAGTGAATATGGATAGTCATCTTGAATATTACTGCAGAAAGACTGAACTGCTGAGCACACTGGTGTCTCCTGGGTAAGAAATGGAATGCAGAAAATTTAAGAGGTGGAACTGCAGTAAAGTATTGCTGAAAGTGCTATGGAGACAATGTTTTCCAGTCCAACAAGTATGTCATATTTAAAGCAGTACTGCTTGTTTCACTTAATTGCATAAGAGCAAAAAACAAATAGAATGCCTGTAAGTCTGCTTTTAAAATAATAGTTTTAGTATCTGCAGTACTAAAGCCAGATCCTGTCAGTTCTTACAAAGCCACAAGCCCAGCTGTTGAGAAATCAAGCATCAGTTAAACTCACCTTAGATTGTTCTGTTGACCTGATGGAATGACACTGTAGTAGACTGGCATTCCTGTGGTGGGCAGTCCTTGGCTGGACTGACTGGGAATTATGACAGGCTGCTGATATGTCTGCTGGGGCACTGCTTGGGAACCTTGAGGCACCGAAACCTGCAATGGGCCACACAGTAAGACTTTCTCCTGCAGCCAATGGTTCTGCCTCCTGACCATCAACCAGTCAATACAAGAATTTAAAAATAACTCCAGAAACTGAAAGATCTCCTGGAATTCTCTAAAACCAGAATAGTAGTGGTAACAGTAGCTAAAATAACAATACCATATTAAAAAAACCCCTTTAAATCGTCTTCCTCCCAAATGGAAATGTTGCCTCCAAGGGGCTCCATGAATTAACAGATATTTTCTGTACAACAGAAAGTGGGGTGGTGGGAAGGAAACCTTCAAGCTTTTCTTCCCCACCCTCTGAACTGCAACTGACGCAGCACTTGGCTTTCAACAGCACTAGAACTTGTGCACTTGTGACAAGTTCTTGTTTCTTCTCACTTCAGTTGTGGGTTTGTATCTTTAGCTTCTGTCCCCAGAGTCACCTTTGGCACCTACTTGCAGCTTTCTACCATTTCTACCATAAAGCAAAGGACTTAAAGAAAACCCCAACACTCAAACCCACAGAAGAGTCATTGGAAAGTTATGAATGCATTACCCACCTGATAAGATGGCACTGAGGGATATGGAACAATCACACCTTGAATTTGATTCCCAATGTTGTTGTGTTGGCCACTGACTAGATTTTGATTCTGAGACTGCTGAACTCCAACTAAACCCTGGTAGTTTTGCTGCTGGTTGGGCAAAATCTGGTAACCTGAAATTATACATTTAAATCTTACTTTGAAATAATGAAAACATTTTAAGCATAGTTGCCTATTCAAAAATACACGTGTAGCATTTTCCAATGGCTTGTTTAATCTGGCGGCTTCACAACAGTTGAACTTATCATGCATATAAAAAGAAGCCAACATTAAAATTAATAGATTTACTCATTTGGATTCAGCATGAAATATTATCCAGACTGTTTGCAATGCTGCTCCCACATGCGTGCACTATCCATTTACACTCTGGCTTACATGCATTAACACCTGGATTTGACAGGTGAAAGCTGGAAGCACTTGAACAAGGCATGCTAGACAGGATCAAACCCAACTCATTGTCTGGCACTGTGAACAAGGCCATTCCAGGTACTTCGGTTTGAAAATCCTACATATGCAAAATTCAGCTTGGACCTCAGGTGCCCCAGGGGTCAGAGCATCTTGACTGCAATTCAAAACTAAATCAGACTTCAGGAAAATTTGCATAAGGCCTGTGTGCAAATCCTTTCCAAAGGGGCAATTTCTTCTGAAGTCTGTAATGCTAAAACCAACTGGGGACTGAGAAAAATCTTCCAAGTTCAAACTATGTTGGTACATAGTGGAAGATATTTTATGTTCAAAGTTATCTTAGGGACACAAAGAAAGATTTTCGTATTCACCCCTCTACAGTGTCTCGAAAACGATTTATTATTGTTTAAACTGATATCCTCTCCTAGCTTTCAAAAATTGCCTAAACAAACCCACCCTACCCCACCCCAAAACCCAAACCAAAACACCCCAAGCATGAGTGCCAAACAGGAAATTTGTGCATTTATAAAGTCAAACCTAAACTCCCCTTTCCTCTTTTTTTAAAAAGCATTTCGCAGGTAACTGCTACCATGATCCAAACACATGCAGAACACAAGTTCTTTTTCTCTCATGTTCCATCATACAGGTGTGCACTACTTACCCCGTCAGCAAAACCCCAGCACAGTCAGTGTTTCTGAGACAAAGCCAGTTATCCCTCCAGAATAACAAAACTGGGCTTGTCAAGATGCACTGACAGCAAGAAGAGTCTGTGTTTGAGTTGGACACATTCACAGCCCACTGACCTTGACATTCCCCATGCTCCCTACCTTGGCAAGGAACTATAATAGAGCAAATTTAGCTGCAAAAACTCCCTCGGGTTTTCTTTAAACTGTGCTAAAAAAAGGCTCAGTCTATTCTGAAAGTAATCCTGTTAACATAAAACACTTTTTTGTGAGCAGCACCCTGCGATGTTCATTGATTTTGTCCACACAGCACAATGAACATTGTGCACTAACAGCCTCAGCAGGCTCTCTATAGAAATTGCAACAATGAACACCAAAAGAAGACTGTTAATATTATCAAATATTGCTTCACAAAATTAAAGGGAAGATTCAGTTTGTTAAAACCAAGACAGCTATTCATAAGAAACACACAACACTATAAATATTTTCAGAGAACTAGACAAAACTTCAGAATAATACATGCTTGAAGTAGGATTAGTACTTAGAATTTTTAATAACTTAAAGTTTGAACTGTGCACAAAATGCCCTTCATATCTGTAATATACAAAATGCTTTAACACACTTTGTTATAAATTGGTCTATGGCCCCTAAAAAGCAGCAGAATGGGAAGTTGTGCTGTGACAGTGCACCTGCAGTCTGAACCCCTCCTGTCCCAGAAATTGCAATGGACCCGTGAGTAGTTCTGCAGCCTTTTCTGGCACTTGCAGAGACAGATACAATCAATTCTGCAAGCAGAGGGAACTGGAACAATACAAATTGGCTACCACGAAGGCTCCCCAGAGCGTTCCAAAGAATGCTCTATTTTTAGCTGCAGTTTCACCTCTGCATAGAGTGGGCTGACAGAAATGCAGCACTCAGCACAAACCCCACACCTGCCACAGCAGATTGCCCCATTACACAGAAATACTCTGAAACTGGAGGTAAAAATAGGAGCAGGTTTCTTAATATTTACATAATTCAAAAGAAATCACAGTTAAGAAAAGTGATCTCACAGAATATAGAAATACATTTTTTGAATAATGCATTAGAAGTAAGAAACAGTGTTTATTGAAGAACAGAAAAGCAAGTACAAGCACTCGGTTAACGAGCTGGGAGTTGATGAGCTTGGTTAAGACTATTACAGCTACAGCTACTGTTGCAACTGGAGTAGTTTTATCCCTGGCTTGTGAAGAAGAAGCCAGTTGAACTGCAGCTGATGTTCCTACAGGAACTGTAGTTCAGACTGGATTTTTAAACAACCTGGAGTTAGGTCTCATGGTAACCGGGCTCACGTTAACATGGCAATCGGAAATGCTTTTTTCTTGAGAGTTTTCTTCTCCCAACATCTTTTGGGCAACAAAAGCATTTTTATTAAAAGTGAACCCCCCAAAATATTTCACCTGAAACCCCTTTAAAAAGGAAGCCAGGAAGCAGCTGAAAAAGAGACCGGTTCACTGTGAGAAATGTAAACCTCTCAGACAGTGTTACGGCCCCGAATCCAACAGCTCATCAATAAAGTCAGGCCACTCCTCAACATTAGACCAGAAGTGGCTGCAGTTGCCATGCTCTCAGAAGCTGCCACCTTTTATGTGAATTTGTGTTGGCAAAGTTATTCCATAGTTAGTAACCACTTCCTGAGATGAACAACCCCCATGGCTTTCATGTAATGCAAGATTTGTAGCTCTCATTTTTGCCCAGCCACTTAGCTGTATGAGCCAAGTAACATGGTGACTTTGGCTCAAAACCACACATTGCTAATAAGCATCAACAACTTCAGGTGTAGCTTTGTGTTGAATTAATACAAATATCAATGTCAAAATATCCAAAAATAAATTACAAGGAAGAGAATTTTCAAATACATCACCTTATGAGGTGTTTCCAGAACACACAACAAGACATGGACCCACCAGTTTCTAAAATGCTGATTCAAATTTGCCTATGAAGCATTAAATGAGAACCAGCAATAGCTGGAGAGCAGTTTGGAGATTTTCAATTAAACACTAATTATACAGTTTCTGGTAAGATCCTTCTTTCTCCCATTAGTGCTGGTAAATACCAAGTAACCCAACACTGAATAGAATTATTGGCTGGGCCATCCCCATGCCACCTAAACATGATCCCTTGATGTCAGAGTGCAGGTACAAGGCACATGATCAAAGCAGTAGAGCAGCTGTCTGCACAGCTTGCTTATTTTATATCTTCCAGGACAGAGGGGGAGTTTATCTGCTGGCACTTTTCACCCACAGGCAGTGAAATTCAGTTAAAATATAAAGAGCTAAAAACATACAAGAAAGGAACTTACCTAATAGCAACCAGTTCATGCCTTTGCACCTTATCACCCCATGCTTTCCAATTCAGACTGTGTGTTTGGGTACCAATGTACACTGAGCTCTCTGATTTGGGGAGGTTGCGTGCCACTCACACAGGGTGTCCCCACAGTGGGAAGTAATCCCCCTTGGGCCTCAGACTTTTTGCTATTAAGTAGTCTAGGTATTAAAAATTCTGAAGAAGGAAAGCAGGTTGTGTAATATAGTTGGGTAACACATCTCTCACATCAGTGGATAACCCAAGTTGCAAAACCAAGTAATTTGTTTTCCTTTGAAAAAAATCTTTGTGAACTGAACCCTGAATAACTCCATCAAGTGTTGCTACTATTGGAGCACTTCCTAGAAGAAGTGCAGAAGAGGAGCTATCCCCCTTACATGCTGCTGCATAGGACATAAATAAACCCAGTTAATATTTGTAAAAGTTGATCTTTCATCCTGCTTCTGTAGAGCAACACACAGAGGGGGCAGGGTAAGGAATTAAAAAGACCCTCCTGAAGGAAACTCAGAAGGGTGTTATGTATTCAACTTAGAGCTGGTATAAAAGTCTGGTCTTTAAGGATCTCTGCCTCTAAACATCACTAGTTACTTCTGAACATTTTGACCATGAGTCAAGATATTACTGAGAAGTAAATTTGTTTCAGGAATACAAATCCTATTGAAGAAGTCACAACAGTATTTAGAAGTACAGATTGTGAGAATAATGGTAGCCTACAGTTAAAATCTGTAAGGAAAAAAAGACAAGAAGAAAGGAAGGAGATGGAAACGAAGCTTGCTGGAAACAAACATTCATAGAAGGCTAAGTCAGTTGACAAGTCTTTACTAAAATAGGTAACTAAATAAGTAATTATATATTCCATCCAATACCCTGATACCTTGAATCATAGGACAGAAAGACAGAGTAAAACAGTATCACCAATATCTTCTGCACAGCACTCTTTTCATGCCACAGCATCTAAGATTAGGATCTTTAGTTTAGAACTTTCAGTTAAGGTACATCTCTTTAATGTTACATCATTTAAAGGTACTAATTTATCTTACTTTGCAAGTTAATCAAGTTATTAGTTATAAAGTTACAATTTTTTTAAAATGTAAAAGTTAATAATTTTAAAACTCTGTAATTAAAGTAACAGCATGAGCCACTCAAAGGAATGGTTTGAATACCAAGTTTCATGTACAAGTGCCTCAATTTTTTCCACCTTAGGTTATTTACACTTCGTATTTTACATTTGATCCTCTACTTTTTTTGAAATTTTACAGCAAAGAAAGTTTAAAATGAAAAAGCAGGAGAAAAGCCACCCCAAGTGCTCTAATGAAATGCTGAAAGAGTTGGACAAACCTGTCTGCTGGCCAGGCTGGGGCAGGGCCTGGCTCTGCTGCGTGCTGTAATGGACAGAAACAGGGCGGTACTGCTGGCTGGAGTGCGGGTACTGGCTGGGGGTACAGTAACAGGGGGGCATCTGCAAAGGAACAGTCACAGGGTCACTGCCAGCATGCAGCTGTAGAGAAGGCAGACATCTAAATGCAAAATCCATTAAAAAAAGGCAAAACTTATTAATAGGTGCAATGGATGTTAAATAATTTGACGATTCAAAAATCCCTTAGACTACATAAATTCCCTCTTTAACAGCCAATTTCTCTACTTTCCTTGTCAAAAGTTTACTTTCCTCAAGTAAACTGAAGTCATTCATTACAAAATGCATACGCAGAAAAGACCCCAACCCCAGAACAAAAGCAGAGCTGCAGTTCTGCAGGGAGCCCCAGACCATACGAACAGGCCCTGGGCAGCAGAGCAGGGTCAGATTTTCCCGCAGCTATCGGGAGACCGTGGGGCGGTACCTGTGGCACGGGCTGCTGCACGTATCCCTGCTGCGGGAGCACGGGCTGGCCCACGGGGTGCCCGGGGCCCGAGAAGGCCGGGGCGGGCGCGGGCGGCGCTGCGGGCGCTGCGGGCGCGGCAGTGAGGATGTAGCCCGGCTGCTGCGGGGGCTGCAGCACCACGCCCGGCTGGAACAGCGCCGGGCCGGGCTCGGCGCCTTCGGCCGGGGGCTGCCGCGCCAGGCTCAGGTGGCTGAACTGCGATCCCAGGTTGTCTTGCTGCAGGCGTGGGGAAAACGGGAAGAAGTACATCAGCAAATGGACGTTCAAGGAAAAAGAAATAAAATAGCCAAACACTTCAGTAAGTTTCGGACAGCGCGTCTCACGTTACTGGGCAGTAGCGACAGCAGCCAAAGAACAACAGCAAAGATGGAACAGTGGCAAATTATCTTCAGGGCTGATAGCAGGAGAGAACACCCATGTTCAGACTTCACTCTTTTCACTGCAAATATTTTGCCTTTTGGATTATATCTGCCTTTATCTACTTATTGTGAGCATTCATTTGTCAAAAAAAATGTTCAGAATTTGTGTCACTAACATCTTCTGATCGGACTCCAAAACTTGAGTGAAAACTTCTAACCCCAATTAAAATAGCAGGATGCATTAGGATTGCTGAAGTAAATTTTTGCTTTTAAGAGTTTAACATAATGAGGTTCTAATCCTGAGTTAAAAGGTACATTCTTCTAACTCAGTTATTATCCTACATGCAGAGATTAATTATCTTTTCATCTGAAATCAAGTAACAACAGCGAGCAATGTGTTCCAGTGGCTACCCTCTATCTGTGTTTTATTAACATCAGAAAGGATGCCACTGATTGCACTCTGCACTGCAGGGGTCCTGTGGAACCTGAAACTTCTGCTACTGTAACCCCAAGCTCCTTTTCTTAGCAAGCAATTCAGCATCAAATTAGCAACATTCTGAAAATCAGAGTGATCACTAAACAGTATTGCTCGTTTTTTGCTAAACAGGAAGATTTTGTTCATACTTTGAAAGTGGACTCTCCAAACATGCAGGTACATTAAAACTATTTCAAGACCATCTGGTCTTAGATCATCCTAAGAAGATAGGAATTAATCAAGAGAAAGCAAGTGCAAGCTCCATCTTTTACTGATTAGCTACATTCACATTTTATGACGCTATGATTTTTTTCATTTCCAGGCTAAAGATATTATTAATTACTGTCGGAAATATGAATTTGCACCTAAAACTTAATTTAGTATACCTTTCATATGTATTTAGTACATCTTAAAAAGCCTTATTTTCATTAGGTAGTAATCTGACTTTGGTATTTCATTCCTTAATGGTGCCTATTAAATGCAACTATAATGCTTTTCCACATTGGATTTTACATTCTGCTTTTCCAAATCCTGAGTTTGAAGAGGAGATACTGCATATGAGCTTATCTTAGCTCTAAATATGTCTGAAGGATAAACCCAAGCCACACCACACTGATTTCTGTTACACTACCAGTGTAAGTAAAGTCTGACCTGGTCACTTTGTCCTGCAGTGACAGGTATGGTACAAGCAGGATTCAGCCCTGGAACATGGCATTCCCAACAAATGGAGAAAGCCCTCTCCTGGTGCCAACTACAGAGGTGTTACACTTGGAATAAAATCCAAGACCATCAATCCTTTTTGTTATGTTACGTAAGTTACCATCAGCAGGAATAAATTTTTGAAATTGCCAGGGCACTTAGTATTGGAACTCATTTCCTGAATGTGAAATGCTTTGAAATTATTACAAACAGGAAGGAGTTTCCTTCTCTGCTTTAGCTCCTACTCAAACTCTCAATTAACTTCAGAAGCAACATCCCTTTTGAATTCAGCTTAAACTGTATTTATTATAAGACATTTCTGATTAATGTTGAAAATTAGCTGCTGTACAACACTGTGATGAGTTAACCTTGGCTGGCTCCTAAGTGTCCCCCGAGTCCCTCCATCCTTCCTCTCATCCTTAGCAATACAGGGGGAAAAAATATGACGAAAGGCTTATGGGTCAAGAAAAAGACAGGAGAATCATTCATCAATGACCGCCACAGGAAGATTAATTTATTTATGCCAATAAATAGCAGAGTAGGATAAAAACAAAACTAAAACCAGCTTCCCTCAACCCCACTGCTTCTTCCCAGAGTCAACTTCACTCCCAAATCTACTACCTTCTCCTCCAAGTATCACAAGGGATGGAGAATGGGGCTTGTGACTGGTTCCCTATTATGTATCTACCACTTCTTCCTCCTCACTCTGCTGCTCCCATGGGGTCCCACCCATGGATACCATCCTTCACCAACCTCTTCAATGTGGGTTCTTCCCAAGGCTGAAGTCCTTAAGGAATGGAGTGCCCTAGTGTGGGTCCTACCAGAAAACCTGATCCTGAAGTCTCCAGCTTCCTTCAGAGCACCTGTGGGGTGCTCCAAGGGCTGCAGGGTGGTTATACTCCACCATGGTCCTTCAAGGGGAGAATCTGCTTCACAAGAATCTCCTCCCCAGGCCGCAGGCTCTGCTCCAGCACCTGGAGCACCTCCTTGCTTTCCTCCCTCTGGCCTTGATATCTGGGGAGTTGTTTCTCCCTCCTCTCTCTCGTGAATGACTGACCCAGCTTGGGCTGTGCAGGGTCAGCCCTGGAGCTGCCTGAAACGGGCTCTGTCCAACGCGGGGCAGCTCCCAGTCTGTTCTCCCAGAAGCCATCCCTGCAGCTCCCTGCTCCAAAACCTTGCCACATAAACTCAACACAAACATGCACTCAGTAGAGGGTCAGGGCAGACTTTGACCTGTTCAGATCTCCCTAGTTCAATCTAATCTAGTTCAGATTCTCCCTTGGATAACAACTCTCCTTCACTAAGTTTCAGTTTCACTTTGTGTGGCTTTTCTTCTTTTTTTCCTGGTTTTTGATAGACTAAAATATTTTATTTCCAGCTTCTACTTATTAAACAAAGGATACTAGAGAAGTGGGAGTTGAAAGTTTTACCAAAGAGGCTACAAAAAGGTAACCAGAAAAAAATCAGAGCAGTTGAACCCTCAGAATGTATTAAGGTTCAGCAGAAGAGTGAGCAGACAAGGAAACAAGAAGAAGCAATGGAAAGAGGTTAATCCAGAGACATAAAAAGGTACTGACTGGCTAATGAAACAGCACTGAAAAACTTTCTTTACAAAGGGAAAGGGAAAGAATGTATCTCAAAATATCGAGATATATAGATACAGCCTTAATTGAATGTATTGTTGCTGAACATGAAACGTTCCCATCTTGAGTTCTCAGGTGCTGTGCCACTGAGAGCCAGTCACTGCCCTGGTATCACACAGCACTCAAACAGCCAAGCAAAGGCCAGCAGCCACCAGAGAGGAGCCTGTGCAAGGAGCAGAGAAGAGAAGGTGTAATACCACAGAGTATTGCTGTGCAGAGGAGGCTGGCAGGAGCGGGGGTGGGTACGACACTGCAGAGTACTGGACAGGCTGGGAGGAAGGCTGCAGAGCCCGCAGAGGCTGCAGAAATAACAGGGTTATGAACAAGGTTAACACCAGAGTAAGAGAAGTGAAAACAAGTCTTTTGTAACAGAGAAAAGCAACTGTGCTCCAGAAGAGCAACTCGCTCCAATCTCAGAAATATAATGGATACTTATTTTTTCTTAAGCCTAAGACTGCATAGAATGAAAACAGAAGTAACTCTGAATATCTCAGTCTCCCGTAAGACATCCATTGCTTTATTTGTTATACAGTATATTAGTTATCTCAGCAAATTGCTTCTATTTAACATTTACTGTTTCCTTCAGAGAGACTAAAAACTCCACATGCATTTTAAACACAAGCCCTTTCAAAGCTTCTAAAGGCAGAATGAATTTACTACTAACCATGGATTCAAACATACTACTTCCATTTATTCAACAGTACTAAAATATTTTCTCTAGATAGTTATCATTGCTCATAATATTTCAGGCAGGTTTAATTCCAGCATCCATTGAGAAGGTAATCAGAGAATTAGTACAGAATTTGCGAAGAAAATACCAAATATTACATACACACTTCTGTGAACTAGAAAGAGTATAAATGAGACCTTTCTCAAAGCAGACCAGCTCTACTGTGGCATACCCAGCTATCTGAACAGGTTTAAACAGGGAAAACAAACAAGGGTAAAAGGTTTAGATGAAGTTCTATAACTTTTTGATAAAATTTAAGAACCATCTGAAAATACCACAGGAGACTACAGGCAGTACCATGGTGCCTGAAATAGCTGTGGAGAGGGAGAACCCTCCCTTCTCCTGCCCAAGCATTTTTCTTTTCTTCTCCATCTAGGGCTGGGACAGTCTCTTTAATCTGTCCTATTTTACTAAACTCTTGTACAAGACAAGGATAAAATACACTCTGTACTCGTGCGTGTGGTTTTGTGAGCAGAATATGCTGAAGTGTTACTCATGAGATGTTCATGCTGTACCAGTCCTGAGCTACTCCCACTGTGCCATGAATCCTGCTTGTGCTGTACAGCCCAGGAATTTATCTGGCTGAGAAACAACCCTAAGACAAGAAGCCCAAGGTTGGATTAACTCTTCCCAGCTGCCAACTATATTGCTTTTAATGCCTGGGTAACTCCACAGCACAATTAGGGATGAAGGCAGAACCTCTTGTTCTTGGTTACAGAACACTTTCATACTAGAATTCCTCAGTATTTTTAAGAAGAGGCTGCCTACCACGCTCAGGTATGATCAGAGCTGATAGTTGTGAGGACTGGGAAGGAAAAAGCCCAGTTACCCTTATCTGTGTGACTGTTCTTCACATCCACTGCAGAAGAATAATCCCCCACCCCTGTTCCCAGCACTGAGAGAGAGCCCCGTGTCCCTGAGCACGTGTTTGACAAGTGCACCTGTGAGAGGACGGGGTTTGCTCCGGGCTGGTGCTGCGTGGGGCTGGGCAGGGCTGGCTGAGGTGCAGCTCCAGGCACTTGGCTCCTAACAGGCTGCTGAGGCAGGGGAGGGTTGTACACAACCGGAGTGCCATCGGGATTGAGGAACGGCTGACCTGCCCAGGGAAAGACAACAAACACAGCCAGCTGCACCATCTCAGCTGCGACAAAACAGACAGACATACTTACAGCAAAACGAATACAATAATAACATTGAAAAATAAGGGAAGTCATACTGGTTTATATGACAGATTCATGCCAAATGCCCACAACTATAACAGCAATGACTACATGCAGCTAAAACCCAAAACATTTAAGCTAAACAAAGATACCCCAGTCTTTATGTAGTGAACACACATAAAAATTTCTTATATGCTACTCATCTTGAAACTTGATTTTTAACCAAGTAGATTGAAAATGACAGGAGCAATAAAGGAAAATTCTACTAAAATACTGTTTTAAGGATATTTTAAAAATTTACCTCCTTTAATCAATTTGAAAACCAGTCAGAACACAGGAGAGCTTAAAGGCAAATATTTTTTGAAAACTATATAAAGCAATAGCTGCCCTGGTATTCCCATGACTGCTAATGAGATTACTGATAAAGGACTCTCTTCCCCTATTCTTAGATTAATTGGCTTTTAGCTTTCAAAATAAATAACACAGAATTATTCTCCTATTTAATTTGTAACCTCAATATTACAGCAATGGGCCAATGAAAAAGAATTGAAAAATAAACTGCATAAAAATAAATTATAAAAAAACCCAGTGATTTCTTTTTGTGCCTGGGTTTGAAAAAACCAAAACAAATCAAAGGAACAACAGCCTGGCTGACAAGGACCTGTGCCTGCCTGCTTAGTGACACGTGTCCTGCATTGGCTTATTCTGATGCTTAAAGGGTCCAACACTGATGTAAATTTTTCTCTCCTCTGATTTAAAGATGTTCTTATCCTTTCCAGAAAGGTTTAAACTGAGCCTAAAGCCTTTTCACCCTGTCAAAACAGCCTAATGCTCCTCCAGACTTCTTGGTGCCATCATATTAAATGCAACTGCCCAACAGTTACTGCAGAAAGGACTGAGGAATTCATGGCAGAGGGAGCATGAACAGACTTGCTAAAATAAGTTACAGCAGCTGGACTGCAGCTCATCAGGTGATACTGAACTGAGCTTAGTAGATTTCTCTCCAATACTCAAGAATTGGGAATGTTCACATCAGTAGGGACTCCAATTTTCTTATTTCCTTCTACTACTTCATGCTAATCACCAGAGCTTCACTTATTTCTTGTAGTGGCTGGGTAAGAGCTGTCTTTTCTAATTACCAAGGCACAGATTCCTCTGTCAGAAACCCTGAGGAACCAATCTCTGCTTTGGCTGGCATTGGAACAGTAAAGCCAGAGGAACAATTACAGAATATGGTGATTCGAGTACATTGGAAATTGAAGTTTAGTGTTCTTTGTCTTCTACTAGAAGCTCATTAGACATTAACACAATTACCAAAGACAACTAATGAACTTAGCTCTAAGATGACAAATACATTCTCCTCCAAATCCAATGGCTGTCTATGAAAATTAAGTCCTACAGCAACTCATTTATAACCAAATTTTTAGCAATTGATTCATATTAAGGAAAAAGGAATTTATCTATTTCAATGTTGTACCTTCTAGTTAAAGAAATTATTTACATTTACTACATGATCATTTTAACAACCCCAATGACAAACATTTTGCTTCAAACATCATGTGCAGTTATATTCAAACATAAGTCCATCTACAGAATGATGGTAAATATATCCTGAAGTATTTTCTTTTCTACAATGAAAACAAATCATTATACCAAAATTAAAAAGGAAAATTTCCTAAAATTATGACCTTTTATATAAAAGGTAAATGAAATTTTTCAGTATTTCCTAATTTTTAAGTAAAAGTTTGCCCGGAGAAAGCTAAGTCATTATTTAATCCAGACAAGTTATTACGGATCTCCTTGCATCTACATCAGGAAGTAACAATTTTCTACTACTTACTAAAAAGTACCAGTATTGGCCAATTACACCAACACTGATTTAATCCTGTTTTAAAGTGACAAGGATACGTTTAGAAATAGTATTTCATCCTGTGCTTCTTTCTTTCACTTGTATTAACTCAGTCTTAAGCAGAGAGACATGAGTATGTTGCATCAAAAAAAAAAAAAAAAAAAAAAGAAGGATGACAAGTTCTTTCAAGTCAATATAAATCCTTTCTCAGGCTCTCTCCCCTCACTAAAATTGTGTTATAGAAGCACAGGAAAGGATGTTTTCCTCTCCTGAAAAAAGCTGAAACAATTAAGTTATTCTGTGTTCTGGATAGTAAATCATATGATTTTCATATTTTGTGCAAGTCACTCATTAAAATTTTACATATAAGTTAAAACTCTTCTAGAGAAAATCATGTGAGTTTACTCATTCCTTTGATCCTCCAGTCATGCTTCCTTGTTAAATTAAGTGCATTGAATGAACACAACCACATTAAAAAAATAAAGAGAAAAATAAAGGACAAATGACAATACTGACATCAAGTCTTATGCAAACACTCGTGCATTTTTTCCAAGTTCCCCAGTGTAACAGAGACACCCCCAAGCATGTACCAACCTGTTTGAGGGTTGACCAGCACACTGCCAGGTGGGATGCCCGCTGCTTCCAAGGGAAGCAGAAAGAAGCTACTGCTAGCAGCAGGTGCCACTTGCCCGCTCATGCCACCATCAAAGGAAAGAGAGTTACTAGAGCTGACAGTTGGATACACAGCAGGCGTGCCAGGGGAGGGCTGGCTTAGAGCTGGCACTGGAAGAGGCTGCTGGCTGTGAGAGAGAGAACCCGTGGAGGACCCTACACTACTAGAAGACTCTGAACCTAGGAAAGGAGTAATGAGAGATTGGTTTTACCTGGAGACAGTAACATCAAGCTCACTTTAAAATATACACTTGTAAGTGCTCACCCTGAAAGCTCAGCATTAAGCACATTATTCACAGCAGCCTTGTCAATGGAGTCCCCCTCCATCTCCCCTGGAATACCATTACAAGATCCCTTCTGTGAACCAAGGGTCAATTCAGCACTGCTTTGCACTGCCAAGTAAGGCTTTCATATCTAGCTTGGTTTTCTGGTCAGAAAATGCATATTTGTACCTCCAGAATTCATGGAAGTGACTGGTCATTACTGCAAAATAGTGGAGTGGATGCACTGAGGCAGTGAACTCCCAGCCCCAGCTCCTGCAGCTGTGCAGGGAATGCAGCCTCACTGTCCCTGTGGATTCACCGGCTAAAGCCTCCTGCCCTGCACACACTGCCTGCACGCAAGCAAGGACCAGTTTCTTTCCACTGCTGGGGGTCAGATCTTCTCTGACTCACCTACTGGACAATTTGCACTACACTAAAACTCTCAACACTGTTTGTTTCCTCCTCTGACCACTTGCAGGCTGAAATCAAGAACACAGCTAGAAAAAAATGAAATGAGGGTAAGATGGTAGCTTTACCCTGGCTTTATGCAATGACTCAAATTTCAAAGGAGGATGAAACAGCCAATTGAAATCAGTGCTCATTTTACAGATATGAATTACTATAAACATTGCAAGGCAGTGGAGAACCAGACCCCGAGCTTCCTGAAAGCCAAGGCGTGTAAGCTAAAAGAAATATTCCAAAAGTCCAGTATGGAGAGGTCTGTGGAACTGCTGTTCCCAGACCACCTGACACCTGGAGCTTTAGGTATACCACTTAGCAAAGACTTTGTAAGAAGTGTATGATACTTGCAGTACTTGGAAACAGAATACAGTTGTTTAAATTTAAAACTCCCCACTAGCAGCCTCTATACAATCTAGATGAAAAAGAAAGACTCAAAAAGCACTCAGATAGAATTTATGTACTGCTTGAAGTTACTTTGCAATCCCTTATAAAAGTTGCTAATTGTAACCCTCCAACTTGTATTTACAAAGACAGCACAGCTTGAAGCATTGGCCTTTTTTATTGCTGAATGAAGTGAAATTAAAGCTATTAATTGTAAACTGGGTGAGACAACACATCCCAGCTCTGTAAAAACATCATTGCCTGAGCAGAGTTACTTGGATTCATTTCCAAGTGTGTTCACTTCTAGATTATGCAAAGAAGGAGGCAGAAGCCATTCTAAACAGAGCCAATTACATCCCTGAATGTGAACAAACCCAAGCTCAACATGTGCCAATCACCACAACCTGGAACTGCACGAAACAATAACTATTAAGGTGAGTATTTCCAGCCTGGAATATCCAAATTCTCAGAATGCCAAAATAAAGACTCCAGCAAAAATTTTAAGAATCCATTAAAATTCGTGAAATTTTGCCAACAAAGATTTCTAAGAATGTATTTTATTGTCAGGCTGTGGTTTCTTTTCAAGCTGTGCCAAACAGCATCACTACACTGCTAAATGGAATAGCTCTGTATGATGGCACAAATTTACAGCAGAAGTACCTTGAACTGTTTTGGGTCTTTTTTTATACAAGTATACAATGGACAAACAAAATTTGTTACTGTTTTACTGCATTAATATATAGCAGTGTGGCCATATACCTATAAGGTAGTAGTGGTTTAAGGAAAAGCAAAAAATTTAAACAGATCCTCTTTAGAAACCAGTTTTATAAATAAGATCAAAGCCAATACCAATAAGGTAAGCAATTATATTCTGCTTTTTTATAGTTCTATTTCAAATTCTGAAGCAGCCACCAATAATGCACCCATGTATTACAAGCCTGAAAATTCTCTGGAGACTAGCAACTGGAACAAACTATGTTGGCATTTGAAATACAAATATTTACTAAATTTCATTTTTGACCCACAGAAGATTCATTCCCATATTTTCTGAGATTTTGTTTTCACATTAATTACAAGTTAACCCCCTTTGAAACCCTGACTCTTATAAGAATTTTTCCCCAACATTTTTGAATTTGAAAATTAAACAGTAAATTTCGTTCCACTGACCTCATTTCTCAGCAGTCTAAAAATGAAGTAAGCATTTGAGCCATATTCATTTTGATTTAACGAAAGAAAGAGAACACAATAAAAATATCTACCAATTCATAGGCTTTAATGCTAGTAGGATAGCAGCGCGAGTTCCCTAAGATGTTGCAATGCAGTTTTGCCCCACTGGAAATGGAGACCTGAACCCCAAATATTTTATACTAAAACGTTTCTGGTAAAAAACGTTTTCAAACCCTTTGCATGAGATGAAAGGCATTGAACTTCAAGCCATCTACAAGGCACTTGGAAACTCTCCTTCCAAAGCCGCATTTGTCACATTACGGCTCTAGGGCTTGGTCTGTAGATGTCCCTGTATCCCGAGGGAATGGGATGCAGGGAGCCTCCCCACCGGGAACACCAGCCATGCCCACCCGGCTGAGCCCCCAGAGCCTGCCCCGAGGCTGCTGTACCTGTTTTGGACAGCCTGCCCGTGCTCTTGCTGCTGCCAGAGCTGTCCCCGCGGCTCAGCACCGAGATGCCGCTGAAGCTGCTGGCCTTGGTGACGGCGGGCTTCAGGTTGCGCAGGGAGCTGTCGGAGTCGGTGCTGCTCCAGGGCCGCGGCTCCGTCTCCGTGCTGCTCGGGTGGCTGTTGGCCGATCTCCCCGATGCCTCCTTATTGATTCTGCAAGTTACAAACGGAACTGTTAGCACCAGCAGCGCTTGCAAGAGAAGGGAAAAGGGAAAAAAACAGGAAACAAAAAACAAGAAAGTAAAAGGAAATGCATGCAGAATACTTTGGGTTTTGTTTTTTTAAAAGAAAGCATCAAATACCTAAGTATCTGTCGTCTTTGTTGTGTACTATTAGTTTCTTCCTCCTGGATTCTGTTGACATTTTAATAAGATAGCTTAATATTTATTATGAAAATAGGAAGACAAAAGAGAATTAAACAGCAAATTTTCTTACCTTTTATCAGTGAAATAATTCTCTTGGGAACACAGGGACTGAGGGGCAAAGAAGTGCAGAAATTAATATGAATGGCATTTAGAATTCCTACTACAGAACACACAGCAATCTGGAGTCTTCTGCATTATACACAGGCTTCTACAGCCCCCTCTTTCTATTAAGCTCCCTGAAAAACTTTACCTGTTGGTGAACAATTTCCATGAGGAAACAAGACAACATAAAAAGGCCCATGTGCAAGAGATCAAAGTCAGCATGAAGGTAGTTACAATGCTGCTGAGTAGGTTTCTATCAGACTTTTTCTGAAGCTACAGTTCTTCCCTTGGGCCTTTGGTGCCTTCTGTCACTTGCAGCTGGTGTGTGATTCCTAGGGCTGTCACAGCACCTGAGCTGCCTTGTCTTCTGCTGGGAAGGGCAGAGGGGGAGAGGCCACTGCTGCTGCAGTAACTGCTCAGTGCCCTGGGTACCAGTATGGGTAAGCTACAGAGCACATAGAACAGAACCTGACTCAAATTATGTTGTCCTTGACTGTGATTCCCAACATCTGGCACAAAGCTTCTAAGGGTGTAATACACAGTAAATTAAGATGCAAAAGGAAAGTGTAATTTTATATCCAAAAGTCCATTCTTCTTGTTTGTAACTAAGGTGAACAAAAAAATATAAGTTAGCCTCTCAAGAGCTCATCACTCTTTGGAATCTGGTTTTGGATGTGCAAGAGTTATAGATAAATGTCAGAAGTGGATTATTAAAAGTAACACATATTTTTAAAGATATATTTGTTCTGTTTTACTCAATATAATTACTACTTGCAACTGAATTGTAGCCTGCAATGTTGTCCTGCAGTGTATCTCCAGCTAGGAGATCAGATTCCTGAGAAGAATTTCACATATTGGACCTCAAATCATTTTACTGTTACCACTCATAATGTGGTTGCTATAGATACAAGAGAGAGAAGAGGGTTTTTTGGTTTGTTTTTTAATTTATTTGGGTTTTTTCTTCTTCTAATTATTGCTCTGAGCAACTGACATGATTGCAGTACCAAAATTCTGTAACTTAAATTGCAGTGAGGGACAAAACAATGCAAAGTGGGGAAATGCATTGCACTAGGTAATGCTAGAGAACACAGAAGAGTTCTCAGTAACTGCAATATCATTTAAAACTCGCTCAGGCCACACTGTTATCTGCTCAGTGTCATTCAGAAACAAAGTTTCCTGGAAAGCCACCTGTGCCTGTATGTGTGTGAAGGGCTCATAGAAAACAGGGCCAGACTGGTTTTCATACGTACATCTTGTGCAAATATCCTTTCTCTAGCTCTCTGATATTCTTCTTCACGTTCTTCTATAGATTTACTTCTTCTGTCATCTTTTAATCGTATTCTCATCTAAATTAAGTGGTACAGTGTTATTTTACAAAGGAAAACGGTAAGAATGCACAGTTAAACACAGCAAGTGGAAGGAACAAGCCACATGTGCTTTACCTGGTTGTCATCTTTGTCTAAACTAGAGTTATCTCTCTTAAGGATGTACCGCTTCTGGAAGTCATCGCTCTTCTCATCCTTTATATGCTCACAAAACTTTTGGTCAGGTCTGAGAAAAGTTGTTACAAAGAAAACATTTATGGTTTTGTAAACATACTGTACACACAGTGGAACAAACTGAAATATATTCAGGTGTAATTTAAAATATACTTAATATTCTAACTGAAAGAATAGATTTTGGCTGTCTGGGCAATGGAAAAGATACGGTGCACCCCTGACAAGTCCTGTCCTGAAGCACAACAAACCTGCTTTTAAAAATCTCTTCCTCCTTTCAAAGCTTTTGCTGCAACTCCCAGTTAAGGTGGGAAGCAAACCACATGCCCTCGGGGAATCAGAAGTGCTTTTGAATCCCAACTGGTGCCATGCAATGGATATTGGGCATGCATGGAAGTGAAGACAGGTGTTTGCCGCTAGAGCCACAATACCTCGGAGTTCATTTCAAGGGAAAACAGAAGAAAGAAGGTAGAGGAGAAAGCACTGAAACTTAGAAACTTCTAAAACAAAATTAAGTAGAAATGAGTAAGAGAAGAACAGTACAAGGCAGGCAAGCAAGAGCTTCACACAGTCATAGGGAGAGAGTGAAGCAACAGATTATAAATATTGCTTTGGTATTTTATCTACTTTGTGAAAGAAAAAGTGGTATTTTGCAAATCCTTGTTATTAAAGAGAGATTCCAAGTACCTGAATAATAAAACTACTGCTATCATAAGAGAAGAGCTCAGACAATCAGGAAATATTTGTATAATAGAGGACAGAATAAATGTATGCTCTTCTCTATTTCTGTTATTTATCATTACCTAGGACTTCTGGATGGAGTGAGGGGAGCTTTTTCTACGAAACAGCCAGCCCTGCCTATTGGGTACTGGCTGCCCAAACATAATTAGCAGGCATTTCAGAGAACCTTTAGACTGTCTTACCTCTTTCTTTTAAAGGTCTCTGAATTTACTGCCCTGCAATCACCAACTCCCACTCCACTGAGACGTGCCAGTGTGCACTGGGTGGTTGATGTCAGTAACATCCCTGCTCGGCGAGGGAGCCGCGAACCTGCCTATGAGGAAAAGGTAAGTTTGGCTTTATTCCACATGGAGCAGATCTCCAAGGTTTTCTTTCTAAATTCTTATTTTGTATCCAAAGTGATTTAAAATAAGAATATTGAAAACGTCAAGAATCTTTATGTCTGCAGGTTAGATGAAATGCCTGCTAATTAGTAACTACACCTACAGGGGCTTCCAGAGGCCACAAGCTATTTAAATATGGTCTAAATTTTTTTTTTAAAGCATAAAAATGAAATAATCTTTTATTAGTTCTTATTCCACAGTTGAAGTGGTAGACTGAAGCTTCAGTCTAGAGATGCTGGTAGATGCAAAGGCAACACATTTGAAATGTTTGGCTTTCTGGGTCAATTTAGATATAGATTGTACGGCCAAAGCAAAAACACATACATAAATAATACAAGTATTCAACATATATTTAGGCTCTCTATATATTTCTAAAAACTTCTGAGGATAAACTGTTTACTTAAGTGAAATTCCAGTGTGGCATATCATTTCAGTCCTACTGACTCTAAAATAGGGTGGATAGTTAGATTTTTTTCTCCCAAAGCTATAAAAAGTGTACCTAGAGACTGAGATTAGGATATGCAGGCACTGTCAACTCCTGTTTTCATATTCAAGACTGACAAAAAACGGTGTCAGGCAAATGCTCTAAGTTAAAACTAGAAACTAGGTGGCATAAATATGTCAACACATTAGACCTTTGTCTTTTTGAGAGAGAATGAGGAGACAGAGCAAGTGCAGAGAATGGAGAGAACAGCTGGGTCCCTTGAATGAAAACCTCAATTCCGCACAGGTTTCAGAGTTGCTGTGGCCCCAGTGCTATCTTCTCTGCAATACGGATTTTCCTGGGGGTTTCTCCAAGAACTCCCCAGCCCTCACAGTAAAGCAGCACACCATGGCTTGTTAACCTGGTTGACATTTCCACTGATGTCTGTCTTCCCTGCTATGTTTATTTGTAAGGCCATGAGAGATCTGTAAGCAACATTATTCCAACAGAAGGACTTCAACAGCTGAATTTTCCCAGTAGAATTTTACAATACAAAAGCCACAGTTGTGCAAGTCCCCTCCCTTCACCAAATCAGAAACGACCCCGTTCTAAGATAAGAGCTGGCTCTGCTATCCAAAAGAAACAAAGAATGCACTTTGTACACTTTACTGGTGTAAATCTTTAAACAAACAGTTGCTATAAATTCACATTTCACAGAAACAAAATTAGCAATGCATCTCTGCCAGAAAAGCAACAAAATTTCTTAACTCAGAGATAACATCCTTCTTTCCCCAAAAGAATTCAAACAGATCACATCATTACACAGCAAGAACACGAACAGTAAAGAGCTCTCAACTACCTCTCCTTGATGCCTGCTCCCAGAGAGGAGACAGACCTCACCTGCTACAGCATCACTGCCTCACACATCCCAGGCATTACAGCTACACATCAAAAGGGTTTTTCAAGGCTTTGACACTTACATTCTTGTATTGCTAGTTTTATTTACTATGACTGACTTCCCACTCTGGTCCACGTTGTGCTCTAATCCAAAGTAAGCAGCTACCCTGTGCAACAGCATTCTATGGTAAGATGTCATAGGGGGAAACTTTTTTCTTGGTACTCTGGAAGAAAGGAATAGTAGCTTTATTAAATAAACAGGAACACTCTTGAATTCTTTTTTCCTATGAAAGTACAGTACTTACTCATTATTACCAATGAAATCTAAAATTTCCTGTTCTAATTTCAGCAGCATCATTCTGTCCCTGAAAATAAAAACACAGCAACTCACATATGAGACACTCCAATAACTGCAGTTGTATTCATCTTAAGAATACACAGATCAGAGCTGTGATCAAGGGATGGTGGCAGACTGGAAATAGGACCAGCAGGTGTCAAATGCAGAATTTTTAGGACAAGGTATTCTTTTTTTTGCTATTTTGTATTGAACCATGCTGTTTTGCTCTCAGAGTACACAGATCCTCCAAGAAGTCCCTGCCCAGGAGACTCAGCAGGAAGTGCAGTCATGGAGAGGACAGGCTTCAGGAGGAAAAGCAGGGCTGAGGTTGCTCGTTGTTGGTTGGTGTGGGCAGGGAGCGTGCAGGGGCCTCAGCTGGCCCTTGGGTTGTGAAACCCATCGGGGAGAAAGTGATTCCAGTTTCAGTGAAGGAAAGTATACAGCACATCAACAACAACCAAAGGCTTAAAGCTGGCACATGTGGCAATGTGCTGACATATTAGAAATACAAAAAAGCTAAAACTCAAGGTGGTAGGAAGGAACACTCTTCCTGAAACTGCTTGGACTGGTTCTAATAAGCTATTAAGATGCAATGAAATCCAATGATGCACAGTTCATAATCTGTGCACATCAAGTAACCAAGCTTCCCAGTCACTGTGCATGGAAACACACGGAGCTCTTCACTTACAATTCCTTGTTTCCACTGGGATGCTTCATGGCTTCAAACAGGAACCACCTACTAAGTTTCACAGAGGTCTGTGCTTTCTGATTTTGATCTACAGGACTATGGCTTTGGCCATATGATGGCTCATGTCACATTTATTCTGAATAAAATGGAATCCAAATAAATTACCACATTGGAAGTCCTACCTCTAATATGAATGAATAGCAAATAGCAGTGAAACAGCTTTTGTGGAAGAGCACAACTGCACCAAGTTAATTTCTTGCCTTGCACTACAGCCACAAAGCCAGCACAAAACCCCAGTGAGGGAAAGAACAAACAAGACAGGGACATACTGCAAACCTCAGAGCAACAGAACCAGGTCAGCTCTGTTGCCAACAAATGATGGACTCGGATTAGGTCAGATTTGGTTTCTCATGTGCAGAATGAAAATCTCTAACTATAGTTATATGGTACAGCTTTAAAAAATGCCTTTATCTATAAATTCAGTTCAAGACAGATTAGGGTCAGAGAAGGCAGTTTGGTCTCTAACAAGCAGGTGCCAAGACAGTAAAAGGTTTAGAGACAATGTACTGAAGCCCATTCAGGGAGAGAATTGCACATAGACTGAACACATCATTTGCATATTAAGCATTAAAAGCATTTAAACCACTTCAGTGTCCTGAACCTGTGCTCAAAAAGCAAACCAATTACAGGGGTGTTTTAGACAGTCTGTGCAACAGAATCTCACCCTGAATAACTGACATGGAGAGTTAGACATTTAAGAGGGGGGAAAAAAAAACAACCCACAAACAAAAAACAGGTCGTGTGACACCTCAGGCAACAAGAAGAAAGAAAACCAAAAAGAAAGTTGACATTACTGATTCTTACCTGGGATTGTTTTTTAATGTATTTACTAAAAATTCATGAAGATCTATACCAGTGGAATCTGTATACTCCTGGCTGGAATCTAAGGGTGAAGAGAGCAAAATTACACTCTGAAGAAGCTGTTTTCCAATTATTGCTGAACATAGTATATAAGGATCAATACTATATAACCATTAAGTACATTATTGCCAAAATTAAATGCTTCCAGTTTCCAGGAAAAAGGCCCACAAGTCAAAAACAAAACAGAAAATCCACCACCACCTGCTACCCCTAATTCAAGGGTAATACAGAAGCAGAAATTTCAATAACACCACCATTAATAACAACTGGCTGTATGTTGTGAAGCACTTTGAGAGACCTGATTTCCACCAGCCTGCCACATTTTCTCACTATCCTACACTGCATTGTGTATATACATCTGTGGAGCAGCAGCAGCCCATCTACTCAACCACTGGATGTTGCCCAAAGAAATTTTGTAACTCAGAATGTAACAGTTTAACCTTCACAAGGTGGTGCTTTGCATTTCTAAAAATCCTTGTTCTGTTGGGCTTTGTTTGCACAACATCATGTTTAGATGTTTCCAAAAGTAGTCTCAACCTTCCCCCTCCTTTCCAGTTTCAGTGAAGGAAAGTATTCAGTTACATACTATCCCCTAAAACATGTCCCTGGCAGGAATGATTTAACCCCAAATCTTCCCTTACATGAGCACCTTTGGGTTCCAGGTACTAGGATTCAAACCAACAGGTGTTGGAACAGTATTTTTGGAACTAGATATCTTCAAGAACTACTTATGTCTTAACCTAGTCTCAACGTAGTTAGGCACAACTTAAACTTATGCCTAAGTAAATCAGAGTCCCAGCTCTTCCAGCTGCCCAGAGAGTTTAAGTGAAACCAAGCAAGTCTGAGCATTTATGGTTTGGAATTAATTTGATTCTGAAGAGGAGAATGCAAAAAAGTCTATCCTGGTAAAAATGTTAAGATTCAATAATTATTTACTTCGAGCAATGATTTAGTGATAATTACTAGAACTGATGCTAAAATTCCGTAATTTTCTATTTTGGGATATCCTATATTGGGAAGTAATTAACCTTCAGAGGAGAGAGTGGTTGAATTCAGAACCTCTACCACAGACATTTTGTCACTTTGCTCTCAACCCCCCATCATTACCTGTTGGGTATTTGGGGGTGGTGTTTAAGGCATCATTTCAAAGGCTGAGATTTATAAATGCAGGTTAAGTTCTCCATCCCAGTGCTTTTTATTTCATAAATACCTGGCTGCCAGCTGGGACAAGCTGCACTGAAATTCCACATGAGGAATGCCTTATGGAATTGCAGAACATGAGATGGACAAGTGCCACTTGTCTCAAAAAGAATTCCAGCTCTAAAGGTATTTCCTATACTCTGTCTGATCTAAGATATTTAGGTAAACATTCTGGATATTTAAAGGAAGAGCTGAAAAATGATTTGCCAACTTAAATGCATAAAGTCTTCTACTTGTAGGAGGCATTAGGCGGCATGGACATAAACTGAGAGTTTATGTCATTGATTTCACAGCTCTCTTTCAGATTAAAACCCATAGATTTTCAGCACACAGACTGTAACTTTAATCCAGAAGGCAGGAATATTTAAGTGAAAACATAATATTTGTCCTTTTTATTTATGTAGTTCTACCCTTACTCCAAAACTTTACTGAAAAAATTCTAGATACAATCAGAAGTAAAATAAACAAAGGAGAACATAGATGCCTGTTGAATGAGGATCAGAAAAAGTACAAAGGAAGCTGTGCCACTCTCCTTTCAGTTTCACAAGTCCTGTAATAACAAAGCCCAGGAACAAGACAGGAGCTTACACTGACTCATAAAGTCAGCTTAAAGAACACTTGGGCACAACTGAGACAACACAGCTGGTTTTGTATGCTGCTCTGCACACTCAGGATAGAAAGGAAAAGCATTGCTGGAGTGTTTGATGAACTCTCTAAAGCTCTCTTTCCTCAGGGACCAATTCCTCCTCTAGCTCCAAGCTGTCTGATCTATTTGCTTCATTTGCAAATAAAATTTTAAAAAAATAATGCAATGTTTATGCAATGAAGACCTGAAGCAGAACTGTATTTTCATATGTACTTTATCTAGACAGTATATTGAATAACACAAGGAGAGAGAGCAAACCTCTTGATAACATTTTTCTGGACAGTTTATCACTGGATTTTTCCTTTTCTGATTCATCTTTTGCAGGTTTTTCTTCTTTTTCAAAAGACTGTGACAACTGGATCTGAATTTTCTCCTGTCAAAAAGTAAAAATCAGTCACCACACAAATTATTTCAAACAATACCTGCAGGAGAACTGTTCTGTACTATATTACCTGCAAAATAACGAAGCAACAACAACAAAAATCGTTTAGATATTCTGATTCCACGTGTGCTCCATGTTACCACACAATGACATTATTTATCAGTAAATCAGAGTGTACAGAAGGTATAGAAAGGATCACAGACATTTTAGAATTTACACACACTTCCAAGCCCTGAATGCTATTGCAAAATGAATTCAAAGTATCTTACTCCATCCATGTAAGAAAATACTCCATCCATGTAAGAAAATACTCCGGTTTTTCAGATGTATGAATTTTAAACTGCCTCTATATTTTTGAGTCATGTCTCATCCACAATGCTTTTTGCCTCCCCATTCTTCACAGTTCTTTACTGTAGAAGTTTGTTTCAAGTTTTGATTTGGTTCATACCAAGAAAAAACAAAACAAAACAAAAATTTCTATCTAAGACCAGCATTTCCAGATCCACAGAAAGAGGAAATATTTACAGTACAATACATCAAGGCAAAGTTTGCAGACCTGTCATCAAGGCTTAGTTTCATAACTTCCTGTGTATTTTGATAGAGTAGCTTTGAGTGCAATCACCTCAAAATCCATGGTTTTATACCAGTAGGTGAATTATTATAAAACATTTTTCTCAAATACAGCAAAAAGTTTCCCTCTGAAATTAGTGACATAATGGTCCCCTAAATCCCCTGAACAGTGCAAGACTACAGCTTGTTTTTCATGCCCCTTTACTGTTTCAGGAGGTTGTCAATGGAGGACCAACACACTTCAGACAGCCAGAGCAGAGGAGTTTGAGAGCAATGGAGTCACCATGCCTGAGGGACTCCCACGGGAGCAGTGGCCAAGTCCTGTCAGAACCAGACTCCCCTGTCACCTTTTAACTCCCTCAAATGACAGTTCTGTTCCCCCAGATGCCAGCTGAGTCCATGGTGTCACCTCCCCATTCCTGACAATATCTAAACCTTCCCAATCCAGAGAACTGCCCCTCACACACTCCTGCCTATCCCTCTTCTGCCCTGCACCTTAATCCTTTCCCACACAAGCCCTCATTCTTCCCTCAAACCCCTTCTTACCCACATCCAGGCTCTTGCTCTAAGCTCTGCTCTTGTGTCATTGCACAGCCTTGATCTCACCCGTGGAATGCAGCCAGAGTTAAATTTAGCCAGGATCCACCAGGCTGGAGCCTGTTCACGTGCCCAGCCCGCAGCCACTCCTGCCTGTGCTGGCACAGGGGGAGCCCTGCACCACCCAGGCTTTGCCCAACAGGAGGAGTTCCCATCTGCAGCTTTGGGGCCACAACTTTTTCAAATGAGGAAAAAACAGTCACAGAGAGTTTTACCAGCTCTCCCTTTCATTATGTCTTTTCCCCACAATTAATGCTCCAATTAAACGTCCTAATTCATGAACACCCACTAAACAACAACTCAGTGTCAATGAAGCCTTCTCAGCTTTGGACAGGATCTATAACCACATCTGATAAATACCATCCTCAGTCACCAGCAAGGAATCTCTCATCTGATTCTTTCCTAGTCTTGAGAATTCACTTACAAACCTTAAGGAGTCCAGAACATGTCTCTGCATTCCTTGCCTCATAAACCTGTGGGTAATTGAAACGAGCAATTGATTTGTCACTACAAAATGCTCTACACTCACCATTCACCATGTAGCTGTGTCATCTTTATTTGAGAAAAAAATGTTTCTGTCCTATTAAGAAATTGCTCCTGACTTGGATTCACCAATGTGTTATCCTCCATGTTACAATAACACTCTACAAAACTATGAGTAAAGTAAGATCATTTTTATAGTCTGATATTTCTTCACTAGAAAAGTGACTGCGACTTCTAAACTCATTCCAAGTAATGCACACAGCAATAGTTTAGTCAAAGCATCTCAGCAAGTAATCATTTTCATACTTCCTTCCCCGACAAGAGCTAAAAAAAGGAATCACCATCTGAACAGCCAGTTCTGCTACTACCACCAGCTCGGCTTCAAAGTGTGATACACCAGAACTGGGTACCAAAGGGCACTTTCTTGTGATTTCATGCTATAAAAACTGTAGCATCTAATTAAATACGACCTACTTGACTGGAAAGCTGCTGAAAAATCTTTTAACTTCTCTTCCCCTATAAAAGTCTCTTAATCCCACCCTGTTTGCAGCAGGCCTTTGCTGCATTTGAACTGAACAAACTCCTTGCCCTAACTCTGATCACCCATCCCAAGCCCTCACTGTAGAAGAGGAAATTGTCACCAAATTTTGATTAAACAAGAAAAAGTCGAACAAACAGGAAAATGTCCCAAACCATCAAAACCTGATAAATCCTGCCAGCTTAACAGATTTGGGAAAAAGGTAAGAATATATCTCAAAGGCCTACATGCTGAGGCTGGGCTTTCTGCCAGAAAAACCAACATAAGTCAATAGAAACTAACATGACATCCCCTTGCTTTCTCCTCCCACTCCATCTCCATTGGGCTATTTTACTTTGCTTAGAAAGTTCAACCTTTTGAAGATTTATTTTCTTGTTACTCATAATAACAACTGTCATTCATATGAAAACAGCTCTTCCTCAAAAAGGGCCAAACTGGATCACCCTTTGCTAGTGCTTGTACTTTGTATTGGAAAATAGAGTCAGAACAACCTGATGTTTACATAAATGATGGCAAGAGAATATAGCGTTAGTGTTAAAAAGATAAAAGATCAAACATATCACAGTTATGTTCTTCCTCTCACAATAAATTTGTAAGCTCATACTTTCACAGTACCTTTTAGTAAAGGGCTGCCAGTGCTTTTTAACAAGTATCAAAAATATGCAAGGCTCTTATCTAGGTTTCTCAGGAAGAAGCAGTATCTTCCTTCATGTTGCAATTGAAAATAGAAACACAGATCAGAAAACAAGTTCATCTGCTTGAGACAATTTCTTTGGTCTGTCACCCTCTTCCATCACGGCCTTCTGAGGAGAAGCAGCCAGTGGTGCCTTGCTAAGTGCCTCCTGCACCCACCTGTGTCAGGAATTTCACCCTGCTGGAGCTGCTGGTGTGAAGGGGTGACTCATGAACAGTCACAGACAAGACCGTGGAGTTATCCCCGAACTCACACCACTCCCTAGTTAAAGTACATATCTTTTTCATCTTATCAAGCCTAACGCTTTCTAGTAATTGAAAATTGTGATTCTTCAAATATCACCAGCAACATTATCCTGAATTTAATTTGTCCTGTGTCTTAAAATTAAACTGGAAGCCACTTTTTAGTTGCAATCACAGATACAATGAAGCAGTGACTCTTGCAGGAAGAGGGAGCATCAGAGGTGATTCTCCTACTGCAGAGACACCTGTGCAAGGCAGGCTCTTCCTTCTCCAAGCCACTGGACCTCCCACACATCCCAAGCACAATTAATGCTTCAGAGTATGGGGCTGGAGGCATATTACTCCCAATTGCAGCAGCTGATTGGCACATACGAAGAGCTCTTCCATGCTTTCCCAAAGATAGTTTGGGAAAGGAGGCAAAATGGGTGAGGAAATTGCCTGTGTGAGTTGTTGCAGAGGGTCATGAGAGATCTGTGCCCCACAGGATTGCACTCCAGCATCAGAACTTGTAACAGATTCCCACTTCTAACTCTCCAACACATTTCTCCACCCTCCAGGGAAGAACTAAATTTGATCTTGCAATCATTCTCTACACAGCTATTGGGATTCATAAGCCATTTCTCCTACATTACTGCTTCCAAAGAAAACTCACAGCTAGCTCTAATTTTGTTCTTAAGGCAATCTGCTTTCTGGTATTCCTTTTGTACAAACTTATATTAACACACAATCCAATTCATTCTGCAGAACCAGCCTTGACATCCCTCCTGCTGCTGCAAGGACTCCTTTCAAGAGCCACCTGGCAGCACAGAGCTAGGGACAGATTCCCAGGGGACTTGGCCACAAACACCACCTTATAAATGTCTGACTTTAAACCATTCAACACAGCCTTGTGTAGTGCTGGAGGTTGGAAAATCCTAATGCCTCTTCTGTTGGAAATATACCATGCATGATCAGTCCACCAAATCAGGTTTCTGTCTTCTTGTAATTTGCTATAGTGACTGACAAAGTTAAATCCCACTGCTTCACACTGAACACCTCAGTCTGACCAGATCTCTCACTCTATTTTGTTATTTTATGGGAAACAACATTACAAAAGCATTGTAAATCATAGTAAACATCAATAACTCTTCTGTTGGCTTTTAATCCTTTACTCTGCAACCTATTCCAAACTATGACTTAGATTTTCATCATGGTAGCAGGCCCAGTTTCTGAATTCCTCTAGTCAACACTTCAAGTTCTGGTATATTAGTAAAAGCCCACAAAAATACTATTTTCTTATTTCCTCAAAGGAACAAAACCCTGCAAACCTGGAGGGTTTACCAGTCCAAACCTACTGTTGCAGTCTCAAAAAATTTTATTAGCTTGACAAAAACCTACTCGAGCTCTCAGTGTCCATCTTTCCTCAGAGCTGAATTACCACCTCTCCAGCAAAACCCCCTCACATCCTGCTGTCTGCTGCTTCCTTCTTAACCAAAGGCAGACTTTTCACAAAAGCACAGTTTAGAAGCTTTTCAATAACAGCAAAGGCCCATTTCTGTTTTGATAGGCATGAACAAACCCAGCATTTTGATGGGCCTCACTCATGCACAGAATTAAAGCCAGCAGCAGGGTTTTGTTCTGAAAATAGAGACTGGTATGGAGGTAAAGTCAGGAAACATGGATTTTTAAAAATTCTCTAAAGTAACTTTACATATTTTGTTCAGCATGTAGGAATTTCTGTAAGTGTGTTCTATAATTTTAATAGATTAATTCAGATATACCTCAAACAGGTATTACAGAGCTACCAGCAATTGGGACTAATAAGCAGAAATTCAGTTACATCATCATCAATCACAACTGTTTCCATTTTCAAAATATACCAAGATAATAAATTAGGCTTCATACTAATCACAATGTTTCTGTCTTACTAACTGCAGACAGCACTTAAGCAGTTTAAGGGTCCCTCAAGTGCATAGTTGGACTAACAAGTCAAAAGAACTGACAACCCCTCTCCTTCTGCCCACAGATATCAACTAGTATAGTTCAGAAAAAAAAAAAGCAGCAAATTCTGCACCTGATATTATCACCTCTATTAGATCAGTAGTGTAAAAAAAAGAAAAATTAAAACCAGATGGTATCCACATATTTAAAGAATACCCAACAGACTTTCTTTTGAACAAGAAGTTACTTGAAATTGTTCCAGAAACTTCAGTAAGGTGATTTTTACCTGGAGGTCCTGGGATATTTCAGCTGTGGGAGGTGGTGGATATTCTTCACATACAGCAAGGCTCCGAACTAACTTTAACTTTGTGTTTGACTAAAGGAAAGTATGTAAAATTAAAATCTATGGCTTATAAAAGATAATATAAATACACCATAAGCCGTTATTTTTTTCATTCATTATATGAAAAACAAAATGGCTGGAAACAGCATTTTTCATGTTTTCAATAGAATAAATAATTCCCTTTAGGATGAAAATACCCAAGCAATTGCAGCTTTTGATGGCACTACCAGCACAATAGAGCACATCTAAAGAAAAGTAAATAAAACATTGGGAAAGTGTTTCTCTCCGTAACAATAAAAAGCCACCAAAAATATAAAGGCAAATCACAAAAGCAAACAACTAGGCAAGACAAAAATCCAACAGAATAAAACAAAGCTACAATGCCAAAAAAATAAAACTAAAGGCACTTTCCACAAAGTCACGAAGCTGCACCAAGCATGAAGGGCTCCCTTCGCATGCCAGCACACCGGGCTACCGTACCTTGGACCTTTTGGCCGTCTGTCCAAAGGACTGCGCTGGCCGCTGGCGACAGGCACAACAGAGAAGGGCTACATTAGCTCAGTGGCACAAGTTTGTTAAAGCAAAAGGCTGTACAAGAGAAAGCTTTGACAGTTAGCACTGACACGGGCAGATCTGTGAAAGGAACAGCAGGCGCTTTGGGCTGACGGATTCGGAGCTCTCCCACTTTCATCAGGCTTGTCCTTGATTTCCCTTCTTCATTTATCAACAAGAGATATCAGAGCACTTTTACAGGAACCAAGCATTATCCTTGTTCAGTGGCATCCAAGCAGTTTACTCTCTCAGCCAGCTCTCAGCTACACTTTCAATTCTTGTTTCCTAATTTCCTTGGCAACATGACATGGTTTTTATGAATTTTCTTCCTACTCCTGAAACCTACCTAGAAAAATTATATTAAAAATAGGAAAACATTGCCTCTACCAAGGGAACAGATAATAGATGATAACCTATCATAAGCAGCTTAAAACATGGGGGTTTTTTCTTTTCATCTTGGGACCTATACAAATATATTTTAAAATGGATACTGATTTTTTTCTTTCATTTAGTAATTTACTGTGAATTAATATGCTTTTTCTCCTTCCAGAGCCATTTTAGTAACTTATTATGCAATAATTTGCTTTTTCCTCCCAAATCCCTCCTTCTATTACAATTGATCCTTAAAAAAAAATTACCAGGCTTTTACTACAGTATGCACAGCTGAAAGGTACAATTGAATCAACAAAAGCATTTAATGATTTGTTAACTGCACAGTTAAAACTAACTCAACCCTCAGTACCAGCAGCACAAGAATAGAAACATTTAGCGTGGCATCACATAATTTAAGTACTGGTTTCCCTGGAGAACTAAAACTGATGAATAGACAAGCTTTTAACAGAACAGGTTTTAGTGAGTACAGGCCTAATATTTGTAAGGAGAAATTAACATCGGTAATGCATTTTCAAATGTTGTTTAATGGACAATATTTCCTCCTTTAAAAAGGAAACTGAATAGAAACTCCACTGGAAAACTCCATGAATGCAGTTCTCCTTGCCTTAGCCCATAGGATATGTCTATCAGGCACCTGAACTTCTTAGCAGGGCATACAACATCACTACAAAGAAACCTCACCTACAGCAAAGAGCTCTACCATGTAAAGGCAGAACTGCTTTTTTCTCTCATTTTCCTCAAGTCCCACATGTCTATTTTGGATGTTGCACCAGCTTAGCTGAAGAGCAGCAGAAGGGGAGCTCATTTCACTATGTAACAGAATTTTAAATAGCTGCACTGAAAGCTAACTGAACTCACCACCAGCTTTTTAAAGGAAGCTTGCTGAGATTTTGAGCAGCAAAGACAGTTCAAATGCTTTCATACCTGCAACCATTCAGACTCTGAGCTTTGCTGTTTCCATACCTGGAACCACACAGAGACTGAGTTTTTCTGTTACGTGCAAAATGTGTTTTCCTTTCCATCATCTCCTCTGAAAGCATTCCTTGCCTTCTGAAAGCTGGCACTGCATATCCCTGACAAAGTTTCTGTCACATCAAGCTTCAATCAGCTCAATCAGCTTAGGCGTGCTCAAATCAAGTAGTGCAAATTTAAAGTCCCATCAGGACTGTCAGTGGAGTCCTCAGTTCACTGTCTAGAGGCAAAAGAATCTATACTCAGGCAATTGTTTATCTTTTGCAAAATTTTGCAAGTTTTGAAGCCAGTACATAAGCCAAAAGAATTTCTGGAAGCAAACACCTCAGATCCAGATTTGATAGGGCACAAGAGGGAATTCAACCCAGTTATACAAGACATCAAGCTACTGCTCACTAATTAGATAAGTCACACATTATTTCAGTTATTTTTAAGAGTGATTTGGGAAAAAAAAAAAAAAAAGAAGAAATGGTTGCTGGGACTAAACACCAATAATATTGGGGAGAGCTGGAGGGCCACTGTAGGAGGGAGGTTTTCCTTCACAGATGAGACAAGTATAACTCCCCCCATCATATTCAAATTTCTCATCTAGAAACAACTGCCCTGTCCAACAGTCCTGTGATAGGTGTGGACCCCTGGCTTTCCTGTGTGACTTTAAGAATGTCAAAACTCAAAATCCCAGTCCCCAAGACCCAGCCGTGACTGTGAGCAGTAAGCACCACACACAGGTCAGGTGAGAAGCACTGGAACAAAGCTGGTGGGGCTGGGCTGAGCACAGCCTGATGGTGCAAGGTCTGGCCTGGAAGTACAAACCCCAGATTCCTCTGACACCACCATAACTGCACTCTCAGAGCTTGGAGATGGGTGGGTACAATCCAATAATTCCTTTCTTGGTCAAAACCACACTGACACCACTTCCACTGGAATTCCAGGACAGCAGGTAGCCAATGCACATTGTAGCTGTTAATGCACATTTTCTCTCTTTTCAGGCTCATGAATTTTATCTGTTTCTTAATTTCTATGCATTTACAAAGTTTTGCTCCTACAGAACATCTTTATGCTCCCCATTTGTGAAAAATAATATCTAGCTCATTTAGAATATGCAGTCCTTGGTGAGTGCAAATTAGGCAATTTCTTTATATTTGCAGCTCTCAAAGACTTTCACTGCCTTAAGAAAACACTGTGTTAATGAAAGCCCTATTTATAGTCATTATGGGCAGGATTTCAAGACAGTGTTTAAAAGCAAGTATTCCAAATAATTGCATAATGAAAATAATGATTAGGTTCTTGCCTTTGATAAAACCCCACCAACACAACTTCAAGACCAGCTACTATGCTACATTTCCAACTGCAAAACAAAAAGGGAAGTAAGACAGCTTTTATCAAGAACATATAAATAACCAGGTTTTCAGTAGGAGTATTTGCCTACTTTATTTTTTCCTAAGTACCTCACCAGATCACATATACTAAACACAAAGTAAAGATCTGGAGCTGTTACATGCCTTCCTCTATCATCACTGTGCTGTCTAAACAAGCTGGATAAAAACAGGTCAGGCACAAGATGGCAAACTCAGACGTGTGAAAGGTTTTGTGAGAAGGGGTTTTATTTCTGAGCTACCATTTGGGCATTTCTGAGGATAGGCACAACATGACAAACCTGAACAAAGAGTGTTCTAAGGACATTCAGTTTTTTACCTTTCTGCAAAATTAGGTCTCAATTTTAAATCCAGTCAAATGCATGGTCCCAAGAACCATGGATAGCTTTGTAATGCTGAGGGAAAGAACAGTGTGGCCCATGGTTACTTGCTGTCCTGCATTAGTGAGCCGTGACAGCAATTTTCCATGACACAGTAGAGGATGACTGATGGAAAAATAGTTTCACCCTTGGACATGGAGGCAGCTCAAGAATAAGAGAATGCCCAATCATTTATCTATTCAGAAGTATTACATCCCATATTTTGGAGACAAAGACAGGTAAAATTCCTGGCAAGACCAAAACAGCTGGGGAAGAGGCAAAAAAAAGACTTCAGAGAACTTCAGCTGTGAAACAAAGAGGGAAGCTCAGGGGGGTGTGTTAGTATGGAAGGAAGATACTTGCAGGAAGAGAGATGTCAAGTTGCTAAGTAAAAAAAATTATCTAATTGCCCCAAAGGACAATGATATCTGCTTAATTAGCATAAAACAATATCAGAACTGTACTGACTTCACACAACATTTGCCTTGCCTTTATCATACAGTAGATGGCTACAACCCTGCACTGATGCCATGAGGCTTTTTTGGGTTTTAAAACAGAAGTCTTCCTAATAATAAACACAAGGGACTATCTTGCAGGATAAATCCATGATCTTTAATTTGTTGTCAGTATTTCCTGCAGCTTTGTCCTTACAGTGGATGACACTGCCTGTCTCACCACGCAGAGACAGAGGCAACATAGACCCTGTATTCCAGCTAATTCTGAATTCATTGGTTGTCACCTGGCCTGGGTAAGATGAACAGGTGGGAGACAACAGTGACTGGTGAACCAAAACCCTTTTTGATCACAAAACCCACCACAGTGCTGATATGTGCACATGACTTCTGTGAAAGTACTTCTCATAACAGTGCCTCTTGTTTCCAGTGCCATTTAAATGACACTTGAGCCTCACTGCAAATATGCCAGTTTAGAAATGTTCTCTGTATCAGTAACACTACTTTTGCACTTAAAGAAACGCTTAAAGAAATTGGGAGTGCTGGCCATGTACTGTAATTAGGTATTTTCCTCATTCACATTGTGCCTCCAACAGCAGACACAGCAGCCAATCAGTTTTTAATGCACAACCTCCAAATAATCTGGAATTTACAACCACAGCTGCATTTCAAAATATAACCATCAGTTTCTGAATTGTGCTGTTCCAGAAACATGCCTGAATTCAATGGCCCATGATGGAATGTGTTGCAAGAACCTATCTGATCATTCAGAATCCATTCATAAGAGCATACAGCAATGGTAGGAAGGTGTAGCTAAGATCAAAGTTGATGATGGGACATGGTTAGATGATCTACTCGATAAATCGAGCATTAAATTTATCATTGAGCATTCCATTGATGGAATGTCAAGTTCAGACAGAGGAAAAATCACAGCCTGTTTCTTTCTTGGCTGTAAAGAAGTAAAAAATGAAGTGATAACTGTACTGAGGAATGTGACTGTAGTACCAAACCTATTCTGCCACCAGGGAGGAGAGCCAAACCCAACCTCCACCCAATCTCCATGACCAACCCATCCTCTGAAGCACTCACTTAGTAAACAGAAGTACACAACAAATTCCAGTAAATTTCTGATAATATTTTCTAACATTTCTCAGCAAATCCTTGCTTTTTCCCACCATCGCAGTAACATTTAACCTGCACTTGATGACAAGTACTGTGGCCACTGAAATTTCATCAAACTGTTTAACCATCCATTAGATAAAAACTTGCTGGCTGCTACTGTTCCACAAGGGGTTTTTAATATGGACAACCTCATATTTTTGTTTTGTATTTTAACATAAAACATGCTTTAAATGGCAAATCCTAAAATATGAGACTTATATATTTGTTCTGATAGCCTCCTCAGTACAAGTGACATTAACTTCTGCTGAATTCAGTTGTTGCAAGGGGCTTGCTCACAGTAGCCAGGTTCCATTTGGTAACTGTCTTCCTGCCACTCTGGAAACCTGCATGCTCAGCCTCAGTTTTGAATTAAACTGCTCTTGTAACAGCAATGTTCTGATTCTGATGGAGACTCCAGCTCGCTGCACTAAATGCACTGACAGCAGAGCTGTTTCTATCCAACAGCCTTCACCTCGCAGTGTCCAGTCCATTTTGTGGATGTGAGATAATCATTTCAGCCACCAGCTCTTGCTCCTGAGCAAGCTCCCAGCTGAGCAATGAACCCCCTGCCAGCCCACAGCCCCTGCAGCACCGGCAGGTTCATTCTCTGCACTCTGACGAGACAGCAGCAGTTGTTTGCAGGAATGCTTATTTCTTATTTGCCACTTGAGTCTCATAGACATTTCCACACTAAAATTTGTTAAATGAGAAAATGTGAATGAGATTTTTCCAAATTACTGAACTGTATTAAAATAACTAAACTGTAGATTAATTTTTAAGGCTCAGTACTAGAATATTCCATTAATTAAAGAAAATACCAGCTCAGCTATAATATCTCCCAGCTTTTCAGTAGCAGTTATTTCTCATATTACAGGAGAAATATTTCATTTCAAGGATTTATTTTTTCCATAAAATTATCTATTTACACTGATGCCAGCCTTAATAAAGCCAGCAGATATTAAAGTGTAAAACTATTGTTATTGCAGTGGCCTACAAGATTTATCTGGAAGCAATTTAACACGGCAGATGAAGCTTACTTCCCTCAGTGGAATACTGAATTGTTAGTCTTGAACAAAACTACTCCCCAAAGAACCTTTTACTCAAATCTCAATAACAAGAATCTAATAAGCTACTGTCCTGTTTTTGCAACTCACAAGAGATCCCTCAGATCCCAATCAGGATTTCTCTAAAAAAATTATTTAGTATTAACCCACAGACACAAAATTCCTACAGACAACTATAGCTTTTGCCAAACACAAGCTTCTGTGTTTCCTTTTACAAATCTGGCCTGTTTTGTAGGTTGTGTCAGAAATCTTCAGCTGCTTTTCTGAACTCCTCCCCTCATGTGAGCTGCTTACAGCCCTCAGTGACCAGGTGGGCAGCCTCAGCCAGGAGTGAGCTCTCTTGTCCCACACCTAAATCTCAGATGAGATTAAATATGCTGCCACAAATTCCTAACCCTTCCTTATCAGTGTGTTCTCCATTGGCACAAGGTATTTTCACACTATTTGCTTTGCCTCATTCTCACTTGAAATGTGATGCCACAACTTCCTTACAGGTACTTCACTTCTCCCACCTCCAAAAGCCATCTATTTATATGCTTTAGCTTTTCAGTTTGTGCACAAGGAACTGCCTCAGCTTTCCTACCTAGAAGTCACCTACCTAAGCTGTCAAGCAGTGAAGATCAGAGAAGGGAAGGTGCAGGGAGTATCTGCTGCCCACCAAGGCAGGATGATGCTCTCCAGCTCATTCTGCAGGTGGCTGGGGCAGCACCCAGACCTGCTGGCCTCAGGAGCTCTGGATCCCTCTGGCTCCTGAGGATTTGGATTACCTACAGCTGATGACTTCAGCCTTATGCTGAACAGCTCTGCTGGAAAATCTACACCTGAGCCACCTGTAAAGTGCAACAGCTCAAAAGTCCTGAGCTGGCCACCCCTGCCCAGGTCTGGCTGAGCTGCAGCACCATGTTCAAAGCAGCAACACAGCACACATAGCCCAGTTCCAAACTCTGCCAGGATTCAGCAGCAGCAAAAGCCAGCCCGAGTTTGTTCCTTGTTCTGCTACAATGAAACAAAGACTTCACATATGCACTCAGGGAAACACAAACACGGGCAAATTGTCTGGTTCCCAGAAAAACCACTCACCTACTTCACAGGATTAAAAATGACTGAGTCACAGTTACATGAGTGTAAACAGAGAAGTGGGGCAAAGGAGGAGAGAGGAAGCAATAATCATCATATTTGCTTCCCTAAAACCAACCAAGTTTTCCTCACTGTACCAAAGAAACATATAAGACGATCAAGAGAATGGATAAAAACAAGACCAAATAACTTATTTAACATGATATACTAGTGAAGAATAAAGTGAAAAGCTTCTTACCGGCATGTTGTTTTTGTTATCAGGACAATTTTCATCCTTTTCCACTTGAATCTCTTCCTGACTTCCTGATTTTTTTAGGTTTTCAACTGGGTCTGTATCTTTAAATTCAGCTTCTGAACCCTTCATTGCATCAGTTTCATCTTTTACAGTAAGAATATCAGACATCCTCATTAGAAAAGGTTATTTTAAAATTCTACAAGAAATACGGAACCTTTAGGACAAAGAAAAAGTGAATTATTGAGTAATTTAAAATAAATTAAAAAGCCACCCATACCTAAACAGCTACCCAAAAATAAACATGATTTTGCTGCAAAAAGGATCCCCCCTCTGCTATGACACTTTTTTCTATCTTGTATTAGAAGGAGTGATTTCTTTTTAATCACTTTTTCAGTGGTCTGTAACAGCAGATGTCTACACAAACAAGAATTGAGAATTACACTCTTGGATAACGCTCACAGATTTTCTCTTCCAAATAAACACCTGAACATTCAGATACTCCAAATCAAACTAGGTTCCAACAGAAACAAGGCAAGATTTTCTCAAAGGAAAAGAAAATTACATATAGATTTATCTTAAAAAGGTTGGAAGTCAATAGATGAATCATAACACCCCAAGTGTGCAAACACTCATAAATTTCATGAACATTTAAAGTTTCCTTGTTGACAGGTAATAACTGGACAAGTTCTGAATGCAGGAATCATCTTACCTACAAACTGTAGCAAAACTAGTCTTAATAAAATTAAGCATTCTCTCAAAAACAACAAAGAAAGAAAGAAACAATTTGGTAATTAGGATAATAGCCATGATCGGCAATTAAAATTTACAATAATAATTTTAAATGCTATATAAAGGTAACTAATAATTAAACCCCATATTTTCCATAGGAAATAAGAAACACAACTCCTTGTCATTACTCAGCTAATGCAAGATGTAAAACCAATGACTTTCCATTTCCCACAAGAAATAAAGAGTAAGATCTGAATGTCTCTAACCTCCTTCATAAGAAACCAGTAACAATCCTACTAATGTTATGGAAAAGCTTAGTGTTGGATTTACTACCTGATATGTCCTAGAGTTTGGGGATTGTGGTCTCCCACAAAAATAAAATAGAATAATCCGAAGATCCTTTTCACAGTTGTCAGCCAAGATGTCAGTTGTGATGAACCAGCTGGAATCTGGCAGGAGGAGTCCCATGTCCTTATCCCCAGTGTAGAGTCCTGGACAGAACTGTTTGGTCTTGAATCAGCAAGAACATCCCTTTTGAATGCCTGAAAAATCAACAAAGGAAATGCATTATACTTTTATTTGTTGTGAAAGGGGACATGGAACATGATGACACCTAAAAGCTGAAATAAGTCATTTTAAGAAAAAAAAAAAGAAAAAAGAAAGAAGAAATCAGCATTTGTCATATCCATCCTGCTTGCTCTATCTAGCAGCAGTAACAGTTTCATTGGATGCCCAAGATATTTCTGCATTACACAGTTAACAAGTAGTCATAATAAACATCTTGTTGGCATTCCTGAAACTCTGTTTCTATAAACAAGCAGGTATCTTCCCAAAGAGTCTGAAACATACAGCCCAGCAGGTGTGGAGGAGTCACAGGCCACAAAAGCTCAAAAATGGCTGTCAGCAGAACAGTTTTTCTCTTTGTTGGAGTTGATCATCTATGAGCATAACCCATAAGCCCTATTTTGGGCGAGTGGAATCACAGAAGATGGCTTTACTTTATTTAAGAAAATAATTGCTCTGGAATGAGGATTTACACATCTTTGCAAAACTGATGAGTTTCCATCTTCCCTCTTTTTCAGAGTTGAGAAATAGTAACAGCACCAGCCTGCAGGAAGCATTTGAAGGCCAGGCCAGAGCTCTAAGAGCAGAGCCAGTGAAGCCCTGAGAATACCTGGTGGTGCCCAGCTCCTCCTGCTCCCTTGCAGGGGAGATTAAAGCCTGGCTACAACCACTGCTCCAGAGCTGAAGAAACACAGTTTGGTGAGAGATGAGCTACTACAGACATCTGGAGTTCTGAAATTTGCTGCAAAGCAAGGAAAAGAAAGATAAAAGATAGGCTGTGACTCAGGCCTGTAAGAGATCCTATTTACTGAATCCAATGGAGGGGAAAGGATTACAGATGAAAGAATAAACTGGAAATAAAAAGGTGCAAACATGCAACAAAGGATACCCAGGATTGTTGGTTTTTGAGGTGTTTTTTACCAGACAATCCAGATGCTGATATAAAATTTATTATGAAGCTCCGAATCTTTACAGTAAACAAAACTTAAACAGAGATGCTGTTTCACTTTGTTGACTGACATGTGATTTGTACAGTATTTAGATAAATGTTAAAAAACATTACAGGCTGAAGACAGCAAAACAAAACCCAAAACATTTATGTCCAGTTGCAAATATAATACTGCAAAGTAAGTGTAATTTAATTACTACTCCCTACACAAATCACAACATAGTAATGATAATCAACATCTTCACGTTTTTCTTTAATTCTATCAAATACACAAAGAGCTCCTGTCCATTTGCAACACCGTTTTAAAAACACATAACAGCATACTCAGTTACCAAAACATAGTCTGCAAATATCCTTGCTTGCCTAGGTCAATCCAGGAAACTGATGCACAAGTCCTTATATTTCCTATGACAAACTAAGTGCAAATTAGTTTATAACTTGTTCTGAACAGATTTTTCCCTGCAGACAGATTTAAAGCCTGCAGATTTGGTGCTATATATCCTACTGTCAAAGAGACAGAACTGAGGAAAAGCTGTGGAGCTCCAATTCACACAAAAAATATCTCAACTTTGGGTTCATAGAATGGAGCTATTTTGAGTCAACTGGAATCACCATATGTGCCTCTATGAGTAAATGCCAAACCCTGTGCTTCACACAAGCAGCAAAGCACACAGAATAGAAAGAGGAATCTTTGCTTACCTGATTATTTTTTAATAATAGCAGCCATAGATTCATTGAGATTGGTAATGCAACCCTTGTGTTTCAAGTCAGTTCTGAAAATTACTATATGTAAACCCACTAAACTGACTTGTAGTGAGCAGAGATATTTCTGGGAATAGGATCTAGGATCTACCCCACTTAATCCAATTTCTCTAAGAGGCATCAGGAGTTCCAGCTCCCTGCTGGCAGCGTAGATGGAGATAGGAAGCTTTGCACTGCCCATGACAGAAGCAATACATTCTTTTTCTTCTAAAGAGACGGTAAAATAAGGTGATTTTTTTCTTTAATTATTGATATAATTGTTCTCAAAAGACCCCAGGAATGACTGTCAAAATAAATTGTATCTATCAAATTCAGGGCAGAAAATAGGATTAGAAGGGTGGGGATGAAAAAAAATCTATGTTCAACATGCAAAGTAGACACTTTGGAAAAATAACGTGAAAAAGGAATGTGGACAGGTAAAGTGAAAATTTATTTCTTAAACAAGCTTCTGTAAATTGATAAATCAACAGAATTCCTGCAACCAACAAACACTGGCCTCTTCCCACAACTTCCCCAGCAAGTTTGTACACAACTCCCTCCTTCAAGTGGAAGAACCGATGGATGAATCCTCCAAACTCTGTGGGAGAAGTTTTGCTTTATCCCTGACATAACAGTAGCATAAACCTTTCTTGGACGTGGAAGTGCTTAAATTTTCTTTTAAGAAAAGTCAGGACCTTTCCTAGGAAAACCGAACTTTGAAGATTCATGTAAGAAACCTGCACAACAAGCGCTTTTTCCAGCTGCTTTTCACATCAATTATATAAACAAACCTATATTAACATCATAACCTCAGGGTTCCTGTGACTAGAACTCTCACTGAAAACACTCAAAGTTACATATGTTGCTTTGCTAGGGTGAAAGAGGAAAATGTTTATACCTTAAGCAGAAAGGTATCAATCAATATTATCTTAATAAAAACTATGGGTATAACTAAAAAAAATATTGCATCCAGCTACTGCTTAATCCCTGCAGACCACTGCCTACACACAGCTCTTGGTAGCAATTAATTTTGGCAAGGTGTCTGAGACACCCAAATCAAGGGAGAACTCATAAAGGGAGCTCCCGCTTCTTCCTTCTGCTCCCTACAGCCTCTGCCCCACGGTCTCCAGGTGTAGTCCCACCTCCACCTTTCCACCAGCTCTGGTGTTTGCCAACATTTCCATGGTATGATTCCCTGTGAAAGTGACCCAGAACCATGAAGCTCTTTGGCTAGGGCAGGTTCTGTTGGGCTAACGAGCTATGGGGGTGCACAGGACATTTATGGCAGCCCTGGGCAGCAGGCACAAAGCCCCAGGAAGAACAGCAGCAGCTGTACAGCTCTTTCTGCAGGGGTGACTTTCAGCTCTGCCCCAGCAGCTCCAGTAAGGGCATTTCAACAGCCAGCCCAACTCAAATAAAGCAACGAGAAGGTGCAAATTAATGTTATTACCTAGTAGCTGAGAGCCTGGAGATGAATCCTGAGACAAAAGGTGGACAACTTGGCAAATATCTATATTTGGAACAAATTAGTCCCCCCTGGGAAACTTCTGTTAAGGCAGAGGTGGGAAAAGGACTGGAGAAAAGTGCCCAAGGTGATGAAGGAGAGGAAAGAAGAAAAAACAAACAAAAGCAACCCCACACAACCTTGAAAATCCTGACTTGGAAAGCGAGGGAGGATTCCAGAGGGAGCAACAATTCTCCTGCCCACAAACAGACCAGGCTGTGCTCATGGACGATCCAGGAGCCATATGCTAAGGTCTGCAATTTTGCTCTCCCTCGTAACTAGTGCCTCAGTGGCCCAGGCTGTTAAAATATATTACCCAGCACCTGTAAAAATGTAGCAGCTGATACCAAGACTGCCGTTCATCTAACAGAAAATTCAAAGCAGCTTTGTACAATTATCAGAAATATAAACTGGAATTAAGCAGAGACAGCTGTTCCCTGTTTCCAGAAAAGTCAGCACACTCCTGCTTTCTGCATGTCATGGCTAAAGCTTGAGACCCATTAAATGACCAGCTAGGGAGCAAAGAGTCCTGGCCTGCCTACTGAACTCTGATATTGTGCCGGTCTGATCTTAAGTAAAACAATTATTAGAAACAAACAAATGAGAAATTGGTCCACTTTTGAAGCATGAATCTAAAAGATTCTCTAGTTTTCTTTACTGGAAAATGCTATCCAAGTGAATCCATGCTGCAATGATTTAAATACACTTAAATCAAAGATTTATGCTTTTCTTGATGATGCTATTTACACAGATTTTGAAGTTCTACATTAATCAGTTAACAACTAAATGCTATTTACTCCATTAGTATTAGAAGATACTTCTTATTTGATTCAATTTACCAAGGTACTTGGTAATCAGATTTTCAAAGAAAGAGTATGATAAATCAGAATACAAAAGTATAATGTGCAGCTATTCTACCTCCTCCAAAATTAATTAGGGACTGAATGCATCTCACTGTCTGTGTACATTATGTCCTGCTACAAAGTGTAGACATCATTAAAAAATTAACTGGACAGAAATAGAACCAAATGCACCAGAAGCCATTTGCAGACTTTCTCGACAAAGTTTCCTCCAATTTGGAAGGAAAATCCCCCAGAAGTGAACCCAATAAAAGGCTGTCCCAGGTCTTGCTCTAGTTTATCTTGCTACAATTTTATACAAGAGATCTGCCCCTCCTGTTTAGTGTCCTGCCCCTCTGGCTGCTCCAGCAGCAGCAGAGCACAGGCTTACACTCCCTCCCTCCCTCCTTCCTTCCCTGGGCTCACAGGGACTGGCACTGCCTGCCCCGGGGCACCCCTGGGACCAAGGCATCACCACCCCACCTCCCCTCACTGGTACAGCCTGGAGAGAGGAAGCAAAGGCAGAGACAGCCTTAAAGCACCAGAGCAGACCCGTCAAACATCCACTCCAGACATACACACACCTCAGCACACAGGGTGTCATTTGGACAACAATAATGCTCAACACTAGAAACAAAACCTGAAACTTGCCCCTACTCTTCTTAAATACCTTCTTTCTTTTACTGGGACATTTGGCATGCTACAACCTCTCTTACAGAGCAATATAGTGCCCTTCTTTTTCACACTCAGGGCCTCAGATAGGATACTACCACTGCTCATAAGACAGTTGACAGGCTGTTAAAGAGGACACCTTTCACAGGAATAGGCATGTGAGAAGCCAAGGTGTATTATTAGCAACTATCCCTCCCCCTCCTTTTATATTTTAAATTCTGAGCAATACTCTAAGGCTCTTTAATCCTGCCTCACCTTCTCCTGTAAGTTCACTCCTGAATGCAATAGAAACACTGAGCTGACAGTGACAAAGAATAACAAGACAATTCCTTCAGGAATGTAGTTGCATAAATGAGAATAAGATATTTAATGACAAGCAAGAGCAGAGCAGTCTTTTATTCTACATATTGATAGGAAACTGCAGTATCCAAATACCTCTGGAAATCAGGAGTTTGTTGAATTTGTTATCCATAAACTCAAAAAATAAAACTTGAAATGTACCCTGAAAAAACTCTGCCACTACCCAGTGCTTCTTCAGAGTGCCCTGGCTCCCAGGAGGCTCAGCTGTTCCATTCTGCACAAAGCACTGTCATTCTCTCCTCTTAGTTCCCTTCTTGCACTTCACCTTGATACAAATGATCAGAGCCAGGTACATCAAAGGAAGTAAACACCTTTGGTTTCCTCCTGGAAAATGAAAGTTCTCTGGATGTAGCTCCTGCTTCAGTGGAACATGACAAAGGGATTCTTATAAGGTGTTTCCAGCTCGCTATTAAATCTGGCAGACTACAGCCAGATTTACTGTTCTTTTCACCATTTAGAAAAGGAAGAGGTTGGGCATACCAGGATACTACCTAAGGAAAAAAATTCCCACTACAGTCCTTGTTTTGACTAGAGGAGCTACGCAACATGAAGAACAATGGCAGTCCAAGTTGCAGGGTTTCTGATGAAATGACAGTTCTAGCATTGAACAGTCTGTGGTGAATGAAAACCAGCCTGGCTAACATTCACATACTGTTATTATAAAACACAGCTCTGTGGCTAGGCCACCCTCATTAAGGTAACAAAAATAATCTTAAATGGTTTATATACTATTTAAAGTTGTAGCTCTATCAGGATCTATTCTCCCTTTTTTTTTTTTTTTTTTTTTTTTTTTTGGTAGCTTTAGAAAGAGAAGAAAAAAATAATTTCCCAGGCAGACTTCAAAACAGTTCAGTGAACACTATTTTTTATATGATTGTCTCCGGGCAAGCATCTGCACAGGGTAACATACCTTGGCAGACAAAAGCCATTTCAGCTTGAACACTATTAGAGCATTAACCTTTCCAAAATGCCATACCTCAGAGAGAGCAGAGCATTAGGTTAGTGGAAAATCCATCTGTTGAATGGCTAAGCCTCTCGTCCCCCAAAGAACACGCCTGTCCAAAGGCATGAGGAAAGAACTATTTAGAAATGCTTATGAAATACAGCATGACATATCTTTAGTTTTTGCTAGCATAGTTCTGTTGGCTTGGGAGGGGAAAAATGAATGCCCTTCTCACATGACATTGCTGTACCAGCAAAAGCTCTGTAGAAACAACTATGCTGACGAAGACTTTGTTGGCTTAGCTTTCATCATTCAGAGAAACTCAACTGACAGCAGAAAACCTCCTCCCGGCTCTTGAGCCGTCTCTAGGGCTGATATTCAGAAAATTCGGTGTCCGTGTGCCCACACCAGCACCCTCCCACAACTTCCAGACATTTTATCCTTTGAACTACAACCCCCAAACCTGCCCTTGCTCTCCTCACCTTGTTCTATTGCATGGTCACCCATCATCCTTTATCAGCTCCTTTTGACATCTTGCACTTTTTTTTTCCGCACAGATTTTTCACTCACTTTTAACTATGCCTTTAGAAAACTTCCAACAATTCTAGGAAATGCACACATAGTACAAAAGTCTGCATCACCACATAATCTGTCTAATATTATTCTGTATGTATCTATTGAAAATACCTTTAAGTCATAAAGTCAGTCAGATCACTGGGCCAAACCCAAACTATCTACCTGTTTTCAACTATCAAACAGCAACAGTTGTCTTATTAAAAACAATCCTTAAGAACTGAAGAATCATCTGTTATTACATCATTCTCTGAAGCCTCATTTCTAGTGTCAAGGCCTTAAAATGGAATAAGAAGAATAACAATATGCTTTTTCTGTGTCAATTGGAAATCAATAGTTTGGGAAAGAAATACTTGGTTTTCTGTTTATGAGGCTGTCGATGCTCGCTAAAGGTCAGAGGTTTTACAGCACAATAAAGTACAAGTATAGCCTGAGCTGTTTACAGTTGCTTTAAAAGACTTTTAAATAAAAAATTGGAAACTTGTTTTATATTACCCAATTGTAAACTAACCAAAGGTATCTTCAAGAATCTTTTAAGCTCAGCATTGGTTAATTTTGATATATTAGAAATAGTCCAGCAGTAAGAGAACATAAATATTTTAAGTTCAGATGATGTAAAAAAATCATCTTGCTACTCAAAACACTCCACAGAAAACGCATAAGATCAAACAAAGTCATGCCATCTACAAGTCCCCAGATGATGCAGTAGCAAACTAAAACCTTAAAATAGTCGAAGATTGATTTTTTCCCCCAGCTATTTTAAGTAAATGAACTGAAGCATTGCCTGTGACTATTTCTAGTGGAGATCCTCCAAATAGCAGCTTTCTTAAGACACAAATCTCCATTTCATCCACAACTGCATACAGCAGCTAACAATTTTCTGTACATAAATCAGGTTTCATTCTTAGAATATCTAAGCTAACCATCATATTTCCATCAGTAACATGAAAAAGTGTCTCTAAAACTGACAGAAATTTCAACAGTGGATGGTAGGAACAGACTCCTGGAGTTACCAAACGAGGTTAAAGATTCTGTTTAGGTCCCTAAGATATTCGAGATTATGCAAAGAACTTAGTTTTCAAAAAAGTTAAGAAGCAAAAGCATCAATGCTAATAGGCTCTTTCTTTCCATTTTATAACAAAATTCACTAACATGGTAAATTACTGTACCATCTCTGCATAAAATGAAGACAAAAATCATCAAAGCAAACAAGAGGACCATGACAGAACTTTCCCTGGGGCACTATCAATGCTCTCACCTATGTCCTGTTGCCACAGCTTCACAAATACCACACTATATCACCACCATACACACAAACATCATCTGGCTGCTTCAAAATCTGGTGATTCCAAACATCAGGCAAAACCAAATCACAATTTCAAAATTGTCTACCTTACCAACTACAATCCTCTGGCAGTGTATTTTTGCCTAATTTGTAATAAAACCACAGCAGGTCTGATGTCAGCAGTTGTGATAGTGCAGAAATTTGATAAAAATTAAATGACTGATTTTCATGGAATCAAATGTCATCAGTTTAACAGCCATCCAAAATTACTTGTTAACTCAACAAAAAGACATTTGGTCCACAACACAAGACAGTCATCAACTGCATAGGAAAAAAATATTTTCACATAGCCTACTATAAATACTGTTTTCAGTTCGAAATTTATCTTTACAAAAAAAAAAAAATCTTGCTTGTACTTCCTCATTGGAATGGAGATAACGGTAACACTTAAAAAAAAAACCATAAGCAAAAAAATTAGGCATCTCCCCCATTTCTGCCACCTTGGAAATTCTTTTAGCAGAGATAATTTTAATGGTTTTCCAACCACAGCACAAATAAAACACCCAGTAAAATAAAACACCCAGTAAATAAAACCAAGCAAGAATGCCATTATTAAATAAGATGTAAGAAAAAGTCTTTTTCAAGTCAATGTTTAAAGAAGGAAGAGATTTAGGGATGCTAATGATCTCTGCTAACTGATTAGGCCTGGAATGGCTTTTGTGGGAAAAGAGAAACCAAAGGCAAACTGCAATTGGTCTCGAGACATTTTATTCTTCTCCTCTCAGGCAGCGTTTCGATGCCCTGTTCCCGGGCTCACATACCTGCATGCTCTCGGCATTTTGCTCCATTATCCAGCCCCCGGGCCGTGCTCTCCATCCCCCCGGCCGTGTGCCGTGGAGCGGCCGCCCGGCGCTGCGGCGGCGCTGCCCGAAGCCGCGGAGACAATGGGAAGCCACAGCTGGGAGCCGCGCTGGCACTGTCACTGTCACCCAGCACCGCCACCCAGGGAGCTCCTCCTCGGCAATTCACAACCTCGCGAAGCTCTCCGGCTGCTAGAAAATGGCTGGACACATTTTAATCACTTTCTCCATTAACAGTCAGACTACTCTAAAATTAAAGTTTACACCACGCTGCGAGAATTTTGATGCGACAAAGAAGCAGGGCAAAACCATTTGTACTGTAAAGATATTAATTTCCTCCCTAGACAGCTTTATTTCTTCACTTTGGCATTGCGAACACAACACGAAGTCATCAGTAAGTTAGTCCTCAGTGCCAGCAGATAAACACGCTTGTCACTGGCAGAATGAATGCTATGATAATTTTCTGGACTGGCACATACCCACTATCAGAACCCAAATATGGAAGAAAAACGTCGTCTAAAACAGAGGGGTAAAAAAAAGCCAGTTATATGATAATTATCATACTTGCAAAAGCAGTGCCCAGACCAGCAGCCTGCAGTTTTGTTGCTTGTGAGAAACCTCTATCCCCACCAGCTGCAGCATCACCCTGTGCTCAGCAGCACTGCTGCACACTGATAATCATAATCCCCTTCCCGGACTCTCCAGAGACCTCTCCGAGGGATCCTGCACACCAACTTAGGCTGGAAGGAGAATGGGGCAGTATTTTTAATCTGCAGGCTCCAGAGAGGGGAACTACAATCTTGGGAGGCTGCAATCTCTGCCAAACAGGAGATCAGTATCCTATATATTTAAGTGACAAGATTAAAAAACCATACATATATATGTATAGACAGACTCATTTCTACAATTTAACAGACATAGGAAATAAAAAATCTAAATCAACCAATGGAAGATGGACCTGTCACAGACTGCAGCAGTCTCAGTACTAATATATGTATTTATAAATAAATAAATATTAAATATAAATATAAATCATATATAAAAACATCATTTGATATTGAGACTGATGCCGTTTGCAAAAGATCTTAATCTTTCTATACTTGCTATTCCCCTCTTCTGCCACCTCTGTGCTCCATCTTTAAAGCCTCCACTCTTTCTGCCCACACATGGCAGTGTCACACACTCCACACATCTTGGCTGTCGTCCTTGAGCAGCAACATTATATGGGGGGGGAATCAATCTTTTTGATTTAGCTGAAGACAGCAGTTGTTGGAATCCCTGCTTTCCTCTTGTGCACTGAGTTCAGTGTAACTGCTGGCTATGGCCCTCCTCTACACACCAGTTCCCTCTCCATCTCATCATGGGATCATCCCTGAGACCCCATCCCAAACTCGAGGAAAATACATACAAAAGGCAAAATTGTGGGAGGCCCTTGCTGTTTTTACATAGGTTCCAGCTGGTCTGTAATGGGAGCATTACTTCTCATGAAAAAGGCTTCCTCAGCAGGATGCTAGACAAGAAAATTACTTTTATTTTCCTAATTGTGTAATGAATTCCAAATAGGTGATCACCTATGTGCACAAGCCATTTACTGCACGGTCCCTACTCTGAATGCTGCCAAAGAGAATAGTTTTCAGTTTCTGAACACATTATACAGATTACATTAATGTCAGAATAATCTTTTAAGCAGTCTCCTCACACAGCACTAGGAAAATGTGTCTGCTGTGCATGTCTGGCTAGCGTTATAATCAGATTTGGTATTCACATACACCATGGCAGAACACCTAGGAGAGCTTTTATAATCAGGAAGATCAGCATCAAGATGCAGCTAGCCTCAAACAGGAAATAAAGTAGTACTCAAAGGAGGAAGAACTGAGCTATGTCCTATTGTTATACTCTGCACTGCCCCTAGGAACATTTTTGTTAATTTTTCTAAAATTCACACACCCACCCACACATTATGAAGAGTTGGGGCTTCTGTAACTCCTGTGCTGGAGACTCATCCTAAAGGAGAGGATATACTGGTCTGGGTTTACTTTCTCAGAAGCAAAACCTTTTTATCCCCTACATGTACTGGTCAGCTCTAAGTGATGGATTAAAAATTGGAATAGCACTCATTACCTGAAATGTTCCTGTATCAGAAATGTACTGTATAAATGCCCATCATGATGATGTGTGTTCAGCTCCATGGCTGACTTTATACAAAGATTGTGCCTCGTGCAAATGAACAGAGGCATAACATGCTAATGTATGTGAAACAGGAAAATAACTGGAAGAAATACCATAAAAAGAATGCTGTAATTTCCCCCTTAAATTAGTCAAGATACATAATTAATATGCTTAAGAGCAGTAAAAACTTATAGCCTTCTTTATAGGAAAGAGGGGTTGGAGCACTCAGGGCTAATTTACAATTGCAACCCTGACTTGGCTGACTAAGTAAACTCAAAACATGTAAATTATACCTCCATTATCAAACACACAATGACATTTGCTGAAATACCATCTTACAGAATAGGCATCATAAGCTCAAAAACAGATGACCAAAGAAAAGTTTAAATTCAATTTAAATTTCAAAGCCATACCACAGATCAAATATACAAGCCAGGTATTCAAGAGATAAAAGAGACTAGAAAGCAATCAGATGCTTGCCAAAGGAGGAAGAATTCTAGACCTAAGAAAAAAAGTGAAGATTTGCAACACCACCTCTTCAAAGCCATTTTCCTGACAAAAAAATACCCTCTGTCATAGTTGTACTTAAAACTGTAGTATGTAAGTGATGAAAATGAATCTTTATTTTTTTAATCTCATAACAAACTTACACAACTCAGTAAGAGGCAAAAGTGCACCATCAAGTGTCTGCAAACCACTGTCTGACTAAGAGCAGAAAAGACTGGACTGTCCTGAATGAAATTTTCCTTAAAACTTAAAAAGGACTACTGACATAGAGACAGAAATCCCAACTGATAAAAAAGCTCTGCTACATAGGATACACTCAGAAAAAGATGTTCCTGGCTCTGCAATATCCAAGCACTTGAGGCACAAGGGCCCCATTACCCCAAAACAAATCCCAGCAAGACTTACGGGACTGAAAAGGCAGGACACAAACTCCTGGAGAAGGACACACACTCTGAAATGTTCTAACAACATATTTTCCATTTAGAAGAAAGAAAAAGATGAGAAAGAAAATTAGTTCTTTGAAGATTTTTAAAGAACAAGATAAAAAAGCAAGCCCTTGGGCCGACCAGAAGACATTTAAGAAAAAGTTTGAGACACAAAAAGCTTGAAAAATACTGTAACAGAATATTTCAACTACTTATCCCAAATGAAACTATCCAAAATGAAATTTATCTATAAATCTAAAGGAAATAGAGCAGCTTTTCTCATTATGTGAGAAAGGGAGACATTTACAGAGTTTGTCCCACCCACATGAGCTTAACAGAAGCATCATGTGAAGCCATATTCTGACTACTCCAAGTTCCATCCATTTGACTGATCTGAGTTTGTCTCTTCTGAACTGCTAGTAACTCTTCAACATTTGATTGGACAGAAATATATTTATGTCTACCCTTAGAGAAATTGTCCAAGTCCAGATTGGCCATGAAGGTCTCTTCTGTACTTAGTTCATATCATCTCCCTATAAAAACTTCTCACTTCCAAGAAAGAAGAAATAAGCACTGCAATTTCATTCCTTTGCACCATAAACACAGTTTGGACAGCATCGGGGTGAAGCTGAAATAAACATCTTTCTCTGGTGGTTTCATTTTTCTTCCAAGACATAAAATATACCCTCACCCTGACGAGTATAAATGAGTATCTGTTTAGATACCAGTCACCCTTTAGCCATGGTTACTACACGATGACAAGGTGTTGTCCAAGTCTAAATACAGGAGATTTTAAGCTAAAGCCAGAAATATAGACAATCTCCAAACACTGACTGTGCACAGCTAGTCTTCAAGACTAGATGAAATTACTTTTCAAATACCTTCTGGACAATGGATGACAAATGAGCAAGTGTCTGTCTGGTGGGTCTGTTTGTAGGGCTGATTGCTGGTCAAAGATTAACTGACTGTTAATTAAAAATTCTAGAGGAACAGTACAAAAGCAAGCTGAAAAAATACCTCAAGGCTTCACAGAATTCAGTGTTAAAGATCTCTCTACAAAGACTCATTATAGCAACCTATTGAAAAGTAACAGTGTATCTCTGAGTGTATGTAAGTAAACTTTTGGTGTTAGCTGGAGTAAAAAGTTCTAAGTAATTAAATAGGAGTAACATTCACATGACCAGACTTTGAAAAGGAAAAAACCACCAACGAAACCTGGCATCTCTCAAAGTTCACCAAAAATGTGGGAGGGATGTTTTTAGGACCAGTTACAGAAGCCAAAAGATATATTCTGTCCAATTCTTCATCTCTTGAACAAGGCAACTCTTATCTCCTGCTTACTCAAGGAGTGAGAACAACTTAGGAAAAAGCAAATTCTAGTAGAAGATGATCCTAGAGTATTGAGGTAGCCATTGATTCCATTAACTGTGGTCCTTAAAATAATGCTTAGTGAAGCAAAAAACAACCCCCAAGCCACCAAATACCTTATTTCCCTCTAGAAAGCACATTAGAACACATTTCAAAAACCTGTATTTCTAATTTTCTGTGTGTTAGATAATTGTGTTTAACAAGAAAGGGAAAAAATGTTACCAGTAGAAGTTCTGGCCTATCTCCATAATTTGAAATAAGAACCACTGAGATTGTATTCAACCACAGACTGATTTTTGACATCTACAGAAAACATTGCTGCTTAAAAATGAAAACCAAAGTATTGCTTCTGCAGTTAAAGCAAACAACTGAGTAATGGCTCATGCTAAACCAAGGAGTGAATATATTACAAAGCAAGACTGAAGATCACTTACTTGGATTTGTCAGATGTTTTATGACCGAAATTTCTGTCCTTCCACCCCTAGTTGTTCCTACTACTAAGTATTTTCATTCATTCTTACATCTAAAAACTGGGTGTACAACCCTTTCAAGAACTTTACCATTTTCACCACAATCTTTGTTGTGAACAAAAATAAAAGAAAATTAGGTGATTGTAAGTTTAGTCTCAAGATGAAAAATTCATGCAGACCTAATGAACACACCATGTCTAGTTTTGCATTAATATCTTGCTATTAACTTTTTCCTGAATTGCAGTTTAAATTCAGACTGTTCTAGACCTTCTGTTTCATACAGTCTCATCTAAATGCCAGGCATTAGATAAGCAGAAAATTAAGCTACTCAGAGGTTGGAGTTTAAGGTCAACCTCACTGTCTGAAAGCAAAAGCTGCAATATCCTCTCACCCAAGAGGTTCATTACGTTTTGGTTTTTTAATGAAAAAGCAACTGTTTGAACACAAAATAATATCCATGAAAAACTTCCTCTGAGCTCCTCCATAAGTGACCCCATAAGTGGACTGACACCATGGGCCATGCATATGTAGGTCCCACATGCTCAACAGGAATTCTTTAAAACCACAGATCTGCCTTAGAGCCAACAGTCAGAACGAACTTGTATTGTTTCACTGGATCTGTTTTTTCTGGTTTTCTCTCAGTATTTTTCCCCCATAAGAAAATCTGTCACGCGTAGCAGGGGATGGGAATGTTGAGGGGGTGTGAAATCAATTCCTTTTTTGGTACAGACACTATCAAGCAACCAAAAAAGCAAAGGGTTTGTCTATTCCAGCAAAAAATGACCAGTAGTTTTGTGAACACAAAAATGAGAATAGAGAACTGTAAGAACCTGTTTATACTAAACCAGGGTTATTTTCTGTAAAGTGACAGCAGAAATGCAAGTTCCCAAATAATAAAGTCTACCCCTGGAATAACAAAAACCCAAACAATAAGACTTCACTCATGTTTACAAAATTCCATGTTTGGGTAGCACAACTTGTGTTATCATCCCAAAAATTCTAAACAATTAGAGCATGGGAACAGAGCCTCAGTGCCAGGTGCCTAAAAGCAAGACAAGAGGAGAGGAGACTTCTGCTGAAATCACAATGAGCAATTCAGTTGTAATCCCACATTTCAATTCCAATACTTAAGGACCTCAGAGGCAAAATACTAAAGAACACTGGTTTAAACCAAAGGAGATGTGAGAGTTTCAACAAATCTGTATTTTTCAAATGAAGTTGGATTACAGCCTGCCAATTTACCAGAAGGCTTTAATCCCCTCTGGAATTGTGAATCTGAAAATCAACAGGTCAAGTAAGACAAGATAAGGCAGATTTTCTCAGAGCAGGTATGTCTTACCTTCCACCCACAGGAGGGAATGACAGTAACAGCAGGCTTGACTGCCAAGCAGGATCTGAACACACAGAACAGAGGGGAGCTTTTCCCTTGCATCATGACAAGAGAGAGGATTTGGAAGGAACAGTGTTCTTAATGTTGTTTTTCAACTAATTTTTATCTCTGGGAAAAATAAGATCCGGCTTATCAGTCTTCTTCCTCAATTTTGTTCTAAAAGTAAATCTTCTGAGATAAACATGTTCAACCTAAAGCAGTGAGTGCTGCAGTTGAAACTTGTGTTAGCTGTGGCATTGACACTTTCAAGGACTTTGTTATCACCACCCTTACTCCTGCCCCACACTTGGCTAATGTCAACTTCATAAACAAAATCTTTTTAAATGCCAAAGTGCTTAAGGTTAAGCAAGATCTGACTTTTAATGTAGAATTCAACAGGGGATAGGAGAAAGGAGGGCAAGGAGAGAGATGGGAGGAGAGAGGGAGGAGCTCCTAAGAACACTAGGAGTCAACATAGGATTTTTTTGCTTTCTTGCATATCTCTACAGTCAAGCATCTCCACTCAGATGGTACAATGGCATCATCAGACCCTAAAGGGACTTCAAACAAAATCAGCACTATGTTTAATTATCTATGACTAGGTAGGGGAAAAAATTAGGATAATAATTTTCAATTAATGTTACACAAAAGGAAATCATTATTTTTTAAACAGTTAGGGCTGGGGCCTGCAGTCATCACTTGAGATGCAGCATGCAATAATACAGATTGGCTAGTGGGCTTTGCTAGATAAACAAAAGCTTTTTCATAGATACAACACTAATTTTCAGAATGTTGCTAGGGCAACAGCAGACTGTAACAAGAATTTCTGAATAATGAGCAGGTGGCAATATACAAAGATCTTCGATTCCTGACTGAATTATTTATATGTAATCCAGAATAGTGAGATTTTGAAAAGCAATAGCCTTATTCCAGCACCACAAATGGAAATACTACATACCTTGTCTAGAATATTTAATAAAGTTCTAGACATGGATCTCTTTTTTGCTTTAACATGCTATGTAAGGCAAGATCACTAGTCTCACACCTCTGGCATAAAGAAGCAAAAGCAATTATTTTGCATAACATACACAATGTAAAAAAAAAATAGTTTCTCTAATTAAACTAAATCTAACTTTCTACCCAAGATTCTCTTTGTACAGATTCAATTCCAGAGGGACTGGAACAAATCTTGGCAATTATGAAGTAAGGACCAGACTGACAGAAGGGAACTGGACATGCTTTATCTATCATTCCCATCCATAGCAGGAGTTTTGCCAGATATAAAATGTTATGGGAGGAAGCCTTAAGGGCAGTCTAGAGTCTATCACTTGAAAAGCAATGGCAGCAAGATTTGGCAAAATTTTTAATTTAAAACTTTCAACTCAGCTAAGTCATTATATTAATAACCACTACTAACAAATTCCATCACCTGGCTTTCCAAGTTTCTGATTAGTTGGTCAGCAAAGGTTTGGGTATCTGGACAAGGCCAGCTGTAACATTATTTTTTTGCTGAATATGACAGAAAATAACTGTTTTAACTTATTCTAACACTGAACTGTTTCTCCCTGTGAGTTCTCTGAGACACTGTAATATAATCACAAACCTGATCTACCTTTGGGGCTTTTTGTCACAGATCTCTGCTTTAAATATCAATAAAACACTAAGATTTGTAGTTATCTTCAGTAAAGTTCCCAGTTTTTAGAGATGAACAGAGTCTGTGCATTGAGCTATAAATTCACATGCCACAAGACAACTGTATATGAATCTTCATATATACATGTTCATATATACATATGTTCATAACAAACTACAGAGCTCTTTTACAAGCAGCTGACATTATCAGAAAAACTTTCAAAACACAGTAAAATATGGATAATCTAATAATTTGATATAATTTTGATAAATACTCTTAATTCTCCATGAAGCCCCTCATGAGAAAGACATTGAGGTATTGGTGTGTGTCCAGAGAAGGTGCAGAGCTGGGAAGGGTCTGGAGCACAAGTCCTGAGAGCAGTGGCAGAGGGAGCTGGGGCTGTTTAGACTGGAGAAGAGGAGGCTCAGGAGAGGCCTCTAACTCCCCAACAGAAAGCTGTGGTACACTGGGGGTTAGTCTCTTCTCCCAGGTAACAACAGGGCAAGAGGAAATGGCCTCAAGCTGCTGGGTAGGTTTAGGATGGACATTAGGAAAAAATTCTTCATGGCACGTGTCAAGCACTGGAACAGGCTGCCTGGGGAAGATTTTGAGTCACCATCTCTGGAGGGATTTAAAAGACGTGCAGATGTGGCACTTGAGGCCATGGTTTAGTGGTGTGCTTGGCAGTGCTGAGGGAAGGGTTGGACTCTATGATCTTAGAGGTCTTTTCCAACCTAAATGATTCCATGACTCTGTTATTTACTGTATGAGATTGTTTCAGTTTATCTGATTTTCAGCTAATGTACATGAAACTGAGGACAAGGCCTGGAACAAGTTACATGTGAGATTGTGCTGTCATCATGTGTGCCAGCTGTACAGACCTGAACACCCCACAGACACCTAGAACGAGGTTTTAAACAAAGTTCATCCAGTGAAATCTCACCATTTGACATCTGGTCAAGCTTTACCAGCAAAGGCTTCCATGCCAGCAAAGCTTCTTGAATGAGGCTACAGCCAAAGCAATTCCAGCAGAATGTTCAGTGGACACAGCTGAACTCACAGAAGATTAAAGTACTGGATTCTTACAGCTGGTCTCCTGCATTGTTTATAAATGAGCTTCTGTCCTCTCCAGCAGTTTCATTCTAAACAGCTTTAACAGCCAGTGCTGAGCAGTTCCCTGCATTGCAGTTGAATCCTGTACATTCCTTTGTTCCACTTTCTGGTCAGAGGGAGGTAAGAACACAATTGCCTCACTAATATGATGCCTCATGGAACAGCTGCTTAAGCATCATCTTAGATCTCGAAACTGAGGATTCTGGCATCAAAGCAAAGTAGAATAAAATGAGCATCCTGTAACTTCCTTATGAAGACTTCTGAAAATACATCATCACCAGATCAGCAGCTTAATTGCCTGGACCCAGGCAAAAAGGAGACAGAGACTGATTCCTCCTTTTCCCAACTGGAAAAACCAGGCAGCATCACATTCTGCCACCATGGAACTCATGCCTTGCAAAGATATTTCAGCTTCTTAAGCAGCCAGCAGGGTGGTCAGTCAAACAAGCAGTGCTAGCATTTACACTGAGTACCAGTTTTTGTGAGGACACAGGCTCTTTTCTCATGGCATGGTCACTGAAACAAGAAATTTACCTGAACCGAACACTGCATCTCTCCTTAGAGGGGACAGGGCAGGAAAACCTAACTTAATGAAGATTTGGTTTACAGTATGATGGGGGGTTTTTAAAATTTAAAAGAAAAAGTGTAAACATAGGACTAATACTGCCACCACTGAGTTCATATTGGGAAGGATTTTTGCAACTCAGAATTTAGATGAGAAACTAATACAATGCATTAGAACTTAGTGGATTTCTTTGAGAAATTTTCTTAAAAGCTGGTTTTTGGACAAGTATAAAGGCATGAGGAAATTAAAAAATCAGCACCATTGCTTTCTTCAAGAATACTTCAAAGGTTACATGTCCAAGAAGGAGACAGGAGAAAAATACTCACCCTCAAAATACAAATTCCAAATAATTCCAAATACACTGTTCCCAAGCTGAACACAGGCACTAACCCCCCATTCTGGGAGCAGAGAGGTTTTGAAAGCTTAAAAAAACAGGAAAGAAAATCTTTCTGGAGATCAGACTTTTCACATTTGTATTATGCTTTGCCTAACATACTCTGGAAGTGTGAGCAGACCAGGTCAGGGCTACAGCCATTCTCTGTGGGACCGAAGATGGGGTAAGGAAGGGAGAGGGTATAAAGAGATAGCAATTTTAACACTGCTCTACTACTGAACAAGTCAATCCCAAAGAATCTTATTCATGTAGGCAGAATATTTAAGCAAAGTATTATTAATAATTAATAGAGTACCTATTAATAATTATTAGAATCCTGCATTTCTCTGACCAAAAGGCTTTGCTTTACAGGCAATTCAGGACAGGGACTTTGACATAGTCTTAGGCTACAACAATCCAGGGATTGAGGATAATCAGGCTGTCCTTGACATATCGTTTCCTTCTAAAGATATACAACACACAGTTACATTAGAATTTATTGACATGTTTCAATGTATATCATGTAGCATTTAATAACAAAAGAATCATCTGTAAAATACCCATGGAACCTGCTCTCCCTAAGGCACAGGGAAAGGAAGCTGGGAATGGAAGAAAGCCCTTTAATATGAATAACTACAAATTTAGCTGGAAGAACAAATGCAGAGGAAGGGGAAAAAAACCCAAAACAACCAAACAAAACTCAGAAACAGACAAAACCAAAAATAAAATCCACTCCAAAATATACTAACCAACCAAAAGGTAAGCCTTGGAAGTCAGAAACAAGTTCCACCGTGAGTCAGAACTTTCTAACAAAAGATTCATTATCCATACAAACAGAAAAAGAACAAGTACGCCAAAAACCCACTACAGCACATCTGAAACTGAATTGGAAAGAGTACATTCAAAGGAAAAATAAGAAAGTAAGTGCTGAAGACACCATATCCACTAACTACAGAAAATTAGAAGCCTCTCATCAGATCACAAGCCCCAAAGAAGAGATTTTTTTCAACAGAATACATGATGGTATCATTTGGTGTTGGGAAAAAAAAAAAAGCACAGAACTACATATAAGGAAAAAATAACTATATGCCTGACTTCTAAACAAATTTTAAAGGAAAGAATGAATTAAAGGCACCAAAGTCAATGGAAAATGAGTTGACAGAAAAACATTGCAGCAGATATTGTGCCAAACAGCTCTATTGAATAAAGTAATAGCTCCTAGGAAAAATAAATGGAGGAGGCCTAATCTATTTAAATTACATGTAGTATTAAAGAGGAAACTGATAAAGCAGAGACAATGAAGATTAAGAAAATTCAAATTTTAAAGACATAACTACCATTCAATTTATTCTCAGAAAAGCTACAGAAATGCCATTTTAATAAAGCAATAAAGCCCTGGTAAGGCCTTATATGGAAAATGGTATTCCCACAGATAAAAACTTGTATGGAAAACTTAATTTCATGTGGTTGCAGCAGATAACAGATAGATAGAAGAGCTACTTAATCTAGAGAAAACTTTACCACAAACCCATGGGTCTGTAAGTTTTCCACAGTCAGCAAAGCTGGAGGCCAGTAGATATCAGAACCAGATTTTACAACTGCTGTTCAGCATGCAAGAAGATAACTAGCAATTTAATTAACATTAAATAAAGTTTGACACAGTTATGAAAGCATTATTTCCTGTAAGAAGAAGGGACTGGACTAAATGACCCAGAGTCCCTCCTTTCAGTCTTCAGGCACTTTCAAGCAGTGCACAATGCAATGAGTTGCATCCTTTCCACAAACATTCCATTATTTTACTGATAGTTACTGCCATTTAATACCAACGTACCTGAGTGGCCTAGATTCAGTGGGAAGCAACTGGAATATTTTTGTTCATTAGACTTTGCTTTCAAAAGCCTGTTAAGAAGCCTTCTTAGGATCAAGAATTTTTCCTTAAAATTGAAAGGAACTGGAAAAAGTCCACTTACTAGTACTTTATTCCCAAAGATTTCAAAGAATAATTTACAATAAATTTTATGTCCTCCCATGTTTTATATGGGAGTCTGTCTCATAACATCAAACATATGTGAGAATCCATCTTCCTTATGGAAGCTGTGCCTGAATCTAACCTATATATGTCAAACATATTTCAGAAGTTTTAGAGTCACTGCCACTATGAGGAGGTAAGTGCAGACATGAAGAAAATAAGGACACAGAAACCAGCTCTGATACTGCAAACAGCAGAGTCCCAAGGTTAATAAGTTATGAACAGGATTAGAGCTGAGCCTGTTCACGTCATGCACCAGGACTTTCTTACTGTTCATATCAAGAGCAGCCAGCTCATCATACACACGCCCCCAGGCCGGGCAGGTGTGACACAGAGCTGCAGGACACTCTGCTGCCTCTCTGCAGCATGCAGACACGAAATATTTAGATGGACAACAAAGACCACACATCAGACCCTTGTGATGTCAAGCCTGTCAGTCAAGCCACACGCTTTAGAATCATCACCGCTGATCTAAACCATGCCTGAATTCACATTGTCTGACCAGAGCTCAAAAATCTTCTCAAAGTTTCCCATCCCCAATTATTCCACATGTTAAAAATGGGCTAAACTGTCTCTTGCTTAAAAGTAATTTATACTTCATTGCATACTGGAAAACAGGACAAGAAAAAGAGTACTGAAAGAATATTTACACATCTATAATTCTTGATCTTTATGGAATATTACAACTTTAAGCTTTCACAGTGCTTTGGACCAAGGAAGACAGACACAAACCCAGTTTTTAACATTGTCTAATATTTCAACAGAAAAGCCAGATAAAAAGCTGATTGTGTTCTGAGTTGGGACAGCTTCCACTACTATTTTGATATGCAGGTCTTAATAAGGACTGCTGCTCTTTGTGCTTTTCAAATCAAACTTTGCAGTGTCAGGAAATACAAGATTATGTAGCAACTAATGGCATGTCATCATGGTCAATGATGAACAGCCAACTGTTACAATATCATCCATTGCATTAACTGAGTTAGCCCAGTAACACCATTTATTCTTTTCATATTACTGCTTTAAGAATTTAGTCTAATGGTACCACCTGAAGCTCAGAAATCTTCCTCAGAACATGGTATTATTTATTCTTATGTATTTAATTCATTAGCTCAGTCTGAACTCAGTTCCTTGTCCCAGTAACAGGAATGAATGTTCACATAAAAACAAGTGTTCCTCTCCAGAAGCCAATGCTTGAAACTAGAACGAAACAAAACATCCCCACATGAAGTATTAGGATGAACATCATAACATTTTTATAAGTTAACACAACAGTTTGTGTTAAAGATTCATAACCTTTTGTTAGACCACAAGTCTAACCAGACTGCAGTAGCATTCCTACAGGAGCTCCATAAAGTCACTTAACAGCTTTCCAAGTACTGGGAGTCCTTTTCCTCCTCCAATCCACACCACAGGGATGACATCTCAGAGCAGTACTGGCACTGCTTTGTGGTACAGCTTTAAACCTTGAAAGAGCAGTTGATTTTTCCATGACAATAATGCAATGTGCAACCAAACTAGCAGCTAGAAGCCTTTTTTAGAGATTCAGTGCAATGAAAACGCATAAAAGATCACTTTGATGTGCTTGAAACAAAGAAGAAACCACAACACCTAAACTAAGAGACTAATAACATGTCATCTTCATTACAAGTAAAAATTAAGGACTCATTACACTCAATTCTAGCAGTAAAAACAGTATCAGTAGATACTTTGAGTATCTAATTGTCATTTTACCAATTTCTGCCGCTAAAAGATACGCAACAACCACTAACACAAGAAAATTATTCAGTTTCCCTTGGTTTTCTCTTAGAAAGCCATTAGACAAAAGTTCTTGTTCAGAAATAGTCTGATTTCCCAAGTGGAAGATGGATAAGGACCCATCAACTGAAAAAGGCAAACCAGGTTTTATTTTGAGTCTAAGTACTGCCAATGTGTTTAACTTTGCAAACCAATCCAGCTCTGTCTGAGGGGAGACACAAACTGGTGAGGGCTCAGTTCTTGCTTTAAGTTATGGAAAAGATTTAGTGGATTACAAAAGAAAGGGAGAAAAGGATTCTAATCCTAGCAGCAAGTTGTAGTCTTTTTTTAACACCTGCAGAGCACACTGAACCTGAAATGGAGCTCTTCATCCAAAAGACCAAGGGATTAACAATGCTTTAAAGGAACAAGGCTTTTGTCTGTACCTTCTGTTGAAATGCTTCAAATCATGCTGTGATAACAGGGACAAGAATTCTCCACAAACTGATTTACTCATTTTGCTACTGCCTCATTAGGGTACAAAAACTCAACATTTGATCTAAGCCAGCAATTTTCCAATGCCTCTCAAAACTCCTGCTGTATCTCCACAAGAACATACCAAATTCTTCCCAGTTCATTTAGAACATGAAAACAGATGGAAATCTGCCTGTGGATCCAGCACTGGTCAATGATGCAACTGCTCCCAGCTTCTCAGCACCAGCAGGAGGTTTTGATGCCCAAAGCTCTGACAGGAGAAAGGACTGCGAGAACACTCCTCAATCTGCTGTTGGCAGAAGCACTCGAATTAGTTCGAACTTCACTCACCAGCTGCACACCAACAGCCTTTTCCAGACTCAGCTGCACTAAAGAAGTCACTGATCTCACTTCCAGTCACCATTTCCTCCATCTGCCAGTTAAACTGCTCCTCCAAGTCTCCCAATAGATGCTTCAATTCGATAGAATAAGAGACCTACATCTTACACAGATAAAAGTTCAGGAAGTGCTCCCAGTAACGCTCATTCAGCAGAGCAGAGGAGGTGGCAGAGGGCAGGAACAAAAAGCCAAGGATATGGCACCACGATGGCCTCTTTCACAGTAGCAGGTATTGCAAGGACTGCATCTATTTATGTCTTGCTTCACTTAACATAAATTAAAATGTTTTAGTTGGATACCTACAGCAAAGTATCACACCTCACTTGGCTGGGAGCAATTCTTTCAAAGACTGTGGCAGGTTAAGTGCTAAGCAATTATACAGAACATTTTCTAGAAAAGTACAAAACTCAGGACTGGATTTTTGCTAAACCAAATCCAGCGACGGTATCTTCTATCTTTATGTATTTTAGGGGTTAATTTTTGACTCAAAGATGCAGGGTACCCAAAACTATACTTTCAAAAAGAAGGAGCAACTCTGCTATGCTACATAGTCACAGCTTTAAAGATATTTATGGCATTTGTCCTGACAAGCTTCAGCCTTCAGACCATTCTATACATGACTGGACAAAGATCTTTCATACACTACAGTACACACTTCCTAACAAACCTGAGGAGGGGGCAGAAAAGTTAAAGAGTTCTAAATAAGGGACAGAATTCCATTTTACAAATGGAATGGACACAAATTCAAGTTAAGGATTAAAGAATAATAAGAACTGATGTTGGGAAGGAGAGTAAAGAACAAAAATTCAGCAGCGGATGAAAAAAGACAGGTGAACAATGTAGTATATAATTGTTTATGCAGAAACCAACGGCTGCTTAGAGGTAATGCCCCATTTCCTTACAGAGATCCAAGATAAGGAGTAGAAAAGAAACCCTGCAGTAACCATCCCACAGCCATCTCAAATCTACACTTTGCTTCAGCAGTCTGGATCTGAACATGCAATAATCAAATATTTTTGGAAACGTAATTCTATAGATTGGAGAAAAGTGCATATCAAAAAATGACACATTGACAGGATTCTCATAATATATACATTAAACTGCAGGAGACTAACTTATGCACAAAAGTAGCAGTGCAGGCTGTTCTGTAATTAAGGCTGCTGCCCTTCATAAATCTGTTTCCAGACATTATTTCCTCTAAAATACTTTTTCAACAAGTTATGAAATCAAAGTAAGATTATAGGCAGGCCCAGAGTGCCATTTTCCCAACAATCTTTAATCATCATCTGTTGCTGACTTACCATCTCCCAGAAAGAGCTTTCCAACACCGCTTCCCAAAATTTCCTGACATTGTTAGACAGCCCATTCGTCCGCCTCCTCCAAGAAAAGTCAAGGAGGATACACCAAGAACCACATAACCCCAGCTTTAATGGGCTCCCACAGATGCTACCCATCAGGCAGAGTAAGCACCACCTTGAGGCACTCGCATTGATTCTTCTTGCCTAAAGAATACGGTGTGAACGACCTCATTGTTCAGGTCTTGCACTGCCCAACGACTCCTCTTTCCATCACTGAAAGGCTCCGCGTGGAATGCAGCGTTTAACAAACCCCCCCTGGTCATTCCTGGGTGGGATGGACACGGGAGAAGTGCCACTAAAAGCCTGACTGGGCTCAACACCTCTGCGGTCCTGGAGCCCAGTGATGGCAGGATTACAGGATATTCTCCCGCTCCTATCGAAAGCTCCTTAGCTGTCACACCCATGAATTACAGCGCTTCGTATTTACTGGCTACTGCTTAACTCTCTTCGTATCTCTGAAATGAGAATTCGAGCACGCTGAAAAATTTCGGATGCAAATCACTTCAACTAATCAGGACATCCAAGGTGGTTCGTATTTTTATCCAGGTAGTAAAAGCTGGAGCACAGTCGTCTAGCTCACAGAATCTGAACCATGCTGTCAATATATTTAAAAGATTTTTACAAAACGGACTGTATGCCACATTTTAGCCAATTCAAAGTTTACGTTGCTCCATTGCCTGATAACTCACACAGAGAACATGGTGTCAAAAGGCCCATTTTTCCTAAAGTGTCCGAAAAATGCAACTGTATCAGTCACTTTTTAAAGCCTGGAATAGAGCACCTTGAAACTTCAAACACAGAAAGGTATTTAAAAAGATGTGGTTGCTACATCTCTCAGTCAAATGAACTCTGGGGAGAAGCAGATTTGTGAAAGTGGCGATACAAAGACATGAAGTTGAATTACCAGAGGCCACTGTAGCAAACTGACTTTTAACTGAATAAACCCCAAAGCCACAGCATTTGCGTGGTACCCAGAGCTGAGCCCAGAGCACTCGACCTAAACCATTCAGCTGGTTTGAAGCAGCTTCGCGGGCAGAGTTTAACCAAGCAATACAAAATAAAGACTATGGTGTATGGCAAATATACTGAAATAGGAGAAGAAATGAAAGCCAAAAACTTAACCTAAGTTAAAAGAAGAAAAAAAGCAGAGGTAGAATTGTGTTTAAGTTGAGAACGGTACTACTACTGTGCTCTGTCTCCTCCACTTTTCCTTTATTCCTCTTAACAGACACACAAAATTAAAATACAAACAGAGAACCACTGCAGCAGATTTAGTGGCTGACCCTTCCCAAATCTTGAATAAATAATTTCTGGAGCACTGCTGACAAACCTAACCCAGTACACTGCACACCCCCCAAAATTACTGATATTTAGTCAATTCTGTTTTTACTCACGAGAAAAGTACTAGTTGATCTTGACAGCAATTTACAGTTTTCTAAAATAAAGAGTGGCCAAGAATTAAAATTACAAGTACTACATTTTTGATCTTCCAAGATTTAAATAGACACAAGTCTTAACATTACTTTTGCCATTGGGACTTCGGTAAATTGAGAAGCAATAAGTTACTTAATTTCTACAAAATATTCAAACCTTTGACATCACAGTATTTACTGCAAAAAAAAAAGGCTTAATACCGGGTGTATGCCAAGCCAATGGAAGACTGTCAAAGAAAATGTGTTTCCATTGCTATTTCTTTCTCCTGCATAGCAAATTATTTGAAAAAAAACATTTTGAAAAATAATCAGAACTTCATTTTACCTTTCACTTCAACAGTAAATAAATATTCCTAATCTAACATTCACAAGACATACTGCCCTTTAAAACTGCTGCTTAATATTCAGCCAAAGAGCATGTCTCAAATACATTACTCCTTGTGGAAGGCAAGACATGAGAAAGCAACCCCATTAAAAATTGCAGGTTAATACCTCAGTGGAGAAAGGCCAGTGTCAGACACTGCAAGAGAAAAAACCCAACACATTCCTTCTGCTGCTTTGGGCACACAAGATCTCTTCGGTTTCAGGTCAATGAGAAGGGGGCATCAAAATTTAAAATTAAAGACTATCAGCAAAACCACTCCAAGATAACAAACAGTAGGGCAGACTTTACTATGTGGCGATGCACCCTAAGCAAAGCGTGCACCACTCTTTTCGGTTTCTTTCCATCACCTCCCAATCCAGCTTTCTATGGACATCGCACAAATCCATCAACATGTAGGATGTGTGCAAATCTCTTCACGTGAATAATCTGAATAATTCTTAGACCCCATATAAGAAACAGCTATTCCTCACTTCTTTTTCTATCTCGTTCCATCTTCCTCATAAAGTGAAATCCTTCTTCGGTGCCGAAAACTCATTTTAAAACGTTTTTAAAAGAGACGGTAAAAACCAGGCCATGACGTAGTTTGCTCTCAAGTCTACTTACACTTTATACTACAATATGGTAGATATACCCACATGCAAAATTATCCAACATGCGGCAGAAACGTGAAGAAAATGAAAACATAATAGATGAAGAGCCCTGTGTCCCACTCCGGCCAGCCCTGGCTATATTAGGGAAGGGGAAGGCCGGGCTGGCCCCGCCGGACCGTGACCCCCGGCCGGGCTGCACCCACCGGCCCCGCGGCCGCGCCCCCCCTCCCTCAGCGCTGCCCCCGCTCTGCGCACTGCGGGCGCGGCCCCCCCTCCTCCCTCAGCGCACTGCGACCCCCGCCCGCCGGAGCGCCTTCCCCGGCGGCATCCCGGGCTCCTCACCGGGGCGGAGCGCTCCTTCCCGGGCTCGTACCCGAGCTCCTTCCCGGGACGCCGCGCCCGGCGGGTGGCGGCTCCTCACACACGAGGGGCGCCGAACCCAGCGCCGAGCGCCGCTCGGGTTCCTCCTGCTGCTGCCGCGGCGGGGAGAGAGGCCCCGCCCCCGGACTGTCAGCACCAATGGCTACGCGGGACGCTACTGATGGACAGCCTCGAGGACCAATAAACGTCGCGGCGCCCTCCCCCCGGCGCTGCCGCGGAGTGGTGCCGCTCGGCGCTTACGCGAACACGAGCCCGCCCGGAAGGCGGCGGCCAATCGGAGGGCACGATCGCCTTGACAGACAACCATGAGCACCAGTAAGAGCGGCGCACCGGCACCACAAGGCCCGCCCCTGCGTGCAGCCTATGGCCGCGGGCAGACGGAGCGATCCCGCGGCTGTGGCAGTGCAGGATTTTGGCGGCCTCTGCTCTGTGCTCTGGCCGCTTTCCCTTCACCCGCGTCTGAGCTGCTCCCCTGATCCCGGGCGTGTGGTGTATCCCGAGCAGCAGCTCCCCGGTTCCGCGCCAGCGCTCCCGCAGCCTCTCGGCGCCCGCACCCTGGTGGGGCAGGCTGGGATCTGTAGTCGGGGCTTGTCCGCGCCACCTCTCGCTCTCCTGGCTCCTCACCCCGGCCTTCACCGTTCTTCCCAACGCCGAGAGCCGGCGGCACTGCCCCGTCCAGCCCGGCCCTTAGAGCGCCGTCCTCGCTTCCCTCCGTTCCCAGCCCCGCTTTCCCCTTCCCGCCCCTCCGGCTCCCTCAAGCCCGCCCGCTCCAGCGGATCAGGGACCGGCACGACACACGGCCGGGCGCGAAGATGATTTTTAACTCGCTCCTTGGGAAACGGAGCCAGGGCCGAGAAGGACGCGGAAGACAAAAAAATAAGGGAAAAGCGGTGCCCGGGCCCAAAAGCGCTTCCCGTCCGTGACCTCTGGTCATGCGTCACTTCCCGGCGGCCGTTCGAGCGCGAAGCCCGCGGCCGTGAGGGGGTGCCCGGGCTGGGATGCGCTCGGGGTCGGTCGCCAGGCTGGGACCAGCTGCCAGGTGACTGCTGTTTGTCCCCAGCCCGTGTTTGTGACAGGTTTCACTTCTTGCGGTTGCTGCTGCTGGGTCGTCGCTTGGTGCGCTCAGGTAATTCTGCGATTGCAGCTGCGGGGACTTGCGTAAGTGAAATGAAAAACTTGCCCCCAGGCAGGTGTTGAGGTGTGCGCTTCCCTCCGACACGGTACAGCGGCCCTGGGAAGAACTGTTCTATGCTGAAGAACTGTCTGGTGTCCTTTGCTCCGTCTGATTGCTTTCTCTTGTAGTGTTCTTTAAAATGCTGTGTTCTGAAGGGTAGATTTTCAATTCTTTGTTATCCCACTGGTAGCTTCTCAGAACAAGAAAGACAAGGAGCTACCGGAGAGGGTCCAGCGGAGGCCACGAGGTGATGAGGCGTCTGGAGCATCTTTCTTATGGGCAGAGATTGTGAGAGCTGGGCCTGTTTAGTCTGGAGAGGACAAGGCTGAGAGGGAATCTCATTGATGCACATTAATATCTCAAAGGTGGGTGCCAACAGGATGGTGCCAGACTGTTTTCAGTGGTGCCCATCAGCAGGATGAGGAGCAATGGCCAGAAAATGAAACAGAAGTTCCGCCTTAGCATGAGGGAGAGCTTCTTTGCAAAGATGGCAGAGCACCGGGACAGCTGCCCAAAGAGCTCATGGATTTTCCTTCTCTGGAGACATTCCAAAGCCACCTGGATGTGTTCCTATGTTACCTGCTCCAGGTGACCCTGCCTTGGCAGGGGAGTTGGATGGGATGATCTCCACAAGTCCCTTCCAACCCAGACAGTTCTGTGATTCTGCGAACTAGTTGATTAATCAGTCAGCCAAGATGTTCTTAGAGCTTTAAATTCCATATTAAGTTTTATTGAACATGCGGTCATGGAGCAGTTACGTCCATCAAGAGGAAATTTATGAAGCAAAACCCTTAGTGGAAAGACTCATTTGTCTTAGGCATGTGCTGCTGAGCTGCATTAAAGGGCTATACTTAGTGGCCTGTAAAAATAAGCAGTGGGTTTATGTTATATAATCAGCTTGTGTTGACAAACAGCTATTGGAAAACTTAAAAGTAGTCCTTGAACTTGTCATCAGTCTTGCACCCAACTTTGCAATAAAGAAACAGCCCCAGGGGTAATATCCTCAACAAGCTGGGTCTCAGTTGCTGCCTCTGGAAGGATAAGGGCCTGTAGTGAAATGCAGTTTAACAGTAGCAGTGATTAGAAAGAAATTCAACGTTGGGTTTTTTTCAAATTTTATTTTATTGTTTGCGTTGCCCTTATCCCTCAGCAGCTAGTTACTTTTCCAGATCATTTATGATTGATTGAACACAATAGAAGTTGGAGCAGATTACTTGGAAATACTGCTGATGTTGTTTCTCTCATGTATGAGCTGTCTACTTGCTTGAATTTTAAAAAAAAGTTTCAGTGCAATTTTTTTATGGCAGCTCAGTTTTCTTGGGAGTTTGAAAGACTTTTTCAAAAATTTTCCTGGAAATTATAGTTACTGTACAAATATGTTTATAAAATTTATTCTGTTTTAATTCAGTTTTGAAAAATAGTGGGAATTGGACTGCATCAAATAGTTTATAAGTACATGGTTGTAGAGCCCTTTCAAAAAAACTTCATCAGAGTGGAAAAATGGGAATCACTTTTACAAAACACATGGTGACTCCCACCAAAGAAAAGCATTTTTCCTGTGTTCATGGGTTCTGCACTTTATTGTTTTTTGCTGGTTTTTTATGCCCTATGAATGAATCATGGTGTAAGTCCATGAATCTTCCTCATCCCTGCTTTTAAAAGCTGGGGATCATTTACCACCATCTAGTCCTGAGATGCTTAAGTAACTTTAGATTAATACTTACTGAGTTTAGTAATTCAACTTTTTCATCCCTGATTTCCTTTAAAACACTTGAGTAAGTACTTTAGAGTTTGAGTTTTTTTAACTTGTGAGACTTGTGCAGCTGAATGAAGTCTCTGAATGGAAAGCTAGGTCTCCACACAAAACCTTTTAGGTCTATTTTATCTGAAAAAAAGTGAAACTCCAGAACTGGTGATCTGGAGATGTGGGAAGGTCAATGTGATCTGTATTACGGCACATTAAGGACACAGAAAAAAATCATTGAAAAGTTGTAGTTAGAGGATACATGGCCTGGTCTTTCTGTCTCCCCTTACATCTTCTAAATCTGCAATGACTAGAGCAACAGATACAAACTGCTCTTCTGCTACACTGACCAAATTATTTCTTAAAACAGACTATTTTTATTTCTTGACATTACTACATTGTGTACATAAATACTCTGTCTCAAAACATACATGACCACCACTGCCACAATCATTTTTAATGTTTTAATAGCCATTGTTCACCACATGTGGAATTCTTTAATTATTCACCTAGTCTGTAATTATTCACCATTCATTTATTCAATCATTCACCTAGAGAAGAAAGCTAAACAAAACCTTGTACATATCTGGTAGTTAGTGCTTTCTGTTTTGCTGCTTTCTAAGATCTGCAAAGTCAGTTTTAACTGTGTTAATGACTGATGCAGAAACATTTTTCATTGTAGTATTGCTATGTGCTGATGACTCATGTACCTCCTCTAATTCAGGTCTGTGCTTCTGTAACTGCATGGTTCCTATTCAGTGTTTCAGTGAAAGGATCTTGTCATGATCTTGTTCAACAGAAAGTTAATTATGTTAACATTTCATTCTCCTATTGTCACTCACAACAAGCTATGTAGGGAGCTGATCACAAGTACATCATTATCTCTGCATTTATAGAATGGAAAATTATCAAAGAAAATGAGTCACAAATTTTCTTTAGAGGTGAATCTCAGAACTGAGTGTTGAACAGCTTTGTTGGGCCCACCAATCCTGCAGCATTGTTGACTTGTGTGGCTCAACAGAAATGTTTTAGTTTTTGTCTTTAGATTTTGTTTGCCAGCAGTCTTAAGTATCATACCCTAATCAACTTTTAAAGGAAAAAATCCACATTTCTCATCTTTAAGCACACTATGAGAATTTTTATTGATTAGTTCTGTGGTTTAAGAGTGTTTCTTTCTTAGGGAAATAAAGTTCTTCACTGTTTTTTCTTTATTTTTTTCTTCTTTTTTTCCCCTTCCCTCAAAGTGGGAATATTTTCCACTTCTTTTTTCTGATTTAATTTTTAGGATTAAAAATTTAAAGGACTGTTAGTTCCATCATCAGAAGTTAAATAATTTTTTTTTCCCTGGAGCTCTTCTGAAAAATGTTACTAAAAGAATTATATTTCAGTGTCCATGAGTAAGCTCGATTTGAATGTCAAATAACTTCCTTTCATGAAGAGGGTATTTGCTGAAATAATTATTTCATAGTGTAAAGGAAGAGACACATGCTGCCTTCTTCATCCTGGAATAGTTAGAATATTTTATGGATACTGAGGTGAGGGACTCTTCCTCCAGCATCTGCACAACTTTATGCTTTCCGGAGAGAATTCTCAAAACTTGAGGAAAGCTGTGTAGATACTGATTATTTCAAGATGAAGTGATGAGTATTGTTCCATCAAATCTTATTCTCTATTCTTCCACGTAGGTAAGATATCTTCTTTCTCTTTTGTTTCCCTCTGGTTCAGCATGGCCGGTTCTCTCCAGGAAAGACCTTCACTCAAAGCCTCTCAGTTAGAGGATGTTGATGCTAAGCTGTCCTTCCTACCTGAAAGACTGAGAAAGAAGCTGCTTCCTTTCCAGGAGAAGGGCATCATATTTGCACTGCAGAGAAGTGGCAGGTAAGATTATTGTATTCAACTTATTGTATCACATGCTAAAAATTGATGTGAAAATAAAGTATGCAGACATTAAGTAGAAAAATCATAAACTTATGTTTTTATAGTTGTAAGGAAGAATATGATGCTAAAAATAATTACTTTATGTAAACATTATTTTTTACAAAGGTTATTTAATACCAGCAGTCTTAGGTGAGTTATGTTGCAGAAATCTTTCATAAACTGTAAGGTAACATGGTTTAAAATGAGTTGTGGAGGTTTTTTCCACAGAGGATGAAGAGGTTTAATAATGCATTATGCAAAACAGAGTTGTAGTATCAAAGTTCTCAGGTGAAAGGAGGTAGATTTCAGTAGGACCATCATTTTTGTTATGTTAATGGAGAATTCCTAAAATAAGTTAATTCACATTTGATTCTTTAGTTTTTAATGGCATGGTAGAGCTGTTAAGGGAATGACTAACAGATCTTGATGCATCTGTGTGGTTTTCTATTTTAAATTTGGTACAATTCTGCAGTGTAATCAGGGTGTTCTGGAGCTCACTGAGCTGCAGCAGCAGAGCAGGAGAAGCCTTGCAGAGTGCTCAGTTAGCCAGTGCAGCAGCTGATGGAGTAGGCATTCAACAATTAAGTACCTGGTAAATCAAAAAAAAACAGTTTATGCAGCAGAGGCTGGAAATATTTTGCTGAGTAAGAGCCTGTTAGTGAGTTACAGGGTGGAAAAGGAGAGGGGGAAATGCTATTTCCGCATTTATAAATTTTAGGAAATGTGGGCAATTGCAGCCTAAAGCTGTGAAACCACTGTATGCTGTTGTTTTGGAAAGCAATGATGTTGGGGAGGTCTGGCACAAATAGAATTACTGTAGCCTGTGTGGGAAAGATGGATGAAATTAGTTCCTGATTATTTCAGCATCTTGCTGAGAAGGAGAGGCTTAGGGCCTAAGGGGATTGCTTGCTGATGTTTGTGATTGTTCTCAGGGGAAAGGAAATGTGCATCTTTCGCTCTAAAGGTGAAAAATTAGAAAGGAAATTTTTATCAGCAGTTCTTGGAATTACATGGAACTTTTAATCAATTAGAATCTCTGCATTTTTTCTCTGATTATTTTCCTTTGGCCAAAAGCCTTTAGCAGTGCTGTCTCAGGGAACGAACAAACCATCTGTTTTATGCTGCCGGTTTCAGTGGCAGAACAGAGAGATGAGTCCAGCCCTTCACATGAGAGCCTGAGATTTGATATGCTTTATGCTGAATTGGCATTAACTGCTCGTGACCACCAGCCATACCAGGCACTTTCTTGCTGCACAGACTGAGAATGGGTGGATATAATTTTGATAGATAGCTAAGACTTTGGTAGAATAGACAGCAAAGCCTGTGTTAGAGTTGAATTTAATAAATCCAAAGCCCTTGGCTGCCATAGAATGTGCAATTGAGGTGTGTATTTGTGTATACAAATAGTGAAATAACAGAAGCCATTAAAATTTAAGAAACTACACATTTAATTAGTGTAGGCTAATGGATATATTTGAAAGTGGCATAATCTTCAGGCTGTTGTATAATACAGAGGTTTCTTGGGAAGCATCTTAACTGTAGGACTGGATAAATTTTTATCAGATGTTTCTTTCTTCTTTTTGTTGAAGTAGTAACAGTAAGTATTCAGAAAGGTTTGGAATACCTATTCTAATGACTCTTGTCATGGAAGGAATTCTGTTTTTTTCTTGAAGGTTATGGGTTTATGTTCAGTTTTTTTTCTTTAAGTCTTTCGCTAGCAAGAGTTTTGCAAAACCCAGCAGTGATGGTTTTCATGTGACATGCATATGAAATAATGTTCATCATGATTGCAAGAAATCTTGCTGCTTGGCACAGCAAATTCTGTGTGTAAGCTGGGTCACATTGAGGAATTGTGTGCACACTCTCAGCCAGCTTCTATATAAAGTAAAGTGTGTTAAGTCAAACTTTCCCAAGGAGTATTTTTTAAATCTGCCCCTTGCTGATGCAGATCTAGTTCTCTTCCTGTCTCAAAACAGAGAACAAGAGCCTCTGGTGCTTGTAGCTGAGTTTTCTTATTAGTTTGTCAGCCCTTGCCTCACAGAAGTCTTTCCCTTTTGTGTACTCCATAATGATTTAAACCTTCTTTCAGTATTCCCAGTGATATATTTTCTGTAGAAGTGTCTTTTCTAATTTTAAAAAATATATAAGCATAGGACTTGAAGTGAGCAATATGTGCATTTCTGCCCATCATTCTTCTTCCCCCAGGCTATGCACTCCCTTCACAGGCATCACTTAATCCATGCTTTGCTGTAGTGGTAGGAAACTGGTGTACAGCAAGTGTTGGCTGAATAGATTCAATTAATATCATCTTAGATTAGACAAGAACCCAGCATGAAAAGGGACTTATTATTAGAACAAACTCTTGGTTTTTTTGCGTGGAAGGGGCTGGGAGTGAGCTATTAATTCTCTTGTCTCTTCCCAAAGCATGAAATAAATATTCTGTTGTGGTTTGTATTTTTGATTCATTGGTAAATGAATCAAAGGCTTTTCCAGTAGATGCTCCAAAGGCATTATCTCATCTAACAGAGATTGCCTAACACTTTTCTAGGAAATGACAATTCTAGAGCCAACAAGACAGTGTGTTCTTCAACATCAGCTAACATACCTTTTATCTCACAAACATGCCTTAAAGGTGAATAACTGACTGGCTGCTTATTCCTTCCTAGAGATTATTCTTCAGACATGCCCTTTGGAATGGCTGCCTAGGGATGGATACAATTTCTAGTCATTATTTGTAGCCTCAGACATTAATGTGCAGAAAAACTGGGTGCACACAACTTACATCCATGAAGACCATTTCATTTTTGGGATTTTCTTTCAGTGAAGGTGTAAGTTACTTTTAAAAGCAGAAATAATATGTATTTATTTATTTGTGTGTGCTTTCAACTGTCTCTTAAATAAAAGCCAATCAACTTGTCCCTTCCAGGAATGTGACCTGCTGGCAGTAGGCTTAGGAAATACTGAGGGTTGTGGGGGTCAGATGTGTGTGTGCTGTTGGGAAGTGGAAGTGAGCAATTCTCTGCTCTCTGCTGCTTCTTAGTCATGTTTGGGCAGATGTGGACAAATCCCCATTTCCTAAGAACTCGGGGTAGAACTGAGGGGTCACCAAGTGTTAGTGAAGAGGTGGCAGTGTTGAAGCACAATGCTCTGGAAAAAGTGGTGGAAGCTTGGGTAAAATATCCGAGATACAGAGATACATGGGCAAGTGACTCAACAGTGTTGATAGGGATGGTATTCAATCTCATTTGAGCTCACATCTCTCTTTGAATACTACTGATTTTTACTGCTGCTCTTCAGTAATATCATACTTGGAAAGTCACAATTCTTTTTACCATCTACTCTTGTTTTATATCCTCTCTTTACAGAAGTGTGTGATGTCTGTCTAGTAATACAAACAATTTGTTCACCTGAATACACTGTAAAAGAGGCATGCTGTTGTTTGAAATTTAGCTCTCGTGCTACTGGGTATCACTAAATGCTTTATCAAGTTTTGTAATAAAAGCTGTCAGCATGTGATTTGCAAGCATCATTATTTAGCATTGCTTGTCTTGTAGATGGTATCTGTAAAAGATGCCTTCAGACACACAGATATATTTCTTTCTAGGCATGTTGGCAGAACAATTTGTTTAAGCTGGTTGCAAAAGAGTGCTTGGAGATATTTACCACCAATGAAACAAGCAGTTCCATTATAATTGTATGCTCAAACTGTTTTACTGGAGTGGTCTTGTTTCCTCTGTAAGTTTGAGGGGTAATACATTAACTTATATATTCAGGAGCATGTGATTTTTAATTTCCCAAACATGCTGGCCTAATGCTGTTAGACACAGTAAAAAAAGAAAATGACCATGGATGGTAATATCAGGATGTGCAGAGTTCACATCTGCTATTAAGAACAGAGGTTTTAATGCACCAGGTTTAATGCAAGGGCAATTGTTAGGCAGTCCCTATCTAGAGTAAGAAAAAGTTTTATTTTTTTGGATAATGGGCTACAGAGAACCATTATGGCAGTGAAATCATTAGAGAATAGAGTGTGAATGTCCTCTGTTATAATATTGAGTCAGTTGCCTACACTTCAAAATAGTACTTTTTCCCATTGACTCTGTCTCTGATCTCTACCAAGCTACACAGGAGGAATACATAGTTAACTCTTTGTTAATTAAACCAGGTTATTACTTCAAAAATTACAAGTCTTTGTAGAAATTTATTCCCCCTGTCCCATCTTCAAAGTAGACCAGAAAACCAAAGGTTCAAATCATAATTTCCTTGAAGTTTATGAACACGGCTGAAAGATTCTTCAGTAGCAAGGCACAGCATATACAGTCTGCTGAGGGTTTGGCAGCTGGACCACAGAAATGGCAGCTCTTGGGCAGGAAGCAGACAGAAATGTTTGGAATTCCCAGGCACAGCCCTTTGTCGGGTGAGGAATTTCTGATATAAGTCCTATTTAAATTCTTATGCAAATTTCTACACAAATTTCTTTAACTTTCTAGGATGTATTATCCATTGAGTAGTATGAAAGGTATAATTTCCATTTGAGTTGGGTGTCTAAGGAAGCTGTAGTTTTAGCTTTTAGAAGCTGATGGAATAAGAGAAAGTATGTTCAGTCCATGCACTCCCATGCACATTTTAGTTTGTGCTAGAGCAGTAGCCCTTTTGTCTTACACTTTTCTATAACTATTTTTCACTTTCACTCTTATTTTTGTCATCATTACTGAGTTTGCTTCTGGGTTTTATGTTGTCTATTAATCTTTCTTTCTCCTTCTGTACAATGCTATTGTTGCTTTCTGTCTTGTATTGCCTTTTTTAGTTAGCAGAGCTTTTGTTTTACTTTGCTTTTATCTTTGCTATTTTTGATCCGTGATTACTGATTGATTCGCTCTTTCAGTGTATTTCTATTCTTTAGTTTCTTATCTTTGATAGTAGCTATGAATAAGAGAATAGATTTGTCTTTCAATTCCATTTTGAAGCACTAAGCCTAGTTGCATGTCTGTATATCTCTTACTGTCTATATGTAATTTTTCTGTCCTTTGTTTGAAAGGTCATAGGTTTCTGCAAGTCGATGTTGTGATTAAATGCAAGACCAATCTGCTTTTTACTGTTGTCTAATTTTTTCTTCAGAATCAGCTGCATGGTTTAAAGGACCACTTAGAAAAATATTTTACAGGTTACTGTTGAATTTTTTTCCAGTCACACTGACTTCAATAAAAGTCAAATTACTCAAATTTGCATGTTAGAAAAAGAAATTATCTTCACTTTTTTTTTTAACATGAGTATTTCTTCAGATATTACATTTTAGCTTGTATTTGGTGGCTTGCAGCATCAAGGGCCATCAATGAGTCTCCATTATTTGTAGAACTTGAGATCAGAGATCAGATTGAAAGAAAAATAATTGTAATTTTTTTTATTTTTGTCTCTAGTTTCAGTGATTTGTAGTTAGATAGCCTGAAAGATCTGTTTGAAAGAAGGCATAAGTCTCTTGCTAGAGTAAGAAAGAAATCATCTTTTATTCCAATATATTCAGTAACTCAGATGTATAAAATTATTACAATTTTGGGATAAATGTGGGTCCTTAAACCTGCATTATAACAGGTGAGGAGTTATCTCCAGTCTTAGAGAAGAAAGCACAGAAGTAATCTCTGGGGAACAAGAATGGGATTGCTATTTAGTGAATATGGAGAGGATCAAACAGTTAATACATTTCAGCTCTGAGGGTTGAAGAAAGATTTCATTTTTTTTAAGACGTTGGGTTTGTAATGATTCAGAGTACATCTCACATTTGAGAAGTGCCAAGGAAGAGAGGGGTGAATAAATGAAGATGCTAGCTCACAGAATGAGGTTCAGATGCAGGAAGTATGAATGAGAGACTGAGCCAAATTCTGCACAGCTTTCATAGCCAGGGAAGCTTGTTTGGAAGTGATGCTGGAGGAACTGGGAAGCAATTCAAATAGAACAAAAAATGCATTGTCAGTAAGTGAATCTAGGATATAATTGAGGAGCTATGTGGGGTGAAAAAGAGAAGACTTAAGAACAGAAAAAAACCCACAAAAAACAATGGTGGAAATATAAGAATTTACCTGGCTTTAAATGTGAACTTGTAGCAGCAGGAATAGAGAAGAAAATGCAGATTTTAGAAATGCAGGGCACAATTTGTTAGAATGGAAGAGGAGAACCAAGAGAGATAAAGATTACAAGTAGTAGGTTGTCAACAGTGATAGAGGGAGGGGAGAGGGGAAATGAACAGTGTTAGCTGTGTGCAGAGAAGGTTTGCAGTGTGGGAATCCATGATGGGAAGTTGGTGTTTAACCACAGCACCCAGGAGAGGACAAAGGGGAGGGAGCAGTTCTGAGTGTGAGACAAGTCACTTTAATGAGTCAATAGAAATAAGGTCTTAAATGAGTCACATTCTGACTTGACTTAATGCAAGCTGGAAGGAGAGGAAGAATATAGGCAGAAGGGAAAAGTGCCCCAGATCACTAGGGAATGCAGAGTTTATTGGGAAAGTAGTGATTAAGTTTCTCTGTTTCACTGAAAGCCAGTAGATTGCGCACTAAGGAAGGCTTCTACTGCTGCTCACAGGTATTTCAGTCATGCCAGTTAACAGCAAGGCTAACATTTGCAGCCTCGATTATCAGGAGCTGAAAATAGTTGAAGTTATTCTGTTTTCTTGCATTGAGTCAGCTGCTGAACCCATTTGTCTCTGAAGCCATGACTGAATAGATGAGGAGTTTTCACTGTCACTGTTGGGTGTCTTCTTGGCTGGAAGTTTTTCTAACCTAACAGTTCCATTAATATATTCTAAAAACCTATTGAAGTGTCTGACCTTTACCTTCAACTTGACCACTTTGTTAGGTGTAATTCCACACATCTTTGCCAAAGCTAAAATACCAGAACACGTGGTCTGAGAGCTTTTCAAATACTAATAAAACATTTTAGGTGGGTTTTTCAGTCACATGTAGAGGAATGTTGGAGAAAAGCATAAGACAGTACAATGATTCTCCTCTACACTCCTTTTCAGAATCATTAACAATGCAGATGTGGCAATTTAGTGCATCTTATGTTAAAGATAATATAAAAGTTTTATTACTTAGGGGTTTTTTAAATACCTAGTGTAGTTCAGGAGCAAGGGTAAGATTTATCTTCCATCTTCTGGAGCATTATTTTCGATGCAACACCCTTGGTTATTGTTGCAAGGGAGTCAGCTCTCTTTGTTCTAGTTTTAGGACTGCGTGCTGTGATTACTGACACACAAATGTAATGGTTGCTTGCGCAGTTTTATATAAAAATGTTCTAAGTTCAGATTCCTTAAATAACCCTTGGTTGAGAGGTTAGTGCTGAAGTGTTGGCTTGTGAGTAGGAGGTAAATTATATGTTGTAGTGTTATATAAAACTGACTCACATGAGTAGGTGAGAATCCCAAGAATATCAGGACACCCACACCAGTGAAAGAAAGACTGAAGCTTCCTCTGTACAACATGTTCCAAAGCCTGCATTAACAAAAAACAGCTTTAATTTGCTTGAGTAGTAACAAAATTTTTCAGTGTTTTAAAAAATGAAGTGCTACAGCTTTCACTGTTTGCCTTGGAAAATGCATTTAAAAGGGAAGGAGTTCTGAAAAAGCTACCTGCAGTTCTTAGTGGTTTTTCCTGGATAAATAGCTGCTGAAAATCAATCAAGAAGTTAAATTATCCTTACAAGCAAGCAACAGATGTATTGGATTGCTGTACCCCTTTAGTTTTTAGTCTAGCATGTAAGGAAGCACAACTCTCTAGAGAAGATATTATCTTAATATTTATATAGTTACAAGAAACCTGTAACACCAGCTGTTTGACTTGGTAGGATCCTAGGTTGTAGAGACCTTAATTCCAGTATGTTGTTAATCAATATTCCTCCAAGAGCAAGGTTCAAAGTGAGATTCTTTCTCTTTACAAAAATACCTTACTGCATTAGCCATAACTAATAGAAGAAACTTTATATTGTTTGCATGGGTAATAGTGCTGACATTTCAAAAGGGGTGACCCAAATGGAACCCAGATGCACAGAAATAGAAATGATTTTCGTTTAAATGTTTGTTATTCCCTGAAACTCATTTCATAAAACTGTGTTAGCATTAACCTTCTGATGCAGACTATTTTTTATAGCTCTATGGCATATGCCACATGAGCTTAGCCTCAGTTTCCTTCTGTTTCTCCAATGAACTCATCTGCATAAAATTTTAAAGATCTGCTTGTCCTTCTGCTTTGCAAAGCAGATTCCAATCTTCTTGACATCAACACAACCAGGAACTCTTTCTGTGTTTTTTGAGGTTTGAAAAATTATTTCTGTCCTTTTAGAGGCAGAGCTTTCCTGATAGAGCTTTCAGAGAGCTCTGTCAGGAGTTTTGAGTTTCTTTCTTAACTCCTTCACCTGTTTTTTTGCTTGGTTTCTCTCCAAGGTTTGCTGTAGTAAGAATGTATAAATGCAACCTTTGCCTGGTGCTTGGTGCCTTTACAAGGTATCAAGTACCAAGCCTGTTCTGGTAGTGCTGAAATCTGGTTCTGGGGTTCTGACTCATCCAGCTTTGGGTGATCCCTTCAACTATGGGATTCCCTACATCCAGAAGAAAGCTGGGGTTTGTGTACAGCCTCAGGTGCTTGCATTTTTTCTCTTCAGTGAACAGCAGTAAGGTTTTGCACCTGTGTGCACCCGAGGTGCACCAGCACAGCAGACCTTGCTCTCTGCAGGCATGTTCACTCACCAGGGTACATCCTCACTCAAAGCTCTTTGTGTTTGCTTGATAAAAGAAAAATGTAGTTTTTTATTTTCAGGCTAATACACCTCAAAATGCTGGGGCTGTTACAGTCTAGTGGAGGCCCAAACGATGGTTCCCTTCTATTTGTGAAAGATCCTACTGTGTCTGGAGGCCATTGCTAACCCTACCCTGCAAAAGGGTTATGAATAGTAGCAAGGTTGTAGCAGCATGTGCAGTGCATCCCAATGAGATTCTACTGCTTTCTGCTAGGAAAAAAATAGCAGATTTCCTTGCTGAATGGACAGAGATTCCAACACAAGCCACAGGATTTGCTCTGAAGAAGGGGAACATTTAAAGATTAAATGCAAAAGAATCTGAAAGAATTTGCCATTGACTAGCGCTTTTTGCATGGTTGGACTTTGCTGCTGAGAGCAAGTGCAACTGAGACATCTCAAATGATTTTTTTTTCTCCATGCTTTTCTGAAACTTTTGACCGTGTGGGCTGAGCTTCTAACAGGATATGAATCTGCGTATCATAGCTCTGATTTATATTCTTGGATAGAGCTATTATTAAGGTGTCATATGAACAGATGGGACATGAATGATGAAGCTCAGATTGGGTAACTACCAGTTGAGAGGAAATGACTAATTGAACTTCAGAGAACAAGAAGTCTGTCTTCTTGCAGTCAAAATACGTGAAACAAAAATACATATTTGTCCCTTCAATGTAGCTGAAGATCTGTTTCTTCTGCTTTTGACAGCATGGAACCTTTATGTCCATGTTGGCAGCTTGTCTGACTGCAGTAATGTAGAACATGCTGAAGTTTGTTTTAGAGGCTGTATATTTTTAAGATTATGTAAAGTATTGCTTTTTAGCAGCGTAGTGCAACTAACTATTCGATATCTTGTAAGTTCTGTGTGATGTGGGCTATAAAGATGGGGAAGTTCTTTACCCTTCAAATCTAATTGTTGTGATTATAAACTGGAGACATTTCATGATTTTCCTCTCCTCTATAAGGTATTTTTCATTGCCCCAGAATCCAATGAAAATAATTTGGACATCTTGTTTTGTAACTACATTAGGCAGACATCTTTAGAATTCTTATATTAAAACTGTGAAAGCTACACAGATGAATGCTTTAAAATGCATTATGTCATAAAATAAATTGAATATCCTCCATTTCCACTTCCATTAACTCCTACCTGTATCATAAACTCAATCTTGTGTGCCATGTTAAAATTTTGTCAAGTGTGAGTGTCAATAATGTTAATTAGTTGGCATAAATTAGCAATTTAAAAACTGTAGCACTTCAGGAATTTGAGTCTGAGCAGTGTGGATCCAAGCAGTGATTCATGACACTAACTGTATAATCACAGAGGACTTTACACATTCAGATAACTCTAACTGGAGCTTTAAAACCAATTTAGTGCACTTGATTGATCTCAATCTATGATGTGTCTGGTCGAATTTTAAATGCTGAAAAGTGGATGGATTGCAAGTACAGGAAGAAAATCCCAACTGCTTATGACAAAGCGGTTTCATAATTGGGTAGGAGAAGAGAGTGAATACTTACTAGCAAAATATCATGAGTGAATACTTACTAGCAAAATATCGCCAGAGATATCCAGCTTTAAGCATAGGGGTGTTTCTGTTGCTCTGTTTCTATTGGTACTGCAGAAATGAGGAAGATAAAACTGTGTTGATTACTTAATATAACCTCTGTTTGCAGAGTTATTATGGGTAAATTATTATTATTGTTGTTATGATGGCAGCTGCTTTGTGCTTTCTTTCATATACCAGAAACAAAATGATGAGTTTCTATAAATATTTTAAAGTCGTCAACTTTGTTGCTGCTACGTAAGAAGTTTAACTTAAGGAGATAATCAGGGGAAGTTAATAGACATGAAAACAGGAGATACTCTATAGCAGCAAAAATTTTATGAGTACAATCTGAAAATGAGTGCAAAAAGAAAAGCAGAATAATTTCCTATTTGTCATCAGATAAAGTCATCAATGTTTAAGTGGCTACATTTCACTCTAATGAAGAAATCTAGCTTTATGGAAAACAAGTTCCTGTGGTTGACCTGCTTTTAAAGTCGATAGTTTTTTATTTGCTATTCAGTTTCTAATTGTCAGAGCCATTTGTAAATCAGTTGGAATTTCTTCATTTTTGCTTGTTATCCTCAAGGGAAGAAGGAGCATCCAAATAGTTCACCTATGCCAAAGAGTAGTGCAATAGGATCTTACCTAGTCTCACTTTTTCTGTTTGTCTGAACTGGCATAATTAACATTTCACTATTTATGCAATTCTACTAACATTTGATTTGCTGAGAAATACTGTATTTGCAGCAGAAGTTGGCAAGGAATACTTTTATTCCTGTCCTCTTTTCCACATTTTCTTGCTACCAGCTGCAACTTGGTTATTGCTATATTTGTACTTCAGCTGTGATATTCCTACAATAAATAATCTTTATTGTTGAAGAAGGTCAGTGGTTTATTCTTGAGCTGTCTCTGCTCTGTAGCTGTTAGTTGTAGTCTTACTCATTTGCTGCATTTGTGTAAGGAGTACTACTGCAACAGTAGGTTATTGTGCATTCCAATTGATTTCGGGCCTCAAACTGTTCTTTAAAAACATGGTTAATGTACTGAAAGCAGTTGGCCTCAAAGAATCTGCAAAAAAGAAAGACTTGTTTTGTAAACTTCAGTTCAAGCAATTAACAATGAGTATTGAATGGAAAAAAAACCCAGTCTTTGAGCAAAAACTGACATTATTTTTAAATTAGAATTGCGTGTTAGCTGTCTGCAAATAAATGTCTTTGCCCAGCTGCAAATCACAGACATTAAGGCCCCACAATCATAAGTTGCCACTAAAAATAATTGTCTTCCTGCCTTTTTATTCCTTTGTAAATCTGTGCAGACTTGAGGGCTTTGTTTTATTTTCTTCCTTTGTTTTCTTTGCTCCATCCCTAACAGCTGGGGAGGGGAAGTTGCAAAGCAATTGCAAGTAGATAGTTTGTTGCTTATAAAAATGGAGTTGTATAAGAATTAATTTTGAATCAATTTTTTTACCTCAGTTGAATGAAACTGCAGAAGTTAGTAGACATGGGAATTTATACTGGCAGGCAGAGTGAGCAAACAGCAGTATACTGTGGTTCTGAAAATATCAAACATTTCATCTTTTTTGGCCAGCTACACTAACTTCAGAGTAGCTACCACTAAAAAAGCAGTTCTGTATTACTTGAAAAGATTTTTCTGGAGCAAAACACAGAATGTTTATATCTTGTTGTGTTAAATTTTGTTATAGACAGTAGGACCTGGAAGATCTTTCCCATTTTTTCCTGGAAGGAGCACTACATTTGAGTTACATGGTGCAATGGGTACATATAGAATCCCAGAATGGTTAAAATACCTTTAAGAAATTCATGTCAAAGATGGCATTTAATGCTTACAAAACATAAATATGCTGAACAGAATCTATCATTTATGACTGGGGACTCAGAGTTGTCATTGTCTTTGCACAGAGTGGCATTGCCAAGTGACTCCAAACTGGGCAAAAAATCAAATTCATTTTCTAATACTTTAGCTGGTACAATTGGTGGGGGAGAGGGAGTGTCTGCTTCTATTTCAAAACAAATGTGACAGCTCTGGGAAGCACATTTTAAAAATCAATCTGAAATAGAAATAATACTTAATCATGAAGCAGCAAAAACATTGCTGTTTCTGAAAGACAAAAGAAAACTGAAGATACACTTCATGCCTTGGAAGTGTCTCTTATGATTACAATTAATCTATCCCTGGACCTAAGCAGAAATTCAGTTTTGCAATTGCAAGTTCTGCAGTAATGCCAGCAAACTGAATGAACATTTTTAGAGTATTTGTTGTATTTATTTTCAGTTCATACCAAATTCACTTTTTGTAGGTGATATCTGGAGTAATGAAGTCACCTTTTTTCCTTTTCTTGGTTCTGTAAATCCAGAATTTAAATTTATAGTAAAAAATTTGTAAGTATTGGTTTACGTATTATATTTTGTATTAATTTCTGCTTTTCCTCCCCGTTTTTGTTTCTTATTTAGGTGTATGATTGCTGATGAGGTAAGTGATGTTCCTGTTCCTCTAACACTGTCTTTTCTGGTGTTAATGCACTTTGTGCAGATGTGACATTTTTTGTTTGAGAGGTGTGGGCAGAGAGGCTGGTAATAAAAGAATCCTAATTTGTGTGATAGTTAGCAGATATCCTGAAAATACCTAAGTGAGGGAAAAATTGAAACCTGACATAAGTTTAGAAGAATCCTTGAAAAAACTTAAAAGGTTACTTTTAATTGTAGGTTAAATCTCCTGTACTGTTACATTTTAAAAACACTGACTCAGTTGATTTTTTAAAGTGCTTTATAATTGCATAGCGAGCTATTTTTAGTGCATTATTAGACATTCCTGGCCCAAAGAGATTTTTAACAGATATGGTTTCCAAAGATGAATTTTTGAAAGTGGTCTCATCAAGTAGTAATAGTAAAATTCACTTTGTCCATGCATTTAAAAATATATGTTGTATTTCATATCAGGGAAATCTGAGTCCAGCATTTCTTCCCCCAGATAAAACATTTTTGTAATAATGTTCTTGAAGTATTGTCAGTATAAAACCTTTCTGAAAAAGACAATTGCTGTAGTCTCACAATTCTAATTTGGGTTTTCTTGACACACTAGGAGGGAGAGGGAGATGGATTATTGGGATTTAAGCATCTCCTCATACTATAAAAATCTCATTACATCTGAAGATAAACTGTCCTGGCAGAGAATGCAAAATATCTGGGAGCTGTGGAGAATACAAAAGTATTCAGGGGAAGAGAAAAGGGAAGCTTGGGAAAAATCAAAATATCAGCAGTAGCTATTTTTTTATTAAAACAGTTTATTTCCCTCCTTGAATTAGAAAATGAGCTGTGCATAATTATGTTAGCAATAAAAATTCCTGGAAGATACATTTATTCCTAAACAAAGATTGTATATTTTGTGTGGCACTGAAGGAAGTATTGTGCACTGGTGTGTATCCTGTGCTTTTTGTCCTATCTCTAAATAAGAAAATGTTGGTAAAATTAAATGTCAGTACTGTGAGCTTTTATGTAAAAATAAATTATGGAGGAAAACTCAAGGTCAGAGAATTACTGTTCATATCCCTGGGCTGTGTAACTGTGTAAGGATTAAAGTAAGATAAAACCAGTATTTTTTGAAAGATGATCTACAAATATGTTTCCATTTCTTCTCAGAGTGGGGACAGACAAATTTTTTCCCCTAAAATTTCAATGTCATCCATTTCCATGCTGGAGAAAAATGGGTTTATATCAAAACCCAAGACCATAGTATTTTCTCCAGTTTTTCTAGTCTCTCTCATTGTTACCTACCTGCTGATCAGCTCTGTGGGATCTGCATTCTGCCCTGGGTGTGCTGATGATAAAAGCCTTGCTTTTATTCCATATTTATTTCAACCCAGTGCCTGGATTATCACCAGGGCCTGCACGCCTGAGTTAGGGACACAGCCATGGCAGCAAACTAAAAATGAATCTTATTTTGTTGGAGGTTTTTTTTCACTTGGAGTTATTTTCAGATGACCTAAGAACTACTGGTGACGCCAGGTGAACTTGCAGGAACATTTTATTGAAAACTTGGCAATGTTGAATGAAAACTGAGTATCACAGTAGCTTTCCTATTATTTTCTTTCTAGTAATGGTAGAAAAATTCATTATTTTCTTTTGTACTTGGGAAATATCTTCATTATATTATTAATGAAGTCACTTCTACACTCAGTACTGGAGACGTAAGTTGTTGTTTTATGTCTCACTGCTGTGAGTAGTTTGCTAGCAGCAAATCCACTCAGATGTCCACTGGACTCCATGGAAAACCTGCCCAGAGCATTTTAAGGCCCATCTCTGCTTTGGTGTTTCACAGGAGTTGGGAACTATCTCTTGCCATGTGAACAAGCAGAGAAAATAGCTGCATTCTTTGATAAATGTTTTTTGGGGGGTTGGGGGAAAGTGTGTGATATTTTTTTTAACCAAAACCCTAAATTCTGACTCTTACAGACATCTGTTGCCATGATTATTCACAGATGGGAGCATTCCCACCTTGGCAACATGAAGCATGTACTTTCCTGTTAAATGTAGATCTGTTGAATCCTCCCCATGTGTGTACATCTGAATTCTCACTCTCTGGACTTTCTCATCTGTGGTACAGGCCAAGGAGAAACCATCAGCCCTGGTGAATCAGAGCAGTAGTTTCTTTTTGTTGACCCATTGGGTCAAACCCAGAGTTCTTCCCACAGGTCTTTGTTCTTCACTTGCCTATGCAATTGAGGACCAAGTTGTTGTTAGTGTAAGAAGGCATCCTGTATTTTTCTTTCCTTTGCATAGTCTTTTGAAAATGTTTTTAGTAGCTTAACATGTTAAAGAGTTTGATCTTTTTAGTCTTTCCTGAACTGAAAATCTTCTGAGATGAATGGAAATGCTGCTTCTGACTTTGATGAGCTAACCAGATATAATACATGTATTAATACATTTAACTAGGAAAATCTTGTTTCATAAATGATCTATGGTAACAAAGTGATAATTAAATACATGCTATGTAAGTAGCTCTTTGCCTGGGTTTTCTTTATTTGGTTCTGTCTTTGCAAAATCTTTTGGGCTCTTCTGAATGGAATATACTTTCTGAGCAGAAACTTCTGGTTTTAATGTTGTTCTTTTCTTTTCTTTTCCCAGATGGGGCTAGGAAAAACAATTCAAGCAATTGCCATTTCATATTACTATAAAAATGAATGGCCTCTCTTAATTGTAGTGCCTTCCTCTCTGAGATACCCTTGGGTGGATGAGATGGAGAAGTGGATTCCAGAACTCTCTCCAGATGACATTAGCATCATTCAGAACAAAACTGATATTGGGTGAGTAGTTAGTTTTTCTCTCTAGAAAGGCTTGCTCACCACTCCCTGCTCAAGCAGGGCTACCCTCTGGGCTATCAGAAACACCCTCGGGGCTATCAGCCACTCCTCCCAGTTTTCTGTTCTTGTATTATAGTAGTTACTCATTTTCTTTGAAGTTGAGGGATCTGCTTTTTGCAAAGTAGCAAATGCTTGTCTGCTGAAAATTAGATTACTTCAGTATGTCTCAAATTGAACATACACAGTTATTTCTCAACTCTGATGAATTCATTAGCTACTGTAAAACATTTTTGGAGAACTTCTGGTGTACATTACAAAATAAGGAAGTAATTACTGTTAGAATTCCATTTAGCACTCTGAGAAAATTTGTAAGTTTGAATAAGTAATCCCTAAATAACTGAAAAGGTCATCATGACCTATGCTTTCTATCTTTAGATTTAATAGCATGAATTCATCAGAGAGGCTATGTCTTGGGTGTTATTAGAATAACTCTCCTATTACCCTGAATTGCAAGGTGGTTTTTGTCTGCTTTACTGTGCATGACTTGGTTGGTTTTATGCTAATGTTTAGATGTTGTTCTAAAACTTTGGTGTGAGGGAGACTGATCTTCATGTTTTGTGAGAATATGAGAGAGTGACTTGACTGCCAAGATGTGCTGCTTGGAACCTTCCTGGTAACCACAGAAATCCAACTGAAACTGCATTTTGAAAGCTTCATCAAAGAGTAATTCCTACTCATAGTCAAAATTTAAATTCATCACAGGAATATAGAAACTAAAATTAGCTTTTTTTTTTAAAGGTATTTATCTGAAAGGCACTCAGTGCTTATAGTGCTGGATGCATAAAGGGGAAATGTGGACTAGGCAAAATGATGGGAAAATTAAATGACAGATGAAATTCTGTTCCTTTTAAGATCTTTTTTAAAGGAGTAGCTTAACTACTTACCTTAACTATTATTACCTATTTTTATTCAAAAACAAGGAAAGATGAAAACTTGGGTTTCTGCTCATTTAACTCCCAGGAGGCTTCCTAGCTATAAGTGAGGTTGCTGTTGAACTAATTAATATTTTAGCATTAGAAAGTGTTTCATGCATTTGTAAGAAAATGCAAAAATGCAGCTGCCAAATTTGGTTTAGCATTTTGTTAATTTCTGCTTCCATATGTTAAGCTTTGATTTCTCTCAGTTTAATACTTTGCTTTTTTTCAAAACTTCTAAGTTTTCTGCTTGAATGTTTAGTTCTTGGTTAAAACAGATTAAAATAAACTTGGGCATCAGTTTAGGTTTGTAATTTCTGGCCAAATTTGAAAATGGAAGTTTCTTGAATAAATTGGTTCCACTAAAATAAATAAATTTATTTGTAATTTTTTTAATGTACCCTTCAAAAAGGCTAAGGGAAATTTGTGCTTTCCTGGTTGCTGCATTTATCTATACAGTGACAGCCAGAGTCTGCAGTGCCCACAGTGCCAGTGCTCAAACCACTGCACTTCCATATGCACGAGCATGAATGTGTAGCTGCATTTACTTTCTTCCTCTTAAATCCTCAAGGAAACTTCAGCTTGCTTGATTTCTTGATCTCTTGCTCCTGCAGAACAAACAGTAATGATGCCAGGGCAGTGGTGTCTGACAGATGGGTAGACCAGCTATGACCCCATCCTGCTGACTTGTGTGTCTAACAGCTTTGAGTTCCTGTGCTGCTCCTGAAGGGCCACAGTGCTCTCTAGTGATTTTAAAATCAGTTCATGCCTTGGACCTGTATAAATCTTAAAATTTGTTATAAAAAGTTCATTTTCAATTAAATAGTATTTTTTCATCTTGTGCCATGTTGACTCCCTGCTTCTGGGGTTGTGTTATTTTGGTTTGGTTTTTTTTTGTGTTCTTCTTACTCTGTTTGAGCAAAAAAGCTGGATAACAGCTCTGACAGGAGTGGTTTTTCCAGGTGGTGAGGTTCAGCCCAGTCTGTACTTTCACAGTTCCCAAATACTCAGGGACAGTGGCCCTAATCCTCTCAGGCTGCTGGTGAGGGGGCTCTTTGTACCCAGGGCAGTAGAAAGCTTGCCCTGAGACATTATTACTTCAGGTGTTTGGGTGCTAATTAAGATCTTGGCTTCTGTGTAACTTTTTGTCCACTACGTGGATTTTTCCAATGGGATGCCCCCTGAAAAGAGCACAGGATGAAGCAATGCATGCAGATAAATGAAGTTCGTTTGAAATGCAGTGTGTGTCTTCTGAAAATGGTTATGAAATGTGTGTGGTTGAGAAGTGTGAGATGTTTTAAACACCAAAAGCTGTTGTTGTTAGCCTGACAGCCCACGTGTCAATCAGTCCAAAAGGAGACACACGTACCTTCTGAGATTAGTTTTTTATAATCTCTCTGCTATATTAATTGTCCTACAATAAAAATTTACTAAGAAAACTTGTGGATTTTCTTTTTCAGGGGAATATCAACCAGCAAAGTAACAATTCTGGGCTATGGGCTGTTAACATCTGATGCACAGACTTTGGTAGACACTTTGTACAGGCAGAAGTTTAAGGTGGTTGTGATTGATGAGTCACACTATATGAAATCCAGAAATGCCACCCGTAGCAAAATTTTACTGCCAATTGTTCAGAAAGCTCTCAGAGCTGTTCTCCTTACTGGAACTCCTGCTCTAGGAAGACCTGAAGAGGTATTTGACATGTTGTGTTTCATTTGTTTTGGGTTTGGTTTTGTTTTTTTTTTTAAGGATAGTATCAGTAATAAATGTTCAGTTTTGTAGTTGCATTGAATATATTTAATTACATGCACTGTGACATCAAAAAGTACACTGGCTGCATCAGGAAGGACAGGTATAAGAAACTGAACCAATTTTGTTTGAGTTGATTTACAAGCTTGTTTCAAACTTGTGCACAGGTGACTTGAGACAGTGTTTCTTGTAAGAAATTAATCTTGCATGTAACAGACTGATTGTTGAGTGAAATAAAAAATAAGGAGCCTGAGCTTGAGCACTGCTTGTTTCTCCTGGGTAGGGGAGTTTTTGGTAGACAAGATCTTGTAATAAATCTTCTACTTCATCATCTGATAAAGAAAGCCCTTGGTTTCACTGGTCTTTTGAATATTCCTAATATTCACTTCAGTGGGAAAAAAATACAGGCTGTACTTGTTGCACATCCAGAATGACAAATTCTCATTTGAAGGAAGTTCAGCTTATGGAATTAGGGACGAGCAGAGAGGTAACAAAAACCATCTTGGGTTTTATACTGAACCCAAGACAACTGCCTTTATTTCTCAAATGTAGGGGAAAAATGAGTATATAAATATATAACTGAATATAAGAGCTGATTTGAATTCAGGGAACTTGAAAGAGTTATATAAATAATATTTTATGCTTCAGAATTCCTTACTGTGTAAATAGAAATTATGCCAAGACCCTTTATGAATTTAATTTGTTCAAAGAGTTCATAACTTGAGGAAGATATCCGTGGTATGGAAAAGGCCGTGGTCCATCATGAGTATTTACCTAAAAATTAATTACAAATATTTATGTTTATGGGTGTGGATAATTACTAAAACTTCCTGTACAAAGACATTGCAACCAGCCCTGGATGAATAATTGAAGTTCAAAAGTGTTCTAGCTTTATGTAGTACGTGGATACTGAGACCAGTATCATTGTTAAAGGTGCTTAAAGGAAATTCCATACAAGCTGTCCTTGACCACAGCAATGGGATCAAAATTTATGGCCAAATGGAAGATAATTTGAGATTTTTTTTTAGTGATACTGACGTTTTTCAGTGGCTTACAAGGCAGAGTATAAAAAGCATTAAATGTCTTTAATTAGTTTTGTGTCATAAGCAGAATCTTTGTATAAAGTCTTTAAATGTATAGAAAATGATCTCAGAAGCCAGGAAGCTTTGACAGTATAACAGCTTGTAAAGCAGGATTCTTCCTGGTTAAGGTCATCTAAACTGGTATTTGCCTCCTGCTATTCAGCAGGGAAAAAAGCTGTGAAATTTCTGGTCTACATTGATATTGTCCATTTTTTGAAGTAAATCTTAAGAATTGGCTAGGTTTTTCATTTATTTTAGGAAGCAGACTACTCATGCAATACCTGCACTGAAGCTTTGCAGAAGCCCATGTACCTGGCAAATGATAAAAACTGTATTTTTAGGAATAACTTCATTTCATCTATGTTTTCTTGTTGAATGTGAATCTTTTCCAAGGTGTCACTGCTGTTACAGTGGTCTGAGTGCTCTGTTCTTTGAGGGTTTCCCACAACTGTCCTCTCTGAAGACTCCTGTATCCTGTGGAATTTCTTTTGCATGCAGGCCAAGTTGTGTGGGTTTTGTGCAAATATTAAATGTAAACTTAGCACAAGAACCATGTATTGATTATTTCTCATTAGTCTTCCATTCACAGGCAATTTTAAATTTTTCACTGTTGCTGTTTTATTCTTTATACAGCTCTTCATGCAGATTGAAGCACTGTTTCCAAGAAGGTTTGGAACTTGGAATGAATATGCTAAAAAATACTGTGATGCTCGTGTCAGGTATTACTGCCCTTGCTTATTTACATTATTATTTACATTTACATGAGCATCTTTGGTTTTTCTTGTCATACCAAGTGAGAGAATCAGTATGTAGCACCTTTACTGCTCTATCACACCATCTTGCTTTGAAACCCATGGCCAGCTACCATCTCCTTCATTAAAGAGCATTGGGAAAAGGATGACACTGATTAAATTAATTAATGAATGCTGTTAAAGTTTGACATAAAGTTGAAGCATTCTGTTGAATAAAATTTTTAGACAGTTACTGTTAGTATGAGCTGTGGAGGTTTTACCTTCAGAACTGGAGTTTTTGACTCTCAGTCTTAAGCTCATGGTCATGTAATAATTTATATGTCTCTTTATTATGGGATCCAGGTTTTTTGCATCCTCACCACATTTGAGTGGGAAAAAAAGTCCAGTACTTGTCTCTATATTTCACAGGCTGTCTTAGCTAAAAATTTCATATCTACAATTTTGCATGTATTCAGAATAACAGATTTTTGTCAGCTAATTTGGCTAGCATTTAGATTTAATTTTTACAATAATAATTACATGGTTTCATTTTCATAAAACTTGTTTTTCTCCCTCCATCATATGCACTTTATCAGTATTTAACTTCAAATAACATGGAAGATCACTGTCTAATTTTCAGACAGACAAATGCTATTTTTTCCATGGTGTTTTGACTGAATGCATCTGTAATTTTCACACCACAAGTGTGCGTGGGTACAGCATGGTTAGCTACTCAATCATAGATGATTATCTTATTTTTGGAATACCATAAATGTAATAAAAATCAAGTTCAGGGTTTAGCAAGCTTTCAGTGAATAACTTTTTCTTCATGACTTGGCTGCAACAAAACATCCTGTGGTAATAAACTTGATAGGATTATTTTATGCAGCACTTCCTGTGAAAATTTTGGGTGGATTTTCCTTAGGTGTCCATAGACACCTGTTTTAAAGATGAACTCCAAACTATTTCTGTGAGGTTTAGCCTGCCATTTCTGTCTTATCCCTGGTGGAGGAAGGAAGCCTTTATTAGGACAGATACATAAATAGACCAAGGAAGGGATATGAGCAAAAGATGTTGCTGTCTTCCATCTGTGCCATTCCCACTTCACCAGTGCAGAAGTGACTCCCTCAACCCCTTTCCCAAATGATTATATTCAGCTAATTCAGCTAATTAGAACCCTGTTGATAAAGTCAATAAGGCTTGAAAATCTCTAAATTATTGTGGGGGGTTTTGTGGGGGTTTTGTGGCTGTTTGTTTTTAATAAAAATTACATGCTTTTAACACACTCTTCTAGCTCTGGAAAATGCTACCTGGGCTTTTCTCCAAATCTGTCATGTTCATTATTTTATTATCTCCTGGTGATGCTGACAGAGAAAAGCTGTTGTTCCTGCTGCAACACTTCCTGAAAAACAGCAAAGCAAGGAAAGAATAAGGAAGATTGAGTTAATAAATTTGTTCTTTTTCAGCCTTTAGCTTCCTAATGCTAGACCTTCTTCCTCTATTTAACTTATAAAGATGATAGCTTAAGCTTTAAATCCTGCCTCTGGCAGTAACTAAGAAGGAATTCTTAGGGAGGGGAAAAAAGGAATATTGATGGTGATATTTGCAGTTTTCATGATGGCTTTCCTGTCTGTAATATAATAAAGATTATTCTCATGGTGGTGTATTCTTCTCATTAGTCCATTGAAACAGGAGTTCCAAAATTAAACCTGAAACTTCTGTTTCCTGTGGACAGTGAAGTATGGGAAGCTGGGAATAGAAAGGATTGTGTGCAGGTGATGGGCAGTGACTCCTGCAGGCAGTGGTGGCTGCTGAGAAGTTGAAGCACACTTTCATATCCAATAGTGTGCTTTAAAATTTATTATGTACTGAAGATTTCTATTGGATTTGGAAGATCTCATGTTTACACTCTGTACTGATTTATCATTTTCAGGTTTTTTGGTAAAAGAAGGCAATGGGATTGTAGAGGAGCTTCAAACTTAGAGGAACTACATCAACTTTTAAGTGAAATAATGATCAGAAGACTGAAGAATGATGTCCTAACTCAGCTGCCTCCCAAAGTCAGGCAACGTATTCCATTTGACCTCCCACAAGCTGCAGCAAAGGTAAATTTTTCACTTTTGCTAAAAATACATTTGTTAATAAATGGAAATATCTGTGTATGGACATGTATTTTTATGTATGCATGTGTATTATATGTAGTTACAAAGGTTGTGTGAGTATAAAGCAGAGTATCTCTTACTGCTTTTTAAAATATAACACAAAGAACACTAATACTGCAATACCTTTTTTCATCAATGATAAAATTTGTTCTAATTCTAGTACAATATTCTTTTCTGTCTTCTTTTCCTATAGACTTTGAATCCTACATTTGCTTTTAGCCAATTTTGACAGAGTTCTCTGAAGTTCCTAAACATTTCACTCTTAAAACACACCTGCACTTTGTACTCTGTGTCTAACCACTGGTCTCTTCTGCCGATTAGAATCTGAATGCCACTTTTGCAGAGTGGGAGAAATTAATGAGAAGTCTGAGATCAGATGCCACTGAAAGCCACTTTTCTCAAGTCATGAGTCTGATCACACGCATGTATAAGGAAACAGCCATTGCCAAGGTGAGCCTGCAAGTCTTTCCTTAATATCCCTAAATTATCCAGCATGTGTTTTTAACCTCATAAAATTGGTTTTATTGGCCAGAATACGAGATGAGGTTATTTGGTTTGTTTTGTAATCATGATGTGGAGAAACACTCTCTTTTTCCCTGTATGTTTATGGAACAGGCAGAAACCCTTACAATGAAAAAAGAAATCTGAAGACCACTGCAATGTGTATTGCATTAACTGTTGATCACTGATAAATTTTGTTATTAACTGTCATCATTGGTTTAATGGCTTTAGCAAAAAATACTGAAAATTACATTTGACACAAAAGAATTCTATGAATGCTTAAAGAGAGCAATATTTTATGATTATGGTATCGTGAACGTATCAAATTTATTCTTTCAGTTTTGATATATGGCTTTGGGTGTGTGGATACAGAAGTTCTGATTAAATATTACCTTGTCTGTTTGAAATATGTTTGTTTTTCTCAAATATGGATTAAAACATCAGATAATGATGTCTGAATTAAAAGGGGGTTTATCTACATTTTAGTGTGGAAGAAGTGCCATGTAATTGTATAATCTTTAGAGGATAAGTGTGTGGTTTTTCTCTCTCGGAAGGAGTAAGTTAGGTTTCTCAAAGACATCAAGTTGTGATGATTTTTTTTACCAAAACTAATCTGAATTATTTGATTCTTAGCAATGTCAGTGTTTGATAAAGTCTTACATGGATAACAAAAGATACGGAAATTTACCTTTTCGTGTTACAAGGAATTGAAAGACATGAAAATAAAAACTGTCTTTTTGAACGTTTTGTGTGTCTCCCTAATGAAAACACTCGCTCTCTGCAGGCAGGAGCAGTCAAGGACTACATCAAAATGATGCTTGACAATGACAAACTGAAGTTCCTGGTCTTTGCCCATCACCTGAGCATGCTGCAAGCCTGCACAGAGGCAGTGATAGAGAGCAAGGTAAAGCCTTAACAAATGTGCACACAAACTCACCTTCACTTACACAAGTGGCTGTCAGCTGGGTTTGAATTCAGCAGAACTGCACACGAGTACAGCAGTGGAAGGATTTTATGTGTGTATGGATCAGTGCCACTGGATTAAAAGGGATCATGTGGTTCTGAAGAACTGCTTTGTGTTTAAGGATGATGTAAACACACTTGTATCTGGTATGACATTATTATTATTATTATTATTATTATTATTATTATTATTATTATTATTATCATCATCATCATCATCATCATCATCATCATCATCATCATCATCATTATATCAATGCTGTAGGCAATTGTTGTCCAAATTTTTCTACTGGTATGCTTCTGTCAATTTTTGAGGGGTTTTAACTGCACACTCTATCTCACCTGAATGTTTAATTCAAAGTAGTAAAAATGTTTGCAAACAGCTTTCACCTTATTTTGATCATGGACTCTTAACTATTGCTTGGGAACGGTGGCTGACTTCATAATTTGTATTTTTATTCTTTTTAACTGTTTGGAATTTTAAAAAATGGTGTCGGGGTAATTCCAGATTCTTCTGTGAAATATTCCATTTTAAGATCCCATGTTCATTTTATCTTCTACTTTTGCAAACAGGGAATACAAAGTCTACACTTCTCTAGAGAGAGACTTAATTTTAAATCAAAGGGCAAAAGAGTGCTGGTGTACCCTGATCCCTATGACAAGAACAGAACAGTCCTTTTCATATTTTTGTTGGGGAACAGGGAGGGATTGGGTATGAAACAGGCACTGATGATGTCATTTATTCTCTGTTCTGATGTCACAGGCTCGCTACATCCGAATAGATGGGAGTGTTCCCTCTGCAGAGAGGATTCACCTCGTCAATCAGTTCCAGAAGGACCCCGAAACCCGGGTTGCTATTTTGAGTATTCAGGCAGCTGGCCAGGTAGGGCAGAACAGAAAATATGAGAACTAATACACTTGAAGAATATTGCTTCTGAAACCATTGATGACTGAAGTAGTTTACTAAAGGTACTTTATCTTTGTGCAATTTGTCCTTTGTAGATTCTGTGTTCATTTCTTTGCACTAATCATGTTAACTGTTCTAAGCCTCTATTAAATTTATTTGAGCTAAATGATGATAAGCAGCAGTATCTCATTCTTCAATAATTAGAAAAACTCCATTTCTCTAAAAGCACTAGATTAATAAGAAATAGATGTTATTCCATAATTAAAAGCAATGTGCAGTCTTTGCACAATATAGAAGTATTTTTTGAATCTGAGGCACAAGGAAGAATCAGTAAAATAAACCCATCTGCTGTTGAGGACCACCTCAACCACCCTCTTGTTTCCATATTAAAAAGTCTTTTACGACCTTTAGCTTGTTAAAGTTTTTGTGTGTGGTATCTTTTTAAAGAATGCATCTACTTATTCTGCTTAGGGTTTGACATTCACCGCTGCCACTCACGTCGTGTTTGCTGAATTATACTGGGATCCAGGCCACATTAAACAAGCAGAAGACAGAGCACACCGCATTGGGCAGTGCAGCTCAGTGAACATTCACTTCCTGATTGCCAAAGGAACCATGGACACCCTCATGTGGGCGATGCTCAACCGCAAGGTGGGTGTGCCGTGGGGCCAGGGGGCAGAGCTCGCCACAGGGGGCTGCTCCCAGTGCCACAACAGTCTTGTTCATCTGGAACACTCTCTGAGACAAAGTGATACGCCTACAATTGCTGATCATCAAAATGTCTGTGTTTGTCCTGATTTAGTCTTTTCTAGCTTTTTGCTCTTCATTCGGGATGTAAAGATAATGAGTCTTTGCCAAGGGGAGCGGGATGGTTCATATCCACAGGAGATGGTTGTTTTATCTTCTAGCTCTTTATTGCAGTTGTTTCTCAGTCTACAATTTTAAGGGATTCAGGCATTCTGTTCACTCATAACAGCTAGAATTTGTTATGGGTTGTTTTTTTTTTAATTGAATGAATGTTGTGCCTAAACTAAGCTTCCTTTCTGAGAGGAAGAGGCATTCTCAGATAATTCTTTTTCAGTAGATCCAAGATTACACTAATCTTTCCTTCTGTTGCCATTTTCCACAGGTATCACCCAATTGTTGTTAGCAGTTGAAGAATCATAGAATGGTTTAGATTGCAAAGGTCCTTAAAGCTTATCCTGCCTGGATATTATGAGTCTCCTCCTCTTGAGGTGGGGCTCAGTAATTCAACATCAATTTACCTTACAAGTTCTGTCACTATATAATTCTGCCCGTATTTGTCTTCAACACTGCCAAGGAAAACATGTTAAAGCTGTTAGAGGGTGTACACAATGTATATATTCTTTTTTATCTTCAATAAATACTGATGTTTTGTGTACAGCTTCACTGGTTGCAGTGTGCTAAATACAGCACTTTGCATTATTGTGTTCCTGCAGGCCAAAGTCACAGGCAGCACCTTGAATGGCAAGAAAGAGAAAATGCAGGCTGAAGAAGGTGATAAGGACAAATGGGATTTTTTGAGTTTTGCTGAAACCTGGACCCCAAATGAAAGTCTAGAAGATCCCCAAAATGAACTTTTATTTACGCATGTAAGACTTGAAACTTTGATTTTTGTTTCCTTTCATTTAAAAGAATTGTAGCAGCCATTTGCTTCAGCTTTCTGTGCACTTCAGACATTACTAATGGAGAAACATCAAAAAAGTAGGAAAAAGTAATGTAAATTCCATTTTAAAACTTAGGTGAAGTTGGGAAAAGTGCTCTGTGGAGAATAAATGGCATCTACATCTTCTGATGGGTCCTTACGTTATGTTTAGGTGACTGAGCCACCCTCAGAGTCAGATAAGACCAAGTAATTTCTGTTCAAATGACATCTTTGCTGACTGTGCTGAATTAATTGGACTAATATTTAAAACAGTATTTGAAAACCTTTTTTTGTAACAAACATCTTCAAAAAAGGCACGCAGCTTATCAGTTCTGTGTATCTGTTTTCTGGTAGTGCCATTTCAGAATTTCCAGGAGAATGTTGAAAATGCTTTTCTGAAATCAGGAGAGGAATGTTGAATTGCTTTTTCTGCTCACTGCTTGTTCTTGAAGTTATCTTTTGTTAAAGATATCTTTTGTTTAACAGTTTCTGGTGCAGTCACAAGTGGGGTTTAGAGGTCTTTTCCAACCTAAATGATTCTGTGATTCCTCTTCCTTTCCTCTTCCCTAGTTTGAAAAGGACAGACAGCATGACATACGTTCCTTCTTTTCCCCCAAATCCTCCTCGGAGAAGAAACGCAAAAGATTTTCTGGTGATGAATTGTTGTATAATGATTCAGAATCTTCTGCAGTCACAAAAGAAGAGGGTGCAGAGAAGAGCAATGAGAACCTGGATTCCACAAGGATAAGTGAGGTGGAGGCAATTTGTGATGAAGATACTTGCGAACATGAAGCCAAAAGAGCAAAGAGCATAAGTGGAGTGACCCCAGTCAGCTCCAGTAATAAAAAGAAAACATCTCTGACTGGAAAAAAGCCTTCTTTGTTTTCAGAAAAAAACAGTGAACTCCGTCCTTGTGGCTTAAATACTTCACGTGAAAGTACAGATTTAAATAAAGTTTGGCACTGCGGTGCTTGCACTTACACTAACAATGCTCTGCTGCCTTACTGTGAGATGTGCCATTGCCCCCAGAGCAGGGATGGTGAGTAAGGGGTGCTGCAGAGGGAAAGATGCATTTTTCATTTCAGTTGTGATCAGGCTCAGAAAATACAATTTTTTTAACCTATGACTACACAGAAGTCCGTGAAAATATAATACTCCTTAGTCTTGCTTTCCCCAGGGATCTTTTACATGAGTCTAACTTGAAACAAGTGAAAAATGTTCATAAAATGTTAACAGGATATAAATTCCATAAGGAAGAATATATCCTTTGTTTTGTTTGCAGCAAATGTCCCTCTCATCTTCCTTGAGGTTTATGGTTATTCTGAATACAATTAAACAGCAATACTTTTCTTCACCTTTCAAAACCAAGCAGTGGGGTGTTGGAGTTTTATTAACTTGAGCATTGTGTATTTGTCATGAGAGACATTATCTGGAAAATATGGCTTTTCTTTCTCCACCAGCTCACAGTAGATTTCTTTTACTAAATTTATTTAAGCTATCTGGAAAATTAATGAAACATTTTTATAAATATATGCCAATATTTGTCATTTCAGTTGCAAAGCCACGGGTAAGGTTCTTTTTGCTTCCTTTTTTATTTGTTTACATCTCTGGGCTTGTTCAAATAAGGACAACTTCTGAGTTTCACAGCTATAAATCAGTGCCTTGGGAAACTGCTTTGTGTGTTTATGGTATACAATAACTGTATATAATGTAGAATTGCTAACTGCATTGTTTATTTCATATATATTTTTACATTAATCTGGCTGCACAGGATTAAATAAATTAAAAGCTTTGTTCCATGTGTTTGTTCTCCTACCATTTAAGTTAGCTCTAACTTCTGAAGTGGTTGCAGCATAATAAATAATATTAGAGAATGCAGTGCCATTTCTTTGCATTTCAGTGATGTGTTCCTGTCTCAGGTGTGTAATTAGGTACCTGTCAGGTAACACAAAGCATTGCTTTGCTTCTTTCTTTGTCTTGAGGTGAGAGAAATGGTGAAGCTCCCAGGAGCCAGACTGACGAAGGAGTGTCAGAGGGGCCCAGGAGAGATGGAGAGAGAGCAGAGGGCAGTGCTGAAGGTAGAAGAGGAAATTTGGGGGAACTGGGGCCCCACAAATCTCTTGAAATCAGAGAACAGGAAACTGTTGGCACTGAAAAGGAACAAAGCGAAAAAGGACGTGGAGAAGGTAAAGACTCTGAAAGAACAATTCTGTCCCATTGTGAAACTGGATTAAATGCCTCTGGCATGAAAAATGGCTTTTAAATGAAAACCTACACCTCCAAAACACAGAAGTACAAGCACCAGCACAGACTTCCTCATTTTGGCCTGGGCCATCTGTTGAATTTGGATGCTGGATAAGCCCAGCCTTTCCACACAGCTCCTGGAGCAAACCAGAGCTGACTGACTTCAGGACTGTGACAGACCAGCTGGGAGTGTGAATGGTCTTACTGGAACTCAGACACAGGCAAACAGATGATGGGTCATCCAGGAGAAACAGAAAAATAAAATACACAAATACCTTCAGAGTTTGCTGCTTGAGCTCTGCACCTTATGTTGTTCTGGAATTAAATACATATTTAATATTATTTTTAATGTCAGAGTAGAATGAATGAATAAAAATCTTTAATGCCAACATTTTTTCTGTTGTAGATAAATCAGACACATTACAAATATATGATGGGCTTATGTTTTGTGCAAGCAGGAATACTGATAGAATCCACCTCTATACAAAGGTAAACCTGAAATATGCATGATTATTGTAATTTTAAAATTGCAAAGGAGAATGTTGCTCAATGGAATGTTTCTGTGTGCTCTCCTTTGTTATGTTTGATGTAAAAGCATTAATATTTTTGTATTAACTGAAATGTACAAAAATTCGGTAGTTGTAGTTCTTTTTCTCAATGGAATTAAGGAATAATTCCTTAGATACATAACTCCCAAAACTTTTCTTGGCTTACAGAATTGGGCTAATATGTTAAATCATCTGGAACAGAAATTCCAGTGACAGTTGTTTAAAATTCCTTTTTTTATTATTTGTGTCTTATCACAAAATAACTTGAATAGAATAACATTCACAATTCAAATAAAAAATGACAGTAAATCCTGACACACTAGGTAAATAAAATATTGCCACTACATTTTCAGAAAGCTCAATGTTGGTGCTATGTGTAAGTTGGTAATTTCTTGAATAAAAGCCCATTATCATTAATTTGCAGTGGTGATTGGGTACAGAAACCAGCAGCTGGGAATTTTCCAGGTCATTATTCAAGGGGAGTTCAGGACTTTGCAATTTCTTCTTTCAAGTGATAGGAAAGTTCAGTGGGAAGATTTCTTCCAAGTCACTGAGTGAATCAGTGTATTCAGGTGCCACTGAATCAGCACAGATAACTGAGGGCAAGCCTTTGAGATAAGACATTTCTATGAGGCTGATGCAGCTGGGAAAAGTCAAAGAGTGCAAAAGTCCTCTTGTATCTGAAAATTTGTTATATGTACTTACAGCATATGCTGCTGCCTAGCTTCACATGTTTTATTCAGACAAAGATGCATTTTGGGTGGGTTTTGGGCAATTGTCTGGTTTGGGTTTTGCTGGGATTAGAGATTCATTGTGCCAGATACTGCAGAAAATCTGAATGGTGAGACCCCAGGGAATTCTGCTTTAACTCCTTCTCTCAAATGCTTGTGAATCATCAATAAGTTCCTTGGCTAGGTGTACCCACTGGACAACTTATTCCTTAAAAAAAATAAGTGGAGAACTTTTTTAGACATTACAAAGAAGCATGATAAACAATGTTCAAGAATCTTATTTTAAATTGTAATGAAGTGACATTCTCCTATCTGCAATCATTCATTTCCCTCAGAATTCAGTCAAGAGGATTGTAATTACAGTTTAATATAAGGCAGTTTGTGTGTCTGAACTATCTGCAAGGAAAAAATCAGATCTATTAAAAGTTAAAATGTTCAGTCTTGTTACTTTTAGGTAGATTAATATGAATAACCTTCCTTGCATTTTTGCTGTTCTCTCTGTGCCTTATTGTTAATTCTGGAAAAATTTGACCTTCAGGAAATAAATTTAGTAGAAAGGGAGGAGAATTCACTTGAAACAGATTACTTTTCTACATCGTGCTACATTGCATCTGTAAACAAAACTGTTTGCTTGTCTAGGATGGTGAACCACTGAATCACAATTTCATTCCACTGGACATACAGCTGGATAACTGGGAAGATTTACCAGAGACTTTCCAGAACAAGAAAAATCGTGCATTGGTAAGAACAGGTTCTACTGACACAGCAATGTAATATTTAATGCAGAAGAAGATGACTTACTTTTACAAAAATAAATGCAGAATACTACCAGGCATTGAGATATAGGCACAGTTTAATCAAAGCAATCTTACAGATGTTGATGTGAATATTAATTATGGAGTTTGTTACTCTGGCAAATTATATTGCCTCCTGTTCACATTGCAGTAGAAGGAATTAACCAGGCATAATTTCATTTCTCATTTACAGGATTAGTGACTAACTTTCATAAGTCAACAAAATAACTTCTTAAAGGTTCTGAATTAAATGGAGCACACCCTAAATAAGAATATTGTAGATTGTATCAGAGCTGCAGGCCTGAGCAGGCCTCCACTCTCACTCTCCCTTTGGTGTACTAACAGTTTTCAAAGCACTGTCAGGCACAGCTCCACAGAGACATTCAGTTAATTTAGGAATAAAGATCCCATTCATAATGGGGTTTGAGAAGAACACGGCAAACACAAGTACTCAAGTAAGGAAATCTAGATTTAAACTGGATGGGAAATATTATCTGCTTAACTTTAAATCTGATTTTCTAAACAGAAAACCATCATGTAAGAATAAAACTGATTCTTTCTGTAGGTTCTCCAGCAAGGTTGGAATTTAAATTTGTAATGGGCATACCTGACAGATTGAGCCAGCTGTTGTGTGAAGCAGCTACTGACTGGGTTCTACAGATGGGGGCTGTGAAGTGTTACTTGAAAGCACCATCTCTTGTTGTAGGAGCTGTTTCCAGCCATGCATTAATCTATGGCACTGTTCTGCTGTAATTAGCTCTGTGCAAAGCCTGTCCTGCTGCTGACTGTCATGTTCTTTGCCAGATCCTGAGGTTTGTGAAAGAATGGACTCATCTAACAGCAATGAAACAGAAGATTGTCAGAAAAAGTGGTCAGATATTCTGTAGTCCAATTCATGCTGCAGAGGAGCTGTCTAAAAAGCAGTCGGTGGGCAGCAGCACAAAGAGGTATGTGGAGTTTGGTTTTAATTCCTCCAACTGATTACTGCAGAAAGTTTGATTTATTTAATGTGGCCTTCAGTGCAGTGATGCTAAGTCTGAACTGGACATTCAGTGGTTGCTTGTCACACTGACAGACAGAGGCAGCCAGGCACGTTGGTGAATCTGCTGGAAGTGTCTCCTTCCCTGCCCAGCTCTGTGCCCCGTTCAGCAGCTGTTTCACACAACAGCTGGTTCAATGTGGTTCAAAGGGAGATTGCTCCTTTTGCTGACAGGATTTGTCACTCTCTCAGGTATGTGACCAGGGAGGATGTGGCAGCAGCCTCGCTCTCCAAGGCCAGCAGCAGCGGGGGCAGCGTTCGCCTCATCTCAAAAGAAATGGGGGCTTCTCTGGACAAAGGTGCTTCTCCTAAACCATCCAAAAAGTAGGTTTATTAATGCAATAGGATGATTATTAATGCAATAGGATGATTAAGTTCTTTTGCCATATTTTTTTAATGGTAGTAAAATTATTTGCCGTGTCTGCTTTGCTGAAGTACAGTAGTTAGATAAGAAACTTGCTGTAGTGCTAATGAGCTCTGTTTTATTCTTCTAACAATTAGATTTCATCTGTTGTCTGCTGACAGAGCTGCTAATTAACTGAGTCTGACTAGCATAAACCAAGAGAATAGTTATGTGATTCAGTTAGAGAAAAGAATGTTAGCTCAGCCCTCCTGTGAGGTCAACATCAAATTGAGGACACCAAATTTGCTCCTATTTTGCCTCAGAATTATAAAAAAAATAGGAACAAAGAAGTGAAAATTCCAAACAGGAATTGCCCTTTTAAAAAAATCTCTTAAACCAGCTCTGTGTATCCTACTTTTTTTGAGTAGGAAATTCATAGGCAGCCGTGGAGATTGTAAAGAGCAACCAGGATCTTTCCTTTGACTTTATTACTTCTGTTAAAGAGGGGGCTGAAGCATCTTAACTTTTGTATGTGTACATGCCTGAATAGAAATCACCATGTCTTTATAAATACAGCATTATTTCAGCTAATAGTTGAGTGTAGTAAGATGTGCAGAAGAAAAATCTGCCTTGTTATATTGCCAAATTTTGTTTTAATGGAAATGTACACCAAGTAAAGGATTTGCACTGTGCGGTTATCAATCTAAACAAAGTATTATTTCAGCTAAAATAATTTTACAGAACATAAAAGATATCTAATTGAAATACACAGTGCATAAACCCCCCATGAACTGGGCTGCTGAATACATCACTTATCCAGAGCTGTACTTTGTTCTCTGCCATCAGATTGCTTCCAGAAACTGGAAATGATCCCTCAGCCCTTCCTCCAGGGCAGACTGATGCCGGAGGCTCCTCCCTGTCCAAAGGGTATCTGCAGGCCCTGGACAAGCAGGGGACCCCGCTGTGTCTGAGCTGCCAGCAGCCAACAGCTCAGCCCCCGCCCGGCTGCCCGGCCTGGGACACGCGCTTCTGCTGCCACGCCTGCCAGGAGGACTTCTCCATCCGCTCCAGCCAGAGCTACCTGCGCTCCAAGGTGTTCCAGATCGAGCACGGCGTGTGCCAGTGCTGCCAGCACAACGCCCAGGAGCTTTTCCTCAGCATCAGGGATGCGCCCAGGAGCCAGAGGAAGCAGCTTCTGGAGAGCTCTTGGATGTCTCACCTTCCCCTTGGGCAGGTGCTGGTTCTGGGGTTTCAGCAGGTGCTGGTTCTTGGGGTCTCAGCAGTAACAGCTGGTCTGTGTACAGAGTTCAGAAACAGCTAAAAATGTTCTTACAGATTTAAGACAGAAAGGTAACCTAGCACCGACAACAGAATAAGAAAAAACAAGTCCTTAAAAACAACTAAATCCCACTGTCTTCTAACACCTCTAAAAGGCACAAGCATCAGAGCTCTGATTCTGTAGGGACGTGCATGTACAGCCAGGGCTGGCTGAAAACATGCCAACTACTTGTTGCTTGAGTTGTTGCTTGTCCAGTGGGAGTAACTAAAAAATGCCAAGGCTGACTTTCTTTATCTTGATGAAAACTATAGCTAGCTACTTCCCAGAATTTGTTTGTTCCAAAGTAGGATGTCCGTGTAGTGGAGGAGTGTCTCACCCCTGCCCTGTCCTTTGTGTGCTGCAGCTGAATGAGATGATCAGGAGCCCGACGGAGGGGCAGTTCTGGCAGGTGGACCACATCCAGCCTGTGTACAGCGGAGGAGGACAGTGCTCCCTGGAGAACCTTCAGACCCTGTGCACAGCCTGCCACAGGGAGGTCAGTGTGTGGAGCCAGGAATCCTCTCACGGAACAGCAGGGCTGTTCTCAGCCCTGCTCTCTCCTGCTGCAGAAGCCCAGTGCTCACAGCTTCTCCTTCCCATACAGCCAAGGTGGAAAGGCAGCATTAAACTATTACAATATAACAGTTCCCTCTGGATTTGGGAAAATGTTGCCTTAATAAACGTTTGCGTTTCATCATGCTGTCTGCTGCAAAGACAGATTGGAGTTTAACTGTCTGTTAAATGCTTTCTGCTGGATATGTTTCCAAGTATCAGCACTCACTGAACCGACCTGTCTCTCTCTTTTGCAGAGAACTGCAAAACAGGCCAAGGAACGAAGCCAGCTGAAGAGAAGGTCTTTAGCTACAAAGTATGCCTGTGATATCACCCAATTTTTGGTGAAGAAGTAAAACGCACAATACATTCAGGTACATTGCAACAGTGAAACCAGGATAGTTAGTGTTTTCCTCTTGCACTGATTTAACAGAAATTGCTGTTATCATGCTGTTGGTAGAGAGAATAAAATAAGGAATTAAACCAAAGAAATTATCTGTAACATCTAAACTACTTGGTCATCATGTTTTTTAATGGTCCTGGTTTAAAGCTGAATTTCTGTGTATAACTTTAATGCCATTTTGAAGCATTATGGTTTCCCTTGCAGGGTAGTTAGGGCTGTACGAATTTAAGGAAGTTCTGCTGTAATACCACCTGCTGGTGGTATTACAGAGTTCAATTGCTTTGGGAACTTCATGGACCTAGAAGATGTCTTAGTTTTAATTCTTTTCACTGCCCACATACCAAAACCACAGAATAAAATACAGTGATTACAACTGAAACTAGCACAAGTGATTTGTTTCCTCCAGTGCTGCTCACCCACAGAAGGCTAACTCCTGGCATGGGCCTGATTTACAGGATTTTGGCATTTAGAATTGATGTCACTTGAATTCTGGTTTTCTTTACACCAGCTTGTATTGAAATGTTACTCAGGATAGGAAACATTAAATATTAGCAATTATCTCATCAAAGGTTGTTTCTGGGAAATGCTACAGTCAAATTCTCCTTAATGAGATTGCAGATGTAGTGGTAATTTTGGACTGCTTACCTGGCTTGCTCTACAGTTACTTTAAATAAATACAGTTCTTTCTCCTGGTGATTTTTTTAATGCTGTCTCTCCTCCCCCCTTGAATGCTGAGCTGTAAGCTCATAAAGCAGAGCTGTGCACAACACATAATCTGGCAGTGCAGGGCTGCAATTTCAACTACAGCTACTTAAAATAAGCTGAGTTATCCTTCTGAGAAAAATCTTTAAAGTTATTACTCGTGAACAGAGAAAAAGACTGTTTAAGACAAGGGAGTTGCATGAGAGCACCATTTTCTACAGTCAAACTAAGAGGCCTGTAGCTGTGTTGATGATGTTTGTGATGTGTGAGTATGATGAAGGAATCACCTCTCCAGCACTTTAAATGACCAGGTAGGAATAGCCTGATAACCAAGTATAAGAGATTTTCAAGTTTCTGCAGCCTTTACGAGAGGCCACACTGCAGTGTAATAGTTCATTAAAGAGGAGGAAACCAGAAGTATTGGGGAAGAAGCTTAACCTAAATTTTACTTACCAGTAAATCAGGAATTGTTTGGTGTAATTAATTTTAAAGAAGCCACACAGTTAAAGAGCAGCTACAGGTCTTTATCATACTTACCCTGATGTCTGAGGGGAACACACAAACAGCCTGGAAAACAAGGCCTGTGACAAGACTTTACCTTGTTAACTCTTCTTCATCCCAAAAAATGTATTTCTACTTCATAGAACTTTATGTGAGGAAAAAAGATTCTGATCCCTGTCCCCTCAAAGAAATTTTAGGGTAACACCTGGGATCCTGCTACTACCAGCAGAACTCAACTCTCTGTACTCAATGTATGTAGTCACAATGTCCTTCCCGGATCAGAGCGTGCAGGGAGGGCATGGAAAAGCATGGGAATACTGAGAGCCAACAGTACGTTCATATTTATTGAGTAATGTCCACAATACTGCAGCTGTTTGTACATTTGTAAAGTAATGCTGATCTGCTGATTCTCATTCAAACAGATGAAGGTCACTGTAAAACAGCATTGGCACAGGTGGGGTGAGGGGCCAGAGGTGACAGAGCTGTCCCCTCCTCTCCCATCGATGACACGGAGTGCAGACAAATAGCCTGGGTAAACACCAGTGAGTTGCTCACAGTGAAACACCTCCGGGGTGTCATTTCCGTCCAGCTTTGCCCCTTGCACCAAGGGAAGCATACAAAGTATCCCAACCCCTGAGTGATCCACTGCAGGCTGTCAGTCAGACTCACTGTCCACTTAGTTCTGTCTGGGAGAAGTGACTGGATCTGGACAACCAGGAGAGTTTAGCACAAACTAGAGTATGAACTGTACACTTTAAATAAAAATAAGGATATTTCAGAAGCACTTGAAATAGTGATTAACCAAAAAATACTGGGCTCTGTGATTATGATTAGTAATAAATATAAATTACTTAATGTTTTTATATATATCAATCTAAGTAGACTAACGTCACTTGATAAAGTCTGATCCTGAAGTGTAAAGCAGCACATTCTGCATGAATTTCAACATGAATATTTGCACACAGCCCACTCAGGTCCGTAATTAAGCTAATGCAAGGAAAGGAAAATATGCTCCCTTTGGACAGAGAGTTTGAAACCACTCCTGAAGCCATTCCAAACCTCGGAGATGAGTTGCTCCAACCACCCTTCGCGGCGGCCAATCCAAGTCCTCGGGAAGCGGCGCTCCGGCTGTGCCGGTGCCTGTGCAGCGCTCCCCGCCCGCAGCAGCGAGTCCCGCCGCACGCCGGGTCAGAAGAAGGTGGTGTCCGCCGAGAAGGCCCCCGCCAGGCGGAAATCCTCGCGGGTCAGCACGCTGTACATGCGCTGCGGCAGCGCCTTGGAGTAGGGGGCCGGCCGGGGCACCGAGGTGCGCAGGATCACCTCCCGGCCCGCGGGCGGGGGGAACTCCGACTGCACGCCCTGCCTGCGCTCCTCCTGCGAGCCCGAGCGCCGCAGCTCCTCCTCCAGCGGCGGCACGGCGGGGACCTGCGACAGAGCACAGTGACAGGGCAGGCTGCTGCCTAACGCCGGGATTCGGAAAGCTGCTCTCAGAAGAAGATTATTAATGGGGAACACAGCTCGAGGCTTTATGTGTACACACAGCAAAGCGCTAATGGGATGCTAGGAAATAAAGCCAACGTAACCAGATGGAAGAACCCTCGTGTGGATGGTGAAGCTCTGCCCAGCTGAAGTTCAGATTTGGCAGTGTGAAGCAAGGGTTGTGACTGGAGGAAATGGCCCCTTCTCAGACAGGGTGCTCTCCTCAGCTCCCTGCAGCTACAGAGGCAGCCTCCACTTCAAAATCATCAGTGCCACTACTGCAGTCCCAACTGCCTGTCAGACTCCAACACTACTGCAGAATGGGCTTTTCATGGCCAGAGAGCCTTGCTGAAATCCCTCTGCTGCACAATCCCAATGGCTGCTCATTGCCTCAAAGCCAGGCAGCAGCAACCTGACACTTGGATACTGGAGGAAAGGCTGGCATGCCCAATGAACATTCCCTAATTACATATACCTATGGATACTCACACCCCTACCAATACCCTGATAGGGTCCTTCCTAATTCAAGCATGTACAGCTCCACACTGGCACCATTACTGAGGTGTGGCAGAAGCCACTGGCAGACCCTTGTGGTCCCTCCCTTGCTGCTGCCCCTCTGCTCCCAGCCCTCTCCCAGGTGCAGGGGGACCCCACCCTGCTTGGCTCTGCCACAGAACCCACCAGGGACAAGTGCCATGTGTTCCCACAAGAACAGCTTGAGGAAACCAACAGAGAGGATCTTCCCTGTGCTACACTTTACACAGTTACCCTGCTTCTTTCCCAAATATCTATGTCCAGAAAGTTCCCTAGCTTCAGGAAGCACTAGTGTTGGGAATGCAGCATCCAGCTAATTGTTCATCACCTCCTCCCCCCAAAACATCAACAAGCAGTGGTGGCAACAAAGAATATAAAGGCATGGCCACATATTTCAGCACCAGAAAACATCAATACTCACTTGAATAAAGTTTTTTTTTGGTTTGGTTTGGTTTTTTTGAAAGGGTTTTTTAAAGTTTTTTTTTTTAACATTTCTCTCTCTTTTCACTATGCATTATTAGGCTCTGAAAATGAAGTGTGAATGCAGAAAAACCATTCTGGAAACACAAAGTTACTTTTATGCTCAACATGTGAACACCAGTACAAACTAAACCTGGCTGCTGCACTATATCCACCAGAAGGTTCAGCTCTATGCAGAGAAGATGAGAGGGAAAGGAGGGACAAAGTCGGTTACCTCATCAGAAGATTCAGTCAGCTTGGAAAGGGATGAGAAAAGAACCAGTGATGAAAGACAGAAACAAAGGCAAGTCAGAGGTGACTTACAAGAGGTTAGGAGGAGACTGTAGGTTTAAGAGACATCATGCACTCCAAGAACATGCACTGGCTATCAGAATTTTCCTGAGAAAACTCAAGAACAGAACACATTATACACAGCTCAGAGAGGAGTCCAGGTTCAAAAGGTCATGAACAAGGAGCTCATTTCACTTCTATTTACCAAACAGCTCTCTACTGAAATAACTCGTGGCAGGTTAAACACAAAGTGTGGGTTGTAGCAAGTTGGTTCCTGTCCCACTAAGAAACCCTAATTACCACTGACCAGCTACTAGTGGGAAATACCTGTAACCCTGCTTTAGTTAGTAGCGTTTCAAAACAAAACCCTAGAAATTTGCACACATCCTAAGGGTAGAAACTTAGTCAGATTTGAAAACCCACTGCCTCTCTTAAAGAGGCAAGTGCGTATGTGTGCATCACTTACAGGGCACAGTCGTGGGCTTTGAAGGGTAAAGGTGGCTGCTTAGCAGGTTCAGGTTTGCACACACAATTTCCCTAGAGACTGGAAGAATAAAAGAAGTGTCCTGATTTTCATTCCTCAGAATAAACATGGTCTGTTTTCAGAATGGTCCTTTTTATGCTGAGTTGCAAAATACGGATTATTACAAAAACATTGATCCCTTTAAAGTGTTTAACACCCAATCACAACATTTTTCCAGCAATAATTTCCAAATGGGATTTCAGGCTGCTACCTTGTTATTACCACTGTAGTTAAATTTGAGTTAGAAAATCTGATGCTATAAACAGGTGTAACTCTGATAGACGCTGAAGGCTGACTGCAGTCCATGAGGAAATTAATCCTTTCAGACTAATTACTCCAAAGACTGCTTAAAAGAAAAAGGCAACATTTATATCAATATCAGCAAGGGAAGGGTCTCCAGAAAACAGATGCAACACTGGCAATAGATAAACTGAACGCAGAAACTGGGAAAGAACCGAAACTTCCTAAGCATGCTGATTTCCACAGAAAAAAATCTCAAGTATTCCAAGCATAAGCCTCAGTTTAAGAAGTTACTGCTTCTAAAATATGCAATATTATGACCTGTTTCTCAACATTCCTCTGTAAAACAATCAACACTTGACCTTGCTGTGATAAGGCAGAAATTTGTCTTGCCTTAATAGCATTACTGATGTTACTATTTGCAGCTCATGAAGCATTACTGACACCTCTATCTACCCAGCTGGCTTCAGCTGTTTAACATCCCAGCTCACTCACTCTTCTTTGGTCTTGCAAGGTTCTGTTACTGCCAAAATCATTGATGTTGAACATCACAGAAAACACCTCAAGCACATATATGACAATGCATGCAGATATGCAGACAAAATACACTGGCACCATATGGTAACTCATTGTCTCACTCTGGTTAAATCAGAAGTGTCTGCAGCACACCCCTGAGCTCTCTCTTACCCTCTGAGCGTTCACAAACAGCTTGTGAATGATGCTGCCAGCAGGTCCTCTTCCTGCACCAACAACTGGCACTTCCGGCTGCTCCAGGAGACTGTTTACAAATCTGATGGAACAAATGATTGAAAAGGAAAAAGGAATTGTTAATCCTTGGCCAGATCCAGTGTGCTGACTTAAACGAGCCGTTTCCTGTGCCAAGGCCTTCACCAAGCATCATTTGCTCAGGCTGAGAACTGGCAGATTCTCTTGCTTCTCTATTCTAAAAGTTTAAGGAAAAAATTCTCTTCTCAGTTACCTAAGAATGAAGCCCAGGCTCCTAAAGCAGATGTATAAAATCAACAGGAAAGCCTCCATGGTGTTGGCCATGCAGAAGGATTCACATTGTGACAATTTTCCATAGCACACAGACATTGCTTTGGTCAGACACCACAGCTCTGAACTCCCAACATGTACTGCACAAATGTCATCTCTCCCTCCCAGCACAGCAGCAAGAAGGTAACTTGGGTTTTATAACATATCAGTCATCTTGAGCAGCAAGTAAATAACCTGACAGCAGGTAGTGATGCAAGGGAACATTCCCTGTCATTTTCCATTCAGAGCTGCTCAGTGATGTTTCACATCAGCAGGGGGACAAGAATAAGAAAACAACTGTGGAAAAGGCTATTTCATCCATAATATTTATTAAAAATATTAAATTTCTAGTCCTAATTCTAGGTATGGTAACAAAGTTTATCAAATGTACCTTTTATATACACCCAAAAAAAGTCAGTCCCCAGTACTGTCAAGATAAAATTCTATTAAAAAAACCTGGATCAAATGTCTCCAAAGAGATGCTTAATTGGAGGAGCACTGAGGGTACCCACACACATCATCACTACACAGCCTAGTGACAGGGATACCCAAATATGATTCATAAGTATTTATTGTCACCATTGTCCTAAGTTTTGAAAGTACAAACAAGGGCATCAGAGGAAAAGCAAAACAACACAGTGAAAAATAAGAATTCCAGAAAAAGTCACCTTTGCAGATCTTCTTTCTCCTCTTCATTTTCACATTTCTCTACCCCAAATTTTGCTTTGAGAGACCTTGCCCTGGCAATGATGGCTTCCACACTCATAATCTGAGCGATGATTTCCTGCAAGAGTTTAATAAAAGGGAAAATTAAAAAGATCTTCTTTTAATATTGCCATAAATAGTGCAGAAGTCAATCAGGTTTTCAGCCCCAGCCACTACAAAAGCCTTACTTCCAACTTCTTGTCCTCTGGACTGGGAAACCGTAACACTTTGCTGGAATGGGATATTATCTGCTTAATAATCTTCTTAACTGAAGATATATCTTCTACTGCTTCTATTATAAGGAAAGAAACAAAGCTGTAATTATTGACTGCAACACTGTTCCCCCTTAAATATCTTAATAATTTATTAAACATTATTTACCTTCCTCCTTTACCTTGAGTACAGCTGCATGGATGATGCAAGGCAGGAGATGCCTTGCAAGGTCAGCTGGTTTCTGAACTGCAAGGTAATGAAGTACCTGCAAGATAAGACAATTTAGTATTTTAGTGATCAAAACTACTTCCCAAAGATAAGGTTACCTTGGAAAGATAAATTCACAAGAATGGAACACCACTGTAAGACCTGAGAGTTAGTTTTACATGAATCTGCCCAACAGGTTAGAATGAAACTAAGAATAACTGCATTAGGAAACTAAAATGTTCCTAATGCATATGCAGGTCAAAATCTGGTTTATTTACTAATAATTCAAAGAAATACCAAAGTAACATCGCATACTCTTAGGTACTTCAAACACTCTCCTGTACAGCAGCAGGAATTTCCAATCAACCCTAAGCCATGCATGAAATAGTTCAGTAACTCCGAGGACACAGTGCAAGGGCCTGTCAGTGTTTAAATGCTGCAAGGGGAGGAAGGAAGGGCTGCAGGGAGCATCACAGCCCAGACTGGCACCAGCCCCAGAGCTTTCACCTTCTCAGCCTCCCTGGTGTCATCAAAAAGCCTCTTCTGCCTCCGTGCTGGGACTGGCTTTGCTGTCTCCCAGGCCTCCACCCACATGTTGCTGGGAATCTTCATCCGGGCACTCAGCTCGCCCCTAATGACTTTGTTCCCCTTCTCATCAATCACTTCCTCCTCGATGTAGTCCCGAGGTGAGTACCACCTCACAAAATCCTCCAGACAACAGCCAGGATTAGCTGCCTGCAGGGAGGAGAGGACAGAAAATTTGTTCCTGAAAAATCCTATAAAAACATAACAGCCTGGGTAGGAGGGCAATGTGGTTCAGTGGGTAGAGCACAGAATAAGAGACAAAACTCAGGAAATTCTTCTATCCACAGCCAACAAACTGGACACTAGGACAGAGAGAATAAAGCATAAACCAAGACAAAAACACCTCCTCAGCACCCACTACATGTACATTCATTACATTCATCAATTATTTCAGGCAAGCTCAAAGTTATACTGTTGAGATTCTACCTAGAACCTGCCACATGCAATAAATAGGAATTTTCACTAAGCTCATCCCATTAAAGACTAAAAGAATCAGTGGGCTGCCTAAGTATGCTTTCAGCACTGACTTTCCATCTTTAACACCCCAGTGACAAAATTCACCATTTCTTCTTTGTAAAAGGAACTTTAAAGAAGTATCATCCCCAAACAACAAAAAAAACCCCTTCATTTTTCATAGATGCAATATCACCACAATTAAGTACATCTATAGGTCCAGAACATAAAAGGAATCCCAGTTTTCTATTTGATGTACCTATGAAGAGTGTACTTGTGCTTCCAATTATAGTTCTCTATTTTTACTTTGAGATTTTAGATTACTTGCACCATATAAATAGAACTTTACATATATTTAATATGCCATGAGTCCCTGTTAATAAAGTGATTACAGTTATACTATAAATACTTTAACCATACAGCATATTATATCTTTTTACCATAAGCACTGCAATAATTAATAAGATATATATGGCCATTTCATTACAGAACCTCCAGTCTTTTTAGTGTTGAGCTCCTGTGATGACAGCAGTGGATGTGCTCTTAGCTCCCTCTGCAGAGCTCAGACAGGAAATGAAACCCAAAACCACAGTTAGTCCAGTCCCAACCTGATGAATATCTGTTTTAATTCACAACTGATCCAATTGTATGTTTGATGTGTTTTTTCCCTTCCCACAGACACTGTGTAAATTTACTGGGACATTACAGCATAAGACATCACATCCTCACAGATTTGGAAATGTGCCAAGCATTTTCCCAATAGCTTTTTATTTTCAACTTGAAACTAACTGGAAACTGTTTTGTGGAGGAAAAAAAATCTTAGAAACCTTCAGAACTGTGCAACACAAGCAAGAGGGACAGTTTAATTAAGAAAGCAAGCTGATGTCACAGCAGTGCTACCTTGAAGGACTCCATGTCGGAGAGCAGGCAGGCGCTCTGCATGCGCGCCCGCAGGTGAGCGCCCTCCGCGGACGTCCCCAGCTTCGCCAGCACCTCCGACTGCTCCTCCAGCAGGTCTTCAGTCATGGGGGCTGGCTCCTGTGACAGGAAAACAAATGGGGTTACTCACGGCCCCTCCTGATGTCAGCCCGGGGCAAGGGAGGAGAAGCAAAAAGCTCCTCCTCACCCCAAGTTCATTCTGCTTCCTTCGTACTCAGAGGAAATTATCAACTTTCTGCTGCTTAAACAGTTCACCCTCAAGCTGTGCATCTGAAGAGGACACTAACCAAGAAACTAAACGGAAAATAACCTAGGAATGAGGCACCAATATAAGGATATATTGCTAATGAAAATCCTAATGAAATCCTGGAAATGTTTGACTGGTTCAGTTTTGCTGAGATGGATTAAAATCTACCCAAAGCGATGTAGAATTTTTGCTGTCAATACTGTCAGCACATTATTAATTGAGAACATTTTGCCTGACTTCTCTCTGCTCATATGTTTTACCCACGCAAAGCAACACGAATTAGAAATAATTTCTCTCAGGGGAATGAAAACGACAGTATTCTTCATGCATGGCTGATTTCAAACTACTTTCTGTGACAGCACCACTTCCTATTTCATCCCTGGTCACTCTGCAGGAAAGCCTGTTATCTCAGGTAGCATTTCTAGTTGTTTGATGATAAACCTGCTGTAGAGAATGGCACCAAACCTAATGACTATGGCCTTTTAGATGTGAGCTGAGAAATTATGAAAAAACCAAATGCAGCAGCAAAACTGATCCAGTACTGTGCAAAGTCAGGCAGAAATCTCTGTGGTGCAAGGACCACAGCAGCTCCTATTTTATAGGAAAGAAAGTAAGGAGGGGATGGAAGATGTCTCAAGAACTGGAAATAAAAAGAACCCCAAATTTAAGGTAGGCAAGGAAGTTTAATTCTTGTTTAAATATATTGTTTGGAGTGAAATTTGGTACGGACACTCACTCTCAAATAAAACAAAGAACACGTGAGATTAACAGCCTCATTAAGTTTTAAAGATTAAAAACAAGGTATTAGGTCAAAAACACTCAGGAATTTTAACAACAGACAAGGTTGTAACCTGAAAACTGTTTGCAGTTTCACAATCCCAGGTATGAGGCACGTTCTGTGTGTTCTACTGCACATCTGGCTCAGCTCTTGCTCCCTCACCTGTGTTATGGGAACGTAGAGAGGCTCTCCTGGATGCAGCAGCATCAGTTTTCCATGTGGGTGCAAACGACCTTCAGGTTTTAAGTTTACAGACTCTTTTGCTCCTTTCTTGCCATTTTCCTGTCCATTTCCTTTAAGATCTTCTGTGTCACTGAGGCATTCAAAAAACTCCTCTTCACTGTCACTCCACGATTCCCAAGACTTGCCAAATTCTTTTTCCTTGTCAGGGTTATCTCCAGAGTGGTCTCCTCCTTTGGCACCATCACCAGAAGCACCACCAGGTGAACGATCAGACATGCTCCCCCTTTTCCCCTCATCTCTTGCTTTCTTCCTTTCAATGCAACAATTTAGCATCTAATTTAACAAGTTAAAGGAGGGAAAAAAAAAAATTGTTCAGCAATTGTTTCCCTTATGGAGACAACCACACAGAAAAACTTGTAGAGCCACTGAAAAGGTCTTACAATTCTAAAACATAACAATTCCACTGAACTTGTTGTTATAACAAAATTTTTCTCAATAAATTAATTCCACGCCCAAAAAACACAATAACAACTAAATCTACAAAACAACATTTAGCTAATCATTGCTGTAATTTTGACAGTTTCCTTAGAAGAAAATAATTCTTAAATTTGGGATATTTACCTGAAGTTTCTGGTGCAGTAAACAACATCTCAGATCTGGAGAGCCATTAGCTAATCTAACAAAAGGTAGAAGTGTAACCATTATCAATTATAAAGAATCTTTCACACACATGTGGTCTTAAATCCCATGAAATCTAGAACAGGGGCAAATACCCATACTGAACCCACCCCCACCACTTCAACTACACAGTTCTTCTATTGTCTCAGCAGACAAGCCCAGATCTTTAACTACATGTATTTCCTAGAGGTCATTTCAGGAGCTCAAAGATCACCCACACTAGTGTGAAACACCCTACATTCCTGGTCAGTTTTCCAACTGGAAGTTGAAAAGGTAACTGCTTTCAAACAGGAATTAAGCATCTTTGACTGTACTTTTAAAACTTCAATGATACAGTGGAGTCATTGCTATACATTTCAGCTTCTGTTTTATCTGCTAGTGTAACCATTTCAAAGTACAAACTTAGCACATTAAATTGTTAATGTGTCAGTCTGTCACATTAACAAAAAACCCCAAACCCCAAGCAAAATACCACAACCCTAAAAGCAGGGTATGTTATTGCTGTACCTCATCTTGAGAGAGCCCCTGGTTTGGTCTGCCCCAAGCTCTGCTGCAGCAGACAGAACCTGGAAGGGCTGGAATACCTGAAAAGACCATTGCACCAGCAGGACCTTGGAACAGCTCCCTTAGAAGAGAGGTGAAACTACACCACAGTAAGTTTTCTTCCCCACCCTCATTCACACAGTGGAGTGAATGCCTAAGTCAAGCTTCCCCAGGCAGCTGGGAAGTTTTCAAAGGTGGGCACAGATGATATTCCCTACTCCCTGCCCTTTCTTGCATTAAGGAAGTACAGAGATAGCATTTGCAATTAAAAAAACCCAAAACTGTATGTTTCAAAGTCACAGTGATCCCACTCAGCTCCTGGAACAAAGAACATTTTCTATGACCAAGGAGCAACAACAAGAAGTCTCACCCTGGAATAAGGTAGTTGTTCTCCCATCTGTAACGCATTTCCAGCACAAACTCTTGCCAAAGATGTGCCACTCCTTTGACTCCTCCATGGTAGAAGTTTATCATACAAAGACATAAAGCTAATTTGTATGTCAGACTGTCAGATGGAGCAGACTTAAAGTGACTGAAGAGATTCTAGGGAAGAAATAAAAGAAAGCAAGAAATACAGAAAAAATGGCATTGTTTTCCAAAACCATGTGACTGCTTTCTTGTTTGTAAGTGTAAGTGGCTAAGCAACATTTTAAGCTTAGATGATACCAAAAACTACAGTCTTTGAAGAAAAAAGGAATTAGAAGGAAACAGAAATCATCACTATTTCTACCCAGAGATTCCACAAAGGTAAATTCATCTTTCTTTAGCTAAGTATTACAAGATATAGGGCAAGCACAGCAAAGTCTATATAAACACACACTCAAAATTGCTTTCTTTCTTGTGTCACTCAACAAAACTTACATAATCTTCATTCTCTGGAGGAGGATTGTTTCCTGCTGAAGTGCTGGCTCTGTTTTCAAATACATCTGCAAGTTTGTCAGCAGCATCAGGAAATAAGAACTTGAAGAAAAAAAAAATTAAACCTTCCATCAATATGGTTTTCCTGCCTTTTCCACTTTCTCCATAAAGTTACTGCTGGCTTCATACCAGCAATCCCTATAATTAAAATTGTTAGCAGAGTTCAGAGATCAGTTTTAGCCCACTTATAGTACACAGACTTGTAACAACTTGGGCTGCTCCCAGAAGCTGATAAATGCAATTCAAATACTGGAACTGACATCAGGTATCTTTAAATCTGCCATAGGCTCTAAATCAAATGCAGCAGTGTATGGAGTCCACGTGCTCTCTGAATCCATGTGCAGGGACAGCTCACTCACCAGGAGAATGGTGTTGAGCACATCATTGTTCAGAGGAGACTCATCCACACCTCTGTGCTTGCGGATCTTCTTCTTGGCACTGTGAACCATATTTGTGACTGATAATTTGGGGATTGGGACTGGTGCTGGCTCTGTGAGCTTCGACAGCGCATGGGTGATATCAGCAACCTCTAGCAAATAAAACCAAAACAATTAGAACAAAATAAAATAAAACCCCAAACACCAGGACATGTCTCTTCAAGAGTTCACCTGTCTTAATCAGCCTATTTATCTTGTATTGATATTTAGCCCCTTGTGAACCACAGCTACACCTCTGCTGCCAGGTTCCATGCCTGACATTCACTGTTCTTAGCAAATACAGGCAGCAGAAGGAGGTCGCAAATGAGTCACAGACTGTCCTTGCTTTAATTCACCAAATAAAGTCTAGACTGAGCTGGCTGCAGGTATTGCCTGCTGTAGCAGCACTGCTGCTGCAGAGTTACCAACAGAGTATCCCAAAAACCTGCTGAAGACTCAGTATTTAGACCTTGTTTATACATCATACCAATAAACACGCTGCAGGTAACAAAGACTGCTCCAGCATATGCTAAAGCTTTAGATAAATATTAAATAAATCCTGTATTAATCACTGGCCTCTGATGGTGTGAGCACAATTCTGTTTTAGAGTCCTCAGGTAAACTCCTCAAATCAAAAGACTGGGTTTTTTTCAGACTTGCTGCTGGTAAACTCTAGAATGTCTCTTCCAATAAAATGAATTAATATAGTTATAAGGAGAGCTAACAAATTTAAGGGAATTATTAGGAGCAGCCTGAAAAAGCCCATCTTGGCAAGCCCAGAGCTAAGAAGGGCAAAAGGAAGTGTATGTTAAGCACTATGAGTAACACACACCCTCCTCAGTCTAATACCTTTTTAAGCTCACTAGCAAGCTCCTTCAAAACTAAGATCAAGTATAACCAAGGAAAATACATTGATACAGGCCATATTTGGAGGGAAGAACAAGCAACAAGTAGCAGGAAGGAAGAGAATTTTCACTATACACATCAAGAAAAGCCAAAGAAAGGGACAGACACATCAAAAAGATGGCAGTATTTATACAGTTGTGATAAAGCCTGACTTGCTGGTCATATAATTTGGGAAGTTTTAATATTCTTTTTTCCTTACAAGTCATTAAAATGGAGAGGATGAGAGCAAAGCCTTTCAAACAGATTAAAGACTCTTTAAACTGGCTGTTGACATGTACTACAGAGTACAACAAAAAGGAGAGAGAAGTGGAAAAAGCAAAAATACGTAAAACTTTACAGACCAATCTGATGTGTCCTATAATCAACTCTTGGACATTCTAGCCAAATTTTAAGCTTTTCTATTCTTGTAAAAAGAAATAGACACAACATTAACAGAGGCAACTGTCCCTCTGGGACTCTGGGAGCTAAACTTGTCTAGAATTCATGAGAAATTTCACCATGAAGCCCTGGCCAGAAAATTCCCAGGAGTATGTGTAAGAGTTATAAATACCAGTCAAGATAAGGGTACAGGGAAGGTAAACTAACACAAAACAATTAAATACAAGGAACACAAATCAACTGGATTTTAGTTTTACCTTTTCCTTCCTCATCAAATGCAGACCTTCCAAGTATCTCATCCGTTGACTCCTTGCGACGGCAAAGCTTGAAGAATTCAGTAAGGAAGTCCCCTGGTAGAGGAACAAAGCTCCTGAACTCAGCCCAAAACCCCACTGAGCAATGAGCCAACACTCTAAATTATGCTCCCAGGACAGTAATTTTATCTTTTCTTCTGAAAGAACATCTGATAATTTGTTCTGAAGCACAAATATCTTGTGCACAAAATCCACATAATGAAATTATCTGAAGCACAAACACCACATAATAAAGCTTAGGTGAATGCACACCCAGGCAGCTGTTGGCCATCTCTCCAGAGCACAGCTCTGCCTGCAGTTTAATTCACCCAAAGCAAGATGAAATTTGGAAAGATTTGAAGCCCTTTTCCCCACAAGCTTGAAGGCAAGGACAGACAGAGGAGTACAGCTCTCCACAAGTATTAATCCTCCCTGTCAGAAAGGTTGGTTGAACTAAGGAGATGGATACATGCAAAACACACTCAATAAAATGGGAAGATTCTAGGAAATCTAAATTTTCACAGAACCCAGAGAAAATTTTTATTCTCTGGAACCTGGTGAAATAATAGCAATTAATTTCACCACACACAGAGAGAATAAACTACAACAGGAACTTATGTATTTGCAAAGCTTGTGTTCTTGAAAAAGAAACCCAAAATACTGTTCACTTAAAAAAATGAGGGAAGTGAGCAAACAGGCCATCAGGTAATCAGCAACTCAACCCTAAGTTCATAACTTGGTAGTTTTAGTTTAAAAGCTGCAAGAGAAGACAAGAAATTCTGATGTCTTACCCAAAAGACACTGAGGGTTATCTGCTTTTCTAACTCTCACAGACCACTGGGGTGCTTGAAGTGGATCCAGGTCACTTGGGGGAAAAAAATTAAAAAAAGAAAAAGAAGAAAAAGTAAAAAAAAAAAAAGAAAAAAAAGAAAAAAAGAAAAAAAGAAAACCAAATGCCACTGTAAGTACTGGAAAGATGAGTATCAAATTCTCAATAAATGTCATGTCATAACCAGTGAGGTCACCACATTACATAGGAGAACATGACAAACGAGCAAGAGTCCCTTTTCTCATGTGTGTGCGTGACATGAACAAGAAACACGTCTTCCTCTTCAGCAGAAAACCTGGATGACAGTTTTTGGGAGAGGGATATCAAGCAGTGAATTCTTTTTACCTTTCATGCTCCACTACCATCTTTTCCAAGAAATACGTGATACACAACATTTTCAAGAATATGAAAGGTTTTGAGAATATGCTCAAAACCAGGGGTTTGTGTTCTATTGAGATTACAACACAATAATATTTTCTCAGAGAAATGCATTTCAAAAGGTGCTTTGCCAAATTAGATGTTCTATCAGCTGACATTAGCATTCCTCAAAATGGGTTCTTTTTCTCATGTGAAGCCACACAGTGTTTGAGATGACACTAAGATGCAGCAGTGAGCAGAAAAAGCACACTCATTTGCAACTCAGACAAGATACTTACGAATAAACATCATTGTCAACAATTATCCCTTCTGCGAGGTGAGGCCACGTTGTAGCTAAATGCAGCTCACTGAAACAAAACAAAATTTCAGTCTTTCAGTGATGGCAGAGAGTGTTCCCTCCATCACAGTTCATGTTTTGAAAGGTATTTGTGATAGTTCATATTTGATTCCCTCTCTGTTCTCCAGTAAGTTTTCTCACTGCATACATGAGAGCAAGCCCAACCCTTGCACAAAAGCACATAATTTTTAAGGTTTATCTTGAGGTGAGTTTCAAGATAATAATTTCAGAGATAAATGGGGTACTGCAGAAGTTTACAGTAAAAGCCATATGAGCTTGAACTCTGAATATCATCAGACAATTTTACAAATGGCCTTATTTGCTATTAAACCATTACCCTTCACAGACGTTTCTGATGCACTTGAATAATTAAGTATCTGTTGGACACACTAAGCGGTAGGTAGGCAAAGCTAAGACCTGAAATAACACCTTTAAGTCCTCCATTAAGGAAGTTATAAAACAGTTTTCTGAACTCTTCTCTTACCTAATAGGATCTTCACAGGCACCAAATGGTAACTTCCCAAATTCCAGGCCTCCAACTTCTCCCCCAACTAGAGCATCTATATCTGGAGAAAAATCAACACATTTTCCATAAAGAATTTGTGGAACATTTGAAGCAGAATATCACCTTCATTTCACTGCAAAGACTGTACCTTGCAGGATGACCAGAGAAGAGCTGAGCAGCTAAGGTGACTGAGCTAGGAGAACACAATCCTAACATACAGTCAAAGCAATTGCTTCCAACAGAAACTGAAACAGGACATTCAAAGGGACAGATACAATTCTTGTAATTTGTGTTGAGGTAAAGCTGTTCCCTTCATACAGGCAATGATGATAGCTGTAAAGACAGCCCTAAAGATTCAATGTTGGCACAAGAACAGACACAAAAGTGCCATAAAAATGCTTGGGCAGAAAATCAGTTCCAAGCAGAGAAGGGAGAGTCTGGAAGAGCAACTCTTCAGAGTGAAAAAACAACTACTTTTAAAAGTTGACAATTTTATCAGAAGAGAACTTAATAAAATAATCTTGGAGATTCCCATAGTCCCAGGTACTCAGAGATGCCTCCCAGCACCCTCAGGCACTTCCCATGTTATAGCCTTCAAATACATAAATCAAAACCAGACAGCCTCCACTGAACAAAAACTGAAGTGGGCAATAATAATAATGTATTGTAATGCCATTATAATAATGCTGTTACACCATCTGAGCTGCAATTTTACTGCATCTGGCAAACTGTTTACAAACAAAACAAGTGAGGGATTAGCATAGATGAAGTATCTGGATGACTTAATTACATCATTTCTTCTGCAGAGAAGATAAAAGACATTTAAATTCTTTGGTTTTATTTGAGAAGAGCTAATTGAGTGATAGTATATAAGTTACAGGTCCAGTTCTTCCCAGTGAACATAAAACCACAACCGCACGTAGCAACAGCAGTAAAACTGATGCTGTCCATCTCCAGTTTCTGCAACACACTTTGACACTGGCTGCCATAACCACAACACTGCTACTAAAGCAGTGAAAGTTATTCAAACTGCTCCAATCAAGAAATATGATCAGTGATACAACTCATCCATGACAAAGCTGAGATCCTGATGTAGTGAATAATTACAGCAAGGCAGAGAGACTACAGAAAATAGATTTTGTGTCTGCAGAAACAATAAGACAAAATCTGTGGAATTCATTTCCCACGTTCTTTAAGTTAACTTGGTTAACCAAAGAGGAACTATCATTTAAAACAGCACTGATTTTCTCTCTCTAATAAGCAGGACTCTCTTTAAACATGTTCAACACACACTCCTTAGCTACAGAGCACAGAATCAATCTCACTGCACTCTTCTTCAAAACACAGGATTTTGATTAGTGCACTTTTTTAAGCAAAGGAAAGCCAAACAATTAGATAACCAAGGCCACACGAGTTCTGTCTCTCCAAATGTACCCTAAATACCTCAAGCTTGTTATGCAAAACTGCTACCAAGTCAAGAAAAGAACTCGGGCATTTTAACTGTTCCACCACCTTGTACCTAAAGCACCACATCACTAATAAAATGGATGTTAAGGAGGAACTAATATCTACCTTTTTCCTATGGGTTTGTTTTCCTTTGAGAAGTTTATAATTTATTTCCTGCTACTACCTACATAAAAATAGGTCTGTTAAAACCAAATCCTTGATCCTCAAGGAAGACAGCACCACCATCAAGAAAAAAAGAGATCATTTAGAGACTACCAAACGAGTTACTATCTCTGGTTTTCCTAAACAGCATTACTATGGCATAAATTTATCAAGTCTGCCCTATATAATTTAAATTTAAAGACTATATATTATTTCTCCCCTTCATGCAAGGCTACCATAATAAAAGACTTATTCAGAAATTCCTCCTGCATTAAATTTAGTACTGTGTCAACAGTAATAAAAATCCAAACCTTTACCTCAAGTGAGGTCCATCTAGTATTTTCTACTTTTCCCACTGTTAATACACTTAGATAGTGAAGTACCAAAATAAGGTACTTTATGGAAACAATTGACAAAACCTCCCAGAAAGTATTAGCATCTTCTAGAAAATTAATCTAAACATTTATCTAAGAAATCCAGGGCAGAATTCTTCACAGATTCAGTCACCCTTTTCATTCCACATAGATACCACTATTTTAGAAACATCACTGTACTTCTAAATGCTGACTAACCCACATCTGCAGGCACAGCCCTACCCAAAACACCCGTCCCAGCCATGAGCCACAACCTGAGAGCAGCTTTAAGCTGGCTTGCTTGTCATACAGAATGGGACTGGACTGAAGCCTTTCCTAGCAAAACAGGAAATGTTAGAATTCTTCTGGCAAGATACACAAATATTTTCTTTAGCACTGACTGGCTGTCTGAAAATGAGTTATTCTGAGGACACAAGTCTCCTACCTGGTGGCTGCTGTGGCCAGAAGTACTGCTGCCAGTCCTGGAGCACAAAGGTAAGGCGAATAGCCATGCTAACTGGAGGCAGAGGTGTTAAAGGGCAGCCCTTCAAAATACCAGAGAACAAATCCAATGTAAAGAGTAAATCCTCTCAAACATTCTCGGGGCTGAACATAAACGATATACAACATCAGTTTCATGCTTACGATCTTGGTTTTGAAGATGTCCAGCAGCCCTGAGAGATGGGTGTACTGGCTGGGCACCTTGCGCAGGTGAACCATCTCAAAGTCCGTGCGCACGCCCGGGCCCTGGCACTCCCCCACGTACAGCCGGCGCCACTTGTGATGGATCTGCACAAACACTGGCACCTGACTGCACAACACGAATACTTCAGATCATTCAAGTGTCCTGCTGTCTTGTAGTCCTTAAAACTAGCTGAATATTCTAGCATAATTCCCACATAATTTCATCCTTTAAAATATATTTTCTCTTAGACGAACACACTTTGAAACACTTCACAGGAATCACAGAAAATCACTGTTAGTGTCATTAACAGAATGCCCAACAAATTGCCATGCCATGATCACAGCCCACTTCATGACTTCACTTAGCTCATTTTCAGTCTATATGATTTTTGAGGAAGATTAGGAAGTTACTGTTACTACACATAGGGAAGAAATCCTCTTGCAAAAGTGATGTTTTATAAATTACATATTATTCCTACAACTTCTAGTAGCTTTTAATAGCCCTAAACATTTTTAAACAATAATAAACAAAACATTGATTCAATCTTTACATATGTGGATTTTTTCAATCCTTCTCTACCAATATTACAGTACAAATAAAGAAAAACTCTGAATGTATTTTGCTAACAATTTAATACCTTTTCCTCACCAATGCAGTATGCTGGAGTTTCACCTGGACATGTAAAAACGTTCATGCTTTCACCTACCAGCCAGTGTTGCCCAGTGCAATGGAAATGGAACTCAGCAAGAGGTTGCACTTGGATTCACTAACAACAGCATCGTTATTCGCAGCCGGAGCAATTACCACAAACTCACGTAAGCCGTACCTTGAGAGACAAAGAGAAAAAAGCACATCTCTAGTCCCTGGCAAACCAGCTGAAACACAGTTCTTAAAAAATATTGTGACCTGGAGAACCTAACTGTCACCAACAGATCGTGAAATCTGTTCATTTGATGCAAGTAGCTCTTTATTTTTAGAGAGGTCATGAACTGAGTGGATATGGAGTTCTGCAAATCCTGAACTCACAAACTACCTGAGTGTCTCAGCATTCCAACACTGTAATGTGTTTATGGGAGGACTTCCAGGTCTAGCAGTCTTGAGGTTTTCCAGTTTATGTTAATAGTGTCTAAAACTGCTTATACATAAAACCAATCTCTCTAGAACCAATCCTTTTATGTGCTCAAGATTTGCATTACTAAGAATATAATTGTTGTTTGTTAAGGTGGTGCAGCTTTCCTTTTTCAGAATGTACCTAAATATTACATACATAAAAGCCTGGTTAATATATGAAATTGAGACAAATATTTGGGGGAAAAAAACCAAATTAAAGACAGGCCCACTACAGCAGGCTTTTTTTGCACTTCTTTCAGGTGTCTAGTACAAAGAAACATTTTACTTAAGCTTTAACTTTTAACTGAAAAAACAAATATACAACTGACTGTGCCAGATTTTCCAGCTGCTACGCTCATTTGCAGTAGAGATGAGAGGCAGCACACATACCATCTCACCAGACAGTGGGCTCGAGGAGGAAAGTCATTTTTCATGCACAGCAAGTCCTGCATTGGCAGAGGAAGGGCATCTGTGACAAAAATTGATACATAATCAATCTTTCATCACATCCATCCAGCTCACTTACAACTGCCTTGTATTAGCACTGTGTGAGTGCAAAGCAAACTAAAAGCAGACATGTCAGATCACTCTCATCAGAGCTCAGAAAATCCCACACAGATGCAAATCAGCACACTGTGGACTCCACACTCTGACACTGTCTTCTGGCATTATCCTTACAACTGTGGAAGGGAACTATCAGGTACCTTCTCCCAGCTCTTCTTTCCCATCTTTTTCACTGGGTTCTTGCACAAGATAATGATGGGTAACTGAGAATTTGAAGTCTGCAAATGAAATTTCATCTGATTTCTCTTCCCATGTTCCTGTGGTAAATATACCCTGCATATAAAAAAAGAAGATATTATCTCATAAATTTAGGTCAACATTAATTAGTCTTTAAAAGTCTTTAAAATTAGTCTTTCAAATATTGCCTATGTGATCAATAATGTTGATTCACATTTTTCTACTGCCTAATGGCTCGGCATGATTTAATTTCAACAAGCAATTCTCAAAGCTCTTCATTATAAAGGTAGCTGGCTGCTAAAATCCATGTTGCAAATAATCATGTTCATTCCAAAAATCAAATATCATTTTGCAGTCTTCAGAACTATATGGCAATAAAGATTTGCATCCTCCCATATGCAACTGTACATCTGAAGATTTGCACCCTCAACTTTGCCCAGAGAGAGAAGTTTCCCACCTGGGATTTTATCTATAACTAAACTGTTCTGTGCAAATATTACCTTGATATTTACCTTCACCAACAAATGATTATTTTTATCTACAACTTACAAAACTTGTGTAAGAATAGTCAATTTTTAAACAAAAATACAGCATGGGAATGTCTAAAAAAATCAGCACCACTGCTCCTACTAAAAGCAACTTGCACAATCCTTTGATCTTACAGGGTGTTAGGAAGAGAGCTCTGGTCTGAAAAGAAGACATACAGGAATACAGGGACAGCTAAGAGGTAGTTCATTAGATAAAGTAAGTTTTATTCCAAATACTCTGTACCTGACTAGAATGAAAAGCAATGAGATTCCCCTGGAAACACAGCAGCCATTCCATACAAACCAGCTGAGTTCATCTGCATTACTATGCAGAAGAGCTCAGCAATTTCCTCTGCATTTCACAGGACTGACAGAGCATCACAAAGGCTCTAATTAGACTGAAAAAAATCTCTCCCATCTATGAAACACACTGAGTCACAAGTATCACTGTGCAAACCCCAGCCATAAGTACATGAGGTGTGACAAAGGCACAAGGCAGGACAAAAAGGCAGGACAAAAAGATTCCTTGAGTATTTAGAGCAGCTTTAAGCATGTTTCCAGATCCAAAATTAGAATTTTAAAAAAATCTCTAAGCATTACAGGAAGATCCATCTTTGTCAGGGAAACAGCCTGTTTGGCAGATGACCCACCAATGAATTTACAGTAATTGTTTGTCAAATTGACACTTCTACAAGTGAAATTCCCCAATAAAGTCATTATCTGCCACACCTAAGAAAAGAGCAATAGATGAAATACATTATTGTATTACTAATTAGCAATTCAAATTCTACAGGAAAATTCAGAAGCAGTAACTGACCTTCTCTAGAGGTTTGCCTGAAGAAATCCCAATAAGTTTCCAGTCATTCAATACTTCTTCTATTTTTGAAATAAATCTATTAGGAGGGAAAAAGGCATTAATATTTGCTGAACACTAAACCTGTATTATAATTCCGCTACCTCAAAGTATGCAGTACCTTGTTCTGCTATGGAATTCCTTAGAAGAGCCAAAACAAACAAACAAACACCACAAGTATTACAGTAAAGCCAGAAAAACTGCTTCCCTGTACACTAAACAGTCTTCCTATGCTTAAATTTTACATGACAGTTACTTTTAGCTATGAGCATCTTTTGACTGTTTTAAGAATCTCACCTTTTTCTTTTTGTGGTACTGCAGCACATAACATCTGCAGCACATAACTGCTTCATTGTTAACAGATAGATAGGCATTTAAGACAAAATTATTCCTAAATTCAGATTTAAAGCACAGCACTTGACATCTCTTGTCTCTTGTCATAAACGCTATCACTATTTTAAAAAGCATTAAAAAATAATACATTCATAGTGCAAGAGTGTTCTTCACCTTAAATTTCTTCGTACATTGTTTTACTAACTTTTAAAGGCTTCAGCTACGAGATGAATGTCTTAACAATCAGACAGCTACTTAGAAAACACATAAGCCTTCTAAATGTATATTCTAATCCCTTGCAAACAGGTATTAAACCGGACCTTTCACTAAGTTCAATCAGCTCGACTAGAGCCTCTTAACCCGCTTCTCGGCCGGGGCCTGAGCCTAAGGCGGAACAGCCGGGAAAAGGCTCCGGGAAGGGCTCCGGGTGCTCCCGGCCGGGGGGAGCGGCCGCGCCGCGGGGTCCGGCTGCCCCGGCAGCAGCGGCTGGGCCGGGCCGGGCTCGGCGGAGCCCCCGCGCCGAGTGAGGGGCGCGGCAGCACCTACCTCTCCCACTCGGAGGCGGTGGTGAAGTCCGTGATCTCGAACACCTCCGACTCGGGCTGCGGGGAGAGAGCGGGAGAGGCGGTGAGCGGAGAGAGCAGGGGGAGACAGAGGGAGAGCCGGGGAACAGGGAGCGAGCGGGAGGAGCGGGACAGACACTCACGTCGCTGTCCGCCGCCATCTTGCGCCGCGGCCGGCCCCCCAGCGGCGGAGGCTGCCGGGAACGTGGCGGAGGGCGGCGTCTCCTCAAAGCCTGGAGCTCCCTCACTGCCCGTCGCTCCTGGGCTCCATCGCAGCTCAGTTTCCTCTCGCACTATGCTCCTCTTGGGCTCTCTCGCTCCTCTCGGTGGGGCTCCCGCACAGCCCGGCTCCTGCCTCCCCCGGTTCCCCCCGCTGTGTCTCTCTTTCCCGGCTGGCTGCAGCCCCTCACGGGGACGCCCGCGGGCGCTGTCCCTTCACACCGGCGCGGAGCTGAAGCGGGGACTGCTCCCACAGCTGCGTCGGCGAGAGTCGAGAAGGGCTCCCTCGGGTGTACGAGTAACACAGCCCTTGTCAGCCAGCCAGGGGCTGAGGTGTCCCTGTCCCCGCCTAATCCAAAGCCTTCCCTGTCGCTTGTGTCACCCGGGGAACGGCGAAATCCTTCTGGCGTTCAGCAAAGCAGCTCCCTTAAACACCCTTTTAACTGAGCTTGAGCCCACTCTACCTCTTTTATCCTGTCTTGTCCCTTAAAAGTCTGTAACTTTAAAAAAGAGGAAATACCCTTAAAATCTGCGGCTAGAAAGGAAATTATAAATACTCGTGAGGGGACTGAGTGCGAAGCAAAAATGACGTGGAAACATACCAGGTACTAGAAGTATAAACGGAGGTAAACATAAGCTAGAAATAGGGTTTGGTTTGTGTGCTGAGAGAACTCGTGATTCGAGCCTGAAGTGCTGCGGTTCAGCTCGGCTGTGTTTGTTTCCATAGGTCACTGCTGCTCTTTGAATTAAACTCCCGCAAGCCCAATTCCCCCGGCTGAGGGGGTTACCTGGGCGACGCCGTGTAAACTCACCAGCCCGGGCGCCTGCAGAGGAGCTGCCTCGGGAATGGCTCCTGTGTGCCCCGAGCTCAGGGAAACAGCCGAAAATAAAACCAAAGTGTGTGACTTTGCTGTCGAATTCCTCGCTGGCCAGCGGAGGAAGACAGCTGCGAGATGAAAATGCTTTCTAATTTCCCTTTGGATTGCTGTGCCTCTTTCACATTTCTCTGCTGAAGAGCCAGGTAAGATGTGTAAGATTCTGCCTTTTTAGAGAACATTTACAGTTTTTATTTTGAAGGGTTTTTTTTTTCTTGTGTATCAAAAAAAAAAAAAGAAAAAAAGGGAAGTTTTTAGGAAGTTCACCATTTGACTCTTAACAGGCGAACATAATGGGATGAACATTGTAAGGGATTATCTGGCCTTTAGCATGAGACATCAAGAGTTCTGGCTTCTATAGCTACCTCTATGGCTAATTTCACTGTCTTTGATCTGTGTTCTTACCACTTGAAAAACTGAAGTTCACTGTGTTTTTCAGGAAGACTCCCAAATCCATCAAAACTATTAACTGGGATTCATATTCTTTTGAGAATTAGCTTTCTAGAATTTCAAAACTCCCAATCCTTTGATTTAACCCTCTCATATTTCTTCTTTCCCAGTCTGCATTTTGGGTTTGTTCTGTGTTGTTTATGCCACTGTCATCTTATGGTGTTGTTAGAGTCAGAGTTTACTCTTGGAAAAGAGGGTTGGTGGTTTTAGAATTCTGAAGCAGCTCCCAGCACACTCACCACAGCCAAGAAGAGTGGTGACTGTGTCAGGGTCAGTATTACCCACACACAGCTGTACTGACCAGGAGGGTGGCAGCTTGCTCCTTTCCCACAGTTTCTGCTGATTAGTCATAGGAAAAGTACATTAAAATCTTCTAATTAAGAGTAAAGCCTTTTCAAGTCAAGTTCAATACATAGCATATGTTGTGGTTTTACTTCTAAAAACTTTCTGAGCTCTTCGGTTCTGTGCATTCACAGGAAAGGGATTAGATGATTAGATGCTAAATTGTAGTGCTTTGAATAATTTCAAGTACTTTTAAAATGCTTTTGTCTTACTTTTGTCTCTTAAATAATTAAATATAATGTAACGCTTTGTATACTTTGTAGTGAATTGGAAATAAACTAACAGTTTTCTTTTCAGGTTTCTGGGCATGAATACATTTAAGGACAGTATGTCTGACAACAAACAAAATAAGAGGAGAAGCAAAAAAGGTAGTCTAACCCAAAGCTTACATATTTAAAGTGTAAAATGTAGATCTGAAGCTGGAAAAGTACAGTAACAACTTGAAATTTGGCTATTTGTCAAAGCTTAGCAAACATAAAAAATACAAAGTCAAAGAGTAAGTTTCTACCTTTGTAAAGGCCTATGATTTGGTCTGTTTTTCATATTTTTAAATGCTCTACTTCTGTAGAGTTTCTGTCAATATTTGTCTTCTATTTCTGTTCTCCTGAGATAGGAGCTGTAACTGGCTTTTTAAAGATGTTCTTTGCTTTTGTAGCCCATTGAATTAATAAACTTACCTAAAAAATAAAAAGAATTCAAAATTATATATTAACATATCAATAAATTACAAGAATGAGTGAAATATAACTTGCTTTTGTTTCCTTTCCTGATACTTCTTTATAATAATGTTTTAATGCCCCAAAATAACTTTGTTTGCCATGTGATACTGGAATTAAACTGCTTTTATGCAAATATTGATGTATTACTGCAGGTTGTGGAAGTGTTCTTGCTTTTCAGAATGCAGACAACATAATGGAAGAAATGCATCAGTCAGAAAAAGCTCTGGGGAAAACCAGGTAAGAAGCATCAGTATTTAATTTGCAGTTGGGTGTGCACAAATGACAACAAAGAAGGTAGTAGCCTGAATAAGAAAACTATTTCCCAGACATTATATGCAGCTCTCTATGTTGTGTAGTGTTTATCTCTTCCCAATATCAATGATTGGCCACTGCTGGAGGCAGGATATTGCATTAGGTGAACAAATTATTTGGTACAATAAAAATAAAAAAAATCCACGTTTTTCATTCTTCAGAAAACAGGTGACACAAAACTGAGGCTTGTCCACACAGCCTCCATTTTTTCAGGCAGGCTGTAGCGTATTTTGTAAGTAACAAAGGCACATCTGGTCTTCAGAATTCTTCTGACACACTCTCCCGATGATTCACGAAAACTACACGCTGGAAGCAATCAATTCTTGTCAAGGGGAAGGTGAACAATATGTTTTTACATTTCTCTTGTTGCTTGGTTAACATGGTTTGTCATTCAATCTCACTTGTAGTCAACCTCTGCATTGCAGTCTGCTATTTCCAGGGAGAGTCACAGCCTCTCAGATAAATAAAGAAAAGGCACTTTGGCATTCTGGGATCTTACAAACCTCATGGTCACATTATTCACCAGCCATATGATTGTTGGAACTGGCTCCTTCCACTTATTTTTGCTCTGTATTTTGGTTGGTTTTGTTTTGCCTTTTAGCCAAATTGCACCAACATCCAGAGCGTGGCCAGACCAACAAGTGGCATGTTTTCCAAGTAGAAATCAGACAGCATTACCCAAGAGACATCACGCTTCTTTACCTTTCTCCTCAAAGAAAGAGGACATGAGATGTGGCTTTGACTTCAGCTTTCTGCTACAGACCTCATGCCCAGAATCTAACGTTTCAACAGCATTTGTGGATTTTGATACTTTCCAGATAATAAAAGCACAAATACAACAAGGTAAGTTCCATTTTAAAAGTCACAAGTTTTATATAAATTTGTATATTGTTATCATATTGCCTTTGTGCCTTTTGCTGTCTTCGGGGTGACTTCAGCCATGCCAACTCTCTTCTTTAATTACAAGTTTGTGTGTGTGTGTAGGATGAAGGAGATAAAGAGAAGCAATGACAAACTTCACCATTCTTGGTACTGTGCAGTGAAACTGAGCCACAAATGTGGAGTGTGATTCTCTGTGCCTGGAGAGATGACATCTTTCTCCCTTATACTGGCAGTATTAATTAGCTACATACTGTGGTTAGCAAACATCTACAACCGAGAAGCATTTCTTTGAATTATTAGTGTCAAAATATTTTAAAATGATAGTATTTTATTGTTTTCTATGGAAAATGGAATTGTGAAGTTCAGTATCACAACTAAATTCCAACCTGCAACTTTTTTCTGCACTGCAGATTTGTAGCAGTCCTGCAACCAGAGACAGATCCTTGATCCCCTGAACACTACAATTTGAAATTAATTTATAAATGTGAATTGTAGTCTGTTTAAAAACATCAAATTGATATTTCATTTGTTTTGATTTTTAAGGGTTATCTGTAAAAATGCTAAAAACCAGGAACAAGAAATCTGAGGTAAGAGGACGTTATGTAAAAAATTATCACTGGCAAAAGTATTATATCCTTTCAAAATCTTAAAAACAGAAATACCAAAGTAGTGTAGGTAGTTTGCTTAGTCTCAGGTGGTTTTTTTTTTTTTTTTAAGAATGTGAAATATTTCTACATTTATTTTATATATATGTGTGTCAGCAAATCTTGAGGTGTATATCAACAAATGATCAATAAGATGTTATATCAGGGACTTCTGGAGATAAAAGGCTAAAAGTTCAAAAGATATAAAACCTTTAGAAATATGTAAATTAATTAAAATGTGCATTCTATTTGTTAAATTAGATGTCTAGTTTTGCCAAAACCCCCAAAATGTCTTTCAAATGGTAATTTAAAATTGAAGTTAAATTCTAAAGTAGTCTTGATATGAGATGATTGATGAAATTTACTGTGTTAGCAAATAAAAAATAGTCTTTTAGAATTAAACATACTTGACATGAGATTTTGTGAAAAGTGTAAATAGGATTACACAAGATTTTTATACCTGGAAACAGGCTCACAATTTTACATCTCAATGCTTCACTCCACTTTAAATATACTGTATTTAGAATTTGGCCTTCATGTATATTAATTAATAGCCTTTTGTAGAAAATGACTCAACTCATTGAATTAGATGTAAACTTCAGTGAACCATCACAGAATACAACTGATCACAGGAAAAAAGTGAAGCATAGAAGTTGGAGCAAGAGTTCTGACCCAGGATTATAAAAAGGGTTATGGAAAAAACCCAGAACATTTCAAGTGGAGGGAAATATTTAAGAAAAATAATTTAGCTGGCCTTGGTGTGATTTAATGCAGCTTTATTTCATGTCTTGGACTTTGGTGGTTTCTAGAAGTGTATCCTTTGGGATAAACGGAGCATTCATATTAGTGCCATGCAGGCTGGACAAAGCCTTCAGAACTGAGAATTTCAAACCAACGCATTGCTTTTCCTGGCATGTTCAAACCTCAGTTTGCCCTTGGAATGCAAACAAAAATTGCCTGCAGATTGCAAACTGATGTTGAATATAGACATGCAAATGAGCACTCAGAGCAGATGACTGTGTGATTATTTCTATTGCATTCATTTGCATAAAAATATTCCTTTCCTATAAAATAAACAACAGAAATACTATTTTCAGAAAATCGTTCTCACTGTTCATCTGAATAGTCCAGACAAAGTTCTCAGTTCCTCTGATCTGTACTCCTTCAAATGTACATGGTACCTTTCAACAAATGTGATGGGGAGAAGGGAGGAATAGTAAAACACATCCCTGACCCAGCACACTTCTGTGTCAGCTGCCTTGGGTTTTATCCATTTCACTTCACTACAAATCAAGTGCAGACTGTTCTGTCCTCCAGTGTACCTAAAACTGTGAGCTAAATCTGTGCCATTTAACATGGATCTATGTGTTTTGATTTAATATAATGTACCTTAAAATCTATAAATAACTTGTTAGAATTGTTTTCTCCAGGGATGCAATAGCGTTCTGTTATAATGGTCTGGTTTTCCTTTTGAAAAATTGCTCACATGAGCTCTGATTCCATTGGGAATATAAATAATGGTGTCAGCACATGTTGGAGGGTTACATAAAGAGATTTCAAATATCAGCATTAGAGTGGTGCTCTCATTCAGGGAGAGTGCACAGCGAGAGAGGAGCTCTGGCACATGAAGCCACTGCCCAGCCTTTGAATTCCTGTAGCAAATATGTGAGGTGCCACAAGACAGAGTTAATAACTGACTAGAGGATTTGCACGCCTGGACAAAACGTACTGGTTCTAAATCATGGCAAATGACTTGTGCCTTGAAGCAAAAGATCCCACTTTCCAAACTAAGAAATACTTAGAAATAGTTCGGGATCTGAGAAAATTAATGCAAGTAATGTGCAAAAAATAATGTATTTTCTCAGGAGTCTGATATTATACTTCATATTAGGTTTAATATAGGAATGTATGAAAGAATAATAACTTTCTAATTTTTTTCCTGAGTCTACTTGTCTCTTTAGAGATTAGTTTTTACCTGTATCTGTGGTGTAGCACACTATTAATGTTTTTCTATGGAAATTACAGTTTCATTTGCCACCAGTGACATGTCAGTCTGTAAGAACAATTCATCTTGCTCCTCTAAAGGATGATATTGTCATTGAAAGCAGAAACATAAAACATATTTTAAATATTATGAACACTATTCCTCAGCCTATAAAACCAGTTATTAAATTTTATCAGTATCAGTTAGACAACTTCTTAAATAGGCACAGTGAAAAGTCATCAGAATTGATCATGGCCACAATTTCTGATAAGTTCACTCCCGTGAAGCACCTGTACTACTTCAGCATTAATAACTGTGATAAGTACCTCAATAACAAGAAGGAAGAAATCCAAAGCCATTTCAAACGGAGGGAAGCTGATGTAGCAATCCACACTGAGAAGAAGAGCCAGGTGAAATTCCAGTGTTCAGTGCTTTGTGAGAACATCAGTCTTCTGACCCAAGCCAGGTTCTGGGATCAGAGTCATCCCCACTTGAGCTCCAGCAGTGCTCTGGTGAACCGTGGCATGTTTACAGCCCAGACAGCATTTACAGTGTCCAGCAACAGCAATGCCTCAAGAGCTGGCAGTAAGCAAAACAGAGCAGAGAATTGCTGTAGCACTGATCTGGAAGAAGAAAATGCTGCAGAAATGATGCTGGATTTTAAACCACAGGGAGATGCTGAGAGTGCCAACCTTGTGCTTTACAATCAGGATTTAGATTCTTCCTGTAAAAATGAAGTGATAAAGGCCTACCAAGCCTTGGAAGATAATTCTGTAGTTGCAGTAATTCCCAGAGTAGAAGTTCAAGATCGCTCTGGAAAACAGTCAGAAAATCAAGTATGTCTCTCTGAATCTGAAATAGAAAAAGAAGCTATGTCAGAAGGAACTTCAGAGGACCAATACGAGCTTGTAGCTGTTGCTCATGTTATGCTCTCTGAACAAGAGCCAGCCAGGGAACCACACACTGCTGAACAACCTACCACAAAAAAGGGTGGTCTCTGTACCCTGCCTCATGTTCCTCAGAGCCTCAGTGTTCTTGCTCACAAAGAAAATGGCAATAATAAAATAAAGATGAATAGAAATAAATATTCATCAAAATCTAAAATTAATAATAAGATAAAAGTATCTGAAGACTTAATTGCTTCTGATGAGGTTATCAGAAAATCAAATGCCAAGAGTCAGATTTTTCCATCTTTGGAACTGACACAAGTGAAATCTGAGACTTCCATGAAGCGTCAGAAAAAAAACACTCAAGGACACAAAGGCCACGTTGCTCAGAGTGCTCAGAAAATCAAAAAGCAAAGTTGTTCCTGCAGCTGCAAAAATTCAGCTGTCTTAAAGAAACATGTTACTCCACTTTGTCTGCCATGTGCACCCTCTGCTTCAGATTTTGTAGACCTGAAATACACTGACATGTTCAAAATAATAAATTCAGATGACCAAGGCCCAGGTATTTATGAAATGTTTGGAACTCCTGTCTATTCCCGCATGAAAGACCTCGATCAGCACAAGGGCAGGTTTTATGAAGGTGTTTATTCTCTTCCACCAGAAAGATGCACCTGCAGATCTACCTGCAGTAAAGGAGGAGAAAGCAGCAAAGTCAGAAACACTCAAAAGAAAACACATTCCAAGCCAAAGAAGACCATACCTGGTGCTAAACAAAAGCAGAAAGGTTTGATCACAAAGGATAGAAGGACCAAGTTGAGAGACAGCAACACAGACCAAGATAATGCAACAACTTCTGACTTGGATTTTCAAACACACACCTTGAGTAGCACAACGTTGTTCCATGGAGACATGGATCATCAGCTCACATTTTTGGAAGAGCTTTCACAGTCAACTAAGCAAAATGAAATGTTTACAAATTCAAACCTCTCAACTATTAAAGAAGTTTCTTTGGAGCAGTCATTAGACAGCCAGGATAAATCCAGCCATCAGAGAGCTGCTGCCTGCAGCCAGGATCTCCTTCAGTTCAGTGATCAAGGCTGCAGAGAATGTGTTGCTCCAAGTGGCAGTCTGGTAACAGCAGAGCAGAACCACTGTGTGCCCCAGTGCAGGGGGGATATGGATGGTGGCAAAGGCTGGGAATCACACCAGGACTCCAAGTCTGTCAGTAAAAGTGAGCTGACCTTTTCAGATAGACTGGGATGTCAGTCCCCTACAAAAATATTAGATCACAGTTGTGCAAACACACCTCAAAACAGTGGTTTGGCAAATGAATTGACTCAGGCTTCAGTGATTTGGACAAAAAATACCAAAAGCCCCAGTTCCCAGACAAGTCAAAACATTTCTTCTTGGTCAGATACTAAGGATGTGACTGATGAGTTGCTTTGTTGTCTGGCCAAAGAATTGCTAATGCTTGAAGAAAAAGACACCAACTCTTCAAGAACAAAAAATACGTGTTCTAAAATACAGAACACACAGAGTGAAGAGGAGGAGAACATGATGAATGGAGCTGGAGCAGTAATAAATAGTGCTCTAGAGAAGGTAAAAGTAATTTCTTCTTGTAACTTGCTAAATAATTTGAGTGATGTTTCACACACGTTTGGATGAAAAATGGGAAACATGTGCTTATTAAAGAGATTTATCAAGTCTCTTTTCCTTGGGCCAGCTGCCCACTGATTGTTCCAGGGCTCTGTTGAATATATCTGTGTTAGAGGCTGCATGGCAGGATGCAAGCTAGAAGGGACTAGGGCATGACAGGATTAGGTGCCAAAGCTTATAGAAATGGACAAATTGCAGTGAATAAAGAGAATAGGCTGTTTTAATTCAAGAGCTTGTATAAAAAAGGTTTTGGGCAAGGCAAGAGCTGGAGATCTGGACAGGAACATGAAAAGATACTACAAATAGTCTTGCATACCCAGGAGAGCAATTACCTTGACTCTCTGAGTGCAACTAGATACTTTTATAGATATGAACCATAAGTATTTGTTTATCAGACGGACTTACCCTGTTTAATTCATCCTTAATCAAAACTTCAAGCACAGAAGGCTCAGATTTTGGCCCCCAAGTCAGCTGCATGCCTTCACCTACTAAGGTATTTCTCTACCAGTACTGCTTCTCCTTGGTCCTGTTAGCTCTTTGTCCATATAAATTACATTTATAAGGAAATGTCTTTCACGACATCCTGATACACTCCCTTGTGCTTCTGCAGACACAGGTGTCAATTATAGCTGTGTTCTCACTTCTCCCAGGGAGACCCATGGCTAAATGGGACAATTACTGCTATCTTTCTGAAGCAGTCTCTTCTTCCTGGGAAGTCCTGGCCTGTTATTTTCATCAGACTTGTGTTGCATGTGTTACTTAGAGCATGATGATGGCCATATTCACCCTTCAGCTTAGCAAACTGTGAGACCAAAACAGAGAGTGTAAGCTGCTCTTTTAAGTGCTCTTATGTCAATGGAAGAAGATGTCATGCTGTAACCTTCTGGTTATGCACTGTTGTGATTTATACTTGAAAATATTTATACAGTTTTACCTGGTATAGCAATTCAATCGATGACCTGGGCAATTTATATATATAAATATCTATAAAGTAAAGTCATGCCAGGAAAAATTACTCCTTATGAAAAAGGGGGGACCAAATGAAGTCTGTCTTTTCCTCATTGCTTTCTCCCCATACTGACCATCATCTTTCAAGCAGAATTACTTTTTGGCTTCAAATGAAGAAAAGGGCCTTCTAAATTTTGATGAATCTACTAAATTACCAAGAAGCAGTTTAACAACCAAAGATCCTATCATGTGGACAAGAGGAGAAGTCCTTGGAAAGGGAGCCTATGGCACGGTAAGTTAATGTCTGAATATGCTGAGATGTGTTGGTCATCATTGAGCTACACCTTATCTCAAAAATAGCTGCTGTCCTATTCAGTAAATGGGTTAAATATTTTGGATTATACAGTGAGATATGAAACATGACAAGCACAAAGATTTTATTTAAGATAAGTAAATACTCAAGTTTTGTCTCGTGTCTTGTTTTGATACGTGCTGGTTTCACTGTAGGTGTACTGTGGTCTGACAAGCCAGGGACAGTTAATAGCTGTAAAACAGGTGGTTTTGGATACATCAGATCAACTCACTACAGAAAAGGAGTATCAGAAGTTCCATGAGGAAGTTGATCTTTTGAAGACATTGAAGCATGTAAATATTGTAACTTATTTAGGAACTTGCCTGGAAGCCAACATTTTAAGCATATTCATGGAGTTTGTTCCCGGTGGCTCCATTTCCAGTATTCTGCATCGCTTCGGCCCGTTGCCAGAAGTTGTCCTGTGTAAATACACCAAGCAAATTCTACAAGGGGTTGCATATTTACACGACAACTGCGTGGTCCACAGAGACATCAAAGGCAACAACGTGATGCTCATGCCCACCGGGGTAATCAAGCTGATCGACTTTGGCTGCGCCAGGCGCCTGGCCTGGGCCAGCCTCAGCGGCACCCGCGGCGAGCTGCTGCGCTCTGTGCACGGCACTCCCTACTGGATGGCTCCAGAGGTGATCAATGACTCTGGCTACGGCAGGAAATCTGACATCTGGAGCGTGGGCTGCACCGTGTTCGAGATGGCAACAGGCAAACCCCCTCTGGCTTCCATGGACAGGGTGGCAGCCATGTTCTACATCGGCGCCCACCGGGGGCTGATGCCGGCCCTGCCCGATCGCTTCTCCAGCGCCGCCGTGGAGTTTGTGCACGCCTGCTTAACCAGGTATGGAGGCTCTGAACTGCAGAATGAGAGGGAAGATGCAAGGAGTTTGTATTCTCATGGGAGCTTAGGCTGTGGTACATATGATTTTGTTGTAAATGCATGGGCTTTTCAGCATTTCAGGAAAGCCTTTAGATAAAAGTATATATAAAAGAGCTTTACTCTTTATAATGGTATAAAAAAAGCCCTCACAGATTCTCTTGTTGTAGGCCTTATACTCAGCATTTACTTTCACTGTAATTTTCATGCAAAAACATGGCACCGTTGAGTTTTGGAGAAAACATTTGATAAATTTCTTTGGTATGCTTTGCTGTTCCAGTATTGTTTGAGTTTGGTCTATGTCAGACAAATTGTTTTAAGGACAGTATTCTGAATGGAAGAGCTTTCACTTAATTCTTGTCTTCTGCAGTGGAAAAATCTATTATCACTGCCAGTCCAGGAAACACATACTTACTAGAAACATAAAGTTCTCTCTGTAAACCCCCAAACCACTAGCATTCACACATTATAAGAATTATTTTTGTGGTGTTTGTTTTGTTTTAAACAAAGCCATGGGCTTCTTAAAATGCATGACATTGGTTGGAGATGACAGGACAACCTGTTTGACAGAGGCTCAAACAGATAATTATCACCTTTTTTAAATACATTGTTGGTGCACCTGAAATAGCCAAATCAGCAGAATTATTCAAAGATTTGCAAGGAATTCAGGGGAATAATTAATGATTTATTTAATAACAAAATATTTTCATTTTATAATTCATAAATTCCAACAGTCTTTTCCCCTCAAGCCTCCCTTCCTTTCTATCAGCTTTAAAAAAAACCCCTAAAAATGAGAAGTGAATGAATAAATAATAATAATAAAGGCTAATTTTGCAATTAGGTTTTTACAGGTTTTTGAATTAGGTTTTACATCACAGGCATACATATTCATTTTATATACTGATTTGTGGAACCTTCAATGCAGAGATCAACACGAACGGCCTTCTGCTCTGCAGCTGCTGGACCATCCCTTTGTGAAAGGAGGACTGTGAATTTTTCAAAGCTCTTGCCAAGTGAGCATGTATTTTCCATGGAAAAGATTTTCACTTGTGGAAAAAAGACCAGAAGGAACTGGACTTTAACGTGGCAGCAGAAATACTGGAGAGCAGTCGTGTTCAAGGAGTCTGTTCTAGCAGCAGTGATTAAAGAGTACCTGTTCTGCAATGCCTGTCCTTCACTGTGAACGCAAGGCCACGTTGTGTTGTATTTGGAGAGACTTAAAGGGAAAATAAAGTCACCATCAGTGGCATGCAACAGGCCAGGTAAGCTGGAGTGTCTGTAAAATCCTATGGAACAAGCTATGGGCAGAGAGCTCTGCAGCTCGGAGATGAGTAATGAGTGTGAGGATCCCACAGGAACCTCAGACCATCTACTGGCATAAAATGTACTGAGGCCTTTATTCAGTCACGTGGGCCCTTTTCTTTACCTCGATAGGCACTTCAATTTTTAGCTGGTGAATAAGTGTTTTATGTACATAGGTCAGCCCTGTATCTCCACAGGATACTGTGGTGATAGTGACAGGAGATAATGATCTAAGCCAGGGGACTGCCTGTTTTAAATGAAATAGTGCATTTTGTGGGCTCTTTCAGGTCCCAGAAGGCTGGGGTTGGAAGGGGCTCTGGAGATGTTCTGGTCCAGCCCACTGCTCAGAGCAGGGCTGACTGCAGCAGGTGGCTCAGGCCCTTGTCCCATTGGCTTTGAGTGTGATTATGGATGGAGACTCCACAGCCACTCCAGGCAACATGCTCCAGTCTTTAACCCCCTCATGGTAAAAGGGATTTTATCTTTGAAGACTGTCTTACAGGTCAAGTTGTCCCGTTGTCCCTTGTCCTGTCACTGCTAGCACTGCAGAGTCTGGCTCTGTCTTCCTTACCCTCCCCATGGGGTGCTGAGTCTCACTGAAAACCTGAAGTGTTTCTCTGACCACTGGAGTGAGCACTGTCTGTGACTGGGTGACAGAACACAGCCCTTTGCACTCCAGTGGTCTTTACACTCAGTAGAACTAGCTACTACTAACTGCACAAAATTAAATAACATCTAAAAAGCATTGTTAAGTATTAATAAAGCAAAAAAAAGAGCAGGTATTGTAATTTAGAATGTCCTTTTGTTGATAAGGCTTCTTCCTATCAAAATGGGGTAAATCTTTAGCCTTTGTAAGCACCCAGGCTCCAGGAAGAGAGGCAGTAACACTCAGCCCTACAACTGTTCAGAGCTGAGCTCTCAAGAATCCAAGACACTGACCTCAGTGTCAGCTCCGATGTAATGTGAACATGACAAAACCAACTCTCCTCAGAGTGCTAAACATCTTAGCTACTTAAATAGCTTTCAAACTTCATTTTATTCCAGTAGTCAGTCTCCTGACTTCAGAGAGTTAAGTCTAAACTTTATAAAAGCAAAGAGAAATCAGTACTTCTAGCAAAATTCTTTATTAATAGTTTCTGTAGGTATAATGTCACATAACAATGACAGAACATTATGCCAGTATAAGAGAAATCCTAACATCACAGTAATCTTCAAAGTTCAAGCAGTTAACAGTCCTTTTTTGAGGAGTATCGATTGGTGCTCATGCCAGACATCCATGGCAACATCATGTTAAAGTATCTTCACGTTAAAGTACCTTCAATAAAGGCAGGAGCCCTGGGCATGTGAGCTCTAGTGGGATGTACATAATTCCATGATGTACTAATTCTTCTCAGATTAAGGTAGAGTCTTCAACAAAGCTGCAAAGTAAATATGAGGGTTTATTTAGCATGAAATGAAACTGAGATGAGAGTCATATGCAAGGAAAGAATGGGAATGCTCTAGAATTACAATTAATTAAAAAAAGGTCAGCATTACAAACCCCCCTTCTTATGCACAGCTTACAAGCAAAACTAACATCTTTTGTTAGAGTTTTCCAATATTAAGGTAACCAGTAATTTGCAATTTGTCATGCTAAATCCAGTTAATTACACTCAAAATCATCACTGAAAGTCATTAGAGGTTTGTAAAACTTGAACCTGAGTTTTTAATCAAAATTTGAAAGCACATTTTTGTTTTTGCTTATCCAGACTTCAAGAATGAAGTGTCAGTTTAAGGCCAGCACTTGCAACAAAGGTATTTCAGTTTATTCAGAGCTGTGCTTGCAGCAGAGCTCAGGGCCCAGCACAGCTCAACCAAGCCCTGTTAATCTGGGGAGCCTTGGGCTGGTCTGGTGCAGCAGCTAGAAACAGGTCTAATGTTGCATATATCTTACTTGAGGAGATCAGAGATTTCCACACCAGAATCCAGGTCCCTAATTCCAGGTATCCAATGTAACAAGGGGAAAGGGTGTGAAATCCTGAAAACTGATTTTCATGAGACTGAGCTACTCAGTGAGCAGGGTCACACTTGGCTTCATTATTTATTGTGTTGGAGTAGGGCAGGCTTTGCTGGTTCAAAGGCTACAGCCTTCCTTCCTGAACCCAGTAAGGACCCAGTACAGTGCATGCAGCCTGCCGAGCCCTTGCTGTGACTGCAGGCTTCCTCAAGCTTTGGAGCTCAACTCTCAGCAGCTGCAGCCAGCCCCGTGCCCGTGTGACTGCAGGGGCAGCCAGTGCTTCCCTCACAGCGTCACGGCAGCCACGGCTCGTCTCAGAAGGGCGGGGCCAGGCAGGCCGACCCAGCTCTGTCACACCGCGCTTGGAACTACCACCAGCAGCGGGATGGAAAAATTGCATCTAAAAATGCACATATCTGCCTCTCCTTCCAAGCAAGCAGAGCCCGGTCCTCAAAAATACAAGAGTCTCTTGAGATTATTTGGGTTCAAATTTAGTGCTGTTCCACAAAGCTCAGTGGGAACTGATGCAATGTCTACACTGCTCCTATCAAACCCCCTGGCTCTTGCACACAGGCAAAGAACCAGAGTTCTCCCAAGGAAGAGCTCCCAGGACACACTCCAGTGCCTTCCCTCTCCTATTTCTCCCTTCCCACAGGGACCTGCACCACGGGACAGCTAAGAAATTTTAGAGGTTTGTCAAAGAACACAATGTCTGAACTGGCAACACCAATGCTGCTGTTACAAGCGCAGGGATACAATGGCAACACCAATGCTGCTGTTTACAAGCGCAGGGATATAGGGGCATCAAACCCAAGCACTGAGTATCAAGGTTATAAATTTAATTTGGATTTGTTATATCCACTTCAGGAGCCAGAGAAACAGTCATTCCCAGTAGCAATGGGAGAGATGGTTCCTGGCACTAATTATCTCTTTAAGGTGTAAGGAGTTACGCCTTTCAGAGAAAGGAGGAATTAACTAGCTACTTCAGTCTGGCATAGCTTCCAAGGCTCAAGACATACATTTTTAGAACTGATTATGTTTATGTGCATTTACATAAATTAAAGAAAGTATTTGTCCAATCACCTTCCCTGCAAAACAAGGATTGGGAACCCTTCCCTGTAAGGTGTCAGAAAGACTGCATGGTGTAGCACTGTCACCCACCCCTCACTGTAAAAAGAGAAATAATACTGAAAAGCCCTCCAGCATCACACACTGTTACTACCATGCACAGGCCCTGCCCCCAGGGTACAGAGAAGGAGCAGCTTAAGGTAGCACAAAATGTCTAGAATTTGCTTTTCAGGTACCAAATACCTGATCAATGGAATGGAAATAAAGGAACCAAGGAAGACCTCAGACTTTCCAGCATTCCATTATTTGAGTGATTTGATGACAATTAAGAACTCTTTGCCAATAACTGAAAGGGGATCTTAGTGTTTCCTAATGAAGTTGGAAAAATTAAATATAGGAAAATGGGATCATTTCTGCACAATAGAGGTGAGGTAGGGAATTTTATTGAAAATACTTTTTTTTTTTTACAAGTTCTTAGAAATAAACTTTTCTAATCTCACACAAACAGCTGTACCTCAAAAATTCAACTAAGCTATTATGAAACATTCATATTTACAGTTAGCCAAAAGAATATACAGAACTGCCAAGTTATGCAAATAGCCAAGGACCAGCTCACAGTGAGATACATTGCCCCAGCATTCCCACCATCAGGAAGATTCAACATACCAAAGAATCTCACTATTCTACAAACCTCATTGCACAAAGAGGGAAGATTTTTAATAGTGTTGTGGCAAGGTCTCCACTACAGCATCATTTTACAAATTACATAATTCATGTACTCAAAATTTTAACAAAAAAATCTGTAATAAGCGATGAACAAAGTAATAGTGTTGACTATGAGCCTTTTATTGCATTTATTCAGTCGTTCCCGTGAGGCCGATGCCAATCCCAATAGTTTTCATTCATTTCCCACACCTCAGCCAGGCTGCAATCCACACCATTCCCTAATTTACAGTGGGTTTCAGTCAGCAAAAACTAGTGGCACCTGATTGCATCCCCTCTCCCTCCCTCTCAGTCTAGGATCACCACATGGAATTCAGACACAAACACACAGACAGTTTTACCTATTTACAATTACACTGAAAGCCAAACCCCGTGAGTTTTATGGACATCCTTTACAGAGAAACCAAAACCCACCGTTTGGATCTCAATGTAACACAGCGACGTTTTGTCCACCACATTTCACAACTTCCCAGAATCAAAACAGGAATAGTTTTTTGTAACAGCACCATAGGAGGAAGGCCTATGCTCTTTTCCAAGGTATATTAGACAGGCACTAGTTACCATCCAGACATTTTAACTCCAGGTTGTGACAGCAACTGCTATATTTACAGTACAATATATTGCTTATCCAGAGTGGCTGTATAAGATGCATTTCCTGGCACAATTGTTTAAACAGACACAAAAAGAAAGTACTGTAGTGCTTCAAAGACAAAGACAGTTTCCTGCTATTTCATGAGTCTGCCCAGGCTCTAGTTTAGGACAGAATATAATGCAGATTACATTGGTTACAAATCAGACCCAAGAGTAGCACTGAGATGGAAAGGAAAGGGACTATAAAAGGATAGAAAATATTCAACAATGCAGAAGTTTGTAACAAGAAGTTACATCCCGAATGTAGAAAAATAACCAATTCAGGAGGGATAAGACAGCTTTGGATTTTGTACACGGGCCTTGACTTAACACTAAGATATAGCAGAAAATGCAATCAGGTTTCCATTTAAATATTCCTTAAGTGTAAAAAAAGTATTCATAGTTTAAATAAAACTTATTCAAGTAATTACAAGCGTTTGCATTACTGGAAACAGAGTATTACATAGTAATTGAGATACCTGTAGTTACATCATACAGCAACTACCAACCAGGCTGATACTGAACAGTTTTCTCATTTAAAGCACAGGTGAGTAAATAACTGGAGGGCAAAGCTGCAGATGTTCATGGGAGACTTACGAGTTAAATGAGCACTAAGGGAATGAGGAGGCTTAGCAAAAGTTCATTTCACATCATGTTCACTTCT